>NC_132928.1:18421500-19861000 GCF_047675955.1 Chlorocebus sabaeus | reverse complement strand
TGGGTCAGAGGCAGGCTCAGAATCCCTTGTGGGTCGAGGATAGGGATCACAGTACATATATGAACACATCCTCTGCCAACACATCAGCCTTCCTGAAAATCAAGAAAACAGACAATTGTCAAACGAAGAAAGGCAGTGGTCGTTGGAGTGTGTGTGTCAGCAGGCAGGGGGATAAGAGTGCATTTACATGCATATGCGCCTGCGCATATTAGAGAGGAGGGACTTCCAACTGGCTACTGTTCCTCAGCTTGTTTCCAAGAGATAAAAATGACAGCTGTTTGGCTTACACAGTTAATTAACCTGAGGAATGCGCTGTGTAAGACTGTTACTAAGGCAGCTGGGTAATTAAGTTTTTCCCCAGAAAGGGAGGGAATGGGGGATAAATAAAGCATTTAGGAGAGCAGACACAACACTGGAGGAGACATTGTCGGGAGCAGAAATCAGGGATAGAAAGCTTTCCAGCTAATCCGCTGGTTCTTGAGAACTGTGTGCCATCCCGGAAATGACTGAAGGGCATGGCGCAACCCCTGCCTTCACACGCCCTGAGAGAGGACAGTGGACTCTCGGGGTCACACACAGCCCAGCTGTCTCTGAGAAGCAAGCTGAGTGGCCAGAGCTGAATAAACGGCAAAGTTTGACTAACTCCTTCACTTCACACGCGGAAAAATGGTGGTTTGTAGAAGAGCCCTGACTTTCACAAGGTCACATCCCTGTTATTAGTGTCAGACCCAAAACCAGAAAGAGGGAGCCTTCACCCGCAGTCTGGGATGACTTCACTAACCATAACTGCCTGTGGATTCTTCAACAGCTTGCTCTAAGTCAGATTGGCATCAATCACCTTGAGAGGCACAGAGGAGGGCAGCCCAGGGATGGGTGGATTTTAGTGAGGTACGTGAACACATGTCCTGATCAGGGAAGAAATGCTCAGCAGTGTGCTTCGCAGATGGGGCAGCCTCTGCATGCGGATGCAGCCACCAGGAGGGGGGCAGGAGAGAAGGGTTGGATAGAATAGTTTGCATCTGCCAGGCACCAGGTTGGTGGTCACTTTACACATTCTTTTATGCAGTCCTCATGACAACCACTGAAGCCCATTTTTCAAATGAGGCCCAGGGATAGCACAGAAGTAAATGAGGGCAGGGAAGCATCACAGAATCACAGACGTTTTCATCCATGCCTTGAGATTGAGGGAATAATAGTGCAGTGAGTTTTCCTAGAATCCATCCAGGAGCTGGAAGAAAGAAAACAAGAGGCCAGGGTGATGGGACGACAACTTCAGGCCGTTTTGGTAAAGAACAGCCTTGTCCCAACCATAGACAGTTAATGGGTCATCAAAGCAGACGAGCCCAGAAGGGCAAAGTTAGGGAGGCAGAGAAGATGCCATAAGGCAAAGCTGGTCAAGACCTATGTCCATTGCAGGGTTGCAACATGGACCCGGAATTTACAGAAGCAAGCCCTTGAGACCGATGGGATTTAGCAACTGAGACAGAATTGAGTAGAGGAGGTAACATGAAAACGGGCTAAGACTGGTCCACAAATAAAAAATAAAAAAAAAAAGCCACACTTAGAGGTAGGGAACTAGGAGAGACAATTTTGGAACTAAAAGGAGTCTCCACTGCTCCTGTAACTCCATTCTGCTGAGTCGCCCTGTGTTAGTTGACTGAAACTGGGGGTAGGGAGTGGAGGGAGTAAGGCAGAAATGTCCAGGGGTCATAAATGCCCACCCCATTGCCCTTGCATTCATGGCACATCAGTAGGATGTGGCACAGAAGAACGATCTGGTCCTGGGGCTCAGGGCTCGCTATGTCATCCCTGCATGAAGATAGAACAGAGGCACTAACCAGAGGCCTTGGCTTCAGGGAGGTGTATCTGTGGGAGTGGGAACTGGTAGACAGTGGTGAGAGGGGTAATAGGGAAGGGTGAAGGGAGAGGCAGTAGGAATGCAGCATTGCATTCGGCCAGCCTCGTTTCCGACTGTGGCTGTCCAGTACACCCCCTACCTCTAACTACTCAGAAAACTCAATACACAATGTGTTTCTCTCAGAAGTCTAAGGTCCCAGCACACACCCAAACCCTCCCAATAGCTCACAGGGAAAACAAGAGCCACTTCATGGGGTGTTATAAGAATTATTCAAGATAATTTATATAAAACTCTTAGCATGATGCCAAGGACATACATGATATGCTTAATGAATTATAGTTGCCATTGGTATCATTTAATAACAAAACAAACTTAAAAACTGACATTAGAACTCAACAGAATTAAAACCTGAATTTCTAATTCTTATCACGCAGCCACCAATGCATCCAGAGAGGGTTCAGGGTACATCTGTCCAGAGAATGAAAAGGGAGTCTCTATGCCTTTAGTATCTATCTTCATTGCTGGAACTCATGGCCTTTGAGAAGGGTAGGCATGTAGTAGTGAGGGAAAGAGAAATGAAACAAGACAGAGAGGTAGAAAATGGGGGAGAGATGCTGATTGTCAGCAGTCGGCTCATTGCCAAAGAATGCTGAGGAAAAGAAGGGACCCTAAAGACCATCTCATCTAATACTCACATACAGAAAAGGACAGCAAGGCTTAGACAGGGGTAATCTCTTGCCCAAGGTCACACCTCAAGTGGTGTGACCTGAAACTATACACTACACTCAAGACGATACTCCCTGCCATCCTCTATTCTTTCCAAAAAGCTAGATAAATTTATTCCCCCTTAGAAAAAAAAGAAGAGCGAGCCAGTGCTTCTCAGCTTTCACAGCAGAAAAATAGCTGAGATTTATCCATCCCCAGGGTTGCAAAAGTCTAGACTTCTGTTTTATAAGCACCCTGTTTTGCTCTCAAGGGGATGCTTAGGAGCAGCGAAGACAGTTGGTTTCCCAGGGCATCAGAGAGGCAGAGGGCAGGTCAGTGTGAAGCCAAAAGCCCTAGGCCTGGAGGAGGAGAGACTTTTTGGATGGGGCTGGGATTGAGGGTACATCCCAACAGAGGGGCCTCTGACCTCTCCTTGCCTCCCCTCCCAAAATGCAAGTCAGCCTGAGAAAGGAAATCGGCAGAGGTCTCCCTGAAAGTTTTAGACATGGGCTTGTAATTTGGAAGAAACAGCCAAAATCACTCTGTTGCCTAAAAAGCTCAATACTGCCAGGTCCCCTGATGCTCATGGAGTAATCTAGACCCACAGGGAGTGCTGGCTAGGAATGGCCATCTTACCCAACCCTGTCAAATGGGCTTCCCCACATCCAAGTGGGTGAGATGCAGAAACCACAGCCATCTCTGCTCAGCACCTCCAGTCATTTCCCTATACCACGTGTAACTAAAAAAGCCAAGATAATGCAGGGACTAGAAGGGCAGTGAGGCCCAGAGGCCGTATCACATACCACCTTCCACAGCCCAGAAGACAAGGGCAGCCTGGAAAGGGGAAACCACAGATAACCCAGGTCTCTTTCCCCAAAGCCTGCAGCAACTCGGGACAAATCACTCCCTTATCCATTCCCTTGTTCAAGCAAAATGGCCGAATGAGGCAGCTGGTAGACAAGAAAACACTGAGCGATTTCAACTTTGGTAAAGAAAGATTCCACCCTGCTGAGGGCAGACAAAAAGAAAACCAAAGTTCCTACAAAAAAAGACCCAGAGACAATGTAGAAGAAAAATACAACAGCTGTTTATAAAAGCCATGCCTAACAGGTGATGTTAGTCGTAGCTCAAAGCGTTGTGTTTCTGGATTTGATCCAACTTACATCTGAGCCTCTGACCCTGCTGGAGAAGTTCAAGTCACTTCCTCATCTATCTCACTGACTGTGGTACAGCTCAGTTCCTGACATGGCAAGAACACAGTTCGACCCACACATCCCAGCACCAAATAACACATGAGGCTCTATACACCTAAATGGCCAGTGTTTGGCCTATTTGCCTATTCCCAAGACTTGAAAGACTATCCTGCCCATGCCCAAGGACTGAGAAAGGACTCCATGTCATCTCAGAGAGATAAGAGAGAAATGAGCTATTTAGTTAATTCTGAGTACATTTCCTCTTGCCCAACTAACAAGTAAATTTCTTAGAGGCAAGGATCTGGCCTTATACTTTTACTGCACTCCCCAGTCCACGTAGTGCACAGGGCTTGGCCTACACCAAGTACATTCTAAGTATTCAGTGGACAAATGGCAGCTCACACATCCCTCCCATCCTGCTTTCCTCCAGTCCTGGGAAGTAGGGCCTACCTCACCATGCTGGGTGCAGTAGGTCTCAGGCTTGGTCAGTCCACAGGTAGATGAAGCTCGGAGAAACCGGGTCCTCCCAACAAGCAGGTCCCCGACAGGTGGATAGCAGGCCCCACGGGAGCAGGCTTGCTGGGCATGCAGGAGGCCAGGTAAGGCTGAAATCATAGGGATGTGTGATGGTGCAGTCCAGAAAGAGACGGACCTCGCTGGCCACCCCCAGTGTCCTTCAGGGAAGCTGACATTAGCAAGATTATATCCTCTCCCTCACTCAAGCTTCCACTCGCTGCTGGTGGTAATAATTGCAGTATTGATACTGTTAGATTTTAAAAGTTGATTTCATATTCTATATAACTCAAAACTTGAAAAGGAGAAGAGGAGAAACACTGGCAACCAAAAACCATAGATGACCGTAAAATATGGCTTTTAGAACCAGACTGGAGACATTGACTCGGCCATCACGACAAGGTCCGCGGCTCTTTCCACCTGCATTGTGGCCTCTGTGAGCAGCCCAGAGGAGGGCTGACTGCTGAGCCATTGGCAGAACATTCAGAAAGGCCTGCGTTCATTCTGCTCCTTTATCTTCAAAGCTGCCCCAGCCACACTTTGTGAGTTCCCAGCTACAATTCACTGGAAAACAGGAACTTAAGCCACAATGGCTTTGGAACGAGCTTGAGAAAGGATGTGAAACTGTGGAGAACACTCGGGAAACCACAAACTACCCTCGGGTAAGAATAAGACGAGGTTTGGGAGCCTTTCCAGAGTGGCAGAAAATCTTCTTCCCCAAAGGCCCAAAGGAATGGGGAAATCTCACAGGTGTCCCCAGTAGACAAGTATTCCCAACTGAAGGGACTACAGGTGACAGGTGATGCCCACACTTTGGTAAACTCTCCTCCTCCCATGACTGTCGCCTCCCTGCCATATAACAGGGCCTGGAAGGATGGGAAGGGGTACTTACCAAAACACAAGAGGAAGAGTGGTCTCATCTTCAGCCAATGGGGTGATCCCCAGAAAGGACCTTACCTAGGACAGAGCAAAGCAACCTGGGTAAACAGTGCAAACACCTAGAGCACACTAGCCCCTTTTCTTTTCTGTTTCTAGACTCAAGTTTTTTTCAGAAGTTTTTTTCAGAAGTCTTTACCTAGGGTCCTGATCTAGAACACTTGGTGCAGCAGATACATTTGTAGCCAAAAGCTTGCAAAATGCTGGAGCTCTAGACCCTTGTCTCAAGTGGCATGTGACTCACAGGGTGCCCTGCGAAAATCCCATCCCCTCCCATACTCCAGCTTCCTCCTCTAAAATGGATGGGAAGGAGTGTGGACCCTGCCCTACCCCACACAGCCATATGGACAATGTGGGGAGCAGGAAAAGGCTGGAACCCTTGCAAGAGAAAAGCTGTAGGAAGGTCCAAGGCCTAGTTCCCGCCCCGAGAGGGCTGGTTTTTCTCAGAGCCTAGACCGGCAACCTCAACCCAGCCCAGCCCAAAGTGAATGAGTCAGAGTGGCTGACAGCCTGGAGGCAAGCCTTCTCCTGCCATGGGCATGGCCTCCAATACCATCCAGGGCCACTTAGAGTTTGAGGCTGTGTGCCCACAATTCTGGGCTAAGCAGGCACCTGGGATGCAACAGGGAGAGATGTATGGCTGTCTTTAACAAGTGAGTGAGGATTTCATCTGAAAGGGAAGCAACCCAAAATGTCTTCAGTGATGGGCTAGGGCTCGACAAGAGGGGTGGGGCTGGGAGGCCACAAAGCAGGGATTCTGAAGGAGGCTGGGAAAGGATGCCCGAAAGCCACTATGGGGTCCCAGAGGCAGGCTTGCCTTGTGGAAACATGCCCCACCCTTGCTCATGCAGTGACCCCCTCTGCCTTGAATTGGATGTTCACTCTGTTCCAATGACAGCCACAAACTCTTTTGGCTGGGGTGGAGGGCTGGGGGCTTGGCAAGGCAGGGGCAGAGGGGGAATTGAGGATATTCCTGCCATCTTTAAATTATAGATCCTAATGCTTCAAAATAATTCCTTCTAATCCCTCTCCTAAAAGAGTCATGGGCCCAGGGAGGGAACATGTGGCCTGAGGTCCCACAGCTAATTGGCCTAAGAGAGACCCATCTTCTGACTTTCATCCAGTGCTTTCTCAGCTTTCCCGCCCCTGACTGGAAATCCCCCTGGAAGCAGACATTCTGAGCCAGGCCAGCCCACCCTTTTCACTTCTCTTTTGTGCTCAACCCCGGATCTGAACCTGCTTTCCTCTAAGCCACTGAGGCGCTTATCAAATGTGAAAAAGCAATCAAAACTGTAGCAGATATTTTAACCTAGCTCACCTGACTGAGCTCCCAGGAAGAGGAATAAATCAGGTCCTGCAACCAGGCCCCAGGCACCCAGAGATACAGTTCTCCTCCCCCATCCGGCCCCCACCAGGCAGGTAAAGACAGGTAACCTACCTCACTGTGTGTTCTGCCGTTCTTCCTCCAGATCGCCTGAAAGCTCCTCTTGAATGTGGGGGTCTCCCCTCCTGGCTCCAGGTTTTTAAACAACAGCCTCACCTCTGGAGACTCCCTGGCTGGGTGTAGCCCCACCGCAGGGCGGGTCTCAGGAATCTGGCAGCCGTCACACCCATCTGTCGTCACTGCACCCCCACCTCCCAGGACAGGACTGGGCAAGTGGGTTGGTCGGTTGGTCCTAGAGGCCTTGCAGTAAGCTCCACAATGCCCGCCTCCCTGTGGGGGCTGCAAGGGGCACCACAAACGGCACCAGGCACATGTAAGTGATCATCAGAGACCAGGATTCATAGGGTGGGGAAGGGCCCTTGCATCTGTGCCAGGCAATGAACTCCTCATTTTCCCAAGGCCAGCAGCGGTCAGCTTCTTCTTGTGACCTGGACCACCCCAGACAGAAGATCCGGCAGAGAACACAAAGATTAGGGCTTATATAGAGAGTTAAAGCCCCAGACATGTCACTGGGCTGGAAGGTGAGAAGACCCAAACATCCAGGACCCTGGAAAGTACCATTCCCCTCCCCAGTGGAAAAAAAAAAAAATGAAAAATCCCAGCTTCTTGGGGGAATTTGGAGGATCCTCAAAAGGCAAGGTTTATCAGGAAGGATTCAAAGCTCAACTCATCCAAGGAAAGCTTAAGAGAAATGAGCAGAGTAACTCTAAATGCCTCCCCTCCAGCTCCTTCCACAGAGTTGGCAGGGAGCCCTGGGACAGGTAACTGCCTGTGAGTCACTCCTCCCACCTGTGGGGAGGGTTAGTCTCCTGGCCCCTCCCTCCCTGGGCAGGAATGCCCGCCTGGAGGGCCAGAAAACAGACCTGACCACAAGTGGTGGAAGGAAAGGCTGAAGCATAGCTAGACTGACAAAGTCAAAACAGACTTTCCCTGGCCTCCTGCCAGGCCTGAGAACACAGCTTCCTTTGTGGGCTCCTTGCTCAGGGCTCCTGGGCTTCCAGCCACTGTAAATGGACGTGGCAGGTCCAAATTGAGAGGCTGGTCTCACAGGACACTCTTTCCCCCAGGTTAGAGTCGGAGAACTTTTAGGGAAACCTGGAGGGCCACCCAGTCCATATCTTGGCCCTGGAGAGCCTGCACTGGCACCGTTTTGGAATGCTAGGACCTCAAAGTTGCTATTTAAAGGAACTTCTTAACTACCTATTCCACTTCGTCAGTGTCTCCTAAACAGAAAGTTCTCTATCATTGGAGGGTTATGTCCAAGAAATTGGCTTGAAGACCCTTAAGGGAGAAATGTAGAATTTTGTGGATTAAATTGGGCATTTCTAACCCTCAGATTCTAATTTAGCGTAAGTTCAGGTAGGCAGAAGAAACAGTGTAATTAGCAAAGTGGGCAGTAAGTTGCTGATGTAAGTTGATGCATAATTGATATTCCAATAAATGTTAGAGTCTTGCCCCTTGTAAGCACTCCAGTGAAATCTAGCTCAACTCAGCAAGTAAGGGTCAGTAGAAGCAGTGTCTCTTCAACACAAAGAGACCTCCCTCAAGTCCCCCACAGAGAAAGGTCACCTCGGACACTGACACGCCTGTGTTTTCAGTTCTCCCACCTGGTGGTCTCTTTCTCTCCACTTCCCCAACTCCCTGAACTCAGAGCTCTCAGGAAACTTCCGCCCTCTGCCCATCACCAGAGAATGTGACAAAGAACTCATTAATAATTAACTCAGCAGAAGAGAGCAAAGTGTTGCAATCCCAGATCCTCAGAGGAGACAAGGCAGGGCAGGTGTGCGGTGGGCCTCACCATGAGTAGCTAGGGCTCCTTAAATCCACCCCCCTCCCTTTATCTGAGGCCATGAGCCCAGGTAAATACACATTCGGTGTCTCAGACTTCACAGGTTTGGGCAGGTCCTGGAGTGGTTTGGCTTCGCAGGAGGGACATGCCAATTGCTGTGCTTGGCTCTCCCCCACACTCCTGGCAAAGTCCAGGAAGCTGTTTATGCAGACCCCCAAGAGCGGCCCAGCCAGCCTCACTCCTGAGGGACACTGATCATTTCCAAGTGGGGATCCAGTCCCCTGAGAACTCTAGGGCTCCAGGCACAAACTTTGGAACTTCAGAACCCAATTTGTTCAGTCAGGTAGCCTAAAATAGAGCCTGATGCCAGATCAGGGTCCGGCTAAGATTAAAAGGGTGTAGTACTGTGGCTTGAGCCCCTCAGCCTCCCCTGTGTGCACACCTTTCCTCTCTCCCTGCTCCCATCCTCTTACATCAGAGCACTCATCTGCCCTAGAGCCTTGGCTTATTAGAACGTGTGCTCAGGAAAGTGGCTAGTGAAGTCATCCCAGACTTCAGTGTCTCAAACCTCATCACTCCATCAGCAAATTCGGTCAGCTCCCCCTTCCAATAATAATCAGAATCTACTTCTGCCCTCCTGGCCTAAGCCTCTCTTCCTGGGACGTCTGCAACAGCCTCCTCACTGATATATGGTCAAGTCCCAACACAGCAGGTTATGTACCCCCAGCTCAGAATCCTCACATGCCCCTCTCCCACGCAAGTCCAAGGCTGGAGCTTTTTCAGAGTCTAGGGGCCCTACACCACCTTCCTCCCATTACTCTTCCCCTCTACTACAATGGCCTCTATCCCTATCTTAGCTCAGGCTTAGGGCTTTGGCTCTAGCTGCTTCTGCTGCCTGGAATGCTATTGCCCCTGGATATCTACAAAGCTAACTCTCCGACCTCTTTCAAAGTCTTTGTTCAGATCCTAACTTCTCAATGAGGCCTACCCTAAACACACGATTAAAATTATAGCCAACTTCCCTGCCCCATCCCTGTCCCCCATCCTAGCACTCCTAACCCCACCTACCCTATATTTTGGTGAGTTATTTACTTATTTGATAGGGGGGCATCACTTACCAGCTTCTAACCAACTATATAATTTATCTACTTATCATGTTTATTTTCTGTCTCTTCCTAACTAGAATGTGATATCCAAGAAGGCAGAGATTTATATCTTATTCCTCAATACTTGTGGAATGAATGGATCCACACTAAAGTACAAACAATTGATATAGTTCAATGCATCCCCTGTGCCTTTTGTATAGTTGCATTCTCAGAGGGGACAGCCCAGGCTTTGGGCACTGGGATGGATTACTAATAGTGGAAATACATGTATCAGCCAGAGTGCGGAGGTCTTTTTTGAGGCACCTATCTCCAATTACAGAAATGTCACCATATTGACAGAGGCAGGCTCCTTCTTTTCCTGCTTCTCAGTCATTCCTGGCAATGTCTCTGACAGGGTGTGGGGGTGGCATTAGAATTTACTGTCTCTATTATCCATCTGTCAGGTTCAAATCATCCAAGTTTTCAGGGAGATCAGCCAAGATCTGATCAATCAGAGATCAAGGGATAGGAAACAAAGGAAGGAGGAAAGGAGGAAGAAAAGGAGAGAGAAGAGGTTCAAGGGGCATAAGAAAACCTGGTCCAGGCTATGACTCTCAGGTGTTGGAGGAAGGGGCACCAGGTGACTCAAATGCCGGCCACACCTGAATACAGTGAATCATGGCTGAGTCCTTGTCTATGGGATAGGGTGGACTCCAGGAATGGCCCTGGGGATTTGCCATGTGACTAAAGCTGGCGTTGCCCTGCACCACGACACAACTGCTCAGCTGTCCAGACAACTGGTCACACTCTTCTCTGTGCTTCCCCAGGAACCAGGGAGAGAAAGTGGGCCTGGTATGTTACAGAGGCACAGATAGGAGCTCAGCCTTAAGAGTGGGGAGGCTAAGCAGGACAGAAGCCGCCTGTCATGAGTGACTCTTTTATAGCCCTTCTCCTCTTCCCAGCCTCACCTGTCCAACCTGAATGTTCACCCAGTGGAAAACTGTGCATACAGCTTGAGCCCAAGGGCTGGGAGCAATCAGGCAACTGGCCTAAAGTCACTACAGCTGATGTCTGCTGAGTGCTCGCGGTGCCCAGGCACTGTTCTGAGCCCTTTGCATGTATCCACTCAATACCCACCACAGCTCTGTGGGGATAGAAAATTGTCTTTATCTTGCAGACAAAGAAAATGAGGTACATTTTTGACAACTTGGTCTCAGCTAGTAACTGGGGATTTGAGCCCAGGCCATTTTGCTCCAGCATGCATATTCTTAACCATTACACAGGGCCAAAGATGAGCCATATCGCCTGAACTCCCAGAGTCCACCCTGGCTAATCCTTGGCCAGAGTCCACCAGACTCTGGACCTCATGTCTCCCAAACTCCTCTTTGTTGGCCGGGCACGGTAGTTCACACCTGTATTCCAGCATTTTGGGAGGCCAAGGCGGTTGGATAACTTGAGGTCAGGAGTTTGAAACCAGCCTGGCCAACATGATGTAACTCCATCTCTACTAAAAATACAAAAATTAGCTGGGCATGGTGGTGGGTGCCTATAATCCTAGCTACTCGAAAGGCTGAGGCAGGAGAATCGCTTGAACCCAGGAGGTGGAGGTTGCAGCGAGCCGAGATTGGGCCACTGCACTCCTGCCTGGGTGACAGAGTGAGACCCTGTCTTAAAACAACAACAACAACAACAACAACAAAAACCCTCCTCTTTGTGCCCTTGTTCCAACCCTTGGAGCACTGATACTGTCTAGGGGCTCCACGAGTGACACTGATGCTGTAGAGACATCTAGAACAAACCCCACCAGGTGCTGCCTCCTTATTTGTTTTCCATATTGACAACCTCTCTTGTATGGGCACAGATGGAGAAGGTGCTGGCCTCCATTTCTTCCATCTCAGGGCCTCCAGCACATACCAGCAGGGTTTCCTCCCTCATACCAACAGGGGTGGGTCTGACTAAGGACAGGAGCATGCCAGGAGGCGTGGGAAGACAGAAAGTGATGGCAACATTGCAGTGAGCTGACAAGGTGAAGCAGAGGGCGTGACGAGAGGATGACACAACTTCCCCTTTGCCAAAGGAAGGAGATCCCCTGCCCTGAGTTCAAGAGCCTGGGCCACCTCACGGGCTGCAGCTCCTTCTGCTCTGTCTCCCAGTGTGCCCTCCAAATGGCCCAGCCCTCCTGAGGGGTACAGCCCAGTGCAGCCTGCAGCCTGGTGGAGTCATATGCTAGCTCATGGCTGACTGACTCCCAGAGAACAGAGAAGAATCTTTTCATTCTTGCCACCTCCATCCCCTCCCTTATTTCCCAACATTACTCTGGCAGACAGGCTGGCCCATCACCACGCCCCCTCCTCTAACCTCAATCACCTCTGTCTCTATTCTGTGATTCTATTTGGTCATTGACCTCTGGGGATTAGGTTATTGGGCTCTAAGTCCAACCTCTGTGACCTTTGGGTGATTTGCCATGTGTAGTTGGCCATGTGGCCATGGCCCAGCCTCCGTGAGAGGAGAGAGATATACACCTGTCTGAAGGGGCACCTAGCCACGTGGCATGGTGGGTCTGACAGGTTGGGAGCTTCTTGGGAAGGAGGGAAAGCAATGGCTGAGAGTGAGCTGGGGATTTTGTGTCCTGAAATCTGCTCTTGAAGCTCTCACAGGGCTGCCCCACATGGCTTTCAAATTCTAAATATGATCCCTGAAAAAGCTACTAGACAGACAAACTAGGCATCCTAATGTTTAAATTGGCATTTGAGGGCTGAGTATGGAGAAATAAACACCTTGTGGTTTGATGGGGAAGAGAGAATGGGTGTGTCTGGCTTCTTGTCTGGAATCAACACTGCCTAAGGGCTTTTAATCAGCACCTGCCCACAGCGCCTGTGGCTACACCGGGGTATGTGTATGGACTTGACGTAGCTCTGCTCCGCTACTCAGTAGAATTATAAACTTGGGCAAGATCCTCTCTAAGCCTCAGTTTCATTATTTATAATTAAAGGTATTGGATTCAAATGGTTCTTACTCAGGCTGCCACTCAGAATTACCTGGAGAACATAACATATCATATACCAAGACCAGGCCTCACCCAGAGAATTATTCACTGGCAGACAGGCAGAGACATATGTTTTTCAAGCCCCATAGGTGATTCTAATGGGCAGCCAGGGTTGGGAAACACTGAAGCCCCCTCCAGCTCTAGGATGCTGTGCCCTCAGGATGGGGTGGTGCAGACAGTTGTTAAAAGCCTAGACTTGAGAGAGAGTTGAAGGCTCGAGTCCTGGTTCTGCACTCACTATCTGTGTGACTTTGGAGAGCTCATATAATCTCCAATAGTCCCATTCCTGCAATGGGAATAATGACAAATCTACCTCGTGGATCCTGTGAAAATTAAAGGAAACATGCATTATTGTCAGCAAACTGCCTGGCTAGGGCCATGCTCTACATGGTGTGTGCCTCACACACAGGTATTGGGGGCTATGATCAGCAGTCTTTGCAGCTGCTAACACAGAGCAACTAACACTCCCATCCAGATAGCTCATAAGTCATTCACTGGGCAATGAGCAGGCTTGGGCCGTTCCTCTCCTCCTCCTCCAGGGAAGCCCCAGGCCCCAAACAGAGCATCTGTGCTTTGCACATTCCACCCTATTCCTTAGGAGCTGTAAACTCCCCAGTAGCCATGACCTGGACCAGAAAGAAAGAGAAGACCCCCAGGGGGACCAGTCAGAGCTAAGCTCCTAGGAGTAGGAGGATGCTTCCAGCCTTGCTGGATAGGGAAAGACAAAGTGTGTGAGGGCAGGGAGTGTTTACAAACACAGAGGACAGAGGACAGAGGGGCAAGTATCAGCTAATGGACTTATTGTTTTATGGCCTTCCAGAGTTAGTAAAACCAGAGTCCAACATCTGATTTAAAAAAAAGAAAGAAAGAAAAAAAAAGGAGTCAAAGCTAGTCTGGACAGCAGGTTTGCAACTGAACTCAAAATAATCTCCAGGAAGTCTGATGGCAGCAGAGAAAAGGCACTTCTTCTCCCCGGCCCCTGCCTTCACCTATCAGACAAGTTAAACGACTCTTTACTCAATTTAACTCTTTCCCTTTCAAACAGAATTCAAAACTGCCCCCTTCCGATCTAAATATCGATAAAAAGATTTTTATAACTTTGGAAAATGTTTAGGAGGTACTACTAGCTGGCAGAAAAAAGGGAAACAAATGTACCCCAAATCTACTTCACTCTAAAGAAAAAAGTACTCAGAAAATAAATGTTACCATTTCTCCTCCCTTTCTGTTTCTCTGTGTGCTCTCTTCTTCCACAATGAGCATATTTTACCAGAATAATCAGTGACAGTACGGTAAAAAGATTTAGCGTGAGAAGAGTAAATCTTGTTCACTACAAGTGATCTTTGATTAGTCGATCCTCTCTCTGCTCCCTCCTTGACCTGAATGCCCTTTTACTAAACCCACTGACTTCCCAAGAGTAGACTGTGTATGTTTTATGAATCATTGCAGATTTTGTAAGATAGGGTTTTCCGTGTTTAAGAAGTATTGCTTCTTGAGGCAGGATTTGTTACGCCAAGAGAGCACTTAGCACAGTTCCTCAATAAATGCTGTGGGAGGAAGGAAAGAAGACAGGAAGGGAGGGAGGACTGAACACGTGAGTAACTACCAGCACCTTATTTTCCTGCTTCCTAACTGCTTGTATGTATTAGGACAAACCAAAAAGAAAGAACCAGAGTTAATTCTCATTTATCTATATTTTGGGAGAAAGAAGTAAGGATAACTAAAATTATTACTCTCGTCCAAATTTGCTTCTCCCATGGATATCTCCCAGGATAATGCTGATTTTGATTTTTCCCATTGCTCACTCAGGACTCTGTACACCCAGCAGCTCATATTGTTCAAGTATAAATGTGTATATATGCCCAAGATTGTGATATTATGTCTCTATGTCATATTTGTGCACTGTCTCCAACAAAAGACCATGACTCATTGTAGCTAGGATTGCCAAATAAAAGAATCCCAGTTAAAACTGGATCTCGAAATACTTTGCTGGTGGAAGTAGGTTCCAAATATTGCATAGGGAATACTTATACTAAAATATGTATTGTTTACCAGAAATTTTACTGGGATTTCTGTCTTTTTATTTGCCAGATCTGGCAACCTCACTCACAGTAAGGGAGGAGACCACCCCTCATATTGTCTTATGTCCAATTTCTGCCTCCAAAGAAAGAAAAAGTGAAAACTAAAAGGCAGAAATGAAATCCACAAGCAGACAGTCTGGCACCACACCCTGGGCCTGGTAGTTAAAGATCGACCCCTGACCTAACCGGTTATGTTATCTAGAGATTCCAGACATTGTATGCAAAAGCATTGTAAAAATCCCTGTCCTGTTCTGTTTTGTTCTGATTACCAGTGCATGCAGACCCCAGTCATGTACCCCCTGCTTGCTCAATTGATCACGACCCTCTCACGTGGACCCCCTTAGAGTTGTGAGCCCTTAAAAGGGACAGGAATTGCCCACTTGGGGAGCTCGGCTCTTGAGACAAGAGTCTTTCCGATGCTCCTGGCCGAATAAAGTCCTTCCTTTTTTAACTCGGTGTCTGAATAGTTTTGTCTGCAGCTCGTCCTGCTACATTTCGTTGTTCCCTGACCAGGAAGCGAGGTGATTGGCGGATGGTCGAGGTAGCTCCTTAGGCGGCTTAAGCCTGCCTTGTGGCACATCCCTGCAGTGGACTCCGACCAGCCCAAGCTTTGCAGATCCTGAAAGCACATCCGGGTAGGCATTTGCCCCGGTGGGACACCTCACCAGAGCAGTGTGTGGCAGGCCCCTGTGGAGGATCAACGCAATGACTGATCACCAAGAAGGAACTGGTACTTGGAGTCTGGGCATCTGAAACTTGGTAAGACTAGTCTTTGGAACTTGCCTATTCCATTTGAGTGTAAGCGTGGCCTGATCACCCACAGCATGCCTTTATCAGCACTTTGGTTTGGTTTTCAGTTTGTTTGAATCGCTTGACAGGACCAGTCTTGGGAACTTGCCCACTCCATTTGAGTGGAAGCTTGGCCTGATCACCCACGGCATGCCTTTATTGGCACTTTGGTTTTGGTTTTGACCTGGTTTGAATTGACTGACAGGACTAGTCTTGGGAACTTGCCTACTCCATTTGAGTGGAAGCATGGCCTGATCACCCATGGAGTGCCTGTACCGGCACTTTGGTTTTTGTTTTTGACTTGACTTGGATTGCTTGGTACTTTGGTTTTGTTTTTGATCTGACTTGGATTTCTGGATACTCTGATTTTGGGTTTGATTTTGGTTTGGTGTAAACTGCCAAAGTGTGCATGTGCCCTCTTTACCCATTCTTTGTTTTGTGGTATGCGTGTGGTGTGAGTATGGTGTTTTGTCTCAAAGAAGCATGGGTCAGGAACAAATAAGCCCACTCTACTAGGAACTATGTTGAAAAATTTCAAAAAAGCATTTAAAGGAGACTATGGAGTACTATGACACCAGGAAAACGTAAAACTTTGTGTAAAATAGACTGGTCAGCATTAGAGGTAGGTTGGCCATCAGAAGGAAGCCTGAACAGGTTCCTTGTTTCAAAGGTATGGCACAAGGTAACCTGTAAAGCCAGGGCACCCAGACCAGTTCCCGTAGGTAGATGCTTGGTTACAGCTGGTTTTAGAGCTCTCCACAGTGGTTGAGAGAACTGCAGCATAAGTGAGGCAGAGAGAGAGAGAGAGAGACAGAGAGGAGAGAGAGACAGAGAGGAGAGAGAGAGAGGCAGAGAGGAGAAAGAGAGAAGCAGAGAAAGAGAGGAAGAGACAGAGGCAAAAGGAAAGTCAAAGAGAGAAATAAAGAGAGAAAGAGAGATATATACAAGTAGTTAAGAAAAAAAAAAGTGTACCCGATTCCTTTAAAAACCACAGTAAATTTAAAACCTATCATTGATAATTGAAGGTATTCTCCATAACCCTATAACACTCCAATACCACTTTGTTGTCAGTGTAAACAAGGGCATATCCCGAAAGCACTGAGGCCTTCCTATCAAAAATCCTTAACCCAGTAACCCGCAGATGGCCCAAGTGCATTCAATCTGTAGTGGCAACTGCTTTGCTAGCAGAAAAAAAAAGTAAAAAATAACTTTCAGAGGAAACCTCATTGTGAGCACACCTCACTAGTTCAGTTCAGAACTATCCTAAATCAAAAAAGCAAAAAAGTAGCTTACTAACTCAAAAATCTTAAAGTATGCGGCTATTCTGTTAGAAAAAAAAAATCTATACCAATTATAAGTTAATTTGGACAAAACAAGGTCTTATTAATAGCAAAGGATAGGCTGGGTGTGGTGGCTCACGCCTGTATTCCCAACACTTTGGCAGGCTGAGGCAGGCAGATCACGAGGTCAGGAGATTGAGACCATCCTGGTTAACATGGTGAAACCCTGTCTCTACTAAAAATACAAAAAAATTTGCCGGGCACGATGGTGGGTGCCTGTAGTCACAGCTGCTGGAAGGCTGAGGCAGGAGAATGGCGTGAACCCGGGAGGCAGAGCTTGCAGTGAGCCGAGATCGTGCCACTGCACTCCAGCCTGGGAAACAGAGCAAGGCTCCATCTCAAAAAAAAAAAAATGGAGAAAAAAACAAAATACAAAGTATAATTAAAATCCCAAACTTACAAGGTTTTCAACAAAAGTAAAGTTTGCTAAAAGTTAACAGTGTAACATGTATTATACTAACTTCTATTCTTGTGGCCTTAGTCTAGTCCACAGACATAAAAGAAATTTGCTTTGAAAAAGAATGGTTATCATCTTCAAAAAAAAAAAGGAAAAAAGGGGGGATGGAATTTATGTAAAAAGAGTATTATATGGTAAATTCTTGTCCTGAAATAAATTAACTGATTGTTTAAAGAAAGAAATATTTGTAATAAATCAGAAAGTTGAAGCATGTCGAAGAATTGCCTGCGAAAGTTGTGAAAGAGAAAAATGTTATAAAAAAAAATGTATGCAAGAAATGTTGTGTAATTTAAAAGTAACTAGGCCACCTGAATGTAAAACTAAAAACAAACAAACAAACAAAAAAAACCCACAACAGTTTATGTGCAAGGTGTATAAGGAAAGTAAAATACATTTTTGGTAAAAAAATTACAAGGAGGCATGAGAATATAAATTTTTACGTACATTAAAAGGTTAAAAATATGTATATTTTGTTTTAAAAGTTTAATCAAGTTTTAAAATGTTAATTGGAAAGAAAATTCTGGGTATAAACATTGGCTAAAGTTAAAGAAATATCATCCAGTTTTTCTATAAACTGGACATTAAAATAAAAGCATAGCAGGTTTTTCTTAAAACACCAACCTGCTCTTTAGCAAAAATTATAAAAGGTTAAAGAGTCTATAAAATCTTACCTTATGGTCAAACATTACAAATTGGATAAATATGTCTACAAGGTTTTATTAAAATTAGGTTTAACATTAATAACACACTAATATAAATGTAAAATTTAGCTTATCCGGTATAAAAATAATACAAAAAGCATTGTTAAATGTAAAATGGTATTTGGCTTTCTTTGGTTTAAAAACTAATAAAAATAGGTGCTAAAGGAAATTTGTCAATAAAAAGGCACTAAGGACTATAAAGTCCACTGCCAAGGTCCCTACATTTAAAACAAAAGTTCAATTTCTTAAAAATTATATACTTGGTTTATCTTCCACTTTCCTTTCCCTCAAAAACTAAAAGTCTTTTAGCACATGAACCACCCCTAGAAATTCCAGTAAATCAGCACTAGCCTGAAGATCACGTTCTCATCAAAGGGTGGAAAGAAGAAAAACTCAAGCCAGCCTGGGAAGGACCCTACCTTGTGCTGCTAACCACCAAGACTGCTGTTCGTACTGCAAAAAAAAAAGGGATGGACTCATCACACCTGAGTCAAGAAAGCACCACCCCCTCCAGAGTCGTGGGCCATAGTCCCAGGGGAAAACCGTACCAAACTAAAGCTAGGAAAAATTTAACTCTTTTCATCTATTCTATTACTCTTTCTTCTTTCCTTGTTCTATTGCTGACCATCTAGTTATTAACATAACCAAGTCAATTTCGCCTCAAATTATGCTTGCCTTATTGTACCCTGTGGAGACTTGCCAAGTCAAAGACAGCTTTCTACTTCAGAAAAGTACTCTGTCCCTCCTGACTCTCCTCAGATTGGGCATTAGTAAAGTAGGACCATTTAATGCGGGGAGATTTCGATAAAGACCCCAGTGACAATCTGGAGTTTTGCCCCCAATGTAGAGCTTTTATACCGTAGTTGGTCCAACGTTCTGTGGACCACTAAAGAGCAAGGATGAACTGCACCAACTGGTTTTTGTAATTTCCTAAAATCATACATTCATTTTACTAGAGGGTCATAGAAGTTAAAGACTTAAAACAAACTTTAGCAATTAAGACAGGATACCAAGATGCAAATGCCTGGTTAAAATGGATCAAATATTCCATCTGCATGTTAAACAAAAGCAATTGTTATGCTTGTGCACATGGCAGGCCAGAGACCCAGATTGTCCCCCTTCCACTAAGATGGTGTTCCAGTTGACCAGGCATAGGCTGCACGATAGCTCTTTTCCAGGATTCTACAGCCTGGAATAATAAGTCATACCAAGCTCTGTCTGCTATATCCCAAAGCCTGGCACTCTGCGAGTTAGCCCCCGAGGGCCATCCAGCTTCCATCTTCTGACACTAAGTTCACTTTGTGTCTCTCACAACAGGGAGGAAACTTAGCATTCCTGGGAAACCTGAAAGGATGCAGTGAGCTTAAGAATTTTCAAGAGCTTATCAATCAGTCAGCCCTTGTTCATCCCTGAGTGGATGTGTGGTGGTATTGTGGTGGACCTTTACTGGGCACCCTGCCGAATAACTAGAGTGGCACTTGTGCTTTAGCCCATTTGGCTATCCCTTTCACCCTGGCTTTTCGTCAACCAGAGGGAGAAAGAGACATTGTAAAGCGAGAGAGGCCCCTTATGGGTCTTTCAACTCTCACATCTATTTAGATGCAATTGGAGCCCTGCAAGGAATACCAGATCAATTTAAAGCTTGAAACCAAATAGCAACAAGATTTAAGTCAATATTTTAGTGGGTGACAGTTCATAAAAATATAGATGAGATAAACTACATCTATTACAACCAACAGCAACAAGCTTTTCATAAGAAAAAAAAAAAGAAAAAAACTCATGTTGGCCTCAGTCCTGGGGCTACCTGACCTGACAAAACCCTTTACACCCTATGTGTCAGGAAAAAAAATGGCAGTTGGAGTTTTAACCCAGACTGTAGGGCCCTGACCAAGGCAACTCTAACTCTTGGGCAAAACCTAAAGTCCCTCCATGCTGTGGTGGCTTTAATAAATACCAAAGGACATCATTAGCTAATGAATGCTAGACTAACTGGATACCAAAGCTTACTCTGTGAAAATCCTCGCATAACCATTGAAGTTTACAATACCCTAAACCCCGCCACCTTGCTCCTGGTATCAGAGAGCCCAGTTGAACATAACTGCGTAGAGGCATTTGACTCAGTTTATTCTAGTAGGTCCAACCTCCAAGACCATCGTTAAACATCAGTAGACTGGGAGCTGTACGTGGATTGGAGCAGCTTCACCAACCCCTGCAAAGTGACTCTGAAGAAGACGACAAGCCCTGCTCCAGTCACACCCAGAAGCTGACTGGTCCACACATGGCCGAAGCATGAGGAAACTCATTAGGGGACTCATTTTCCTTAAAATTTGGACTTGTACAGTAAGGACTTCAACTGACCTTCCTTAGACTGAGGGCTGTTCCCAGTGCATACATCAAGTCACTTAGGTAGGACAAAAGGTTGCTACGGTCCTATTATTTTACTGTTATTATAAGTGTACTGGAACTCTAAAAAGAACTTGTTTGTATAATGTTATTCTATACAAGGTATGTAGCCCAGGAAATGACCAACCTGATGTGTGTTATGACCCATCTGAGCCTCCCATGACCACAGTTTTTAAAATAAGATTAAGAACTGAAGACTGGCGGGGGCTCATAAATGATACGAGTGAAGTGTTAGCCAAAAAAAAAAGAAAGAGGTGCCCAAACAAGTCACCTTGAAATTTGATGCCTGTGCTGTCACTAACAGCAATAAGTTAAAAATAGGGTGTGGTTCTCTTAATTAAGAAAGAGTCTATATGGCAGAAAATAAGTACATTTATCATAAATTAAGACTGTAGAAAAATAAATGTGGATACTGGTCTTGCATCATTTAGGCTACTTGGATAAAAAATGAAAAAATCCTGTCCACCTTCAGCAAGAGAAAGGTGACCCTTCCTGTACCAGTGGCCAGTGAAACCCCTCAGAACTAGTAATAATCAACCCCCTTAATCCTCGCTAGAAAAAAGGGAAATGTGTAACCCTAAAAATTGATGGAGCTGGACTGGATCTTCAAGTAAATATCGTGGTTTGAGGAAAAGTTTATAAATGCTCTCCTGAACCAGTATTTCAAAGCTTCTATGATGAATTGAATGTGCCAGTACCAGAAATTCTAGGAAAAAGAAATTTGTTTTTGCAATTAGCCGAGCATATAGCCCAGTCTCTCAACGTCACTTCATGTTATGTATGTGGAGGAACTGTAATAGGATATCAATGGCCATAGAAAGGTCGAGAATTAGTACCTACAGACCCAGTTCCTGATGAATTCCCGGCTCAAAAAAAAAAAAAAAATTCACCCTGATAACTTTCGGGTCTTAAAAGTCTCAATCATTAGACAATACTGTATAGCAAGAGTGGGGATGGACTTCACCCTTCCTGTAGGAAGACTCAGCTGCATTAGGCAAAAACTGTGTAATAGTACTACAAAAACAGCCACCTAGTGGAGTTCAAACCATACTAAGAAAAATCCATTTAGTAAATTCCCGAAGTTGCAAACCGTGTGGATCCACCCAGAGTCCCACTGGGACGGGACAGCTCCCACTGGATTATACTGGACATGTAGGTGTAGACCTTACACCTTATTACCCAACCAGTAGGCAGATAGTTGTGTTATTGGCATTATTAAACCATCTTTCTTCCTACTGCCCGTAAAGACAGGTGAAATTCCCTGTCTATGCTCCCTGTGAAAAGCGAAGCATAGCTATAAAAAAAAAAATTAAAAAGATAATAAATAGCCCCCTGAGAGAATCATAAAATATTATGGGCCTGCTACTTAGGCAGAAGATGGCTCGTAAGGATATCGGACTCCCATTTACATGCTCAATCGAATCATACAGTTACAAGCTGTCTTAGGAATAATCACTAAGACCGGCAGAGCCTTGACTATTCTGGCCTGGCAAGAAACTCAGATGAAAAATGCTATCTATCAAAATAGATTGACTCTTGGCTACTTGTTAGTAGCTAAAAGAGAAGTCTGTAGAAAATTTAACCTTACCAATTGCTGCCTGCACATAGATGATAAAAAAGTAGTCGAAAATATAGTTAAAGACATGATGAAACTGACACATGTGCCTATAGAAGTGTGGCATGAAGATGTACAATGAGCTGAGAAAGTAAAGGTTGCTCCAAGTCCAGGAAAAACCTGGATGGAAACAGTGCATGGGAATAGCAGTTCCCTTCAGGGACCTGGGGAAGAAAATAGTATTGCCAACATGGCTTTTGTGCAGGAGACTCTACTCCACTGCTGCGGCCTGACGTGCAGGAAGCTTTTCCCAGCCAAATCACACCACAGACCCATATTGAGCTTGTAGAAACTTTCACAACTCTGTCTTTCTTGAGTCAAATACTGTTAAAACAGGTTGTTCACTCTTGAATGTGGTGCCATTCTTAAGATACATGTGAGCATACACACACAGGCACACACATACCTTTGCACTTTTTCCTGCTACATTTTATCTTGTTAGTTTTGGCTTGTTCTCCATTTGCAAGGCATTGGATTTGGTATGGACTTTATCCTGCATACTCTCCATCATCTCCAGGTTAAAGTCCAAAGTCTTCAGCTGGGCACTCAGGGTCCAGCTGATAAAGTTGCATTTTAGGCCCTAACTCACACAACCCCCTTCACAGACATGCTTTGATTTAGTCATTTGCTCTCTCAACCACACTTAGGCTGGATTCATCCAACTCTGCCTGTCTACACTGCCCTCTCCTCCTGTATACTTGGCAAGATCCTAAATCCAAGACTCAGACCAGATTCCTGGATCAGTGGTGGCTTCTCTGGCATTCTCTGTAAATTCTTCCCAAACTCTGGCAAGTGGACCTGACCTATACAACTCCATCAGCAAACAGTTCCATTCTGTTTTGTCAGTCTCTTTTCTAAATATCTCAAAGTTGCATACTTATGCTTGTTCAATGTTAATTATTTTGTGATTTGTCCCCAAACATGGATCATAAAATCCTTGAAGTTAAGGAGATTTCTTGAGTTCATAGCCCAGTGTTTGCACATAATAGAGGCTCAATAAGCAGATATTGACTTCTTAGTAGGAACTCTTAAGGTAAGAGACAACCATAAAAAGTGCTTGAAGAATATGATTCCATGAATATCACCCCGTAACTCCCTCTTGGGACAACTTAGCAAGAAAATCACCCAGAAAAAAAAATAATTTTCCTCTCAAAATTAGAACCTGAGAAAATTCATGATAAACTGATCCACTCATCAGCAGAATTTCAACCCTATGCAGCTGTGAGTTACACACCAACTTCCTACTCTATCCACCCTAGCTGGTACTTACACATGGGAACAACCAAACTAGCAGTACTTTTGGTATTTGAAACTGAAATAGTTCTGGGATCAGGCCATAGATTCTAGTCACTCCAGCCTTTAAGATCCAGCTTTTAGAACCTTGAGAATGAAAGAGGTAAATGTGGGTTTAGGGGAGAGGAGGGCACAGACGGACAGATGGTCTTAAGAATCAAGTACCCCTAAACATGTTTTAAGAATTCTGTGTCACTCCCAAAGAATTAGGCAACATGTGTATCAAAAATGTCTAACATTTGCTGTCTATCCCTGTGCTGACAATGATAATGTGTCCCACTGTCAGTTTCTGGCTCATTGCAGCCTTTGGCCAATGAGCACCAAAGCCAATACGCTGAGAAGCCCCTCCCCACAACCAAATGGGGTCTAGGAATGTTTGTTTCTCTAAGTCCATTGCCTGGGGATCAAGAGTATCCCAGGAATTGACATAAGCATTGAGGGGCAGCTTCTCTCACCAACAGCCCCTCTGTGTATTCAAACTGCTGCTTTCCTGGCCTTTCTGTCTAGATCTTTGACAGTGCCTGTTATTCTTTTAGTTGTTCTGGGAGTCTGAATCTCCTGTCTGAATCCTCCTCAGCAAATCAGTCTGCATATTGCATACTGATACTCTTCCACCCCCAGCTTCTGTCTGGTACTCACTCTCAGGGCCTGGACTTCTCTTCTAGTTTTCCTCATCACATTTCAGCAGACCCTTCTGACTTATAACCTAGAAACAAAAAAACACCCAGAACCATTCATTCATTCAACAAATATTTATTGAGTGCCCATCCAATGCCAGGAACCCAGCAACATAGTAGTAAACAACTCAGACACAATCACTATCCAGAGGAAGTCTACTGTGTCGTGGGACACAGACATTAAACACATAATTACCAAATAATTTATTAATTTTGCAACCGGAATAACCTGGACTTCTTTAGCCATCCAAGAGTCACTCTTTCCCTCTACTATCCAAATAACAATAATTCTGGGAATTCTAAGGTTAGATGCTAACATACTAATCCATTCTAGTTGTTGCTGCCCCCAAACACTTCTAGCTTTCTTATCACCATTTCTCTATGCTGTCCCCAATCTCTCTTGCCTAACTTGGCCCCCAAAGCAAAGCATGAACAAATGGTCTTTCCTCCATTTTCATAACAACAAAACACATAGCTGTTGAGTTTAAGAAACTTTACTGAAAGTTTGGAGAAGACATAGGGAAATGACTACCCCAAAATAAATATCAGCTCTCACCACACCCAGAATTCGTGCAACATCATAGCATGTTCTGCCATCTCCTGAGCTCTGAAACTTCACCAGGTTGCAGAGGCCATGGCCCTCCCTCTTTCAACAAGAGTATTCTCTTTCTATGAATTCACTTCTCTCTTCCCACCCCACGAAGAAAGCGTCTTACAAGACAAGTCTATCTGCCTTGGGATTATAATCTACTCTGTGCTGTTTGCCATCCATGAGCCTACATTCATTCATTGATTCATTCATTCAGGAACTATACCTTGCTCACTTACTTTGTATCAGGCATCGCACTAGGTGAGGAGGTTATAGCAACAAATAAGACAGACAGGACCGTCCTTCATAAAGAAGACCAACAATAAGCTAGTAAACTAAAAACTATACCTGACAATTACAAATTTTGATGCTTTCTGTGAAATACGAGAAAACCAGAATGATGTAATAGATGGGTCTCAGGAAGGGGGGATTGCCACTTTAGAAAGGACAGATAAGAAAAGTCCCCCTGAGAAGGTGACATGTGGGATGAGTCCAAAAGATTTAGGTCTGGATTTCCCAAAACAAGCTAAGTATATATTTAAGGTACCGGTAAGGTAGAAGCACCAAAATTTCCTTCGAAAATTTTTATTTTTTAATACATGAAAAAAGACATGGAAGTAGACCCCTTAGGAAAATGAGAATGCTGTAGGCGCTTCCTTATACATATTTTAAAATGTAATATTGTGTTTATTTTTATTTAGATGGGCAGTGTAGAGGACCCTTAATCTTTCCAGGGTTTAGGATCTCTAAAGTCATACTCAATCCTCAGAATATGCCAGGAAGGGGTGTTCTAGGCAGAGAAGGAACAAGCAAAAAAGTCCAGTGGCAGCAAGGAGTTTGGCCTCTTCTAGGAGCAGGAAGAAGGGGTGAAAACAGCATGAGCAAGGTCAGGGGTTAAAGCCAGGGCTGGGGAAGCAGACAGGGGCCAGTTCACATAGAGGAAATGGTTCTCAACTCTGGTTATGTATGAAAAGTCCTTGGAATATTCTAAAACTTTCTGATGCCTGGGCCCTACTTCAGGAGATTTAACTGACCTGGAATGGGGTTGAGGAATTGGTATTTTTTTTAAGTTTCTCAAGTGATTCTAACATGTAACCAGAGTAAAAAAAAAAAAACATTGACATGGGGCCTTGGAACCAGCTGGAGGGACAGAATGTTGAATGATGAAGAACACGGACCCTGGAACCACATTACCTGGTTTTGAGTCCCATCCCCACCACTGACTAGCCGTTTGATTCCCAGACACTTTGCAAAAGCTTTCTGTTCTTCAGTTTCCTCATCTATAAACACAGGTATAATAGTTTACCTACCTCATAGAGCTGTTTGTAGGCCTAGTAAGTTAATACATACAAAGGTCTCAGAAGGCACACACTGAAGATGCAGTAACTTTTACTAAAATAGCTGTGACTATCCTATGCTTTCCTAGAGATGGAAAGGGGTGGATGCAGACAAAGTGTCAATTTGATAGAACTAACAGCACTTGCTAAAAAAACTGGAAGAGGGAGATGAGGGGGGGAAAGGAATAAAAGATAGCTTCCATGTTTGGGGTTTTAGCAATTAGGTGGAAAGTGAGGCTGAGTCCCAAGATGGGGAAGACTAGGAGATAAATAAGTTTTGAAGAAAAAAAATCAAGAATTTCATTTGGCATGCATTAACTTAAAGACACACTATTAGACATCCAAGAAGAGACACAAATCAGGCAATATGTAAGCCTGGAGCTCAGGAGAGACAAACCAATTTCAGAGTCATTAACATATAGAGCTGTCCTGTCCAATACAGTAGCCACCAACCACACATAGGGGGTTATTTAATTTAAATTTAGATTAAACAAAATTAAACATTCAGGTCACCAGTTTTCACCACATTTCAACCGCTTAGGAGCCTCATGTAGCTAGTGGCTACCATATTGAACAGCATAGAGACGCAACATTTCCATTGCTGCAGAAAGTTCTGTGAGGAACACTGAAGGAGTCTCAAACCATGGAACTGTAGGAAGTCATCTAGGAAGTGGTCCATGATTCTGGCTACACACTAAAATCATCTCCAGGAATTCAAATTGATTTGTCTTGGGGAAGTCTCAGGCGTTGGTAGTGCTTAATAACCCAGGATGACTGTAAAGTGGAGCCAGGGCTGAGAGCAACTGACCCAGGGAAATAATGCAGGAGAAGAAAGGAATCATGGGAGGGCCTGGATTGCTCCAACAGTAGGGGCAGTGACTCCAGAACCAATCTTTCTCTAGAGCTCCTGATTCATGATTCACATACAACTATCTGATGAACATCATTGCCTGCATGTCCCATAAACAGCCCAAACTCAATAAATCCAAAATGGAGCTCATTTTTCTCACCAGAGGTGTTCTTCCCCTTCTCATTCCCACACTTGGGAGTCACCCCAAGTCCCAAGTGATTCCTCTTCCACAGCACAAGTCTGCCAGGTTTTCTGATTTATCGCTCAGTCTGTCTCTTTCTCTCCCCATTATCTCTGTTTTGGCCCAGTTCTTCATGGTCTCCTGCCTGAATTACTGTAACAACATCTCACTAGCTGCCTCTAGTTTTGCCCCTCCCTTATCTATCCTGCACTCTGCCACAGCGATCTACTTAAAATGCCAGTCTTGTAGTGTTTTGCTGTGTAAAATGTATCAGTGTCTCTCCTTGCCTATAGGATACAGTTCAATTGAAGACAGATTTGTCACTATGTATCAAACATCTCAAAGGAACTATGCACTGCCCTAGTTCTGAGAACACTGCACTGAGCAAGACAGAGAGCTCCTGAATAGAACTGCAGCCCTGCAATGGGGACAGACAAGAAGGTTATGAAAGGGAAAGTGAGGTGGCCATGGGAGCATGCAGCAAGGGGAGCTGGCCTTATCTAGGTGAGAGGAAAGGTCTTCCCTGAGGAAATGAGAGAACAGTGACACTTGGAGGATGAGTAAGAGTTCAACAGACCACAGGGGATGAAGAACATGTTCTCTACACATGGAAAGAACTACATGGGTAAGGACCTGAGCCTGCAAAGGAACAGAGAACAGTGTGACTGGCACCGAGAGTGAGGGTTGAGGGATATGGGATGAAGCTGGAAAAACAGACAAGGACAGGATGGTGGGTGGCTTATATGCCATGTGAAGAATCTGGGGCATTCCAAAGGGCAAAGCTGAGATCCATTGAATGATTTTAATTTTTATTCCACTAAGTTTTTGCTAAGCACTGAAGGATTTGAAAGAGAAGAGTGACATGGTGAAGTCTGCACTTTTTGAAAAGACTACACTGGCTTGAAGTGGAGTAGAGTGGCCAAAACCTGAGGCAGAGAGACCAGCTGTGAGGCCATACTAAATGGTCTGGGGGAGGCAATGAGAGCTTAGACTAGAAGGGTAGCAGAGGAGATAGAAAGCAGATTGAATTAACAGATGTTTAAGAGGTAGAATAAGTCTTGGTGATTATTATTATTATTATTATTATTATTATTATTATTACTATTTTGAGATGGAGTCTCACTCTGTCCCCCAGGCTGGAGTGCAGTGGTGCAATCTCAGGTCACTGCAATCTCTGCCTCCCGGATTCACGCCATTCTCCCGCCTCAGCCTCCTTAGTAGCTGGGACTACAGGCACCTGTCACCATGCCCAGCTAATTTTTTGTATTTTTAGTAGAGACGGGGTTTCACCATGTTAACTAGGATGGTATCAATCTCCTGACCTCGTGATCCCCCCGTCTCGGCCTCCCAATGTGCTGGGATTACAGACATGAGTCACAAGTCTTAGTGATTTTTCACATTGGAGAGGTAATAGAGAGCAAGGAGGAAAAGTCAAGATGGCTCCTTGACTTCAAACCTGAGCTGCTAAGTGAATGGTGCAGCTTAGGTTAAGAAAGGTGATTATAAGTTATGGGGTAGAAATATTGAATTTGGCTTCAGACACAGTAATTCTGATACCTGCAAGACATCCAAATCAAAATGTAGAATAGGCAGAGGGATACACAGGTCTAGAGCTCAGATTTGTAAGTCGTCTGTGTAGAAGCAGCAATGGAAGCCCTGGCAGTAAATTAAATCACTGAAGAGAGCATGTGGAATAAGAAAAGGGGCTCCAGGACTAAGTCCTGAGAAATGCTGACATTTGTAGGTTAGATAAAAAGGACAATTGAGATAAAGATCCTGAGTTTTGTCCAGAACAGGGTAAGAGGAAAACCAGCAGAATATGGTATCGTGGAAGCCAAAGAGAAATGTGTTTCTAGAAGAAGGGAGTGGTCACTAGTTCCTAGGCATGACATGAGTAAGTGATTATTTATACAACTGCTCGTTATCTGACCCCTACTTACTGCTTCCTGCTCATTTTCTGCCATTTCCCAAAATCCATCCTTTATGATTTAACACCAATCTTGTCTAACTTCTCTTGGACCATGTGATGCTTTATCTTGCATCCTCCCTTTTCATATGCAGTCCCATCTCATTCAAGGCCTCCCCATGCCCTGAACAACACCCTATCCCAGAACCGCCTGGTGAACACCATCCATCCTTTAACATCCTAAGCCTCTCAGGAATCATTTACCCGTAGGACTTCTTTGACCACCTCCTCCCCAGATAGAATCATACCTGTCTCATTCTGTTCTCTTTGTTCATCTGGTATAAATTTCTATTACAGTGCCTATCCAAATATACGGTAATACCTCATTTACAGTCTGTATCCTCTACTTCACTATAAGCTTCTTGAGGGCAAATGCAGTTTGTATTTTTCTTTTTTCTTTTTTTTTTTTTTTTTGAAAAGGAGTCTTGCTCTGTCACCAGTCTGGAGTACAGAGGCATGATCTCGGCTCAGTGCAACCTCCGCCTCCTGGGTTCAGGCGATTCTCCTGCTTCAACCTCCCGAGTAGCTGGGATTACAGGCACGTGCCACCACACTCAGCTAATTTTTATATTTTTAGTAGAGACGGGGTTTCCTCATGTTGCCCAGGATGGTCTTGATCTCCTAGCCTCCTGATCTGCCCGCCTCATCCTCCCAAAGTGCTGGGATTACAGGCATGAGCCACCACACCCGGCCTATATTCTGCTTTCTATAACTATGATTAACACAGTATCAGGTACATGGATGGCTTCAACGAATATTTGTGGGCCTTACTAGAAGCTACCTAAATGTCACCTAAGGAATGCAAATGTCCTGGGCTTTGATAAAGCATCATGGAAATTGCTGATGTAGAGCAAGAGGCAAAGACAACTGAATAATAACAGCCATCATTTAACGATTGCTTCATTTGTGCCAGACACTGCCTAAGTCCCTTACAGAGCTCTATCTCGTTCACTCTTCATCATACTCTGTTTCATAGGGGCTTATCATCATCACCACACCCCATTTAATAGGGGCTATCGTAACTCTTACTTCACAGATGTGGAAATAGAAGCTATAGAAGTTAAGTCACTTGCCCAAGGTCAGGCCCTAGCAGATGTAGGAGTCAGGATTTGAAGGAACCCAGATTTGCTTGACTTTAGAGCCCTGTACCCTTAAGTCCAACTGGCATTTGAGCCTGGGAAAAATTCCTCGTGCTGATTCAAACTTGTAAAGTATATTGTTTAATCTGGAAATGGTATGTAGGCAGCAGGGTGCAGTTAATTCTAACCACACCACCCATGGCTATTCAAGGCTCCCAGCGCAGTCTGCATGCCCCAGCAGCTGCTGGCTCTGCTTGACCAAAAGGTATGAAGGACAAAAGCAGAATGCCTATGAAGTCTGTTTCTTTGCCTTGATTTGTACCAGGGGCAGGCTGGAGGGTGCCCCAGAATGAGCCAATGGCTGCAATGTCAGACACTAAGTTGGGAGTGGAAGTGAAAGGTGAGGAGACCAGAGTGGAGGAAACTAAGCCAAGTTGCCAGGTCTTGGGCAATTTCAATACCAAGGCTCTGAGCCAAGGACAGGCTACTGTGCTTGAAATAACTTCCCAAGAGAGCCTTAACTGGTCACTTCACCCTCTCTATCCCAGCACTGACTTTTAGGTCAATGTAACTAATATTGACTAGCCCCCTATTCTATGTTAGCACCACAAAAGATACAAAGCTTTGGTCTTCCACAGAGCCAAGGCAAGCCCACAGGAAACAATGAGAGAGTTGTACAAAACGGTAATCAATCCAGTGCCAACCTGTGCAGTACAAGCCCCAAAGGCTACTGAAATTCACAGAAAGGAGAGATCAGGGTGTGCTGGCATGGGCAGTGGTAGCTTCTTGGAGCACATGAACTTGACCTCAGTGAAGAAAGGAAGACAAAGTAGAAAGAGGACAGCATTTCAGGTAGAAACAACAGTGTGAGCAAAAATGAAGCAGCAGCGATGAGAATGAATTGTTTCTTGGCCTGTGAAGAAACCTCTCTGTGGAGCAAAGGGCTGTTGTGGGAGAAGAACAGGAGAAGATCAGACCATAGAGGTCCTGATTTCCAAGAATACTAAATTAAGCAAATTCAACATGCAGGATCCAGGAGTCCATTATGTGGGCAATAAGAAATGATCTTGAGCTTTAAACAGGCAGTTGACAATAAAAAATTAAATTTTAGGAAGATTCATTTGGTGGTAGTGTTTAAGATGGATTAGAGGATAAAGGATTAAAAGCAAAAAAAGTGTCCCCCCAAAAACCTGAATGCTTAAGAATCTACTAAAAGTTGGACTGCAAACAAAAACACACAAACAAACAACAACAACAACAAAACAGCCCCTTCCCTGCCAGGCTTCACAGTCTAATGGGAAAGCCATTCATTAATCCCATAGTTACCCATTAAGGACCTATTATGTGCTAAGGATTATACTGGGCACTGGGGACACAGTGAGGAGCAAACCAAAGTCCCCACCCTCACGAAGCCTATCCTGCAATGCACGTGGAAGACAATATAAAACCAAACCATTAAGTACATCCACATATAGTCAGGTAACCAAGTGCTATGAAGAAAAAGAAAGTACGGCACTGGGTGGAGAGTGGTGGGATGCAGTAGTCAGGGAAGGCCTCTCCAAATAACTGCCATGATATTTTAAGCCCAGAGAACAAAAGAAATGGAGATGTCACTGCTAGAAATAAGGATATTGAGAAGAAGACTAAGCTTGTAAGAGTACAGAGAAGGGAAGGAGTCTTGTTTTAATTGTGTCAAGCTGTGATAATAGCAGGGTATCCACACAGAAATATCTAGACTCTAGAACTCTAGTCTATAAGACCAGAAGAGATAGAGCTTGCAGTGAGCCGAGATCGTGCCACTGCACTCCAGCCTGGGCTACTGAGCGAGGGTCTGTCCCCCCAAAAAAAAAAAAAAACTACAAATAGTTTTGTCATATCTCCTATTATGACTCCCTCCCTCCAGCTGCCTGGAGTCCCAAGGGTGGACAGTGACTTTGTGTAGGTGGCAAGCAGCTGGTAACAAAATAATAATTATTATTATAATTATTGTAATAATAATTATTATTGAAGCTCATTTACAACTAACCATCCAAAAGACCTCTTTCCCCTGTGTCTTCAATCTCTAAGACAGAGTGGTAGGGACAGTTCTATCCCTCCTCTGTACTTACCCCTTGAAACACATGTACCCCTTTATGACTTTACCTTCTGAAGATGGCTCTGAATGTGTCTGAGAAAGGGATTTAGAAAGCAAAATATAAAAAATTTAAACTAGCCCTTCCTACCTTCCTAGAAGTGGCAAGAGTTAAATGTTGAGATAGACTCAAGGGTAGGATGACTATTTCAGTTTGCCTGGAAGTGTCTCAGTTTTAGCACTGAGAGTCCTGCATTTCAGAGAACCCCTCAACATTGAGCAAAGTAAGATGGTTGGTCACCCTATGGCTTGGTTTGACCATCATAGCTATAACCTGTGTCTTACCCGTGTGCATGACACAACACAGTGCTTTACTTCCTTAAAAATGACATCAGCCCCATTAAAGTACGTGTTTAGTTTCCAAGCCCTACCTAGTCACCTTCTACTCTAGGAGCCAGGTTCTCTTTTCCCACCCAGACAGATGAGCCGTGCTCAGAAATTCCTAGACATGAGTTGACACTGGATTCCTTAGCCTTCTACTCCCATCATCTCCCACTCAGCCCCAGCTACCACCTAAACTAGGAAGATCAAATCTACCAGTGACCTCCATCCACGGCACTTGCTGCCCCCTCCTCTGTCCAGCTCTTGCCAATATAGCTGCTGGAACCTGGAGGTCAAAGTCAAATTATCAAAAAAGGATCTGAGCTGGTGATGTGCACTACCACAGCAAATCACAGGAAAGGGGAACTCCAGATAAATTACAGCCTTCTGACCTAGGAAGATGTGTGGTTTGCGTCTGTGTTACAGAAACACAGGAAATGCTTACTGGACCAGTCAATTTCAGAGTTTTGGGTCCCAAGCTAGGCTGACTCACCTTCAGAATGGAAACCAAGTGACAGCCCTCATATCAGGGCACACATCACATGCTCTTCCAGAAGTCAATGGGTTTGGAACCCTCACAGATATTGGGAAAGCTCACTAATCATTTCTGCCAGTTATCAGAGGTTGCTCTGAAATTATAAGGAACATTCAAAGAAAACACCAAGACTGATATTAAACTTGGCAGGAACCCTTATTACAGAATTTTCCTGCCTGACAAGGTTAAAAGAACAATAAGCAGGAAACACAATCCTCCAGGAATAATCAATCCTCTTTGGCCCCTGGTCACCTTGACTCAAACAGACTAAATTCTAAAATGTAGAATTTCAAATAAGCTATTTAGATAACCTTGACCATTCTCCACACACAAGCCCTTGCCTGAACTATTAATAGCCAAGGCAAAGGGTAGTTGTTATTGCTGCCTTTTTAAACTGAACCATCTGGGAAATTGCTTCAGACCCCCCAAGAAAGATTCCTGTTAACAATTCAAAAACTAAAATATTTGATCCCTGGAGACAGCCCTTTCCCCTGTCCCGCCCTTCAGGCTCAGTCTGACTGACTGCAAAGGCTGTTGCAAGATTGCATCACTGACCTTTGCAATTTTCTGGCCAGTTTGATTTCCCCTTCTTTCCCCTGCCCCCTCCCTTTCTCTGCTTAAAGCCCGTTGGCCAATTTGCCTCTCCTTTTCCCCTACTTTGCTAATTCTGGCATATCCATAACCAAAGCCAAATTAGAACGCTCCCTTGGCCCCAGGTGATTATATCTAATCCTGATCAAAATCAATCCTACATCTTCAACGTCCAAGAGTACTCACACTATGGATTCTTAAACTGTCTACTACACACCCTTCTGCCCACAAACTGCTTCAAAGCTGAAGTTGAGCTGGAACAGTGAAGTTGTACCCCCAAACCCAGGAGGGTGGCAGAGAATTATTGAGGAGAGTATGAAATACTTCCATTCTAGAATAGCAGACAAACTTCTACCAACAGCCCCTTCCATACTCGATCCCCCATACCCCAGCTCCCAACTCCACTCCTCAGTGAGAACAATTTGAATTTAAAGGCTCTTCCCTGATACACGGAAGTACATAAGGAAACAGCTTGCAGGCAAAGAGACTACTCTCTCTCTCTCTCTCTCTCTCTCTCTCTCTCTCTCACACACACACACACACACACACACACACACACACACCTCTGTGCATAAAAGCACCATCAATGAATAGTTTTCTATCAATTGACTCTAGCTATACATGCATGCACCTCTAAATAAAACCAACCAGGCAGGAAAGAAACAATATTAGCACATATTGCTTTATCCAAGCGTGACCTGCTCTATTCTGTTACCCAGATCCCTCCCCCTTGCCTTCTCCTCTCTGATGCAATTGCCACACACGTGGGAAGATGATAACCCTTCGGAAGAAAAAGGAAAGCTTTTTTTTTCATTAGATGGAACCCCAGATTCCCTCATTATTTATAATGTCAGGCTGTCCTGGACGAGGGAAGATTGTACCCACTGACACCAATAAGAAGGTGCCGTCATGTCAGAAATGTCCGTGGACACCTCCCTGGGTTCCAGGTCCTCCCCTGCGCTAGCCCAGAGTGGGACTTTCGCGTGCACACTGGCCCTTCCGCGTGCCCTGCTGCCGATGACCCCGCGCGCGTGCCGGGTCCCCTAGCTCACACAGTCGGAGCGTGCGCAGCGCGTGGCCACCTCCTGCCAGGTCCCAGCGGGGTTCCACCCCCTCCTTTCCCCCTCCTCTTCTTCCTCCCCCTCCGCGTTCCCCGGGCTCTGGCCGAGCCAGTCTGGGCCCGGGAGCCCAGGAGGCGTGTCTCGGAGAAAATATATAAGCGGCCTCCGGACGCTAAAGCGGTGCCAGCGGCGGAGTCTCCAACTGGAAGAGCTGCAGCTGCCGAGCGGAGGAGAACGCTGAGGCCAGTCGGACCGACGGACGCGCTGACCGCCGCCAACTGCAGCTCGCGCTGCCTCCTGCTCGCGCCCTGCCACTAAGGTGGTCCCCCTTTCTATGAGCCCTCCCTAAGATAAGCTGGGTGCGGGGTGGCGGGAGGCTGCAGCCGTTCTTCGGTGGCTGAAGTCCCCTCTCCTGCTGCTCCTCCTGCAGGTCACTCCCGCCTCCCAGAGCCTAGAGCCGAGATGGAAACGGTCCAGGAGCTGATCCCCCTGGCCAAGGAGATGATGGCCCAGAAGCGCAAGGGGAAGATGGTGAAGCTGTACGTGCTGGGCAGCGTGCTGGCCCTCTTCGGCGTGGTGCTCGGCCTGATGGAGACTGTGTGCAGCCCCTTCACGGCCGCCAGCCGTCTGCGGGACCAGGAGGCGGCCGTGGCGGAGCTGCAGGCCGCCCTGGAGCGACAGGCTCTCCAGAAGCAAGCCCTGCGGGAGAAAGGCAAGCAACAGGACACCGTCCTCGGTGGCCGGGCCCTCTCCAACCGGCCGCACGCCTCGTAGGAACTGTGGGAGACCAGCGGAGTGGGAGGGAGAGGCAGCAGACAGAGACAAACAGACCGAAAGAGGAAGGGAGAGACAGAGGGGTCGCGCGCACAGGAGCCTGACTCCGCTGGGAGAGTGCAGGAGCACGTGCTGTTTTTTATCTGGACTTAACTTCAGAGAAACCACTGACATCTAGAACTGACCTACCACGAGCATCCACCAAAAGGAGTTTGGGATTGAGTTTTGCTGCTGTGCAGCACTGCATTGTCATGACGCGTCCACTAATGTGTCAATTATCTAAATGCGTCTACCATTTTGCACTAGGGAGGAAGGATAAATGCTTTTTATATTATTATTATTAATTATTACAATGACCACCATTTTGCATTTTGAAATAAAAAACTTTTTATACCATATCTCATCTAATTCCTGAGAGGTGTGGTATCCTGGGGTGGGCAGCAGGGAGGGTTAGCAGGCGGGTGACGGTGATGGGGTCTTACCTGAGCACTGCAGCGGGAGCAGCTTCCTGAAGGTCAGGCACTTGCTTCACACCTAGGAACTGTGTAATAAGCTACTACATGCAGGTAAGTCTGTTGAGGACTCGTTTTTCCTTCTTGTTAGGGGTGGGAAGAGAAAAACTTTTATAACTTCCATGAAATTTAGCATTTTAAGATGAGAAGGTAGATCAACTTCTAAGCTAGAGTGAGTGGGAGGTAACTGATTAATTCTAAGGCAGAAAAGCTCTTTGATCCTCACACCTGTGCACCAGAGCTTCCCATGGCTGATAACTTTTTCTTCCCAACTGTATTTTAGACAGAGAGACAGAGAGAGAAGGGAAGAAAAGAAAGGAGGGAGATCTGGAGGTGAACGACAGGAAAGAAAGGAAAAACTAGCTACCTGGCAGGAAAAGAGATAAGCTCCCAAGAACACCAAAGCAGATGATGAGTCTAGCTCTACCCAGCCTTCCTCCCCATGCACCCAGATCATAGTAAGAAACTCTGGGCTAGAAAGAGAAAAAAAAAAAAAAACTGGTTGTTGCAGATCTGAGTCCTCCTCCTCCAGTGTAGAGCTTCATCTGTAGTAATAGCCAATTTGGTGACTCTATAGGGCTCAGCAAAAGAAATTTTATACTTTAAAGAGTTAGCCAGGAGTCCGAGGCATGGTCTTAATGCTAGTCTCCTCATATTTTTCATGTCACCAGTCCTAATCAGGACTTTACTCCTTTCATCAACAGCTATGCATTTTTGCCAAACATATCACTGGCTCACATCATTGCCTCTGCTCAGACTCTCTCCTTTATCCAGTGCCCTACACACATCTCCATTTCATTTCTGCCAACTCAATTCCTACCCAGTGTTCCTGGCCCTGATCAAAAGCCATCTCTCTCTGAAATCTATTCTTATCACTCCCAAAGGAAAAAAGCAATCAGAATGTGGTAAGATTAATCAAGAAAAAGAAATGTATTTGGAGTTTTAAAGGAAAAGAAGAATGTCGGTGGCACCATGGCTCTCCCAGTTTCCGAAATGGGAAACTCAGCCCTATACCAAGGCAGAGCCTCACTTTCAATGTCCAAGAAACTTCCTAGGAACTGACTCAATTTTATCCTTCCTGCTGGTCTTCCAAAATGCCTCTTTTATTAATTACTCCTTTGTCCATTCAGCTACCACCTTGTCTGGCTCTCAACTGCTCAAACCATCCTCCTCACCCTCTAGCACCTTCGCCCTAAACTATCCGTTGTCAGACTGTCTTCCTTTAATATCTTTCATTCTGCTGCTCCTGAACTCAAAAACATCTGAGACTAAAACTCTTATGCCAGGTTTCAGTGCCTCCGTGATATGCTTCCATCTCAGCCGGCCCTCTTGCCTGATTTGTCAGGCTGCCTAGCATGAACCCCGGTCCCTTCCTGTTCCCTTCTGGTTTTCTGCACCTTTGTTTACTTTACTCTTCCAACCTGAATGTCCTCCCACCCACTCACTACCTCCACATCTTCTGAAACCACATACCTCAAATTCTCCAAGGGAGGTATGATTTCAAATACAAGTGTTTTGCCCATTGTCAAACTACATGTGAAACTGTGTGCTCTGATTTTTTTTTTTTTTCCCGGGATGGAGTCTTGCTCTATCACCAGGCTGGAGTGCAGTAGCACAATCTCGGCTCACTGCAACCTCCGCCTCCTTGGTTCAACCGATTCCACTGCCTCAGCCTCCCAAGTAGCTGGGACTATAGGTGTGCACCACCATGCCCAGCTAATTTTTTGTATTTTAGTAGAGACAGGGTTTCACCATGTTGGCCAGGATGGTCTCAATCTCCTGACCTCATGATCTGCCTTCCTCAGCCTCCCAAAGTGCTGGGATTACATGATTTTTTATTTAGAAAGTAATGCCTATGCATTGAAAGTTTGCCTATATATTAAAAAAATAAAGTTGCCTAAATATATAAGTATGCCTATACGTTTGTGTAGAAGGAAATTCCCCATGCCTGTTTATATTCAAATTACCAAACCCAATCAAATCCGAGCTATTGAAATCTCTGTTCTCACTGGTCTCCTCAATTCTCTGAGTTCTTATAGGCCATACAGCCTGAGTCTCATACTGCATCACTCAGTAATAGACTTTTTTTTCTCCCAGTTGTTCTGTGGGCTTGGTCATGTCTCTTATAGTACAATCTTCTTGAAGTAAAGGATCATGTCTTCAGTGTTCACAGAAATCTTTTGGTCCTAGGCAAATAGTAGGTTCTTAATAAATACTTGATTGTTTAATTAATCATTTATGAGGCTAGAGCAGTGCTTGTAAATGAAAGGAGAAGCAATTTTGTCCCCCCAGAGAACATTTGACAGTCTTAAGATATTTCTGGTGTCTGGGTGAGGGGAGGGGGCAGTACTGCAGGCATCTAGAGGGTAGAAGTCAGGGGGGTTTAAACATCTTCTAATGCACAGGACAGCCGCCAACACAAAGGATTCTCCATTCCAAAATGTTAATGGGGCAGAAGTTGAAAAATTCTGAGTTAGAGGAAAGTAAGGAAAAAGGGTTTGCTTAATAATTTCAGAATAAAAGTTATGAGGTAGTCTCACAAGGCTATGTCTGGTTACGATCAAACATGTTCCTCCCCCAACATAGGAATAAAAATTGTCTTTTGTCCTATTCTGCTTGGTAATTTTACCAACAACCTAGGAGAGGTAACAGGAAGTATACTTATCAATTCTGTTGATGACACAGAGCTGAGATAGCACAGTCAGAACTCAAAACAACTCAATAGGCTGGAACCATGCACCAAAGAAAAACCAACTGAAACTGAATAGGGAAAAAGATACAATACAGAATTCAGGTTCAAAAACCCAACTGCATGACCACAGAATTTGAAAGACATATTCTAGCAGCAGATCATGTGAAAAAGACCTCAAGTTTTTTAAAAATTTTAATTGATACATCATAATTGTACATATTTATGAGTACAATTTGTTGTTTCCACACATGAACACATTATATAATGATTAAATCAAGGTATTTAGCATAGCCATCACCTCATGCATTTATCATTTCTTTGTGGTAAGAACATTCAAAAGCTATTTTGTAATATACAATACCCTACTGTTAACCATAGTCACCCTACTGTGGAAAAGAACTCCAGAACTCTTCCTCCTATCTAATTGAAACTTTGTACTCCTTGACCAGCCTCTCCTCATCCTCCTCTCCCCCATCTCCCCCCAAGTCTCTGTTAACCACACTGATCTACTCTATACTTTTATAAGATCAGCAAAGATCAGCAAATATATATATATACACACACACACACACATATATATATATATTCATTCTACATTTAAGTGAGATCATGTGCTATTTACTATTTGTCTTTCTGTGTCTGGCTTATTTCACTTAACATAACATCCAGGTTCATCCATTTTGTCTCAGATGACAGTACATCATTGTTTTCCATCGCTGAATAGTATTCCATTGTATACATGTACTACATGTTATTTATCCTTTCATCCACTGCTGGCACTTAGGTTGATTTCAAGTCTTGTGCTACAACAAACATGGGAGTACAGATATCTCTATATACCCACTAGTGGGAATGCTGGATCTTATGGTGGTTCTACTTTTAATCTTTTATAAACCTCTATGCTGTTTTCCATTCCATTAGGGGCTGTGCTAATTTACATTCCCACCAGCAGTGTGTAAGCATTTCCTTTTCTCTACATCCTCACCAACACGTGCTTTCTTTTGTCTTTTGGTAAGAGCTATTCTAACTATAGTGAAGTGGTATTTAACTATGGTTTTGATTTGTATTTCCCTGGTGAGCAGTGATGTTGAACATTTTTTTCATATACCTGTGGCCATTTTTATGTCTTCTTTTGAGAAATATCTATTAAGGTCTTTTGCCCATTTTAAAATTAGGTCACTTGGGTTTATTTTGCTATTGGGTAGAGTTTCTTAAACATTCTGGATATTAACCCTTCATCACATATATAGTTTGCAAACATTTTCTCCCATTCTGCAGGTTGTCTCTTCACTGCTAATTGTTTCCCTTGCTATGCACAAACTTCTCAGTTTGATGCAATCCCATTTGTCTATTTTTGCTTTGACTGCCTATGTTTTTGAGGTCTTATCTAAAACTTTGTTGCCTAGTCCCATGTCTCAAAATGTTTCCCCTATATCATCTTCTGGTAGTTTCATAGTTTTCTTATGTTTAAATCTTTAATCCATTTTGAGTTGATTTTTATAGGTATGCATGACTTCACAATGGGGATACACTGTGAGAGATGCTTTACTAGGCGATTTTGTCATTTGTGCAAACATCATGGCATCTACTTAAAACATACCTAGATAGCATAATCTACTACATAGCTAGGCTATATGGTGTAGCCTATTGCTCCTAGGCTGTAAACCTGTATGGTATATTACTGTACTGAATATTGTAGGCAATTATAACATAATGGTAAGCATTTGTAAACCTATCAACATATCTAAACATAAAAAGGTACAGTAAAAATGTTGTTATAATTTTATAGGACTACCATCGTATATACAGTCCCTCATTGGCCAAAATGTTATGTGGCATATGACTTGATATGGTGAGATGTCAGGATCTAGTCTTGTTCTTCTGCAGGTGGATATCAAAGTTTCCCAGCACCCTTTATTGAAGAGAGACTGTCTTTTCCCCAATGTGGGCTCTTGGCAACTTTGTTGAAAATCAGCTGGCTGTAGGTGAGTGAATTTATTTCTAAGCTCTCTATTCTGTTCCATTGATCTATATATCTGCTTTTATGCTAGTATCATGCCGTTTTTGTTATTATAGCTTTGAAGTTTATTTTGAAGTCAAGAAGTATGATGCCTCTAGTTTTGTTCTTTTTGCTCATACCTAAAGATTTTCAGTGGTTACAAGTTCAATAAAAGCCAAAGAGGGCTTATAACAGGACTACTAAAACAAATTAATGCTTCATTAGTAGAAGTATAGTGTGCAGAAAAAGAGAAGGGCAAGATGATTTGTTATACTTTGCATTCTGTCAGGGTGAAAAACAAAGTTTAAATCGGACTGCCTGGATTTGCTTAGGTTTGCATCTTGACTCTCCTATTTGTAGTTCTAAAACCTGGGAAAGTTATTTACACTCTCTCAAGTTAGTTAAATCCTTTCTTCATCTGTAAAATAGTACCTTCCTCAGGGAAAATTTAGCTGATTAAATGAGACAAAACACATAGAGTTCTTACAGTAGTACTTTGCATATAGCAGGCTTTCAGTCAACAAGAGTTATTATTGTTATTGTTAATATTTTAAGACAAACCTTGACCAAAAAAATTTTGCTTAATTAGAGTGTCTAGGGCAAATAAAAGTCCAGAAACTCTAACACATACAGAACAATTGAAGAACAATAGAGATATTAGATTCAGTAGCTTTACATGACAATTGTGCCAAATATTTTAAGAGCTGCCATATTGGAGATGATAAGACTTGTGTGGCTCAAAAATGGAGAACGAGAACTATCAAGCAGGATTACAAGGAGGCAGATGTTATATTATTAAGATATCAGAGTAATTAAAAAACATAATGAGTTGCCTTGTGATATATAGTAAGCTCCCCACTACCAAAAGCATTCAAGCAGGGGTTGGAAGTCATCTGCCAGGGATGGTATAAACTGGAGAGGAGATTTCTGGACTTGGAGGTTGCATCCAATTATACGATGCTAAGATTCTGTCTAATATTACCACCAAAAAGGGGATGTACTTCCCTTTCCAGCCTGTCTGTCCAGATCATCCCTTTCTTTAAATGCTTCTTTATTCTTTTTCTCAGCATATTGATAAATATGTTTCCTTTTTGCTCAATTACTATCAAATGTGATAAATTTGATTCCAAAATTAAATTATTTCTTGATTAAACTCATCTAATTAATGCTTTTGCCTTTTGTAAAAATACCTTAACCTACTGGTCAAACCTAATAGTCTCAAATTTTGTCATAGTGAAATATCTATTAAAGGTATCTTCCTCTTCACAAAAGACCACAAAACTTTGATCAATTTATAGAAAGAAATATATATAGTTTTATGCTATATTATGTGCCTTCTCTTGCACTATATTCTAATGAAAACAAATAGTAGGTATCAACTGAGAATATTTAAAGTTTCCCACATTCGCAGGAAAATTTGATTGTTCTATAGTCATGCTAACCAGAACTAGTAGAAAACCCACTGGCTTAATAAATGACAACTCACCTGTTAAGCTTTTAGAAGCCAACCAATCAGTGATAGGCCCTCATTTCTGACAGTCAACCAATCAGGAAGGAACTCATGCCATTAACTGCATCTCAGAGTGCTAACCAATCAACGAATAGTCATGCTTCTATAGCTGATGTCAGTCCATTTATGTCTGGGAAAGTACACCAGTCCTTGACCTTCATGCATCCTCAAAAACCTATATGAGATCAGCAGGCTGCTGTTCAGACAGATTGAGCAGAAAAGCTTACCCTTACTATAATGAGCAACAAGTTTACTATTTTTGTTTTATTTTATATATTAAATGGTGGTCTCATCATTCTTTGACAATTCTAGAAGCTCTACTGTGATTGTTTTAAAGACCTTCTCTTGGCAATATTCCAGGGAACATGGGACCAACAGGTACACTTACTGGGCTCCTTGTGCACAAGTGCATTTGTCTCTTAGATCTGCTGCCCAGTGAGAAAATCTCAACAATAACCTGAGCTCTGACTAGTTTTATTAAGTTCTCATCGCTTCTGTAATTTGCAAGCAAACAAGTCTTTGTATAAGATCATTTTTCCTAGTTCTTTGTATAATATAATTAGAAAATTTAGTCAACAGGTGCACACTTTAGTAAACAATTATACCTAGACCTTTGTATAAGGTCATTAGGCATTTTGTTTGGGAGGTACACCACTGAGTAATGGGACATAGGTCTTGGTATAAGATCATTTGACATTTTGTGTGGGAAATATACCATTGGGTAGTTCAACATAGGTCTTTTTATAAGTTCATTAGACTTTTGGTTTTGGAGGCATAAATATTTTTACCATTAAACAGTTTATTCCCTTCCTACTCTATGTTTGCTTTTGCTTGTCCATATTAAAATGTCTTATTGTATTTTTTCTGGATTGCCTTATTTCTGATATAAGGGAGTGTTCCAGAGGAAATGAATGGAGATATATATTCCATAAGTTACCAATTCAATCCAAGCTAGTCCTCGGGGATAACAGTTGGAGGTCCAGTAGACTGAAAACCAATTTGTGAAAAGGCAATTGTCAGATCTATAAAAAACTTTCATGACAGCATGCCCTGTCTTGTTAGTCTGTGATAGGATACTTTTAGTTTGTACACTGGGGTCAAAGATTTTGTCAGGTCATTAACTATGTGATCCTTTCTAACCTTTGCTTAGAAAGGGAACCCAAGGTACCATTGACAGGCACACACTTTTACTCAGTGGCACCTCTCGTCCTTCTTGGTTTCTTCCATGTCAAAACTGCAGCCTCCACTGGGAGAACTCCTGCTTTTCATATAAAATTGCACTGTAATCCTAACTCTTGCACTTATTTTTGTAAATTGCCAAAAAAAAAAATTTGTTAGAATAGCAATGGCTATCTTGCAGAACTTCTGACATGTCAAAATGAATAAATTAAGATATTTAAGAGGAACTCCAGAAAAATTAGGAGACAAAGGCCCAAAGAGGCAATAGTTAGCTTCTTTCATTGGCAAGCTAAGGCTTCAAAATAAAATTTTAACTCAAGAATGGTCTCTCTCAAAGACTCTGATGCCACCTAAAACCCACCCTCCTTTCATTTCTCTTTCTACTCGGCATTACCTGACCTTCAACATGAGCCACCCCTTTCTTCTTAGTTTTCTCTGGAAAAAAGTAATCACATTGTAAAACTGCTAAACCAGAGGGCAGCCCTAAAAAGCTGAATTTAAACCCTGGCCTAGAGCAAAATTAAAAGTTACCATGAAAGATTTTCCTAAGCCTCAGGGGTGGTTGAGCAGAAATTAGTTAACAATTTAGGATTTTATTAGGTACTTATTGTTCTGGATTAAACATCTGTACCAAATGATTCAGTTAAGTGTTAGTCTATCCAATAGAGAAAACAAATTTATAAGCAGCAGGGTAAGAAAAAAAATTAAATAACTCTGTTGTGCAATATGAAAAACAAATGCCTTAAATGGACAAGAAAAAATTGAAAATACAGTACAAAAAGCAATGTCAAAAAAATCTTTCTTTTAAAAGTACATTAGACAAAGATTAAAAATTGTAAACTAAATAAAAATGAAAAGAGGCTTCAGAAAACTTTCAAAGAGCATTCTGGAGTACACTCAACAGCTGAAATAAAAGAAACATTGTCTTTATTTTTTCTATGAAAGGGCTCAAATATGAATTAGGGGATTTAATGAGAAAAAAGTAATTGAAATATGAAACTGACAGCTTAGAAAATATCCAGTACATAACTAGATATTTTCAGAGAGCTCTAGAAAGTAAATAAGCTAGAAATCAACAGAACATATGGTACTCTACATAAAAAACTTGCCCCTGAAATAAAAACAAGACCGAAAAGTCTTGCATTTTCTAAGAATTGGGAACATATAGAGAGGGGTACTTGTAGATATTCCAAGCAAAAGGGTCATTCAAAGAACCAATGTTCCACATTGGCTAAGCAACAGAAGGATGACTATCCAAAATCTGTCTGATGGTGCTTTTCCAAAGGAGACATTAGCACCCAACAATTACAGTCCTTCTTCTGAGCTTGTGTGCCCAAATCTCTATACTCTCCATCAGGGCATAGCTACATCCAGTATGGCTTACCACTCTATCCCCAGCCTCTAGCCCAGTGCCTAGCATAGAGTAGGTGCTTATTAAATATTTGTTGAACAAATGAAGAAATAGAGGAAGAAAGTACATTTTTGTTTTGATACGCTGTAGTCCCTTCCTCAGTCCAGAGATCACAAACCTCTGAATTAGGATGTGACTCTCTCTGTCATTAATTGGCAAGAATCATGGTAGAATTACCGTCCCTATTTACAGAGTCTCTTTCCCTAATACATCCCATTGCAGATTCCTGTCTTCCCTTTACCATCCACTCCAGCATCAGCTGATGCAGTCACTAAAATGGTTTATAAGTCACATATGAGATTCCCTAAGTTTATAATTGAGAAATGTGTGGACACACAGCCCTCACAGAATGCATTGGATTGCTAGAGTCTCTCCTGGTGAAAAAGGAAAACCTGCCCAAACCCAGTTTTTGTTTCAGTAACTTCCTTTGAGACAAAGCCAGGAATCTGAGAGTGAGCACCTGCTAAGGGTGGGACAGGGGCTCTGTCTGGTATGCCTCTCCCATGTTAAGAGCTAACAATAGTAATGGATAAGTCTCCAGGGAAACCAGGACCACTTCCAAGCATTCCTGTCTTGGGCTGCCTCAAGGGCTCCTCTGTCCTTTGGGTAGTACCGATTGATGCCTGATGCCCAGAACTGGTCCACTCTGACTTCTCTTTGGAGCCGTCTCTGCCGGCACCTCCTGGCTGCCAGCTCAGTCCTAGCATAAGGGACTTCTTCCTTGGCCTGGGTTTCACCTTCTTGTATCAGGTGGCAGACCAGCTGGTTTCAGTCCCAAATCAGGTCTTCTGACTCCTCCCAGAAACCAACCAACTTCTGAGCAGGAAATCCTGCCCCTCCCCAAAGAGTGGGAAACCGCAAAGGAAGAGAGAGATGAAACAGAAGGAAAGGCAGAGGAGGAGGGAAAGAGAGAGAGAAGAGAAGCAAAAGAAAAAAGAACATCAATAAAAAGAAGTCAAATTTGTTCGAAATCTTGAGGTAAGACTTTTAAAAATCACATTATATATAACAGTATCGCCATTTGTGTCAGGGTCTAGTACATAGTAGGTCCTCAAAAAAACTGCTATTGAAATAATTAATCTATTGAAATGAATAGGAGGGCTGGGCTAAAGAGAAATTTCAATGTGAAACGCTGGTAAGAAAAAAAAAACAAGAAGAAATGCCCGATGAGCTTTCGAATGTGTAGGAGGGATGATATGATAAGATGCAGATGGAACCAGAAGTCTCTTACTGGCACTGACAGCATTCTGATCATTGTGGCACAGAAAGTCAAGTTGGAACAAAAAAGTTGCAAAGATAGTATAAAAAATGTCTGCATGTTCTTTTGGAATTACAAAAAGACTACAAGAATTATAGAAATGTTGTAAGCAGTTTTTAAAATCGGTTTTAAACCAATGACAGAGCACAAACACTATGTTGTATCTTGGGAACTGCTAAACATACTGATGTCTGCATGCTGCAGCCAAACATCAGCCAGTTTAATGTTACTAACATTTAGATCTAGAGTGTTGAAAAGTCTCATTTTATTTCCAGAAGTCTTGTTCAGTGGATCAAGGGAGGCCTAAATGTGTCAATCAAAATTCTTCATGTGCTATTCATCTATCCCTTAATCCTAGTCCAGGTGGGCTGCTCAGAATACTGACCCTCTGAGCCCTAAACGGGCCTCTTCAGAGAAAATCCCAACACTTGTTTCAGGTCAAGGAACTAGAGAAACCTGACAGAAAAGGGAAATACCATTCCCCACCCTCACCATTTACCCAAATCTTCGCTTGCCATCAATAGACAGTATCATCCAGAGTATTGTGGTTTAGTGATCCAGTCACTTGGAGAGATTAAAATAGCTAGATGCATGCTTCAGAAAACATCTACAGACAACGATGATGTGTTTTCACAAGAGTTGGCTTTTAAGAGTCCTACTCCTCTGACTTTTCCAACAGAGCTTACCAGTATCAGAGGGATACAATTGAAGTGTTTCCTTTAGTGAAAGTATTTCTTTTTGGGGTTTGTGTGAGTTCATCAGAGTCGGAAGCTGAAAGGAGGGTGGGAAAGGTAAGGAGGGATGAAACAGTCTCACTTCTGCTTGCTTGCCAAGATTTGAAAGGAACTGCCTCCCTGTCATTAGGATGATATGAAAATAAAATCTGAAAATCCTAGCTCTTTCTTTATACTAATTTGAGTATAGCTAAAAGTTCCCTGTGTCCAATTTCTGAGCTAGAACAAATATTAAAGGTAATCTAATTTATTTCTCCTTATTTGCCAGGTGAGGGAATTGAAGCCAAGACAAGGGAAGGGCCTTGCCCACAGTCACATGTATTGTCAGTGATGGGAGGGAGACTGGAACTCAGTTATCCCAGAGTCCCACCCAGGAGCCTTTTAAGAAATGATGAAAACTTTACAGGAAGGTATCCCAGATGTCTGAGAGCTCATAAACATCGCAGCTGCTGACTAAATACAAATTCAGTTAAAAGATGCTCAAGTAATCTTCCCCTGGCAGAAATAGAAAGAAGAAAAAGATTTCCCCAATAGTTAAGTTTTTCCAGAATCTGTTTTATAACTGTTAGGAGACTAGGGAGGAGAGAGATTTAAGGCAGATTTGTCATGAAAGAACTAGAATATTTTACATTCCTACCACTGGATCAGCATTTTACATGTCTCATTTCTTTATGTAATCTTCATATTATCCTCATTTTACAATTAACATTGTTTTAACTTTGCTCAAATTCACAGAGGGAATAAGATACTCTGATTTCTGGATCTCTTGTTGGTAGGGCCAGGATCAGGCTCTGGAGAGACATGGCTAGTTCACTGACTGTTCCAGTCTTACTCAGGCCCCTCCCCAGCACAGACCCTTGCTCTAGCCATTCAGGCTACCTGAGTTTCCTCTGAAATGCCATGCTGTTTCTAGACTTCTTGCCTGAATAGATGCAGTTCCCTCTGCTTGGGATGCCTTTCTCCAACATCCTCATGTACTGAGCCTTCAAAACCGAGCTCCAGGACCACCACCCAGAGCCCTTTCCTGCTGCCATGGTCTGTCCCTTCTCTACTTCGACAGTACTCTACACACATTCCTATTACACTATACATCATGCTGTGGTGAGCTCTGATTTACTTGCCTACTTTCCTTGTACTTGACTTCAATTTCCTTGAAAGCAGACACCACATATTCGTAAGCCTTTGCATTTCCAGCGCCTAGCACAATTCCAGAGATGTATTAGTGCTCAATAAATATTTTTTTAAGTGGACAAACAAATGAAATATTTCCCCTCCTTTCCTTCCAATAAAACCATGCAATAAAATGTCCTGTTTCCATGCTCATGACTCTTTGGTAATTTGGGGATAAATAGAAGATATCACTACTATAAGCTTCCTCTCCTTTCAAGCCTGACAAGCCACACAAAAATAGCTATCTAGGATTAAACTTGGCACTCTGAACAGACATTAATTTCTGCATCCTGACAAAATGCTTTGATGACAGTAGAAGAATTTATATGCCATAAGCCATAAGGACAAAAAGACTGGGAACATGGGAACAACAGAGATAACAACAGTTAAGGAATGTCAACACTCTTAGAAGAGGGAAAGTACATGGATGAGTAATAAGCGACTTAGCAAACCCAAGACTGCTGGAGTCTGAGTGCTCACGATGGGAAGCCTCAGGAGTTGGAGGAACAGGTGGGGGTAAACACAGGAGAAGACCCTTGGCCTCTACAGCTACTCCAGCTGGAGAAGGAAAATTTATTTTCTGGAGAAACTTAACAAAGACACACCAGGCTTAGGGACATCAGACACAGCAGAGGGTGGGGCTAGGCATGGAGCTGGAAATAGCGAGATTAGAGAACGACTCCATACTGAAAGATGAGATTCCCCAGCCCATTTTACTGGCTCAGCTCCCAGAACACAAACAGCCTAGCTCTACCCCTCTCCACCCACCCTACCCCAGCTTACACTAGGCAGAAGAATTAAGGATTCTTCCCTGTAGAAAGGACCCAACCAAAGAGACAAACACTACAGACATTGATGTGTGCTTCCCCCAATGAAACCACCTGGGGCCTTCTGGATTATCCTACAGTGAAGTCCAAAAATGGACAAGCCCTGTCCTCATACACAAAGCTTCTGACAGCCAAGGAAGAGACTACAAAGATCACCAGGTGACATAGTTTGGATATGTGTCCCCTCCAAGTTGCATATTGAAATTTAATCCCCAAGGTTGGAAGTGGGGCCTGATGTGAGGTGTTTGAGTTGTGGGGGTGAATCCCTCATGAATGACTTGGTGCCATGCTCATAGTAATGAGTGAGTTCTCACGCTACGAGGTCTGCAAGAACTGATTGTTCAAAGAGGCTGACCCCTCCCACCCCTCTCTTGCCATGTGATGCCTGCTCCTCTTCTGCCATGAGTGGAAGCAGTCTAAGGCCCTCACCAGATGGAGATGTCGGCACTGTGCCTCTTCTGCAGGCTGCAAAACCATAAGCCAAACAGACCCTTTTCTTTAAAAACTACTCAGCCTCAGGGGTTCCTTGACAGTAACACAAACAGACTAAGACACTAGGCATGGAACAAAAGCCTTTGATACTGAGGACCTCAAGGGAGGAAATCTAGAAAGCAGAAGTAATAATTATCAGTAATGGCCACAGCAACATCAATATCCCCCAGAGATAAGGGAAGATAATTTGTGAATTGTGATCAAGATGCCAAATTTTTGGCTGAAAATAAACTTTCCTTCTCCAGCAGTGGCTCATGACTATAATCCCAGCAGTTTGGAAGACTGAAGTGGGAGGATCACCTGAACCCAGGAGTTCAAGACCAGCCAGGGCAACATAGGGAGACCCCAGTCTCTACAAAAATTAGTGGAGTGTAGTGATGCATGCCTAGCCACTCAGGAGGCTGACGTGAGAGGATTGCTTGCACATAGGAGGTTGAGACTGCAATAAGCTGTGATGGCACCACTGGGCAACAGAGTGAGACCCTGTCTCAAAAAATAACAACAACATGATAAAATAAAGAACCAATTTTTAAGTACGGAGAAGAAAAAAATGGCTCTTTAAATGAAAATGCAACTGGACATTTAAAAATTAAAATGAAGGGCTAGGCATGGTGGTTCATGCCTGTAATCCCAGCAATTTGGGAGGCCAAAGTGAGTGGATTACCTGAGGTCAGGAGTTCAAGACCAACCTGGCCAACATAGTGAAACCCCATCTGTACTAAAAATACAAAAATTAGCCGGGCATGGTGGTGCATGCCTGTAATCCCAGCTACTCAGGAGACTGAGGCAAGAGAACCACTTGAACCCAGAAGGCGTAGGTTGCAGGGAGCCAAGATCGTGCCATTGCACTCTAGCCTGAGGTACGAGAGTGGAATTCTGTCTCAAAAAATTAATTAATTAAAATTAAACTTAAGCATTGGAAGATAAAATTGAGGAAATCTCCCAGAAAATAGGACAAAATGGAAAGAGATTTTAAAAACATAAGACATAGAAAGATAAGAAACTTAAAAGATCGGCTCAGGAGCTCTGTCATCTTCTATTAAGTAGTCCAAACAGAGAATACAGAGAAAATGAAAGAGAATAAAATAATCAAAAAAAAAATTCTCTAAAATTTACCAAAATACGAGATTTGAATTTCCATATTCAATGGACCCAGTGGGTGCCCAACACAATGAACAACAACAACAAAACTCATCAAAGCATATTATTGGAAATGTTAGAACTCCAGGAATAAAAGGACCCCAAAAGTTCTGGAGAAAGAAAAATAGTTCACAAACCAAGGGTCAGAAATCTGAACAGCAGTTGGACCTCTCAGTGTCAACGCTGGAAGCTAGAAACTGAAAGGCAAGACAGCAACATCTTCCAATTCTAAGAGAAAACAGTGTCTTCTCTAGAAATCCTTACCCGGCCAAAAAACAATCAAGGAGAAGGTAATACAAGGACAAGCAGACAGGGCTGACCGGAACCATCACACTGTCCTTTATTTGGCCAGGGTCTGATATGTTAAAAATGTGAAACATCACTCCTCCATAAAGGTCTCAAAACATTTCCTTATTATACATAAGGAAGTAAACCAAGAAAGAGAAAAACAAGAGTTCCCATTCCCAAAGGAATGTCCCCAGATTCAGGGGACAGGAGGACTAAGGGCTTCAGTAAAATGTCTCCAAGAAAAAAATAAAGGAACTCATAGATTACCCGAGTAATTTGACTTGTTTATTTGAATTTTATAGCTCTTGTCAGAGGGTTTGAAGGACATGTACAACTAACAAAGCAAACAAATCAAAATGAAGTGATTATTAACTCCCAGGAATTCAGTGAAGACTAGAAGAAAAAAATGTATCATAGTACACCATATTGTTCAGCTGTAAACAATTAATCATAACAATACAAACACTATTGATTTAATTAACAATGTGATATTTTAATATCAGGAATCTAGAAAAAGGGGAATGGGTGTTTGTGTGATGTAAAAAAGCAAAATCCCAACATTCCTTAGCAGGAAATGAATAAGTAATTTCCAAAATTGCAAAATCAATAAATAGTAGTAAAAGTACATTGTTTACAAATGTGGAGTTGGTTTTCAGGGGAAAATAAATTAAGATTTAAAAATGATTGCCTCTCAGTGGGACCAGGGCTGAGAAAGGAAAGAGCAAGGATTGTTGTCACTCGTCGTGAATCTTTTGTACCAGGTGACTTTTTAAGCCCTCCTCATGTATTATATGAATAAATGTAAAACCTAGTTTTGGTTTTTTTTTTTTTTTTTTTTTTTTTTTTTTAAGAAAAGGAAATGGCTCAGTCATAACAGCAGTCTCCCAGGGATTACATTCTACTACCAGTCAGCATGTTGTTGTCTGGAGTCGTTAAATTAAGTCTCTAACAAGCTAAAGTTAAAAGTATTTATCTAATTACCCAAAGTAGAAGTTTGGACTGGTGTGTCTACAGGTTACTTTAGAATCACCTGGGGACTGTCAAAGAAAACCAGAGCTAGAGAGCAGTTAAAGTGGTAAAAACAGGTTTTAATCGGGACTACTGCAATGGGGGAAAAGAGATCTCAGTATAGAACTGGACTCAATTCCACAGCATGGGCAAGTGTGTGATAATTTACAAAGAGCAGGATGGTGATTGGTGATTGGTGGATGGAAAATTACTAAGACGAAACATCAGGGTTGGGATAAGGAGGGTTCTGGCTGAAATGAAACAGGATTATTTCTGAAGACAGGTCAGGGTGGTCAGGTACCCCTTGGGGGATGATGGCAAATGAAAAAACCAATTAGATATCAAGGAATCAGTATTAAAATGGGAGGGGGGGCGCAGTTCTTGCTAAACTGACTTAGCAGGATTCTTTGTAAAACTGGATTTTACAAGGAAGTGCCCAGATGGGCCTAGAAGGTTCAGGAGCCTGACTAAAGTTTGGCCAAAAAAAATCTTTGTCAGGAGCTTTGTAAAAAATACAGATTCCTGGGTCCCACCCTTAATAAGACAGACTCAACAGGACTTGGTGGGGTCTAAGGATCTGCCCTCAGTTCTCCCAGATGATTCATGGAGGTTTGGGAATCACTGAACTAGAGTACAAATCAGCTGTGTTACGAGGAGCAAGAGAATCAGGTTACGTGTATTTTATATGTGTGTAACTATTTCTATATATATGAGTCTCTCTCCTTCCCTCCCTCTTTCATTCTCTTATTTTCAGTTAACCCATAAATCCCTCTGGACTGCTGACGGCATTGCCAGAAATTGTCTCCATCTGAGCTATCGCTCCCAATCCTGGGGCTCCCTCTGCCGGCAGAAGCGTGTTAAAATTCTTAGCATCCTAAATCTAGAAATTCTCTTTCAGTTCCGTATTAGGTCAGTTTTTCGAGACTGTTGCCAAACCCTCAAATTTCATGAATCCTCCCATCAGATATAAAATACAAAGTGAAACCTGGAAAAACTTTCTTGACTTAAATTTGTGAATATATAAAGATTAGGAGGGAGCAGGACAAGGCAGAAATGAAAATGAAAGGTATATGCTGTGGTCAACACTGAGGAAGAGGAGACACTTTAGAATTTAAGTTCCCACCTTCTTCTCCCTGGCCCTCCCCCAGGAGATACAAATAGATGGGGAAGCTGCATTTAGCTGCTTTCCAAAAATGCAAAGAAGGAAACAAGTTAGACTAAAAAACTCACTGAATTTGGAAGCAGAAGGCAAGGATTCAATATCCACCCATCCTCTACTTCGTCGATTCTCAAAAGAAGTGGTCTCCGTTTCCAGAGCTATGTGCCATATCATCTGGAGTCTGACTCTATAAATCATGTCCTGCCAGTGATCTTGTTTTTAGATTCTACTGGATCTTTCCCATAAACAGAAAAGATGCTCAGCCCAGCACACTGTCTGGCACAAATGCTCAATGCATTTGAACATTTGAATGAAATTTGAATGAAAGTTTAACTCATTTATATCCCCAAAATCAAAACCTTCTTTCAGATCTCTATGCTTCTCAAATGCCTCAAAATTGTGGACCAGTAAACACTGCATTCCCTCAGGTACTTCACTCTTCAACTCACAGCATTTCCACTTTAGCTCCTCTGGAACTCTCTGGCAAAGATCTCCAATTATTCCTTTGTGCCAGACCCCCGGTATTCTTGGCACTTCTCACCTTCCTTGACCTCTCCCGTCTCACTGAGACCTGTTCCCTTGACCCAGCTCACCCTTGTTCTCCTTTGCTGGCCCTCCCCTTCCACCCAACCCTCAAACATGAGTGTAAGATTTCCCTCTTAGCCTTCACTGTCCCTGGTGGCTTCATCTACTCCTATGGTTGCAACATTAAATTCCATGATTTAATTCTTCCATTTCTATATCTTTAACCTGGACCTTTCTTCTGAGTTCCAAATACCTACCAGATATCTGTATCTGGATGTATCAGAATCAGTTCATCCACTGAACACTCAAAAAATGCTTACTGAGCAACTACCCTGTGCCAAACACCGTGCTAACACTGGAGATGCAGGGGCAAGCAAAGTGGAAATGGTCACTGCCTTCCCAGAACTATCTGATGGGAAAGGCAGACAGTGAACAGCTAGGAGTAAAAAGTGATGAGTGCAATGATTAGAGAAAATGCCTAGGGTTCAGAGAGCATCTTCTCTGGTCCCCAGCATTCCCTGAAGGTGTGACTTTGAAGAGCAGTACCTGAATGACAAGGAGTTGGGGCAAGGGGAGGTTCCTGAGGAAGAATTTCAAAAATTATGAAGAACTTGTAAAGCTACAGTAGGTACTTTGGACTTTATCCTAAAGACAATAAGGAGCCATTGAATCTTCCAAAGCAGAGAAATGTGCTGATCAGTTATGGTGTGAAGAATTGGATGGATTAGAGCCCACGGGAAAATTTACAGTGCAGGGATGTTCATGTCTTAAGTTGGATGGTGAGCCACGAGGCTTTTGTTTCACACTTATGTTTTATACATTATTCATGTTTTCCTATATTCTTTTGTGAGTACCAAATATTTCACAAGCTTGTTTGAAAAATTAATAGATTGGGGAAGGTGAGGTGGCCAGAGAAATGTGAGGTGGTCACTAAAGCAGAAAACAGTGCTGGCCTGAGTTAGGATATGGTCTGGCTCTGTGTCCCCACCCAAATCTCATCTCAAATTGTAATCCCCAGGTGTCCAGGAGGGAAGGACCTGGTGGGAGGTGACTGGATTATGGGGGTTCCCCCATAATCTCATCTGTTCTCATGATAGTGAGTTCTCATGAGATCTGATGGTTTTAAAGTATTTGGCAGTCCCCCCCACAACCCCTCGCTCTCTCTTCTGTCACCATGTAAGATGTGCCTTGCTTCCCCTTAGCCTTTCACCATAATTGTAAGTTTCCTGAAGCCTCCCTGGCCGTGCAGAACTATGAGTCAATTGAACTTTTTTTTTTTTTTAAATAAATTACCCCAGTCTCAGGTATTTCTTTATAGCAGTGTGAAAATGGACTAACACAGATGGTCACAAAGGGTGAAGATTTGGAGATGGTTCTAGAGATACTTAGGAGTAGAATCGACTGTACTTGGTGATTAATGGAATATGGAGAGGAAGGAGTAAAGAACTCCTAAGTTTCTGGATTACTAATTAGATGGATGGTGAAGCCATTGATTGAAATAGAGATCAATGGGAAATGGTGATTAAAAATAGTCATTGGAGAACAGTTTGGCAGTTTCTTAAAAAGTTAAACATGGCCAGGTGCGGTGGCTCACACCTGTAATCCCAGCAATTTGGGAGGCTGAGGCAGGCAGATCATGAGGTCAAGAGATCGAGACCATCCTGGCCAACATAGTGAAACCCTGTCTCTACTAAAAACACAAAAATCAGTTAGGCTTGGTGGTGCCCCCTGTAGTCCTAGATACTCAGAAGGCTGAGGCAGGAGAATTGCTTGAACCTGGGAGGGGGAGGTTGCAGTGAGCCAAGATCACGCCACTGCACTCCAGCCTGGCCACAGAGCGAGACTCCGTCTCAAAAAAAAAAAAAAAATGTTAAACATAAATTTACCATATGACCCAGCAATGCCACTCTTGGGCATATACCCAAGAGAAATAAAAGCATACATCCACAAAAACAAAGTTATACTAATGTTCATTGCAGCACTGTCCCTAATAGCAAAAAAGGGGAAAATTCCAAATGTCTGTGACCTGGTGAATGGATCACCAAAATGTGGTATATCCATACAATGGAATATGATTTGTCAATAAATGACACATGTTACAATATGGAAGAATCTCAAAAACATGTTAAGTGAAAGAAGTCAGACAAAAGATCACATGTTGTATAGTTATACTAATACAAAATGTCCAGGGCAGGCAAGTCTATACATGGAAATTAAATTACTGGTTGCCTGGGGCTGGGGGTGGAAACAGGGAGTGACTGTAAATGGGCAAGAGAAATCTTTTTGGGTGATGTAAATGTTCTAAAATTAGATTGCAGTGATGATTTCTCAACTCTGCAAATGTATTCAAAATCATTGTACACTTAAAATGAGATAATTTTCTAGTATATAAATTGCACTTCAATAAAGCCGTTAAAAAAATAATCATGTCAGTTTCAGCATGATGAATTTGAGATATTTAGGAGGCCCTCAGAAGGAGAGCGTTTGGGTAAGCAGGTGGTTATATTACCTGAAGCTTAGGAGATATTCCACAGGAAATAGAGACTTTTAAGACTCATCCATCAACACAAAGGTTGTAATTATAACCATGAGAGAGAAGGAAATCATGCAGGGAATATAGAAAAAAAAAAATGAGAACAGAATGAAGGCCAACTCCAACATTCAAGGAATCCAGAAGAAAAGATAAGCCTATAAAGAAAACTGAGAAGCAGTGAGAGAAATAGGAAGAAAAGCCCAGTGACTATGAATTGACAGAAGCCAAGGGAAGATGTCTGGGGAGGTTAAAATGGCAAGTGATGCTTAATGAGAAGGATCAAAAAGAAAAAAAGCATGGTAGAAAAATCCAGTTGGTTATGGGGGAACTCAATAACATTGCTGGGCATAGCTCCAGGGGTTGCAAGTCCTCAGGGTCAAGGCCATCCCAGCGCAGCCTGGCAGGGAGAGTGAAGTGTTGATGGAGGGCGTGAGGCTGGATTGAAGAGCTGAAAGAGTGTAGAAGATTCAGAATTTTTTGCATAAGGCAATGAGGAGATACGAAGAGCCAGTGGATAGAGTTCTGGGGTGAGGATGAAGAGGCCACAGAAGGCAAAGGCTTCATGACTTGAGAACAAATGGCCAGAACTACAGACTCCAACAGTGGGCACTCATGGCCCTCAAAGATGTGCCTCTGCTTGCTTCTCCAGGCTTCTTCCTGTGTAACCCCACCTTGTAAAATTCAGTTATCCAGCCATATGGAACTTTTCATAGTTTCCCAAACATGCCTTTCTCTTTCACACCTCTATTTTCCCACACAGCTTCCTATGCAAAGAACGTTCTACAAACTAGCCCGCCCCTCTCCCCACACACTACTGAACCCAACTCAATGCTGTTATCATTCTTCATTTCCTGGAGCATTCCTGCTCATATTTCAACATGGATCAAAACAAACAACTTTCTGGAAGCAGCTCCTGCTTGCCCGTCCCACATGTAGAATGGGCTACTCCCTTCCTTATGCCCCTACTGTAGACTTCCATTAGTGCACTGGTAACATCTTACACATTTCATTTATTTCCACATCATCTTCTTCTAGAGCATGGATAACATTTCACTGGTGTTCTTATTCATAGTATCTTACCAACAGTAAATACCTAACTAAATAAATGTTAGTAGATGATTCCTCCACCCAGCTACCATGTGGTATATACCTCTTTTGCTACTTAGGCCTTTTGGGGCTGTTTGTGGCCAGGATACTGGGCTCCACTTTGGTAAAGGTGGACCAGATGGCTATCAGTAGCCATGGTCCAGAATGTTTTGTCCACACCTAAGACCATTTCTCAGGTTCTCAAAGCCCAGTGCCACTTCTAAGCTTTTCAAATTAAACACAGGACACCCAGTTAAATCCAAATTTCAGATAAACAATGAATGATTAATGGTTTTGTTTTTTCCTTGAGATGAGGGTCTTGCTATGTTTCCCAAGCTGGTCTCAAACTCCTGGCCGCAAGAGATCCTCTCTTTGGCCTCCCCAATGACTGGGATTACAGGCAAGAGCCACCAAACCTAGATTGAATCATGTTTTAGTATAGGTATGTTCCTTTCAAGACATCTTCCCTTCAGTAGTTTAGGTATATTTCTTTCAATAGTTTATCTCATCTTGACAGGTAGACAGCTTAGAGGATAGGTAGATAAGATAGATAGATTAGATTAGATAGATAGATAGATAGATAGATAGATAGATAGATAGATAGATAGGCAGGCAGGCATCCTTAAAATAACTATTTGTCATTTATCTGAAATTCAGATTCAACTGGACATTCTGTATTTCTATTTGCTAAATCTAGCAACTCTATGTCCCACCAGGGGCAAGTGACTTCCTTCTAATGCTGACATCCCTGGAACCTTGAGATGCCCACCTGGCTGGGGCTGTGGTGTCACCCTAGTGTGCTTCCTGAAAGTTGAGCTGACCAACCAAGAAAAAACACAAGATGGGCCAAAGCCCTGTGGTGGCCATGCTGAGGTCAGTCCTCTCAGCTGTGCAGGGCTCTTCCACTGCTCCCCATGCTGCCAGTGTTTCAACAAACCTTTCATTGAATAACTTTATTTAGTTATTACATGGCCCCCTCTCCCTTTTATGCTCAGGTGTAAATCCACAGGAGCTAGGCAAGAGGGAAAACCTGAAAAACTACAACTACAACATGCTTAGAACTGTCTACTTAGATCATGCCCTTAAAACATAAAAACAACAGAATTTTTTTTAATTATAAAAAGAACTGTTTGCACCTCCATCTCCATGGGGGGCAGGGATCAGACCATGCTCGTGACCTCGTGAGGGTCTCTTCTTTCCTAGAAGGCCCTTGGCTCTCCAAGGCAAATAGATTCCAGGTATTCTACCCCCTCAGTCCCCTATCACAAGCTACATGTGCCAGGCAGGAACGGGAAAGCACACAGAGGGGAATTTATCTTATGCCTACTTCATTCTCCCAGATCCAAGATTCCATTAGGTAAAAAATAGAATAAATCTGTCCATTAAGATTGACATGAAGGATTGACAAATGAGAACTTCTCCCCTTGTTAGACATACACATGAGGGAGGAGAACAGGAGGAAGGGAAGGAGGAGGAAGTCTATTATTGGATAAAATCGCATGAAATGATAGTTCTTTCTATAGTGAGGAAAAGATCTTGGCAGCTGTGAGTTCCTAAAATCAGACCTGAGGAACTGGGGTGAGAATGGGGTTGGGAGTGGCAAGAAAGGGAGAATTTTATGCATTATTGTATTAGCTTGTTTTCACACTGCTAATAAAGACATACCTGAAACTAGGAACAAAAAGAGGTTTAGCTGGATTACAGATCCACTTGACTGGGGAGGCCTCAGAATCATGGCAGTAGGTGAAAGGCACTTTTTACATGGCAGCAATAAGAGAAAAATGAGAAACAAACAAAAGCAGAAACCTCTGATAAACCCATCAGATCACAAGAACAGCAGGGGAAAGACCAGCCCCCATGATTCAATTACCTCCGCTGGATACCTCCCCCAACACATGGGAATTCTGGGAGATACAATTCAAGTTGAGATTTGGGTGAGGACACAGTCAAACCATATCATTCCGCCCCTGGCCCCTCCAAATCTCATGTCCTCACATTTCAAAACCAGTCATGCCTTCCCAACAGTCCCCCAAAGTTTTAACTCATTTCAGCATTAACCCAAAAGCCCACAGTCCAAAAGTCTGATCTGAGACAAGGCAAGTCCCTTCTGCCTATCAGCCTGTAAAATCAAAAGCAAGCTAGTTACTTCCTAGATACAATAGGGGTACTGGTGTTGGGTAAATACAGCCATTCCAAATGGCAGAAATTGGCCAAAACAAAGGGGTTGCAGGGCCCATGCAAGTCTAAAATCCAAAGTGGTAGTCAAATTTTAAAGCTCCAAAATGATCTCCTTTGACTCCAGGTCACACTGATGCAAAAGGTGTGGTTTTGCAGGGTACAGCCTCCCTCCTGGCTGCTTTCATGGGCTGGTATTGAGCGCCTGCGGCTTTCCAGGCAGATGGCACAAATTGCCAGTGGATCTACCATTCTGGGGTCTGGAGGATGCTGGCCTTCTTCTCACAGCTCCACTAGGCAGTGCCCCAGTAGGGACACTGTGTCGGGTCTCCAACCCCAAATTTCCCTTCCACATTGCCCTAGCAGAGGTTTTCCATAAGAGCCCTGCCCCTGCAACAAACTTTTGCTTGGGAATCCTGGCATTTCCGTACTTTCTGAAACCTAGGGAGAGGTTCCCAAACCTCAATTCTTGACTTCTGTGCACCAGGTGGAAGGTTCAACACCATGTAGAAGCTTCCAAGACTTGGGGTTTCCACCCTCTGAAGTGAAAGCCTGAGCTCTAGGCTAGCTCCTTTCAGCCACTTTCAGCTCCTTTCAGCTGGTATGCAGGGCACCAAGTCCCTAGCCTGCGCATAGCACAGGCACCCTGGGCCTAGCCAACGAAACCACTTTTTCCTCCTGGGCCTCTGGTCCTGTGATAGGAGGGGCTGCTGTGAAGGTCTCTGACATGGCCTGGAGACATTTTCCTCATGGTATTGGGGATTAATATTTGGCTCCTTGCTATGTATGCAAATTTCTGTGGCTGGCTTGAATTTCTCCTCAAACAATGTGTTTTTCTTTTTTATATCATCAGGCTGCCAATTTTCTGAACTTTTATGCTGTTTCCCTTTTAACATGGAATGCTTTTAACAGCACCCAAGTCACCTCTTGAATGCTTTGCTGCTTAGAAATTTCTTCTGCCAGATACCCTAAAAAACCTCTCTCAATTTCAAAGCTCCACAAATCTCTAGGGCAGGGGCAAAATGTCACCAGTCTTGTTGCTAACACTTAATAACAGTTACCTTTGCTCCAGTTCCCAACAAGTTCCTCATCTCCATCTGAGATTACCTCAGTCTGGACCTTATTGTTGATATCACTATCAGCATTTTTGCCAAAGCCATTCAACAAGCCTCTAGGAGGTTCTAAACTTTCCCACATTTTTCTATCTTCTTCTGAGCCCTCCAAACTGTTCCAACCTCTGCCTGTTACCCAGTTCCAAAGTCACTTCCACATTTTCAGATATCTTTTCAGCAACAGCCCACACTACTGGTACCAATTTACTATATTAGTTCATTTTAACACTGCTGATAAAGACATACCTGAACCTGGGAACAAAGAGAGGTTTAATTGGACTTACAGTTCCACATGGCTGGGGAGGCCTCAGAATCATGGAAGGAGGTAAAAGGCACTTTTTACATGGCAGTGGCAAGAGAAAAATGAGGAAGAAGCAAAAGCGGAAACACCTGATAAAGCCATCAGCTCTTGTGAGACTTATTCACTATCACGAGAAAAGCACGGGAAAGACCAGCCCCCGTGATTCAATTACCTCCCCCTGGGTCCCTCTCACAACATGTGGAAATTGTGGGAGATACAATTCAAGTTGAGATTTGGGTGGGGACACAGCCAAACCTTATCAATTCTCATTTAATGTTAAGATCCTCTCCTGTTTCAACGTTGCAGTGTTATTCTCCCAGGAAAGGCAGAACCTCTGAACACAGTGTTCACCTACTTTTTACTCAGGTTTGCCCAAGAAGATTCATTTTCAAAAGAGACCACTTGCTTAACAAAGCTACTAAACAGTCATGAAAAAGCACTACAGCTGCCGCCTTCTAAATGGCAGGTGTTTCATGATCTACGTTTTATGCCAAATGCAAGGAACTTCCCCTCTGGCTGCCCCTCCTCACATTTTTGCCATCTCCTATCAGTCTCCCCAGATCTGGTCCATCCTTCATAGTCCCATTCTTGTTCATTCAGCCCCTATGCACTTTTCACTCTGTTGCTTGTGCTTGATTCCATTTATTCTGGTGGGAATGATCAAATCAGAGAGAATTCCTGGCTGGGCTCTAATACTCACCTCCAGCAGTGAAAAGCCCATTCTGTGCAAGTGGGCTCCAGGTATCCGGTGAAAGCCTGCTCTGGAATGTGAATGGTCAGTGCATTACAAAGGAGGGCGCAAGGAGTGGAGTGAACAGTTCGCTATTTTGCTATGGAACTTTAATTCAATCAGGGAATACTTGACTTGAAACAAATGCTAGCCGAAAACAGTTGTATTTCATTTTGTCTTTATTATTTTTTAAAACTTTGTTGAGAACCCCAGAAAGAAGATTTGGGGGATGGGATTGATCTGTTCTGACCAGAATGCTGAATCCCAGTGATTTCCCCAGATTAAACCAGGCTCCAGGAAGACAGCAATTTTCTTATTGCTGCAGTATCTCAAAAACACTAAAACAGTAAGTTTATTGAATGCCTATTTTGAAGCAAGGCTAGTGAGAAATGGAAAGAGACAAAGATGAAAAAGACATAATCCATGTCCTCCAGGAGTTTACAAGCTAATGAGAGAACCAGTCGTGTAAATATGGACACAAAGTGGATTAGATGTTTATTATATAATATGGTTAAAGTGTGGTCCCCATGGGTCTCTGAGACCCTCTTGAAGGGTTGAAAGGTCAAAACTATTTTCATAATTACACTAAGACATTACCTTACTTTTCCAGAGGCTACGGGATGTATGCTAATGCCACTGCCCTGACTGCTAATAGAATGTATGCTTATGTATTCTTGAGTTTTAGAAAAAAATCCTCAGTCTTAATTTCTAATGCATCAACTGCAATAGCAATATCAATAGGTAAAACCTGCACAGGCAAAAGTTCTTTGAGGTCCTTGGAAATTATTAAGAGTATACAAGGGTCCTGAGACCAAAAATTTGAGAACTGCTAAGATTTAATGCATCAACTACCATTACACAGTGTGCTTGTTTCTCATTAATGCATTTTATATAGCAATTATTTTATCTAATCCCATGAAAATCACTTTATTGGATGCTTTTGACATATCCTTATTTTCTAGCATCGTAGCTATTAGGTCATCTAATTATTAATCTGTTTGTGTCTTTGGGTTTAAATGTGTCTTTTGAGGCCACACAATGTTGGACTTCATTTTTTAATGGAGCCAACAATCAGCAATTGTTAATGCATTTGCTTTGTGTTCTATTACTCTGCAGTTTATCTTACTCATTGTTATTTTTGCTTTCCTTAAATTTATGTTTTCTTAATGGACTTCAAAATTCATTATTTCTTTTTTATGTCAGACAATAAAGGTCCCTAGTCTGCCCATCTTTCTATCATTTCAGCATCATCATATTTCAAAATAACTCATTGTTTCCTACAATTTTACTATTAATAGTATAGGATTAAGAAAATAAACCTTATCTGGGTTCTGGCTGGCACTTCCTTTCCTCTAGGGATGAAAACGGAGTCTAGTCTGTGATACATCTTGCTATCATGCATATCTTTATAAAATTATACAAATGTATCTTACAGTTCTAAAGGCATGTAATCTAATTTTTACTTGAATTTTATCTTTTTTCTCTTTTTTCCTTCATAGACCTCGAGCTCTGTCTAGCCCTCAACTGTTCTCAAATCTCCATTGTTTTCTACAAGTGACCCTCACAGCTGTGAGCCTTTGTTGACAAATTGTTTCATCTCCTCTGGGTCTTAAATTATTTTTTCTTACTCTAAAGTGAAAATTTGATGAGTGTTTCCAGATACTGCACTTGGAATCATAACTTAATTTCCCTTAACCTTGTGTAAATTCTGTCCCCCACTACTCCCAACTCCTATCCCTCCTCCAAAGCACTGATACTTATTATCACATTTAAATTTTTTCCCTGCTCTACTGATAACTTACAGAACGCAGGATTGCATTGTGATGGGGTAATTTCCATGATTTGATTGGTTGGTTTTAAGTTGAAAAAAACAATGATACAGCTTAAATTCTTTGAGGATTGTTCCTTCATGAATTCATGCTACGGACATACTGAGGTGGTTATTTTTATATTCCCTGATAATAAATTCTAAATTGCTAGGAGTTTCTCACCACCCTCATCCTTTTACTGTTACTAGATCTATTTTTAGCTGGTGTGGGCATCCCCAGCTAGTTTCACTTGCCTAATGCTAGTTCTTTTTTCTTCTACATCAGGTCGCCTCTTCCTAGCATCTTCTCCATGCTTCTTGTTCCTCTACAGAATTTACAAGACCCAGTTTAATAGTTTAGTGCCTTTTTTGTCACTCATTATTTCTTCTTTGTTCTCTGTTAAAGTAATAAGTGTACGATCCATTGCACTTGCCTTAGAGTCTTGAACCAGTCTTGGATTTCCCGCCATCTGGGTTCTGGCTGGCTTGCAATTTCTCCTTTGATGTTGTAATACTTTTTCATTGAACTTGAGTGTGGGGCTTATAGAGCTTGTTTGCTTTCATTATTTTTTCCCAAAATGTGCACATTTTTTTTCTTAAGCTTATTTTGCTGTTTTGTGCTGTTATTTTTAATTGCTTCCGACTGGGTGGGGGACTAGGGGGACTGAAAGTGAGATTTGGCTTGAGTTTGGCTCTCTTTGCTATTACTCACATTTCCCCCCAGAAGCCCTACATGCACTCCTCTCTCTCTGTCTTTGACAAATCACTTTTGAAAGATCATTGATCCCTGGTGTAAATGGTGTTAAGAGTAAGATGGACTTGGGTAGGGATGCTCAGGAATCCAGTCCTGTACAGTCATGAGCTTGGCCATCTGGAAGTCTCCTCTTGCTCAATGAAATGGAGTAAACATTGTCCATTATGAAATCCACCACACAGGCTGCCAGGGACGAATGGGATCCCACCCAAAGCCAATCGCTGCTCTGACAGGGAAATTGGCTAGCACTGCCTGAGACTACTCCAGCCTCCCCCGTCCCTGATGTCACAATTCAGAGGCTGCTGCCTGCTTAGGAGGTTGTAGAAAGCTCTGTAGGTTCTCTCTGTGTGTCCTACAGGAGTCTTCAGGCCAGCTCCCTGTCGGATGGCTTTTATGAAAAAATATCTCCTCCCCATTCTGGGGCTCTTCATGGCCTACTACTACTATTCTGCATATGAGGAATTCAGACCAGGTAAGTACCCATGTGTCTCACTTTGGAGGAATAGGTTTTAAAAACACAGGGGTGCTTAGTGTTCCTGAGGACCAAGATGGTTCTTGATCCTCAAAGTTGGTGAAAATGAGGGAACCCTGAGGTAAAACAGTACTTTTGTGTCCTCCAGCTACAGGCTGTGGGCAGGGGGGAATGTGTAGGGAGGGTAATCGTGTAGCCAAAATCTTGCCAAATAGGCCATGCTTTATTTGGCACCCTTAATGGAAAGCAATTTCAAATATTCTACAAAAATGAGAGTAATACCCAAATTCACAACTCAGCCAGCTAATTGGGCTCTATGAAGAGACTGATAAGTGGGAGGCAAAGAAAAAAAAATCTCTGGAGATGATGACTACATAGAAGTGAGGGAAAACCCCTGGAATTTCTATGAACACATGTGTTTTGATTCCTTGTTAAATATACTTTCAATTGAGCAAAATTGAAAGAGTCCAGAAATGTCTGGAACTCCAGCATTTTAGCTGAACCATGTATGACTTTTCTGGCCTCATCCTATGATCTCTTTCCATGGAGGTTTTTAGAAATGACAGTAGGGAGGCTGTCAGCCCAAACTTCCCACTTCAGAGCATGTTTATGAAAGACGTGGGCTGTTCCCACAGTGATTTACACAGTTTGTGACAAACTGATCTGGGCTCATAACCTTTAAGTTACAAATTGAGATAAGCCTGCCTATATCCAGAGAGGGAGAAGGAATTTTGCTGCCAACTTGGGTATGGTCCTCACTTCCTTTTGGGGTTCCTCAGAGATGCTCCAAGGAAAGAAAGTGATTGTCACAGGGGCCAGCAAAGGGATCGGAAGAGAGATGGCTTATCATCTGGCGAAGATGGGAGCCCACGTGGTGGTAACAGCGAGGTCAAAAGAAACTCTACAGAAGGTGAGGGTTCCATGCCCGCAGATACATGTACCCTCACATGCCCAGATGTGTTCTTATATATGCTCACATATACACAGAAGCTAGCATATCGCAGATCTATATACAGATGCACATGCACACACACACACACACACACACGCTTAATTTTGTACTCTCATGTATAGATTCAAACACCAAAAAACCCACAGGAATATAAAAGTATGCATTTAAATATTCATTCGTGTGTGTGTGTGCATGTGTGTGTGTGTGAGAAAGAGAGATATATATTCTGCAACAGAGTCCTTGAGCTATATATGCTCACAGACATGCCTAGTCACACACATTTACACATAGAACTACAGATACATAGAGATGTTTTCAAAAACTGAAATCCCAGTACCTGCTCATGAATACGTATCCTCATACCCATGCAGACTCCCAGGCACATGCCCTCTCATAGACTCACAAACCCAAAGATGTACAAACATTCACAAACCTAGAGCTACCCACATAGTAACCAGCATCTACACTCATATTGCCTTCAGAAATACCTATTCACAGAAGCCATGAGCATAAATCATGAACTTAAACCCCAGCACTGTGATGATTTATTCACTTAAACCCCACCATGTTCCAGAAAATATTTCAGAGAGAGGACGATGATCATGAGGGTTATATTCGGCAACACACACACAAACATACTTATCGTTTCTTACCTAAACAGGGCTGTGAGCAATCTCTCATTTAAGCCCCCCATTACTTCAGATACTATGCCCCAAAAGTCTGCAGCTAAGACTGATGCCATTTCTGCTTTGTCACTGCAGGTGGTTTCCCACTGCCTGGAACTTGGAGCAGCCTCAGCACACTACATTGCTGGCACCATGGAAGACATGACCTTCGCAGAGCAATTTGTTGCCCAAGCAGGAAAGCTCATGGGTAAGGCTGTTTCTCTTCCCTCCTCCTCTGAACTTTGCCCTTGGGGTCACCAAAGAGCTTTTGGGAGGAGAATGGGAAAGGTGTCAACCCCAGATGATTTCTTAATATAGCCATCTCTTGCAGGAGGACTAGACATGCTCATTCTCAACCACATCACCAACACTTCTTTGAATCTTTTTCATGATGATATTCACCATGTGCGCAAAAGCATGGAGGTCAACTTCCTCAGTTATGTGGTCCTGACTGTAGCTGCCTTGCCCATGCTGAAGCAGAGCAATGGAAGCATTGTTGTCGTCTCTTCTTTGGCTGGTGAGTGGGAGAGGGACCAATGTGGAAGGTAAAAGAAAAAAAAAAATGCCAGGGATGATGCTAGCCTCTGAAGTAGACATAAATTTTTATCAGTTTCCGTGCAGAGAAGTAATAAGGGATTGGTCAAGGTAGGTGGGCTACAAAATTCTTTTAAGTAACGGAGAAAAAGCAGCAGCTCAGATTGCCCATTGGAAGCCTGAATTGTTTTCTACAAAGGAAGGTCAAAGGGACTTGAGGGGCTGCTGGAGGTACAGCCTGTTCTGGTCCTAAGGGAGAGGCCTAGTTACAATATTAACTTGAAGTTGAAATGTTCATAGTAATATTAAACAAAAGCTGATTAACAGCTTACTCATACGCATGAACAGGCAGATGTACTGATAAGAGACTTGCAGGGGGATGATTTGTGGACTCAATGAGAGGCACGCATCCTGAGTAAAGAAGACACTGTTACAAACTAGTGACACCATAAAAAAATGAGCGATTGGTCAAGGTAGATGGGCTACAGAATTCGTTTAAGTAACAGAGAAAAAGCAGTAGTTCAGAGTGCCCATTGGAAGCCTGAATTGTTTTCTACAAAGCAAGGTTGAAGGGACTTAAGAGGCTGCTGGAGGTACAGCCTATCTTGGTCCTAAGTGAGAGACCTAGTCACAATGGATAAAAAGGACTTTGCTTCCTCCATAACCAAAAACCATAGGTTGGTGAAGTTATGTAATGTGAAGGTAGAACAGAGAAGTGAACTATTTCAACAACACACAGTTGTCTGATAAGTGGGCTAAGCTAAAGCTAAATAAAATGAACAACAAGAAAAAAAAAAAAATGAACAGACCTGCCTATACTGGGTGTATTCTCCAAAATCTGAACATGTTAACATGAAAAGATCAATTTAAACAACCAGCTGGGTAGGGAGGAAATGTGTCCAGGGAAATATTCATGAAAAGATGTCTGTGGGATCAAGAGAGGTCCCTGGTGTTCTGGATGGTGGTAGTATCAGAAGCCATCACCAGTAAAAAAAAACCAGTGAGTTCCCAGCTCGGGACATTTCTAGGCCCATTTTTATCATAGATCCAGGAGACAAGTTCCGCACATCTTTGTTGATTAGTCAGTTAGAAGGAAAGTGCAAACACCAGGATCAAAATCTGCCATCTAAGTGTAGTTCCTGGCAAAATAAAAACAAATAACCTAGAGGACTCTGTAAACTATTAAGCACTTCACAAACATTCTTACTGAAACTAATAGCACCATCTGTGTTGTAAAGAGTTCTCCTTTCTGGCCCAGGGAGGGCCTGCATAGTGATTGGATAAAGGGGCAGTGTGTCTGTGCTACCCACCAAACAGAGTGATTGATATGCATCCCGGTGCTTCCCAGACAACACAGACTCCCCACCCCTCCCCAGACACAGATTCTCTCTGGGCTGGAAGAAAGGGAGAGCTTCCGGATGCATACTGAGTGGGAGGGTGCTGGGCACATCCCCAATCCATCCCAGGGCATTGGCCAAACTTCTCACATCAGTCATGATGTAGGTGGCTTTAATGATTTCAGTTGATTAAATAATACATTGACTCTAGGCAAAGGATGTATTTCACCTTTGAAGAATGTAACTTTCTAGAATGTACCCATGATCTAAATGTGCTCAGAAGGACTAAGAATTACTGTTGAGCCCAAGGACATGATGAAATTCGGATAATCTCTGTTTCCCTGTATCTCCTCCACTTACTGAATGAAACTTGGTAATTTCCATGAACTATGGGAGGCGGGAAATCTAGCTGGATGAGTATCTTTGGTGTTTATTGTTTGTGTAGCTAAGATTCCAACTTTTTTGCCTTGAAACCTGTCTATCAACTTGCAAAGTACAGACACATTGCTGTCTTGCCACAACTGAAGAATATTCTCTGCTTTATGATGTATTCTTTTAATCAGTCAGTAAACATGTTCATTAATCCTTCCTCTTTAAAATCTAAACTCTATAAATATGGGATGCTAAACATCAAGTTGATCTTAAGGTCAGCCAAACAGTACTGGGATGGAGTTTTAATCATTTCTTCTAGGGAATACATTAAGTTGTTTATTGAGTTTCAGTGATAAAGAATTGTTTTTATCCACAATGCATTTCTGGGTATTGCATTACATGGGAATGCTATACTTCTAATATGTTCCTTAAAGGCTTGGTTATCTCTGTAGCATTAACAGAGACAATATTGCTGCTTCTGGGAACCTTCTTGTAGTCCACATCTGTCCACTATTCACGACCTTTTCTTGGCAATCTATTGAGCAAGTTTCTTGTATATGTAACATCCTGTTACATTGATTAGCCTCCTCTCCTTCCACCACTTGCTAGTTAGGATGTAAGTTCAGCTACTGTAACAAAGACCCGAATTTACAATGGCTTAAGCAAATCTAAATTTATTTATCTCACACAAAACACACTGGATAGGCATTCCAGGGTGGCTAGGACAGATACAGTAGTTCTGTCCCATGAGGCTGTCCAGGAGGCCTTCTCTCTCAGAACCACCAGTCCCAGAGTGCTTGTTTACAACTGCCTGTTCAAGACGGCTCATTGGCATGTCTGAATTCTAACTCAAGAAAATGAAAAAATAAGGATACCACCTGGAAAGTGTACACTTTTCTTCTGCCACAGCTGGCTGCAATTGTTACCTTTATTCAAAGGGAACATGTGTCCAACTAAAAATCAGGAGTTCTATTTCTGTAAAATACACTGACATTGATAAAAAACTACCAATCTCTCCCACATCAGCCATGCTAAAAAACACGTAAGACTAGAAAAAGAGTATACCCTCCAGGCCATTCCACATATGAACCACACACACACATACATACACACACACACACACATAAGACTCATTTCCTCCACATGCAAGGTCCATCACAAAAAACAAAGTCCTTCCATCAGGCAGTGTGTGCAGGGGACAGTGGGGTAGGAGAAAGAATGGAAAGAGAGTACCTGTATAGTATTCATGAAACAAACCGAAGTAGAGATATTAATACTTCAATTTGACTAAAACATCACTGGAGTGGGCAGAGAACATTTGAAAACATCTGGAAAAAAAGTTTATCTGACATTAGTCAAAATAGGTCATCTTAGGTTCAACATTAGAAAAGTAAAGTTGGTTTCATTTTCGGGCTCCTGGGCTTGGTGAATCCCATCAATGTGGCATGTGTCATCAGTTGCACACATGGCAGCTAGAACTGAGCATCTAAGGCCATTTCTCCACCTGCTTTATGCCCCTGAGAGGAATCATGGACAAACCCTGTCTTCCTCTGCTCCTTTCTCCTCTCAAAATCTACTTAGCCCACTACCTCCTATGTAGTCTTTTTCAGAACTCACCAGAGCCATTTCAATGTTTCTTCTTTGTCTTTATCTACTATATTTTGGTAAGTTAACTTTAGAAATCTGACTTCCTCATCATTTCTCTTTTTTGGGTTTATTGGTAATTCAAATACAACTAATACTACCCGTAACTACTAATAACATAAATGTTAAACATACTCGGCAAGCATATGTATAGGGATAGTAATCCTTCTGGATCAAGGAAAATGCAAGGTATATTTTGAAGTGAATTTGGACATCACAAAAGACTCGGTTGCTTTAAATATTCAAAATGAAAATAGATCAAAAGGAATAAAAGAACCTTGTCAAAAACTTTTGAATGTTCAGACTTCTCTTGAGAAGCTCCATAAAGTGTCTCCAGTTAACTATTCACCTTTCTCCAAGTAAATCTTTTTAAAAACTCAGCGTTCTCTCTATATAGATAGTCTTATTCAAATGTATTCCTTTTCTGTTTTACTCATTCGCAGCATTGTTTCATACTGTTTTTTAATGTACGTGTGCAGTCTTTCAGGCACTTTGAGTTGACTAGCCAGGGGCAAACATTCATAAGACAGTGCTTTGTGGGAAAACTCAAACCAACAGATGAAGTCACTTGCTGGATCTTAACCTATTTGTCAGTGGAGGTCTGCCTGTGTGGTCTAAACCTGTTTCAAAAATTCAACATTATGAAGAGGGGAAAAAAAAAACAGGTTTTTCAACTACACATATCAACTAACAGGACTTGGAAGACCTATAGCGATGTTTTGCATAGACAAGGATATACAGATGTTAATGTCATCCCCGCCTTCAGTTCAGTTCTGGCATACCCACTTCTTCCTGAAAGGTGAGCCAATGTCTCAATGTATGGCTATGCCTTGGGGTATTGGGGGAAGGGGGAACCCAAACTCTAGATTATGAATGGGCCTCAGAACTAGAGTGGAAAGGGGCAATTTATCCCTTGCCACAACTGTTCTCATTTTTCTAAGAAAAGATGCCTCTTTACCCTTAAATCCAATTACCTCAGAAATAATCTTCAGGAACCAGGATTTCTGAGGTGAGTGGAAGTGTTTATCCATGTGAACGTAAGCATTTACATGAGGGATGGGGAGCGGCGACGGCCACACAGGGTTGAACTGTGTGTTGGGGGATGGGTAGAAGTATGCAGAGGAGAGGTATGTGTGTATGTAGACATGTCATCCATAAGACTATAACACTATAAGAATGCCAAGAAGGAGATCGGAGATCAGAGTAAAATCAGCAACCTGGGCATAAAAATTCCAGAAAATTTGTTCTATAAAATGTAATCATTGTTGCCTAACTTTAAGAGATCGTGTTTGGGCAACACTGGGAGGATTGAGACAGAATCTGCTAGATTTTTCTAGGAATTCAATTCTGCATCTGCCCCAAAAAGAAAGGAGTGGGGGAGATTTGAAAGGGAGGAAGACTCTTTGATGAAGACAGTGACAATTTAGTGCAGGCTGAGAATAATACAATGCTACCCATAATCACTGTTGCTTCGTGTTTTCTTCTGGAAAGTCTAGGTAGTCGAGGTTACTTATGTCTGCTAGACCACAGGTTTCATTCAAGTGCACTTGTGGATGGAAATAGCAAGGTTCTACCATCATTTGTGTCTTTATGTCTCCTTACCAAGGAATTTGAGAAGGCTTACAACAGATACATTCTATCTGGAAAAACACAAATAGAAAACTAGGTCTTAAGGAAAGGAGAATATAAATGTGCCCAAATTAGACTCGGTATAGATCCTGTGCTTAAGCTTCAACATTGGCACTTGAATTTCTTAACAATAACAAAAAGAAAAGAAAAAGGACAGGATCAGTATACAGCCAGCACTCTCTGTGCCTGGGTTCTATATCTGTGGATTCAACCAAATGTGGATCAAAAAAAAATGGGGGTAATAAATTAACAGAGTTCTAATAAGTAAAATTTGAGTTTACCACATGCTGGGTACTATGTTGAATTCACAGAAATGATATAAGATGTAGGCACTGAATTAGGTATTATAAGTAATCCAGAGATGATTTAAAGTATACAGGAGGATGTGCATAGGTAATATGCAAATACTACACCATTTTATATATGAGGGACTTGAGTATCTATGAATTTTGGTATCCACAGAAGATCCTGAAACCAATCCCCCTTTGAATACTGAGGGATAACTGTACTCAGAGTAGGAAAAATGCATGATTCTTATATTCATTTAATTGTTTTTTATTTTTGTGTATTTTTTAAAGTCTAGGTCTTTATTTGTCATTTTGTCTAAGGTAATTTGGAAATATGTACCAGTAGCCTTAAGAATGTTTCCTTTGGCCGGGCCCGGTGGTTCATGCCCGTAATCCCAGCACTTTGCGAGGCTGAGGCGGACGGATCACGAGGTCAGCGTTCGAGACCAGCCTGGCCAAGATAGCGAAACCCCGTGTCTTCTAAAAATACAAAAATTAGCTGGGCATGGTTCTGGGTGCCTGTAGTCCCAGCTACTTGTGAGGCTGAGGCAGGAGAATCACTTGACCTGGGAGGCGGAGGTTGCAGTGAGCTGAGATCGTACCACTGCACTCCAGCCCGGGCAAAACAGAGTGAAACTCCATCTCAAAAAAAAAAAAAAAAAAAAAAGAATGTTTCCTTTATTTCACCCAGTCTAAGTGCAATAATATATCAAGGAAATAGCTATTAAATTAGTCACAGATTTAGGTACAAAAACATTTGTTGTAGGATTTTTTTAAATTGCAAAACATTGGAAGTAACCTAAATGTCTGGCAGTAGGAAAACAACTAGTTGTACTATATATAATTTATATGTGTATCTGTATCCATAGCTATATCTATATCTCTGGAAGGACATTTTCCAAAATACTAGCATGATTATATCTAAACTACAGAACAATGAATGATTTTTATTTTTAGCTTCATATTTTTCTTCATTTTCCAAATTTTCATTGTGTGTGTATGCATGCGTGTGTAACTTTTATAATCATAGAAACATTTCAATAAGTTGTTGGGAGCGTTGTTTTTCCATTGCTTTGTGCCTCTTTTCATAACCTTTTATGAGAAATTCATTTCAGAAATTATTTGCTTCTTGCTGTGCTTCCTTCTTTTGAATATAATCGTATACACTCTCAATATCTTCCATGGATTGGCTCCAGGACCTCCCACAGATACCAAAATCCATGGATGCTCAAGTCTCTCATATGAAATGGCATAGTATCTGCATATAACTTAGGCATATCCTCCTGGATACTTTAAATCCTCTCTAGATGACTTATAATACCTAATACAATGTAAATGCTATATAAATAGCTGTTATATTGTATTATTTAAGGAATAATGACAAGATTTTAAAAGTGTGTACGTGTTCAATACAGACACAAAATTATTTCCTGAATATTTTCAACCCATGGTTGGTTAAATCCACAGACGCAAAACCCATGGATACAGAGGGCTGCCTGTATTGATTTCCATAAGTAGAAGTTTGCTTAAGTACTTCAAGAGGAATGGTTGGGGAGAGAGAGCATAACTTCATGTCTGAGAAGTTTATTCCACAAACAAACTTGAACAAGTGCTTCCCAAATATAGTCATTCATTCATTTATTCAAAAAATATGCATGAGGGTCAACTCTGAGTCAGGCACTATGCTGGATGCCAGGGCTATGGCAGGGAGCAAGAAGGCAAAGGCAAGATACCTGTTGTGCACCCACATTCTAGTGTAAGCTAAGTTGTTACTGTATTGTTTATAGTTGTAAAAACAAACTAAAAAAAAAAAACTAGAAACAACCTAAGTAGCAACAAACATAAAACAAACACTCTAAGGGATAAAAATCATGTTACAGATCTATTGGAAGGCTTTTTATTTCTTGGTATACAAAATAATACTATGTTTTACAACTGCTTGCCTCTGAAAGCTGTTGAAATACAGCATTTTACCCACAGTGACTAGGCTGTGCTCTCCTTAAAGGCAGGCACATTGTTCATTCATCTCTGATTCCCTGGAGCTAACAAATTTGGCAAATAATCAACACATTCTTCTTGAATGAACAAATGCTAAAATGGCTTGCTAGTACCTGGATTTCTGACTTCATGTCTTTCCTTAAACTGTGTTGGAGACTCACAGTCATATTTTCCCTCCATATTTCCTTTCTGTTTCTAGGCCTTCGTGTCAGGGCTTCTTAATAAGGATACTATTGGCCTTTGGTGAGGGACAATCCTTCATTGTGTGGGACTATCTGATGCATTGTCGAGCATTTTTTAGCATCCTTGGCTCTGAATAATTCAATCTAAAAGCCACTCATAGAGACCAAGCAAGATAGGCATCTTCACGGGGGAGGAAGGTGGCAGCACAGATTGACAAACTTGAGTAGGATGGGACAGGTTTGTGTCACGGAGCAGATTTGGGACATCAGAGACTGAGTGAGATGAGGATGGCATCCTCACGTGGGGCAGCAGTGGTGGCCTAGTGTGAAGTTTCAGAGCCCAACTGGGCCAAGGAGGGCATTCATGTGGCACCTGGCACAGGGTATCAGAACTAAGGGGGGTGATGATGGCATCTGCAAGGGGGCCTGCCATGGGCAGCCCAACATAGGGTGAAAAAGGCATTCACCAGGCATTCATGTAGTCTGGCACTGGGGTGTCAGAACCCAGGTGGGATGAAGAAGCCAAATGAAGAATGATCACATACAGGGGCATTAATCACATAAGTAATACATATTGCAGATCTTAGAAGTCCCAGGTTCTCACTGTCAATGTTACAAATATGAAAGGGAAGAAAATGAGAATGAATCCTCTAGTGTTGGATTGCAATTGGAAGTGTGGGTATGAATTAATAGTTGTTTAATATACATGGGCAGATATATAAATATAGATGTGTGTCTATATATACATGCATGTGTTCGCTCACTCTGTCCACTGACAGGACCTGGGAGCACACTTGGTGCCCAGATCTTGTTTTCTAAATGTCATTCTCCACTAAAAAAAAGAAAAAAGAAAAAACCACCGAGGCTTCTTAGAGAAATGATTGATTCCAGGGCAGTGGCAAGAAAGGTACAAGATAAGCCTGAAAATCTTGTTCTGCCAGTAAGTACAGAACTGCTCAAAGGATAATAGGCACACATTACTAGGACACAGAAGCTAACTTTAAAGGGATCCCATTAGCCAAACCTAGAACCATTTGGGGCATCAAAATAAATAATAGTAACAGATTATCACCCACTGCAAAAACAGGAAATAAATCCATAAAATCATAAATAAATGCACGAATAAATAAATCAAGAGAGGGGAAGGATTTTTCATGAATGAATAAATCAAGAGAGGGGAAGAATTTTTCATGAAAGCCAACTAATAAGAAATGATGAACTTAGAAAATCACCATTTGGTAACCATAATTGTAATAATTCAGCCAGGAAGCAACAAAAGATGCTAAAACTAGTGGGTAAAAGTTAAACAAGGAAGAGGATATTTACATAGTCTCAAAGTACTACCCCCTGTGCAACAACAACCAAAAACACCACAAACGACCTGATTCAAAAATGGGCAAAGGATATATGATAGACCCACAGCTAACATCATACTGAATGGGGAAAACTGGAAACCTTTCCTCTAATAATTGGAACTAAACAAGGATGCCCACTTTCACCACTCTTATTCAACACAGTACGGGAAGTCCTAGCCAGGGCAATCAGGCAAGAGAAAGAAATAAAAGACATCCAAACTGGAAAACAGGAAGTCAAATTTTCATTCATTCACGTGACATGATTTTATAATCAGAAAAGCCTAAACACTACACAAAAAAACTCTTATAACTGATAAACAAGTTCAATAAAGTTGCAGTATACAAAATCAACGTACAAAAATCAACAGTGTCCCCATATGCTAGCAGCGATCAATCTGAAAAAAAAAAAAAAAAAAAAAAAAAAAAAGGTCAAGAAAGCAATCCCATTTACAATAGCTACAGAAAAAAAAAAAAAAAAAAAACTAGGAATAAATTTAACCAAGGAGGTGAAAGACCTCTACAGGAAAAACTATAAAACACCCATTAAAGAAATGGAAGAGGACACAAACAAATGGAAATATATGCCATGCTCACAGATTAGAATAAATTAATGTTGTTAAAATGACCATAATACCAAGAGCAATCTATAGATTCAGTACAATTCCTATCAAAATACCAATGACATTTTTCACAGAAATAGAAAAAAAAAAAAAAAAATTGTAGGGATCCAAATAGCCAAAGCAATCCTAAGCAAAACTGCAAGTAATACATTACCTGACTTGAAAATATATTAAAGGCTATAGTAACCAAAACAGCATGGTATTGGTATGAAAATAGACAGAACAATGGACAAGAATAGAGAGCCCAGAAATAAACGCATGTATTTACAGCCAAGTGATTTTCAACAAAGGCACCAAGAACATGCATTGGGGAAAGGACAGTCTCTACAATAAATGGTGCTGGAAAAACTAAACATTCATATGCAGAAGAATGAAATTAGATCTCTATCTCTCACCACATACAAAAATTAATGCACGACAGATTAAAGACTTAAATGTAAGACCTGAAACTATGAACCAAAGAAAATGTAGGAAGAACACTCCATGACATTGGTCTAGGCAAATATTTTATGACTAAGGCCCCAAGAGCACAGGCAACAAAAACAAAAATAGACAAAGAGGACTATATTAAACTAAAAACCTTCAGCATAGCAAAGGAAACAATCAACAAAGTGAAAAGACAACCTGGTTGATGGAAGAAAATATTTGCAAAATATCCATCTGACAAGGACTAATATCCAGAATATACAAGGTACCCAAATAACTCAATAGGAAAAAAAACTATGTGTTTTTAAAATGGGCAAAAGACCTGAACAGACATTTCTCAAAAAAAGACATTCAACGTATAAATGGTTAGCAAGTATATGAAAAATGCTCAACATCACTAATCATCAAGAAATTCAAATTAAAACTACAATGAGATATCATCTTATCAAATTGCTATTATCAGAAAGACAAAACATAACAGATACTAGTGTGGATGCAGAGAAAAGGGAACTCTTATATACTGTTGGTGGGAATGTAAATTATTGCAGTCACTATAGACAACAGTTTGGAGATTTCTCAAAAAAAACTAAAAATAGAACTATCATATGATACAGCAATCCTATTATTGGGTATTTATCCAAGAGACAGAAAATTGGCCAGGTGAAATGGATCATGCCTCTAATCCTAGCACTTTGGGAGGCCGGGGTGGACGGATCACTTGAGGTCAGGAGTTAAAGACCAGCCTGGCCAACATGGTGAAACCCCACCTCTACTAAAAATACAAAAATTAGCCAGGTGTGGTGGCCTGTGCCTGTAATCCAGTTACTTGGGATTATAGCTACTTGGGAGGCTGAGACAGGAGGCAGAGGTTGCAGTGAGCCAAGATCGTGCCACTGCACTTCAGCCTGGGCAAGAGGTTAGACTCCATCTCAAAAAAAAAGAAAAAAGAAAAAAGAAAGAAAATCAATATATCAAAGAGATATATGCAACTCCATTCATTTGCAGTAATGTGGATGGAACTGAAAGTCATTATGCTAAATGAAATAAGTCAGACACAGAAAGACAAACACTGCATGAACTCACTCATATGAGGGAACTAAAAAGGTTTATCTCATGAAGGTAGAGAGTAGAATGATAGTTAGCATAGTGTGGGCATAGTAGTTAGCATAATGATAGTTAGCAGCATGTGGGCAGGAGGGTGAAGAGGGGTTGGTTACTGATTACAAACATGCAGTTAGAAGGAATAATTTCTATTGTTCAATAGTAGAGTGACTATAGTTAGTAACTATGTATTGTACATTTCAAAATAAGTAAGGACTTGAAATGTTCTCAACACAAAAATAATAAATACTTGTGATGATGGATATCTTAAATACCCTTACTTGATCATTACATATTCTATGGATGTAACAATATCACAGGTACCCCATAACTATATATAAATATTATGTATCAACTTAAATTTTTTTAAAAATTTAATGGGCAAAGGACTTGAATAAACATCTTACCAAAGACAAACAAGTGGCCAGTAAGCACATGAAGAGATGCTAAACATCATTAATCATTAGGGAAATGCAAATTGAAACAACAATGAGATACCACCTCACAGCACTAGGATGGCTACTATCCCCCACACCCCTCAAAAAAAAAAAAAAAAAAAAAAAACAGAAATAGCAAGTATTGGTGAGAATGTGGGGAAATTGGAATGCTGTGTACTGTTGATGGGAATGTAAAATAGTACAGTCACTATGAAAAACAGTATGGCAGTACCTCAGAAAATTTAAAATAGAATTATCATGTGATCCAGCAATTCTAGTTCTGGGCATATACATAGAAGAACTGAAAGCAGGAGGCCGGGTGCGGTGGCTCATGCCTGTAATCCCAGCACTTCGGGAGGCCAAGGCAGGCGGATCACCTGAGGTCAGGAGTTCAAGACCAGCGTGGCCAATATGGTGAAACCCTGTCCCTACTAAAAATACAAAAATTAGCTGGGCATGGTGGCAGGCGTCTGTAATCCCAGCTTCTCAGGAGGCTGAGGCGGAGAATCGCTTGAACCTGGGAGGCGGAGGTTGCAGTGAGCCGAGATTGCGCCATTGCACTCCAGGCTGGGTGACACAGTGAGACTCCATCTCAAAAAAAAAAGGAAAGGAAAGGAAAGGAAAGGAAAGGAAAGGAAAGGAAAGGAAAGGAAAGGAAAGGAAAGGAAAGGAAAGGAAAGGAAAGGAGAGGAGAAAGGAAAGGAGAGGAGAAAGGAAAGGAGAGGAGAAAGGAAAGGAGAGGAGAAAGGAAAGGAGAGGAGAAAGGAAAGGAGAGGAGAAAGGAAAGGAGAGGAGAAAGGAAAGGAGAGGAGAAAGGAAAGGAGAGAGGAAAGGAAAGGAGAGAGGAAAGGAAAGGAGAAAGGAAAGGAAAGGAGAAAGGAAAGGAAAGGAAAGGAAAGGAAAGGAAAGGAAAGGAAAGGAAAGGAAAGGAAAGGAAAGGAAAGGAAAGGAAAGGAAAGGAAAGGAAAGGAAAGGAAAGGAAGCAGGGGTCTCAAAGAGATACTTGTATATCCATGTTCACACGAACAGTATTCATAATAGGGAAAACACTGTATGTTTCACTATTAGCAACCCAAGTGTCTATTGGCAGATGAATGGATAAGCAAAATGTAGTATGTATATACAATGAAATATTATTCAATCTTTAAAAGAAAAGAAATTCTGACACATGCTACAACATGGCAGGACCTTGAGGACATCATGCAAAGGGAAATAAGCCAGCCACAAAAAGAGAACGAACCCTCTGGTGTTGGTTTGCTCTTAGGATGGTGAAAGTTATACAAAGTCGAAAGTAGAAGGGTGGTTGCCAGGGGCTGGGGAAGGAGAGAATGCGGAGTTATTGTTTAATGGGTATAGTTAGTTTTGCTACATGAAAAGAGTTCTGGAGATGGATGGCGGTGATGGTTGCACAATAATATGAATGTACTGAATGCCCTTGAACTGTCTGCTTAAAACTGGTTAAGATAGGCCCCGGTGTGTGATGTTCCCCTCCCAGTGTCCATGTATTCTCATTGTTCAACTGCCACTTATGAGTGAGAACACACAGTGTTTGGTTTTCTGTCCTCGTGATTGTTTGCTGAGAATGATGATTTCCAGCTTCATCCATGTCCCTGCAAAGGACATGAACTCATCCTTTTTTATGGCTGTGTAGTATTCCATGTTGTATATGTGCCACATTTTCTTAATCCAGTCTATCATTGTGGACATTTGAGTTGGTTCCAAGTCTTTGCTATTGTGAATAGTGCCGCAATAAACATACGTGTGCATGTGTCTTTATAGTAGCATGATTTATAATCCTTATAAAGGATTGCTGGGTCAAATGGTATTTCTAGTTCTAGATTGGCTGGGGGAGGGGTAGCATTAGGAGAAATCCCTAATGTAAATGACTAGTTGATGGGTGCAGCAAACCAACATGGTTCATGTATACCTATGTAACAAACCTGCACGTGGTGCACATGTACCCCAGAACTTAAAGTATAATTTTAAAAAAATGGTTAAGATAGGTTTTTTTTAAAGTACCACCCAAAAAAAAAAAACCAAAAACAAAAACAAAAAAAAACTTACTGATTACGAGGGGGAAGAGAGTAATTTTACAGAAGAGAAACCTGATAGACGGCACCTGAATTAAATGATCGTGGTTAAATAACATCAACAGTAATGGAATAAATTGAAAACATGTATCACTTGATGGGGTGCAATGTGAAGAACACAAGTTACTTCTGTGAACCTGCCAAAATGCATAACCTGAATCAAATCATGAGGAAACACCAGACAAATCCAAACTGAGGGACATTCATCAATAGTGCGCTAGTAAATGTTTAACAACAAGCTATCCAGAAAGGAAGAATCAAAAGCCCTGATTTGTAGCCTTTCCATGGAATCAACACTCCCATGATGACCATATCCACATGACATTCTCCTGCTTGCAAAATTTATAAACATTTAACCACCAGCTCTCACAATCTAGTACGAGCCAGCTTCAGCATATCAGCTTGTACAAAATAACTGGCTGTACTCTCCAACAGTGCCAAGGTCATGAAAATAAAGGAAAGACTGCAGAATCGTTGCAGAGCAAAGGCAACTGAAGAGTCATGACAACTAAATGCCAACACATGATCCTCGATTGGATCCTTTTGCTATAAAGGGTATTATTGGGACACATGACAAAATTTGAACAGAGTCTGTGGATTAGATAACATGGATACATCAATGTTACTGTACTGGGTTGAACAGTGGCCCCCCAAAAGATATATCTACATCCTACCTGCCTGAACCTGTGAATGCAACCTTATTTGGACAAAGGGTCCTTGCAGATGTAATTAAGTTAAGGATCTTGTGATGAGATCATCCTGGATTAGCCAAGTGGGCTCTTAATCCACTGCCAAATGTCCTTATAGAGTCAGAGGAAGAGAAGACACAGACAGAGAGAAGAAAAGGCCATGTAAAGATGCAAAGTAGAGATTGTGACATAGCCACAAGGAATGCCAGGGGCCACCAGAAGCTGGAAAAGGCAAGGAAGCACTCTCTCTTAGAGCCTTTGAGGGGAATGCGGCCCTGCCAACACATTGATTTCAGACTTCTTGACTCCAGCACTGTGAGAGAATAAATTTCTGTTGTCTTAAGCCACCCAGTTTGTGGTAATTTGTTATGACAGCCCTAGGAAACTAATAAATTCCCTCATTTTGATGACTGTATTGTGATTATGTAGGACAGTGTCCTTCTGTGTAAGAAATGAACACTAAGTATTTGGGGGAGATGGGACATGAGGTCAGCAATGACCTCAATTACAGCTATTACCCTCAAATGGCTCAGCAGAAAAAAAAAAATAGGTTGTGTATACTATTCTTGCAACTTTTCCCTAAGTTTAAAATTATTTCAAGAGAAAAAATAATAATAATAATAATAATTCCCCATCCTGGGAGTCTAGTGACTTGGAGGAAGTATGAGAGTGAATTTTGTGGGGCTTTTTCTGGGTTCTTCGGAGATCCCCTGCAGGAGACACCACTGCTGCCGCCCATTCTCCCTGCAGTTCCCTTTGTGTGAGCAATGCCTTCTCTAGCTCATTACTTTCAGTTCAGCTTTCTCCTCAGCTCCTAGGCTTCAATCAGCCCAGCCCACTTGGCCCAGTCTACCCCACCATCCCTGGGCAGGTGACCCCAGGCAAGCCCCCATCCACAGGATCCACACTGGGCCTCTGGGAAGTCAATCCTTGGACTACATGGTTGATCCCACAGTGCACTCAGCTTTGTTCTCAAGCAAGGGCAGTTCCAGCCCTCCCTGTTGCCTTTAGACTTTAGATGTGAGTCAAATTCCAGTCCCTGAACTCCAGGGGACATATTAAAAGTTCTCCAAATAATGCTGTTGAGGGCCCTCTCATGTGGCTTAAGGGGAGAGGGATGAAACTGCCCTGAGCATCGGTGGATATAGGCACAAGACACTGAGAACTCTTTCTTATCCAAGGGTGATTTAGGCTAGGCACAGGTGATTAGGCAATGCAGGCAGAACTGGTTTGGGCCCACCCTTCAACTGTGGATGTTCTTCAAATCTATTCTTTTATTCTTGCCTTAGAAGATGTGCTGATACTCTGAGACTTTAGGAAGAACTCCATTTTACATCCTGTCAACAGGCCCCATACCTGCATAGAAATATTCTTGCCAAAGTCACCTCGTGAAATTTAGTAACAAGTTTTATCTTATTTATCTCTGCTACATTTTGTGCTGTTTCAACACCATATGCTCTTTCCTAGTGATCAGCCAAAACATTGCCCTGGGTTTTCTCTGGCCACCTTAACTGTCCCCTCTCAGTCTCAGGTTTCTTGGCAACTCTCCAACCTTAATTGTTGGTTTCCTCAGGATTCTTCTATCCTAAACTCTCTTCTCTTTTCACTCAACACACTTTCCCTGGATACATCCATTCACTGCATTGCTTCAGTTATCACTGGATTGTGGGATGTCTCAATACTTATGATGAAACCTCAGGTCTTCTGGGGTATGGAGAAGACAGGTGGATTTATCTTGAGAGCCCAACTCAATCCAAACAACTAAAGAGTTTAGACCATGAGGGTCTCAACTGAGCAAGGATTTTTAGGAAGAGCTGGGAAAAATGGAGGGCAGGATCCAGGATGACTCTCTGGCCTTGAAGCCATTTAGGCCTGATGCACTGCAAATTTACGCACATTCATTTGCCTGGGGTTGCTCTAAAAGTGTGAAGGCAGGCAGGAATGAAGTTCTTCAATCCTTGTGCACTCCCTTCTGAGCAATCAATTAAAGCAGTCTAAAATCCACCTTTGAATTGGTAATCATTTCAAAATATCAGCAAGGCAGTTAGGGATGGAGGGTAGAGAGAGGATGAACGAAAGCACGTAGGCCTCCTTTTGACCTCTTCTACTCAGCTAACAAGGCTCAGTACATGGTTTCTTTGCCAGCTCTCTGGCTCTTACTGTTTCTACAGTGGCTAAGTCCCAGCATTTCTGGGACAGAGCTAATTACAAACATTCTGTCCCACTTATCATCATGTCTGCCTTCATCCTTCTAAGACTCTGTGTCCCATATTTTGCTTCAGAAAATATAGTCACCATAGCTCTGTTTCTTAGTGTTCTAAAACTTCCCAGAAAGCTAGCTGCCATCTTTCTCTTCTGCTGTGATGGCCCCACCCTCCCACATAAGCCAAAACTTAACCTTGGGTAGAAACGCTCAGGCTTCCGACCCCCTCAATTCCATGACTGCTTCATGCATATTAGAACAGTGCATTTATTTACTTATTAATTTTATTTAATTGAGCATATACACTAGCACATCTTTTTTTAAAAAAACTGGTAGTCCAACAAGTGGATCTCACAGGGTACAATCAGAAAACAAGTTGATTCTTTCCTCCCACTGCCTGTTCAAACCTGTTCTGTGGGCAGGTCCTCCCTGAGCCTGGACATGAGCTAGGGCAGATGGTAATACTTTTCTGGTTATTCCAGGTTAGTAAAAAATCCTATGGCTGCCTCCAGTCCCCAGAATAGTCTCATTTCTGAATAGGTAAAATGTCTAGTCATGTGCAATTTAACTTTAACCAAAGCTTCTCCCCTTGCTAAGCTGGAACCTGCTGTTGGTAGGAAATGTGTTTGTTCTTTCCTCTCTTTCCTCACCTCCTCCCCACTGCTTGACCCCCTCTAGCCTGTCTTGGGTTAAAGGAAAAGGGAGAATGCAGGGAAGAGGATAAGGAGTAGGAAAGGTCTTATTTGACTGGCACCCAGCTAACACATTGGTCTTCTCTTGACATTCAGAACTCATGCTCTCTGACCACTTGGTGGATGTTCAAATCTGACTCTTGCATTGCATGCCTTTGTGGATTCTTTGGAGGCCCTTTCTGGAATACTAGTAATTCTTCTTGTGGTTTGGGCAGCAGTTGCTTATGTTATTTCCTTTGGGCCCTGAGATTACAGTGGGAATATAAGAGAATACACTCACCACTTCAGGCTGTCCTTTTGGGCAGAATTGGAAATGGCTCCAGAAGAGAAGGGATAGGTCCTGGGACAAGGCCCACAGGGTGGTGAGCAGAGTGTGGGCTGGATTTCAGGTCCACCTACAAGGGAGAGTTTCCATAGGTGTGACACAATTTGGGCTATGCAATGGCTTTGCCCATAGCCATGGCCTCTCAGATTGAGTCAGACCCCAGTCCCCCTTGTTGCTCATCAAACTCTTTGGGACAAGCTCTCTGAGGTCTCTTTGAAGTCACTCTCACAAAGACTGACGTGAGGAAAATCCCCCACCCCTTCTTTTTAGAAGATCAATGAGACATTGCTAATTTCTTCTCCCTAACTCCCATCCTCTCTGGCCTCCCAGTGTCAGCCCCTTTATTTCCTTGGGATGTTTGTTTGTGTTTCCATGTTCCCCGTAAGTGCACAGGTGGTCTGGAACCTCCCTTCAGAACGTGGAAGCCTTTGCCAATTACTGTGATGTTCTCAGCCTTTGAACCTCAGCTGAAACTAAAGCAGAAAAAGTCAAATTTTAACATCCTGTTACATGTTGTTTACTCCACTTTGACCAGGCCTTTTGACTCATGGAACCTTTTTTAAAAAATAAAAATCTAGATTTTTAGAGGGATTTTGCCCTTTTCAGCTTTCTGAAACTTCTAAATATAGTTTACATAGAGCAGAACGTAGGGATTTCCTCACACAAGCTAATTCGCACTATGTGGAAAAATGTTTAAGAACGGACTTGTGAATAGAAATAGACTTTAATTAAATGCACCAAGGTTGTTTGGGACTAGAACCTGGAAGATTTTTCTCTCTTCTCTTCATTTTTTTTCTGCTTTTTTTTTTTTTTTTTAATATATATTCCAGATTTCCTTTAGTGAGCCTAGACTGGTTCGCAATCCTTGTCTGCAATTCCAAAACCCAAAAAGGCTATGGGAAAACAAATGGAAACAATAATAAAACTCCAAAAACTAAGGATTTTCTTTGCATAATTAAATCTACCTAATGAATTTAACCTGAACTGAAGTGAGGCTACGTAAATCCTTCCTTTATCTCAGTATTAACTTTCCAATGTTTTAGTGCAGAAATAATAACAGGCTCTCATACAGGCTGCCTCCTCTAACCCTACTGGAGATGCGATGTAATGTCTATTATATGCCCATACCACCATCTAAAATCCAAAAATAAATTTAATTTCCATAATACATCTGACTCTAAGAGTTTTGGATAAGTGTTCATAAGTCTGTACTTTTGTAAAAGAATAACTACAATAAACTTTGCTATTATTTTCCTTGTCTTACTAGCTTCTCACTGTCTATCTAACTCCTGCCTCTAATTTTTGTACAAGCCATTCTTCCACCTCCCTTGTCCTTCATGTACTTCCTTTCATCAAGTAGAATTTACAACCTACCTCCTCCAGTCCAATATATTTCTTCACCTGAGCATCCAGTTTAGATTTGAAATACATGTTTTCCTTAGTCATGCCAGTTTGGGTTTTAAAGAGACTTAATTCATAATTCAGTGACTGCTCACCCAGCTGTCGTTGTGGGACTTTAGCCTCTCCCAAAGACCTCTCTCCATTTCTTCCAGGAGTTCCTAGATGATGTTCAACAAGCTTAGGCCACCATGCCTTTCCTGCCCCACACTCATTCTCAAAATGCACTATAAATGTCATTTATGGATAAAGCCACTCTTTCCTACTGAGCTCTTTAGCACAGTACTCTACTCCAGAAACAGACTAGAAGAATGGGGGGCGGGGGCGGGGTGCAGAGCTCAAATCCACAGGTTAATGGTCCTTATTTGCACATGGTCCTTGTATGCATTGAATTTAAGTACTGGCTTAAACATTTACAGATCAATAGCAGGTCACAAAATCTGAGAGATGTCAACAACAGCTATAGTCATATGTGATTATGTTACAGTGTACCTCATGCATAGTCTTCATAATAAAGGCTAATTATATGCTTGCATAATAGTTCATTTTTTTCACCATCTAAAAGTGGGCAGATCTCAAGGTCAAGAGATTAAGACCATTCTGGCCAACACAGTGAGACCCCATCTCCACTAAAAACACAAAAATCAGCCAGGCATGGTGCCACGCACCTGTAGTCCCAGCTACTCAGGAGTCTGACGCAGGAGAATCACTTGAACCCGGGAGGCATAGATTGCAGTGAGCCAAGATTGCGCCACTGCACTTCAACCTGGCAACAGAATGAGACTCCGTCAAAAAAAAAAAAAAATTTTTTTTTAGGCTGGGCACAGTGGCTCATGCCTGTAATCCTAGTACTTTGGGAGGCCAAGGCAGGAGGATCACTCGATGCCAGGGATTTTAGGCCAGCCTGTGCAACATAGTGAGACGTTGTCTCTACAAAAAATAAAAAATAAACTAGCCAAGCGCAGTGGCATGCATCTGTAACCCCAGCAACTCAGGAGGCTGGGGTGGGAGGATGAGCTATGATCTCACCACTGTGCTTTAGCACTTCAGCCTGGGTGGGTGACAGAGTGAGATCCTGTTTCTAATAACAAAAGAAAACAAAAAACAAAAAACAAAAAACCTTTTTTAACCATGCATGCATCCATGTCATGAATTTTTCAGGTGGTCTTCTGACATGTCTGGCTCCTTCACTACTTCTCTCCTTTCTTCTGCTTTCACTTTCTCTCTTCTCTTACTTAACCTCCTTCTCCTACAAAACCATTTAGGATTCTTCTATGTACCTTGAGCATAACCCGAGGCATAATTAAGGATAGGCAATGTGATGCATGAGCTCCATGAGTGGTATAAAAATAACTGCTCTATGAATGCAGACTATGGCTTCACAGGATATCTTGCTTCTGCATCTCTGTTGCCACCTAGACAAACACATTAAATGTCATAGTCAATATCTTTATTGTTATCTAGGGGTGCGTAGTGGGCTGAATGGTGGTCCTCCCCCAAAAGATATGTCCACCTAGATCCTGTGAACGTGACCTTAAGTGGACACATAGAAAGTCCTTGAGGATGTAACTAAGATCTCAAGATGAAATCATCCCAGATTATCTGAGAGGCCCTGAATCCAATGACAAGTGACCTTATAAGAATAGTAAAAGAGACAGACAGAAGAGAAGAAAGTGATGTGAAGATGGAGGCAGAGACTGGAGCTGTCAGCACAACTCAGCTCCAACTGCCAGCAGACATGAGAAGCTAGAAGAGACAAAAAAGGATTCCTTGCTATAGCTTTTGTAGGAAGCATGGCTGTGCTGATAACTTAGTTTTGGACTTCTGGATTCCAGTACTGTAAGAGAACACATTTCTGTAGTCTTATGCTACCAAGTTTGTGGTAATTTGTTATGGCAGCCCTGGGAAATGAACACAAAGGGACTAGGAATGACTAGCCCTGTCTATTTATGGGTATCCTCATCTGTCAGCTTAGAAGTGAAAATAATACTGCTATTCATAAATTTTGCCTATTTTGGACTCAACTATCAAAACAGAGAGAATCCTCACCAACGCTCTTCCTGCGTTGGGTTTAACACATGGCTCCTGGAAAACACACATATAAAGAACGGTGGCTTCTGTAGAGGAAGTACCACTTAGTGTTCAAGAGTGTGGGCCACTAGAGTCAAATTTGAATCCTAGTTTGAATCCTGCTTCTCCTACTCATGAACCTTGAAACTTTCAGCATTTATTCTTTAGACTCTAGACTGGCACATAAGAGCTAAATAAATTTCAGAGGTTATTGTGTTTGTTCCATATGCTTGCTTACTTTTGCAGAATACTTGTCTCTGCTTACTTACCCCTCTCCATAGCTGAAAATGGCTATCGCAGTCCCAACCTTACATGACCTTTTCATTCAAAATCCAACAGCAGGAATCAGAATCTTTTCGTCGCTCTTTCAATTTCTTGAAAGAGAGACCATGATGTGTGTTCAAGCCAGTGTGCACATTCGTGATAACTGGGCCAACCTTCCATGGCTAGAAAGATAAAATCTCTGCGAAGGGGATGAGGGCAGGAAGGCCATGGCAATCATTTCTAGCACACTGTAGCTTTTCACATTTTATATATTCAAACCTATTTATGTCTTCCTTCATAATATGCACCTCCAGTTTCATGCTTTAAAAGGTATCTCTAACTTTGAGATTGGAAATTCACCTATAGCTTTAATTTTTTTACTTTTCACATATACTCTGTGATCTAATTTGAATTTATTTATTAGAATGCCGCTTTTTTTCTCCAAGTAACTAGCTATTTGTCCCAACATTATTTTTTGAATAGCTCCTACTTTTCTCACCAATTTGAATACTAATACTGCTAACAATAATAGCATTTTCTGAATGCTTTCTATGTGCCAGAGTTTGTGCTAAGTATATTACATGGGTTACTCCAGCTTGGTTATATTATTATCCACATACTATAGCTAAGAATTGGCATACTTGGGATTCACACCTGGGTCATCTGACTCCAGAGCTCATACTTTTAGTTACTGTGCTATTCTTATAAGTAATATGGATCTATTTTTGTCTCAAACAATAAGGAAAATAATTGACATAACTGGAAGTCCAGATGTAGGGCAGGCTTCACAGTTGACTTGGCTGAAGCTCAGTGTCCCCGTGATTCTCTTGGCTCTGCTCTCTTCCATGTGTGGCTTCATCCTCAGGCTGACAATGAGATAGTTGCAGCAATTCCCACCCCCATATCAATGCACAAAAATGTGTCAGAAGAAAAAAAGGATTGCTACTCTCAGAAACTCTTCCAGAAAAACACTAACTTTTTGAGACACTCCAACAAAATTTTCTTCAAGTCTCATTGGTCCAAAATGAGCCACATGGCCATTCCTGTATCAATCATGAGTAAGAAGAATGGGATAAAATAGATTACATAAGCTCACACCTACAGTTAGGAATTATGTCAGCTTTCTTTCGGCACATGGGCTGCATAGAAGTGGGGATAACTATCAATAAGAAGTAAGTTCAGCTGTCAGATACAGAAAACCTAAAATAATAGTGGACTCAATAAGCTAGAATTTAGGCTGGGCATGGTGGCTCATGCCTGTAATTCCAACACTTTGGGAGGCTGAGGCAGGTGGATCACTTGAGGTCAGGAGTTCAAGACCAGCCTGGCGAACATGGCGAAATCCTGTTTCTACTAAAAATACAAAAATTAGCTGGGTTTGGTAGCTCACACCTGTAATCCCAGCTACTCAGGAGGTTGAGGCAGGAGAATCACTTGAACTTGGGAGGCAGAAGTTGCAGTGAACCAAGATCATGCCATTGCACTCCAGTCTGGGCAACAGAGCAAGACTCTGCCTCAGAAAAACAAAACAAAACAAAATACCAGTAAGTTAAAATTTAAATCAGGTCTGAAGGTAGGCAGTATAGGGCCAGGAGAGTATGACAGCTCCATGGTCACCAAGGTTCCTTCCTTCTATCTAAACTATCTAAATGTTTTGCCATCCTCAACATGTGGCTTCTACCTCATGGTCCAAGATAGGTCTGGAGCCACAGTCATTACATCCACCTTCAGACACCAAGAAGGACAAAGGAGTGGGAAGGAGAGACTGGCTTCTCCCTTTAAGGATGTGTCCCAACATTGAAACCAAAACTAAAGATACAACAAAAAAGAGAAAACCACAGGCCAATATCCCTGATGAACACAGATGCAAAAATCCTCAACAAAATACTAGCAAACAGAACTCAACAACATTTTAAAGGATCATTCATCATGACCAAGTAGGATTCATCTCCAAGATGCAAGGATGGTTCAATATAAGCAAATCAATAAATGTGATACATCGCATCAATAGAATCAAAGACAAAAACTGTATGATCATTTCAGTAGATAATGAAAAAGCATTTGGTAAAATGCAACATCCCTTCATTATAAAAACCCTCAACAAATTGGGTATAGAAGGGATATACCTCAACATGATAAAGGCCATATATGACAAATCTATAGCTAATACCTTACTGAACAAGGAAAAATTGAAAGCCTTTCCACTAAGATTTGGAACAAGAGAGTGATGCCAACTTTCACCACTTTTATTCAACGTAGTACTGGAAGTTCTAGCCAGAGCACTTAGACAAGAGAAAGAAATAAAGGGCATCCAAGTTGGAAAGAAAGAAGTCAAAAACCTCACTGCAACTTAACAAAGAGAGATTCCTTCTTCTCAGGTAATAGTTTAGGCCTGGTTTTGGTGGACTTACATGATGTCTTCAAGAATCCAAGGTCATTCCACATTTCTGTTCAACCATAATTAACATTAGCTTTTCCTATAGTTCACAAACTGACTGCTACAATTCTAGCCATCATATCTTAGGTTCATTAGGAGGAAAGGAGAAAGGCAAAATTTAAAAGTTGCATGCCACCTGAATCCATCTAATTTATCAGGAAATCAATATCTTTCCTAGAAACCTCATCTGTTAGATTTCTCATTGGCCAGAACTGTTACGTCGCATGGCTTATTAGGGCAAGGAAATCTCAGGGAGATGAGATTTGCACAATGGAAATGTAATAATAATGAATTTTAAAATGATTATGTTGCTGTCCTGAACAAAATCAGACTCTATTATTAAAGAAGGAGGAATGGATATTGAGTAGATTACACTGTTTACTATAATTTTCCATCTAGAATATTTTTTGGTATATGATATAAAACAGTTAATTTTTTCCAATTAGTTAACCACCTTTCTCAGCATCTTTATTAAATAACCCATCCTTTCTTCATTGGTTTGACATACAACATATTATATTTGAAACATACAGAAATTCCAATTCTGGTAACTGCAGAGTGGCACCTAAAAGACCATTCTTCCACAGATTACAACTATAAACTTTTGACAAAATATCGACAACAACCATTGAAAGCACTGGAGATTAACCAAGAGCAGATAGAAAATGGAGGGTTATTGACACTTGGAAGAAGGAAATGACAGTAGGCGAATTTCCCACTTGTATAGCTTTATGCCTAAGGGCAGCCCCAATCAGTGCCATATCTGGGATAGAAACCTGCCATCTTGCCAACATGAATAGCTAGAAGGAAGAGGCTGGGGTTACCATAACAGCTGGAATGTAAAGGGGGATATGCTGGAAAAGAGAGTCACAGTGGAGAAACACTGAATCCTATACATAAGTTCTGTCCAAATCTCTAGTTGTTCTCTGAACAATGCATGGGCAATGCAGAAATCAGGCAGCCAAGTTAAGATTCAAATAATTGAAAAGAGATTTCAGCTGATACTTATTACAAGAGACAGCGTTTCACCCAAGTTAACTGGCCACTTAAAAAAAAAAAAAAAATCAACACTCTTTGGAGGAATGTGACAGAATCCAGGCACCCTGCAACGTATCATTCACAATATCCAGGATACGATAAAAAATTAACACCCATACAAGAACAGTAAATATGACCCATACTTAGGAGGAAAGGAAATCAATAAAGATCAATCTTAAAATTACCCAAACTCTGGAATTAGCAGACAATTGATTTTAAAGTAATTGCTGTAACAATGCTCGGTAAAGACTGTAGGGTCTCAGGTCACTTCTACTCTCCCTTCCTAAAAAGAGTATTAATAATATTTTATCCTATTAGGCATATGTTCACATATCCTTCAAAAAACTTGAGTGAGAATTAAGCAGTCTGGTGAACTTTTTTTTTAAAAAAAGTGGTTTTGGGTAGAAAAGCAAACACAGGATTTTTTTGTTTTTGTTTTTTTTTGAGATGGAGTCTCTGTCACCCAGGCTTCTGTGTGGTGGCAAGATCTCAGCTCACTGCAACCTCCGACTCCCAAATTCAAGTGATTCACCTGCCTCAGCCTCCTGAGTAGATAGGACTATAGGCGTGCACCCAGCTAATTTTTGTATTTTTAGTAGAGATGGAGTTTCACCATGTTAGTCAGGCTGGTCTCGAACTCCTGACCTCAAGTGATCTGCCCACCTTGGCCTCCCAAAGTGCTGGGATTATAGGTGTGAGCCACCGCACCTGGCCAGGACAGTGTTTTTTTAAATCCCTTTGTAAGGAAAGTAAAACATACCCTTTCCATTGTCAACAGGTCACTGAGTTGGCAGAGATCACTTGTCAAACTCTTGGATCCCCAGCACTTGGTTCAGAGGTGGAAGAGTTAGCAGCTGTGGAATTACATGGCTCTTTTGTAGCCTCGCTTGTTTATCACCTTTACTAAAACCCTAAACAGTCCCTCTTCAATGAAGGCTGTCCTGTAGCCCAATCCCACCCCATGCCTTCGATACCTTAATGTTTTTTTTTTCAAAATTCAATACAGCAGTATAATTTCCATGGGGAATATAGAGAAACTAAGACTCAAAGGGGTAAAAGGACACCATAGGAGTTACAAAGCCTACTACAGATAAAGATCAGCTCTGTCAGAAGCTGAAATGGGCCGCCTTATTAACCCATTTCTTTAATCTATCATCTAGGGAAAGTGGCTTATCCAATGGTTGCTGCCTATTCTGCAAGCAAGTTTGCTTTGGATGGGTTCTTCTCCTCCATCAGAAAGGAATATTCATTGGCCAAGGTCAATGTATCAATCACTCTCTGTGTTCTTGGCCTCATAGACACAGGTAAGGTCAAGACTTCGAATAATTACCTGCAGATGAACTGTCTGCCTTACCATTGTGGATAAACAAAGGTGCTGAACTCCTCGACCTCATGTGTAATGCACTAAAAATGAACCAGTGCAGAAAGCACTAGCTGTCTCATTTAAAGGCATTTCTGTCACCAGTGGAGGCTCTGGCTATTCTTTGAATCTCCTTTCCATTTTGATTACCAAGGTGGCTGGGTCTCACCACATTCATCATTTAACCCTTTGCTGAACACCTTATGTCCTCATGGACACTCAATGACCATTATGTTCCTATATGAGACTTATCAAATACAAGTTTGTGTTTCTTAAAAGCATCACCAGTAATAAGACACACTGGTATCATGAACTCTTTGATGTGATGTGCTGAGAAGGACACAACATCATTTTTGTAGTGTTCTTGCCAAAATACATGACCCCACTCCAATCATAAGAGAACAATGAACAAACCCAAATCAAGGAACATTTTATAAAACATTTGGTCAGTATTCTTCAAAAGTATCAAGGCCATGAGATACAAGGAAAGGCGGAAGAACTGTCACAGATTAGAAGAAAGATGGGAAGAAATTACTACTAAGTGGAATCCTGGATAAAATCCAGGAACATAAAAGGAACATTAGTGAAAAAATAAGTTCTGTAGTTTAGTTAATATATTGTATCAATTCTAATACATTATTGTATTAGATTATTATTGTACCTGTCCTAAATGATTGCACAATGGTTATGTGTGATGTTGCAAACAGGGGGAGCAAATGTGGAATATAAGGGGGTACTGCATGTAATTTTTACAACTTTTCTGTTAAGTCCAAATACAAGTTTATCTAAAACATGTGGCAGATATTAAAAGAAAATTCCCTTTGAAGAGTAATTGAGTAGTAGTTAGAGAAGTAAAGAAAGAGATCAAGGCCCAGAGGGAAACAAGAAAGGAATGGAGAGAGAGAGAAGTTGTACAAGATGGACATGAAAACTTGGAAAGAGAGAGAAGTGAAAGTGGTGACAAGGGAGCAAAAGCCTGGATTCTTGAGTATCTCTTCCTTTTATAAGACAGTAAGTCATTATCATACAGCACTCTGGTTTTGCCCACTGGCACTTCCCATTAGCTACTGAGTCATTATGAGACTTCTATCCTCATTCTGCTCCCCCATATTACTTCTCCGCCTCCAACCAAAATACCCAAGAGAGAAGCATGATTCAGATCTCCTGAGTAATCACCTCTAACTGCTCCCATCAATCTCCATCCAGGAAGGCAAGGCCCCTATTAACACTAAGGCCTCTCTTTGCCCAACAGACTAATATACACAGTCTCTTCATGTATTCCCTATAGCGCCTGTAAGGCTTGCAGAGCAAACACTGCCAAAAGCCCCTGACAGCTAAGTAGTTGATGTCTCCAGGCCTTCCATCATGTAGACTGTCCTAGTTGGATAACCCTACTCTTCCCTTGTCATTCTATAGACACAGCCATGAAGGCAGTTTCTGGGATAATCAATATGCAAGCAGCTCCAAAGGAGGAATGTGCCCTTGAGATCATCAAAGGGGGAGCTCTGCGCCAAGAAGAAGTATATTATGACAGCTCACTCTGGACCACTCTTCTGTTGAGAAATCCATGCAGGAAGATCCTGGAATTTCTTTACTCATCGACCTATAATATGGACAGATTCACAAAAAACTAGGAACTCTCTGAGGGCTGGGCATGCTGAGGGATTTTGGGACTGTTCTGTCTCATATTTATCTGAGCTCTTGTCCATGAAGACATCTTCCCAGAGTGTCCCCAGAGACATGCAAGTCATGGGTCACACCTGACAAATGGAAGGAGTTCCTCTAACATTTGCACAATGGAAATGTAATAATAATGAATGTCATGCACCACTGCAGCCAGCAGTTATAAAATTGTTAGTAAACATAGGTATAATTACCAGATAGTTATATTAAATTTATCTCATATATAATAATATGTGATGATTAATACAATATTAATTATAATAAAGGTCACATAAATGTTATAAATTCATAACTGGTAGCTATAACTTGAGCTTATTCAGGATGGTTTCTTTAAAACCATAAACTGTGGTCTGAACTCTTTATCTGTTCCTGAGTGGAAGAAATCGCCCTAATCTTTGTTTGGTGAGGAATATTGTGTCTTTATCTTTTCTGTATATGTCTGATATTCTTCATATTATTGCATATTGCTCCTCTGGGAAAGAAGACACCTAGGCCTAAGGAACTAGGGCAAACCCAGGGAAATGGAGGTCCCAGAAACTTGCGCCACAGATCCAACGGCCCATTTACTGCTCTCAGAGGACATCAAGCATCTGTATGTTACATGTGAACACTAAACTCTACATTGGAAGTTTGGAGAGGGAGAGTTGGAGTTCATATCCTGCCACTCACTCATTTAGACATTTATTCATTCAACAAATATTTAGTAAGCACTTATTAGGCATCACCTAACTACAATTAAATGGGAAACAACATCAGCAAGATGAACAACTCACCAAAGCCCTATATTGATCAGGGCCCAAGAAGTAAGAGATGACACCCTCAAATTGGGTAATTTTGGTAGCATTAAAGAAAAAAAGGGACAAGGCATAGGGAAATCACAAAAGATAGTGATATCTCAGGGTTAGTTGCAGCTGTTTCCATCCTAAGGCCCACAGGGACAAGAGAAGAGACCTGTTACACAAACTCTGAGATGTGAAGACCTGTGTGGAGAGTACCACATGGCAGGAGCTGTGACATTTAGTTAAGAGATGCAGCCAGCCAGCCAGGCGCTGTGGCTCACGCCTCTAATCCTAGCACTTTGGGAGGCTGAGGTGGGCGGATCACCAGGTCAAAAGGTTCAGACCATCCTGGCCAACGTGGTGGAACCCCATCTCTACTAAAAATAAAAAAAATTAGCTGGGTGTGGTGGTGTGCGCCTATAGTCCCAGCTACATGGGAGCTGAGCCAGGAGAATTGCTTGAACCTGGGAGGTGGAGGTTGCAGTGAGCTGAGATTGTGCCACTGCACTCCAGCCTGGCAACAGAGCGAGATCCCATCTCAAAAAAAAAAAAAAAAAAAAGAGAGAGAGAGAGATGCAGACAGCCCACCAAGGATTGTGAAGCAGGTATCTAGGGGAACAAACACTCCAGCCCCACCTCACACTCTTCCCTCCCTCTGATCTCTGGCCAGTGTTTCGTATTAGCTGAACAGAGGGGCAAGGGAGCAGATAGGTATAGACCATACAGGTCAGCTTCCCCATGTACAGAGCAGATGGAAAAGGGTAACGAGTGTTCTGGAGAAATGAATGGGGTATATCCATCAGGAACTGCAACACTCCCAAACATACAGCTTCCAGGGTAAGTAATGCTGGGACTTGAGACACGTGCCTAAAAGTGCAGGGGAAATTTTCTTTTCCCGCCTCTGAATCTAAATGGCTGGGCAGCAGAACATATTGGAATCTATTGAGCCTGCCAGCCCCATGGACAAAGGGCTGGATCTGAGCATGCTAATATGGCTGCACTTTTCGTAGAGGTCCTTCCAAGGCTATGCTCAGTGCAAGGGAGCAGGAGAGACCTGGCTGCATCCATGTGCAAAACAAAACGAAACAAAAAGGGCCAAAAAATGTAGTCTTGTTTCTGACATGAAATGCACCCACACTTGCAACGTGGCCTAATATATGTCTTGGTTTCTGATCAATCAGATTAACACCCTTCAGTCTCTTGTAGAAATGAGACTCCTTCTTCACAGTGAGATGAAGTGCAGTAATTCCTTTACTCAAGGGTAGAGATAATATTAAAGCTGAGTTAGAATTCGCTTCGGGGGAGGTTAAACTTCTTTCTAAATGAGACTTTCTTCAGAATCCAAAGGGGAAGATCTCAAAAAGTAGGTCTGAGAACTGAAACCATCTACACCCATATAGCTTATTATCTTCATTAACACGATTTCAACATTCCATTCTCTTATCAGCATGACTTTACTATTCCAAGAAACTCTTGTCCACTAAGATAAATGTTGCAAACCCATTTAAAAGTGCTGAACTTTTCAATAGATAGCATCAAATAACTGCTACTCTTTAAGACTGCTTGGAACCCTTAGTTCCAAACCCCAGTTTCACTGTGCTCACCAGTCTCCAACTATGGCATCACGATCCTTATCCAATTCAAATAAAGTCACCATGCTGAAGTCTCACCTTAACCTAGACTTCAAAGCCCCATAAAGACCCTGACTTTACCCTCTCCACTCTCAGAGTCTACTAAGACTCCATCAAGACTCCAGGTTTGCCTTATCGACCGGTTGTTTGGCGGTCTTTTTTAGGGACCCAGCAATCAACAAGTCCTTCCTAAGAGATTCTCTCAAGGGTCCTCATCCAGTTCCTAACCTGGCTCCCCTGCCCCTTAAATATCTGCCCATCTCTCAGGAGTGGCAGGGGTTCCAGCAGCTGGAGCCGAGTTCCAATTTCAGTGGCACCAGCAGTACAATAACCCTTGTCTTTGGACTAGTTCCACTTAAAAGAACCTAGCCTTCCTAGCTCACTTTATCACGAGCTCAAAAATATACATCCAAGGATGTCCATTTTCACATCCTATGTGAAATCCAGATGTACATCACTCATTTCTCACCCACATTAACAAAAAAATTCAGCATCTCTTGTAGGTTCCAAAAGTAATTATATTCTCACTGAAAGTATAAGTAAGCAAGGTAGCATATCTCAGAGGGGAGAAGGAAGACTAAGTTTACATTCATTCACCGTACATCCTTTTTTTTTTTTTTTTTTTTTTTTTTGAGGCACGGTCTTGCTCTGTCACCCAAGCTGGAGTGCAGTGGCGTGATCATGGCTCTACTACAGCCTTGAACTCCTGGGCTCTAGCAATCCCCTGGCCTCAGTCTCCCAAGGAGCTAGGACTACAGGCATGTGCCACCATGCCTGGCTGGTATTTTAAAAATTATTTTTAGTAGCGATGAGATCTTGTTATGTTGCCCAGATTGATCTCAAACTCCAGAGCTCAAACAGTCTTCCCACTTCAGCCTCCCAATGTGCTGGGATTACAGGCATGAGCCACTACGCCCAGCCCAGTGTGCATCATTTAACTCAAAAGATCCCCCTTGGCCATGTTGCCCTCAAAGTGCTTCCTCTGGGCTTCCCCTCTTCATCTGACTTTGACCCCCAGAGAATCCAGCCTCTAGCCTCCTTCTTCTCCCTGGTATATTTATGCACAGTTGATTCTGACTCTAACTTGAATGTCTTTTTTAACAAAAATAGTCTCTTCCCACAAAGAAATTCCTTCACCAAATATTACATTGGTAGGAGCCAAGACAATTGAAAACAACCTTAATGTCTACCCATGGGGAAATGTTTAAATTACAGGAATTAAATTCAATATTATGAAATCACTGTGTCATGGTAACAAGGGATCAAGTCGATTTATATGTACATCCATGGAAGGAATTCCAAGGCATACTGTTAAGTGTATAAAACAAGTTGCTTACAAAGATGCATAATGTAATTCCACTTATGTTAATAAGTTACATACACACACTCATGGAATGAGGATGTGTGGATTCCATGTGAATGGAATGGGGAAGCTAACTAGCATAAGGCACAATTGTAAGATCTGAGAAAATTAGGAACAGCTTTCTTCCAAGGAATACACCTTTGATTCTCAAACTGGCAGTGTTGTGAGTTGAGCCGTATACCCCAAAAAGACATATTAAAGCGCTAATCCCTAATACCTAATACTTCAGAACATGATTTTTTGTGGAAACAGATCATTCCAGATATAATTACTTAGGTGAAGAGAAGCTGCACTGGATTCAGGTGAGCAATATGACTAGTGTCATTTTAAGAAGAAGGCCACATAAAGGCAGAGACACACACGGGCAACACCTTGTGATGACAGAGGCAGAGACGCAAGTGATGCAGCTGCAGGCCAAAGGACACCAAGGCTTGAAAACCCCTATCAGGAGGCAAGAAGAGGCAAGGAAGCACTCTCCCCTACAGGCTGCAGTAGAAGTGTGGCCCTCTCAACAACTTGATTTCAGTATTCCAGCCCCCAGGACTGTGAATCAATAAATTTCTATTGTTTTAAGCCACTGCGTTTCTGGTCCTTTCTTTGGCAGACTTTGGAACCTAATACAGGAAGTACTTTCTTTGGCAGCCCTAGGAACTTAATCCCTGTATTAGGGATCCTTAATACAGGGATATGTACCCCTTGCCTTGCTTCTCTTGGTGGCCCAAGATGATGATAATATTATAATCATAACATTATGATAACATCATCATCTTGGGCCACCAAGAGAAGCAAGGCAAGGGGTACATATCCCTTGACTCAGAATTTTACTTCTAGGAATCCTGACATACAAATGTGATGTAATTAAAACAGAATCAAGTCGTACTTCCATCAAAACCCATAATTATCCCATTTCATTCTGAGTAAAGGCCAAAGTCCTTACAGAGACCTAAAAATCTTACATGATCTGGGTCCTCATTGGCTCTGAGATGGCATCTCCTTCTCTTCTCCCTCATTGCTCAAGCACTCCAAGAGGCCTCGCTTGGCCTCCTATCTATTCCAGAACATGCCAAATATGCTTCTACTTCTCCATACCACATGGCCAGCTGCCTTACTTCCTTCAGAATCGTTCAAAAAGTTGCCTTTTCATGGGCTAAAGACGTGAATAGACAATTCTCAAAAGAAGATATACAAACGGCCAACAAACATGTGAATAAAATGCTCAACATCAGCCAGGCATAGTGTCACATCTGTAATCCCAGCACTTTGGGAGGCTGAGTTGGGTAGATCACCTGAGGTCAGGAGTTCAAGACCAGCCTGGCCAACATGGTGAAACCCCATCTCTACCAAAAATACAAGAATTAGCCAAGCATGGTGGCGGCACCTGTAATCCCAACTACTCAGTGGGCTGAGGCAGGAGAATCACTTGAACCTGGGAGGCGGAGGTTGCAGTGCGCCGAGATTGCACCACTGCACTCCAGCCTGGGCAACAGAGCAAGGCTCTGTCTCAAAAAAAAGAAAAAGAAAAAATGCTCAACATCTCTAATGATCAGGGAAATGCAAATCAAAACCACAATGTGATACCACCGTACTCCCGCAAGAATGGCTATAATAGAAAAAAAAATCAAAAAATAATAGACATTGGCATGCATGTGATGAACAGTGAACACTTCTACACTGCTGGTGGGAATATAGGCTAGTGCAATCACTATGGAAAACAGTGTGGAGATTCCTTAAAGAACTAAAAGTAGAACTACCATTTGATCCAGCAATTCCACTACTGGGTGTCTACCCAGAGGAAAATAAGTCATTACACAAAAAAATGATATCTGCACATGCATGTTTGTAGCAACACAACTCACAATTGCAAAAATGTGGAACCAACCCAAATGCCCATCATTCAATGAGTGGATAAAAAAACTGTGATATATATATATATACACATATATATATACACACACACACAATGGAATACTACTCATCCTTCAGAAGGAATGAATTAATGGCATTCACAGGAACTTGGATGAAATTGGAGACTATTATTCTAAGTGAAGTAACTCAGGAATGGAAAACCAAACATCGTATGTTCTCTCATTAGTGGGAGCTAAGCTATGAGGATACAAAGGCATTGGAATGACACAACAGACTTTGGGGGCTCAGGGGAATAGAGCGGGAAGGGGGTGAGGGATAAAAGACTACAAATGGGTGCAATGTATACTGCTCAGGTGATGGGTGCACCAAAATCTCACGAATCACCACTAAAGAACTTACTCATATAACCAAACACCACCTGTTCCCCAATAACCTATGGAAATTAAAAAAAAAAAAAATTTTAAGTTGCCTTTTCAATGAAGCATTCCTTAGCCACCCTAAATAAAATCTCAAACCCACCCTGAAATGTTCTTTCGGTTTTGTTTTTTAAGACAGGGTCTCGCTCTGTCACCCAGGCTGGAGTGCCATGGCATGATCACAGTTCACTGTAACCTCTACCTCCTGAGCTCAAGCAATCCTCCCACCTCAGCCTCCAGAGAGATGGGACCACAGGCATGTGCCATCATGCCCAGCTAATTTTTGTATTTTTTGTAGAGACAGGGTTTTGCCATGTTGCCCAGATTGGTCTCAAACTCGTAAACTCAAGCGATCTACCCGCCTTGGCCTCCCAAAGTGCTGGGATTATAGGCATGAGCCACCATGCCAGTCCCACCCTGAAATTTTATGTCTGCCTTCCCTGCTTCTTTTTTCTCCTTAATACTTATTATTATCTATATTGTTGGTCATTTGTCTTGTTTATTATCTACCCTTGTCCCAGTTACTATGGTGACATAACAAATCATCCCAAAACTCAGTGGCTTAAAACATAAAACAACATTCGCTTCGCTCGCAAATCTGTAGTCTGAGCAGGCTCAGCAGGGATAGTTAATTTCTGCTCCATTCAGTAAGACTGGGTGGCTCAAAGGTCAGGAACTAGAATCACCTAAAAGTGTGATTGTGCCTGCCCTGGGAAGACATGAACAGCTGGACTCTGAAACAGGTAGGGCACCTTAGGTGCCTGACTCCTTGGGCACCTGGAGCCAAGCAGAGAGGGCACAGCGGGAATCTCTCTCATCTTTGTGTGGTCTCTCCACATGGTCACTTGGAATGGCAGCTTCAGGGTTGCCAGACTGCTTGGAGGACTTGAGATCTCCAAAGGCAAGTGTCCCAAGAGAAAGAGCCAGGCAGAAGCTATATTGCCTTTTAGGACTGACCGTACACTTTTGGTTGAAGTAGTTCTGAAGATGCATCTCTTTTCAAGGAAATGGAATACAGACCCCACCTGTTGATGGAGGAGTGTCACTGTCACATTGTAAGAAGAGCATGTGGGATGACTGGGCTAAAAATTGCTGCAGCCATCTTCAGAAAGCACCATCTGCCTCACTCCCGCTGCTAGAATGTTGGTTTCATGAGGACAGGAGTTTTTTCTGTTTAGTTCAGTGTGCCCCCAGCACCTAGAGGAGCACCTGGCACATACGTGCGGGCCAGAGAAGATCATGAGGTATCTAGATACAAGTGATAAACTGTTTAGCCAGATCCAGAATCAGGAGATTCTGAGAGTAACATAAACACAGTGAGAAGGCAGATTTGCAGGAGTCAAGGCCCTGCCGATTGTCAAAAGGACAGGAGTGGGAGGGCTGAATAGGAGGTGAGGAAATGAGTGCACAGACAGAAACATGGTCAGGTGACAAATTGATAGCTAAAGTCAAGTTAAAATTAGTTTTTGCCTTTAGTCTGAACATGTAAGAGTTTTCCTTAGGCCCAAAGATATTGTAAGGTTTCAGCCTGTGTTCAGGATAAAGCAGCCTTTCTGATTCTGCTAATTTTGGGCTTACTCACCCCTCTATAGCATTAGGGGAGCAGAAGATATGAAAACTAATAGCCAGTATCTATGAGTTAATATTAAACTAAACCTTTGGTCTCTTCCAGGGCTGTGCTAAGAAATGTTTAACAACTAACTCTCCAGAAAAAGAAGAAACAAAGCCTTAATTTGCTGATTGGTAGCATTTGCCTGTATCTATGATGTAAAGACTCTCACTGTGGCCAACATCGAGTCACTAACAGGACATCACTGCATGTGGATTGGGAAGAGATGGGCACCCCCGGCTCTCTCAAGCCTGTGTACTGGCTCCAGCACATCATCATGACTTTCACTTTCCACATTCCTGACAGAATTCGTTATTCTCAAGGAGACAGTTCACTCTCTCCTCCTCCAGGACTTGAAATCAAACTCTGATAACACGAGTCAAATCGGCATTTTTTTTTTTTTTTCTGTCAGTAAGCGTGGCCAAGATGACTAGCAGTGATAAGACATCTACATTCTATAATACCATTGCCAGGGAAGGAGAGGCAGCAAGGGCTCCTGAAGACATGGGATGCTCACACTCTTCCATTCTAAGGGCATCAGCACCCTGCATGAAGTCAACAGCCTCGACTGAAGTGTCAGGGAGCCCTGTAGTCGTGACTTTCAAGTTTGTTAGCACTGCATTCCCCTGGGAGCAACAGAAAATCCAACTATCTGACAGTGGCTGGCTGAATCAGGCAGAGATTTATTTTCCTCTCCTAACAAAAAGTCTGGGTGGAGCCAACTAGGGCCTTTGGGGACCTGGGCTTCTTCTGTCTTTGCACTCAGCTCTCCATCCTCCTCCTTGATGCTGGGTATTCATAAGACAGTGGTCCCACCCTCAGCATCACTCAGTGTTTCCGGCAAGAGAAGGAGGAAGGTGAAGGGTACAGGATGCACACCAGCTGACTCTGACCCCTGATAATGAGTACACTGGGAAGCGCCATCCAAAGACTTCAGCTTACATCTCATGGCCCACAGCCATGGCGTGTGGCCACTGTTCCCTTCAGGGGAGGCTGAGAAATGGAGCTTTCAACTGGGCACATTGCCACACCAAACAAAACTGTGGTTCTATTCAGCAACCAATAGTGTTTGTCATAAATATAAATCACCAGAGAAGCAGGGAGATACAGTCAGAGTAGAAGGACACAGGTCCTAAGACGTCAGCCTCCTAACCATGCTGACAGCATCCATTCACACTGACCATTTGCAAGGTCCTACTTGGGCACCACAGCTCTACCCATGCTGGAGGAAATCCCAGGCTTCCCACATCTGTAAATTTCCCTTTGAGAAATTGTGATTCCCTCTCTTCAGTAAAGAATGTCATGAAAAGGCCTAGATATCAGTAGGAGGGAGCCCTGAGGAGGAGATCTCAGAGGAGGAGTACACATTGGCACAGGGGACAGACATCCAGGCTGCTCTTCCAGAGATCTCCTTCTCAAGGACAGTTAAGTCCCTCCTCACCAACAAGTCCCTCTCCAGAGCTTCTGTGCTACTATTCTCCACACTGACAGGACCCTGCTCCTTGGTTGGACCACTCCAGGCCAGCATGTGAAAAGCACCCCAGAGTACAGTCCACGGCAAACTTCAAAGGATGGCTGGATCGAAGACTCTCTAGAGCAGCGTTCTCCAAAGCTTTTGATCACATACTTCATTATTAAAACATGATTACACTTGGGGAACTCAAAAGATCCCCAAGTTGGAAAAAAAATGATTAAGCATGTGTGCTTCTAATAGACATATGGTTACTATTTATTTAATATATGCATATAATATTTGCTAGCATAAAACATATGCAAAAATTGAAATCTTAAAAGGACAAACTAAAAATAAATAGAGAGATGCAGCTGGCAGAGGCATAGTGTGGGCACATACAACTGTCCCACGTGAGGCTCATGGTAGATGAGGCCCTAGTAGATGAGCCATGGGCCCAGGTAGGTGAGGAGCCTGGCTAGCCGGGCCATGCTGCTGGAGGTGCACGGTGCTCCCATTCATGGTGCTAGGGCTGGCATGCCAAGTGCACTGCAGTCGTCCACCAAGTGCTTCCTGGTGTCCCTGATGTGGCCATGGGGCTATTCACCTTCCCCTTTCCCATCATCATCAGCCTGGGTTCTGCACTGACTTCCACAGCCACCTCTTCCTTGCCCGCTTCATGCCTGTGCTCACACAGAGCTCCATCTTCAGCCTCCTGTCCATGGCCATCAGCAGGTACCTGGCCAGCCACAGTCGGCTCAGGCATAAAAGTTTAGTCACTGGGACCCAAACAAGAGGGGTTACTGCTGTCCTCTGGGTCCTTGCCTTTGGCATTGGACTGACCTCATTCCTGTAGTGGAACAGTAAATATACTATGTCCAACAACTGCAAGGAGCCCTGGGATGGAACCATGAATGAAAGCTGCTGCCTTGTGAAGTGTCTCTTTTAGAATGCAGTACCCATGAGTTACATGGTATATTTCAGTTTTTCGGGGGGTAAGTCCTGTCCCCACTGCTCATAATGTGGCTGATCTCTATCAGGTTCTTCACAGTGACCTGCAGGCAGCTTTAGTGCATGGAGCTGATGGACCACTCAAGGACCACCCTCCAGCGGGAGATCCACACAGCCAAGTTGCTGGCTGTGATGGTGGGGATGTTTGCTCTGTGCTCGTTATCAGTGTGCACCATGGACTGTGTCACTCTTTTTCAGCTAGCTCAGGCTAAAGATAAGCCCAAGTGGGCAAGGAAGATGACCATTCTCCTGTCACATGAAAATTTGGTTGTCAATCCCATTGTCTATGACCACCAGAACAGAGACTCCTGCTATACTTTTCATAAAATTATTTACAGATATGTTCACTGCTGGACTGATCTCAAGAACGGGAATGGGAAGGTCAGGGCACAACCTGTTCTCAGTGTGGCCTGTGAAGCAGGCTCTGGCCTCTTCGAGGAGAAGACATAAATACATAATAAACAATGGGACAGGACATGATTGGCTTATTCTCATTGTGAAAGGTAGCTATACCTCCCGAGTACATGGGCTGCCTCTTTTGAGCACTCCCCTGGAGCTACCATATATCTAGCTAATATATACTTGTTATTAGTAGGCTTCAAGGGTTGACAAATATATTTATGGTTCTATTTGACTGCTCTTACTGTGTTGACGATGTTGACAGCTTGAATGGATTCTAAAAGCATGTTTTGTTTTGTTTTAGAGTCTGCCTCCTTTATGGTAGAAAATGACAAACTATTTTACTGTGAAACACTGTGAACTATTATAATGCAAATATGTTTTAAATTAGAGGCAATGAAACAATAAAAGTTGCCTGTACTAAAAATGTATATTTGTTCCTAAGAAGGCAGCCAGGAAAATTAAAAGTATAATTCTTCAATCAAGAAACTGCCATATTAATTTGAGGAAATGATAGTCTCCTAAGTTCTTAAGTAGAATTGTCATCACATAATAATTTTAAGCTCCATTCTTTTCCATATACAGAAAACTACCCGAGGGGAAGAAATTGGAAGAATGAGATCCCTCTTCTACCAAATTCCCCTTTCTAGAGCTAGGGAGTGAATTTCGCTTCTCTCCAGAGTTCAAGTTTGGCAAAGTTCTTGGAACCTAAAACATGAACATTTCACTAAGTAAAATTATATAATTATGTGTACGTATAGGTGAAATAAAAATAAAACATTTTAAAAATTAAATTAAATAGAAATTCCAATATTCTGCCCATCCTAGTAGTTCTCCTGCATGTCCCCCTTTGGAGGCTATGGCTCTAAAGTTGTATTAGAGAAAAAAGTCAGCATATGTTATGCTTTTAACTAGTCCTTTGGGACGTGAGTTATGGGACAAATGTTCCCTTGGCTTAGGGCGAGCTCCAATAAGTCAGATACAGAAAGAAAAATATTGCATTATCTCACTTTAAAAAAAAAGAAAAACTTGAATATATAGAAACAGAGAGTAGAAAGGTGGTTGGGGTAGAGGGATGATGGGGAGATAGAGGTCAAAGGGCACAAAGTTTCAGTTATGTAAAATAAATAAGCCTAGAGATCTAATGTACAATATAGGGGCAGCAAAACTCCACCTCCAGGCTGAGTCCAAGAATTAAGCTGACATAAGACAGATTAACAGAAGACAAGCAAACAAATTTATTTAATAGAAATTTTACATGGCACAGGAGAACCTCATAAGGAAATAAAGACCCGAAGAAGCAGTTAGAGTCAGTTACAAATTCAGTATACTGAGTTTGACAAAGAATAGCACACTGCAAAATGTGATAGGGCACATTTGGCTTGGGCTAGGGTATTTAATTGGGCAGAGATGCAACTAGGAAGATAAGGGTTAGTTTAACAAGGTTTGTTTGTACAGATTTCTCTTGGCTTCAGTTTCTCATCCTTGATGATAAGACTGTTCCTTTTTTATCCTACTACAGGGAGGATGTCTTTCCCATGAGAATGTCGTTTGCTTTTAAGAAACAGCTCAAAGGTCAGAGTGATCTTCTTACACTTGCTGTTTTTTAAGTGCCCTTAACTTAAATAGTCAATATGCCAGAATGGCGTATCTTTAACTCCTGAAACATCACGAGGACTATAGTTAATAGTATTGCATCATATACTGGAAATAACAGAGTAGATTTTACATACTTTTACCACAATAAAAAGGTGACTATGTGAGATGATGAATACCTTAACTTGCTTGACTGTAGCAATTATTTCACTATGTAAATGTACAGTCATGCATGACTTAACAACAGGGATAAGACCTGAGAAATGCATCACAGTTGATTCCATCATTGTTCCAACATCATAGAGTGTACTTACACATACCTAACTGATAGAACCTACCACACACCTAGGCTATCTGGTGCACCTACAGCTCCTCAGCTACAAACCTGTGCAACATGTTACCATACTGAATACTGCAGGCAATTGTAACACAATGGTAAATATTTGTGTATCTAAACATATCTAAGCATAGAAAAGGTACAGTAAAAATACAATATTATAATCTTATAGGACCACCATCGTATATACAGTCCCTCATGGACCAAAACATGATGATGCTATGCATGACTGTATATCAAAAAATCAATTTTTAAAAGATGGAAAGTACCAGATGAACACTGGCTGAGTTGGGGAAGCTTTCTGGGAAGGATGATAGGAAACAGAAGCCCTAGGGGAGGACACATTGGTACACCGCATAACCTGGAATCAGAGGGTGGAAACCGGGGACTGGCCCAAAAGACCTTAACAATGAGGGGCTGAGGCCCATGGGACAAAAGAAATGGCAGAGCGTTCGAGCATCTCTCTGCTGAGCGACTGGCTGCCCGGGAACCGCTGGGGTGGTGTGCGTCCGGGGCTCCCTCACACTGTCCTTGAACGGTACTGTGGACCACAAAAGAGCAAGGCTGTCCTAAGGAAAGACTTTGTCTCTTTGCCGGCCTCCCTTCGGGCCGTCAGGGTGGCAGCGCCACCCCGTGGCTGAATGTGGTGGTGTACCACGCTTCACACAATCTCCTTGCCCAGTGCGTAGCAGGTTCTACCCCAGGGCAGCCACTACCTGTACACCAGCGTGCCTACCAGTGAGTCATCGCTTAGGGCCCTGAACTGACCTAGAGGCGGGGCTGGACTCCGGCATCCGGTAACTCCGCCCGGCTGCTGGGGCTTTACGTTTGACATTGAGCCCTGGGGAACTAGACCTGTTCAATAGCGACAGCTAGTGGTCACCCTAAAAATAAGGTGCTCTGAGCCTCGCAGGGAAAGCACTGTCAAGATACAGGGAAAACAGGACAGATTCTTGGCCTTGAGTGGAAGCTGGCACATTTCCAAAGCCACTCTTGGGTAAAATGGTCTGTCGAAAACCCAAACGCTTTAAAGTGGTGTACCAGGACTTTGGCTGCCTCTCCAGCCACATCTCGGGCCACCTGCCTTGCTTTTGATTCCCCAAGGACAAAGAACTGCCGGTCCTCTGAAGCACCCTGATGATCTCACTGTGTGTTGGCCATGCCATCTTCTCTGCCCTGAGCGCTCTTCACTCTCCCCATTACCTGGTTAGCTCTTGCGCCTCCTTTAAGGTTAAGTCCAACCATTACCTCCTCCAGGAAAACTTCCTTCCCTTCCGCCCAGCCTACCTCTCAAGGCTGGGGTAAGTGAGCTCCCACCCCTATCCCATGCCTCTACAGTTTTCTGTATTTGTTTATCACTTGAGTTTATCACATGTTTTAAATTTACCTGAAAATTGTCTTGTGCATCTGTAACTAAGAGAAAATACCGACTATATTTTACTCCTTGTTGTATCTCTAGTACTGAGCGCAATTTTAGGCATTTGGAAGGTATTTAATATTTAAGAAATAAAGAACTCGTAGACCCTCATACTGGGAAAGGCTTTAGAAGAAATGGAGACCCACAGGGGCAAAACAACCTTGCATTTCTTTTTTTTTTTTTTCCTTTTTTTTTTTTTTTTTTTTGAGATGGAGTTTCGCTCTGTCACCCAGGCTGGAGTGCAGTGGCACGATCTCAGCTAACCGCAAGCCCCGCCTCCTGGGTTCACGCCATTCTCCTGCCTCAGCCTCCCGAGTAGCTGGGACTACAGGCACCCGCCACCACGCCCAGCTACTTTTTTGTATTTTTAGTAGAGACGGGGTTTCACCATGTTAGCCAGGATGGTCTCGATTTCCTGACCTCGTGATCCGCCCGCCTCGGCCTCCCAAAGTGCTGAGATTACAGGTGCGAGCCACCGCGCCTGGCTGCAGCCTTGCATTTCAACAGAGAGGTAGAGATGGATCTAAAAGTCACCTCACTGGATTCCAGCCATTGCCTGTTGCCCCACACCCCGCTGTTTTTGCCCCCTGCTGACTCCCAATGTACTGAGCTCTCAAGCTGGTGAGAGAGCCTCCCAGCTCTACTGACCCTGCCATCTCCACAATGCCCTAAAGCCCAGCTTGATTCCCTCCCACCCACTTCCTGGAAATCTTTGCTGTCAGAACTAACCTACTTCTTCACTAAACTTCTTCAGCAAACCCACTCCAAGGTTTTATCCTAAAGAAAGTATTTTAAAAGAAGAAAAACAAATAAATGCATGCATGAAGATGCCCATCGGCAGCATTATCTGTAAAAGCTAAAAATTAGAAATGACAAAAATCTCCATATAATTAAATAAAATTAAATTCCTCCATATAATTTCCACATGAATAAAATTCCTAATTATATCATGCAAACTAAAAAGAGTTTCACCGCAACATTGGAATGGTTTTATTTTTACTTTATTGTATTACCAAATACTTCCATAGTATTTGCTATATTTAGGAACTATTCTACTGAATATTAACTAATTTAAATCCTCAAAAGAGCCTTGTGAGACAGGTGCTATTATGATTCCCATTATTACACCAGAACACATTTGGTTTGGTCTAACTTAGAATTTAAATGACCTGGGATAGAAGAGAATTTAAGTGACACACAGTGAGAAACAATACGAGCCACTTCAAATGTTTTTCTTCCACAGAGAACAGTGTAAGGCACATTCTTTTAAAAACTTAGTTAAATGAGTTTTAAACCTTACAAGATTAGATCAGACAAAATGCATCGACTCACTGAAACTACCTCTCCATTTTCACACAGCTACAGATCTGTGAGTCCATTTCATCATAACCATTAATAAATCACAAGACAGATGTTCCAAATTGCAGGCGTTGCTAATAGTGATAGCTCACATGTCTTAGTGCTTTACAAGTGTTATATCTCATAATCCTATAACAATTCTGTCAAGTAGATATTATCAGTTATAGCCATTTTACAGAGGAGGGAACTGAGATGCAAAGACCTCAAACATAGCGCTCATGCATTCTAAGCTCAAACAGATAGTAAGGGGCAAAGCCAGGCTTCACACCCAGGCAGTCTGACTTCTGGTGCCCCTGCCCATCTAGCCCCAGGCTGTCACTCAGGACAGCTTCAGAGTGAGCAACAGTCTTGAAGTATAGATGATAGATGTGATCGATAAAGTAATCTTGTTACAAAGTTAAACATAATCACAGCTCTGAATTATTACAATTGCAGAAAATTATTATAACATATTAATTTTTATTATGTGTATTAAGTTGTATTTGCATTGTATTTGTCGGTGGCTAATAATTATCCCGAGCAATGCTGGCTCACATGGCTACTATTTAATATAAGGATATTACCAAACACATTGTGGTACACTAATATTATGAAAGACCATGACGATGTGAAAAGCTTAAAAATGGAAAAACAGAAAAAATATTTATAATATAGCATCAAGTGAAAAACATATAATTCATACAATCACATATTACAAAAATATAGGTTTCACTATGCTTAAAATATTATTAAAAAGAAATGCATATGATCAAAAACCAGAAGGTAGTGTGAAAAATATGAAACTAATTTGTCTTTGGGTAGCAGGGTTAGGATGATTATTTTTCTATTTTAAAAACCTTTTAGTGATATTATATTAAAATTTGTATAAACCTGAAAGAAAAAAATGAAAGAAAATCCGAATGCTTTCCAACTCATTTCTCTGTCCATCTGCCTTTAGTTTTCTAAGCAAGCCCTAAAGTTGCTCTCTGCAGGCGGGGGCAAGGGCGTGTGCAGGGAGTGCTGACGGCAATCTAATATGTGAGCACTTTTGGTAAGATCAGTTTGGTTCAGCGTTACAGCATCAAGTTAATATTCTTTGTTATGGATGATAAATCGTACTGAGTATAAAACAGATTCTAAAGGTTTGTGTAGAAATATATAAAATGTACAGAAAAGTCTCTGGAAGATATCTCAGTTTGGAATGTGAAGGCATTTGTGAAATAATTAGGATAGTTTAATCGAGGCTGTGCCAAGAGATGACAATTTAACTAGGAAGGAAAATTGTCAGTTTCAGAAAGAGGATCACACTATTAAATGACCTAATTTTGTTAGACAGCCAACATCTCCAATATCAGAGTATTAATGAGTACAGTAACTAGTGTTGAGGCTCTCAGAAATCTTAGCTAAAGACATTGATCATGGTTCTGACTGCCTAGGCTATGTGAAAAAACATGACATACAAAAAGTAAGTAGAAGCATATTTTAATCAACAGAAACCTCATATTTTTTATTTTTATTGAATGATAATTTTTGGAAACTCAGTAATTTACATAAGAATATCTTTTAAATAAAGAATATGGGCCAGTCACGGTGGCTCACACTTGTAATCCCAGCACTTTGGGAAGCTGAGGCAAGTGGATCACTTGAGGTCAGGAGTTTGAGACCAGCCTGGCTAACATGGCAAAACCCCATCTCTACTTTAAAAAATACAAAAATTAGCCAGCATGGTGGCGTGTGCCTGTAATCCCAGCTACTCAGGAGGCTGAGGTGGGAGAATCACTTGAACCTGGGAGGCGGAGGTTGCAGTGAGCCAAAATCGTGCCTCTGCACTCTAGCCTGGGCAACAGAGCAAGACTTCATCTCAAAAAACAATGTGATTTTTTAGTCACGAACTAGAGGTCCTATTTATTGGAAAACTCACACGTACACTGGGGAGAGGAGGTTTTTGCTTCGGCTGAGCTCTAAAAAGCAGTACTTTTTCATTTAGAAAAGGGCATTGTATGAGCAGAAGACAAGTCATTATGATATTGAACTCAGGAACAGCCTATTTCATGTTCTGGCAGGACTCAAGGGGACAGAACCTGAAATGAAGGATAAAGGAGAGGAATGAAAGCTCTCTGAAGATTAACTTGTGGTTTGTCCTTTCGATCCAAATAGAGATGGGTGCCTGGGAGGCCCCCCTTTTTCTGTTCTACATTACTCTCTCCTTTCCTGTTTCCTAATATACATACACTCCTACCTCTATACCTACCCCACCTTCACCCCCAAGCCTAAGGCTGCAGCCTGTCAAGGCTCTTCAGTGTCACAGCCAGTGAGACCACCTTTCTTATGAGCCCACGACAAAAAGTAACTCGTCCGTTGCTCAATGCTGGACCCACAAGAATGGATCAACAGTTATTTGTACCTTATGGTTACGCTTTTCAGATTCTTAGAATCTAAACAACAGATAAATCTCTTGCTAATATTGAACGTTTCTTACAGCATAAATTTGAGGTTTCATTACGTGAAAAGGCTCTCCACCAACAATGACGATACAAGGCAAGCAAAGGTAAGAGGAGGATTTAGAACTCTGTCCTGCCACAAACGTACAGTCAGAACTCCACAACAGAGTAGCAACCTTGCAAACGTAGGAGTCAAGGAAATACTTATCTTCCTCCTGGTGAGTTTAGACTGTATCATCTCTGAGAATGAATATTTGTCCGTGGAATGTTTGTGTGGACATGAGTAAACATTTACCAGCGAGACACTTGGGAGACTAAGGAGGAGAGTCTGCAAGTCACCTGATAAGGAGAACTTGAACTGAATGGGAACAGACTCAAGTATGCCTACCCTGAGCTGCTCTGCAAAACTTGGAGTGCCAAGGCCACTGTGGACTATCCTAGTAAGAGTGTCTGTGGCATTATTCTAGAATGAATAACAGACTTGAGGAATGTGGTGCTGAAGAAACATTGTCAGGAGTGTAAGAAAGGATTCTAAGGCAAGAACAACTCTTATGAGTGAGGTTAACGTTTCCCAGAAGATATGAGGAGTCACCCAGTCGAGTGGAAAGAGGAGTGGGATTAGAACTAGTAACACCCATGAGGGGACCCCCATAAAGTGTTTAACTTCGTGGTGGCTCACACCTGTAATCCCAGTACTTTGGGAGGCCAAGGCAGGTGGATCACTTAAGGTCAGAAGTTCGAGACCAATCAGGCCAACATTGCAAAACCCGGTCTCTACTAAAAATACAAAAAATTAGCCAGACATGGTGGCACATGCCTATAATCCCAGCTATTCAGGAGGCTGAGACACCGGGGAGGCAGAGGTTGCAGTGAGCTGAGATTACGCCACTGCACTCCAGCTTGGGCAACAGAGTGAGACTCCATCTCAAGAAAAAAAAAAATTTTAAACTCCTTAGTGCTGTCTCTTGGAGTATGGGAGAAGTCATATTAGCATGTAGTTTGGTTATTACCCCAACTGTATAATAAAATCTGATAATCTTACACATGCCTGTGTGGTCTTGTGAAGCAACCAGGCTGTAAAGGAAAGGGTAGCTTACCCCATACTCATCGCCTCATGGGGGCCTACCCAGGGCCCAGCATCTATCAAGGAAACTGTTTCAGAATATGACCATCAAAAAAGGGAGCTGTTGTTCCCATTGAACCTGGAAATGATGAGGAGAAGCACAGGATACTGGCCACTAAAAGCTAGCTGCCCAACTCAAGAGCAGCCTGAATTAAAACCTCCATTGGAGGCCAGCTAATGATCACACTACAAATCTCTACTTGAGCCTAATTTGGTAAATTCGTTTTCTTAAGTCCATTTTATCTATATTTTAAAAATCATTCGCATAGTGACACAAATGACTCTCTACAGTTATTTTAATTTCCACTGTATTGTGGCTACTTTCCATGTATCATTCCTAAACTTTTATAATGCCTTTTCTCTTTTTTAAATTGATTTGGCTCATTGATAGTTTATTTTATTGATTTGTTTTCTATTTGTATGTCTACCCTTCCTCCCCTTGCCAGATGCACACACAAAAACTGATTTTTTTAATCAATTTTAAACAGGATTCTAACTTATTACATATTCTCCTTCTATCATTTCAAAATTCTCATCTCCTTTTTTTCTGATCATTTTTTAGCAATCCGTTTGAAAATAAATGAATAGGAAATTTATTTTTAATCTTCTTCACTTAAGTAATGAAAATGTTTAAAGCTAGGGATTTTCCTTGAGTTCTGCTTGGCCATACCTCACAGATTTTGCTCATAATGTTGCCACTACACCGTTTTTCAATCCATTCTTAATTGCAGATTTGAAATTCCCTCTATATTTCAAAGTAAATGGGAAGAATTTTTTCCCAAGAAGTTAAAATATTTCTTTCTTCCATCTTTTGTTATTTATTTCAATTGTATTGTACTATGGTCAGAAAATTCTGCTATAATAGATCAACTTTTCAAAAGATGTACTGAGGCTTGCTTTTTGATCAATATGGTCAATTTTTTAAATATTTCATTGGCATTTGAAAATAAGGTATATTTTCTATTCTCAAAGTTCTGTGTGTGTGTGTGTGTGTGTGTGTGTGTCGATATAGATAGATAGGTATGACAACCTTATTAATTGTTTTGTTCTCAGAACACAATGTTAAGAGCTCAAGTCTGCTGTCAAGTAAACCTGGGTCCAACACTTTCCATAGCATATCATTGACTGCTCTAAATCCCAGTTATCATGGGGGTAGTATCCCAATGACTGCAGAGCTTTGTACACATTTCTTTCTGGTGTTTAATGGAGTCCAAATAGTAGGTCTCTATAGGAATTCCTATTAAAATCTCCTGTCTTCCTTTACACTCTAATCCCCTGAACTCCCAGAGTCTTCTCACTCTTCTATGCCAATAAAAATTCTCTGGCCAGTCGCGGTGGCTCATGCCTGTAATCCCAGCACTTTGGGAGGCCAAGGCAGGTTGATCACTTCAGGTCAGGAGTTCGAGACCAGCCTGACTAACATGGTGAAACCCCATCTCTACTAAATACAAAAAATTATCCAGGCATGGTGGCATGTGCCTGTAATCCCAGCTACTCGGGAGGCTGAGGCAGGAGAATTGCTTGAACCTGGGAGGCGGAGGTTGCAGTGAGCCGAGTTCATGCAGTTGCACTACAGCGTAGGCCACAAGAGTGAAACTCTGTCTCACTCTGTCGCCCAGGCTGGAGTGTAGTGGCACGTTCTTGGCTCATTGCAACCTCTGCCTCCTGGGTTCAAGTGATTCTCGTGCGTCAGCCTCCCGAGTAGCTGGGTTTACAGGCACATGCCACCACACCTGGCTAATTTTTTGTATTTTTGGTAGCGATGGGGTTTCACCATGTTGGCCAGGCTAGTCTTGAACTCCTGACCTCAAGTGATCCACCCACCTGGGCCTCCCAAAGTGCTGGGATTACAGGCGTGAGCCACTGTGCCCAGCCAAAATTCTCTTATTCTGACATCTTGGACTCCCCAAACCCTCTGTCCTCTACTCATTCCCATCTGTACGTGTCAAGCTCCAGGCACAGGGCCTTCAGCTGTTGTCTCTCATCCTGAGTAAATGCCACTTATTTCAGCCCTACTGCTTGAGAATCCATCCTCTGCTTTTCCCTGCTGATTCCTCATCCTTTTTCTCCTCAAAGAACAGAGAAAGAAGCAGTAGCAGAGAAAATGGTGACAAACTCTCCACATGTTAATAAATGTGATCACAGCTATGTTTAAGTCTCATTACCTGCCTCACGTGTGTCAAAACTTAGAATTCCAAAGAGCCACGCACATCATCCAACCACCACAGTGAGTAGCATCCAGACAACGTGAATTTTACAAGGTTACAAAGCTGCTGGGTTAACTTGTCCCAATCCAGTTTCCCCTCCACTATTTTAGCTTGAACTTCTTGGGAATTTCCTGACTGCATCATTTGTGACGGCTTCATCTTAATGCACACAAATTAGTTCCCTCTAGTTTCTCCCTAAATTTCCTAGTCTGGTTGACTGGATAAAAAATGTGTAGAAGATTCTGCCTTCTATTCCTTCCTTCATCCCCCAGCTACCCACCTTTATACCCCCTCCTCATTGCTCTAGAAAGGAGCAAATGCAGAATTGGCCTCATTCCAGAATCTGAGAAAGTCACCAGCTACTTCAGAAAAGCAGAAACTCTTTACAACACCAGGATTGGGAAGAGGTGGCTAAAGAAAAAGGAAAATCTTTGCACAAAGAACTACCTGATACACATGAAAGCCTACACTGAGAACATCTCATCTAGGTCTTGCCATCAAAAAGGAATTTTTTTCCCTTCATAGAAACCACAAAGGTCTGAATCTGACCCAGAGGACTATCCTTGTCTAATCGTGGAAAGGAATCTTGACTTGAAACTGTCCAAGAGCTTCGACCAATCCAGTAGCAAGAGAAAGGGTGGCCAGGGTGCCTACTGATGGGAGGAGCTCCTGAGCCCAGCCCTGGAGGCCTCAGAGTTCAGAGGCCCACTCAGATGATGCCAGAGAGCAAGAGAGAGGAACCGGGGTTTGCAAACCTTGTGGCTTTGTCTGTTTCCTGTTTCAGCAAGGCTGCTGTGCAAAAAGAAAGACAGTACCAAGAAGGGACGTGTTAATGGGGCCCAGACCTATGGATTGAAAGCGTGTGCTTTACCCATCTGCTGTCTTGCTCCATCTGAGACCAGAGCCAAGATCTGCCCAGGAGCTGGAATGCTTTCCTGAGTGGCTTGAGTTGGAGCCTGGGACTCGGAGGTAACTGAGAAGGAGGATGCTTTTGTGTCCTGGTTTGGGAACTCCAACTTTGGGGTGGGGCAGAAGATGCTCTACCATCCCAGCTCTCCTGGGTGAAGAAAGAGCAGGTGGCATAGTTTAAGGGTGTTGGGAGTTTGGGTAACCAAGAAAGTATCCTGTGTTGGTTTCCTGTGGCGCTAGCCTTGGCACAGGGTACAGCTTGCACCACTCCTCTGTTCCAGTAGATTAGATTAGATTACATTAGATTAGGAGTAAGTCAAATGACTTAGTTCAGGCTACCCAGTGATATGGGCATGAATTAAATGACCTTTTATAGTTTTCTTCAAAGCGGGGATCTCTGAACACAAGACTGCCTTCCCAGCAGCTTAAGCGTAGGCCCCTCTCCCCTCAGTTCCCACTGAGAGCTCTGGGCCAGGAAGGCCAACCCATGCAGGAAGCCATTCATTGCGTCTGTTGCACACATGGCCAGGAAGTAAAAGCGAGACTCGGAAAGGCATGTCAAGCCACAGTCAGGTGAGGAGCCGTGCCCTGTTCTCTCCCTGCAGCCTGAGAGACCAGACTGAGCCTTCCAAGCCAGTAACCCTTCCTCCAAGCTCCAAGTGAGCCCAGTCATGCTGCCAGGGGGGAATGTCAGAGATGCCAGAAAGCCTGGGCAGTGACCCAGTGATCTTTCTTTGAACTCTACAGGGACCAGTTCCCTTTTCTTTAGCAGCCTATCCCTGTCAGCCATCCTGCATACCTTCTTGTTTTTAAGCAAGTCAGTAGGGTCCAGATATCCCAGAAACCGGGGTAGGGTTCTATGCAGCATGCTGCACCACATCCTAGCAGTTGTGGTAGCCAAGGCATCTGGGAACACTCCCATCTCTAAGAAGCCATTTCCACTGCAGCTCCTTTCTTGGGTAAGAAGACTCAATGTCTGCCCCGAGGAAGCAGTGAGTAGAGCAGCTGTGTGTTTCAGTGGATGAAGGTGGGTGGCCTAGGTGGAAAGCCCAGAGAGACCTCATCTCAGGCCCTGTGTTCTCCCCCATAGCCCTTTCCTCTTCATGGCAAGAAGGTAGGAGGATTCTCAAAGTTCTGCCTCCACTACAAAACCTGCTGGGAAGCTGGAGCCAAACAGGGAGGGGACCTCACAACTTATGTGTGACACAGGCAGACCCCATCTCTTCCTTACCTTTCTGCTTGGTGTAATTGGGATGGTGATTATGTCCAGATCACAGAGAAGCCCTTTCTCCTTATAGCCCAAACCCAGGGTCAGAAGAAACAGAGAAGTAAATGTGACTCCAACCTGGGTCCAGCATCCCCTCAATCTGATAAACAATATACTCTGTCAAAGAGAGAGGGTTGAGAGGATGAGAGAAGGCATTCTTGGTCTTAGGAGTGCTTGTTTAGCTTGGAGCCTTTGTCTTACAGCACCAAGTCTTCAATATCCAACATCAGCATAACAAGGATAATATTTGGTTTTTGCCATTACTTTTACTTGCAAAAATGTCATTTAATCCTTATAACCTACAAGGCAGGTTCTAGCCCTATTTGATTTTATTTATTTTATTTTATTTTATTTTATTTTATTTTATTTTATTTTATTTTATTTTTGAGACGGAGTCTTGCTTGTCGCCCAGGCCGGAGTGCTGCAGTGCAGTGCCACGATCTCGGCTCACTGCACGCTCCGCCTCCCGGGTTCACGCCATTCTCCTGCCTCAGCCTCCCGAGTAGCTGGGACTACAGGAGGCCGCCACTACGCCTGGCTAATTTTTTGTATTTTTTAGTATAGACCGGGTTTCACTGTGTTAGCCAGGATGGTCTCGATCTCCTGACCTCATGATCCGCCCGCCTCGGCCTCCCAGAGTGCTGGGATTGCAGGCGTGAGCCACCGCGCCCGGCCAATCTAGCCCCATTTTATAAATGAGGAGACTGGGGCTTAGAGATGTTTAATAGCTTACCTAAAACCACACACAGGTAGTAGGTGACAGAGCCAGGATATGAGTCCACACAGTGTGACTCCAAGAGCCAGGGTTCTCCACTGCAATCCATGGCAGAATAGCCAGGGGCCGTGACTCAGGGATGCTGTGAGTATAGGTTCCAGAGATGGAGTTCACATGCACATAATCCTGGGTCTCCTCCATTCAGTCATTTATAACAATAGACATGGGTCTGTCAGACCCTTTTTTTTAAGTCTCTAAATAAAGAAAGTTGCAGGGAGAAAGTCAAGGGACCATCCCCTATGCCCACTCCCACCCTTATCCAAGAAGGAGTAAGTAGAAACACCTAAAGAAAGAAGAGAGCCATTCAGAATGGGTATGTAGAGGACAAACATTAACAACCTCACATTTCTGTTTGGAATCAACGCTGCCTGACACCAGAGTATGCTCCTCCAACCCTCAAGAGTCAGGCATTTGAGTGTTCAGGGCTTGACCACCCAAAACTCCTCTCAGGGAAGAAGACTGCCCCACCCATGACCCTGGGGAATGAGTAGTAGGATCAGAGAGAAAACAAGAATCCTGCAGAGAATTCCAGACTGAGCCAGGATAGCGAAGTCCCAGTAAAGGGGCAGAGACTCTGCTACCTGTTGAGTCTGTTTGGCCTATAAATAAACCCCGAGGGGTTACAGCTAGCAAACGCCTGCTGGTTGGTGAAGCTGAGATACCCTCCTCCCAGGGTGGTGGGTAATGAGGTCGTGGGAGGAAGAGAAGCAGCAGCAGCTGTGAGGGGGGTCCCTCTTCCTTCATCAGTCCCTGGTCTGACTCCAGTGATCAGAGGAGGCAGGACACAGAATTTCCAACGCTCAGGATCCAGCTAATCCAAGTCCAGCCCAACTCAGCAAAGTGACCAGAGGGTTCTAGTAGGATAAACTGCAGAAGGTAGGTGGGGAAGAGTAGGAAAGAGAAAGGCACAGAGAAGGAAAAGGGGATTTGGGTCTGAGTGCTATGTGAATACCAGGTAAGGCCATGCAGAGGGACATCCTGTGGCCCCTACACCAAGCCTGGCTCCCTGGAAACTTCTGATTACTATTTTTGTTTTGTTTCTTTTCTGTTTGCAGCAGCCTTATTAAGGCATAATTCATGTGCTTGTGGGTTTGGATGGCACAATCTGTGTCTTGGCAAAGGAAAGCAGACTTGGCACCAGAATTAGCCCTGACAAGAAGGTGATCCTAAAGAAATGGAACCCTCATCTCCAAGAGTATTGGAGCCAGATGCTCTGAAATGGGTTTAGGCCAGCACTAGGCATGTGGCAGATGCTCAGTCAATACTGATTGAACTTGATCTGCACCTGAGAGACACGGCCCAGTCCTGAGCTTGGAGTGGGGGGCCCATGGACCATTGTCAGCACAGCAGGTTGGAGGAATTAGGGTAGGGTTTCCTCCTAAACCATGCCAGGTCCAGACTCATAAGCTAGTTGCTAAAAGTCAAGAAGAGAGCAGCGGGTGCTGGTCACAGGACTGGTCACCACCTGAGCCGGGTGTGGTTAGCCCTCCAGATCTCGAGAAGTGTCACTCAACTATGTTAGTAACAGCTTGGACCAAGAGAGCAGTAAAGATACTGACTTTCTTTTTCAACTGGGGGATAAGAGGGCAGAGGGGCTCAACTTAGCTGTTTCTCTAGAAGTCTGGAAAATGAACACACACCTGCCATCCAAGAGGCTATAAGCTCATTATTATTTTAATCAATTATTTATCATGTTCCCCTGACTTAGAGGCATGGTAAGATGTTCAGTCAAGGAGTAAGTGGCAGCCATAGAGACCGTTTTACTTTACAAAGGGGAAACATCAGCTAGAGAAGAGCAGGAAATCGCTGTTATAAGGTTGTATTAATTCATTAGAGACTGAGGCCAAGAGTCCTGACTCCCAGTTTGATACCACCATGTCCTCAGTTTTCAACCCACATGGATGGAACTCTGTGCTATTTCTGCCCCCTGGTCTAGGGAGACAGTCATTTTTCTGCCCATCTTCTGACCCCTCCCCTTCTCCTCCCTCTTGGCATTTGGCAGATCCAGGCATCTATTCCAGGAACGGGAAGCCAAGCGCAACAGGTGCTTGGAGGTCATCATGATCAGCCCAGACCCCAGGCCCTCCCCTGGCTTGGCCCGGTGGGCTGAGAGCTATGAGGCCAAGTGTGAGCGCAGGCAAGAGACCCGTGAAAGCCGCCGCTGCCGTCCCAATGTGACCACTTGCCGCCAGGTGGGGAAGACACTGAGGATCCAGCAGAGAGAGCAGCTCCAGAGAGCTCGACTGCAGCAGTTCTTCAGGAGGAGGAATCTGGAGCTAGAGGAGAAGGGCAAGGCGCACCGTCCCCAGGCCAGGGAGCAAGGGCCCTCCAGGCGGCCAGGCCAGGTGACTGTCCTCAAGGAACCTTTGTCTTGTGCCAGCAGGATCTCTTCTCCCAGAGAGCAGGTGGGCCATGTCAAGGGACATACTGCTCTGTGCTCCGGGACCCTCTCTGGACAAGGAGGGTGGGTGGGCTCAAGGTCGCTAAAAGTGATCTAAATTAAGTCCTTCTTCCTCAGTCATATAGTAAAGTTGCTAAGAGTTTCTTATAGTAAAGTTGCCAACAGCTACTTATTCAGAGATTTTTGCTGTTGTGTTTTTGTTTGTTTAGCTCTTTTTGTTCTGCACTTGACTTGTAAGAGAGAAAAAAATAATTTTTAAAAACAATTCCAGGCTGGGCATGTTAGCTCATACCTGTAATCCCAGCACTTTCGAAGGCCAAGACAGGAGGATCACTTGAGGCCAGGAGTTCGAGACCAGTTTTTTGATAGAGACAAGTCCCTGTCTCTATCAAAAACTTTACAAACTAGCCAGGCATGGTGGTGCACACCTGTAGTCCTAACTAATCAGGAGGCAAAGATGGGAGTATTACTTGAACACAGGACTTTAAAGCGGCAATAAGCTATGATCACACCATTGCACTCCAGCCTGGGCAACAAAGGGAGAGTCTATCTCTAAAAAACTTAAAATAAAACAAATAAAAATAATCCCAAAGCTAACACCTATATCAGTTCAAACTTAGGCAATATACACATATCTTCTACAGCTATCTTATAGCATTCATTCATCCATCAGTCACCAAATATTTACTGAAAGTTTATTATATGCCAAGTACGCAGGCCAATCCTCTTGACACACACACAGACATATCTGTCCTCTCTTCTTCTGCAAGGCTGTTGTGCCCACTCTTCTTTCTTTCTCTGGTGTCATTCCAATTCTATTAAATCACTTGGCTACAGCCTCATCTGGTCCAGGAAGCCTTCCCTGGCTTCTCCAGGCCACCTCTGCTGTCTATGGGCCTTGTGAGGTTAAAATCTTCCAAGATTGTGTAACCCTTAGAGGGCCCATTAGTCTGGCCTGGAAAGGAACAGTGTTGGCAAAAACCAGGGTATGCTGAGATGACGTTGGCCAGCAAACCATCTGTGTCTTCCTACTGAGGTTGTGAGCATGTTGACAGCAGGGATGTGTCCACTATGTTCCGTGGAAATGCTTGGCATTGTGTCCTACCCAGAGTGGGTACTCCATTAGGGCTTCTTAACTAGTGGATCTGTTAGGCTCAATAGGAGATACTGTTCAGAGCAATGATCCCAGAGCCCAGTTGCAAAAGAAAACAAACTGTTTACTAAAGCAAAAAACCTCCCCACAACTCCCCACTTTACCTAGTCTTCACACAAAACCTCAATGATTTTCTAGCTGTTACTAAGAGAAAGGAAGTTTTCCTTCGAATATGGAAGGAATCTTATGGATTATCTATTCCAAACTCCTCACTACACAGACAGAAGACTGAGACCTAGAAAAGATGGGATCTGAACCCAGATCCCCTTAGTGGCCACTGAGACCAGTTCTCTTTCCATATTACCATGCTGGCTATCTAAGTGGCCAAAACCAAACAAGGTAGAGAGAGAGGGGGGGAAAAAAAGAAAACAAAAAAGAAAAACAACTAGAGATTCTAGAGAGAAAAACTGGAGAAAAGTACAGCTCCACATATGCCTGGCCTGAGGAGGACCATTCCTGCCAGTCAGGACAAGGATGTCAGGAGCAGGAGAAGCCCGTGTGGCTCTGAAAGCTTGAGTGGGCTACTTTGGTTTTGTGGACCTGAAACATTGTCCTTGTCCTGTAATGAATTACCACAGACTGGGTGGCTTAAATAACAGAAATTTATTTATTACAATTCTGGAGTCTGGAGGTCTAAGACCACGGATCCTGCAGATTTGGTGTCTGATGAGAGTACTCTTCCCACTGTGCAGATGGTCTTCTTCTCATTGTGTCCTCACAAGGCAGAGAGCAGAGACAGAAAGCAAGCTCTCATGTCTCTTCTTATAACAGCATGAATCCCACTCATGAGGGCTCCCTGCTCTGACCTAATTATTTCTCAAAGACTCCGCTTCCCAATACTATCACATTGGGAGTTAGGATTTCAACACACAAATTTGGGTGGGGGGACAATAAACATTCAGTCCATAACAGACATGATGGTTGGTTCTTCCTTCTGAAATCATCAAGAGGATCTTTCAAGAGGCTCCAGGCAGTGGTTTTCAGCATTCCCCACTTGCCTTCCAGGTGGCAGGCACCAGCTCTGAGGTCTTTCCAGCCCAGCATCCTCCTCCCTCAGGCATCTGCAGGGATCTGACTGACCACCTCTCCTCACAGGCTGGGGGCCTTCCTCCACAGGACCCTCCCATCAAGAAGCCACCCAAACACCACCGTGGTAAGAGCAGAGCCTCCCTCACTCCACAGAGCCTGCAGAGAATCCTGAGACAGCTGTCCCAGTTCACTGGCAATGGAGAGTCCCTGCCCCTCCCCACTTCCCTCACTTCCTCCCCATAAGTTCTAAATCAACTTATCCTCTATCTCTCAGGTACTCAGACAAAGGCAGAAGGACCAACAATTAGGAACGATGCCAGTCAGCAAACCAAGTGAGTTCCTGACCCTAACCCTCTCACATCCCATTCATTCCTCTCTAGAGATAACACAATGAATTTTCATGTCCACCTTAATTAAGAACGAGGAAGCCCTTCCCCACCTTACTGGCTCTTCAGAAGGGATTTCAGAAGGAATCAACCCACTGCCTCCTGACTTGATTCTTTGGTCCATTATCATTATTTTTAATTTCTTCTCTTTCCAGTTACGGAGTTGCAGTTCTGGATAAGGTAAGCACATATTCACCTTGAAGGGGTCGAATCAGAAAGTATTAAGCTCTGACATTCTGGAATTCCATGATAAACTTGGCTGGGATGGAGGGGCATCTTCTTCCTAGATGGCAAGGGGGTACTGAGCATAGACATGGGGACTAAATGGACCCTGTCAGAGCCAAAGTAGAAGAGGTTTGCTCTACACAAGCCAACCCAGGGGTAGGTTCTATGTCACAGGGTTTCAGGGGACTTAGAGACATTTTGAATACCCTTGTTCTTTCTCTCCAGGAAATCATCCAGCTTTCCGATTACCTCAAAGTAAGTGGCATGTGACCTCTCCCCTCAGTTCCTCCATCCACCTACCCCCTGATCCTCCAGGTTAATCTTACCCTCTTGCACTTTGTTCCCACATCCCCAGGAGGCCCTACAAAGGGAGCTGGTCCTAAAACAGAAAATGGTGATTCTCCAAGACCTACTGTCCACTCTGATTCAGGCCTCTGACAGCTCTTGGAAGGTAAGGGAATGAAATTTTTTTTGAACAAAACTCATGGGCTTCTATGTGTTCCCATCTCATTTTTCCTTCCACATCATCACAGTAAGAGAAGGGGTTTTTCTCACTACTGAAAAGTGAGCTGGGAAGAGGCAGATGAGGGCGATGGTGCTCAGACCTAGAAGTCAAACAGGTCACAATAAATATATGGGTCATCACCTGATGGTCAGGGTGCTACATATCCAAGGAAGATCCAGAACCAAAAGTGGCAAGAATTCCCATTTTTTAATTTGTTGGAAGGAATGAAGGAAGACCCCAACATAGTTTATATTACTGAATATGGTAAATGCCAAATATTTTTGTATGGGATTCACACCGATATTTATCCAAACTAGCATGCCATGTACACACTCAGTCCAAATAAAAATATCAGTGTGGGAAGGGACCTTAGAGACAATCTGGTCTAATACTCTTATTTTGCCCAGGAGGACACTGAGTTTCATAGGGGTCAAGTAACTTGCCAAAAGTCACACAGCTAGTTAGTGGCAGATCTGGAGCTAAAATTCAGGCCTTTGATTTTGGTCCATTCAATGTACAATATTCATAGGTTATGTCCTCTATACGGAACACTGGACTAGCACTAGAAATAATGAGATTATTTAGATAGGGTTCTTGCTTTGAGAAGGCTCATGGTTTTGTAAGAAAGACACATGACTAAACAATACAAAAACATGAAAAATAAATGTTTTCAAGATATAGGAAAATACAAGAAGGAATGAGTGACTCCAGAGAAGAAAAGAGCCAGGGGAATGCTTATATAAGCATTTGCCAGGAAAATATGGAAGCAGAAATAGTATTCTAGTTGGGGTACAGGCAAAGATCTAAAGGCAAGGCCGGGCATGGTGGCTCACACCTGTAATCCCAGCACTTTGGGAGGCCGAGGTGGGTGGATCACCTGAGGTCAGGAATTCAAGACCAGCCTGGTCAACAGGGCGAAAACTCATCTCTACTAAAAATACAAAAATATTAGCTGGGTGTGGTTGCACATGCCTGTAATCCCAGCTACTTAGGAGGCTGAGGCAGGAGAATCGCTTGAACCAAGAAGACGGAGGTTGCAGTGAGCTGAGATCACCTCATTGCACTCCAGCCTGGGCAACAGAGCAAGAATCCATCTCAAAAAAAAAACAAAAACAAAACAACAACAACAAAAAAAAACTAAAGGCATGACACAGTCTAATAAAATGGTTCTCCAATTTTTTTATTTCAGGATTCCTTTATACTTTTTCAATTATTGAAAATATATAAGAAATGTTTATATTTACCATATTAGAAATTAAAACAGTTGGCCAGGCGCAGTGCCTCACACCTGTAAGTCCCAGCACTTTGGAAGGCCAATGCAGGAAGATTACCTGAGGTCAGGAGTTAGAGACCAGCCCGGCCAACATGGCAAAACCCTGTCTCTACTAAAAATACAAAAATTAGCCAGGCGTGGTGGTGCACAGCTGTAATCTCAGCTACTCCGGAGGCTGGGCCACGAGAATCACTTGAGCCCAAGAGGTGGAGGTTGCAGTGAGCCAAGATCGTGACACTGCACTCCAGCCTGAGTGACAAGGCAAGACTCCCTCTCACAAAAAAAAAAAAGAAAAAAAAGAAAGAAAGAAAAAGAAAGAAGAAAGAAATTAAGACAGAAATTGAGAAAGAATTATTAATTTTAAAATGATAGTAAAACATTTCATGCTAACCTAAATTACATGTTTTAAGAAAAACAGTCTGGGCACGATGGCTTACACCTGTAATCCCAGCACTTTGGGAGGCCAAGGCAGGCAGATCACTTGAGCTCAAGAGTTCAAGACCAGCCTGGGCAACATGGCAAAATCTTGTCTCTACTAAAAATGCAAAAAATTAGCCAGGTGCATTCGCATGCACCTATAGTCTCAGCAACTCGGGAGGCTGAGGCAGGAGAATCTCTTGAGCCCCAGGGGCAGAGGTTGCAGTGAGCCAAGATTGCACCACTGCATTTCAGCCTGGGCGACGGGAGTGAAACTCTATCTCAAAAAAAGAAAAAGAAAAAGGACCATTTTCAAAAACAAAATTAGTGACAGGAATGTCATTGCTTTACCCTTTTGCAAATATTTTTAATGTCTGGCTGAAAAAAAGACAGCTAGATTCTCCTATTTACTTCTGTATTCATTCTATTGGTTTAAACATAAAGAAAAATTCAGTCTTACACAAATATGTCATTAGAAAAAGTAAGACTTTGCTCATCCCTTAAAAGGGTCTTGGGGATTCCCAAGGTTCCTCAGAATCCCCATGTTGAAACCTGTAAATTAGTATATATTATAAATTCATGTATTAGTATGAGCTATAAGCAGCTTGACACCACCAAAGCATAAAGCACCAGGTGGAAAGAGACGGAGCACACAACCTCACCGGCCTGTGTGACGTCTCACCCTACCTCAAAGATGGCTTGAGCAGAGAAAGAAAGATGATGGGAGAGTATGGAACAAAACTGAGAAGTTGCAACGATGTAAAAAAGACTTCCTAAGCTCAGTCCTGCGCCTCATGTCAGACATTGTACCTGGATTTTTCAATCCATGGTCAGGGCTCCTGACTGTTAGGTCATTTTCATTGAGAGTAGGAACTTGGGGCAGACAGCTATGCATGTGAGGTGGTTTCTGGTCCTGAACTAAATTGAGATCATCTCGCTCATTTGTTTGACAGTCATTTGATAAGTTCCAACTCTGTGCTGGGTCTTGTGCTACAGGGACAAAAAGCATTACGGTCCTAACTCTTGAGGAGCTCACAGTCCAGCCATGAAGACAGAGACATGTAATAAATAACACCAAAACAGTATAATAAGGCTATAGCAGCAGTGCATACAGCATGATGCAGGGAAAAGAGAAAGAAGGCAGCAATTATTCTGCCTGAGGTGGAATAGGGAAGGCTTTAAAGGAAGGAAACCTAGCCAGGCATGGCAGCTCATGCCTATAATCCCAGCACTTTGGGAGGCCAAGGTGGGGAGACTACTTGAGGCCAGGAGTTCGAGACCAGCCTGGCCAACATGGTGAAAACCCATCTCTACTAAAAATACAAAAATTAGCTGAGCATGATGGTTCATGCCTGAAGTCCCAGCTACTCGGGAGGCTGAGACACAAGAATCGCTTGAACCCAGGAGCTGGAGGTTGCAGTGAGCTGAGATTGCGCCACTGCACTCCAGCCTGTGTGACAGGGCAAGATTCTGTCTCAAAAAATAAAAATAAAGGAAAGAAACCATTTTAGCTGAATCTTGAAGGATGAGTAGGAGCTCACCAGTAGAGAAGCAACAGTGATGATGAGGAAAAAAAGCAGAAAGTAGAAGAGTGTTTAAGGTAAAGGAATTGGAACGATTATAGGCCTATGTATGGCAAAGAATTGGGTATGCAGAGTATGGCTGAAAAGAAGGTATGTCAAAGTAGTGCCAAAGAAAGGATCTCGGACAGGTCTTTAGAATTATAGGTCTTAAACTTTTTCTGTTGAACAAGGTATTTCAAACTTGAATAATGCATGGACCCATTTTTAAAGGAAACCCATCTATGTAAATATATAAAATCAGAGATCCATTAGAATGCATGCTACCCAGCTTGAGAAACACTGCTGTAGGTAATAAGCTGAGGAGGAACGGAACTATGCCTTATTGAGGTTTAGAGTTCTACACTTAGCAATGTCTGGCTCATCCTTAGAAGGTATGCAATTACTATCTGAGGAAATGACTTGTGAATGATCAGATCTGTGTCTTAAAAGGTTCTCTAACTTCCAACTGGATACAATGTCTCACACTTGTAATCCCAACACTTTGGGAGGCCAAGGCAGAAGGATCACTTGAGTGATCAAGACCAGCCTGGGCAACATAGTGAGACCTCATCTCTACTAAAATAAAATAAAATAAAATAAAATAAAATAAAATAAAATAAAAAATTAGCCATGCACGGTAGTACACACCTATAGTCCCAGCTACTTGGGAGGCTGAGGCAGGAGGATCACTTGAGCCCAGGAGGTCCAGGCTGCACCACTGTACTCCTGCATGCGGTAACAGAGCAAGATCCTGTCTCAGAAAAAAAAAGAGCAGAGAGGTTTCAAGGATTCTCTAACTTGTAGCAATAAGAACCCTGGCTCCAAGCTGGGACTGGGGGAGTTGAGAGTCTTGTAATATCCCAGGTAAGACACAACCAGAGCTTGAATCAAAGCAAGTTTTATGGGAATGAGTGGGGATATATTAACAGACATTTCTGGGTTTGTCTCCAAGGAGGAGTTTCACCCCATGCTCCAGCCCAAGAGCAGAAGTTCCCTTGGTTGTGGTTTTCTCCCTCCCTTCTTCTCACCCCTCCCAATCCTCACCCTTCTCTTCTTCGTCCCTCCTCCCCACCAACCCCCTAGCTTCCAGTTTTAAAGAAAAACAGTCTCAGACTTTTTCAGTTAACAGCTATTGTTTCCCTTAAAATAAGGCAATTCAAGTCTCTATCTCTTCCATGAAAGCCTCAACTTCAATAAAAGTATAGCCCCAAACTGTGGTATCTGGGGAAAATAATGGGAAGAAAGTGGCCAGAACTGGTTCAGACCTTTATTTTTGCCATTTGACCTTCATAAATTTGAATTTACAACTTCACATGCTGAGAACTCACCACAAACTCCCTATTAGAACCCCAAGGATCAGCTCCCTCTGCTGTGTCTCTGGGCGTTTTGGATACCATAGGCCCTGGGGCCCTGAACAGGGTCGAACCTTCAGGGCAGAAACAGCTCTACTAGCAGAGAAAGCAAGCTTTCAATATTGTGCAATACAAAAACGAGAGCAGGGCAGACTTGGGTTTGAAGATCTGCATCGTGGAATTAAGATCTTGAGATGACAGCGCAGCGGGGATTGGCTGCAAGCCCTAAGCAACCTCTACTAGAGCAGAGAGATGAGCTGTGGGCTGGTGCTTCCGTGGTGAGGTGGTGGTGTCTCTGGAGAGCAGATCAGAGGCAAGGGAAAACCACGCAGAAGCAGGAGCTGAAGACCTCAGATCGGCACCAGGTGTGTATGGCCTCCGCCTTGCTCCTCTCTTCACTGGGGGTTATATGCCCTCTGAGCCCTGGGCTCCCGGGGTCTAACTGCCTAGAACGTCAGCAGTAGGCCTGTAAAAAGTGCTTCTTCCCACATACTGTAACACTGGGCTTCAGCGTGGGGAGCCCTGGGGCTCAGACCAGCAAACTACATGCCCCATTTGCAACAACTTGGCTGCGACTTTTGTGACGTCTTAGGGAGTCCAGAAAAGCAGAGCTATGGAAAGAGGTTTCGTTCAAGCTCCAGACTTGGGTGGCCCTTCATCCCCACTGAAGGGGCTATCGTAAATTGTCTTCCGTTGCAACACGAATGGAAAAGTAATCTGGGGTTGGGCCAATACAAAAACAGTTGAAAGAGGTAAAATATTGGACTAAAGCCATACTATGGAATGGGGAGAGAGGAGATACCCCAAAAGGGTAGGGGACTGGGAAAATTTTAAGAATATTGCCTTAGGCCTGTTTTCTTCCCAAAATATAGCAAGATAAACCTTAAACTTGGTAGGTTTGACTGCATTCTGCATAGAAAGAGTTTGGGCAAAGGCAAATGTGCAGAGCGGAAGATGTGAACCAGAGGAGGTAGGTGTAGAGCCAGTTGATTTCAGGACCTGTGGATTGACAATGAACAGGTCACAGCAGAATTAAGCATTTTACCAGTTACTTCAAAGCTCAAACAGTAGAAGTCTTTCTCCACGTCTTCCATCGGTCACAAAGCCCTGTGCTATTGTAGATGCCAAATCCCTGACTCTCTGCTTTCCCTCACATGAGACGTTAGGAAAAACATTAATAGCAGGAGGCACTTTAAAAAATTATTTTTGGCAACACTTTTTGCTTTTGCAAGCCCCAGCTGAGTAACACAGGAAGCAGAAAGGGTGGGGGCGCCCCCCGGCTCCCATGGTTAGAAGAATAAGCCAAACAAGATCAAAACAGGAGCTGCGAGATACCACTTCCTGCCTCCCCCAGGCACCCTGAAACTCACTGAGGGAGGCAGACCTCAAAGCCGAGCCCCCTCCTCTACCCCCAGACCGTTACAGACCGGAAATGTTACAAGAGATGGAAACGTCCAGGCCGTCTGGCTGAGAGGGCCCATGGCGTCTCGGGCCTAAAGAGAGGTGGAATTTCAAGACCTCACAAGTGTCCCACTTGGCCTGGTTGGAAAAAGCCAGAGAAAGGATAGGAAAACCGGTCACTGCCCTTTCTGTGGAAAACTGGCTCTCATTGATGGCTCCCCTGCACACATACACCCTACACAAAACTCCAGGCTAGAAGAACAAAACCCCTACCTGGGCAAAAGGGGCAAGTCTACAAAGGGAGGGGACAACAAAGTGGCAGGGAAACTGTAGCTACTCAGCTGATAAACTGAAAAACTGAGAAACAGAGATTGGCTGTTCGTGCCGACCTTGCTCCCCTCTCACCCTTGAGATTAGCATCTTTCTCAGAATGTCCAAAATACCATTAGACAGACCCAGCTTATGAATAAATAGAATGTGACTTTCTGGGAAGCTCCCTTACACCCCCGGCCACCCTTAGTCTGCTTTAATATCTCTTCATTTCTTGCTTTCTTAAAGAAGTTCTCATCTTGAGTCTAATATGTACGTGTGCATGTGGAAATGTACGTATGCAGGTGGAGGTGTGTGTGTGGAGATGGAAGTATGTGTGTCCAGGTGGAACTGTGCGTGTGCATGTGGAGGTGTGCGTGTGCATGTGGAGGTGTGCGTGTGCATGTGAAGGTGTGTGTGTGCAGGGGGAAGTATGTGTGTGTATATGGAGGTGTGTGTGTGCATGTGAAAGTGTGTGTGTCCATATGGAGGTATGCATATACATGTGGAGGTGTGTGTGTGCATATGAAGGTGTATGTGTGCAGGTGGAAGTGTGCGTGTGCAGGTGGAGGTGTGCGTGTGCATGTGAAGATGTGTGTGTGCAGGTGGAAGTATGTGTGTGTATATGGAGGCATGTGTGTGCGTGTGAAGGTGTGTGTGTGCAGGTGGAGGTGTGCGTGTGCATGTGGAGCTGTGTGTGTGCATGTGAAGGTGTGTGTGTGCAGGTGGAGGTATATCTGTGCATGTGGAGGTGTGTGTGCATATGGAGGTGTGTGTGCATGTGTAGGTGTGTGTGTGCCCATGTGAAGGTGTATCTGTGCATATGGAGATGTATCTGTGCATATGGAGCTGTGTGTGTGCATGTGGAGCTGTGTGTGTGCATGTGGAGGTGTGTGTGTGCCCATGTGAAGGTGTATCTGTGCATATGGAGGTGTATCTGTGCATATGGAGGTGTGTGTGTGCATGTGGAGGTGTGTGTGTACATGTGGTGGTGTGTGTGTGTGCAGGTAGAGGTGTATCTGTGCATGTGGATGTGTGCGTGTGCATGTGGAGGTGTATCTGTGCATGTAGAGGTGTGCATATGCATGTGAAGGTGTGTGTGCATGAGCTGTACGTGTGCATATGGAGGTTTGCATGTGCAGCTGGAAGTGTGTGTGTGCAGGTGGAAGTGTGTGTGTGCAGGTGGAGGTGTGTGTGTGCAGGTGGAGGTGTATCTGTGCATGTGGAGGTGTGTGTGCGATGGAGGTGTGTGTGTGCCCATATGAAGGTGTATCTGTGCATATGGAGGTATATCTGCATATGGAGGTGTATCTGTGCATGTGGAGGTGTGTGTGTGCATATGGAGGTGTGCGTGTGAATGTGAAGGTGTGTGTGCATGTGGAGGTGTGCGTGTGCATGTGAAGGTGTGTGTGTGCATGAGGTGTACGTGTGCATATGGAGGTGTGCGTGTGCAGCTGGAGGTGTGTGTGCAGGTGTAAGTGTGTGTGTGCAGGTGGAAGGTGCGTGTGCAGGTGGAAGTGTGTGTGTGTGCAGGTGGAGGTGTATCTGTGCAGGTGGAGGTGTGCGTGTGCATGTGGAGGTGTGTGTGCAGGTGGAGGTGTATGTGTGCAGGTGGAAGTGTGTGTGTGCAAGTGGAGGTGTATCTGTGCATGTGGAGGTGTGCGTGTGCATGTGGAGGTGTGTGTGTGCATGTGGAGGTGTGTGTGTGCAGGCGGAGGTATATCTGTGCATGTGGAGGTGTGTGTGCAGGTGGAGGCATATGTGCAGGTGGAGGTGTATGTGTGCAGGTGGAAGTGTGCGTGTGCATGTGGAGATGTGCATGTGCCAGTGGAGGTGTATGTGTGCCAGTGGAGGTGTGTGTGTGCACGTGGAGGTGTATCTGTGCATGTGGAGGTGTGTGTGTGCAGGTGGAGGTGTATCTGTGCATGTGGAGGTGTGCGTGTGCATGTGGAGGTGTGTGTGTGTGCATGTGGAGGTGTCGTGCATGTGGAGGTTTGCGTGTGCAGGTGGAGGTGTGTGTGGGCAGGTGGAAGTGTGCGTGTGCATGTGGAGGGGTGCGTGTGCGTGTGCAGGTGAAGGTGTGTGTGTGCATGTGGAGGTGTGTATGTGCAGGTGGAGGGGTGTGTGTGTGCAGGTGGAGGTGTATCTGTGCAGGTGGAGGTGTATTTGTGCAGGTAAAAGTGTGCGTGTGCCGGTGGAGGTGTGCGTGTGCACATGGAAGTGTATCTGTGCATGTGGAGGTGTGTGTGTGCATGTGGAGGTGTGTGTGTGCAGGTGGAGGTGTATCTGTGCAGTTGGAGGTGTGTGCGCGCAAGTGGAGGTGTGTGTGTGTGCAGGTGGAGGTGTACCTGTGCATGTGGAGGTGTGCGTGTGCAGGTGGAGGTGTGTGTGCAGGTGGAGGTGTATGTGTGCAGGTGGAAGTGTGCATGTGCATGTGGAGGTGTGCGTGTGCAGGTGGAGGTGTGCGTGTGCAGGTGCAGGTATGTGTGCAGGTGGAAGTGTCTGTGTGCAGGTGGAGGTGTATCTGTGCATGTGGAGGTGTGTGTGTGCGGGTGGAGGTGTGTGTGTGCATGTGGAAGTGTGTGTGTGTCCAGGTGGAGGTGTATCTGTGCATGTGGAGGTGTGTGTGTGCATGTGGTGTGTGTGTGCACAGGTGGAAGTGTGCAGGTGCATGTGAAGTGTGTGTGCAGGTGGAGGTATGTGTGTATATGGAGGTGTACGTGTGCATGTGGAGGTGTGTGTAGCAGGGAGGGAAGTGTATTAATCTCCTAGCGCTGCTATGACAAAGTACCACAGTCAGGGGAACTTCAAAAACAGAAACTTATTTTCTCATAGTTCTGGAGGCTAAAAGTCTGAGATCGGGGTGTCAGCAGAGTTCTCCTGTGGTCTCTCTCCCTGGCTTACAGATTGCCATCTCTCTCTGTGTCTCCACGTGGCCTTCCCACAGTGCCCTGATCTCCTCTTTTAATAAGGACATCCATCATATTGGATTAGGGCCCAGCCTAATGGCCTCATTTTAACTTAACTACATCTTTAAAGACCCTGTCTCCAAATATGGTCACATTCTGGGGCACTCAGGGCTTAGGACTTCAACATAGGAATGTGGAGGAGATACAAATAAGCTCATAACAGAGGGTAAAGGAGGGAATAAGCATTCTCCTGGGAGGGGAGACTGTGTTAGCCTTACTGGCCTACATTTTACAGGGAAAGGTCCATGTACAAGACTGAGAAGAGGTGAGGAGTGCAGAAGTGCCTAGAGAGGGGAGAGAGGTAGTGAGCGAAAGGGTAGCTTAGAAGCTTTCCTTCCAGGGCTCCCCTGCTATGCTACCCTGAGCCATTTGATAAAAATGGAGGTAAAAAGAGGACTTGAGGCCAGTCTCATTCTTTCTTGTCCCAGTCTAGACAAAGAAGAGAAGATCCTCTTCTATTCAGCATCCTTTGTTATCTTTGCTCCTGCCTGCCTCCTGAAAGAGTTCACTGTTTGAGCACCAACCATGTGCTGCGCAGTAGAATAGGAATATAGAGTCAAACTCTTTGCAGACTAGATTTTGGCCCACACTCATTAACTCATCCCATTTGCTCCAGGGTCAACTTAATGAAGACAAACTGAAGGGGAAACTGAGATCCTTAGAAAACCAGCTGTACACCTGTACCCAGGTAAGCATTCTGAAGGATATTTCCATCTCGGGAATCTAGAATTAAATGTGAAGAATGCTTGAACCTCAATCTTACTTTTGAGAAATGCCACTAGATAGAGAATAACACACCCATTCCTACTTACCCAGTTCTGGCTTGGCCATTTTCACTTTAGTCTCTAATTCACTAGATCACTGTCTTCATCCTTCTTCCTCTCCCTTTCTCCCAGTATCCTTCTCTTTGCACCCTGGAGGAATCCCAGCACTAACCACTTTGTCAGCTCCAGGGGAACCTTGAGAATACCTGAAACTGTAGGGAAAGGCCCTTGGTGAAGATTCCCACCATCCAGACGGACCTTTACACATCCTAATCTTTGAACAGATGAGTTAGATGTTATAACGAAGTCTTAGAAAATGATTTTCATTCCATGGGCAACTTTTTTTCTGTTTTTTCTAGCAACCTCTAGAAGAATGTAAAAGCTCTTTTACTTGGCTCTTCTGTAACACCATTTTCCAGCATTAGTAATCTCCTGATTGGCCTAATCTTGGTTTACAAGAGATAGAAAGAAATCAGCTTTCACATTTGAGAAGTGATGGATACCTGACAGGTGGGGAGATGTCAAATAAGAAAATGGGGCGAAACAGGCAGACTTCTCCCATCTGGAGTTAGAGAGAGAAGACAGTTGGCCACATAGATGGCGTCTCACAGGGAAAGAGAGTTTATGGAGTCTATAAGTTTCTTGGTCCACAACTTTCATTTATTCAGTATGACTTGCTTTGTCAGGACTAAATAATGCCAACCAAGTTCACAAGAGACCAATATATAATCCAGAATGCCAATCTATTCATTTTCAATAAGGAATAACACATAACCAGTGCCCAGCATGGATGGTCATTGGATGTCCAATAACTGGGACATCCCCTACATATGACCTCAACCAGGTTAATTCCTGAATCTAGTTTTTAATGAAAGTTCCAAAACTATAAGACCCACTCAAATTTAAATCCAAAATTTCAGACAATTCCAAAGCTAAATGGAAATGATTTCATATTGATCCCTAAATTTTTGTCATCTGGTCTACTGCTTACACAGTGGGTAATCCAGAATTGACAGTAAAATCTGCCTGCCTTCTCTGAAATCACAGGACACAAAGATAAAAGAAAGGAGAAGGCAAGACCCCCAGTGAATTTGCAAAGCTGTGCTTGTGTCTCCTTAATCCTGCAGCCAGGAGGAATTTTATAACGTGAATGTATTAATTTTAAACCATTAAGTTCATTAGGCATTGTAGAGAAGCTACAATGATTTTTTTTAAAGCAGCAGCAGTATGCTCCCTCCCTGAAGGAGTTTACAATCCAGTAGGAAAAACAGATGAGTCAACAGAGTAGAATAATAGAGGCATGCAGGGTATACTATGTGAACACTATGAACACTAAGAAAAGCTGCCTAATCTATAAGACGTTGTGGGATGGGGGCAGTTGGTCAATTTATCAGAACTGATGATACTGGACTGAATCTTGAGTATGAGTAGAAGTTAACCAGTTCTAGGCAGAAGAAGCTGTATGGGTAAAGGCAGAAGCCAAAAAAACAGAGTGCTAGGGGATCTGCAAACATCTCAGCTTAGGTGGAAGTAGCATGGGATGAAAGTCTAGTCATGTAAGTGGAGCCATGACAAGGAGTTTGGATGTGATTCTTAGGATGCTGAGAATCCATGGAGAATTTATGCAGGAAGTGGCAAGATCAGATTTGCATTTTAGAAAGAACCCTCTAAATGCGGGACTGAAAAGGGACTGAAGGGAGGCAAGATTTGAAGAAAGGGAAGCTGTTGCATTAATCCACGTAGCACTACTACTAGAGCCTGAACTAAGGAAGCAGCAGTAGGGATAGAGAGGAGACAGATATGAACTATGAAGGAAACTGTCAAGGTTCAATGACCAACTGATTACTGGAAGGAAATGAGAGAGAAAATGAAGATTGACTCCCTGGTTTAGGGTTTGGAAAAGACTAGATGGATGATGATTCTGGTCACTGAGATAGGAACCCCAAGAAAAAAGAACATGTTTAGAAACATGAGTCCTGTTTAGACATGTTGGATTTCAAGAGCTTGTGGAAGGCCTCAGATATAATGCCCAGCAAGCCTAGGGCACTGTTTATTATGCCCCCCCCCCCCCCCCACTCATCTCTCATTGCCTGACGGACTCTCCCTGCTAGCTCTACCCTAAAAGAAAAGGCTCACTAGATTACTGGTATCTCTGCCTGGGGGAAGAACCAACTTCTTTTCATTTCTGTATCCCAGTTCAGGATTTGGCACACAGAAGTTCAATGTGTATTTGTTGAATTGCATCAAATTTACAGAAATACTCCCCTTGGGGAATGAAAAAAGTACTACTGGAGATGGAAGACCAGAAAAACAGCTATGAGCAGAAGGCCAAGGAGTCACTGCAGAAAGTGCTGGAGGAGAAAATGAATGCAGAGCAGCAACTACAGAGCACACAGGTATGGGGATGCCACACAGACCTTGGGGTTGGGGACTCCAGGCAGCTTGGGGAACAAGGGAGCCAGCTGCACAGCTCCCTGGAACCCTCTCCTCTCTGACCTCCCTCAGCGATCCCTGGCCCTGGCAGAGCAGAAGTGTGAAGAGTGGAGGAGCCAGTACGAGGCTCTGAAGGAGGACTGGAGGACCCTTGGGTCCCAGCACAGAGAGCTGGAGAGCCAGCTCAACGTGCTTCAGTCCAAACTGCAGGTACCAGGCACTGGGGGTGGGGAGGGAAGACAGGGTATGGGGAGGAGGGGTGGTGATGAAGAAGCTGTTCTGGATTAGGGACTCCAAAGGCAGCTGACAGCATCTGGCTTTCAGTTCCTCAGTCACCACCTACTTTGTACCAAATTCACTGTTTTGGCTCTGAAATTTAATTTTGAGTTTAGCAAGGATGTCTGCACTGCTCATGCAAATGAACTAAGCGTTCATTGGAATGACACCATCACCATCCAAATGAAAAGAACTGGCTGGAATATACATCAGCCTACTAATGTCATATCCCAACCCACTCTCCAAACTCCATCCCAAAAAAGCATCCAGTTCAGAATTGCCCACTGTTGGCACAGAAAAAATGTCACTAATTTATTTACAGGTGAGTACTAACTAACACTTTTTGCCAATGTGTTTTTTAAGCAATTACAATTAGACTCCTGGCATCCTCAAGGGTTCCATCATCTTCAATCTGTCCTAAGACTCAGTTTCCCCATCTGTAAAATGAGGATAATAGTACTTACATCATAAGGTTGTTCTGAGTATTAAGTAAGATGATCCATGTAAAGTACTTAGCACAATGCCTGGCATATAAAAGCACTCAGTAAATATTAGCCATTATTTTGCATAGATTTATTTACTTGGTTTGGAGTTTTGAGGATCCACCTCAAAAGCTGATCTTTATAATTTTCCTGAAACAGGGCTCAGAACAGCCCACTTAAGAGACAGAGTATGTGAGTCTTATCAAAGGAGTGAACCTAGCTGGTCACTCTGCGTGGTATCCACATCTCAACCTTTGCTGTTCTCTTCTTCCCATCACCTATAAGGCAACTCCTATGAAGATTTTGGGGGGAGGGGGTTTAACTTTGAATCTTTGTGGAAAAAAAAAGACCCTAACAAAAAAAAAATTGATACTGCCAGAGGAAGAATAAAAGAGAAAATGAAAACATCTAGAAAACTGATGACTTCGTATTCCTTAATTTGGTGATTTACCAAAGTGTCAAGACATGACTCCCATGCCAATGACAACCACTTACATTTCCCCTAGAATGGCAGATTTTTTAAAGTACTGGGTTTCCTAAAGCAATTCTTATTTTATATATTCTAATTTATGTACATGAATGTGTCACTTAGACCTGTCACTAGAGATGGTTTAGAAAATAAACTTACACTACACATGCCTCAGTCCACTTCAAAACTACTGGCACATGCCTATAGTCCCAGTTACTCAGAAGGCTAAGGTGGGAGGATTGCTTGAGCCCAAGAGGTCAAGGCTGCAGTGAGCTATGATGGCACCACTGCACTCCAGTCTGGGTGACAAAGTGAGACCCCATCTCTAAAAATAAAAATAAATAAATAAAAGACACGAGTTCCTTGTGAATATCAAGTCTAATTTGCTGTTATAAATGTGAGGAACAAAGCAAAGGGAAGAATAGGAAAAAAGAAAGACTTCTCTATTTTCTCATCTACCTAACATTCCTTCTATCTCTAAAACTCCAGAATTTTCTATATTTTCCTCTTTCATGGTATCTGCCCCCAACCTCCACCCCAACACTGACCTCCTTCTATATGGCCCCTCCTCCTCCTTACAGGGAGCAGATAGCAGAGACTTACAGATGAACCAGGCCCTGCAATTTTTGGAGAATGAGCACCAGGAACTGCAGGCCAAGATTGAATGCCTGCAAGGGGACAGAGACCTGTGCAGCTTGGATACCCAGGACCTACAAGGTACTCTTCTCCTTGGAGGCTTTGGGCGCATGGGAGCCATGGCCAAGTGAGCTAAGAAAAAAGAAACTGAGTTAAGAGAAAGGCTTCAGTCTTTTATTTGTTTGCTTGATTGGTTGATTGGCTTTGTAATCTCATTTTACCTTGAGGGAGAGGCAGGGCTGTTTTAATCATCCAAAATTGAAAATTAATTTCACTATACCAGATAGAGTATCCTTTTGTCTAGCTCTCTTTTTTAGCCCATCCCTCTGGGCCAGATCACAGCTGCTCCCACATCAGTCACATATGTCAAGGCCACATTCCTAATTTGAAAGGGAAAGGCCAGTTGAAGCACAAGGCATAGAGAAAGTCTCTCAGTCACAGCCTCTGCGTCCGAGGACTAGATAGTGTGTAAATACAAGCCTCAATGCAACCCAACATTGTTGATGCACAAAACCTGAGGTACTTGGCTTCTGGTTTACCTCTTCAGAACTGGACACAACTTCCAAAAGACACATGTTAGAGGCCACGACAAGACAGCATCTATTACTAATTTCCATCCTTAAGTACTGAGTTCATTAAGTCTTGGGTTCCTTTATTTTGGCTTGCATTATTGCATTTTCAGATCAACTAAAAAAGTCAGAGGCGGAGAAGCTCACCCTGGTGACCAGAGTACAGCAGTTGCAGAGTAAGTTCGCTTTCCAGATTCTGAAAGTCCACAGGGTTTTCCTGGGGCTCCTGGCCCATAAAAGGCACCCAGAGTAGGGACTAAGGGCCCAGTCTTTGGCATATGCTCTAACTCTGTGCATTTTCAGACCCTCTTCTTGTGAAGTGAGGTCATTTACATAGCTCTCCATAAATTATGTATTAGCCTCTGTTCTTTTTTTTCTACTTTTCTCCTTCCATGCCAATGACACCACTTACATTTCCCCCAGAATTGCAGATTTTATTTTAAGTACTGGGTTTCCTAAAGCAGCTCTTATTTTATATGTTGTAATTTATAAGTACATGAATGTGTCACAGAGACCTGTCACTAGAGATGGTTTAGAAAATAAGCTTACACACTATACGTGCTTCAGTCCACTTCAAAACTACATATTGGGCCCAAAGAGGAAAAGGGATTTTTCAGAAGAAAAGCAGTTTCTGAAAAGCTGGAGAACCTGACTCAATTAATACCGCTGCTGGTTGCCCACCACTTTAACCTCTGACACCTGATAGAGAAGCTTCATGCAAACAGCAATGATTATTAAGAGAGCAAAGCAACCGCAGGGGAAAGGGAAAGTCTTCAAGCAAAGACTTGAAGATAGAGACATGGTAGGGGGAGAAATAAGGATGCTATATTCATAGCAAAGTACCACAGACTGGGTGCCTTGAAGAACAGAAATGTATTGTCTCACAGTTCTGGAGACTAGAAATCCAAGATGTCAGCAGGGGTGTTTCCTTCTGAGGGCATTTAGGGAAAGATCTATTCCAGGGCTCTTTCCTTGGCTTTGTAGATGGCCGTCTTCTCTCTGTGTCTTTCCCATGAACATATCTGTGTCCATATTTCTCCTTCTTATAACGACACCAGTGATATTAGATTAGGGCCCACCTGAATGACCCCATTTTAATTTGATTATCTTTTAAAGAACCTATCCCCAAATAAGGTCATAATTTAAGGTACTGAGGGTTAGGACTTCAACATATAGATTCTGGGGGACAAAATTCAACACATAGCAGATGGGAACATATTTAATAACTAAGGTTCTAGGCAAAGTTCTGAAAAGAAACTCTTTGTAGTAAATATGCTAGCATAGACAAGTTCCTTGTGTTTTCCAACAGGTCTGCTTCAGAATCAATCCTTACAGCTTCAAGAACAGGAGAAACTCTTAACAAAGAAAGGTCAGCAAATTTATTAACCACAAATTCTAAGACACTGCCCTTCCCTTACCTGCCTAGAGGCAGCGGGATGGACTACATGACCTCCTGGAGTCCCGCCCAGTTCTGAGAGTCTGTTAAGTCCGGGATGTGTGGGAGCTTTTTAAGGACTGATCATTGGCTCTGAGGACACTTCAACTAGTTAGCCTTCTATCCTGAGGTATATAAACTGTGAAAAAAGGTTTCTGTTCTCTCTGAAAGCACATGTTTGTGTTGAACATTTCAATAAATTTATTTTGAACTCAGGATTTCATGTCAATTTTTACACACTTGATTTTCCAAATCACATCCAACTTCCCAGCCCCAAACCACATAGCATGCCAGAGTCAACTCACTCTTAGCCGTAGAGAGTCTACTGTCCATGTTTACTGAGAATTCACTGTGTATACAGAGGGGCAATAGCTCCTCACCTGTCCACTACACATGACCTTTTGTTTTCTCCTCACAATCACTGGGCATAATATAATAGATAATGCAGAAATGTTAATGCCCACATAGTATGGATAAGAACATGAAGGTCTATGGTGGCACAGACTAACAACACAGCTACAACAATCCAAAACTTCTGACTCCTAGTCCATGCTCTTTTCACCAAGACTAAGACTGCAGGGTGGCTAAAAAACCATCTTTAACCATATGAAGATAAATTTTAGGATATGACTGCCATCTTCACAACTTTCAAATGAGGACATCAGGGAAAAGGGGTTATATTAAAGCATCCACCAAACTTATCTGACAAACTAGGAAGAATGTGACATACAACCAATGAAATTCAATTAATAAGTATTCACTAAAATTATCTAGCACTAGATAAGACTGGGGATACAAAGAAAAGATGCCAATCTTGTCCTCAAGGAGCTCAGATTCCAGCTGTCTGTCCAAGCTTAGCAGGGGCCTAGTGGAAGTTAACCTTTATGTCAAAGAATGCCATCAGTCTAGCCAAGAGCACGTCCTCCCAAGTTCCCTCCCCTCTCCCCACTCCTAGTGGCTCACCCTCAGGGCCCTTCCTCAGAGGTGTGGGCCTCACTATCACCAAGAAATCTGGCTGCTTTTTTAGATCAGGCTTTGCCCGTGTGGAGTCCAAAGTCCTTCCCTAACGAAGTGGAGCCTGAGGGTACAGGGAAGGAGAAAGACTGGGATCTCAGAGACCAGCTGCAAAAGAAGACTTTGCAGCTCCAGGCCAAGGAAAAGGAGGTGAGAGGGTGACCTGAGACAGTGATGGCTCATCTGCAGAATAGCAGAGAAACCTGGGAGGCAGCCAAAGAGCAGGGATTTCAAAGTTTAGGCTGTAACTGGATACCCACAGATATTCATTTGCCTACATAAAGTGTCTGTGCTTCTGGGCTGACTTGTCAATCTTTTCCCTTCCTTATATACACCAGCTCCTATTCAAGGTTTTATTAACTGGTTACCTTTTAGAAAGTCGACCAAAACTCAAACACATTTAATAAAAATATTAATTTCTCAATATGTCGTCCCACATTGAGTATCTTAAGTCTTTATATGTCTTTTAAAGAGTAAAACTGTTCCTTTGTACAACTCACAAACATACACATCCCCAGAAGTATTCATATGCAACTAGCTCCTGGGAAAGAAACTTGTACTAAGGTCACTTCTAGGTTGTTTGTGCTATAAGAACTTCATTTTTCAGTGTCTCTCATTTGCAAAGCACTTGCATGTAAAGTCATATAAAAGAACTTAAATGTATAAAATGTAATATTATAATATGCAGTATTGTCAATCATTTAAAATGAACACATTCCAGACAATGTGAGACAGTCAAAAGACAAACTCAAATCCCTGAGAATGGCTGGGAAGGGACGATGGTGGTAAAAATTCCAAATGAGTGAAATTTACACGGGGCAGTCTCCCCTACCTGGGCTCTGTCCTAGACAGAAGTGACAGTGACGACTTTGGTGATGTTCTCCCCAGTGCAGAGAACTGCATTCAGAATTAGACAACCTCAGTGACGAGTATCTCTCCTGCCTGCGTAAGCTGCAGCACTGTCGAGAAGAGCTGAACCAGAGCCAGCAGCTGCCTCCCAGAGTAAGAGGGTCTCTCCTTCCCATAAAGCCCTGGATGATGGGATGATTCCTTCCTTAACCAAGATTTGCAGATAAAATGTATCAGCCCACGCCAACAACTGGCCATCCTGTCCCACTGTGCTTGGTTTATAACATACTGACATTATGGCAACCATTGGAAAAAACACTGGACTCGTGCATCAAAGCCCAACTTTCATGGAACTCTCAATGCCAGAAGGAAAGACTCACTCTTAGCTAAAGTATGAAAGGGTGTTCTTTTAGCCTATGATAAGCATGGTGGCAAGAATAGAAGGACAACAAAAGTACTGGGGAATACAAACAAAGAATACAATTTTGCTGAGTTATTTTCCACCCTTCATTATTCATATCAGTATTTATATATCTGGTCCCTGATGGATATGGCTCCCTGGGCCAGAGAACACTGGTTAAGTGGTTTTACCCCAAGACAGGTGACAGAGTGGGAGACAGAGTAAAAAGCTTTTTCTCCACCACTAACCCAGGGTTTTCTACTGGGCTAGAGTAGGAAGAAGAAAGATTTTTGCCTATATCTTTTCCAGTCAACTCATAGCCACTTTCTTCTGTCTCCCTGTCCCTCTGCAGAGGCAATGTGGGCGATGGCTCCCAATGCTGATGGTGGTGATTGCTGCAGCACTGGCAGTGTTCCTGGCCAATAAAGACAACCTGATGATCTGAATAATTTGTGACAACTGTCTTGGGTGAAAATCAGAAGCAAGCAACTCAACAAAAAACTCAGAAGGTTTGGGTACATTACAGCTTGGGCTTTCCAACTGACTTAGTATTTCTGACTTTTTGTTATTTTCTTAACCTAGTGTAAATAAACTTCACCTGACCAGACTGTTCCTCAGAACTCTCAGTTTATTCCTGAAAGGTGTATTACATTAACAAGTATCACATATTTAAGCATACTGGTGGTCTACTCTCCTCAAATTCAGTTGCAGGCATATAAACACGCAGAGAAACCCCCAGCCCTACTTTCCTAGCAGACAGCACCCACATAGAGCAGGTATATTTAGACGGTTACCATGCAAGAGTGTTTGGCTTGTCTTCCACCACCCTGCTTTTCCTCTATCACCTCTTTCCTTCTACCTCTTATCCAGTGAAAATGAAAGCATATCCACTAAGAGGACTTCCTAGCATAGAAATGGCAAGTAGGTACTATCTACCAATTTGCTACTAGCACCACCACTACCTATTTACATGCCCTTTGCATTTGCAGCCAACTGATTAGAGCATTGTGCCTTAGTGTACTCAAGACACTTGGAATTGGCAGTTGAGATGATTATTTGCCATCCCCAACCTAGAGATGATCATTTACTGAGTACCTTCTATGTGAGAGGAGAGTAAAAGTCAGAGGGCCACAGCCGGCAGTGTGACTATCTCAGAGGAGATGCTGAGATCAGCAAAGTCATTCTGAGTCCTAAAACGGGTTCTGAGGTCCTTCTCCCAGGTGTTTAGAATGTGTCTCAGGCCTGGGAACAAGCTCTCTGGGACACTAAAGGAATAGAGCAGGATTGGGGGTCGACCTAGCAACCATGAGATCCGGGCAGTGAATACTCGTAGTGGAGTCAGAGCTAAGCAGTTGTCATCTCCCTGGTTCAGGTGAAAGGTATAGGGGACAGGATAGCCCAGGAGGATCCCAAATACAGTACAGAGATTCCAGTCTGAGGAATGGAGCCTGCTGTGGGAGACTGTAGAGGGAGATAAGTCCCTCTGCAGCCCCTGCAAATGTGTGATGATCTCAGCCACGAGGGCCTTCAAGTCCTGAAGTTGGTCCAAGGAGCAGACAGAAGGGTGAGGCTGGCAACTGGAAACATCCACAAAGGCTATGGTACCAAGCAGCACCTGCTCCAAGTGCTGACATACATGCTCAGGACTGACAATCAGGCTGTTTTCTCCAATCTCAAGGATGTGAAGTCCAAAGGTCAGGAAGCCAAGCCCCTGCAGCTCCTCCAGATAGCTCTGGAGCTCTGATGCCCCTGCATAGTTGCAATCATAGAGCACAGCTGGCTTCAGTCCCCGGGCCACAGCCAGCACCTCTCCAGCTAAGTGAAGGCAGATGGCTTGGGGTGGACTCCGTCTCTTTCCCATGCCAAGGGTCTGCTGAGCAGCTGCCACCAGCAGCTGAGGTCTCGGTGATGACATGAGATCTAGAAGCAACATCAAGAATGGCCTCCTTAGCTAGCCAGAGTTCCCTTCCCTGGGTGGCATCTTTAAGCCAGACACTTGAGGAGGCGCCTAGAAACAAAGCAATAGCAGGGAATTATTAACAGCCAGTGACACACCACGAAACCTGACAACAGCCTTCCCGTTAAGTCGAAGTATCTTCCAAAGGTTATTCTGTCCCTCCCTCTGCTTTGAAATGGTGACCCAGCCCAGACAAGATAGGATCAATGCTACCTGATTTTTCTGGTTGACTTGGTCTCCCTCAATCTTAAATTCGTGTGTTTTTCTAGCCTTATAGCTAGATTTATATTCCCTCTGGCTTTTATTCTAAATTTTACCTGTTGCAAATTACGTTCTCTGGTTCAAACCTTAAGGAGCTTGGGTCAGAGGCGGAGGCGGGGCAGTGTTTCGCAAAATTCACAGCATTTCGCCCAAAAGCCCTTCTGAGACAGAGCTCCAAGTTCCAAATGTATCCTTTCCACTGACAACTCCTCTACTCTTCCCGCCAGAGAATAGTTATAAGAATAGCAATTTGATTAATATACACTAGAATGTGGACTAACCACCATCTCACCCTGACACATAAAAATGAATGAATGAAATCCGCTAGAACTGCATACGGTAGTATTTTAACTTCTGCTGGCCCCGCCTTCCCTTTCTGTCCGACCAAGGACCCTCGGAAGATGGGATTTCTCCGATCCACACGCCCCACACCAGAGCATATTACAGTGATTTGCTAAATGAGGCATAAGTCTCTCTCACATACGTTCTTTTTCCACGTCCGCTACAGGTTCGCGGGCTCAGAAACTTTTTGCGGCTTCCTGCCTGCTGCCAGAAAGGCAGCTAGTCCCCAACGCCCAGCCGCAAGTAACACTGGAAATCCCGCCTGCGCTGGAAAGACCCTCTCAGCCTGCTCTCCTCCAGTCGGGCAGGCACCTTCTTGCGCATGCGCACCCACTCGAGTGCCGCCCTCTTTTCCCCCCCGTTCCGTGACATCATCCAGCCGCTCGCGCGCCTCGCTTTAGAACCACTAGCGAGGCCGCCTTGCTGCGCGCCGGAAGTTTGGGGAACCCTGCGACCCGCCCTTTCCTGTCAGACAGAACGCGGCCCCACCTGTCTGCTCAGGAACTGGGAAGGGCGGAAGTGAACGAGAAAAGGCGGAACCTGGTGAAACTGGTTTCCCGCTGCTGCCCTCATTTTGCTTCGCAGAACTTCCTTCTTGTGTTATGACGTCTAGTGTCCCACTTGACTGGGAATCCAGAAACAGGGCACACAGCAGTTAATAAACACCTTTGATTTGTGTCTGTGGAAATACGTTTTGTCCAGACGAAACATACCTCAAGACAATTAACATATTTTGCAGAATAGCCTTACCTGTGGGTGATGCTGAAACGTTTTAATTTTTTTTAACTTGACTTCCCTAAATCCTACATTTGAGAGGCCTACAAGAACAGCTCTCTAGGGAGGGTGTGAAGGTGTGAGTATTCACTTTGAACAAATATGTGCCAGTCATGCTGCTAGGCCCTGGAGGTATTGCAGTGAGCAAAACAGACCAAACCCCCACTTTCATGAGGCTTAAGTTCATGTCTACTGAATCCAGTTTGCTGATTTCAAATAAGAAATGAGAAGTGACGACACAGAGGCTTTCCAGTTAGGTCATTACAAAGAAAAAGTGTTATTTCACGTAAGAGTTAACACCTTTTTAACTACCAGCAATTTGACCCATGCCACAAAGGGAAAGGATTTCTTGAGAAAACCCCAATATCTAAGGAAATGGCCCCAATTTATTTATACTTGGAGCAGGACAGAGATTAAGGGAACAGTGGACACCTACACTGTAGTTGTCACTCCTGGGTCTATCTTGGTGGTGCCTTCAGACCGTGAAAAGTGAACTGTAAAGATGGGGTCAGCATGGGAGGAGGACCAGCTTATAGGAGTTACCAGGCTAACACTGGTTCTTAGCTCAGAGGGAGTCAGAAGCTGAGAGTAGAAAGTAGTCTTCTAATTTTAGAATGTTTTCCTTTCCCACATTTATTTAATTTTCCCATGGTGGTTAACAATAAATCCCTAAAAGACTGATTTAGTTCATTCATTTATTCCAGCAACAAATATTTGAGAACACACTGTGTCCCAGACACTGTTCTAAGGACTGGCAGCGAAGTCCAAGACAAACAATCCCTACCTTCAGCAAGTTTGCAGTCAAGCAGGATACAGATGCTGAGCATTACAAGGGAAATGATTATTCTGAAAGAGGAACTATGGGTTGCTATGGGAACATATAACCAGGGACCTAATTATATGGGAAAGGGACCAGCCCAGATCCAACACTTGCCCTCCCAGTTTACCTCCAGTAGGTTCTTTTTAACTTGAACTAATCTTGTTTGGTGGGGTAGACAGTGAGGAAAAAGAAGAGCTAGTGACAAAATCTAACTCCCTTCTCAGTCTTAAGCATGATGAAGGCAAGGGAGTAGAAGATATCAAGGGAGTGAGTGGTGGTGGCCACCAAAGGAGATAGCAGACTGAGGCCCTAAAAAAAGAAAGGAAACCTAAATCTATCCAGCACTCTCTCCCAGCATTCTGAAAAGGAGCCAAAACAAGGAAGAAACTGGGGTATCTAGTGAGGACCTCACAAATCACTCATCCATTCCTCTGACATGTTCATAAACTTTTCACAGTGGTTACAAACCAAAAGCTTGGTATTTCTTGGCACTTTTCCAATACCCTTTACCAGCTCACATTATCTGGGCTCCCACCCAGGCTACAGATAGCCTGGCTGTTAGCATTTCACAAAAGGGATACAGACTGGCCCAGATTCAAGAGCTACCCTTCTAATTTACCTACAGTGGGTTATTTTTAACTTTGAGCTCCCACATAGAGATGGGGCAGCCAAATATCAAGACCAAATCCCTCACTTCACCTGCTCAACAAAATGACCCCAAAAATGTAAAGTTTCTGTGCCATTAACACTTCCTGGTCCCTAAAAGCCCAACTTTTCCTCAAAGCTGGGCACCTGACCTTTAGCCAGATTTCTTAATCTTGTCATGCTTTTCATAATAGCATGGGTAATGCTTTTCATAATAGTAAATTCCACCAGGTCTCTTAGAAACTCTAAAACCAAAGCTTAAGCACTTTAAATAAATAAGTCCTCGTGTCACCACTGACTATGAACTTTTAGTTTTTAAAATAAGGCTAGCACAACTTTTGAGTCATTTTGAAAAGTAGGAGATGGCCTGGTTTAAAGGTACCAGACTAGACATGGGCTTCCTTACTACGTCCCGACACAGACAGAAAGGCGTCACTATTCAAGAGGACTGGGGCTTGCAACCACAGATTACCATCTTATTTGCCATTTAGGTCCCAGATTGCTTGAGCCCAGGAGTTCAAGACCAGCATGGGCAACATAGCAAGACCTCATCTCTACAAAAAAAAAATTAGCCAAGCATCATAGTGCACGACTGTTGTCCCAACTACTCAGGAGGCTGGGGCAGGACGATTGCTTGAGCCCAGGAGCTTAAAGCTGCAGTAAGTGGTGATTTGCCACTGCACTGTAGCCTGGCAACAAAGCAAGACTCTGTCTCAAAAAAGAAGAGAAAGCCAAAATGGTTAGAGACTCAGCAGATGTTTCCAGATAAGATCAGTTTGTGACAGATAGACCTGCATTGTTCTATACCACTCTTTACCTTCACTGTTCACACTCAGATACCTCCACTAGTAAGGGAGACAAGCAGGTTTGTGCTATGTGAGCCTTTCCAGAAGAGTACTGCCCAGCCCTTCTTCATCCCAGCCTTAACACACCCAACAACCAATTTCTTTCAACTGCAAAACATCTAAATTATACTGTCCCTTTTGTAGTCAGAGAAGTATATCTTAGATCCCCAGCTCAGTCTAGCTCAGAGAAGAAAATAAGAAAAATAGAGCTCTTTCCTCTTAAAGCTACCACCTGAGTCACATACTATCATCTACCCCCCCTCCCCCAACCCCTAAACACACACTCTGGTATTTGAGTAGTAATATGGTAAATGCCTGACAACCTATTCTTCCACAGAATCCCTAGGCTTTCTGTGTCAACAGCTTCCCTTTAGAAGCCAAATTTGTGAGCTTTCACTCCACAGGCTGGGTGACTTTCAGACTTTGGCACCCATTTCTATTTAGATATCAAGCATGGTTTCTAAGCAACCAGCCAGCCAGCTCCTCTCCCTCTCACTTCCCCCATCAGGGAGCCAGCTTACTATACTAGCAGAACAGGTCAAACAGAGCTTGATCCTGGACAAATCAGTGCTTGAGGAAACTTTAACAAAACCAAGCAAAAATGTGGTACAAGAACAATGCAGAAGGATTCTGTTCCAGGCAGTTTAGCCTTATACAAGTAGAAGAAGGTCATCAAGTCCATTTTAAAGCTGTATACAATTTCAGGCATCATTCCAATTTCTTCACTTTATAAGCAATAAATCTGAAGCCCAGAGGTTAAAGGACTTGTTCAAGGTCACATTGGCAGCAAAGCTGCAGCTAGAACCTTGGTGTCCAAACTCCCAGGCCAAATCTCCTTCTACTGTGCTACATCATACTACCATTAGGAGATTTGAAAAAGAAAAGCAAAGTCTGAAAGGTGATTTTTCCATAAATTAAATCAGCTTTAAATCTAGGCATACTTGGAGAATCACAGACTTCTAACACTGTTAGAGAAAAGAGAGATTTAAAAGCTGGTTAAACCTAAACAATAAAAAAATCCATATATACAATATTATAAAAAAGGAAAGGAAGAAGATGGCATTCACGATTATTGAGGAGGCAGGGCAGGGGGGAGTTGCATGCTGGGGGTGGGCTGCATGGGCTGCCAGCTCTCCTGGGTTTGAAGGATGCGGTACAGCTGCTTCAGCTGAGCAACGATGTTATCTTTGATGTCTGGGGTTGAGATCTGCAGGCGGACACTGCCACTATCAAAGGATCGTGTGAAATCACCAGAAAACATCTCGTAGATCATCCGAGCTACTACTGGAATGACCTGTTCAAGACACAGAACATAGGTGTATCCTCTCAGGAAAAGGTATTTTTAAATAGCACAATGGACCCGAGATTGAAGGGCAGACCAAAGAGGCCCTGAGGAAGCCCCCCATTCTAATGTCTAAATAAAGGATATGCCTTCATCTCTCTGGACCATCCTCCTGCCAAAGCTCACTCTGGAAGTTGGTTCAAATGAAGGTAAAGAACCTAGATGTAACATTAGGCTACATGCCTAAATAAATGACTGCTTACTTTACAAGACTTTTAACAAAATATCATCTATTGCTTGCCTTGCTACACAACTCCAGGGGCAAAGCCCAAGTGGCCTTGCTGCCACTTCCTAGAATAAATTTATATTCCTAAAAGTAACTCAAAAGGTTTTTCTAAGAAAAGCTGGAAAGGGCCAGGTGTGGTGGCTTATACCCATAATCCCAGAATTTGGGGAGGCTGAGGCAGGAGGATCACTTAAGCCCACGAGTTCAAGACCAGCAGGGGCAACATAGTGAGACCTCATCTCTGCTAAAAATAAAATTACGCCAGGCATGGTGGCCTGTGCCTGTAGTCACAGCTACTTGGGAGGCTGAGGTGGGAGGATCACTTGAACCTGGGAGGTTGAGGCCACAGTGGGCTGAGATGATGCCACTGCACTCCAGCCTGGGTGACACAGCAAGACCGTGTCTCCAAAAAAAAAAAAAAAAGTGCAATTTACATTGTGTGTGTGTGTGTGTGTGTGTGTGTGTGAAGAAAAGCTAGAAAGGGTCATATCTGTGAGGTTTCAGCAAGACTCTAAGGTTAGTAAGAGAATGAAAGACAAGATCTCCTCTAAATCAGTCACCCATTTTAAGGACCCTGCCTTTTCCAGCATGGTCCTACTGTACAAACCTGAGTCTGTTACCCCATCTGATGAGACTGAAACCTACATGGGCTGACGGATGCTTGATGAAGGCTCAACCCAGACCTGGGGGCTAAAGCATTGGCAAAAAGGAGAAGAGTTGTTGACACAGCCTTATCTTCTCACCTGAACCAAGATGAGTTTCCTTTCCAAGGGTTTCCCATCTGGCCATTCTTCCCCAAAGCATAAGTAGATCTCAAACGGTGGCTGCTTTTCTATCTGTCCTTTCTGGTGGGCAATGAGATCTGCAGAAAGTGGAAGAGCAAGTTTGGTATACCGGGTCATTCCACATGCACTCAACAAATACCATCTTTTATGCTGTCCATTACAATAGCCACTAGGGCCGGGCACGGTGGCTCAAGCCTGTAATCCCAGCACTTTGGGAGGCCGAGACGGGTGGATCACGAGGTCAGGAGATCGAGACCATCCTGGCTAGCACGGTGAAACCCCGTCTCTACTAAAAAATACAAAAAACTAGCCGGGCGAGGTGGCGGGCGCCTGTAGTCCCAGCTACTCGGGAGGCTGAGGCAGGAGAATGGCGTGAACCCGGGAGGCGGAGCTTGCAGTGAGCTGAGATCCGGCCACTGCACTCCAGCCTGGGCGACAGAGCGAGACTCCGTCTCAAAAAAAAAAAAAAAAAAAAAAAACAATAGCCACTAGCCACAAGCACTCACTAATTTTAAATTAATTAAATAGTTCCTGGGTCACATTAGTCATATTTACATGCTCAATAGCCACATATGGCTTGTGACAACTATACTGAATAGCACAAATATATTGAACAGTACAAATTACAGAGGGTTCTCTTGGACATCATTGATCACAACTTGCGGTCCAAGCCACATTGTAAAAAATTCACATCTTAGTGCTTTCCCCAAAACTGCCTGCTTGAATTCACCACTCAGATAATTCCCAAAAGAATATGTGCTATTCTGAATATGACAAGCAGGATTATCTTCCAAAGTTAAAGACAAGCTGGTAACATTTGAGATGTAATGACAGGGCTGTCTCCTTCTTCTGCCATTGAAGGAGCCACAACCAACTTAAAAATGACTTCCAAGTACATATCTTTGGAGTGAAACTCCCTTCTTTGTTGCCGAGGTCACCTCCAATTTTTAGAACCAAAGTTCTGTTCTCCCTTGACCTCCTCCAGAAGAAATTTTTAAAGATCTTTGCCATGCCAGGAAAGCAGGGAGGTGAAAGGCAGTCATGGTGGAAGGAATGTACTTCCAGAGAATGATTCCCACTATCAACCTTCTAAGAAATGACTTACCACTAAGGAATGTTTCCAGACAAAATAGCTTGACCTTCTTTTGTCTCTCAATCAGGTTGGGAGCAACAAGTGATGGGGCACATGGCCCAGACCAGTACACCTTGCACTGGCACAGCCTGATGGCATAAATGGCATGACCGCTGACCTCCAGGATCAGTCCTCTGTCCATGACGTCCAGCAGCTTGCTAGTGAAGAGCTTCTGCTTCTCGTTGGTAATATGCTCAGGACCTGGGAATTTGACCTGCTCCAGGCTGACAGGACCAAAGAGCTCCTCCTGGTCAGGCATGGGACCCAGGTCCCCATAGAAGAGTCGGCAGCCCTGGGGGTTGCTCACGGTCATGGTCTGCCCGTACTCCTTCCCACGGTACTGAAACTTGATGTCCAGGTCAGTCACTGCAAGGTTAGAGATGACAGTGAGAGTCCTGCTTCACTGCTCTGCCCGTTCATCCCTGTGACTCATGCAAGTCCATTAAGATCAAGCCACCTTTCAACCAGCATTCAGGAAGGTCACTGCCATAGTTATCCTTCCTGCAATAAAGGGAGACATCAACATATCCCTGGAATATTCACTCAAAAGGCTGCCTGAAAGCAAACAGTTCAAGGTCCATCTCAACTATTTCTGTTCAATCACCACACCCCAAGGGCTACAATTTCATCAAGTAAAGTGGTCCTGGTATCCCCACGCTATACTGACTTGAGTCTTCACACCAGTGGTCATTGGAAGGAACTAAAAACTAAGGTATCTGGTTTGTGTATCATTTTTAGCTTATTGTTTAAAGAAACTTGAGGAACAAGAAGCAATACCAAACAATTTTTCTGAAAATGACATGTGAGCACACACACTGGGGATCTGTTCTAATAATATACCATGAAAGGACACAGTTCACATCAAAGTTAATTTTTACTCAGCAAATCTCCATTGAACCCAATAGCCCTTATCAAAGCTAATTAGCCTCTTGGACAAAATTGTATTAATAGCACTCACATGCCTACCATGTATAGTGTGAAAGGGAGACCCAGGCAATGACATTGATTCTTCATTGAGATAAATTCATACCAAATTCAGAAAGAGGTTTTTTCTGTAGGTCCTAAAGCCTCTCAAAATCCAAGAGCCTCCTCTACCAAATCCATGGCCATTAACCTCCCTGTTCCACAACTAACCTTGTCACTAAATCCCCCTGCCTGACTGATAAACCTGGGCCTCCTACCCACCTAAGACCTGAATAACCTGGAGCTGGAGCTGTAACCAATCAGAGCGTCCCTATGGGCAAGTAAGTATCAGCCAATGTTTCTTTTTCTTTTCTTTTCTTTTTTTTTTTTTTTTTTTTTTTTTTGAGACCATGTCTCATTCTGTCACCCAGACTGGAGTGCAATGGCTTGATCAGCGCTCACTGCAGCCTCGACCTTCTGCCTTCAAGTGATCCTCCCACCTCATCCTCCCAAGTAACAGGGACCACAGGCATGCACTGCCATGCCCAGATAATTTTAGAGTCTCACTATGTTGCCCAGGCTAGTCTCAAACTCCTGGCCTCAAGCACTCCTCCCACCTCAGCCTAGGATTACAGGTGTAAGCCACCACACCCAGCTGGGCTAGTGTTTCTTTACTTCTTCCCTGGTGACTCATGGGCTAGCCAGGAAACAGAAATAGAAGGTGCCTCTGAGACAGGTAGTTTTTCAATGCATGGCAAAGAAATGAAGTCAGAAAGCAGGATAGGAGCAGAAGGCCCAGCAAGAAAGATAAATTCTCACTTACTTGGGAGAGAGCTGATCCACAGTTCTGGAGAGCTATAGAAGGGCTGTATAGGTGCCTGGGGTACTTCCATCTCCAGGGGTTCAGTTTTGGGCCACACTGCCTCAGGGCTGCAGTTGCCCACACTGCAATTGCCCACACTGGCTGGTGCCATGGGAGAACCTAGGACAAAAGCATATGGTGAGCAGACAATGCACATCACTTGCTGATGCTCTGAGAACTCACAAGGTCAGTAGACAAGAACTAAATACTGAACCCTGACCCAGTGTGATCTTCCAGCCCATCAGTGATTCCCATAACTAACACAATAAGAAATAAGGTTCCCCTGCTCCTGCTTCCTAATCATATTATTTCTCCCACAAATTCATAGTTTTAAAAACCTTTGTTTGCTGAAAATTAACTTAGACAAGTGAGTTTTCTCTGGAGGTTAAATTATAAGGAGTAAGAGATTCCATACTGTAAAATTTGCCCCAAGCAATTAAATAGAGGTTGGTTGTCTTCCATAAAATGAACTCAACTGAATTAGCTGATTAGCTTCAAGGAAGTGTTAATGCATAGAAATTCCTTTAAAAACAAACAAATACTTTTACATGCATAAAATGTCTGGAAGGATACTCAAGAACCTAGAAGAATCTGACTCCTCCAGGGAAAGAAATGAAGGTTCAGGGACAGGATAGAAGGAAAACCTTTCCATGTATTTACCTTTTTGTACCATTATGAATGTCAACCATGTGAAAGTATTATCTATTCAAAAGGATCCAATTGAAGGTTTTTTTTAAAAAAAAAAAAAAAAAAAAAAAAAGAGTATTTCCCTGCTACTGTCAAAGGTGACTTGCTCCAAAGTCTACAGATTTCTCCTCCTAGCCTCACCTCTTAGGCATCTATTCTTCAACAATTCTTCATCCTCTGGCCCAACAGCTCTGAAATCACAAAGGTTAATGTTTCTTTGACCCTTTGTGTATAAGTCTGGTTAAATTTACATTCTCATTTTACTTTTTTGTTTTTCATATCTATTCTACAACTTTCCAAAAAAGGATTAAAGGCAGCTCAAAACATAAGGACACACAAATACTAGCTTTAATAAAATAGCAACAGAAATAGGAAATCAGGATCCTGGAAATAAACTGCATCCTTTTAGGGGGTGAGAATAACAGAATGAGTCAGCCAGACATTTGGGAAAGGATCCCACATTTCTAGATGTTCAATTTCACTAAGTGGGAATATAACATGTGGCAATGCTTTGTTTGTTTTTACTTTTATTTTAGTTTCAGGAATGCATGTGCAGGTTTGTTAAATAGGTGAATTACATGTCCCGGGGTTTGGTATAGAGATTATTTAGTCACCAGTTAATAAGCGTAGTACCCAATAGGTAGTTTTTTAATCCTCATCCTCCTCCCACCCTCCGTCCTCAAGGAGGCCCCAGTGTCTATTGTTCCCTTCTTTGTGTCCATGTGTACTCAATGTTTAGCTCCCCCTTATGAGTGGGAACAAGTAGTATTTGGTCTTCTGTTCCTGTGTTTTAGTTCACTTAAGATAATGCCCTCCAGCTACATCCATGTTGCGGCAAAAGACATGATCTTATTCTTTTTTATGGCTGCATAGTATTCCATGGTATATATGTACCACGTTTTCTTTATCCAGTCCACCATTGATGGGCATTTAATTTGATTCTATGCCTTTGCTATTGTGAATAAGTGCTGCAATGAACATACGTGTACATGTGTCCTTATGGTAGAACAATTTATATTCTTTTGGGTATATATCCAATAATGGGATTGCTGGGCCAAATAGTAATTCTGTTTCAAGTTCTTTGAGAAATCACCAAACTGCTTTCCACAGTGACTGGACTAATTTACATTCCCACCAGCAGGATATGTGTTCCCTTTTCTCCATAAACTCATCAGCATCTGTTATTTTTTGACTTTTCGGTAACAGCCATTCTGACTGGTGTGAGATGGTATTTCATTGTGGTTTTGATTTGCATTTCTCTAATGATTAGTGACGTTAAACATATAGCAATATTGACCTGGAAGATCTCTATGAAACTTCTCTTTACCCACACTTGGTTGCAAATATATAAGTGGAACGATAAATGAAGGAGGGCCAGTGGATAGACAAGTGTCATTTCCTGATTCTGAAAGGTAGGGGCATCACCTAGAGTAGGGTACCTGAAAATCCTAAATAAATAATCTTGATATCCTAAGTTTTATAGGTGGCACAAGTTATCTCATTTTGACCCATTGCAGCCAGGTGGTACTAAAAAGACAATGAAAAACTGGTTGGCTGGATATCCGCAAGTCATTTGAGTAGGAGCATTTCAGTGGACAAATCAAGTAAAGATGCTGCAGAAGAGTAATTCAACATGTGTTCAAGTATCCTCAGAAAATGCAGTGGGAGATTCAGTACCTGCTCTGTCACACAGTGGATTCTCAAGCTCCCAACTCAATTTTCCCAGGAAGCTGGATTCAAAAGCCCACAAAAGGAAAGTCTGTTGCAGATAAATCCTATCAGAGCCTAGTATTATCAGCTACAAACATCACAAGTTTCCTGTGATACAGCCTAAGCAGAGTGGTCCTTGTTAAGGAAGTGACACAGAATTTATACCAAGAGAAATATTAGAAGAGTTTGCCCGTAACTCGTAAAACTGACACTGCACTTGGCCTGAAGGAAATTGGCAAAATGTATAACTGATGATATATTTGTATGTTGGGTTAAGAATGAATTCAAATTTTTTATTTCTTTGAATTAGCACATAAGCTTCCGAAGATGTTCTATTGCCTGGAACCCACCCAGCTCTACTGGGATAACTGAGACAGCAGGGAGTTCCTCACCTCTGACTCCCACTTGCTAACAGTCCAGCAGCCTGGACCGATCCTGCTTTCAGGGCAGTGGTGGCCAATGTATTGACAGTTCCAAGGTCAAAACTCCTTACATCCTCCGTATGTCTCTGTACCACCCATCATCCCCACTCACCATTGATGTTCAGGAAGGGGAAGGTGTCCTGGATGGGAACATGGTGCTGCGACTGATCCAGCTCATCTTCCTCATCTTCTTCATCCACATCATTATCCTTCTCATCCCAGGGAGCAGACCCTGTGGATCCTACCCAAGATACACAAGCCCACAAGTGAGCCATTCAGGTTGCACTGCCATCCCTGCAGCTGACCCACCATTCAAGCTAGGGACTGCTATCCCAGAGGCTCCTCAGGTTCAGTACACACCCTCAATGTCCTAGCTAAAAACAGTGAGAATCAAAGGAACCAACACTTCTCTCATGGAAGGACCTCCCTGGATTCACTGGAGCATGTATCTAAATTATCTGGCTGTTAGTACTTGTTAAGTACGGAGTTAATTGGAGGGATTAGGAGATATTCTCTTATTCAAAGTATCCTATGAATTAAACGATCACTCACCCAATATGTATAAAGAACTTATTACCCTGATCTTGTCACTATTGTATGCACCAAAACATCACTATATACCCAATGAATATGTACAATTATTATTTGTCAATGAAAAAAATTTTTTTACAGATCATGTTAATTTTTTTTTTTACAGGTCATGTTAATTGATTCTCACAATAGCTTTTGAAGTAAATAGGAAAGCTGAGATCCCATATTTTAGAGTTGAAGAAACTGAGGCTCACAAGAGGTAAAATGACTTGATTCAAGTCCTACAAGTAGTAAAGTGATAAGGGCCAGGTTTAGAACGCAAACCTAAGCTTTGATCCTTTCTCCTTCAAAACTACCTGGCCTCTTGAATCCCAAGAGAGGCTACTTTTACAGTAGAACTGTATACCCCTCCACTTTCTAATGTTTTAAGTAACTAGGCTGAAAAACATACCCCTAATTAAGCAAGATTTTGCTGAGTTTGAGTCTTTTGTTTTCTATGTCCTTCCCAGAGAAAGGCTTTCTTGCTTTATCCATCTTAAACTTTGTAAATCAGGCTGTTTTCAAGTTGACAATCTCTTAAGAGTCCAGCCGAGAATCTGGCATACTGCCCACCTTCTCCCCAGCACCTGGGGCCTCACCTGGGTTAATGATCGAGCCCTGGGGCTGAGGGATGTCACACACTTGATATATCTTCACTGGGTTCATGGGCACCTCCTTGGTGCCATCATACATTAGGTTGAATTCTCTGCTCTTATTGAGAGCACAGCGCAGCTGGGCCTTCCATTTAGCTGGATCAGGGTCATCCACCCCTTCCTGGTACTTCCCTGTCTCTACAGCCCAGGCCTGAGAACAAGAAACCACAGTGAGTCTTATCATTGCCCAGAGCCACTGCAAAGCGTGTGCTTACCCTTTCTCATAGACACACACACACACACACACTCTCTTGCATGACTGCCCCACCATCCCAACCCCAATTTACAGAGACTGCAGCAGGAAACACTGCCCTTAGGACCAGGCAAGACAGGTGCCTAAGTGAAATAAAGCCATGTGCAAACACAATATATTAAAAGGAGGAGCCTTATCGCAAGCACTGGTACCAGCACTCATCAAGACGACAATGTTCTAATGAAGGGCTGAAGATAAAGTTTGGGGAAAATATGCACCAAAGTGCAGATGGTAACTCTGGATAGCAGAATTTCAAGTAACATTTTTTCTTTGCTTATTCATTTTTGACATGAGTTGCTTATATGACAATAGGTAAGACAAAGAGGCATGGCAGAGGATATGAAGAGTTTGGCCTCCTGGGTTCCTTTCCATCAGTCTTCAATCTAATACATAAATAAAGAATTGTGGCTCACTCCTGTAATCGCAGCACTTTGGGAGGCCAAGCCGGGTGGATCACAAGGCCAGGAGTTCGAGATCAGCCTGACCAACATGGAGAAATCCCATCTCCACTAAAAACATAAAATTAACCAGGTATGGTGGTGCATGCCTGTAATCCCAGCTACTTGGGAGGCTGAGGCAGGAGAATCGCTTGAACCCGGGAGGGAGAGGTTGCCATGAGCCAAGATTGTGCCATTGCATTCCAGCCTGGGCAACAAGAGTAAAACTCCATCTCAAAAAAAAAAAGAAGAAGAATTGTAGAAACCAAGTACCTTTAGGAGGGAAGGAAACACACTGGGGGTTCAGCTTGTCCCACTGCCTGAGGGCCTCAAGTCCTAAAAAATCCACACCCCTTACCTTTCCCTATCCTCTCAAACTTCTACTTCATTAGAAACATCATGCTGTCAACCACACCAGTGGCTGGCAGCATGGACTAAAACCACTTTGACTCCTTCTCTCTGGTTTTCAAATATGGAAACTCACAGCACTTTCCCCAGACAAGAAGAAGTTAGCCTTCCCAGTGAGGAAAGGAAAAATCTAAGCCACTCAAGTCATAGACCAAAGTGCTCAGGAGCAAAGCAGGGAGTAGACACCTAGCCCTGCTTTCGGTTCTAACAGGCATTCTTGTTTCTGCTCATGGGATAGCCACTCTCCCCCATTGCTAACAAGTTCTCTGATCTCTTTGTGCAGGAGTACAACTTGTTCTGATGCCGAAAAAGTAGGTGCCATTAGCAGAGAACTCAAATGTTTTCAAGCTAACAGGTTATTTGACTTGTCCAAACCCAATCCCTTCCTGATTCTGATCATAGGCTTCTGCCCCAAGCTGAAATTGAATTTTTCTGCCCCATCCTTCAAGAGCTCTGATCTCTTTCAGTCACCCCCTGAAGAACCTCACAGTCATGAGGAAGTTCCCTCAAAAGCTAATCTAAATCCTCCTCCTCCAATTCGGATCATTTCCTCTTACCATCTTCTCAGATTCCGGTCCCTCCATTGGATTTGTGGTACGGAATGAAGAAGTTTGGCAACACTGTGCTGCCCCAGGTGACTGAGCAGACACTAGGGGGCCTAACTGCTGCTCCATTCTATCGAACCCCCTACAGGAGATTTCAATTTCACTGGTCACTGGTATCTGGAAGGCCTATCTCCAGTTACCTGGCAATACCTGGCTGCTGCCTCCCCACATTTTCCCTTCCGTTTGTTTGATCCTCTGTGTGCCCACGCTAAGTCTGGCCCCACCCAGCTGACTTGGGCTATGAAGACTTTGGCAGAGGTCTGCACATTTCTGTGGTTCCCTAAAGCCCTGCTTCTCCGTGGAGAGCAGCCAGACCAACCCAGAACCACAGCCCCAGCCTTCCTGCTCACCACACAGCCGTCCCCAGGACCCACCCAGATTGCACTGGGCACCCAAGGCTGATGTAGTGAAGAGCCGTATCCTTTAAGACTGGAACTTTATAATCAAGAAAGGAGGCCAGGCCCGTTGGCTCATGCCTGTAATCCCAGCACTTTGGGAGGCTGAGGTGGGTGGATCATGAGGTCAAGAGATTGAGACCATCCTGGCCAACATGGTGAAACCCCATCTCTACTAAAAATACAAAAATTACCTGGGCATGGTGGTGCACACCTGTAATCCCAGCTACTTGGGAGGCTGAGGCAGGAGAATCACTTGAACCCAAGAGATGGAGGTTGCAGTGAGCTGAGATCGTGCCACTGCACTCCAGTCTGGGTGACAGAGCAAGACTCTGTCTCAAACAACAACAACAACAACAACAACAAAAGCAAAGCAAAACAAGAAAGGAGAGCCTAGGTGGAACCATGTGGCAATCATTGTGATTTATAAACATCGCTTGTTCAAACCCATTCTGAGTCTTGCTAGCAAGAGATTCTGATCACTGTGCAAGTCCTTATTTCTCTTCCTAAAGAGGAAATAATCTCTGCATTTTTATAGCGCTTTACAAATCCGTTTCCATACTTCATTTCACTTGATTCTCACAGGCAAGACTACTTTCATCCCCATTTTACCAAAGGGGAGCTGAAGCCCAGAGAGGTTAACTTGCTCAGGGCTACACATGCAGCTGATGGTAGTAGAATTTGAGGCTAGTTCTTCCAATTCTTGATCAGAAAGGGCAGTATAATGGGGGGTGGAATGGAGACAGAAAGTCAAGGGTTCAAATCCTGCCCCCACTACTTACTGGGTGTGTGATTTTGGCAAGTTATTCAATCCCTCTAAGACTTAGCTTCTGCATCAACAGCACAAAGGTAATACCTCCCTTACAAGGTTGTCATGAGAATTAAAAGAGATAATGGACACAGACACTCATTTAATGTTAGTGCCCACCTGTATATTCTGCTAAAGGCCATCAGAGCTTGGTATCTGTGAAAGCACCCTCCCTCTGCACTCTGCAAACAGATGCACAGATATAACTAAAACAAAGTCACCTCCCCACAGCCCAATTTTCCACAAGCCCCAAGCATGCAAGCCCAAAGCATCACTCTCATAAGTAGCGCTTTCAGGAAATAGCCTCTTCCCCAGGGCCAGCCACTGTCAGACATTTGAACAGCAAATCCAGTTTCAGACCATGGCCACAAGAGGCCAACTGGGCCAAGATGGGCCTGCGCCCTTCTCAATGACAACTCCAATAATTGGTGCTGGTTTATAGGTACTAACCTTATCAACTTTTATATTGTTATTTAAAATCTAAATTAAGAGCAGTCATTTACCTTCTAAGTACCTTCAGGCCAATTTTCTCTCTGCCTGTCCTCTCTACACCTGACATAACTGAGTTGGGTGGGAAACATCCCAAGGATGGCTTTCTTTTGAACCCTGCGCTCACATTTTCTGCCCTTTCCAAACCCAATTTCAGCAAGAACCCAAGGCATGAATCTTGAGAGGCCCACAGTAGAGACTGTATTTCACTGGTGACTTCTAGCTTATACTCAAAGAAGAAAAGGGCAAACAAACTAACTTCTCAATGTCTTGGGATGCAGGAACTAAAGCTACTCATGAGATGGAAGTGACCAAGAAAGAAGCTGGTCTGGAGCAGAGGCACAGTCTCCAGTGTTTCAAACTATGTGAAAACCTTTCCCACAACAAGCCTGTCCACCTACTTCTGTCTTAAGTCAAGCTTTGGTTTCACTTAAATTTTGTAAAATGTTATGTGATTAAATCTTGTTTTCAGTTAAATAAAATGACTATCATATCAGTGCTATTTCTTATTTTTGAAAACATTCATAAAATTAAAACTTATAAATAAATCACCTTTAATTTTTAAGCAGCAGTTATAGATGGGGCAAAATATTTTAACTCAAAAGAAAAGCTTGCCAGGTGCAGTGGCTCATGTCTGTAATCTGAACATTCTGGGAGGCTAAGCAGGGAGGATCACTTGACCCCAAGAGTTCAAGACCAGCCTGGGAAACATGGTGAAACCCTGTCTCTGCAGAAAAAAATACAAAAATTAGCCAGGCATGGTGGTGTGTGCTTATAGTTCCAGCTACGTGGGAGGTTGAGGTGGGAGAATCGCTTGAGCCTAGAAGGTCAGGGCTGCAGTGAGCTATGATCATGCCACTTGCACTCCAGCCTGGTTGACAGAGCAAGACCATATCCCACAAAAAAAAAAAAAAAAAAAAAAAAAAAAAAAAAAAAAAAAAAGAAAAACTTGCTGAGAGTCCTCTATACCAACCACATAGGCTATACTGTGTGCCTGCTAACACCTGATAGTTCTGTCCTGGTCTGAGTATCCATTGCCAGGCCCAAGCACCTCTCTGCATAGCAAGAGCTCTGAGTGATTGAGGAGGAAGAGTCAACTGCTGACCCTTGCTAGCTTTTGAAACAAACACATCACTACAATCACTAATGAGAGTTTTGGCCAACCCCAGCTGGTATCCTTTGGGATGTGATTGAGTACCTTCAACCAGTGGGAAAGAACAAAGGGCTTCAACCATTGCAGATATGCCTCCAAAAGAGGAATTACCATGCCTGCAGAGTTTGGGCACCCCCTCATCATAAGCATTCTCTCTGTTTCACCAGAGTTTTAGATCTAGTATATTCCCCAGGCCAAACAAACAAACAAACAAAAATCCAGAAAGGTCTGATGGTAGAAGAAGTCCTTTACCTTAAAAATAGTATTTTCCTCTTCTTGTTGAGGGCTATGCCGGGTGGCATGTTTCCAGGGAATCTGAAAACGTTTAGAGTCCCTGTGTAGCCAGATGAGCCCAGGGTAGAGGCCACTATCCACCTGGGCCACCAGCCAGGGCTTCAGTCGGACTCTGCGGGGGTGGAGGGCCATGATCTGGGGGATCAGAGGGAGAAATGGGAAGAGCAGAAGAATTAGGCCAGCCACTGGGAACCCTTCCCAGCCTCCGTTCCCATCTACTAGAGCTACAGTTTCACTAGATTACAGCAAAGAAACTAAATATGGGAATAAACTGTGCCAGGTGGGAAAGAAAAGAGGTTAAAAGGTCCTTTTTATTCTGATTCCAAAGCCATTTATACTTCATGCTTTAGCCAAATCAGACTTATCATGCAAGTAGATCACATTTCTTCTATTTAAATCCTGAAGCAGAAAAATAAAAAGATGATGTCATCCTGCTGGAACACAGTCCTTCCTGAAGCACCAAGGACTTTGGAAGAGAAGGGAAATTGTTCTTTTCAATCTCATCTCAGGAGAGGGAAGAAAAAAGTTATGGAAACAGCAACAACTACATAAGTGAGAAGCTGAAGCATGTTCTCCTTTTAAACAAGACAACTAAAGGTGAATGGGAATATTTTAGAAAGAAATGACAGCACCATGATGAGGGAGAAGTAGGTGAGGGGTAGATCCTGGACTCCAGAGTCTTCACTTACATGGAAGAGCAGGCAGTGTGTTCGCAGGGATCTGAAGAGTCGGCTTGTCTTTCCCTTGACCGCTCAAAGGTTCTGTATGGAGAAAAGGGGGGTCTCAGCTGGTTATCCATACAACAATCTAGTGTCTGGGAGAAGGCTTGGGAACATTGGCAACAAAGGTTCTGAGAATGTGTCTCTGCAAATGAGTTCTGGTAAAGCTCAGAAGTCCTAGAATAATCAAATACTAAAGTACTAAGAGTACTTAGAGTACCAAAAACAGTCATGAGACAAGCTTTGCATGGCTAGGACAGCCTCCTCCCTTGGGTCTGTTTATCTCCCAATGAAGCCTGGAGTGAACTGATTGGTTGCAGGAGCCAGCCTGGGTAAAGTCTGCAATTGATTCTCGTAAAAATACATGGGCATAGCAGATAACATTCAAGAGCAGCTGGCACTCACAGCAGAAAATAAAAGCCTTCCCAGATTAGGTGACTGATAAAAAAAGAGTCACTGGAGAATTGTTTATCTGAGATGTTCTGTTGGATTTTTTGGTGTTCTTATTTTGTTTTTACTTAAGATGAGAATGAGATGCCTGGAAAAAGAACACTCATTCAACAAATATTTGTTCATCAGCTACTGTGTGCCAAGCACCGTGTTAGTTACTAAACACTAAAGCTCTATGTTCCTTCTTGAGAATCTCCACGTTGGAACTTCTCAAGCCCCACAATGGCCTGAGGAGGAGTGAAAGATAAATAGGTCACCTTCATACCCAGAAAGATCCCTACCTAGATCACAGTTCTGAAACCAAACAACCTTACAGCAAAGAAGCTAAATATGGGAATAAACTGTGCCAGGTGAGAAAGAAAAGAGGTTAAAAGAGTCAGCTGAAGGCTCCAACATAGAAGAGCTTAGCTGATGGGGTGGCCCATAACACCACTTCTCTCCCCAGCCAGACTCCCAACAAATGTGAAAAACCCAAACCTAACTCAGCATCTGGCACTTTAAGAGCAAGGCAAGACCTGCTCTCACCTGAGCTTTCTGACCCAATTACCAAGTCCTGCAACTGAAACCTTCCCCCTGGGAGCACAGTGGGTAGGTGAGGTTGGCATGCAGTGTTCAAGTGCCCCCACGTAGTTGGCCTTGAATTGCGGTGTTTTGTAGGGCAGCATGTGAAACCATCAAACCATGGAGTGCATTTACACCTTATAAGGAGGAGGGAATGCATATTCTCTCAAGGGCTAGTTCTACCTTCTGCTCCCCAGTCCTATCACTACTAAAAGGGGGATGGAGCAAGAGAAGGAAAAAGAGGATAGAGAAATAGGCACCATCCAGTCAACCTAGTAAAGAGCTTTTGAGAATTTCCATTGCAATACTGGTAAGTGCTGTGTTTGGGCCTGTCAGACATTAAAATCCAACTCTTGACCAATAGTGGACTTGAAGAAAAGTCCAAAAGGGCTTATTGTAGTTGATCCAAAGCCCATCAAGAAAAAATTAAGGCAATCAGGCCAAGACCAGGAGCTGCGCCTGATGATGGGAAAGGAGAAGCAGCCACCCATAGAGATCAGTGATTAAGATCTAGAGCCCTGGGTTCTCAGTGTTCTCCTAAGATGGAACTACACATGAGCAGCCTTGCCTCAGCCCCATGGAAGGAGCCCCAGCCTGCCCTCCTCCAAGCCCATGCCCTGCCTCTCTCACTGTAAACCCTCTCCACCTTCTGAAAGTCAGCCAAGATCTCCCCCACCCACCACCCAGTAACTATAACTCTAAAAACAGCAGAGATGGAAAAAATTGAAAACCCAAATGACCGAGACGGAAGTGGTTCATTACGTCACAACCACAGGCTGCAATACCAAGTAGCCATTAACAACAGGCATCAGAATTTTTATTATACTCAAGGAAATATTTACAATATGAAGTTGTGGGGGCAGGCAGAAACACAGCATACTGTGTAGCACTATCTCCATCTTATAACATAGCACATACTTGCGTACATGTGCACATACACACAGAACTGAAAAAAGGAAATACAACAATGCAACAAAATATTTGTAATGGTTATTGGAATTGTAATGGTGATGGAATTATGGATGCTTTTTACATTCTTCTATATATGTTATACATGATCCATATTTTCCTACAATGATATGTTTCAACTTATAATTTTAAAAACTACAAGTAATATTTTTTTAACCTCAGGACAGTAAGACATTGCTTATGAAGGATGGTAACAACAATCCTTTGTATCTGTGTAGGCTTTACAATTTTTACATGAACCTTTACCTAACATGTCTGGTTTCATCCTCATGAACCTGAACGTGTTATTACTATCCCCATTTTACATCTGGGCTAACTGAGATGCTTTATCTCCTAAGTCAGAGTGTTCCGTACCAAACCTTGTCACTGCACCCTGTCTTCTATGTCCCTCTCATCTTCTAGGCACCAAGAAAGTAAACTAAAAACATCAGCAAAGATTCCAGCAGCATAGAAGGCCAATAAAGTGACTGAGGTGGAGACTGCATAACATCCACTCTCAAACACACCTAAATCAGAGTTCTCTTTCTAAACACTCTTACCACCCAAATCCCAATGCCCGCAGAACCACCTTAGCCTAGTTGAACTCATCTTGGTATCTCTAGCTGCCATCACAGCAAAATGCAAGGCCTATGTCTCTAACAGGTATTTAACCAGCCAAAGGACAATGATGCTAACCTATGTATTCCCCTCACGCTGAGCATAGAGGAGGGACACTTTCAGCCTCCTCAGGGCACTAACTGTCCTCTCCCATATGCCTATTCTAGGGAACAGGTCCTGCATAAACACCCTCACTGCCACCTCCATAGCCCCTCCCCAGACTAGTTTCCAGGGGCACTGCCACACCAAAGCTGAGATTTGGCCATCAGTGGTTTTGCTCAGGTTAAAACACAAGTCATTTATTGCAGACAAGTCTTAGCAGTCCCAGTTCTTCCCTTTCTCCTGAAGGAAGTGAAATGCCATCCTCTAAGTTCCCTTCCTCAGGTTTCCCTGTTTAGTTTAGCCCTGTTTAGGGGTAAACTCCGGGCGTCTAGTCAAAATGCCTACACCCTTCTCCCCTGCTGGATGGAAGTTGGGGGATGACAAATGGGAGTTACAAGGTATTGAGTGCCACTGTCATACATCATACACGTCTCATCCTAAACCATACTCCTGGGTCAACACCAGCTTTCACCAATGCCACCCAAGCACCTTCCTCACCCTATCCGTCTCCTTTCCCTCACTTCCACTCTTGACATCCACCAAGAGAACAGGTTGCCACAGGGTGACCCCTTTACCACAAAGCAGGCTGCCTGTAAAGAGTGGCACCTCAGGCCTCCTTTCCAAGTCAGGCCTGGGAGACTTTCCCCATTCTCCACACAACCCTCCAGCCCCTTCGGGCAAACAGGGCCCACCCCCAGAGCAACCACACCCCAGCCCCACCCTCCCCAACACCTAGCTCTGCTCCTTGGAAATCCAAGGGTGTCTCCCAGGCCCAGGGCGAAGGGCCTAACTGTGCCAAACAGACTCAGGAGGGAAAACGAACCGCCAATGCTCCAAAGCTCCTGGCCACCCTCACACCAGTTTCTCAAAACGCCCACTAGGACCAAGGGCCTGCGGACCTGGGAAATCCTCTCTCTGGGACACAGGGCCCAGCGGCAAGTTGGTAAGAATGAAGGGGGCGCGGTGCTTTCGATCTACCGGATAGTGGGGTTGTTGGGGGCCGAGAGCAGTTCCCTCCGCTTCGGCGGTGGGGGTAGGGAGAGTAGGCACAAGTGTAGATTCGAGAGGGGCCTAGCGCTACAGAACTGAGGCCGCCCCAAAGCTATCTGGAAGAGGGCGACAGGCACCCAGCACCAGTGTGTACGCACCCAAACACACAGATGCCCCCGAGCAAGTTCTCTCACCCCCTACAAGCTCCGGCGACGGGTCCTACCCCACCCAAGGGGGAGCCTCCCCTCCCTCAAGCTGGTCCCCAGAAGTTGGCGTCCCCACCTTTGCTCAATCTGTCCACCAGAAGCTGACGTCCCTCCGAACCAAGTCCGCAGCGAAGATCACCCGTCGCTACCACGCTCCTCGACGTCTCAGCAAAGGGGCGCCTGGCTCTACCCAAGTAGGGACTGCGGGTTCCTCTCCCCGTCCCGCACCAGCCCTTACCTGCCCGGCCCAGGTGCGCCGAGCTCACGTCAGCGCCTCGCCCCAGGACGCCGCAGCCCTCGCCTCCGCCCGGCCACGCCTCCCAGGTGTGGCCACGCCCCCCGGCATTCGGGATTGGCGAGTTGCAAGAAATATGACACTCGGCGTTTCTGGACGGCCCGGCCCAGCGGCGCCCGCCCTCTGTCCCACCCTACTCCCCCGCTTCTAACTCTGGCTAAGAAAGTCCCACATTCAGCCTAGCCTTACGCCTCAGGGCTGGTGGTCCTGGGAACTGGAAGTGACTGGGAGTTCAGATCTAAGTCGAGAGGGTGCCTCCCTCCTTCACGCCGCACAATTACCCTGCAGTATGCAGACAGTTAAGCACAAATAAGGGTTTTGAGATTCTGGGTTGGCCCTACCACTCGTGGGCCTGTGTAAGTGGAGTTGTACATGAAGAAGAGAACCAGAACTCTTGGTCCTGTCTGGGGGAAGCCATATGCTTCCAGGACTAGAATTCTGCCTTTACTCTGCCTCTTACCCGTGTGACTCTGGGTAAGGTACTTAGCTTCTTGGTTTCAGTTTCCTCATCTCTTCAATGAGAATAATAATTCCTGCCTTCTTTTTTGTTGTTGTTGTTGTTTGCTTTTTTCTCTTTCTTTTTCTTTTTTTTTTTTTTTTTTTGAGATGGAGTCTTGCTATGTTACACAGGCTGGTCTCCAACACCTGGGCTCAAGGGATCCACCTTAGCCTCCCAAAGTGCTGGGATTACAGGCACTGGCACCCAGTTCAGTTCCTTTTTTTTTTTTTTTTTTTTTTTTAAGGCAGGGTCTGGCTCTGCCACCCAGGCTAGAATGCAGTGGCACAATCATAGCTCAACCTCCTGGGCTCAAGCGATTCTCCCACCTCACCCTCCCAAGTAACTGGAACTACAGGCATGGGCCACCATGCCCAGCTGATTTCTTTTTTTTTTTTTCTTGTAGAGACAGGGTCTCACTATGTTGCCCAGGCTGGAGTTCCTGCTTCCTCTGATCACTATCGTGTAATGATTAAAAACATAGCCTCTGGAGCCAACTATTGGGGTTTAGACCCCAACTCCATCAGTTACTACAGACTTGGGAAAGTTTCTTAAGCTTTTTAGGCCCTGGTGTCTTATCTGTAGAAAGAGGTCAGTAATACTACCTACCTCAGGGTACTGTGGGGATTCAATAACTACATGTAAAGTGCTTGCAACAGTATTTAGCACTTATCAAGTGCTTTTTATGTACTTGCAATTATTATTGGCGTAAAGATTAAAAGTACCATATAGACAGTGTGTCAGAGAACAAGAAGGCATTCCTTGTTATTACCTGAAATTCAAGTCCTGCATGTACCCTAACAGGTGCTTGATGAGATTTCCCTCACCTTCCTCATCTATCTAGAGGACAGGTTTGCAGGAGGCTGTGCAACAGTAAATGAGACTTTTAAAAATCCCCCACCCTCAACCACTGAGCTGTCATAGGTGAAATGGGGCATGAGCAGGTCACTGAGGTTTTGGTGTTTAAAGTAATGAGTGAGAAACTGTGGAGGAGTGGTGCAATTAGTTGAATTGTCACCCACATAGAAAAAAAATTTGTATTTTGAAGTTTTGACTACCCCCCAGCCCCAACCACCACCACCAGCCAGATGTCAGAATGTAACCTTATTGGGAGACAGGATCCTTATGGAGGTAATCAAGTTAAAATGCGGTTATAAGGGTGAGCCTGAATCTAATATGAATGGTGTCCTTATAAAAGGAAGAGATTTGGACACAGAGCCAGATATCCACAGAGGGAAGGTGGTATGAAGAGACACAAAAAGGAGACAGCTAGCTGCAAGCCAAGGAGAGATACCTGGAATAGAGCTTTTTTTCACATCCCTCAGACCTTGATTTTGGACTTTTAAACTCCAGAACTATGAAACAAAAAATTTCTGTTGTTTAAGCCACCCACTCTGAGGTACATTGTTATGGTAGCCCTAGCATACTCATACAAGTGTGTTGAAGAGCCCCAGATTGATAATAATGTAGGCATGATTCCAAGCCCCAATTTAGCTTTGTACTGTAGCCAGCAAAGGCCTGGGAAGGCAGCAAGGCCCCAAGGCCTGACTCAGCCAGCCTCTGTCTCAGCCACTGCCCTGTGGCCACTCTTCCCTTCACTGGGGGAAGGGCAAGCTCATCAGCACAGCTAGCTGTTTACCGCTGATGAGCTCACTAGACAAACAGCATCTTCCATCTGGCCCAGGGCTGGGCTCTGGGGACCAAACAAGCTCCACTGCAGGTGTATGAGAGGGATGAGGGGTAAGGCCATTGGGAGAGTGTCATTTGAGGGGAGTCAAAACCCCAATGGCATACAAGTATGAGCCCACACACAGGCACTCACTTTTGCACCAGCTGAAATTCCCATGACTAAGGGGATGTCTTAAGGACCTTCTTTAGAAGACATATATTTTGGAATCAGAAAACTCAAGCTGGGAGGGTCTTTCTGGATTATCTAGATCAAGACTAAAACTGATTTCGCCAGTTTTTACCCACACAGTATTTTAAATATCAGGCGATCTCACATAAACATCCAGATTCTCAGCATCTCTTAAAGAGTCAAGTGCTCTGGATGCTCTACCAGCATTTCTACCTGGCAATAGTTGCCCATTTAGAGGGAGTCTACACATTACAGCCAGGACAAACTCACTCTATTGAGCTCACTCATTTACTTTAATTGCCTGTAGGCATCTGATTGCAACGTCTAGTCTAAATTCTCCCTTTTCATAGGCGAGAAAACTGTGGCCCAGCGAGGTCAAGTGATTTGCTCAAGGTCACATAGCATATTAGTCACAAACCAAGACTAGAACACAAACCCAGGGCTCTACCCACTTGGACCCTGCTCAGTTCCCCAGCCAGAGTCTATTCTGACCTGTTCTGCACTGGCTGTTAATTATTTAAAAAAAAAAATATATATCGCCAGGTGCAGTGGCTCACACCTGTAGTCCCAGCACTTTGAGAGGCTGAGGCGGGCGGATCACCTGAGGTCAGGAGCTTGAGGCCAGCCTGACCAACATGGAGAAACCCCGACTCTACTAAAAATACAAAATTGGCCAGTCTTAGTGGCACATGCCTGTAATCCCAGCTACTCGGGAGGCTGAGGCAGGAGGATTGCCTGAACCCACGAGGCAGAGGTTCCGGTGAGCCGAGATTGCACAATTGCACTCCAGCCTGAGCAACAAGAGCGAAACTCCATCTCAAAAAATAAAAAAAATAAAAAAATAAAAAAATAAAAAAAAAATCACCCATGGATCTAGGTACTATTGATATTGCCATAAACAAAAGCAAGTCCCTACTCTCATGTCACTCAATGGAAGAATTAATGCAAGGGGGTAAAACAGGTGGAACTAAGGTAGAGATCAAGAGGAACCCCCTGGCTCTGCAGGCAACAAGCCCTGGCAATAGGCCACCCTGATGTCTTCTATTCTGATAGACACCTCATCTGCTTGATCTGGGGAATAAGAACGTCTTGTGAGTCTTTCCACAGGCTCTTGAGGAATCAGTTCTTCTGCATTCTCAAAAGAGCCTCTTCAGGATTTAGTCATTCCCAACATGCCCTGGGCCGGCAATGCTCCCATGATTTAGCCCTCCATTGATAATCAGGTGCAGCATTGCTGACTCACTAGTGAGTCTGAGTTTCAGGTAGTGGGACGTACATTTCAGCACAGGGGCCCTGATTCACAGCCACAGGGAATGAGGGAATTCCCCTCTCCTGTTCCCAGTCAGCTCTCATTTGGTAGGGAGGAGTTTCTTTTTTCACCCAGAGACTTTAAACTCTACAATATCAGACATGTGACAATAAAACCACGAACCCAAATCCCACTCTTTTCTTGGCAGAGCAGAGGGCGTGACAACTGGGACTCCTCCCAAAGGCTCCGTATGGTGGAGTTTAGTGTTACTGGAGTCGGTGATAGCAAAGAAGCTGTGCACCTTTGGTGGGGTTGCTAAAGAGTGGGGTAGGGACATTGCACTAAACAATCCAATTCTGTGCTTTCAAAGCACAGAAGACTGCCTTCTGGAAGGCATTCTGTAGCCCATCACATCTACCTTCACTCTTCTCTTGGCCCTGGTTTATCTCTGTCTCCATCCAAGTATCTTAAAGTACCCGGGCTACAGATGATCCTAACACATTGCCTAAGCCACAGCCTAAACTGTAATGCACACTGGTTGTTGCTCTCTGTAATAGCCTCCAAATTCTAGAATCACCAAGATGGCAGGAAGCATAAAAGAATCTCACTTTCCATTCCAAGCAATGGCACAGACTTTGGCTTTGGACTCTAGAAGAATTCTCCACCAAAGTGTGCAGAACATCGTCTGAGTCCTTCCACAGTTAGAAGACTCTTTTTATCCTTCAAGCAAGCTGAGCACTGGAAAGTGTTCTCAAAGAAGCAGCTTTCTTTATTCCAAACTTGGATCTCTATGGGAGGCGAAGGAGGAAAAACAAAGCCTAGGAAATTATTTGGAAGTAAGCTCCCCACTGGGGCCCTCCCTTCATTCTTCTGCCCATTTATTCTGAATCTTGAGGGTCCACTTTCCATCTTCCCCAGCATTGAGAGCTTCCATTGGCTCTACAGACAAAAGAGCCAAAGAAACTACAACCACCATGAATGTGAGAGTTCAGAGTTCTGATTTCAAATCTGCCTCCCTAATGGGACAAAATAGTGGCCTGATTTTGGCTTCATGGTCAGCACCAACCAACCTATGCTGTGACTGTGCTGCTTTGAAATGAGATAGTGGATATGAACGCTCTCTGAAATAGGTGGAGTGCTGTGCAGATGGAGTGACCATCACTGCTGTTATCTGCTCTTTGTTTTCTTTGTGTAGATAATTCTCTCCAGGCTTCAGCCAAGTCCTAAGGGCAGCAAGGTGCAGGCCAGACAGGAACTAGAACAGTGTCAGGTTCAGTTTGAGCTACAGAGCACTGGACAATGTGTCGATTTCAGAAAATGAGGACTCCAGGAGTACAGAACCTTCGGGGAGCAGTGTGGCAAGAAGCTGGACTCCTGTTCAATATGAGTGATTAACCAAATGTGCTTTTCTCCTCTCCCACCCTCCACCACCCCAGATCACCTCAGGTGATCAATGACAGTGAAGGAATTTTTTAAAACATATTAATCTATAAGGTTAAGAGCTGACAAAAAGCATGGGAGTAGAGATAAGAATGGATGAGAGAGCTCAACAAAAATAATAGGAGACAAAACACTATCTCAACAAAAATAGGATGTGGGTGGTTGCTGACGCTTTGGTTATAAAGCTTTCAGTCCTATTTGATTAAATCTTAAAGCAGATTTATATACTATTTAACGAAAATATTATCATTACTTTTTTTTCAAGAAAGAAGAAAGAGTACTTGGGGAGTCAGGAGACCTCGGTGTCAGACCTTTCTCTGGCACTCCATGACAGCAGAGCCGCATCAGAAAAACTAACTGTGCTTTGGAATGAGTCAAAATTTGTCTCCAGTTTCCCATCTCTCATTTCCTAACTGTCCAGGCAGTCTGAACCTCGATTTACTCACCTCCTAAATGAGAATGCTGCCTGTTTCATGATATTGACAGTAGGATTCAATGAAATAAATAAAACAATACCATGTCTTAGAAAATGTCATTCTTCTCTACTGCTGCATCCCCCTCCCTGTCTTTAGGCAAGGATGTGGCACAATTCAGGGCACCTGGTATTCACTTAACAAAAACCTGCAGAATTCAGTAATGTGTTACTGTATATTTATTCTTGGGACAGCGAGGATACAAAGCATCTCTTCTCTGCTGACTGGATCAAGAGCAAGGCCCAAGTGTGACTCTCAGAGCCTAGTGAAGAATTCCCTTGAGGAGATATGGCTAAGGGATAGGAAAGACAGGGTAGAAACGAGAAGTTTTTTGACCAAGTAGCAGCCCCACCCTTCACCCCTCCCCTGTCAGAATGTTCTCTTCATGTAGTCCACATGATTAGCCTCAACCTAGACTGGCCTCCTATCCAATTACCCTGGCCTTCTGTGGAAAAAGGTAAAGATGGTTTCCATGGGGAGTTCCACTCTCTTGAGTGGCTCTGGACTGGCCAAGGAAGGCCTAAGGACTACCTGCCACACTAATTTCTCCACATTGCCTAAAATTCCAGTTGCATAACATTCAAAAAGGTGATTCTATCTGGTCCCTGCCCCAGACACTGACAGCCTAAACCCCACCTCAATTTCTACAGCTTGAATCTCAGCTTTGTCCAAGCTAAGCTTGGGCCTAAGAAGTGGCTAGATGCCACGGAGGGTTAGCCCAGTCAAAGAAGAAGGGGGAAATGTATATACAAATAAGAGATTTTCAGTACCAACCTCGTGTACCCCTGACTGGGAGAGCCCCAAAGTCAGGAGTAAATAGGGTTTTGGTTTTTCTAAGACAGACCAAGACCAGGGCCCTGGGTCTACCAGACATGAGACACAAATATCATTCCTTCATTCACCCTTCAGTAAATCTCTAATGAGCACTATATACTAGAAAAATCCCCACCCTTTTGAAACATATTGTCTCCTGTTCCTATGAAAGCGTTCTGTTTAAACTTTCACATATGTGCCCTTCTGCTGTAGTGACTACCTCCCAACTCCCAGCTTTCAGCCCCACTCCAATCTATTCTACAGCCCTCTGTGAGCTCCAGTCCCATCACTGTCCTGCTCAAAAACATTCTGTGATTTCCTAATTCTTACTGAATCAAGAAATCTCATTCCCTCATCCAGCAAATGCTTATTGTTTATCTACTGTGTGCTAAATTTCTTTTCTAGGTGCTGGGGACATAGCAGTGAGTAAGACAGACAAAAATTTCTGCCCTCGTGGTGCTTATATTCTAGCTGGGGAGACAGGCAATAAACAAGATAAATAAGTGAAGTATGTAAGTTCATGGCAAGTTCTAAGAAGGACAACAGGGCAACTGAAAAAGATTAGGAGGGGGTGGAGTGGATCCAAAGTTTAGGTGGACTAACCAGGGGGAAGATTTGACATTTGAGTAGACATTTGAGTAAAGTGCTAAGAATGTGATGGAATCAAGTGGGTATCAGAGGGAAGATTATTCCAGAAAGAGGGCCCGGCAAGTAAAAGGCCCCAGAGCAGGAATATACTTGCCCCACTAAAGGACCAGCAGGGATGCCAGTGTGGCCAGGGCAAGGGGAGAGTTGAAGAGTTGAGGTTTGAGAGGTAACAACTTTTACTCAGAGTGAAGGGGAGCCACTGGAAGCTTTTGAGCAGAGGAGTGACAGAGGTAACTTGTTTTGCACAATTACTCTGGCTGTTGTGCTTAAGCTAGAAGGGAGAAAAAGGTCAGGCAGAGAGAGACCAGTTAGAAGGCCCCTCTCTGGCCCTAGCCTACTTGTCCAACCATATCTTCTACCATTTCGCTACCCTTCAACCATAATAAATTTGTCTTCCTTGATATACTTTGCACCTGCTGATCTACCATCTTTAATGAAGTTGCCTCCATTTGGAATATTAATAACAACAGCTGGAATAAGAGCTACTGTGTAATAAGCATTAATGACCATTCAAACACTTTTCATGATTAGCTACGTTCATTTACAGACATTTCTTTTAGTGTTCATATTTTGTCCCCATTTATTGAGAAAGCTGAGCCTTTTTACAAATTGTGACCAGCTGGAGGGCCCCGTGCCCAATCAAACATAGGATGTAGAGCCATTGATGGTCCTTTGGTCTCAAGTGGACCATTTCCATCTTTGAGGGTCTTCAGGCCACAAGACCCTCTGGGTATTTTCTCAGCAGAAGTCTTCACAAAGGGAGAGAGGAATGTTTAAGATGAACCTTAAAGTTCAGTAACCATTTTCTAGATAGAAGAGGAGAAGCAAAAAAACATTTCAGGCAAAGAGAATAATACTATAATAGTTCAGCAGTACCTCATGGGATAGTCAGGAAACTGCAATTTGCTGAAGTGTAGCATTTACAGGGATGAATTAGGCAGGAAACGACTGGAAGGCCTTGAATGTGACATGAAAGAGTTGGACTTTCTCCTGTTTACAGTGAGGGGCATTGAAAGGTTTTGGGTAAAAAAAAACACACAAAAATATTGTTTAGGTTGGGCAAGGTAAGAGTGTCTAGAAATGGTGAGAACCATGGCTACCTGGAAAGTGTGATTTATTCCTAAAAGCAGCAGCCACTAAGCTCTGGCTGATGGCTGCCAGACAGAAATACAGGCCCAATGTTACCACTGGGAAATCTAGATTTTCATATAAAATCTACTAATTTTTTATACATTTACAATTTTTTTTTAAACTTTTAATTACATGAGCCATATAAAACACCTCACAGGAGCTGCTATTTGGGGGCTTCTTTCCTGGAGTATGAATAAACTCCAAGAGGACAGAGGCTTTGTCTATCTTGTGTGCTACTGTGTTCTCAGGGCCTCTCACACAGTAGGTGTTCAACACATCTTTGCTAAATGCATGTGTGTGGGTTAGTGAATAGCATTTCTATTTTATTCTTGAGGAAACTAAGGCCCATAAAGGATAATCCCCAGGATCACATGAGAAGTGGCCAAGCTCAAGTTCAAGTCCAAATCCCTGAACTTCGAAACAGGCAAGTGGACTTGCAAGAGACATAGAATAAGAGTAGAAAGAGCGCTTCCTCAGACCCTTCTATCACTCCCTATCCCAGGGCTGTTCTCACATGTTACCAATGTCCTGTGCATTACTCCACCCGGTTTTAAATCCCCTGGGAAACTTTCGATCCCACTGAGACTGTTTTATCCCTCTTACTTTGTTCGGGCCCAGGAATCAGAGACAAGGCTGCCTACACACCACCTGTCCCTCCCCAGCACAATGACATCTGCATACTGTTGAGCTGCTGCTAGCAGTAGCAGTTTCTCCTGGGCCTTTCGAATCCAAAGAAGGACCCACCAAGCCTATGCTGGCCAGGTGCCTTGCCAGCTTAATCCCCTGGGGTAGCCAGGAAGTTTCAAAGCTCTGTCTGCTCTAGTTCACTATTTACAAAACACTATGAGAAGAGCTTGGCACAGCTGCTGCAGAACAGAAATGGAAGGTGGTAGGGAAACAGTAGACCTAGCAAAGGGGTATTTGAGGAAATATAATACTAGCACTGGAGGCTTCTAAAATAAGAGTCAATCCTTTGAATGAAAATGGTCAAAGTAAATAAATACATAAATATTTTTAAAAGTAAGAGTCGTAATTTCTACTAAGTCCTACTCAGTTGAAATAAAATAGATTCTTCCTTTCTTCCCCCCTTCCTTTCTCTCTTCCTCCAGTTAGCCAGTTATTCAATATACATTTAATAAAGAACTTCAGTGTTCCACATTCTTTATTACTGCCAGGTAATGATTTAAATGGTGCCCATGAGCTGAGTGTATTATACTTAATTCATGCACTACTGATTTATTAAGAAAGGATAAGGAGGGAAGGAAACATTAGCATGTTTTACCAACTATGGCTATTCACAGGGGGAATGTCGTTATTGTTCTTGTTCCCCAGTACAAATCTAAGAGTAATTTACCTATGTTAGCTTTTCTGGAATTGTTCCAGAATCTTGCACTTTGAAGGAAAAGTTGTGGCTGCATATTCTGCCCCTCTCTGTTTGGAAATCCCCTGCACAGCTCTGCCAGCTACTCAGCTTGGTTCATCAGGGGATTTTTTTTAATTTAATTTTTAAGAGTTTTATCCAAGGTCTCAAAGCTGCTAAATGATGAGTAGGAAGTTGATTCTGCCTAATCTGTCTGACTCCATGCCCTTTCCATTAGGTCATGAAGGGGAACCTGAGGATTGGAGCTTTGGAATGTTAATCTTACCCAGATGCCTGAAGTAATATCCCAGGATATGAACATGTGTGACCATCTGCCTATCCTGGGGGTGGGAAGAAGGCAGCATGCTCTATCCTTGACCCTGATTGAGCCCAGGGGCTGAATCTGGAGCTTTGGGGCCTGGGAACCTCTCTACTGCGTCAATGTCTGGAGGCCCTGAGAGTTTCGCTCAGGATCAGAGCAGGCATCACAATCTCCCAGTTACTATTCTGTGCTGTAGCAAGTGCCAGCTTGTCCTCTCTTCCCCACCCAGCCCGGGAAACCGGCGGCATTTCTAGTTCAGGCCCAGACCCGTCCTGGCAGCCTGGATTCCACTGCCTAGGCAGGAAGCTCATCTCAGCCCAGTGACCCTTTCTCTCTGTTTTTTGTCACAGAGGAATTTCCATGCCAGCAGTGTGGGGCAATGGGGGTGGGTGGCCGCAGGTTTCCCCCTGAAGCCACAAGAGCCATAGAGTGTAGGTAAGATAAGCATATGGAGGAGGAAGGATGGGAGGGAAGGATCAGGAAGCTTTAGAGAGTCCATTCCTGAGGCTGCTTCACCCTTAAATTCCGAGGTAAATAAAGGTGTTGGGAAGGATGTACTATATGTCCAGCTGCCCAGCCCTTGAGATCCTCCCCCTAGAGAGCTGAGAAGAGTTTTCTCACATTCCCACATGCAGGAGGGAAAGAGGCTGGGCCTGGGCAGGTCTAGAGAGTTCTGTTCCCCTGCCCCGGGGGGAACACGCCTAGGCTTGCTGACCTCTCAGGCAGGAGTCTGTCAGGTAGGAAGCTGGGCCTCTCACTGTGTGTGTGTGTGTGTGTGAGTGTGTGAGAGAGAGAGAGAGAGAGAGTGTGTGTGTGTGTATACTGGTGGAGAGAAACATATACGATAGGGTGGCCAGATTTAGCAAATAAAAATACAAGATGCCCAGTTAAATGTGAATCTCAGATAAACAATTAATACATGAATACACTAAACAATTATTTGTTGTTTATCTGAAATTCACATTTAACTGGGGATCCTTGATTTTACTGGCAATCCCAATAAAGGGAGTCGGGGCTTGAGGGAACTGGACTGAGGCTGGCACTCCATTCCTTTGCCTCTCTGATTTCAGAGAGGTAGAGCTAATTCCCAGACATATACCCCTGCCCTGACCTGCTCCTAACCTTGAAGCCAGAGAATCCCTTAGACACTGGCTTTTCAGGGCATACATGGGCCCCAACCCACACAGCTAGGGATCTTCTGACTTTAGTTCTCAAACTCCAGAGACTTTCATGACAATTGTGAATGCTCCATCCTGGAGCCCCTTTGAAGATGAAAAGCTCTCCTGAGAAGTGGAGTGCTCTGTTGTTGTAATTAACATAATTAAAAGCAATTTGTCTCATAGTCCCATAGGAAACTGGAGGACTTCCCTTCTTGTATGAAACCCTGACAACACTCTCCCAGGAGATGGACACCACTTCTAACCCAACCCTAGCCCCGGTCCCTGCTCCCACCCCATTCTGACTTAGATATAGAGGTTGTTTCATATTTTTTTTTGTTTCACCTTTTCAGATGATTCCTCATCCACACAGGGCATCCAGATCTCCAGACACAGGACTCCATCTATCCTGGGACATGTTTGTGTCTGCTTTCCTAGGTTGAAAACACCTGGTGAATGGTAAATCCTGAAGCTTTACCATTTCAACACTAGTTCTGCACCCAGACAGAAAGGATACCCACTGCTGTGGTCTCACCTCTCAACCCACATGCCCTGACCACTAGAAGCAAATGCTTCCTTGATTCCAAGAGTCAGGTTGTGGCTGTGCAGAGTGACCAGGCAAAGAACATGTAAGCATTACTCTGCTAAAGCAGCTTGGTCATGCAATGGTAACCAGGGTAGGAAAGTTAATGTCCAGAAGCCCTGCACAGAGTCTGTTGTCTTAATTATTTCTAGGAGTGCATCCTTCTGCATTCCCCAAGGAGATGATAAATTTCCACAGGAAAAGCCGTAGCATTTCATTCCCCAGTTGCCCAACATAGAGAAGATGCTGTGTTACTAATTGGGCTGGGCCAAATTAATCTATTCCTGATAGGCCAAAGAAGCATCTCTGTCTCTTTCTGAGTTTTCAGGGTTCTTACCAGACAGCTCTGGGGTTTCCTGGCATACCTACGATGTGATTAGAATTTGGCCTGTTGTGATTGTCAAAATGGGCCAGACATGGTGGCTCATGCCTGTAATCCCAGCACTTTGGGAGGCCGAGGCAGGTGGATCGCTTGAGGTCGGAGTTCAAGACCAGCCTGGCCAACATGGTGAAATCCTGTCTCTACTAAAAATATAACAATTAACTAGACACAGTGTCAGGCACCTGTAATCCCAGCTACTCAGGAGGCTGAGGCAGGAGAATTGCTGGAACTCAGGAGGCAGAGGTTGCAGTGAGCTGAGATTGCGTCACTGCACTGCAGCCTGGGCAACACAGTGAGACTCTCTCTCTCTCAAAAAAAAAAAAAAAAAAAAAATTCTAGACTATGATCATAGCAAGTTAGCAAAAGGCTATAAAATTTCTCTGTCACTTAGAATCTATTTTTTAATATCTTTATGTTGGTTGTGCTTTATATTCTCTTGGAAAATCATGAAAGGGAAGAGTCCTAGAGTGCAGAGGAAAGCACTCTGAGGGCTTGGTCTTTAAAGTTTGTTCCTCTCCTCACAGCACGCGCACACACACACACACCCATGCATCCGCACGCACACACACCTTCATCTGGGAACAGCAGAGCTAGCTCTTCCCCACCCATTTTCTGTTTCATTCAGTTTAACTTAATAGGAACTAAGGCTTAGACAGCAAATAGTGCTCAATGACAATAATCATAGCCCTAATTGAGCATAAATGACCTGGCCTCTTTGAGATTCAGAGTTACCAGCACATGTCAGATGAACTAGGGATTCTCTGACAGAGGCTCAATGACAGACAGTGATGAAAAGCCCTCTGAAATAGCTTCATCATGAGAGAGGAGACTCTGGACTGGTGACAGAGGGCCTAGAACCCATCAGACGGGGAGCTAGTTCCAGAAACAGCATGCAGCTGACACTGACACCTCCTCCCAAGCCATTCACCTGACCCTATGGGACTGCTAGGGAAATGGCTAGCACTTGTGAACTGAGGAGTTTGGACCCTAAAGAGGTGTGCCATTGACAGCTAGTCCTGGCTGGCAGACATGAAGCAGAGTATCACAAGTTGCAGGGAGCTGGGAAAGAAGAAAGGAGAGAATAGGGGAGAATGTCTGCTTTTGCCCCCGGAACACAACCAGATTTTAAGAGAAACTACTCAAGATGAGGGTAATCAGGACTGACCCTTTGGACTGGGTTAGCATTTTTGAGAGACTTGGCCAAACCAGGGGAAGAATGGACTTCCTGCTAATCTAACCCTGTAGAAGCTCAGCCTCACTGAGAATCCCATATCAAAAGAAACTCAGTCCTTTTCATTAAAGACTGAAGCACAGGGACAACTTTTAAGAATGATTATTCTTCAATAGCATACCCTATTTAGGAAATAAACCTTAACTATCTTTTCTTAGGGAAAAAAGTCTAGTGTCTTCATTTTTTAAATCAGGAATACAGAATTCTCAGGGTTTCTTTTCCTTTAATGATTTTTAAAGTGTTTTTGTTTCTTGAAGCGCCAACATGGGTTCAAGGGTATATTCCTGTGTGGTTGAGAAAACAATTTATCTTTGTATTCCAGCAGACAATGTCCAGACCTGGCCCATGCTGCCCTCATCTCTCTTTGCACTAGAACCTGTCCTGTCCCAAATACATTCACCATCATCTACCTTAGCCATCAAAGGAACTACAGTTACAGTTACTTTAGGGCTAGAGAACAAAATTATCCAAACATTTATCTGGCTCCCAAATCCCTAGTTGTGTCTTCAGACAATGCTAGAGGAGCTATTCGTTAGCAGAATGAGGGTAGTACTATTCCACTGCACTCAACACTAAATTACAACCAGTTTTGCAATCTGCCTTTGTGGAATTTCCAGTGCAAGAATTTATAATAAACTCATGAAAGGACTTTTTTTTTTTTTTTTTTTTTTTTTTTGAGGTAGAGTCTCACTCTGTTGCCCAGGCTGCAGTGCAGTGCAGTGGCACGACCGTGGCTCACTGCAACTTCCGCCTCCTGGGTTCAAGTGATTCTCCTGCCTCAGCCTCCTGAGTAGCTGGGATTGGGATTACAGGCACACACCATCACACCCGGCTAATTTTTGTACTTTTAGTAGAGACAGGGTTTTGCCGTGTTGGCCAGGTTGGTCTTGAACTCCTGACCTTAACTGCCTCGGCCTCCCAAAGTGCTGGGATTACAGGCGTGGGCCACTGCACCCAGCTGAAAGGACATTTTTAGTTATGAATTTGATTTCTAAAACTTTTAGTTCTAGCCAGAATGAATGCATAACGAAGAAAGTAAGAAGAAACAAAAATGTACAAGAAATTGGTAGAAAATCTTGTTCATGAGAAGTAGATATGGTTGTTAAAGTAAATATGAGAAAAGCGGGTGTTTTAGGGTCTTCACTATCTAAAGAAGAAAAGCTGCCCCCAAAATGGAAGGTAACTGCAGTTGCAGTTACTTTAGGGCTGACCCTAGTTCCAAATAAAACATTAAAATCGCTGACGCCTAGCACACCAGATGTAATAGTTTCAGGGGTTAAGGCTGGGATGTCAAAGTTACACCAGGGAGTGATTTGGTAACAGTCAAAAGGGAGAGAACATTGATTTGGGCTAATAGGCAATTATAGACTCAGTTTCATTCAAGATTGTAATTCCTAACTTAATGTTTTAAAAAGCAGGACCACAATCTGTACCCTGAGGATTTTTTAATCCTTATTTCTCCCCCTCTAAAAAAAAAAAAAGGAAAAGAAAAAATTCTTGTATCACATAAATTAATCCATGGTGCTCAGAAGGGTCGTGATTTTCTTGGGCAAAATGGCACATAACAGGCGAAAAAAAAAAATGCATCATTTGTAAGTCAGGCCACCCTAGGCTGGATTAATCACTCCCTCCTCGCTGTTCCCTCAGTGCACGGCTCACACTTTCATGAAAGAATTTATCACACTGCGATGTTGTGGAGAATCATCGGCTTCTATGACTGCTCCCTTTCTCTGGACTGTGAGCTCCCTGAGGCCAAAGACTTTGTTTTATTCTTTCACATAAATTCCGTTGGCGCTTAATATATCCCCAGAGTGCAGTGGTACAGAATCAATTATTACTCAGTAAACAAACACTCCCCAGGTTCTGTACTGCACCCAGTCCCCTGTACGAGGTGTAAAAGTCATTCGGCCCCTAATGCGTCACTGGTTTTTGAATCCAGATAGATGTGAGTCCAGCATCCTCAGTCTTAACTCTTGTAAACCTGCCTTTCCTGAGAAGAATCAGTCCATAAATGGGAGACAACACTAGCTTTCCTCTTCCCCCAGTGGCTGCTCCTCCTTAGCCACCTTGCTGGTTCTTCTTCATCTGTCCTGTGTCTTAAATTCGCAGCTACCCCAGGGCTCAGTTTTCAGGCTTCTTCTCTGTATTGATACTAAGCAATCTCATTCAGTCCCAATCATACACTGGCCACTCTCAGGTCATTCTGGCAGCCTGGATCTCTCTCCTGAACTCCAGACGTGCCACATACCTGGACCTTTCCACTTATATGTCTAAGGGAATCTATCTATAGCTTAATATGTGAATTGAATTATCTGGACACTGGCTGGGCATGGTGGCTCACGCCTGTAATCCCAGCACTTTGGGAGGCCAAGGTGGGTGGATCACTTGATGTCAGGAGTTCGAGACCAACCTGGCCAACATGGTGAAACCCGTCTCTACTAAAAACACAAGTAATAATTTAAAAAAATTAGCCAGGCATAGTGGTGCACGCCTGTAATCCCAGCTACTCGGGAGGCTGGGATGGGAAAAGCATTTGAACTAGAGAGGCAGAGGCTGCAGTGAGCCGAGATCACACAACTGCACTCCAGCCTGGGCAACAGAGTGAGATCCTGTTTCAAATAAATAAATAAATAATAAGAAGTATCTGGGCACTTGCTGGGCAGATGGATGCAGTGTTTCTGAGCCCACAGGGATAAGGGAGAACATAAGAAGTTAAGAGCTGTGGAGAGCAGGGGCCGGGTGTGGTGGCTCACGCCTGTAATCCCACCACTTTGGGAGGCTGAGGTGGGCGGATCACGAGGTCAGGAGATTGAGAGCATCCTGGCTAACATGGTGAAACCCCGTCTCTACTAAAAATACAAAAAATTAGCCGGGCGTGGTGACAGGCGCCTGTAGTCCCAGCTACTCAGGAGGCTGAGGCAGGAGAATGGTGTGAACCCAGGAGGCGGAGCTTGCAGTGAACAGAGATCATGCCACTGCACTCCAGCCTGGGCGACAGAGTGAGACTTCGTCTCAAAAAAAAAAAAAAAAAAAAAAAAAAAAAAAAAATAGCTGCGAAGAGCTGGACCCTTGGGTTCACCCGTGTGATTCCATCATATTATAACCATATTTGCATAGTGACCAGCATGGAGAGTGTGGATTTCACGGATGTTTCTGGTAAACTGAACTCATTACAGTCTCAAAATATGATAATTATACCAGGAGAGACTTGAGATCCTGGTTTCAATAAATGCTGAGAAGTAGGAGGAAGCACTTGGTAAATATATGAAAACGTCTTCAAAGTCGCCCCGGCTGGAATGCGGTGGCACAATGTCGGCTCACTGTAACCTCCACCTCCCAGGTTCAAGCGATTTTCGTGTTTCAGCCTCCCAAGTAGCTCAGATTACAGGCGTGTGCCACCACGCCCGGCTAATTTTGGTATTTTCAGTAGAGATGAGGTTTCATCATATTGGCCAGGCTGGTCTTGAACTCTTGATCTCAATTAATCCACCCACCTTGGCCTCCCAAAGTTCTGGGATTACAGGCATGAGCCACAGCGCCCAGTTGAAAAAGTCTCCAAAGTCATGGTGGGCAGCATCCAAAGCAAACTAATTGCTCAGTTAAGGCATCAGAAGGTAAGATTTAATAGCCTTGACACCCACACCAGACATCCTTGTGATTTCTCTAAACTCCAAATCTGATCACATAACTTCCTTGCTTGAAATCCCTTATCAGCTCCTCACATTTTATGGGATTGGATGTCAATTTCTCCACAAGGCATCCAAGGCCTTTCATGGACTGGCTCCTCACCTGCCAGGTCTCTAACCCCTCCTGTCCTGCCCGTCCACCTCCGTGCCATGGGCCACTTACAGTTATCCAAACATGTCTCTACACTTTTGTTCATGCTATTGCCTCTACCTGGAATTCTCTCTTCCTATTTATTCACCCAGGAAATCCTGACTCGGTCCATCCTCTGTGCAGCTCCCCACAAACTTTTCCCTCTTCTCCATGGCAGAATGAGTTTCTTTGTCTTCTGGGTTCCTTTAAACCTTTTGTACATCTTTTAGCCCATGACAATGTTATTCTTTGTTAATTGCTTTGTCTCCCAACTGGACTCTGAGATCTTCAAGGGAAAAGTCTGATGTTTGAGTTTTTGAAATCCTTGATGCCCAGTGTTGTTATTCCTGGAACACAGTAACAGTTTAGAAAATGCTTGATAAAATGAATGAATGAACAGCTGAGCCCTTGCCGGAACAAACGAAAAATAGTATCTAGTTATACCAACATTCCATTAGGGGAGCAATACAAAACTTGATGCCCTCTAACAGCATTTAAGGCTTGTTCTCAACTAAAGTAATAGGATAAAATATTTTCCATTTTAAACTAGACCTAATGTAAATCAATCCCTGATACACCTGAAGAAACATATTTATAAAAGTTCACTATATTCCAGGTTCTGAGTTTCACAGTGGATACTTCTTATCGGTACAGATGAATGGAAAGGGCAGGGGCCATATGTACTAATATTTTGTATTTTTATGTTACGTAGCATGTATCACAAAGCTTTGCTCTTCACAGACATAATCTCATTTCTAAAGTCTGCTCCACCTAGAAAGCTTATTGCTCCACATATAACAAACGCTGTGGAATCCGATGACTACACAGCTTCCTAATTTCCCATTGTTCTATATCCATCATATCCTGTCTTGAACGCACGCACTTGCTGTTGATGAGGTCAGGAGACACAACTCATACGGCCTCATATCCATAATTCTGATCAATTTTGAGTTCAATACTAGTGTTCAATGAATGTGTCTGGCTGACACATTCTCAGCCTGAGACCAGCATCCCCCAACCTGGGTAAATATGTCCTTGCAGATTCCTTAGCATCCAGCATTGTTCAGTTCAGCATTCAGCACAGTGAATTGTAATGGTCTGTGTACTTACCTACACCCAGACAAGACTGTGAACTCCCTGAGGAGACTGGCATGATCTTATTCTTTCTCCTAGCCTCAGCTGCCAGCATGGTACCTGGCACGTACGTGTTAGGTAAATATTTTTTTAAACAAATAAGTGAGCTAATTCCATAATTTTATAAGGCTAGTGAGAGACTGATTTCTGCCAGCACTCTCGGGAAGAGGCTGGATTGCTTTGGGTCTGTACACAGACATACGTGTATATATGTTATAGAAGAGCTGGTCTTGTATGTAGGAAACTGTCTAATTTAAGGCTACTAGGAAAACACACACACACAGACACACACACACACACACACACACACACACACACTTTCGTTAGAATCTTCCCAAATCAGAAGCTGAGGTGTCTGACTTTCACCATTAGAGAGTCATACCTTTGGATATACATGGCTTCCTCTCAACATATCTTGAAACTATGTGACCTTGTTATCACAAAAAAATTAAATCTCAGACATCCCCAGCATCTGAGATGTATCCTCAAGCAGTGCTCCCCCTAGCTCTGTTGAGAATCTCAGACAGACCCCTGCTTACTCTCTGTATTTTGCATTAGAAAGTGACTGACTTGTGTCTTTAAAAATATATAGCTATATGTCAAGTAAGTACTTTCAAATTATATATATCATATTTACAAACAACTAAAACATATCAATTTGTAGAACTCCATGAATTCAAAATGATACTAAAAATAAAAACCAAAACGTAATTGGCCACCATTAAATCTAGTGATCAACTTCTTATATTGAAATTGGCAAATGAAGGCAAAGAATCAAGCATTTATTCTTTCCTATATAAACTGTACCACTGGGTAACCAAAATGTAATTAAGGTCGAAATTTATCTTCACAACAAGAATTCAGCAAGTAAGTAAAGAATAAATGACAGAATCAGAGTATCACTCCCTGAAATAGAATTATAACATATTCATGAATTAATGAATTTACACATTGAGCATCAATGTCTGGTAACATCACAGAAAGAAAGGCAACCAGACATCATATGCCTTCTGATGGAAGTATAAAATACCAAGTATAACAAAGTCTGATCAAACTACTAGGAAAACACAAACACACAGACACACACACACACACACACACTCTTTCGTTAGAATCTTCCCAAATCAGAAGCTGAGGTGTCTGACCTTCACCATTAGAGAGTCATACCTTTGGATATACATAGCTTGATCCAACAATCAATTCATAAGAAATATAGAGAAGAGTATAACAGCATAACATGTTAAACGACATGTTAAACCAACAAATTTTTTTTTTTTTTTTTTTTTTTTGAGATGGAGTCTCGCTTTGTCGCCCAGGCTGGAGTGCGGTAGTGCTAGCTCGGCTCACTGCAAGCTCCGCCTCCTGGGTTCACACCATTCTCCTGCCTCAGCCTCCCGAGTAGCTGGAACTACAGGCACCCGCCACCACGCCCAGCTAATTTTTGTATTTTTAGTAGAGGTGGGGTTTCAGTGTGTTAGCCAGATGGTCTCAATCTCCTGACCTTGTGATCCACCCACCTCAGCCTCCCAACAAAGTATTTTTAAAAGACAACATTTATGAGACAATCAAAAATTTGAACACTGGCAGTATATATGATTATATTAAATAGTTATCACTTTTTTTTTTTAGGTTGGATAATGCCATTGAGGCTACATTTAAAAAAAATCCTTAACTTTTAGAAATGCACACTAAAATATTTACAGATGAAATAATATGACGTTTGGAATTTGCTTCAAAAATAATGCAGAGTAGGGACAGAGCAGTGGGACAAGATGGTCTTGAGTTGATAGTTGTTGAAACTGAGCAACAGGTATATGGGAGTTCATTCTCCCATTTTGTCTACTTTTGCATACACTTAAAATGTGCCATATAAAACATTTTTTTCTTTTAAATTATTAACTGATTCCGAAACATTCCTATATTCTTGTCCTAAGGGATAGCTATCCCTCTCCCACTCCTTGAGATCATTATCCTAGAGAATCTTCTGGAAATTGCAAATATCCCAAGGAAAGTAACTTGTTAATTCATTAACAGCTATCTGTATACTAATATAGAGGGTTATTTCCTAGAACGCCTTTAACACTGAAAATACGGAGTTCCTGTGAGTAGAGGTAAAATAAAACTTTGGGGGAGGGAAACAGAAGGGCAGAGGGAGGGAAGAAGAAAGAAGAAGAATAAATTTTGTCTTCATTACAGTTTTCCAAAGGCCTTCATTTGTTGGCATATACATCTTCTTTTTAGCGGGTTTTAGTAAGAGAACTTTCACGGGGGGTGGGGAGCGGGGGGAGAGAAATGCTTACATTCTTGGCTCTTAGGTTAAATTTTCACAAAGGATCCCTTTTTATGTTGTCAAAGGGTAATATAAATATTTTTAGGACAAAAAGGGCTTCTTTTTGCATTACCCAGTGATCCAATGATGAGACTGCTTGGGTGGGGCTAGGGTAAATTTTTGCCTGAACCTGAGAACCGTCTAGACCTGTACACAAGACCACAAGGGTGTGGAAACCAGGAGAGTAAGAGTCACTTCAACTGCTGGAGAATATAGCTTTCATAGAAGATCTCTGGAAGAACACCAAGAAAGTGGCTGCCTCTGGGGAGGGAAACTGGGGCACTTGGGATATATTGGGAGGGGGAAAAAGGATGGCTCTTTATTGTTACAGCCAAGTTATACTGTGGTCAGCGCCTTAAAATATGTGACGACATCTTGTAAACAGGCTTTTGTTGACCTAAGTGACTGTACCTTTTATCTTGAAATTAGATAGAAGACAAATGGCTATTTATGGGTTCCTTGGCTGTCCCAGCTGCTGGGCACCACCCACTCTGTTTGCATGTGTTCCTCATATTCTCTGGCCCTGCCCTCCCTTCCGCACCCCAGCCTCTCCGAATCTAATTAAGAATAGTAGATGGGCCGGGTGCGGTGGCTCAAGCCTGTAATCCCAGCACTTTGGGAGGCCGAGACGGGCGGATCACGAGGTCAGGAGATCGAGACCATCCTGGCTAACCCGGTGAAACCCCATCTCTACTAAAAAATACAAAAAAAACTAGCCGGGTGAGGTGGCAGGCGCCTGTAGTCCCAGCTACTCGGGAGGCTGAGGCAGGAGAATGGCGTAAACCCGGGAGGCAGAGCTTGCAGTGAGCTGAGATCCGGCCACCGCACTCCAGCCTGGGTGACAGAGCGAGACTCCGTCTCAAAAAAAAAAAAAAAAAAAAGAATAGTAGATGGTCACTAGAACTGACAAGAATCACATTCTAATAGTTTTATTACAACTTCTATGGTGTGACATAGTATCAGGGAAAACCCAAATTTCCCACAGTAGCACTCCAATAGCAGAGCTGTATGCTCCTGTTTTACCTTAAATATTCAAGTGAATTCTGTGGCTTATGATTTAAGCACTCCGTTTCTATAGAACATGGTATCATAAGTTACTATTAGGAAAAGGGTCTCACCATCTTTATCCTGTGGTCTCAAGCAGCAGCCCGGCACACTTTGCAGATCCCTAGAATACTGAGTCTACTTTTATATTTTTGCTTTTTCCTGTTTATTTAGGTGTTATTTACATACATTAAAATTCACTCACTTTAACTGTACAGTTTAACTTTTCTTATTGTATACAAGGCGTAACTACCAGCATGATCAAAATGTAAGATGGTTCCTTTACCTTCGAAAGCTTTTCCGTCCCCTTTTGTCCGAGTTCAGTTATGAGACACTGGATTGGGTTTCACAGCCTTTTCTAGCATTGATTGGGGTGATTTCAGCAAAGTCGCTTTACCTCTCTAGCTGTGTTTCTGCCGCTGTTAAATGAGGAATGCTGGAACAGATTTGTTTCCAGGGACTCTTGCAATACTTGCAGAAAACGCGAGAGTGGGGTGAGTGTGGAAATCACACACTTGTGGGCCCCATGATTGATACTAATGGGTAAAAGCATGTGGTTGTATCAGTTAAGGTTCTTCTCTCTTCTCTTGCTAGCGTGTTATTATTTATTTTATTTATTTATTTTTTGAGAAGGAGTCTCGCTCTTGTCGCCCAGGCTGGAGTAGGCTGGAGTGCAGTGGCGTGATCTCGGTTCATTGCAACCTCCGCCTCGGGTTCAAGCAATTCTCCTGCCTCGGCTCCTAAGTAGCTGGGATTACATGCACCCGCTACCACACCCGGCTAATTTTTGTACGTTTAGTAGAGACGGGGTTTCACCATGTTTGGACATGCTGGTCTCCAACTCCTGACCTCAGGTGATCCACTCGCCTCAGCCTCCCAAAGTGCTGAGATTACAGGCTTGAGCCACCGCGCCCGGCCGTTAGCGTGTTATCTTGTCTAAGCATCAGTTTCCTCATCTGCAACACCAGGCTTATTAACAAGACCTATCTGTACACTGTTGTGGTGATGAAGTGAGATGTTCATGCACCCTTAAATGTGGGTTGATATTTTTATTACAGTATACTGTAAAGTCACTGCATTCGGCTATCTCCGGTACTACACATTTACACAGACTGATTTCCATAACCAAAACACAAGCACAAAGCTCATGCCTCCGACCCAAGCAACGCGGGAAGCCCAGCTGCCCACGTTCTGGGGCTCTGAGAACAAATGGGAACCAACGCCCGTGCTTTCAAAGTGCTGCGGTAGGGGGCAGAATCGGGAACCGGATGTTCTAAGACTGTCGCACGAGCGCGACGTAAAGCGGATCTGCTTTATGGCACCTTGCTTTCGCCGTAAAGCGCCATCAGGGAGCCCACGTGGTTGTGTTGACTGGACAGCTTCCTGGTGAAAAACGCGACTTTTCCAAGTGGGCAAACTTGACGTTGTCGCTATGGGCAAACGCGGGAGCCGGAGCCAGAGCCAGCTACTCAACACCCTAACTAAAAAGCAGAAGAAACATCTTCGAGATTTCGGCGAGGAGCATCCCTTCTATGACAGGTCTGAAGGGGCGTGACAGGGTTCCCCAGTCGCCAGGGTCGTATCCTCGGGTTTTGTCCTCTGGCCTCCCGGATAGTGCTGCTCCGGCCTTTTCCCACGCTTCCCTGGCTCCCGCCGTGCTCGGCCGGGGAGATTCTGGCGCCATCCCGCCGGGAGATGGAGTGCTTCACGGGCCTTTTTGTTGAGCCCGTAATTTCATGCTAAGAGACACGCCCGTTGTTTGGGGGCGGCTTTTGTGGGTTTTTTTTTTTTTTTTTTTTTTTTTTTTTGAGACAATGTTTCACTCTGTCGCCCAGGCTGGAGTGCAGTGGCGCGATCTTGGCTCACGCAACTTCTGCCTCCCGGGCTCAAGCGATTTTTCTGCCTCAGCCTCCCGTGTAGCTGGGATTACAGGCGCCGGCCACCACGCCCGGCTAATGTTTTTTGTATTTTTAGTAGGGATGGGGTTTCACCATGTTGGCCAGGCTGGTCTTGAACTCCTGACCTCAGGTGATCCACCCACCTGGGCTTCCCAAAGTGTTGGGATTACGGGCGTGAGCCACCGCGCCCGGCTATGGGGCCAGATTTTTGTGTGGTCAGAGATCTTCTAGGAATTTTTTGTGGAGATATATATATATCCACAAAACATATATATATATATATATATATTTTTTTTTTTTTTTAGACGGAGTCTCGCTTTGTCGCCCAGGCTGGCGTGCAGTGGCGCGATCTCAGCTCACTGCAACCTCCGTCTCCCGGGCTTAAGCGATTCTCCTGCCTCAGCTTCCCGTGTAGCTGGGATTACAGGCGCCTGCCACCACACCCGATCAATTTTTTGTATTTTCAGTACAGACGGGGTTTCACCATGTTGGCCAGGGTGGTCTCGAACTATTGACCTCAGGTCATCTGCCCGCCTCGGCCTCCCAAAGTGCTGGGATTACAGGCATGAACCACCGCGCTTGGCCTGTTTTTATAATTATTTTTAACTTACATAAAATGAATGTACATATTTGTGGGATATAGTGTGATATTTTGATACCAATACATGTACCCAATGTGTAATAATCAAATCCGGGTAATTAGCATATTCATCATCTCAAACATCATTTCTTTGCTTTGGGAACATTGAAAATCGGCTCTTCTAGCCATTTGAAAATATACAATAAATTGTTATGGTCACATTATATGTTTTCTGTGTTTTTAAAGAATTTGTTGGGACATCATTGATCTATGCAATTACAATAAGGAAATAAGTGTATATAGTAGTTGTGGTTTCTCTAGAAATGTGTAGGTGCAGTTATGATCTCAGTGCTCATCCCACTACTTTGGGCTGCTTTATTGTCAGTTAGGGACATTCTTTTTTTATTTTTTTTCGAGACAGGGTCTCACTTCGTTGCCTAGGCTGGAATCCAGTGCTGCAATCCTGGCTCACTGCAGCCACCACCTCCTGGGCTCAAGCAGTCCTCCTGCCTCAGCCTTCCCAGTAGCTGAGACTACAGGTGCACAGCACAACACTGGGCTAATTTTTCTTATTTTTTGTAGAGATGAGGTCTCAGTATGTTACCCAAGTTGGTCTCAAACTCCTGGGCTCAAGTGATTCTCCCACCTTGGCCTCCTAAAGTGCTGGGATTCCAGATATGAGCCACCACTCCCAGCTTAGAGGGACATTCTAATTAAGAAATTTGCTAGAAAAAGATGAACCCCGAGATCTTTTATTTAGCCAAGTTGTATCCTTCTTTTGGATGAGAGCCATGTATAACTCTAGTGTTTGTCATGTGACCTCGTTAAACTTTTCATTTGTCAGTTATTAAGCATATTCTTGCAAGCCCTGCCCAAGTGCATGTGTAATTTTTGCATGACTATATCTAAAATGTATTTATAATGTTATATTCTGCCTTTTTCATTTAATGTCTCATTTGACCTTTTCCTAATTTCTACATACTAATAGTTAGAGTGTAACATTGCCTGTTTCTTTTTAGGGTTTCCAGAAAGGAAGCAAAACCACAGATTTGTCAACTGGTAATGCTTTATACCTTCTTTTTAATAGTTGGTTTGGGGTTGTTGCCACTAAGATTATATCTAATAATAAAGCTTGATTACATTTCTATTCCTTTTGATTTCAGATGCAAGCTATTATTTTGGCAATATTACTTAATTTTAAATGAAGATGTCTATAAAAATGCCATTGTGATATCTAATACAGAAGCTACAGTTTGAAATTGTCCCAGGAGACTAGCCTATTAGGCCCTGTTACAGAGGCTTACCAGAGGGCTCTTAGTGAATCCTAAGAGGGAATATCTTTTTTGGTTAGCATAAAGGAATCACAAATACAGTGCAAAATGAACAAAGGGGCTATCATATTAAAACAAACTAAAAAAGAAGAAAAACCTGTTTTCTTTTGTTGTTTTGTAATTGTCCTGTTGTTCTGTTAAACCTGTGGCCTGATGCCTGGGACATAAATTAAATCTCATAACCTGAAGTTTTATGTTTTAAAAGTGGGCAGTAGCAGTTTGGAGAATATGAAGAGCTTCTAGAATCATAGCTAGATTAGCAATTTTAAGTAAATTTGAATTTGGGCTTCGTTTAATAGATGTTGGCTTGATGATAGTTTTAGGGTAACAATGAGAACAATACAGTTTTTGTTCTTAAAATTCTCCTTTTCTTTTTAGTCAGAGAGTTCAGATTCTTCAGATTCTGAAAGTGAATCAGAGAGTGAGCCAGAACAAGTTTCTGGCTACCACAAACTACTTGCTACATTAAAAAGTGTTTCTGAGGAAGAAGAGGAGGATGAAGAGGAGGAAGAGGAAGAAGACAGTATTGTAGATGATGCAGAAATGAACGATGAAGGTGGTGGTAGCGATGTCAGTGTGGAAGAAAAGATGGCTGCAGAGTCTACTGAAAGTCCAGAGAGTAGGTGTCTTTAATATAGGCTTATGATCTTTGCCAGAACTATAGACAGTTCACCTCACGGGCATGGTACCTTGTATACTGTGTGAGTTGGATGAAAGGACGTGAATCCAAACCAGGGTTTTAACCTTGTTGGGTTTGATTATATCTTTGAGAATCTGATGGAAACACAGAACCTTCTTAGCACAGCTATGCAGAAATAACATTTTTGCTTGTCATTTCAGGGACTACACCAGTACTAGTGAAAGACCTCCTAACACAGAGGAAGGAGAACACAGTTCTCTCTTTGTGACTGTCTGAATTTATTGAAGAGGTTACTATTCTTCCCTTAGGGAGACCAAGTTTGATGGGAGATAGACATAAAAACATATAAAAATTTTCAAACAGTAGATTTGCAATTGCATGGAACAGCTAGATGTAAGGGGTTGAAGAGACGCAGAGTGGTTGAACACGGCCAGCGTAAACTAGGGAAGGCTTCAGGGACTCTGTCTCACTCAGACTTCAAGGTGACTTTTTTCTTCAACTTCAAAATCACCTTCATTGAGGTATCATTTACATACAGTAAAATGTATCCAATTTAAATATGCAGTCTGATGGGTTTTGATAAAGGTATATATCCAAATCAAGATACAGAACATTTCCATTACCTCCAGAAATTTTTCTTGTCCTTTTGCAATCAGTTCCCCACCCTTGGCATCAGGCAGCCACTGACCTGCCTTCTGTCACTGTAGGTTAGTTTTGCCTGTTCTAGAAATTCATATAAATTGAATCATACAGTATGACTCCTTTTGTGTCTAGCTATTTTTGCTTCTCATGTTTTTCTAATTTATCTGTGTTGTGCATGTATTAGTTGCTTATTACTTTTAGTTGCTGGAATAGCATTCCATTGTCTGAATATATCTAGGTGACTTTTTACATCTTATTATTTTCATGCCTATTTTTCTTACAGACTTATTTTTTTCTATACCTTCTGGTGTTATATATCATTCCAGGTATTTTAACTGATCAGTTTTACTGAGATAAAAATTCATTGACTTACACTTAGGAATTTGTTTTGTTTCTATTTTTCTTTGCTTTTTTGGATTTTTAAAATTGAAAATATTTTTTATCATTATAAAAATAATATATATTTACTGTAAACATTTAAGAGGGTAACATAGTTACCCACTATCCCTGCTACCCAGAGATAAACACCTTTAGCATTGTATATAACCTTTCAGACTATATTTTTATGATTATATATGTGAGTATGTATACAAATTTATGTGTATCTGTATAATGGCCTTATACATTTCTGTAACTTCCTATATCTGTAACTCTGGATTCACATTAGCTTCTTAATTACATAGTATTTCATTGTAAAAATATGATTGTACCCCATTGATAGACCTTTTTCCCCCAGTTATTTATCATAATCAGCACTGCTTTAACATCCTCTCATGTACATCTTAGTGCACTATGTCTAGTTATTATTTTAGAATAAGTTCCTAGAACTAGAACTGGATATATTAATCAGAATTCTCCAGAAAAACAGAACCAATAGGATATGTGTGTATATGAGAAAGAGATCTGGCTCACGCCTGTAATCCCAGCACTTTGGGAGGCTGAGGCAGGCGGATCGATTCAGCTTAGGAGTTCGAGACCAGCCTGGCCAACATAGCAAAACCCCATCTCTACAGAAAAATACAAAAATTAGCCAGGAATGGTGGTGCGGGCCTGTAGTTCCAGCTACTTGGGAGGCTGAGGTGGGACGATCACTTGAGTCCAGGAGTTGGAGGTTGCAGTGAGCCAAGATGACGCCACTGCACTCCAGCCTGGGTGACACAGCCAGACCCTGTCTCAATATATAAATAAAAAATAAAATGCTCATCCAAAAACATCCTCGCAGAAACATCCAAAATAATGTTCGACGAGATATCTGGGCACTGTGTCCCAGCCAAACTGAGACATAAAACCCACCATCCCACATCATGCATTGATGATTAGGCTTAATTTTGAAATCGATGTTTTCTACCTGAATTTACCTAAATATAAATAGTATCAATAAAGATTATTGTTGGTATAGCCTAAGGAAATAAATTTTGTCAACAGAAGTATAATTTGTGAGTAAATAATTTGATAAAATGTTTCTCAAAACTGCAGATGTACCTTTATCTGCTGACCCTGAGGGAAAAGAAGATGGGGAAGGGCCACCGGGCACATCACAAGCATCCCCCGAAGAGTTCACAGACGCAAAACATGAGTCACTGTTCAGTCTGGAAACCAATTTTCTGGAAGAGGAAAGTGGAGACAACTCGTCTTTGAAAGCATCTCAAGGTCATAGCGCAGTGTGTGTTACTTGAGTTCACCAGGTGCTTAGTATGGAATTTGTGTACTAATACACATTGAATCTATTATTGGAACAAACAGCAATAAAACAGTTTGGTGGCTATATCTAGAGCTGGGAAAAATACTTCTAAAAGGTATTTTGTGTTTTTCAAGGGTTACTCAGTGTTTAGGGGTTGGAGGGGATGTTTAGGAGAACAAACAACTTAAGAATGATGGTAGGGAAGGTCAGCTTCCCAGGCCTCACATTTTCATTATTGGGGTCAGGGGAAGATTTCTGATTTTCTCCCCAAGCAGGGAAAGAGAAAGAAAAAGAGGAAAAATACTTCCTCTACCCCTCACTTGCTGTTCTGTTTTGGAGCAGTAATTTTTCAGATTTGCAAGACCCAGGGGTGGCTAATCTGAGTGGTCTTTATTACAGGGAGACCCTCAAAAGCCAAAAAGCCCTACCCTGTGTCTCCTGCCTCTCACAGACTCTTGACCACTCCTGTGACCAAATGGCAGTCATGTGGACAAGACGTGCCTATGTCAGGGTTTGATGGGTTCCTGCTGTCTCAAGTCCAGTTTCTCAGCCAGTGTCTAGGTGGGCAAGTCAGGTTGGTCTTGTTCTGTATCCTGATTGCCTTCGTTGATCTCATTGCCATTCTTCAACCCAGCTTTACCTTTAATGAAACAGAAATTTTAATCCTTATTTGACTCATTTAGTTCTGTTGGTTATTTTGCAGAAGTGACAGGTAGAATTTGGAGATTTTAATACAAACTCCCTTCTGAACGATTAAAACTTAGAAACTTTGGAGGAAACATTAGGAAGCTTGACTGTCCCATAATTTCTGTGGTTGTTTTGCCCGTACAGATATATTAGCATCTAGAATTCTTATGTCCTGTTGTTCACTCTTAGATATTTAATACAAGATGCTTTTCGTTTGAAATTTTACTGTTTGGATGCTTGAATGGGTCATTTAACTTTGTTCTGTTTCTTGTGAGTGGGACTGGGAGAGAAGGTTGGGTGGCTAGCTCAGAATACTAAAGATTACTTGGAGTGCAGATGCTATCATGTGGATCATTTGTTCAATTCTGTGGAGTATTGATCATTTCTATGTGTCTCAATGCAAGATCAATCAGACATGGAACCTGTTCTTAGAGACCTTGCAGTCTGCTAGATAAGACATGTATATATACATATATATGTGTGTGTGTGTGTGTGTTGGAATGGGTGGGCTGGGCAGGGCAGGAGACTAGAGAAAGTGATGACTCTGTAGGGAACAAAGGGAGCCAATGTTGTGCCTAACACAGTAAGCCTGGGAAGTATTTATTGTGATTCAGTGGTAACATTAAATTGATAACGTTTAGATATTATCCAAATCCAGCCTCAGTGAAGGAGAGGCTGGAATTTTTGGTTGAAAGAAGGAAATGCACAGAGGCAGAAGAATTTGAGGGCCATATAGTCCAGAAATGACACTGGAGATGCAGGTTGGAGGTATATCCTAAAGTGCTCTGAATTTTGGACTGAGAAGTTTCTTCAAAGGTTTTCAAGCTGGGAAGTAATATAATTAGAGAAATGTTTTAGGAAGATGAACCTTTCAGAAATTTTTAAGCTCTGGACTTGGCTAGAGGATGGGGAAAGGCAATGGAGAAAAGGATGAGTTAACACAATGAAGGTCAACATGTCTTTCACAGGGGAAGACCAGAAAACCCCTCTATAGTTGCATAGTGTGCTGACATTTTTTATTTCTGAATTAGATCCATTTCTTCAACATGTGAACAAAGAACTGAAAGAAAAAGAAATTCAGGCTGTTGCCACAAATCCCAAAACCACCCACGAGCTTAAAGTAAGTGTTGCTTGGTCATCCTGGTCAGAAATAGAGAAAACTCTAAATAAAACAGTGGTCTTGGGTTTTAGTAGCCTCCCAGAGTGTATGATATACACCTGTGGTAGATGACTTGCTAGGGAAGCAGGGCATAGGAAGGCTAGAAGAGCCTAGTGGGGCACAGATGTAGCCAGAAAAAGCACCAAGAAGCTGGAGTGTGGGTGCCAGATAATATAATGATGGGTAAGAGTGGATTTGGAGACCAACATCTTCAAGGAGCTGTTGCATTTTGACCAAAGGCAAGTTAATGTGCTTTTTTGCTATTCACTATTCTAGTCTGCTGGAGGGGGATAATAATACCTATTTCAAAATAGAATAGTTTACTAATACATAGTGTTCAGCAAAATGGTGTTCATTAAAATAGTAGGTACTACTATTGTTCATTTGTTTGAAATTATTGGAGGTAGGTCCACAAATAAATTACCCAGACATTGGGCAGTTTTTACTTCTTTGTTCCCACCACTGATACCATTCATCAGAGTTGGTCATCCTTTTTTAATTGAAATTTTTATTGAGGAAATAATTATAGATATACATGCCATTGTAAGAAATCATACAAAGACATCTTGTACCCTTGGCCCAATTTTCCTCAATGGTGAAATCTTGTAGAACTGTAGTATAATGTCACAGCCAGGAAACTGACATTGATACAATCTACCAGTCTTACTCAGATCTGGTTTTACTCCTGTTCAACTGCGTATGCCTGTGCCTGTATTTAGTTATATACAATTGTATCATGCGTGGGTTCCTGTATCTACCCCTGCCATCAAGATGTAGAACATTTCCCGCAAAATATGGATCCTTGCTGCCCTTTTATAACCATATCTACTTCCCTCTGCGCCCCACCCCACCCCCATTTCTAAGCCCTGATAACCGCTAATCTGGTCTCCATTTCTATAATTTTGTCATTTAAAAAATGTTAAATGACTCATACAGCATGTAACCTTTTGAGATTGTTTTTTTTTCACTCAGCATAATTCCCTGGAGATTCATCCAAGTTATTTCAGCTGTCAGTAATTTATTTCTTTTTATTGCTGAGATTGTCCTATTTTTAGATCAGCAATTTAGCTATAATGAAAAAATTCTTAAACTCGTATCCCACAAAATACTATTCCTTAGGATTTAAACAAAATGGACAGATTTCTTGTCATAGAACTTGTCAACACCTTTAGTATCTAATGTACATTGTGAATCTCCCTCAGAGGAATTAAGTTTTGTGATGTTTATCAAGGGTATTTGACTATGGAACCCCTTTGTTTCTAGAATGAATGTTGACTCTTCCCAGAATATATTCCACAGAACAGTGTGGGACAACTGATAGGGTGAAGAGCTCAGATTTGAAGTCAGAAACCTTGAGGTCTAGCCCTCAGCTCCTTTTCTTCTGTGTAAACGTTGTCTGTATCATACAACCTCTTTATAAACCTCAGCGTTTCCTAAACTATAACGTGAGTATCATGGTAACTACCTTGCAGGGCTGTTGTGAGGATTAAATGAGATGATCTATAAATAATGAAAAAATTTGCTAAATATATTATTATGTGAATGTAATTTACTGTTATTCATTTTTAATTTAGCCCTTGATCTGTTTCTCCCCTAGTGGCCTATCCTGGGCCAGCTTGTCTTTTCCTCTAAGTTTCAGAAGTTGGAAACATTTAAACCCCCAAAGGATATTGACTTAAAGTCACTTCATCTCCAGAAGCCTCTGGAATCCACCTGGACTAAGACCAACAGCCAGTTCCTATCTGGTCCCCAAAAATCAAGCAGCCCATTCACCCCCCTCCAGAAAGAACTCTTCTTAATTATGAATTCTTACCGGGACCTGTTCTACCCAGAAAGCACTGCCCTGAAGAACGGGGAAGAGATCCGCCATGTGTATTGCCTGCATGTGATAAATCACGTCCTCAAAGCCAATGCCCAGGTGCTTGGCAACAATAGCAGACGCCGAAGCCAGAAGTTTGGAGTGGGTGATGATGATGACTTCAGAGACCAAGGGTTAACAAGGCCTAAGGTGAGTGCAGCAGGAAGGCTTTGCTCTCGAGAAGGAGGCTGCAAGGCACTGCCATAGAGGTGCCTGACACTTAGCAGGAACTTGGGTGTTTTAATAATTGGCATCATGAATGAGCCCAAATGTGAGCATAGTAAGTAGGCCAGGTAGTGTCAGAGCATCACTGCAGCAGTTTAGTGGGCTGTTTCTGACAATGGATGTAGCTGGAAACTTGTGAGAAGGAGGCACTTCATGACACTTTCCTTAAAGATAAACCCAGAGTATAGAAATAAAACTCCATTATAAATCTCTTCTTTGTGGTTGTCAGAGCTGGATGAGACCTTAATGAGCCTTTTATCCAATCCCTCCGTATTACAGGTATGGACAGCCCCAAATTTGTAGAAGTTTGTAGAGGGCCTTGCTAAAGAGAACCAGGGAAAGAGTAGCAGAGATGAGGCAAGAACCATGGATTCTCTTCATTAAGCCACATACATATGTCAACCTTTGGAAACAAAAATTTATATTTGCTACTGTAAAGTTTTTGCTGCTTAAAGTGATGAGTTTATATTCATAAGTCTAAGCTCTAGTGGATTTGAGGCCTTAACAGGAAATGGCTTTCAATTATGTCTACATTATTCATGATGTTATAGAACCAGGACTTGTCCCCCTGCCCTGAACTGCATCTCTCTGTATTGAAGAGCCTCATCTTTTTATAATTTTCTCAGTGAGTTTAATAGAATCCTAGAATTTTGATACTAATGTGGCTTTTAGAAATTTTTTAGTCAAACTCCCTTGTTTAATAGCAGGGGAAACCAAAGCCCTGATGCTTACTTAGTGTCACCGCTGGAACAATAAGCCGGTCCTCTCAAATCCTGGTCCACCATTTCTGTACTGTATCAAGCTGAGTCCACTGCACTCCTTGGGGCTTGAACATCAGGGTTATAAGGTTATTTGTTTCCTTTTAGAATTACATAGAAGAATAAGAGGCAGATTATCTATGAAGCATATTATAATTTGGTGAATTATGTGGTTTAACTGGGGTTATGTCCATTATGTTGTTTACAATAGGAAATTAGAAATTAATCATTTATTAAGCATCTTCGGTTTTTATTCTCAACAGTAACTTTAAATATTTTTGAATATGCTTAGAAAGCTGAGTCCTGTTTTTCCCATTAATTGTGGTCATTTTTTTTTTTTAGAAATGCTTTATTGTCATTTCTGAAAGACTGTACTAGAGAATGCACTGAAAATGTAATGATGTGTTAATCCTTTTTTGTACCTGCTTTATTTCTTCTCTACTTGTTCCATTTATTTATTCGGCATGTATTTATTCACTGTGTCTTAAGGATAAAAATATTGCACTAAATGCTGTGGGAGACACAGAAATGGAGTAACACTTCTTTCCCTCAAAGAGCTCATGTGTTTATGTCCTTGAGTTTTTACTAGTGGACATATCTGTTAGAGGTATTGGCTTATTGTAAAAGGTATTTCCAAATTCTGCTTGAGAAATGTCTCAAGCAGAGACACATGGATTCACGGGTCTAAAGTCCGCAGGTCATGGTGCTGGGGTTATGAAACGTGCTCAGTTTCTGGTGTTAAGCCAGGCCCTGTGCAAAGGGGGTAACATAAGTATGTTTCCTGGCTAGGAGCCACTGCTCTACATGGAGCTTTTTAGCTCCACTTCCTCAGCAGGTTCACCTCAAGATCTGGTTCCTTCCTCTTGCCCCCACTAAGGCTGCTGTTGCTGTCTGCACAGGTACTGATAGTGGTGCCATTCCGGGAAGCTGCTTTGCGGGTGGTGCAGCTCTTCATCAGCCTCCTCGAGGGTGACAGCAAGAAGAAAATCATTGTGAGCAACAAAAAGAGGTTTCAGGGAGAATATGGATCAGATCCCGAGGAGAGACCACCCAACTTGAAGAGGCCTGAGGATTATGAAGCCGTGTTTGTGGGCAATATTGATGACCACTTCAGGATTGGTAATTCTTCCTTATCTACTTTGAGACCTAAAGTGTGAAGGTCTGCATAGCTGGAGACCAGAAGCTGGAATTAGACATTTTCCCAGTGGATCACTCACTGCACCTCTTAACAGAACCAGTGTGCCTTTGAGACATGTTGTTTGCCTTGGGAGAGTCTTTTCTTGGCTAATGGGGTGGCTATTAGGCCAGTGGAGTGGGGAGTCTCTGAGGCCACATATGAAAGGCACATGTACATTAATAACAGAAATTTATAACAAGTGTATAACAGAAGTGTGTAAGCACACCCATAGCTGGTAGCAGATAGATGCTACAAGGGGTGCTGTAGGATGTTGGAAGTGATGGGGCTGATGGGGTCATTCTGGGGAGGCTGAATAAACTGACTGTCTCTACATAAAGGTGGACTTTCTCCTGTCTGCTACATAATACCTACCCTGAATAATCTCCACACATGACTTCCACCCACATTTTCACGTTTTTGCTTGTCTCTCATTCAGCTCCCATTGACTTTGGTTGGTTATACCTTTCTAGAGTACAGTTCTTGAGAAAATGTTCATTAGTCGCATATGCTCATTCACAAATACTTATTGAGTATTTACAGTGTGCCAGACACTGTTGAGAATATACAAATAAATATAGAAATAAAAGTTATAGTTCCCATTGCTAAGGAAATCCAGCCTACGACAGGGAGCAGGCAGTGCAGGATACATGTGCAGTGGTTGTTCTCGGAGCATTTAAAACAAACCCCTTACCCAAAATGGGGGCAGGGTGGTTAGGGAAGATGTCGTGATGGAGGTGTCATCTGTATTAGGTGGAAACCTATGCAGGATTTAGCCAGTTTCAAAGGGAGGTGACTGAGTGGAAGAAAACATTTCAGACAGGAAACTGCCTGTTGCAGAGGCCTCAGGGTGACTAAGCTTGGAATGACCTGTGATTCACACAGGCTTCGGTATGGTGGAATGTAAAGCATAGGAGATGAGAGCCCATGTTTTGTTTGGAACATATATGACTGTCCAGCAAGCAGTTAGTATATTGTTCTGGAGCTCAGGAAAAAGATAAGGGCTGGAAATACACATTTGTGTGAAGGTGACGTTAAAGCCACGATCAGTGAGTCAGTTTACCCAAAGCTTTATGCAGCATGAGAGCAGAGCTGACAAGTGAATCCACCAGTTTGTGGAAGAAGAGTTCTTTGGATCTGGAAGGATAGACAAGGGCCAGGTCAGTGATAGAAGCAAAAGTGAGCGTTGAAGTCATGGAAACGATTAGCAAGGAAAAGAGCACTGCAAGGAGCTGTTTGTACATTCTGTGCCATTTGTACATTCCTCATAAGAAGCTCTCAAAAGTGTTCATCCTATTGGTGACTGAGGACTGTGAGGACCTTAGCAAGAGTCATTTCTCTGGAGTCCTGAGGAATCAGAGGCCAGATTGCAGTGGAGTGAGAAGTGAAGGAGAGATTTGAAAGTAGAGACAATTCTCTGGAACAGTTTGATAGTGATGGAAAGGAAGAGAAGGTAGAAGCTAGAAGGGACTATAGATGCAAGGGAAAGATTTCTCTTGTTCTTATGTTTTAATAATTAAAGCAGTTGAGCACAGTTACATGCTAAGAGGAACATAAGAGATGTGGAAGCAATAGAAGTGGTGGACTGCTTTGAGAGGGTGGAAGGTAATGGCTTGGTAGTGACTAATGAATTGGTGTGTACTTGGCTGTTTTGTGTAGGAGTGGCAATACTTCAGAGAAGCATCCGACTCTATGCCCCGTTTTACTCCTCGGATATCCTCATTGCTTCCCCGCTGGGCTTGAGGACCATCATTGGTGGAGAAGGAGAGAAGAAGAGAGATTTTGACTTTCTGTCTTCTATTGAGCTTCTCATCATTGATCAAGCTGACATTTACCTGATGCAGAACTGGGAGCATGTCCTGGTAATGCTGGCCATTCACATTCAGTGGAACAGTATTCATATTTAGAGGGATAAGACACCCAGTGGTTTAAGTCCTAAAGAATTATTTAAGTCCAGATTAGAACTCTGTTTGGAAGCAAGGACACATTCCACATTTTCTAATTTGAAAAAGTCTTTTGTCCCTTTTTCTCCCCACAGATTGTCCATAATTAAACTATCTAGAGATTATAATTCCTGTCAGTTATTTTCAAATCTCCAGAAAAGATTTCTTTCCTTTAAAATTTCTTTCTGCTAACTTTAGGGTGGGTGGATGGGTGGATGGGATGGGTTGATGGATGGATGAGTCCTCATAGGGAACATCTTTACCTAACATAATCCCACATGTGGTTTTTTCTTATGCTCTTTTGTTTGGCCTTTAGTGAAGATGGGAAACCCCGCTCAAGACTTTTGAAGGTGGGATTTTGTTTTGTAGAGAAATATAGGATGTCTTTATTTCCCGATGTAATTTGTACTGTAATTTTTTTCTCCTTCTCCATACACTCTGCAGTGTTAATCAGTTTTAGGATTGAAAAATTGCTTTGGAACAATCCTTATTGAGGAACTATAGGTTTATTTTTCTAAGGCATATGGGAACTCACCCCTTCTACAACCCCATGTCTTGAAGCTTGCAGGAAGTTTGGGACAAATGAAGGGTAGGACTTACTTCTAAAGTAGGAAATACATTTATTGTACTCATTACCCTTCAATATATATTACAAGGTGAAAATATAATTAAAATGGAAAAGGCATTTTGGCATAGTTGAGTTATATTCTTCGATTTGAGGAGAAGGCAGGTATGGTGAAACTGCGACTATTCCCAATGTTTTGAGAACCAGGTCATTGAGGGACAGCAACTCTGTTTTCCATGTCATTTCCCTTCTTGTCCAAGCCTGGGACTTAGGGACCCATAGAGAGACCAGTGTGGCATTTCAGAGGTTCATTTTAAAGGAATATTCCTGTGGCTACCATTTTGATCCTTTGTTAAAATTCCAGGAGGTGGCCAGTTTTAGCTTATCTCCTCATTGGGCATGTTTGGCTGGCCATGGGCAAGTCACTCACCCATGTGAGCCTCAGTTTTCTTGTTATAATTTAGGAGATGATAGTACATGCTCCATGGGCTTAACTGAGTTGATAGACTTGGAAAATATTTAGCAATGTCCAACATGTAAATGCTCAATCAACACTAATGGTATTATTATTTCCACTCAAAGCATTTGATGAATCACATGAACCTGCTACCCCTGGACTCACATGGGGTAGACTTTTCTCGAGTGCGGATGTGGAGCCTCAATAATTGGTCCAAGTACTATCGCCAGACACTGCTATTTGGGGCCCTTCAGGATGCCCAGATCAACTCAGTGTTCAACAAGTACTGTGTCAACATGCAAGGCCAGGTGGGTTCTTATCTTGTTTCCTCAGTGTCTTCATGAGCACTGTTTATTGTTTGGGTCCTAAAGTAGAAGGAGGGGATAGCATCTGGTCAAGAAGGGGATGGCTGTCTACCTAACACTCTCGTTGACTACTGGCAGGTGGCTGTGAGGAATGTCCCAATGACAGGCTCTATCAGTCATGTCCTGGTGCAGCTCCCACATGTCTTCCAGAGGATGGAAGCTGAAAACCTAGCTTCAGTGATTGATGCCAGGTAACCCACTGCTCCCAGCAGGCCCCTGGGGACAACAGAGAGAGATTTCACTTGGGTGTACAAACCTAGAATTGGATTCCATTTTGCTTTTATTGATTACTGTTTACCAAATCAGATGAGATAATTTAATTTAATTATGTCATTTGTGAGAGGAGGAAACTGAAGCCCAGAGAGAAATAGTGACTTGGCCTAGGTCTCCTGACTAGTAGTGGGGTTATTGCTGTAAATCAGGACTCTTACCTCCTAGAATAATTCTCTGGGATATAATGGTATTACATCTGTTTTTTACGATGAATAGTGTTGACACTTACTTTTTTAGTGTGCTTATCAAGTTTTATCCTTACATAATCTGTTTGAGAGGAGGGAAATCCTATTGGCCTCTGGGGAGGTAATCTTTTAACACGAGATTGTGATTTGCCCAGGGTCACACAGTTAAGAGACACTATAAGCTTCACTCTAGACGTTAACTTTGCCCTTTGCCGTTCCAAATCAGGTTTAACTTTTTTGTGAACAAGATTCTGCCGCAGTATCGTGATGCAGTCATGTCTCACACGCTCATCTATATCCCCTCCTACTTTGACTTCGTGCGTCTTCGAAATTACTTCAAGAAGGAGGAACTGAATTTTACCCACATCTGCGAGTACACGCAGAAGTCCGGTGTCTCCAGGGCCAGACACTTCTTCCTTCAAGGAGAGAAACAGTTTCTGCTTTTCACAGAGCGCTTCCATTTCTACAAAAGGTAAAGTGGTGCCAGGTTTCAAGCCTCCTCTCTGCAGGGGACGTGCAGGACAAATCATGGCCTGCTCTGAATGCATGGCAGGCTTCGTGGTGTTGTGAGATCATCCCTCACTCTCCCGCTCTTACAAAGTAGCGAGAGTTTTTGGCCTGGACAGACTCTTCTTAGTTGGTTAGTTGGTTTTTTCCCAAAATGGGCATTGCTGAAGAAGGACGTAGAAACCAAAGCATACCCTGTGTATAACCCTGGAGTGAAGCTGTGGTTGTACACTGCAGGAAGGACGTTACAGGACAGCTCAGATGAATACAAGGAAGGGGAGGGACCTTTCCTGTGTTCACTTGAGTTTTCCCTGTCTAGACTTTTTCCCTCTGTCTTCCCCCAATGCACAGACAAGCATTGAGAGCTGTGTTTCCTGGGGAGATGGAGGCTGAGTACAGTGTCAGTTTCCAGACACTTGCAGTGCTCCTGAGGTATGCACAGATACTCCCTACCAAGGAGAACTAGGACCATGAGCTCCTTGACATTTACAGGAGGTGAAAGGGTAAGGGCTTCAAGTTGAATGTTGAAGGGTTTCAGTGTTTGCTTAGCTTTCCTACTAGGTGACTTTGACAAAATAAGTTGATTGGCCTTTTTGTTATTTTTTTAAAAACTCAGGCCAGGTGCGGTGGCTTATGCCTATAATCCCAGCACTTTGAGGGGCCAAGGCAGGCGGATCACCTGTGGTCAGGAGTTCAAGACCATCCCGGCTAACGTGGTGAAACCCCATTTCTATTAAAAATGCAAAAAATTAGTTGAGCGTGGTGGCGTGTGCCTGTAATCCCAGCTACTTGGGAGGCTGAGGCAGGAGAATCGCTTGAACCTGGGAGACAGAGGTTGCAGTTAGCTGAAATGATGCCATTGCACTCCTGCTTGGGCAACAAGAACGAAACTCCATCTCAAAAAAAAAGAAAAAAAAAACCCTCTAATTAGGATAGTGGTGGCCCTTTTGGCCCTACAGCTCCTGTATTTTATTGTTTTGCTGAGTCTCTCTCTGTTGATAAATAGAAAAAGCTTTTTTATTTTATTTTTAGATTTTTATTTTCAATTTTAATAGGTACATAGTATGGAAGAGGCTTCTTAACCTTTGCCTGCAGAGATATGTAAATTATATTCTGTTACCTCATCCTGATTTCACAGTAATGTCCAGTGGATTTAATTTCTGACTTTACTGTTTTATTAACTCACGATGGGTGCATTTTCTCAGAGAATCCCAAACAGATATGCCAGAAATCTCCCAAGCTTTGGAGCACATTAGATGATGTACTTTGGCATCGCATTACCTTTTAATTTATGCTAAAACAATTAGGATGGTGCTCCCCAAATAATGTTCTTGTTACCAGGATGGGGAGGGAGGAGTCCCAGCAGCTTGCCTAGGCATAGCAAAGCTGGCATGGCATGACCTCTTAGAGAGTTGAGGATTGATTAAATTTGTGTTTCCCAGGCTCCATTCTTGGCTACCCAGAGAAGGCTGCTTGGCCAAAGAGTGTTAATGAATGCTTGCTTGTTGGCCTCATTATTTGCTCTGTTCCAGTAAGTTGTCGTTTCCATTCATGTTGGAAAGTGTCTGGGGGAGTTGCACTCATCAGGTCTTAAAAGCTCTTAGCTTTCTATCGTCTTGACAAATGAAAGCAAGCCCTTTAAGTGAAGTGGATGGATTGGAAAACTTCCCAGTGTGATTGTCTATAGCAACTGTGAATTAAGCTGGGATGAGGACTGCTCTTAAATATCTCAGCAGCTTTTCAAGGACAGGGCTTGGCGCCCCTTGTAAGCAGGACAGTCCCCTGTATTATACTGTCTGTTTATTTACCAAGCTGTGTTACCCTCAAAGTCACGATAAGGACAAATCTCAGCATATGCCATTTGCTTTATGCCCTGGGCCAGGTTAATTGGTGTTTCTTTTGCAGAAGATGAATGGAAATAATGTGCTTTAGAGTTCTGCAACAGCTAATTATCTCAAAGTTTCCAACCATAGAATTTTTTGCTTGAGAGATCACCAAGGTGATGATGGGTGTTTTCGTGTACAGTGTCTCTGTGATTTGTTTTTTTTTAATTTGACCTTGGGAAAAGTACGCTTTTTGGAGGGGGGCTGGGTTGTGCGTTTGTTTGTTGTTTGTTTTTTTTAGACAGTCTCACTCTGTTGTTCAGGCTGGAGCGCAGTGGCGTGATCTTGGCTCACTGCAGCCTCTGCCTCCTGGGTTCAAGCAATTCTCGTGACTCAGCCTCCCGAGTAGCTGGGATTACAGAAGTGCATCACCACGCCTGGCTGATTTTTGTATTTTTAGTAGACAAGGTTTCGCTATGTTGGCCAGGCTGGTCTTGAACTCCTGGCTTCATGTGATCTGTCCACCTCAGCCTCCCGAAGTGTTGGGGTTATAGGCATGAGCCACTGTGCCCGGCCAGAAAATGTACATGTATTTCATATTGTAGTATCTGACTCTGTTTTTATATTCTCTATGACAGCTGGCAGTGTTAGGAAGATTCGAATTCATTTTTGAGTTAGCAAAAATTTTTTAACCTGAAGATTTGTTTTATTTGGGGAAGATTAAACTAGCAGAATCTTAGAATTAGATGAACATTTAGTCGTGATAGCCCTCCCAACGATGGGTCACAGCTCTTTTCCAGTGTGTTATCAGTGGGTTTCCATGGTAGGGAGTATCTCAACCAGGAGGCAAGTCAGAAACTGGAGGTGGGATTTGTGGAGTTTGGAAAGGCTGCTGGGAGTTTCTGAGTACTCCCTTCCCCTACATGAGAATCCCTGTTCTAGAAGTAGTAGACTTGGTCTTTATGGACCGTAGGAAGGAGCCAGCCTTTCAAGTTCGTTGTGGTTGCCTCATTTGTCTTTAACAGTGGCTGGTGAAATAGACATCTGGAAGGTCCTGTCAGGGTGATTAGGCTGTGTTTGTAGGAGTCACTGAAGACAAAGCATATGTAAGGGAGGAGGAAGGCAGGGGAAGGGGTGCTCAGGCTATGGAGACTTGGCACTAACTGCCCCTTGGAAAAGGCCCTGGCCATGTTCTCTGTTGCCAGGAGATACTTAGTCTCTATTGTGGTTGCATTGGGACTAAGACAGATTTTCGTGTGTGTGTGTGTGTGTGTGTGTGTGTGTGTGTGTGTGTGTGTGTTTAATATAAATCTTAACGGTTTTATTGTTTTGCTTTTCCTGATTGTGAGGGTATTACACAGTTATTGTAGAGAACTTGGAAATTTTAGGTTAAAAATCTCACTGCCGTGATATAAATACTCTTTTTGGTATTTTTTTCCATCTTTTTTATATGAAAAATGTGTGCGTGCATGTATGCTCCTGCACGCATGCACACACAGGTGTTTTTTTTTTTAAAAAAAATACTTAAATGGGGATCTTTTTTTCTTTTAGGGATTTTTTTCCTTTGTCTGAGATGTTTTATGTTCTCACTGAAAAAAATTCAAAGATGTTAACATTTTGGCCTGTATATTTGTATATCGTGGATTTTTTGTGTATATTTTTAAGTTACTATATATAGCTCTACCACATCCTCTCTTCCCCCAGGTATTTGTTTGAAAAGATTTCATTGTGAAAGAAAATTGTTAAGAGACTAACAATAAACATCTGTTTATTTATAAACCCTTTTACCCCAGATTCCACCAGCTGTTCTCATTTTATCACATTTGCACATACCCATCTTCTCTCTATCCCCACTCACATCTTTTATTTTTTCTTCCTGAACCACTTGAAAGTAAAGTAGCATGAATCTTCAGTGACACTTTACCCTTAAATATTTTAGCATGTAGCTCCTAAAAACATTCTTTTATCTAACCATAGCACCACTATCATACTACCTGATGTTACTACAACAATATCATCCGATATCTAGTCTATATTCAGATTTTCCTAGTTGTCACTGAAATGACCATTATAGCCCTTTCCCTTCCGGCCAAAAAGGATTCATTAAGGATCATACATAGCATTTGGTTAACTTATTGCTTTTGTTTCTTTAATCTAGTTTAGTTCTCAATTGGGGGACAATTTTGCTCCCTCAGGGACATTTGGCAATATCTGGAGACATTTTTGGTTATCACAACTGGAGGATTATTCTGGTGGTTCTAGTGGGTTGAGACCAGTGATGCTGCTAAACACCTTCGTTCACAGGACAGCCCCCAACAACAAAGAATTAACTGTCTCAGAATGTCAGCAAGTGTTAACACTGAGGAACCCTCATCCAGAATAACTCTCTTGCCTTTTTACTTTTTGATCACATTGACATCTTTTTGAAGAGTCCAATCTGGTTTCCTGTAGTATGTCTCATAGTCTAGATTTACCTAATTGTTCCCTTATTATTTAGATCAGTGGTTCCCAAACTTTGCTGTACGTTAGAATAGAAGCTTTTAAAAATCCAAATGCCCAGGTCGCATCCCAGTACCAATTAAATTGCAGTATCTGGGATGGGGACAAAACCTAAGTATTAATAAAACAAAACAAAACAAAACAAAAAACCAGCCAGATGATTTCAATGTGCAGCAGTTTGGGGACGACTGATTTAGAATAAATATCTTTTGATAAGAATCCTACTTAGGGAATATTACTTACTTTCTACCTCTTCTCATCAGGAGGCACGTAATGTCACTTTGTCTCATTCTTGGTGATGTCAAATCACTAAAATCACTCAGTCAGTGTGCGTATGTAATTAAAAAGTAATGTGTGAGGTAAACATCACATTGTATTTAATGGTTACGTAGTATTACATTGGTTAGTTAAGCTAGCTTCCTTTTAGTGGCATATAGTGTTTTTTTTTTCTGTTTTCTGCTGTTGTATATAGTAATATGCAAAACATCCATATGCATATATTTTGTTGAACTACTTACCTAGTTATTTTCTTGGGATAGATTTTTAAAGGAAAACTTGTTAGCACAGAGGCTGTACACAGTTAAAAATGTGTCATGCATTGCCACTTATTTGCTCCTTCACATCTTTTCCATATCTTCTCCCGAATTCATAGACAAAGTAATTTATGCTCCATTGACCTATTTCTCCGAAACCCCATAGACTGAATTATTGCTACTGATGCGATAGTCAAAATGATACCTCATTGTTTAGATGTCTTTTTCTTGCTTTTTTATGTCTTCTGTAACTTTCAATGGAAGGTAGAGGCTGAGGTAAATAATGCTTATGTCTGGCCACACCCCTTCCGTAGGCCACTGGTGTGGGTGCTGTCAGTCTAGTCAGGATTTGATTTTTATAGATACCTTCCCAACACCACAGACTTCAAATACCTCCAGCAAACAGTGGGCTTGGTATAGGCTCTCAGGTGCTGGCGGGTTTTTCTCAGTGTCCTGATCGCTCAGCTGTCACTGAGGCCTGGACACTGAGTCCAGAGGAGGGTCTCACTCCACACTCGGACCCCTCCTCACAGGAGGCCTCTTGCTTGTTTCTCCTTGCAAGGCATCAAGTCAGGAGGAGGGGGTTCTCCTGGTCGAGCTCAATTTTTGGCCACCCTTTTTATTCCACGCTTTGGGGGTGAGGCTTTCTTAGGGTTCCTGCCCCGCCACCTCCGTGGCAGCCAGACTCTACCTTTTATCTGTGAGAGATCTTTGTGGTGAAGTGTATACAGCTTCTTCCCCAGTGGTGGCAGAACTCTGTTTGTATCAGTGCAGGAACTTGGGCTGAACAGGTTTCTTACCCCTTCCCCTAGAGCAGAATGCTTTTTACTGGGTGCAAGTCTTGTGTAGGGGAAAAATGGAAGGGTAGGGGTTTACTGCCCTTCCATTAAGGGCAGACAACTTTTGCTTCTCCTCAGCCGCCTCCCGCCGTGAAGTGGCTTGCCTTTCCCTGCTTGCAACTAGGGGTAGCGAACAGGGTGGTTCCTTTCCTCTTTCCCATCTGCTTCAGGTGTTTGCCATGGGTTTCACGGTAATGGGCCTGGGAAGTAGGTGGGCTTTCATGTCCCTACCACCAGTGGGATCTCCCTCGGGTCTTCTGCTTCCTCCAGGGCTCCCAGTGCAGGCCTCTGGAATGAGCTCTTGAGTGGATGTGAACTAAAGGAGCATCCAGGGATCCCTGGGGTTCTGAAGTCAGGCAAGCCTATTCTTGCCCTTTAAGAATTTGTTAAAAGCGTATCTATTTTCTTACTACCCACTTTTTTGGCAGAGGCCGTCTTTCTCCTGTGCTCCTCCTAAGGTGCAGTAGTTCCTGTATCCTGTTTTTCCTCAGAAGGGCTACTCTTTGGAGCTTAGCCCATGGTGGGCTGAAGCTGGCTCACACTGGCTCTTGAGACCTGGTTGCACATCTCTGTGTCAGCAGCGTGACATTGGTAGCTTGAAACTGACAAATCCTTCAAATTAGCACCCTCCCTTTCTCCCACTGAGGACCAGTTATTAAACATACACCAGCTCACCACCTAATTCAGGTTACCTGATTGCCTCATGATGGTAGCTCTCTGGGCTCAAGAAAAGGAACATTTTTGTATAATAGATTATCTGACTTTTTCTTATTAGTATAGGAGCAATATTCTCTTGAGTTTTATACATTCTAAGCAGAAGTAGAACTCAGTGTTGTTTTTATTTTGAGAACTAGTGAGGTAGAACAGTTTATTCAAGCTCGTTAGCCATTAGAATTCCTTCTTTACGGAAAGGATGTTGAAAAGTGAACCACATAATAGATCACAGTCATGGTTTGGGAAAGGAAGGTCTCCAGAGAGATCAGGATGAGCCATGAGGGAGAAAGACAAGGAAAACTTATCTTCTGTGAAAGAAATACAATCCCCAAGGGAGTCTAACGTCTTCAGTGTATGAGAGAAACTTAACAGGAAAAATGAGAGCTTGTCAACATATAAAATCTTTTGTTACGGAATCCCACAGGGAACGGTTGACCTCAGCCTGACTGAACCATACTGTGAGTCAGTCCCTTGGGTCTACACCACCCCCCACCACAGGGCAGCACTGTGCAGCCGGGAAAGAGGTGGCAATGCATACGCTGTTGAAACTAATTGCTTTCTCAGGATGCCTAGTGGGTCCTTGTGCAGGGTTTTGACATCTGCCATGGAGTTAACATGTCTCCAGAGTGGCAAGAAAAGACTTACAGGAGTGTATTTATAATTTGTACAGCTTATTTTATGTACTGGGTCTGACTGGTCTCCATTCTTTTTTGCCCGATTATAGTAAGGCTAATGTTCCATTTTAAGTGCCTGCTTTTTAAGTTTTCTGTGACAGATTTTTAAATCCTGATCTATTCTTTCCCATGATACCTCAGCCTACCCAGAGTAGGATCAAGAAATGTGTATTGATTTTATCATTATCTTAAGCCAAATATTAGGACTTTGAATAAAAGTCATAAAATGACTTTGTCATAAAAGTCAGTGCTGCCACCTCAGAATCACTTTTGTTCTGTTATTTGTGCCACTGTTTTTCTCCGTTAGCAGGAAGCAACAAGCATGAACTGTGCCTCTGTACAACTCCTAGGTAGTTTTTCTAGAACTTGTTTCTCAAGTTGACATAACTCTCTCTTTCCAATTCTAACAGGTATACAATAAAAGGCATCAGGAACCTGATTTTCTATGAACTGCCGACATATCCACACTTTTACAGTGAAATCTGTAATATGCTGAGAGCCACCAACAGAGGAGAAGAGGCCACGTGGACCTGCACTGTTCTCTACTCCAAGTATGATGCCCAGAGGTTAGCTGCCGTGGTTGGTGTGGAGCGGGCAGCACAGATGCTACAATCTAAGAAGAATGTCCACCTCTTCATTACTGGAGAAAAATGAACTTTTGTTGGACAGGAAGTGGTATTTGGCATGATACATAATGTTTGATTCTATGCCACTTGGACCCAATTCTGATTACTTACAGAAGAAGGATTGATATAAAGGAAGTGCATGAGGCAATGTCAGTATTATCTGACATTTCTTTCTTTTCAGGTTATGTGTCCCTGAAAAGTTAAATGTAAACCAGATTTTGGTAAATCACATTTTTCAGAAGTGAAGAGGGGGCTAGAAGGACTCTGAGAAGTTGGTAGAAGAAAACTTCCACTTGTGAATATTTTTATGAGACATAAATTCTTTTATTACAATTAACCTCTAATTTATTACACTTAGTAAATTCTTCCAGATTTTTCTATTTGTTTGACACTTTCTTAAAGTAAGAATACACATCATTGCTTGTGAGAACTGGTTATGAGACACTGGAATACTTCCTGCTGCTACATGTCTTCTTAATTTTGGATGGCATGGGTTTTGTAAAACTTATTTTCCCCCAGCCAAACTTTTTTGAAACCTTAAATAATCTACCTTAATTCAGCCTAGAAGAGTACATTGATTCACTGATCTTTTTTTATGTTCATAATAGTAAATGTTTTAGTTATGTTCAAATATATGCTTAAAGTCACATTATTTAAAAAACATATCTGCTCTGTCTCAAGAAGTAATTTTGTTGAAACTCCATGTTTAATATTCATCTTCAACAGTAGGGTCTTCATAATAGCTGGTCATTTTTTGAGTCATAAACAGATGCAAATAAAAAGAAAATTACACTTTTAACAACATTTTTATTTTGAAACATTCTCAAACAGAAAAATTACAAGTACAGAACCTGAACCATTTGAGAGTAAGTTGCCAACCCAATAGGCCTATCACCTTTAAATACTTTAGTATATATTTCCTGTAAACAATTAAGGGTATTGTTTGTGACTAGGAATGCCCCACCAATAAGGATCATGTGAACATTCCAAAATCCAAAAAAATTCGAAACACATCTGGTCCCAAGCATTTCAGATAAGAGATATTCAACTCATCCTAGTATGGACTTGTAGTTTCTTCTTTTATTCATGAGTTACAGTTTGTTACATCATTATTTCTTTAGACGCGTAACTGGTCTCAAAAATGGCTGGTGGGAGCACCTTCAAGTTAGCCCCTGTGTACTTTTGACATGTCCCCCATCTACTTGGGCACCACTGTATTTTTTGACAATGAGACATCGCAGGTTTCTCTACTCCAGCCCTGCTTGCTTTTAGTAGGAAGTTAGTTTAAAAGGTTAGATTGGAGTGCTTACTGTTGTGGTGCCACTCATCCCAGGCTCAGTGGTCAGAACTTGGGAATTGTGTACACGTATGCACACACATGTGTACACATGTTATCTAAATTTGCTTCACATTAGTATCTAAATTTACTTTCGTATCCATATATTGAAAACCATGAAATCACACCAGTACCTCCAATTCTAGTCCAGCAACACAGGGTTGCTTCTCATTTTCTTTCCATATTGATAACTCCTTTCTCAGACAGTGGCTCCCATTATCCTCAACATAATAACCCGTGATTGGTACAGACTTTTTATCCTTGGGCACATTTAAAACTGCTTATCAAAAAAAAAAAGTAAAATCACTTTTGAAGTAGTAGTTCTGCTAAACATTGAAATAGATATTTTTACTTCTGTCTTTTTCTCCAGCATGGTAAATAAAACCATTTATTCCATATTTAGATGGTTTTCTAAATTTCAGAAAATTTAGTTGGTAGATAAAAGCCAACCAAACCCATGCTACAAATAACTTTATATCTGTAGGCATGTCCTGTGGCTATTGGCATAATTGTACTGCTGTTTATCATAGATCCTGTATATTGTGAGAAAAGAAATGAGTTTATTTACCTCGTTCAGAAATGTGAGACAAAGGGAGTGGGATTACCTGGATCTTTCTTTTTTTTTTTTAGATCAAGTCTCGTTCTGTTGCCCAGGCTGGAGTACAGTGGCATGATCTAGGCTTACTGCAATCTGTGCCTCCTGAGTTCAAGCAATTCTCATGCCTCAGCCTCCCGAGTAGCTGGGACTACAGGCACATGCCACCATGCCCAGCTAATTTTGTGTATTTTTAGTAGAGATGGGGTTTCGCCATGCTGGCCAGGCTAGTCTCAAACTCTTGACCTCAAGTGATCCGCCCGCCTCAGCCTCCCGAAGTGCTGGGGTTACAGGCCTGAGCCACCATGCCCGGCCGATTACCTGCATCTTTTTCTACTGCCATATTCTTTTGCCTGTGAATTGTAGTTCTCATGGTTTCCATTATCAGTATTCACAAGGCTCCCAAATCTCCAGCTTCTCTGGCTCTCCACTCACATATGAGCCTGGATTTCAAATCCATGATGTAGCCCCACAAATAACCATTTTATTAAGCACCCCTAGTGATTTTCCTGCTGGCGTAGAGCCAAACCCAGCCAACTGCTTCTTGCCTGCAGAGAGCACTGAGGATTTCAAGTGTGAACAAAGTAGTACTGCTTTGTTCCTGGCTCAGCACCTGGAAAGAAGGTAAGCCTCTGCAGTTGGCCCTGGCTCCTTAGTGCATTGCAAAGAGTGGAGACTCTGGAATGGTTTTATTAAAAGGATGCCTTAACTTCTGGTCTCTCTCACATAATAAGGGAGAGGAGAGGCTACTGAAATACAGATACATGAGCTGGAATTACACACTATCTGGATGTTAACAAGGCTTATTTGCAGGAAGCAAGTGCCTATATAGGGTCTGTGGAATATAGACAAAGGAGTGGTCCCAATCCTGGGAAGAGTGGCATTGAAAGGTAGGGAAAGGAACTTACCCAGAAAGTAACACTTTTAAATGTTTTTTCTTTCCCCATAGTTAAAACAACCAGCTTAGCACTTTTCTTTTTGAGAGAGAAAAAGCTTTGAATCCTGGATGCTTCTCACAGCTGGCTGCACCATGTGCAATGTTCAAAAAACAAGAACAAGCTAATCATAGAGAACCAGCAGCAGCTAAACAGCCCTCTGCTGGCTTCCAAAGGGCTTATAATTGAGTGCAGATGGTCCTGGCGGAGATGGGGAATGTGTCCCTGCTGACTCCTCATACCCCAGAGGACCAAGTGGGAGCTCATGAAGGCTCTCAGCCCTGATGGTGCCCTCGTGAGGGCCAGGAGCTAGGCTGCTGAAGGAGGAAAGGGAAAGGCAGGTGGGGCCAGACCCTGTTGGCCACCTTCTGCCCAGCCTTCCCAAGGCCACATGAGTAGATCTAGGGTCTCAAGATTACAGAAGGCCTGGGGTGAGGGAGCAAGAGTTGGAAGTTCTTTATAGTTGTCTGAAGAGCCTCATCGTCCAACTGCGGGTGGCTCTGAGGTGCCAGAAGCTTGATGGAAAAGGAATGTCAGTGGAATGCTCAGAGGTGGCTCTTTTCAGAGCATGGCCTCTGAGGAGGGTGGGGCCACCACAGCTAGCCCTCCCTCCCTCTAGCCATCCTCTCCTTCCAGTCCCTTTCCCATGTTTTCTCTCAAAGGAGCATGGTGGTGATCTTCATTACCAAATTTCTACTCCACACTTATTTTTAAAAGCTTTTCTGAAAGCCTGGCTACATAGAATTCTAAACAGATTTCAGTCAACTTTTAATTACAGAGTCAATGAATGGGGAGGAAATATACATATAATCCAAAATTGATATAAGCATTGGAAGGTGAAAGAGGGAACACTTCTTTCCCTTTGGGCTTGGCCGTTTCCTCCCAAGCGAACCCCATGATGTTCAGCCGTCTTTCTCCTATACCGCATGCTCCCACCAGAACGGCAGCAAAACTGTATTTTGTGTCCTGTGTCTAAAGCTAAACACTTATTCCTGTCTACTCAAGTTTGCTTTGTGTCTGTTTCCCTTCTATGAGGACCTTCCCCTCCTCAGATGTGGGGAGGAGTTGCCTCCGCTTGCATTACATGTATTTCAGGGTAGGTCCTGGGCTCCCCTTACACCTCTGGTGATGTTGCTGTTATTCCTATGGTAGGTAAGGGGATGAGAAAGAACAGAGCTCCAGGCCTTTTTCAAGCAGACTGGTTTTCTCAATAGTTACAGCCCTGTGCTCAAAAGGAGTCAGGACAGAAATGTGACTGCCATAAGGAGCTGTTTGCTTTGCACAGAGAAATCGAATCTTTTTCCTGCTGGGCAGCTCAATGCAGATGTCCCCTCTCTGCTGGGAAAAACACCTGTCCTTGCTTGTTCTCCTGATGGCCCCTCACAGTCAGGTGTGGGATGGCACATTCCTAGGTGCTCCTGGCCGAGCTGTCATGGGCTTCAGTCTTGGGCCTCTGCGGCTGGCTGTGACCAGGTGGAAACTGTAGCCTCAGCTGACATAGAGAAGGAAAGGCAGTCCGCCGCTTGGCTGATTTGGGAATTGTGCTGAATTCCTGCCCATCTGTTCTCCCAGCTGAGCCAAGGCCAAAGCTGTCTACCTTTTGCCAACCTAGGGAATGACACAGAGCACGGAGTGCCATCACTGAGACATCTGCCCCAGTGCCCTGCACCCCTCGTCCTCACTGACCTCTGCAGCCCCTCTCATCTGCCAGCTTGATTCCGCAGGGAGAGGCGCCCCTGGGCTCACAGCTGGTGTTTGTCCACAGATGTTCGTGGGTTTCTGTCTTTGTGTTCTCTCATTTTTCAAAGCTGGGTGTTGGGACCAACATCATCACTGACATTCTGTGGCTCTAAGCAAGTCCTCACGACCACTTCTCAGTTTTCTCATCTTTATAAAGCAGGGAGTAATCCCCACTCTCCTTACAGAGGGACCGCGCGAGGAGGGAAGAGACTGCTATTGTTTGCCCTATGTCCACCTGCTTCCCTAGTTCCAGAACGCTGGATTTTAATGAGATAACAAAGCACCTAGTAAAAACACTGCATCATTTTCCGTCCCCCATCCCCCACCCCTTGCAGTAAGATGTGGCCCATGAGACAGAAGCACTAACTACTGAGCAGGAATTCTAGGGGAGTTCTTTGAAACTCAGGAGCACCGCTTTTACCTTTTGCTCTTCTCTTTTTCCTGTCTGGAACGCAGAAGTGATGGCCAAAGCTCCTGAGGCTGTAAGCTCTGTACATAGGATAGTGGTGGAGAAAGAAGGAGCCTGGTTCTCCAAGGACGTTGTAGAGCTGCCATACCAGTCCTGCATGGTATTCCTGTGTGCCACTCTTATGTGAACACATAAACGCCTAATTTGTTTAAGCCACTCGGCCAGGCCTCTATTAGCCGTTCCTGACTGATACAGAAGACAAAAATGGCACCACAGACTCCTGAACTCCAAAGACACAGCCTATTCTTTTGTCTGTTCTCAGTAGGCACCAACATGGGGACTGTACTTCAGGGTTGATGCTGGCCATTTGGTGGCAGTCAGAAGTGGGCACTCAGGAGTCTCTGCTACCAGTTCTGATGTGTCCATTCCACACTGGATCCATAGAATGAGGGAACACAAGTGTCTTCTCATAGGATTTGTGGAAACAGTGATCGTTGCAGAAAAATACTTAGCAAGAGAACAGACTTCAACTCTCTGAAGGCTGATGACCACCTGTTTTTCATCTCTTCTAGTGTATGTCCAAGCTAAATTAGGTCAGATAGGAAATGAGTCAGAATCCCCAATTCAGTAGTAACTTACAGGTCTTGTGATCCAATCTGCCACGATCTGTTAATTACCTATAGGTCATCCCTGAGAGGTGGCCTCCAGCTTCTGCTTGAATTCCTTCAAGGATGGGGGGTGCTCACTGTGGCTTTTCTAATCATCTCTGATTGTTAGAGACACTGTGAAACTTTTATCCATCAGTCCTGTTTCTGAAGTTGTACAGTACAAATCTGGTTGTTTTTTTTTTTCCACTTGTTAAGCCTCAACTATTTGAAGACATCTACCATGTATTCTATGAGACTTCTCCAGGCCAATCATCCTTACTTCCTTCAACTCTTATTATTTTTTTTCCCCTGAAAGGTTATTCTTTTAGTCTTATTTATTTAAAAAGCAACCCATGTCCATTCAGCAAAGACAAGTAAAATGGTGAAAAACAAAAATCAAAACTACATCTATTTGGTGATCATTATTAATGTCTTATGTTTCCTCACAGATTCTTTTCTGCATGAATGATAACAATAGCCAACAATGTGTGTGTGTGTGTGTATATGTGTGTGTGTGTGTGTATATATGTGTGTGTGTGTGTGTGTATATATATTTGCATTAAAAGGTGGTTTTAAGGGTAACACTTTTTGGAGTACTTATTAAGTGCCAGCAACTCTTCCAAGCTCTTTGCATGTATTAAATCAGTTAATACCCCCACCCATTTGAGGTAAGCATCCTTATTTTTCCCCATTCTATAGAGAAGGAATCTGACATTTAGAGGTATGAAATAACTTTCTTAGCAGGACCGCCAGCATTTGAACACAGGTAGCACGACCCTGAAAACCTACATTGTTGTTCACTAGATAATTACTTTTCTAAAAACAAAACAAAAAAGCACTCAATAAATAGTAGCTATTATTACCCTTTTTAAGGGAGCAATCTTCTTAATTGTTGAACTCTTAAAAGAAAGACTAAGGGATGGCTCACACCTGTAATCCCAGGACTTTGGGAGGCCGAGGTGGGTGGATTCCTTGAGGTCAGGAGTTCAAGACCAGCCTGGCCAACATGGCAAAAACCCATCTCTACTAAAAATACTGAAATTAGCTGGGCATGGTGGCAGGTGCCTGTAATCCCAGCTTCTCGGGTGGTTGAGGCACAAAAATCTCTTGAACCCAGGAGGCAAAATTTGCAGTGAGCCGAGACCATGCCACTGCACTCCAGCCTGAGCAACAGAGGGAGACTGTGTCTCAAAAAAAAAAAAAAAAAAAAAAAAAAAAAGGACAAAGGGAGATGATAATATTTTCTTGGGGAGGGTTGTTATAAACATTAATTGAGATGTTTGTGTGCCATCCTTCTGGATGCCACCAAGTGACATTCTTTTTTTTTTTTTTTTTTTTTTTTTGAGACAGAGTCTTGCTCTGTTGCTCAGGTTGGAGTGCAGTGGCGCGATCTCGGCTCACTGCAAGCCCCACCTCCTAGGCTCACGCCATTCTCCTGCTTCAGCCTCCTGAGTAGCTGAGACTACAGGCGCCTGCCAACGTGCCCAGCTAATTGTTTTTTTGTTTTTTGTTTTTTTTGTATTTTTTGTAGAGATGGGGTTTCACTGTGTTAGCCAGGATGGTCTCGATCTCCTGATCTCGTGATCTGCCCGCCTCGGCCTCCCAAAATATTGGGATTACAGGCGTGAGCCGCCATGACTGGCCACCACCAAGTGACATTCTGAAGGAGAATTCAAGCACCTGAAAAGCATAACATCTCATATGTCAGGATTATTTAAGGCATATTTTTCACTCCTTTGCTGCCCCGTTTATCCTTGGTCCATTGAGCTTTACCCAGAGAGACTAAATTCTTAATATCAGTTCAAATAAAAATTAATTTTTTTTTTCTTGAAACACTCGTGCACAGAGAAGCAGCATAAGAATGTGTGAGCACTGAAGTCAAGCTGCCTAGGTTCAAATCTTTCCTATTTTCTAGCTACGTAACTTTTGGCAAATTCCTTAAACTCTCTGTACCTCAGTTGCTATCTGTAAAATGGGGATGGTCATCATAACACCTGTCTTCAGAGTTATAATAACTAACTTACTTAATCCATGCAGGGCACTTAGAACAGGACTAGACCTTCTTTTCCACGTTACAAAGCTTACTAAAGTTTTAGAGAATTAATTCTTATTTTGGATTATTCTTACTTACATGCCTCATACTCTTCAAGTGAAAGAAAAGAGATTCTGAGAGAGAATAGTTCAGAAAAACAGCTGTAGGGATCTTTTTTACTTGGCAAATTCCAACTCTTAGGGGTGAGGAACGCTTATGCGTTATGAACACCAGGTGGCGCTGTAAACAAGTACAGTAAGGAGATCTGCACTTCCCCCTCGGGTGCCGGCCTTGGGTTGTGCTGCTTGTGCCTGGCAGCTCTCAGAGCTGGAGAAGACAGAGACCTAGGCCTCTTTTTTTTTTTTTTTTTTTTTTTTTTTTTTTAAACAACTTCAATACGTAGGAAGTTGAGAAATTCAAAGAGTTACAAAAAACTGTGGTAGAATTTGTTTATAAGTTAACACCTTATTAAAATGATTTCACAATAGTGTATTTATTTCAGGAAATAATTTTATGGAGTAGTGAACATTACCTTTTAAGAAATGGAAAATCTCCAATAGGTGGTATTGCATATTTAAACTCACAAATAATTTCTTAAAAACTAACTTAACAAACCCTAAATTATAATAACTATGAGTAGCCTCATTTGGTTTTTCATACCCCAATTCACAACCAAATTTACATATATGAGGCCCCAGCCCGACAGCCCCCTGGCTCCCTATCACCACACTCTGGCTACACCTTTCTGCAGGGAAGAGATTGACCATAATCCCGTTAGAATTGTGGTTTCTTGTCTAACCTTTTTCCAGAGGGGTTAGAGTTTTTCTCAGAGAGAGGGAGATTTTCTCTACTGGGTACCTTCCTAACTTCTTTTCCATCCACTGCTCCCAGGCCTAGGTTGTCACTTCCTTCCTTCTTGAGACTATCCACTCCCGTACGTAGGCCAGGGTGGATGTCCTCACACTTGCCCTTTGGTCCTCCTCTTGGGAACAATACTTCCCAAGCCAAAAGACATCAGGAAACCGTGGGGAAAGATAAGTGAATTAATATTTATGGGACACCTACTGTGGGCCAGGCACTGTCCTAGGTGCTTTATGTACATCAGTCATCTCACAACAACCCTCAAAAGCCAGCTGATTGCTTATCACCATATAGCAGGGGAAAAAACACGCTCAGAGAAATTGGGCAGGTCTCCCAAAGTTAAACAACTGGCTAGTGGCCAATGCCACAGGTTTTTTCTGAATCCCCATGTGATTGAATCCAGCGGAGAGGGAGGTCAGGACCAGCCACTCAGATGGTGATGAGTCTGCAAAGGGATTTCTCCCTTTCCATCTGTGCCCGAGTTTTGTCAGTTTTATCAACCCACTGCCTCAAACATGAGCTCACTTCTCTAACTTCCTTCCCACAGCTTTGGTTAGTTCAGACCTTCATTAGACTTCATGGCATAATCTACACTTTACAAACTGATAAACTAGGCTTTTAATCCCAGCTTTACCTTTTACTGGGAGGGTGACCTTTGGTAAGTTACTTACCTTTCCTTACCTCAGTTTCCTTATTTGTAAGGTAGAGATGATTATGTCTTTCTTGAGTGGTATTGTAAGGATGAAATGAAACCACATACATTAAAAAAGAAAAAGAGTCTCCTTCTCTCCCTTTTCCTTGGTCTTAGCATTGATGTATCCATTCTGTGAATGTACTGAGCACCCACGATGTGCCAGGAATTATTTTAGGCACTTAGGACACAGCAATGAATGAGGCACACATATTTCCTGCACTCATAGAGTTAGAGTGCATGGTGTAGACAGAAAAGAAAGAAATAGAGGCTAGATAAAAGTAGAATTTCAGGCCGAGTGCGGTGGCTCAAGCCTGTAATCCAGCACTTCGGGAGGCCGAGATGGGTGGATCACGAGGTCAGGAGATCGAGACCATCCTGGCTAACACGGTGAAACCCCATCTCTGCTGAAAAATACAAAAAAAAAAAAAAACTAGCTGGGCGAGGTGGTGGGCGCCTGTAGTCCCAGCTACTCGGGAGGCTGAGGCAGGAGAATGGCATGGACCCGGGAGGTGGAGCTTGCAGTGAGCTGAGATCCGGCCACTGCACTCCAGCCTGGGCTACAGAGCGAGACTCCGTCTCAAAAAAAAAAAAAAAGTACAATTTCAGATGGTGCCAAATGTTGGAAGAGAGTAAAACAGGGTCAGATAATAGAGATCTTTGACCATCCTGTTTCTTTTGCCCAGAATGCCCAATCACTACTCCTCCCCTGCTGAACTTACTCCTCTCTCAAGTCCCCCTTCAAATGATAATCTCTGTGAAATCATCACAGCTCACTATGAACTTTAATCGTGCCCTCCTCTAGACTTACCCACTGGTTGTCTAAATCCACCTGCGAGGCTGAGGACATTCGCTCATATCTTACTCATTGTTCCATTCTGCACACCTTTGTCCCACCCTCAAGCAAAGCTCCTTGAATATACTGAAGAGGAAAACAGACACTGTAACCCCAAACAACTACCTGATACCTTGGTTTGTGAGTGGCAAATCCGAGAGTGGGGAGAAAGGGGACAGGCATCCCGGTCCCTCTAGATGGGGACAAAGGAGCAAACTTCCAAACAAAATGAACGATTCCCCTGGGATGTGTGTGTGTGTTTGTGTGTGCACACACCCATGTGCTCATGACTGTGTGTAGTGTGTGTGCCTGTCTGTCATAGAGGCAGGGATGAAGGCTGATAGGAGGGAAAATCAACATTTTCTAGCAGGAGGGATACTAGTTCTTTTGTTTGTTTTTTTTCCCAAAAGGCTTAAGAAGCCTTCCTGCAAAAGGCTGGATTTCTGGGAGCCACTTAAATGAAGGCATTTTGCACATGAAAGACATGTAGAGTCTGAATATGGTCACCTGCCCCTCACTGCCTGCAGTGAGCCGTCGGCCACCCACATCACCCCAGCTCCAGCACCACAGGAGCAGATTCATCGTTTTTAATGAGATACTCAGAGTCTGAGCACTCCTCCTCCCTGGGGTCCTAATCATTTCTCAGACAGTGGCTGCCCTGCACCCTGGAATTCAAGTTTTTGATTTGTTTCCCTTTCCAACTCCAGCCACAGCTGGGTGAGGAGGTGTCGATAGGAGGAGAATGGCTGTGGAACACCTGTCACAGAGTTCTTCCCAGCTCCTGTGGGTGGGCAGGGAGATATCCCGGTTTTGTTCTGTCTGTTATGAAACCTGAGGAGAAAGCTAAATCTGGCGGTACTGACTGAACTCCCGGGTCGAGAAAAGCTGCTTGAGAGTCTTGGGCACAGAAAGGAATCCAAGCCAGCAGCCATCATTTGTAGAGCTGCGTTTGTTCCCCACAGGAACCTGAACTCAGAGGAAATGCCAGCTGAGTTCTTCTTGCCCCATCTGTGACAGAATTCCAGCTGTTCCACGATAGCAGTCTGGCTTAGAGAGTGTAGTGGCTTCCCTATACTCCATCAAAACAAAGCAGGGTGACGTGTGAAGATACTAATTTTGGCTCCATTTTTATTGCTGTAAATGTATCTGCAAATTGCCACCAAAAAGTTAACCAGGTCTTGTGTTCCTTGCCTGGGAGAGCTTTGGGAGAGAGGTGAACAGCATTTTCCAGGTCAAGAGAACTTCGTTGGCGTGTCATGTAAGTAGAGGACATTGAAGCTAGGGTGGAGGAGGGGGAGACAGAAGCAGCCAAAGGAAAAGAGTTTTGAGGGTTCTCCTAGAACAGGAGGGAAGGGTATTGCCAAGACCTTCCTGTCCAAGCATGGCACAAAAGCCATGACATTGCTCCCTTGAAGCACTCACAGAAGTTTGGAAAATAAACGAGTAAACACGTTGATGGCGGTGAATCCATAGTGATCCGCAGCAACCTCAATTCTTGCCTCCTCAGAGGAAAGAATTCAACTGAGGGGCATGAAGCAGAAAAGGAGACCAAGGCAAGCTTTAGGGCAGGAGTGAAAGTTTATTAAAAAGCTTTAGAGCAGGAATGAAAGGAAGGAAAGTACACTTGGAAGAGGAACAAGAGGGCGACTTGAGAGATCAAGTGTGCAGTTTTGACCTTTTGACTTGGGGTTTTAGACGCTGGCGTACTTCTGGGGCTTTGCGTCCCTAATCCCCTGATTCTTCCCTTGGAGTGAGCTGTCCACATGCACAGTGGCCTGCTGGCACTGGGGCAGGGAGCACGCACAGTGTTTACTGGAATTGTATGCATGTTCACTTGAGACATTCTTCCCTTGCCAGTCAAATGTCTCTAAAGGTCATATACCAGTTAAGCTTTGCCGTTTTGCCTTGTAATGTGCATACTTGAGCCCACTCACCCGGCTCCTGGGATCAGGAAGCTGCTGATCACCAGTTTCAGGTGTTTCTGTTTATTGGGAGACCGCCTTCCCCTGGCTCTGGCTAAAACCAATTATTACTTTAATGAGATATTTAACAGTCACCTGACCATCACCTAATAGTCGCCTAACATTCCTGGTGTGTGTGGGTGGTGGGAGTGGGGGTGGAGGGGTGCCTATCCTGCCCTGCTCATGTCTGACTAGCAGACATGAGCTACCTACCTTTTGTTACCTACTGCAACAAAAAGAGACCAGAGTAACTGAAGGCCAGGTCAGAAGGCCTTCCCTAAATCCTGTAGCCTCTATAAGACCTCCAGGATTTTTGCACAAATCTGAAAGGAGGAGCCCCAAGTATGACTAAATTGACTTTTTGGTCATTTAGGAGGGATGAGGTTTAGAGCAGATTACATCTGTTCTAAAGATATAAATGAGGCCAGGCATGGTGACTCATGCCTGTAATCCCAGCACTTTGGGAGATCAAGGTGAGTGGATCACCTGACATCATGAGTTCAAGACCAGCCTGGCCAACATGGTGAAACCCCATCTCTACTAAAAATACAAAAATTAGCCGGGCATGTTGGCAAGGGCCTGTAATCCCAGCTACTCGGGAGGCTGAGACAAGAGAATCGCTTGGACCCAGGAGGTGGAAATTGCAGTAAGCTGAGATTGTGCCACTACACTCCAGCTTGGGCAACAAAGGGTGAAACTCCATCAAAAAAAAAGAAAATTAAGAAAGAAAGAAAGAGAATGAAAGAAAGAGAAAGAAAGAAAGAAAGAAAGAAAGAAAGAAAGAAAGAAAGAAAGAAAGAAAGAAAGAAAGAAAGAAAGAAAGAAAGAAAGAGAAAGAGAGAGAAAGGAAGGAAGGAAGGAAGGAAGGAAGGAAGGAAGGAAGGAAGGAAGGAAGGAAGGAAGGAAGAGAGAGAAAGAAACAAAGAAAAGGTAATACTGCTTATACTCCTAAGTTTTATGAAACAGATTATATACTTGGAACAAAACATTAGCAAAGCATCCCAAATGCTCTTCTTATGAGTAAACAGTAGGGCAGAGCTGGAAGCAAAACCCCTCATTCAAGGGACTTTGCTCTCAACCTTGTAAAGTCACAAGTTGCAGGAGAAAGGTGGGCAACTGACATCCTGCAAGGAGTAGTGTGTTAGTTTGCTGGGGTTGCCATAACAAGGTACCACAGACTGAGTGGCTTCAAAAACCAAAATTTGGCTGGGCATGGTGGCTCATGCCTGTAATCCCAGCACTTTGGGAGGCTGAGGCAGGAGGATCACTTGAGCCTAGGAATTTGAGACCAGCCTGGACAACATAGTGAGATCCTGTCTCTCCAAAAAAATAATTTTATAAAATTAGTTGGGCATGGTGGCGCATGCCTGTAGTCCCAGGTATGTGGGAGGCTGAGGCAGGAGGATTGCTTGAGCCTGGGAGATCGAAGCTGCAGTGAGCCTGGGAGATGGAGGCTCTACTCCAGCCTGGTTGATAGAGTGAGCCCCCGTCTCAAAAAAACAATAAATAAGTAAATAACCAAAATCAATTTTTAATTCTGGAGGCTAAAAGCCGAAGATCAAGGTGTTAGCTGGGGTGGTTTCTTCTGAGGCTTCCTTGTGTCTTCACATGGTCTTCCCTCTGTCTGTTTGTCTGTCTCCTTCTCTTCTTACAAGGATGCATATCAGATTGGATTAGGGCCCACCCTAATGACCTCCTTTTACCTTAATTACCTTTTTTATAAAATATATTTTTTTCTTTTTTTGAGACTGAATCTCACTCTGTTGCTCAGGCTGGAGTGCAATGGTGTGATCTCGGCTCACTGCAAGCCCCTCTTCCTGGGATCAAGGGATTCTCTTGCCTCAGTCTCCTGAGTAGCTGGGATTACAGGTGTCTGCCACCATGCCCGGCTAATTTTTGTATTTTTAGTAGAGATGGGGATTTCACCATGTTGCCCAGGCTGGTCTTGAACTCCTGACCTCAGGTGATCTGCCTGTCTTGGCCTCCCAAAGTGCTGAGATTACAGGCATAAGCCACCACGCCTGGCCCAACTTAATTACCTTTTTAAATACCCAATCTCCAAATATAGTCACATTGTGAACTACTGGGGGTTAGGACCTCAAGATAGGGATTTTGGGGAAACACAATCCAGCCCATAACATGTATTCAGGTCCCCTTTCTGCCCAGACTTTAATGCAAATATAGATTCACCAATCTGTCAAAAAAAGGCCACTGAGAAAGGAGGCCACACTTCCAGGAAGAAATTACATCAGGGAGGAATAAATACAAGCCTGTGGAGGTGTGGTTACTAGAAGGGGAAGCTGAAAATCTGTTTCTTATCTGCCTACACTCTTTGTACTTCCTCCACATGGGCTGCAAAAGGATGGTACCCCACACTTCAGCCCTGTTTGTTCCCTTTCACCCATTCCCACCCTCTGTGTATAGCCTGGAGAAAGCATTCTGATGTTTTAGTTTTCTTTCTCTAGCCAGTCTAGGATAAAGTCTGTAGGGTGTCTTTGCAGAAGCCTGCAAATATTTTGCTACAGAAAAGTGTTGCGGGAAGTCAGGGACCCCAAATGGAGGGACCAACTGCAGCCATGGCAGAGGAACATAAATTGTGAAGATTTCATTTTAATATGGACATTTATCAGTTCCCAAAATTAATACTTTTATATAATTATTTTTTATGCCTGTCTTTAATCTCTTAATCCTGTTATCTTTGTAAGCTGAGGATGTACATCACCTCAGGACCACTAGTGTGTTAACTGTACAAATTGATTGTAGAACATGTGTGTTTGAACCATATGAAATCAGTGCACCTTGAAAATAAACAGAATAACAGCAATTGTCTGGAATGAGGGAAGACAACCATAAGGTCTGACTGCCTGCAGGGTTGGGCAGAATAGAGCCATATTTTTCTTCTTGCAGAGAGCCTATAAATGGACATGCAAGTAGGGAAGATAACCCTGAATCCTTTTCCCAGCAAGGAATATTAATAATTAATACCCCGGGGAAGGAATGCATTCCTGGGGGGAGGTCTATAAATGGCCACTCTGGGAGTGTCTGTTTCATGCAGTTGAGATAAGGACTGAAATACGCCCTGGTCTTCTGCAGTACCCTCAGGCTTGTTAGGGTGGGGAGAAAACTGCTCCCTGGTAAGTTTGTGGTCAGACCAGTTCTCTGCTCTTGAACCCTGTTTTCTGTTGTTTAAGATGCTTATTAAGACAATAATAAGTGCACAACTGAACATAGACCCTTCTCAGGAGTTTTTGATTTTGCTTTTACCTTTTGATCTTTGCTTTGCCCTTTGTCTTGTGATCTTTATTGGCCTCAGAAGCGTGTGATCTTTGTTCTCCTTTTTACCCTTTGAAGCATGTGATCTTTGTGACCTACTCCCTGTTCGTACACCCCCTCCCCTTTTGAAGTCCTTAATAAAAACCTGCTGGTTTTGCAGCTCAGGTGGGCATCACAGACCTACTGATACGTGATGTCACCCCTGGTGTCCCAGCTGTAAAATTCCTCTCTTTGTACTCTTTCTCTTTATTTCTCAGACTGGCTGGCACTTAGGGAAAATAGAAAGAACCTACATTGAAATACTGGGGGTGGGTTCCCCTGATAGAAAAGTACCCAAACCTCTTAGTAAGCAAACCTCTTAGTTAAGAACCTACCTTATTGGACCATTTGGTGGGAAAAGCGTGGACCTAGAAGATTGGCTCTAAGGTGGGGCTGTTAAGATGTGACAAAACAAGTGAAGGCTAAGCTGGTGCACATAATAATAACAGCTTCCGCCCCAGGAGACATCTGTGGGCTCCGCAATGGCTCTTCAAACTCTCAGATAGATCCAGCCAAGAGGAGCCCCACCAAATGACGTCTGATCATGTGGAGGCCTTGGTTCCCCTGGCTCTCCCTGCTGGGCTGCAGGTGGGTGGTGGCTGCTGTCTCTATGAAAGCCACAGCTCCTGCTGGGTCACCTGCTCTACTACCACCCAGCCTCCAGATTCCTCCCCTTGCCCTGGGACACTCCAGCATCTCCTGCTAGTTTCCCCTGACCCTGCCCATACCTCTGTGAATAGATACTTCATAATCTCTCCTTAATAACTCATGTCAATGTGCCATCTGTTTCCTCTCAGGTCCCTGAGCTTTTCTATGTGCTAGGTACTGTTATCAATATAAATATAAATATAAATATACATTTCCTCTTTTAAAAAAGCAGTTTGTTGAGATATAATTCACATATCATACAATGTACCCATGTAAAGGGTACAATCAATGGCTTTCAGAGTATTTGCAGATATATACAAACAATACCACAGTTAATTTTAGAACATTTTCATCACCTCAAAAGGAAACCCCCTGTCCCTTAGCTACTACCTTCCTCTTCCCCACACCCCACCCCTCAGTCCTGAGCAACCGCTCATCTACTTTCTGTAGATTTCTCTCTTTCTTTTTCACATGAATAGAATGATACAGTATGTGGTCTGTTACGACTGTGATATAGTATGTGGTCTGTTACTTCTTTTACATAGCACAATGTTTTCAGGATTCTTCCATGTTGTTACAGCTTATGTCAGCACTTTGGTCTTTTTTGTAGTTGAGCAATATTCCACTGTATGAATTTAACACATTTTATTTATCCATTTGTCAGTTGATGGACATTGGGTTGTTTCCACCTTTTGGCTATAATGAATAATGCTGCTCTAAACATTCAGGCACACGTTTTTGTGGACATTGTTTTCATTTCTCTTTAGCATACAACTAAGAGTGGAATTGCTGAGTTCTATAGTAACTCTGTGTTGAACTATTTGAGAACTTGCCAAACTGCTTTTCAAAGCAGCTGCACCATTTTACATTTCCATCAACCACATATAAGGGTTCTGATTTCTTCACATTCTCACCAACACTTGTTATTATCTGAATTTTTTATTCTGGCCATCTTCGTGGTGGTGGTATCTCACTGTGATTTTGATTTCTGTTTCCCTGTTAACTAATGGTGGCAAGCATCTTTCAATTAGCTTATTGGCAATATCTATCTCCTTTTATTCTCACAACTACTTTATGAGATAGGTGGACTATTAAATCCATTTTACAGATGAGAAGAATGAGGCATGGAGAGGTGAAGTGGCTTACCTAAGGTATACAGCGAGTGAGGGTTAGACTAGGATGGGAACTCTAGCAGGCAACCTTCATGCTCCTGTTAGAACACACTGCCTTTGCACAAAAGAACAAGAAGATTTGGGGGATGGCAGAGCAAGAAGGCAGGGTGGCCAAAGGACTTTTAAGAAGAGGAAAATCTGCTGTGCCATTTAAAATAGCTTATGTTGCTGCATAGAAATCTCCTTCATTTCCATGTGTGAATGGTTATTTTGTGGAAAGCAAGGAAAGAGGGCCAAGTTCTTTAATGTTTGGGTTAAAGCCAGAGTGAAAATAAAGGAACAGCCACAAGCAATAGGGCAGGGACCAAGAACTCAGCTGGGGCAGAAAGTTGGAGCCAGAGCTAATAAGATCATATAGATCCCTTAATAATTCACAGAAATACGGGAGAGGGCTGTAGCTTTTCTATAGTCCAGAGAGTTCAAAGAAACCTTATCTGGATCTGAAGGGCCTGGGAGACCCTCAGCTGGGTTTCATTTATAAAGTACTTTAGCACAAGTATGGCCATCCCCTCCCCAGTCCACTCCCACTCCCAAGTTCTTAGCCTTGTATCCAAATGAACATGTGGGCACCAAAGCCTACTCTTTCCTCCTTCTATCTTTGTATAAACCCTGAACACACTGGCCTTTGTTTCTGACCTTGAAAAGGCAGTAAAATCAACATCATTCTCCAAAATATCCCTCAAAGATGGGCCTATAGGAATTCAGAGAGTTTAGAGAACCCCTGCTTAGAAGCTTTCTCCCCTCAAACTCATCCCAGGAATCTTCTCCCTTTTACTCCCACTCCCACCCTCAACACCACATACACACACCCTTCCCAATTCACTGCCAGACTGCCTGATGGTTCTCTCTGGTGAGAGAAGCCAGGGTAACAAGAAGGAGGGAATGAGTCTGCAAATCAGGTATATTTTTGAATTTCCATTCTGCACCCCCAGCATCTGTCTGCTGATTTATCAAGAGGACCAGAGATCGTTTAGAAATGATGGACAGTCCTCTGAGGAAGCAATGCCAGAAGCATGATGAGCAGAAATGCTGAACAAGATGCTGGCTGGAGGGGAAATCAATCTCCCAGGCCGATTAGTTTGGGTGGGAGCCAACAGAGGCTGAAACTTGTTACAGCTACAGTCATCCTTCTTGCTACCTTTTTTTTTTTTCTAGATCGTGGAATAAAATCAGATTAGCCTTAGTGCCCAAGGTAGTTAACTGTTCTGCACATGCCATGGCAATGTCTCAAAACAGATGACTATTATTAAAAAATTACGGAAAGATGACATGATACATCTCTCCATTTGGTCTGTAAGATACTCAAGGACAGGGGCTAAGACCTTTCTTCTATGATTTATGGAGTAACCAGCACAATGCTGGGCCCAAAACATCACTAAGCGACTTGCTGAAGGGAATAGGCTTAAAGTAGACATGAAAGGAACTTTCTTTTCTTAAAAAAGTAAAACAAAGAGACTTTGTCTAATCTGCCAGCTAAGAAATGAAAGCCAGATGAGTCCAATTCATTATGATGCACAGAGAGTAAGATGGATAATTATAAACAGAGAAGCCCACGGAGAAGTTTGGAGAAGGGGGTTGCTATTCAATTTTAAAAACATGATTCTCATACAGATATAGTCGAAGATTGATCTAACTCATTAGCGAGGGAACCAGTAGGAAGACAAATCCAAATCAAAGGAGAATGCAAGAGGCTGTTTTCTATGATCATTGAAAGTAAGGATGTAGGTGTGGGTCTGCAAAGCTAGGCAAAACTGCTTAATGTCCTACATAGCAGTAAGATCAGACCCTTTGGGGTTGTGTTTTCTATTTGACAGAATTCATTTGCCTTTCTACTGAACAAGAGTCATTTGCAATGTAGCAATCTTCTCAAGTTAGCATCTGATATTACAGAGTCTGGCCCCTAATCATGAGTAATTGGAACCAGAAGAGTGCTCTCGGCTCTCTCTCTCTCTCTCTCTCTCTCTCTGTCTTAAAAAAAAATTCCTGAGCTGGTATACCAGGTGACAGTAGCAGTTACAAGTGTTAATCCGAGTTTAGATGGAAAAGTCAGGGAAGGAAAAGTAGGCAGGGTATGCAATGTGCCTAGTGTCACTCTTGGTAAGATACCACTTGCCTATAAATAAAACCACAATGCATGATCACCCATAAACCCAGAAAATGGTTTTCAGAGTGATCTAATCCAACCTGCAAACCCTGGCTTCTTTTCCTCCCCTGACATTTCCATCCACATTCTTTAGGTGGAAGATGGAAATAACCACCTACCTGAGGTGAACAGACTTACCTCTCCTTGTCTGACAGTTTAAGTCCTAAATTTATAAGCCAGTCTTTCCTATTAGGAAGGGAATTAAATCGTTGTTAAACAAGTGTTTGTTTTCTTTTGCTTTTTCCTTCACAGGCCAGGAGTCATTTCCCTGGATCCCACTCAAGTTTAGGTGGCTGTGCCAATAGCATCAACTGCATAGGCTGTATCTATAGACAAGTGGTATCTGACAGTAAGGGAATTGCTTGTTGAATGACTTGGAGGATCTCCCCGCCCTGTTGAACCAGGATTAATAAACTCAGCAATGGAGATTTGGAGGCTTTACTGTCCACCTCAGGGGATATGGCTTGGGAAGAACTCAAATTCACCTCTATGACATTCTAAAACTGGCAGAGGCAAATGAGAGGATTAACACTTGTAACTGTTACTGTCACCTGCAGTACTAGCCCAGGATTTTTTTTTTTTAAATATATTTTAAGTTCTAGGGTACATGTGCACAACGTGCAGGTTTGTTACATGTATATACATGTGCCATGTTGGTGTGCTGCACCCATTAACTCGTCATTTACGTTAGGTATATCTCCTAATGCTATCCCTCCTCCCTACCCCCTCCCCACAATAAGACCTGGTGTGTGATGATCCCCTTCCTGTGTCCAAATGATCTCATTGTTCAATTCCCACCTATGAGTGAGAACATGTGGTATTTGGTTTTCTGTTCTTGTGATAGTTTGTTGAGAATGATGGTTTCCAGCTGCATCCATGTCCCTACAAAGGACATGAACTCATCCTTTTTTATGGCTGCATAGTATTCCATGGTGTATATATGCCACATTTTCTTAATCCAGTCTGTCATTGATGGACATTTGGGTTGATTCCAAGTCTTTGCTATTGTGAATAGTGCCACAATAAACATATGTGTGCATGCATCTTTATAGCAGCATGACTTATAATCCTTTGGGTATATACCCAGTAATGGGATGGCTGGGTCAAATGGTATTTCTAGTTCTAGATCCTTGATGAATCGCCACACTGTTTTCCACAATGGTTGAACTAGTTTACAGTCCCACCAACAGTGTAAGTGTTCCTATTTCTCCACATCCTCTCTAGCGCCTGTTGTTTCCTGATTTTTTAATGACTGGCATTCTAACTGGTGTGAGATGGTATCTCATTGTGGTTTTGATTTGCATTTCTCTGATGGCCAGTGATGATGAGCATTTTTTCATGTGTCTGTTGGCTGTATGAATGTCTTCTTTTGAGACGTGTCTGTTCATATCCTTTGCCCACTTTTTGATGGGGTTGTTTGTTTTTTTCTTGTAAATTTGATTGAGTTCCTTATAGGTTCTGGATATTAGCCCTTTGTCCGATGAGTAGATTGCAAAAATTTTCTCCCATTCTGTAGGTTGCCTGTTCACTCTGATGGTAGTTTCTTTTGCTGTGCAGAAGCTCTTTAGTTTAATTAGATCCCATTTGTCAATTTTGGCTTTTGTTGCCGTTGCTTTTGGTGTTTTAGACATGAAGTCCTTGCCCATGCCTATGTCCTGAATGGTATTACCTAGGTTTTCTTCTAGGGTTTTTATGGTTTGGGGTCTAACAGTTAAGTCTCTAATCCATCTTGAATTAATTTTCATATAAGGAGTAAGGAAAGGATCCAGTTTCAGCTTTCTACTTATGGCTAACCAATTTTCCCAGCACCATATATTAAATAGGGAATCCTTTCCCCATTTCTTGTTTTTGTCAGGTTTGTCAAAGATCAGATGGCTATAGATGTGTGGTATTATTTCTGAGGGCTCTGTTCTGTTCCGTTGGTCTATATCTCTGTTTTGGTACCAGTATCATGCTGTTTTGGTTACTGTAGCCTTGTAGTATAGTTTGAAGTCAGGTAGCATGATGCCTCCAGCTTTGTTCTTTTGACTTAGGATTGTCTTGGCAATGCGGGGTCTTTTTTGGTTCCATATGAACTTTAAAGCAGTTTTTTCCAATTCTGTGAAGAAAGTCATTGGTAGCTTTCTCTACACTTCTCTTCTTGCTTCATTTCATTCATTTGATCTTCAATCGCTGATACTCTTTCTTCCGATTGATTGAGTCGGTTACTGAAGCTTGTGCATTTGTCACGTAGTTCTCGTGTTATGGTTTTCACCTCTATCAGTTCTTTTAAGGTCTTCTCTGCATTGATTATTCTAGTTATCCATTCATCCATTCTTTTTTCAAGGTTTTTAGTTTCTTTGCACTGGTTACGTAGTTCCTCCTTTAGCTCTGAGATGTTTGATCGACCGAAGCCTTCTTCTCTCAACTCGTCAAAGTCATTCTCTGTCCAGCTTTGTTCTGTTGCTGGCGATGAGCTGCGTTCCTTTGGAGAGGGAGATGTGCTCTGAGTTTTTGAACTTCCAGCTTTTCTGCACTGCTTTTTTCCCATCTTTGTGGTTTTATCTGCCTTTGGTCTTTGATGATGGTGACATACTGATGGGGTTTTGGTGTGGGTGTCCTTTCTGTTTGTTAGTTTTCCTTCTAACAGTCAGGACCCTCAGCTGTAGGTCTGATGGAGTTTGCTTGAGGTCCACTCCAGACGCTGTTTGCCTGGGTATCAGCAGTGGAGGCTGCAGAAGATAGAATATTGCTGAATAGCAAGTGTTGCTGTCTGATTCTTGCTCTGGAAGCTTTGTCTCAGGGGTGTACCCCGCCGTGTGAGATGTGAGGAGTTGGTCTGCACCTAGTGGGGGATGTCTCCCAGTTAGGTTACTCAGGGGTCAGGGACACACTTGAGCAGGCAGTCTGTCCATTCTCAGATCTCAACCTCCATTCGGGGAGATCCACTGCTCTCTTCAAAGCTGTCAGACAGGGGCATTTACCTCTGCCAAGGTTTCTGCTGCTTTTTGTTCAGCTATGCCCTGTCCCCAGAGGAGAAGTCTACACAGGCAGGCTGGCCTCCTTGAGCTGTGGTGGGCTCCACCCAATTCGAGCTTCCCAGCGGCTTTGTTTACCTCCTTAAGCCTCAGCAATGGCGGGCACCCCTCCCCCAGCTTCGCTGCCACCTTGCAGTTAGATCTCAGACTGCAGTGCTAGCAATAAGGGAGGCTCCATGGGTGTGGGACCCTCTGGGCCAGGTGTGGGATATAATCTCCTGGTGTGCCGTTTGCTAAGACCCTTGGTAAAGTGCAGTATTAGGGTGGGAGTTATCTGATTTTCCAGGTGTTGTGTGTCTCACTTTCCTTTGGCTAGGAAAAGGAATTCCCTTCCCCCTTGCACTTCCCAGGTGAGGCGATGTCTCGCCCTGCTTCAGCTCTTGCTGGTCGGGCTGCACCCGTGGACCAGTGCCAACTGTCCGACACACCCCAGTGAGATGAACCTGGTACCTCAGTTGAAAATGCAGAAATCATCCATCTTCAGTGTCGCTCATGCTGGGAGCTGGAGGCTGGAGCTGTTCCTATTCGGACATCTTGGGCATGCCCCAATTTTTTGTATCCAGGATTTTTTAAAAAAAGAGAGTATCTGGTTTGGCCCCATTTGCTGCTATGAACCCTCCCAGCTCCTGCCTTTTCTCCCCTGCTGGTTCTGGGGCACCCCAAGGAGCACTCCACATGGGTACATAGCACAGTCCTCTGGTGTGTAACACCAGTAACCGTCATTCCTCTTTAGTTCTGCCCTGAATTCCTGTGCTGAGTTTCATTCCAGAGATCGCATACTCTTGTGCAGCTACCTGGACACCACCAGAGCACAGACACCACCACTCATGATGCCAAAGCCACTGGAACCAGGGCCACAAGTGCCCTGTGCTGTCTGATGCCCTCCATGCCCCTGCCAGAGTCTATGGAATGGCTCACTTAATTCTTTCCTTCTGGCAGCCCTTTCTGCCTAGGACTCAGGCAGGTGCCCTTAGCACCATCTGAATTTCTCTGCTCTTCTCACATGGACCCAGATTTGTGCAACTCTACCCTTTGCTCCTCCAGGTGAACTCTCCCAGGGGACTTATGAGAAAGTCCTCTTAGAGGGCCCTATGGCCCATTTGGCCATGATTCTCCAAATATGCTCAGGGGGGTGTCTGGATCCAAAGTAAATAAAGTTGAGGTTCAAGTTGAGACACTGTCACTCTTTAAAATGGGCATAGATGGGACAATAGAACATCACCCACCAGCTCTGAAAGGAAGTTCACAGATATTTCCTTAGCTAAGCAGAGAAACATGGGGACAGTTTCCTAGCTCCCTCTGAATCAAATCTTCAACACAAAAGTTTGTTATTCCAGGAAAGAAACAGGAACATTCAAAAAGAGAAACTGGAAACTCAGACCTAGAGTACAGTCTCAGTTGTACCGTTAATGAGTCTAAGAAAGTCATTTCCTCCCCCTAGCTTCAATTTCCTTTTATGTGAAATGAGAGTAGTACTCTAAACTGGGGGTCAGCAAACTTTCTGAGTAAAAGGCCAGATGGTAAATGCATAGGCTTTACGGGTAATACAGTTTCTGTCACAACTACCCAATTCTGCACTTGTAGTACAAAAGCAGCCAAAGACAAAATGTGGCCGTGTTCCAATAAAACTTTATTTACAAAAGCAGGCAGTGGGCTGGGTTTGACCCACAGGCCATATTTTGCCAACCCTAGGTGTAGATGATCTTCAGCATCTTTTTAAATAACCATAATTCCTTTAGGTGAGAAGTGGATTTTTTTGATACTACACATACAATTCATTTAAATGTAAGATCCCCAATATAATAACTCCAACTGTTTTTTTCTTGTTTTGGATAACATCTTTTCTTCTCTCCTTTAGTGATAAATCAAATCTCAACAGACTTTATTTAGAGGTTAGAATAACAGGTCAGGTGATGCTCTCACTGAGGAATTTGACAATATACATGACAAAATTCTAGACCTCAAAGTGTTCACAATGTAATGAAAGAGACACACACATAAAGGCATAATTATAAAGCATTACAGTAATTGCTAAAATCATGCTATTATCCATTATCAAGACTTACTTAAGTTCTACTACATCCAAATTTCAGATGCTAGAGTAGACCAAGTTCAAGGACATTGCAATATAATGTATGTAGCATATGCAGAAAATTGGTGGACCATCTGAAATGCATTCCTGTGAAAATTGAGGGTGTGGGTTTTCAGGGAAGTCTTGACTTAGAATAGGACTGGTCCACAGAGCAAGGCTGTGCCAGATTGCACTTGAGACCAAAAGAGTGGCCATCAGTGGTAAAAGTCAGACCTTTGTTCAATTGCAAAGACGTAAGGTGTAGTTATGATACAGAATATGTGAAGAGAACTTTTTGTTCTGGAAGGCGGCACATGACATTCCATTTGAAAGAGAAACATCAGAGAGAGCCATGCTTTCACTCTCACAAGACACGATCCCCAGCTGCACAAAGCTTTGTATTTCTTGTTGTATTTCCTTTTTCAGGGAGATGAAGGGCTGGTGGTAGAGATGCATGGACCATAGCAAGTTATTGTGCCATGATTTTGTCTTTGACGTACTTATTTCTGAAATTCATTATGACTTGAAATATCCTTTTCATAAAGACTGCAATAAAGTCCTTTGACAATATGGCTAGATGGATCAAAGGGCTTATCTCTGTTGAATCTTGAGTAGCCACCCAGATATCACTGGAGAAGCAACAGTGCAGGTAATTCAAAACACCCTCAACTCACACTTAGTTGACTCTGGGATGTAGTACAGTTTTGCAGGAATAGATTTATATTTCTTATATTTCATAGCCTAATAGAAGCTTAAATAGTTAGCTCAGCCTTCATTGCACAGATGGTGAAAGAGAAGCTTAAAGAAGAGAAATTAAGTACTTGGCCCAAGGTCACATAGTTAGTTAATGGAAGAACCAAAACTAGAATCTAGATCTTCTGATGCCACATTTAAAGCTCCATGAACCACTGGTAAGAACTACCTTTGATGCTGGTACACAGTGTGTGTGCAAGATTACACCTATAATGATAAAACTGGTGATTTTTATTCTGTCCTTTTCTATTTGATTATTTCCTTTTAAAAAGTGCTGGTCACAGTCCACAAACTCACTACGAGGTCTCAGCTAGCATTTGTAAATACTACTGTGGATCACAGAATTGCTAATATGCCATCCTAACCGTATACCAAATGATGCTTTCATACAACAGTGAAAAAATATTTCCCTTGGAAAGATTAGATTTCTATTGTCTCTTTTTGTGAGTAGAAAGAATTTGTGACTATTTGGTTTTCTTAGGGAAAAAAGATTAAATATGCATAAAGGTAGCCACAAATCTGTCAAGTATTTTCAAACTGTGTTCAAAAACTCACCGTTTCCCTGAACTCTTTCCACACTAGACTCATTGAACTCTCCGATCTTCTCAACACTAATGTACCTTTTTGCAAAACATTTAGTCACTGATCCTAAACTTCAACATTACTCCCTTTTTCTAGAAAAATTAAGAAAAATTGCACTCACACACAAAATTTCCATTGGCATCAGGGGGCTCTTACCTGCTTATTCCCAAATCTGGGAGGTATGGTAGAAGGCTCACATGCACGACACAGAATGACAGGCATTCATACATGTCAAATACTGTATATCTGAGAGCTGAAAATATAGGAATGCAACAAAAGGTCAAAATCAAATGGTCCAGGATGGAAATTTGGCTTTAAAAAAATCAGTCTGGGCACAGTGGCTCATACCAATGATCCCAGCACTTGGGAGGCGGGCGGATTGCTTGAGCTCAGGTGTTCAAGACCAGCCTGGGCAGCATGGTGTTACCCTGTCTCTATCCAAAACACAAAAATTTGTTGAGCATGGTGGCACGTACCTGTAGTCCCAGCTACTTGGGAGGGGCTGAGGCGAGGGGATCACTTGAGCCTGGGAAGTCAAAGCTGCAGAGAGCTGTGATCACGACACAGTGCTCTAGCCTGGGTGACAAAGCCAGACCTGTCTCATTAAAAAAAAAAAAAAAAATCAGATTTCTAATGCAATTTTAGAAACTTTGCAGCCTGTGGATACCACGGACTCAACTGGATTCAACCACGCCCTAGTCCTCCTTCCCAAACATCTCTCAGAGTTACACACTTCCAGCAAGGAATGCTTTGACATTCATTTTGTTTTCTTAACCACCACGCCTGCAGGAGATCCAGGATAAAGGCAAGGAGCGGAAGGGAGACACACAAGATGCTCAAGCCTTTAAAAATCTCCATAGGGAGAATCTTGCTACAAATGGGCAAATCACATCCTGAAACGGTGGACTCTCTGAAGACCTTACAAAACAGCCTTCAGGCCTGATCTGTCTCCTTTCCCAGCTTGAACTGTGTTTTCCTAAAGTGGTTTCACTTTCCTCCTTCTCCAAAAGGTGGCATCAGAAAGGAGGGAGCAGGAAGGCACAGGCCAAACGCTCATCTCAATGGCTGCCTCAGCCATGCTCTGACAAGCGAGCTGATGGGAAAATTGCTCCTAATTAAATCACTTCATAAAAAAAAGACCATTTTCCAAGCGAATGCACTCCGCAGTTCTCGTGGTGGGTAATTTGTTGTGTTAATAAGCTGGAGAGGTTGAATTCCAAGGTTGCAGCCGCTGACAGCCCACAGAAATAGGGACCATATTTTGGCAATGCCCTTGCCCTGTCGAGGGTACCGAGGAAAGCTGACAAATGGCAGTTCCTTATAATAGTTCTGCTCACTGGAGACCTGGGGGGCTGAGAATGATGTTTTCTAGTCTGTAGGTTTAGGATGCCAACAAGATAAAACAAATACCCAGAAAAAGACCTTGTGTCTTCTGTTTGCTGAAAAATAAACAGGGGAGGACTTCCCTTTTGTAGATCCTGCTGTGATAGAGGAAGAGGGTGCTTCTTCAGCTGTATTTGAACCAAAGCATGGAAAATTCCCATCTGCATTCAACTCCGTGGTTTAGGGCAGCTGGATAGGCAGTGTTGCACAGTCTGAGGCTGTGGACCCTGAAGTTAGACCAAGTGTCAGTTCCAGTCCTAATGCTTACCAGCTGTGACACCTTGAGCATGCATGGTAATCTCTCTAAGCCTCATTTTCCTCATCTGTCAGGACAGTCATAACACCTACCTCTTGGAATGGTGGTAAAGAGTGAAGAAGGTAATATTTGTAGAGTGCATAGTGTCTGGCAATAAGAAATACTTATTAAGTGGTAGCGAAAGTATTTTCCCCCACTTTACAGATGAGGAAATGGAGGATTACAGTTATTAAGTAGCTTAACCAAGGTCATAAAACCCTGAGTGGGAGGGTCAAGACTCCGTTTGGCTCTAAATCCAGGCACCGTGATTTCACTGTTGGTACAGATGGAAGTAAGCACTTAAATGCATAAGATCTTATCTGCTGTGAATTGAGCAGGACCATTTCTGATATTTCTGTCTAGAGCAGGCCAATCACGTAGTGCACAGATTATGTTCCCTGATGTATATCTTGGCAAAAATGGTCCCAATCCCTCTGGTTCTTGGGCTGATCTTGTTTGAGGATTCTGTTGCTCAGAGCCCCTGAGCCCGTTTCTCTCTAGCTTCTAAAGAACATTTGGTCTCCTGGGTTCCCGGTAGCCAGTGTGCTGCTTCACTTTTCTTCTTTAGCAGCTCAAAAAGATTTTTTTCCCTTATTTCCTGAGACCCTGAAGAAGACTGGTGGTCCTGGCTCTTGCCTTCTGACCTCCACTTCTTTCTCAAGTTTCCACTTTAGTTTGGCTTCTGTGGAAAATTCCACTGTGGACTTCTATGGATGAAAGCACTCTCTAATTATATTGAATCTACAGAGATCTGTTTTCATAACCCTAACAGGGTTAGTCCCTGAGTTCCTGTGACTGTTAGATGATCATGGACCCAATGGACCCATTCTGCTGGGTACAAGGGCCCCTCAGGGAGGCTCATTGACAGTGGCCAGTCATCTGTCATGAGTCATTGCTATCGTGCTAGAAAATAGAAACTTATGGCTTTGATCAATATCTTTCCTTAGGGCTCAGCATCTCTTGGCTCCATTCTCTTGCTGGCACTATGAAACAGCAGCAGTTAAAACAATTTTTTTTTCTACTGCAAATAAATTCTTTTTTGCTACAGTTTCTCTGAGGGCCCTCACTGCAAAAGAAACCAGGAACTGTAGCGTAATTTGGGTTGTGTTTAGTTCTCTTTCCCTCTCCTAGATTTCCTAGCTGTCTCCTTCCTTCCTCCTTCCTTTCTTCTCTTTTTCCTCCCTGTGTTTTCTTTCCCCTCACTTCCCTTGCTTTCCTATCCTCTTCCTTCTCCTATCTGCTCTGCGTTTCCACATTCTTTTCAATTCAATAAATATTGATTAGGTACTCAATTGATTGGACTAGGTAACTCGATAACCCCAAAATGAGATGGTCTTTGTTCTTAAGGAACTCATGCTTATAATTTAGTAGAAATCTTTCCTATATTGCCTTTTCTCCCCAATGTATAGTGAAGGCTGAAAATCTAGATACTATTTAGGGTTAGTAAATATTCTCTTACAAAAAGTCAAAATCTTCTTGAGGAGTCTTGCTTAGTTAGTCATTTACACATTAGTATGAATTTATTTAATATGATTGCTTTCCCTCTCATACCTAAACAGCTTGCCTTGTAAGAATAAAGATTCTGATTGGGGAAGGACAAGTAGGAAATTTGGAACTATAAAACAATTTTTGGAGGTTGGCAGCCGCAGGGAAAGCCATTGGAAGAGGATAAGAACACTGTTCATTAAGATAGAGATTCTTGTTTTAAAATGAAATCAGGCCATGCACAGTGGCTCACGCCTGTAATCCCAGCACTTTGGGAGGCCAAGGCAGGTGGATCACCTGAGTTCAGGAGTTCAAGACCAGCCTAGCCAAATGGTGAAACCCTGTCTCTATAAAAATATAAAAATTAGCCAGGCATGATGACAGGTGCCTGTGATCCCAGTAACTTGGGAGGCTGAGGTGAGAGGATTGCTTGAACCCGGGAGGTGGAGGTTACAGTGAGCTGAGATCGCACCATTGCACTCCAGCTTAGGCCACAGAGTGAGACTCCATCTCAACAAATAAATAAATAATTAAATAAACAAACAAGTAAATAAAAAATAAAATGAAATTAATAAAAAAAAATAAAGATAGATATTCTTTTTACCCAAGGCTTGCCAAACACCTCTGTGACCTATAGTTTTAATGTGAACCAAGGCTGAGTGAGAGAATTTGGAGGGATTATGATTTTAATTTCTCCAGCTGTCAAAATTTTTGACTCTACTCTCAGCAGGAAGAGGTGGAACTTTTTACTGTCTTCTTCACTAGACTGTAAGCTCCATTAGGTTAAGATATGGTCTGTCTTGTTCATAATTGTGTCCTCACTACCTAGAACTATGCCTGGTATACATGTAGTAGGTGCTCAAGAGGTACTTGATGAATAAATGAATGGATGAACAAAGTGACAGTGGGATACAAAGGATACAAACTGCTAAAGGAGTGCAAACGAGGGGGAAATTGCATCAGATTGAAGAACACTTTCTACACCCTGGTTTAGAAGGAACTTCATGGAGAAGGGTTTTCAATGAAGAGCTAGTGGACTGTCTGCCTGGACCTCAAGGACAACAGAGGAAGAAAATAACTGCTGAGAACCAGTAGGGAACATTACCCAGTTGGAGTAATAACACTTCCAAAAAGTGAACATTCTAACAATGAACTATTTCTTGAGCACAATGGAATGTACAATCAGATTGTGTGCATATTCTGATTGTACAGAATATGCCTGGTGGGATGATTTTACTTCCCTTCTGAGCAATCTGGGAATTGTCAGGAAAATGGAGATAGCTTCAGGCTAAGAAGGGATTGCCCAGGGAACCGCCTGGTGTTCCTGCAGAATCACTGCATGCTCCACAGGGCAGAGCCTCTCATTGAAGGCTTCCGGTGCTCTGTTTCTCAAGAGTTGTCACTCCTTAAATCCAGAACCCTCTCCAGATTTGTTCTACAGGGTTGTTCCTATCTGGAGTGAGTGACAAGTGACTACGCAGTCTGTTTACAGGGAAGACCTTCCAACCCAGTATTGTGTGGGTGTGGGGATGATTCTGCCCCAAGACAGGGAGGAGAGAAAATGTCCTTCAATGAGCCCCTTCAGCCTGAGAATCCATAATTACCGCGTAGACTGGTTGCAAAATCTGACCTATTTTCCAGCTCCCTGAGTGATGGCAGGTGTGGTTAACTCGACAGTCTTCCCCCTGTGCCGTACATCTTCTCCTTTCCCCACTTACACCGACAAATTATTCCTTCCTGGTGTCCTTTTTTTCCCTTTGTCTCAGAAATAACGAGGTGTCATGAGTCTGCCATACATCGCCCTATCGGCAGCCAGTGGTGACTTCTGATTAGTGGAATACCATGGGAGCAGAGGGAGGGAGCGTGGCAGCACCGGCTGCTCTGCCTGGCAGCCCTGTCGCGCCTCAGAGACTGGCGTTTTGTCTGTGTCAACAAGAATCCGCCTGGGTATTATTCATGTAGCTGGACATAATGAATTCAGCTGTTTGCTAGTGCAGCAAATAGCTTTTTTGCCAGTGATATTAGGATCAAGCTGAGTAATAGGATGTGTCCATACCAGAGTAATGTCCATTTATTAGCTTCTGTGGGAACACACACATATTAAGAAAAATCACATTTCGCGTGGCTCTGTAGCTGAGGGAACTGCTTGTTAAAAATTTCCACTCAAGCAACCTCAAGCTAAGGATTTGTATTCCAAAGAGCTGGACCTATTTCACCAAAAGTATTTACTTGTGAAGTAGAAAAATCCTACAAGCTTAATGAGCACAAATGACTCTGCCTTATGTAAAATCCCTGTGGGAAAGTTAACCTTAGTGGAGGAGAAAAGCTGGAGGTCTACAGAGAGGGCAACCCAGGGGAAATGGCTGACACATACTGTCTTTCAACATAACGTCAATTGGCTTTTTTTAATGGCAACATGAGATTGACTTTAATTGCCTAGGAGGTTACGCTAGGAACAAGAACAGGCTTCTAAGTCATCAGGAGAAGCAGCTGTCTACTTGATTTCAGGGGCTGGGGGCAGATTCTCTTAGTCCTCCTCAGAAACCTCTCATCGGCTCAACCAGGACTAAACTCCCACCATTTCAGATTCATCCCTTGGCTTGAGATTTACCTTTGCCCAGTGAAAGATGTCACTAGGAAGCACCACACGTGAAGCCTCTTAGAATTGTACAGTGCCAGCCCCCACGGACTTAGTAATTTGAAACTCTTTCTTATGAATGAGTTTTGATGGGAGAGAAGGTGAAAATTGGAGGGCTCTGGGATCTGGTGGAGGGGAAAGAGAATATAGACAAGGCAGAGAGGGGGTGACTAGTAGTTCCAAAAAGGTAGGAAGAAGTGGATTTGGCATGCCTGTAGTCTCCGCTACTCAGAAGGCTGAGGCAAGAGAGTTGCCTGAGCCCAGGAGTTCATGGCCAGCCTGGTCAACATAGTGAGACAGATGGAAGGAAAGAAGGAAGGGAGGGAGGGAGGGAGGGAGGGAAGAAAAGAGAGAAAAAGAGTCAAGACCAGAAGCAGAGACCTAAAATTTTGCCTATTTCACAGTCTTGCAAAGGAAAACTTAATAAATAGCAGTCCCAATCGTTGTCACTTGGGAGTTTACAAATGTGGAATGCCTTCTAAGGTACATCCCATGCAGCCTAGACAACTGCCTTCCATGAAGCCAAAGGGACAGTGGAAATGTCTTGGTGGTACGCCTTCTTCCAGGTGGGAAGGAAAAGGCAGACACGAAGGTGAATATTCTGAGGTGAGGCAAACCCACCTCCTGTTTTCCCACACAGAGGGCCTCACGCAGTCATAGCAGTGGAGGTGTTGGATGATGCTGTGCTCCTCCATGGGTCTGTCAAGCATGTCTCCTACTGAAGGCACACCCTTGGCACCAACTTGGCAATTGCAGCCGTCAGCATTCTGTGATCTAGTGAAAGTGTCCATGTTCCTTGGAAGACAGTAGGGCAATTCCTTCAGCTCAGACCGCCAGGTCAGAGAATACCGGGGGCTCCTGCCAGGCAAGCATATCTCCCAACCCAGCCCCCGTGGCCCTGGCTCCACTTTCGCTAGTTCCCAGATGCCTCTCCGGAGATCAGGTTGCGTTCTCTGCCCTTCACAGATGTCCCTCACACCGACTCAACTTCTTGGGCCTTTTTTTCCTCAAGACCAACTTCTGAATAGACTACTGGCTCATCAGCTATGCTCTTCCTTGCTATCTCTGAAAACAAACACAGGGGTACCCTTTTCTTTGTTTTAACCACCTGCCACCAGGAAGAAACAGCCATGTTTCAAAGAAGTTACAATCATAAGGTGAACACAGAGGTTCCAACATTTTACTCATTTCTTCTGGTCACTGTCTCACACCACAGATGCCAGCTTATCCCTTGACTATTGCTCAGTCCTTGGCCGTCTTTTCTTCTCAAGCTGCATCTGAACAATCACATGACAATCACATGACTTTGTTTGTCATCTTTAGGCTGAATTCTTCCAAGTCTCTGTTTCTGGTCTCGACTCTTTCTCTGAACATGAAACCTCCATATCCAGCTGCAGGGTCAACAGTCTCACTTTAGTGTTCTCCAACTCAGCACGTCCACAGAGTTCATTATGACTTCCCCTACAGTCTGCTCTTCCACCTGAATTATTTATATTGACTTCAAGCATCCACCTAATCACTTAAACTCTACACCTGGAAACCTTCCCAGACAACTTTTTCCTCTCCAGACCTTCATATCTACTTACAAAATCATGTCTTTTTAACACCTCTGTTCCTGACCCCTTCCTTCTTCTCAACGCAGTACTCTTTCCCTAATGCAATGTAGGCCCTCCTTGTCTCTTGCTCTGCTCCGGTAGTAAGCTCACCCTCTGGGCTTGCCTGTCCCTAATAATTCTTTTGTAATCCTGCCAAAGAATGGCTCCCATAAGGCAGATATGATTTTTGTTATCCTCCTGATTAAAACCCGACAGCGGACTCCTCCTTGCCCTTGGCATATAATCTGAGCTTCTTTTAATGTCCTATGAGGTAGCCCACGAAATGTCTCTGCTGAACCCTCTGACCTTATCTCTGGTGAAGTTGCCCACATGCCTCATGCCACTGCCCCCTTGCCATGCTCTAGGTCAACCACACTCCCTACCTCCATGCTACCCACTGACCCCAATGTCACTGAGTCATTTTTTTCAAGAGAGTCACTCTCCTTGGCAAGTAGGTCTGAAGTTAGATTTGGGGTAGAACAACAACTGTGAAACAGACGGCCAAAAACTCAGGGCAATTCAACTGCCTTCCCAATCTAAGGACCATTGTGGTTTGGCATAATGAAGGTGGGCTGACCCTCTATGTCTAATATAAACAGAATACAGCTTAGCATAGCTCATTTAAAGTGCTTAAATAGATAAAGAAGCAGCCTCTGGAGTCAGAATTCTTAGGTTCAAATTCTACCTCATCAATTAAACCTTAGTTTCCTCATTTGAAAAATAGAAACATTGGTATTCACATGAAATTGCTGGCAGCAAATTTTAAAAGTGGAAATAATAATACCTGTCTCGTAAGGTTGAGAGAAATGAAAATATTGAAATGGGGCCTGGCAAAAGGTGTTTGGTAAATGTTAGCTATTGATGTTATCATTATTAATAGTATTTATAGAATTCCATTGCTTTTCTATCAAATAATCAGAAGGAGATTTCACCCTTGAAACTGCTGGAGAGATGACCATGGGATTCGGCAGTCAGGCTTGCATTCTGATTGGTGGCAGATTGACAGGTGCAGCAGGAAAACAAAGACATACAGCCCATTCCTCCCTCCCCCACACTGTTTTATATTTTATAAAGGGAATTCACAGCCTAGTAGATATGGGGTTGAGTAAAAGTACTTCCTGCCTCTATTGAAGCTTGAGGACACTGGAGTCTTCCACGATTCAGCCAGAAACCAGGGTACGCCAAGCCACTTTGTGATCCTCCATCTCTGTAGGCCACAGTTTATAAAACACTTCTATCTCCATGATTTCATGTGATTCCCACAGTGACCAATGAGGTTTTAGACCTCTCCATCCTCAGACAGACTCTGTCACATGCCTCTGAAAATGCTTTAGTTGTTGCCACGCGGATGGACACTCAGAAAATACTTTAAAAAAAAAAAAATCTAAACTGCTTGCTTTAGTGGTTTTGTGTAAAATGCAACCAGAGAGAGAAAGAGAGAGAGGCCCTTGGCAGATAGGTTTAACTCAAATCACTGAGCAGGAAAATATCTGGGAATCTGGCCTGGTTTGAGAAAAAGAGCCAGCTTTTTTAGCTGACTAGGAAGGAGCTTAAAAGGGAAAAAAATGAAAGGAAGGAAACTAATGAGGCATCTCTTTCCTCACAGATAATGTGGGATGCTCACCCAGTGGTTTGCAGTGGCTATAGCATCTGTTACACTTCAGTGACAACCAAAATGCCTTGGAGATAAGACAACAATTATGAGACCTGCCTGAGAAGAAATGAAAGAAAACCCAATCTCAGCCAAATAGCACTGCCATCTATTAACAAATTATTACAGACTGAAGCAGTCTTTAATGAGATTTTAACAAAAGAAATCCAGTCGTGTTCCTCTGGGGCAAAGAGATTTTATTATCATGTGAATGGTTAAGCAGGTAAGAGGCCCTCCCTTGGAGCTCCAATAAAGAGGAAATGTGTGAGCCCTGTGTTCTGCCTCTCCAAGGAGCTCTAACTCCCAGTCAAGATGAAAACATCTTGGAGAAAGGACCCAAATAATACTGTTCAAGAGGAAGTTTTAGTTTAGTAAGTGGCCTGATGAGCCAAGTGAGTCTTCAGAAAAGCCGCGTTAGACCTTTGTGTTGTGATTCCAATCCTTTGTGCTTTTGGCTATCCTAAAGGACATTGTGACATTCTCAAGAGATTCTTAAGTCAAAGGGTATAGTGGCAACATTAATCTGAAGGAACAATGAAGCCAGCTAGATTCAGGACCTGCCTGCCCATGATCTTGTAGAACCACTGCGGTTTCAGAAGAGAAACTGCTATGAGTCTAATGTTGTTAGTTCAAAGGAGGAAAGAAAAATTGGCTGCATGGAGGGAGTCTGAGGGAGGGGGAGAATGTGCAGTCCAAGGAAGTCAGTGAGAAGTCTGCTCTGATGCACTAGATCTTGCATGAATTGGGTTTTTCTTTTTGCTTCTCCCACCCCTTTCATTGATCCACTACATGAACACTTATAGGCAGTCAATAATATCAGGAGAAATATAGCCATTTTGAAACTAATATTTCTGTTACCCAGGAATTTGCTTTATTTGCAATATGAGCCTCCAATGCCTGACTAAAGGAAACTGAGGACTAACCTGGGTGATCCAAGAATTCCTGGACTGTTAAATAGCGTAGTTTCTTTAGAAAGGGACTCTGGACCTCCTCCTGGGAGGAGGGGCAGTGAGGCTAAGGTGAGTAAGCAGGCTCCCCGCGTGAGGGTGAGTCAGGGAGACGGATTCCTTAGCAGCCGGGGCACTGTGTAAGACTAGGTCACCTTCTGTGGCAAAAGAACAACCACAATCGCTATGTGTTATGCTGGTTATACTCCCCTTGAGACCAATGGCAGACACTGGCTGTTAAAATATTTAGTGTCTGATAATGTATGATTAATGGGTAAGGAGTAGAGTAGCACTTCTTTTAATGGCTCACACTGTAGGAAAGAGATTTAATAGAATTGAAGATGGACTTAGAATGACATAGAAGATAAATCTCAAGAACATACATCTTTGGGACAGATAGCTCATTCTGTTAGAATATAGTGTTATTATTGTTATTAGCTAACATTTATTAAGCACTGACTAAGTGCCAGGAGCTGCTTCAAGTGTTTTACATATGTTAACTTAATGCTTCTTGTGCTGTGATAATGAACCAGTATTTGTTTTTTAAATTTCCAGTGTGTCTGGACAAATGCTTTTGTAGAATTCAATAAAAATAAATTACTACAAAAGTGAAAAAAATTTAAAACATGCAAAATTCAAGTTCAATTTTTTGTTTTTTTAACTATTAGATGTAAGAGACATCAAATTGTCAAAATGCTATAAAAGTTTCTAAATCCTTACTCTTAGTTACATAACTCCCCATAGACTAGTAACAAACCTTCATCAACTGTCGCAAGTCTACAGACTCTGTTGAAGAGCACTGTATTAACTCATTTAAACCCTCCTAAAAGTTCATGACGTCATTAATATTTTCATTCTACAGATGAGGAAACTGAGGCACAAAACAATTATCTTGCTACTGAGGCCAGACATTTAATTTTGCAAAGAGAAAAATATCTATTTCATGGTCATAGAAGAGTACCCCAACTAGTCACTGAAAAATTAAGAGTAGCATTAAGAAAAACAAGCCTTAATGAGAAAGTATGAATGGAGTTTTATTATCCAGGCTTCTGTGGAAAAACCAGGAAAGGCATAGGCCATACTGGTGACATTTTGGGGGTGTCATCGTTGCTATATTGGGCAACAGGATGAAGTGTTTAAGACTGTGGCTTGAGGGCTAGACTTCCAGGATTAGTTTTCTTGCTTGGTCACCTACTTGCCATGTGAAGTTGTTAGTTCCTATCTGAAAGGATGGTTGGGAGGATTAACTGAGTTGTATATGTAAAGTATTTTTTTTTAATGCCTGGTACATAGTAAGTGGTTTATACATGCTGCTGTATTTGCATATGAAAAACCACCCATTGCAAAAATTTCAGATTCCTTAAATGCTTCCATCTATAATCTTTAATCAGAAGTCATGTTTGACTTCTGATTAAACAAGCCTATCCTCCTTGCCTTAAACTTAGAGCCCCTGGTAAAACTCAGCAGTGCTGCAGTGGTCACTGCCAGACCTCAGGTACAGAGCAATGTTTGGGGCTGGATAATTCTTTTTCTTGGGGAGGGGGTGGTTACTGTGTGCATTATATGATAGCAGCATTCCTGGTCTCTACCCACTAGATGCCAGTATTATCCCCTTCCAGCTGTGACAACCAAAAATGTCTTCAGTCATTGCAAAACGTCCCCTGGGAGGCAAAATTGCCCCCAGTTGAGAACCACTGATATAGAGAAAAGAGAATATTAATAATAGTCTCTTATGTTTTCATAGCTTTTCAGTGTAAAAGGGCTTCTGCATGTTTTAACTCAGTTGGGAAAAAGAAAAAGAGGAAAAAGATGAAATAGATCAGAAGAAGAAAAGAGAGAAGGGAATAGGGGAGGGATAAGGGAGGGAGAGAACGCAGAGCACAAAGAGATGAAGTGGGGCAGACACTCAAAACACAAAGGAACGAACAAACAGGTGTGTGAGTTTGTGTGATCACCCATGAGTGCATCTACACCTGCAGGTCCTCCCAGCACCTCCCACTCAACATGTTCAAAACTGAACTCAGCAGGTTGTAGGCAAGGAAGGAAACTGAAGTCCATGGCGGTCTAAGGTGTGACCTTGGGCAGATTCTTCTGAGTCTAGTTTCCTTGATTGTAAAATGAAGATAACACCACGTGCCTTAATGGACTGTGTGAGCTGGCATGGAGCTAACCTATCACAGTGTGCTCTTGCTCATCCTTTTCCCTCCTCCTTGTCTCATGCCTGTCAGTTAAGGGCTAGGGTCTGGCACTCTTCCTTCTTCACAGCACTGCCTCCCGGACAGAGGTCCTGTCCCTACTAGCACCCAGTGTTTCTATCCATTTGACGCCACTATTCCATTCCTCTTCCCACTGCCCCAATCCATGGCCAGCCGTCAACACTGCACAGCTAATGTCCTGTGGGAGCCTCCTAGTTAGACTTCCTGGCTCTGGGTTCTCCCCACAACAATCCAGATTCATGTCCTAAAACAGCACTGGGATCAAGTCACTCTAATTTTTTAAAAAACTGTTCACTGGCTCCCCAGCATAAAATCTAAACTTCTTTGCCTACCATTAAAAGCCATCCTCTCTCCCTACTTCCCACTGTCTGGCTCCAACCTATCTTTCTAACCTTAATTCTCCATTGTGCTACCCATCCCTCTCTCTCTCTCTTTTTTTTTAGACGGAGTTTCGCTCTCATTGTCCAGGCTGGAGTGCAATGGTACGATCTCGGCTCACTGCAACCTCTGCTTCCTGGATTCAAGTGATTCTCCTGCCTCAGCCTCCCGAGTAGCTGGGATTACAGGCATGCACTACCACACCCAGCTAATTTTGTATTTTTGGTAGAGATGGGGTTTCACCATGTTGGCCAGGCTGGTTTCAAACTCCTGACCTCAGGTCATCTGCCCGACTCAGCCTCCCAAAGAGCTGAGATTACAGGCATGAGCCCCCGCGCCTGGCCTGTACTTCCCATCTCTTATCAAACTAAAAAGGCAGTTTCTTATACACACCCTGTGTTTTCCTCATCTTCCTGGGATTCCCTTCCTAAATCCCCACAGTCTATCCCCATCCCTCAAGGCCTATTTCACTTGTTAACTTCCTTCATGAAACCTAACCTCCTCTTCCTGGACATGTACAGTTGTCCCTTGCTATCATCAGCAGATTGGTTCCAGGACCCTACAGATACCAAAATCCGTGGATGCCCAAATCTTTTATATAAAATAATGTAGTATTTGCATATAACCTATGCACATCCTCCCACATACTTTAAATTATCTCTAGATTACTTATAATACCTCATACAATGTAAATTCTATGTAAATAGTTGTTATACTATATATTTTAAATTTGTATATTTTTTTTGGTGTCTTTCTCAAATAATTTTGATCTTTGATTGATTGAATTCACATATGCAGAACCCATGGATGTAGAGAGCTGACTATATTCAGTCTCTCTCATCTCTGGACTCTCATAGCACTTTCTCTGTGTCTATTATATAGCATTTATGTTTTTCCATCTTGTATCATAAATATCTATGTGTTTATCTCTTATCTCCCACTGAACAAGGGGCTCCTTGAAGACCCAATATGTACAGACTGATTTTCATATCTTCTGTGGGACCTAGTACAATAAATATTTACCTAGTATATATAAGCCATATAAATAACATTAGCTGTCATACTTTTTTTATCCTCCACGGAATTCCTATCTATTACTTATCTAACTAAACTTTATAATGGTTTAACAAAGAAACAGGGAGGAGGGAGAGATAGCCAAAGATTGGTTAATGGATATAAAAGTGATGCAGGGGCCAGGCTCACACCTGTCATCCCAGCACTTTGGGAGGCCAAGGAGGGCAGATTGCCTGAGGTCAGGAGTTCAAGACCAGCCTAGCCAACATGGTGAAATCCCGTCTCTACTGAAAATACAAAGAAATTAGCCAGGCGTGGTGGTGCATACCCATAATCCCAGCTACTCGGGAGGCTGAGGCAGGAGAATTGCTTGAACCAGAGAGGTGGAGGTTGCAGTGAGCCGAGGTCGTGCCACTGCACTCCAGCCTGGGTGACAGAGCGAGACTCTGTTTAAAAAAAAAAAAAGTGATGCCGGACAGACACTCAATAAACAAAGGAATAGGCCCACCTAGAGAGGAGGAACAAGTTACAGTGTTCTCTAATACTGTAGGGTGACTATCACTAACAACAATTTACTACATATTTTCAAATTAAAGAGTAGATGTTGATTCCCAACACAAAGCAATGATACATGCTCGAGGTAACAGGTATGCTCATTATCCTGATTTGATCATTACGCATTGTACATAGGTATCAAAATGTCACACTATGCCCACAGATATGTATCCATTAACAGTAATAATAAGAGAAAAAAACTAGCATATTATAGCAGCATGAGCAGAGTCCCTACTGACTTGGGTCATAAGAGCAGCCTGAGGTATATGTGTATGTATATGTGCACATGTGTGTGTTGTAGTGTAATGCAGTGTTCTGAAATCATATAGAACTGGTTTCTAATCCTAGCTGTAAAACTTGATAGCTATGTGGATTTTGGACCAGATAGTCCACATATCTAACTTCATTTCCTCATTTGCAAAAAAGAAATAACAATGCATACTTTATAATGTTATTACGAATCATTTATTTATGTCATCAACAAGAATTTACTGAGTTTTCACTTTGTGCCCAGTACCTGGTAGAAACCAAATAATGTACATGGTATATTTACCAAAGGACCTGGTATATACTGAATATTTGTAATGTTTAGTATTTAGCATTAGAGCAATTCGAGTAATAGGAGAGCAGCTACTCTGTTACATATACATGTACACATAAATAGAGAGAGCTACAGGTACCAAGTAGGGGTCTTTATTTTAAAATTTGGACAAAGGGAAACACAGTATTCTTTAGCCAAAAGTTTTTCTTCTCCAGTTAGCTTGAATATACTTTTCCTGCTTCATTCTTAGTATCCATACTCATGGGAAAAAAATCAGACGTCAAGAATACCATTTATCTGATGTCTATTATGTACTATGAACCTTTCAACAACTCTTTAAGGTAGATTAGCTGGTCTCCATTTTATGGGTGAAGAAAGAGACCCAGAGGATAGTATTTGCTAGTCTTTTCCACATAACCTGTAAATGGTGGAATCCTCTTTCAAATCCCATACTGTCTGCTGTTCTGCTGGAGAGGCATCCTAAATGCCAGGTCAAGGTGAGGAACAATTATTTGCTCGATCAACTTCCCAGAAGTTTCTATCAATAATTCTCCTGGGTTCAGAGTTCTTGGAAATATTGAAATAAAGTTGGTTTCCAATTCTGTCTAAAAAGATAACATTTTTACTTGGAAGGAGACATCATATTACTCTTCTTACATTCCCACTTATTCCTATACAGGAGGTAACTTCACTAACTGTTCAAATCTCCACTCTCTACTGGTTCCTCCCCAGGTAAAAAAAAAAAAAAAAAAGAGTAATTCTTTTCTTTTTATAGTTAGCAGGGCTATTGGCTTCAAAAACAGGAACCAGGCCTAGCAGGTCGTCTGGTCCAGGTTTCCACATCTTTCTTTTAGGTGAAGAGAGCCCATTGCATCGTCCTTGCCCATGCAATAGAGAGAACTGGGTCTATCTTGCTTGTGACAGTGTGTGTGACAAAGCTTGTGGCAGTTTGCCTTACTGGATTTCCTGCAAACTCAGAGTCTCTGCACTCTACACATTCCTCACCTTGGAGGCTCGTGCCTGTCCCAAGGTCCAGATTCCAGTGCAGAGGTAAGAAGCCCCCAGTTTGGCACCAGTTTCAAGCAGCTTTTCTCTATCCCAAGTTGTACTACAGATCCTCATATTGTAGAGATAATTGGGCACTTGCGAAACTGTTGATAAAGCTGATATTTTTGTCTTTTTTTGGCTAGCAGTGCTTATGTGTGTTATCTAACAGTCAGAATCCAGAGAGGAAAAGAAGGTGGTTTTACATCCAGAACTGCTGGCTCTGTTGCTGGGTTAGGAGCTTTCTCCATCTTAGTCTGTTCTATATCAAGGCTAACCTTGTTTTCACGGATCAGTGAACTCGTAGGCCCTTTCGGTGATTTTTAAAGCCATATACACAAATATCTAACAACACTCAAAGATGGTCTGCCACTAGAAATTTATTCATTTTACAGTTACCAGTGTAGGAGGAGGGAGATACATTCAGTAATATTTGTTTGGGGGCCTAGAATTCAAAACTAAAAACTCTACAGTCTAATTTTGTTACAAATAACTCATACATGTTAGCAAGTTAATTCTGACAAAAGTCAATCTAGGTGAGCTTACTTGTATTTCTACTTACCATCTTAAAAATAAAGTTGTAGTTCCAGCCCCACTATCAGTTGTTCTGTGACTTGGATAAGGCCTATTCCTGGGCCTCCATTTCCTCGTCTAGAACAATGGGTGTTTTGATTCAGACCATCACTGACAACCCTCCTGCTCTTCTGTCCTCTTAATACTCAGAAGTTAGCATTTGAGCCTATGTTGCCTTCAGGGTGTATTCTCGTGGCTCTGAGGGGTTTGGGAAGAGGAGTGGATCTAGAGGAAAATTTAATGAACATAAAGGGAGAAACTTGCCAGATGCAAAGTGGGAGTTTATTCCAGGAATATTAAATTATCATGAAACACATCCATCTACATTTATTAAGAACAGGAAGCACGACTCTGCTTGCCTGAAGCCTTCATTTCTAAAGCATTAACAAATTATTCATTTCCTTCATAAGCTCTTTAGTCCTTGGGGTATTTAACACCAGGAGTTTGACCATATTATGACTCATCCTCATATCATGATAAAGATGATACTAAATATTGTAAACATGTGACAGTGGATATAACTTATGAATCTTCATTAATTTATTTTGATTTTAGCTTAATGGCTTAATACTTTGCAGGAGACTTCTTTTTACCCAAAACAGGACTGGTGTGTCTCAGATTTGCAGTATTTTCATGAGTAAATACCACTGACTACTTTAAGAAAGCATTCTTCTTTTATGCAAATGTGTGTCAAAGATTATCAAAATGGGAAAGAATTTTATCTTCTCAGCTATTTTTAAAAAAAAAGATTTTAAAAGAAGCCTATCATTATTTAGCTGTATACTCTGTGTTAGTTTTCCGTGGCTGCATAATACATTATCACAAACTTAGAGCAACATCCATTTCCTGCTGGATTCTCTACACAGGATGAAACAGGGCCAAAATCAAGGTATTTGCCTACTGGCTCTTCCCTGGAGGATCTGAGAAGAATCTGCTTTCAAAGTCATTCAGGTTGTTGACAGAATTCTATTCCTGTGGTTGTAGGACTGAAGTCCCATTTCCTTGCCGGCTTTTGGTGGGGGACTGCTCTTTGGTCCCTAAGGTCACTCACATTCCCTGGCAGATGACCTCTTCCTTCTTCGAGCCAGAAATGGTTCATAGAATCCCCTTTGTGCTTTGAATCTCTGACTCCTCTTCTGCAGCTAGCTAAAGAAAACTCTCTGCTCTTAAAAGGTTCATCTACTGGGTCAGGCCCACCCAGATAATCTCTGTAACTCAAGGTTAACTGATTCGGGACTTTAATTATATCTGCAAAATACCTTCTCAGCATGAAGAAGATTAGTGTTTGACTGAATAACCAGGGACAAGCATCTTGAGGGGCCATTTTCATAATTCTATCTATCTGTTATACACAGTTGTCCCTTGGTATTCATGGGCGATTGGTTTCAGGACCTCCGCGAATAGCAAAAGCCACAGATGCTCAAGTCCCTGGTAAAAAATGGTCTAGTATTTGCTTAAAATCTATGCACATTCTCCTGTATACTTTAAATCAACTCCAGGTTATCTATAATACTTAACACAATGTAAATGCTATGTAAGTAGTAGTTTTTAGGGAATAATGGCAAAGAATAAAGGTCCGTACATGTTCAGTACAGATGCAATATCTTTTTCCAAATTATTTTCTAATTTTCTAGCTGTGGTTGATTGAATCCATGGATACAGAACTCATGGATATGGAGGGTCAACTGTATTTTAATGCAATTGAGCAAATTATCTAACCTTTTTTTTTTTTTTTTGGAATTCTACTCTGAGAGCTTTGATGAATAGACCTATGAAGGGATTATGCTTATGATAACTTTTCTACAGCAGCCAACAAAACAAAATAATCAAAACAAACAACAAAAACTGTTCACACTGAATCTATAAGATGCCAAAGCATATGAATAAAAAATAGACTTAATCATTATCAATCTTGTTAACCACCATTTGCCCAGCTCTTGGAACAGAGCCTGATTCAAAGTAGGTGCTCATTAAATACAGTGTTTGCTGAATGAATGGATGTACAGCACTAATTAGAGCCCTTTAGTTAACTCTTTATCAAGTGCTTCCTGCACACAATGGACTTGTGCTGAGTATAGTGAAGGAAGATTCATTGTGATGGTTGATTTTATGTGTCACTTCAGCTAGGCTATGGTACCCAGTTGTTTGTTCAAACACTAGTCTGTATGTTGCTGTGAAGGTATTTTTTAGATGTGATAACGTTTAGCCCAGTAAAGTTTGAGTTAGGCAGATTGCCCTCCATAATGTGGGTGGGCCTCATCCAATCAGTTGAAGATTTTAAGAGAAAAGACTCCAAGCGGGTGGATCACTTGAGGTCAGGTGTTTGAGACCAGCCTGGCCAACATGGCAAAACCCTGTCTCTACTAAATAAAAACAAAAACAAAAATTAGCTGGGTGTGGTGGCACATGTCTGTCGTCCCAGCTACTCAGAAGGGTGAGGCAGGAGAATCGCTTGAATCCAGGAGGCAGAGGTTGCCATGAGCCAAGATTGCACCACTGCACTCCAGCCTGGGTGACAGAGCGAGACACTGTCTCAAAAAAAAAATCAAAAAAAAAAAAAAAAAAAAAAAAGAAGAGAGAAAAGACTGAGGTCCCCTGAGGAAGAAGAAATTCTGCCTTCAGATTTCTTTCAGACTCAAAACTGCAATATCAACCCTTCCATGGGTCTATTGTATTCTGGGAACAGGGAAAAGAACAGCCCAACTAAAGAATCCCAGGGGTAGAGAAGCATGCTGTTAGGGAACCTGGAGGCTAGGTTGCAGAGAGCCCTGATAAGCATAGAACATAGGCTGCAAAAGCCTTAAAGATTCATCTTTTAAACAAGCAGCATTAAGTACTTCTCTTTCTTGTGGCAGGCTAGAGTCCCTATCATCTTGCCCCAGGCCTCTCATCTTGTAACAAGAAGCTGAGACCCAGAATGAGTGTCCTTGGGTCACAGGGGAAATCTTTGCAGGAGAATGCTATCTTCTACTGCCTCAGCCAGCACTCTGGCTACCACATCTTCCTGCTTCCTGGGTCTGCAAACTCATCTCCTGCCTGCTCCCATGTTGCTTACTGCAACTCAGCCACACTGGTTCTCTTGCTGTTCCTCAAATGCTCTAAGTTTATTGCCACTTCAGAACCATTACACTTGTTCCCTCTGCCCAAAAGCTAAAAGGACCTTGCCTTGGGTTTTTACACCCTAGAGCTTCTTGTCTCTGATCTCAGCTCAGCTGTTGTCTTCTCAGAAAAGTCTTCCCTGACCACAGGCTTGAATGGTGCCTCATCCACATCTGTTCCATTGCCCTGATTTACTTTTCTTTTTTTGAGATTTTTTTGAGACAAGGTCCCACTTTGTCGCCCAGGCTGGAGTGCAGTGGCACAATCTCAACTCACTGCAACCTCCCCTTCCGGCTTCCTGGGTTCAAGTGATTTTCATGCCTCAATCTCCTGAGTAGCTGGGACTATAGGCATGTGCCACCATGCCCAGATAATTTTTGTGTTTTTAGTAGAAACGGGGTTTCGCCACATTGGCCAGGCTGGTCTTGAACTCCTGAGCTCAAGCAATCCACCTCCCTCGGCCTCCTAAAGTGCTGGGACTACAGGCGCGAGCCACTGCATCCAGCCTACCCTCTCTATAGTACTAATCAATGTCTAGAATCATTATTATTTACCTCTCTATTGTTTGTTTCCCTAAATAGAATATAAGTTCCATGAGAGTAGAATTTGTTCCCTAATGTGATTTGCTCATTGCTTTAACCCCAGCACCTTGAATAATGTACATATTCGTTACTCTATAATTATGAATCGAATTAATGAAGGTTGAATACAGATCTCAGTTCTCACAGAGTAGTTTAAAGGGGAAAAGAGATCAAGAGAAACAAAGAGGCATTTTCATGAGGTAAGCAGAGAAGCCATCGGCGATCACCTCTGGTCCCACAGCAATGTACTTTTCCTTCTTCCACTTTTTATTCAAAACAGATGCCTCTAGAAGGAATTGTTAAGGTCACAGTTCTTGCTGGATAAAAATCACAATTGGTACTGAATTCAGCTCACCATTAAAATTCCCCACAATGCCAGTTTCAAAACAAAGTGCTCTCCGAAAGATGAAACCTTATGTTCCTCCCCTGACATTTCCCTCTTTCCTGAGAGTCATATGAACTCTCTCAGCTTCCCTGGACTCGCTGTGCTTTATCACTAATCCTTCACTTTTCCCTTTCTGCCTCAAAGGAAGATGCTCCCCTCTTCGCTTACTGAACCGAACATGGATCTGCTCATGCTGTGCAGTAAAGCTAAACAACCACCCTGGGGTTTTGCAGCAAAAGAAAGGAGGATGTTTATCTGTAGGGCCCCAAGCAAGGAGAATCTGGCAGCTTACACTTAAGACCTGACCTCCTTGATGGCTTACAAGCAAGGTTTGTTGTTGTTGTTTGTTTGTTTGTTTTTTGAGACAGGGTCTAACTCTGTCGTCCAGGCTGAAGTGCAGTAGTGTGATCTCAGCTTACTGCAACCTCCACCTCCTAGGCTCAAGTGATTCTCCTGCTTCAGCCTCCAAAGTAGCTGGGATTACGGGCATGCACCACTACTGCCCGGCTAATTTTTGTATTTTTAGTAGAAATGGAAACCGGTTGCACCATGTTGGTCAGGCTGGTCTCGAACTCCTGGGTTCAAGCGACCCTCCCACCTTGGCCTCCCGAAGTGCTGGGATTATAGGTATGAGCCACCGTGCCCAACCTCAATCTAGGTCTTTTTAAAGGCTCGGATAAATTTCAGGAAAGCAGAAATCACAAGCAAAAAGGCAAATCAATACATGGAGGTTATATATTGGTTTGGCCTAAAAAGGTGGGATATCTTGAAGTGGGGCTTTACAGGTCACAGGTGAATTCAGAGACTCTCTGGTTTGCAATTCGCTAAGCAAGCAAAGCTTTGTCTAAACATTTGGGGTTGGCAGAAAAGAATGTTAAGATCTAGGGCCGGGTGCGGTGGCTCAAGCCTGTAATCCCAGCACTTTGGGAGGCCGAGACGGGCGGATCACGAAGTCAGGAGATCGAGACCATCCTGGTTAACACGGTGAAACCCCGTCTCTACTAAAAAAATACAAAAAACTAGCTGGGCGAGGTGGCGGGCGCCTGTAGTCCCAGCTACTCGGGAGGCTGAGGCAGGAGAATGGCGTGAACCCGGGAGGTGGAGCTTGCAGTGAGCCGAGATCGTGCCACTGCACTCCAGCCTGGGCGACAGAGCGAGACTCCGTCTCAAAAAAAAAAAAAAAAAAAAAAAAAAAGATCTAGCCTGTGGGCATGACTTTCTCCAGGTCCCTTAGGAAGAAATTCAGAACAAAGAATGACAGAGTTCAGTCCTCAGTTCTTCCGTGTCTGAGGTCTACATGCCAGCAGACAGTATTTTCCATTTGGTGGGGTGCGGGGGAAGGTAGGGGCGGGTCCAGGTTTCTGAAAAACAACTCAGGGACATATGTTAAGATGTTATCTTTAATTTCTCTAGAGAACCAAACATCTTGTGACTCTAACTTTCTTGGCTATTGTTTTAAGCTATTAGATTACTCATTTACTTCTCAAGGCTAGCTAAGTGCCTGGAATTTCCCTTGAAGAAACTCAAGATTTTCCTTTATTCTCGTGCTTGGGTTGGGGGTGGAAAGGCAGGACCCTAAAAGGGGTCCCTGCTCTGTCTCACTTCCATTTCGGGATTTTCTTCTTTACTTGTTCTCTGAACCCCTTCCCAACTGATCTTCCTCCTGCCTCAGATCCACATTTCACATTGCCACCCAAGGATCTTCAATAAACCACTTCTATGAATATCGCTCGGTTACTCGGATACCTCTACTGGCTCTTCAAACTCACATTATTGAGCCTGGTACTCAAGGCCCTCCCCAAGGACAAAGACCAGCTTACCTCTTCACCCTTATTTCTACGTTCCCTAGCATTAAACTGACGACAAAGCATATAGGATATAACTAACTGCCTGCAATTTTAATGCAGCGGAGCTGTTGGCTTGCAGCTGTGACAGGAAAAGACATTTGACCACAGGGAATCTGGTGCAAAGGCATTCTGGCAGAGCAAACCCAACACATCAGTTTTACTGTTTCCCATGACTTATGAATCCACTCTGGAGAGGATTTGAATTAGTTGACTTCTTCCTCTGAAATCTTCCTAGCTGCCTAGCTGTTTGTGTGTGTGTGTGACTGCATTATTGAGTACCCAAGAGTTTTGAATCAGGGATCTTAGATTTTAGAACTATCAATTATTTTACATCATCCTAAACCTCTCTTCCCTTCCATTTGCATGGATAATTGGAAGCTGATGAGGGTTAGCATTACACAAGAAGATAAATTCATTCAACAAACATTCAGCAAACACTTATTAAGTACCTAATGTATGCCACCTTGAGATACTCACAGTGTAGAAAGGGACACAACCATGTAAACACCATTACTTCAAAAGAAGAAATGCTATAATAAAGGTATGTTCAATATTACATATACTGAGGGAATATAGAGGCAGTGCTTCTCTAACAAACTAAAGAGTACAGGGAAGGCTTTGGGGAGAAGGTGACAAGAAATGGAGGATGTGAATCTGAGGCAAGGATAGAAAGAGAAGTAAATTTTCCAGACTTCACCCCCATACCATCAGTATAATTTGAGATGTATTTTAAAACATCATGACAGTACAAATTTTTTTAGTGGCATTATTTGGGCCATACCGAATGATTGCTGCATGCATTTCTACTCCTTTGACCTACTTTTTCATAAGTATCAACAGAGGCTTGCAAACAACCACTAAAAGAGTGTTCACAGTGTATCAGGATGGAGTTTTGAATTAGAGGCTTCCAGGCTGTGCTGAAGCTGGTGGTCTTGTGAGCAGAAACACTTTGCTAAGCAGAAGGAAGCATAGCAGGGCAAAGGAGGAAAGAGACAGAGCAAGCCTAAAGCTAAAGAGTTGTGAGGGGTGGAGCCTGGGTCATTCAGGGATTTTTTTTAAAGTGGGTTGCTCATAATGTTTCTGGAAGAGCATACAACTTAGCGGACAGAACCCATATGACTTGTAAATTACAAGGCAGTTATTAACAACATAGCCAAGCTAGAGGAAGGGAGCCTTCTGTTAGAGTGGCTGTGTAACTCTCGATTTCAAAATGCCTCTTGGTTCATTTGCAGGACTAGGCAAAAAAATAAGCACAAGAGTACATCAAACTTAGCATTTTGGATCAAGCCAATTTTGTTGCCAAAGGACACTTCATGAGATCAGTAGTAGCTGCCTCTATGTTGACCAACTAAAGTCATAGAGGTACCATATTCTCAACTTCTTCCTATGAATTTTAGTTTTTAAATTACCAAGTCAAAAGCAGTAAGCATTTAAACCACTTTTGATAACTATCTTATGTTGTTTATCAAAAGAGCTGTATTAACTTACTATACCACCAACAGGGTATATGTATACCAGATTCACCACGACCCGTCGTACATTTAGCAAAAGTAAGTTATTGAGTTAACAATTTATGACTTAGTATATTTAAAACAGTAGCTTAACAATGGTTTAACATGCATTCAACAAACATTTGGCAAACAATTATTAAGCACTTAATGTACTTTGATCACTGGAGTTATCTTTTTAGGCTGGCACAAAGCCACTAGAAAGGTCCATTTGAATCAAGCGTCATTGCTGATTTGATGATTTCTCCCTTTCCTTCATCCCCCATAGGAATCAACATATATATATGTGTGTGTGTATGTATACATATGTATATATACACTGAGTTCTTTTGACTATCTCTTTCAAAGACCTCTTACATTTATCTATACTGTTATTTTTATTCCTACTACCATCAGCATAGTTCATAGTGCAGAAAACTTAAGTCTGTGCTACTGAAAATGTCTTCACAGGTCTCTCTGCCTTCAGTCTTCCCCATGGGAATGATCACAACTCATTTACTGAGCAACTAGTATGAGCCAAGCCGACTGCTGGGCGTTTCATAGACATTACCTCCCACAACAATCCCATGAGGCAGATATTAACTCCACTTTACAGATGAGGAAACTGAAACACAGAAAATTAAGATAATCACTGAATTTACACAACAGTAAGTGGAAGAGCAGATATTTTAACCTGAGTCTGACTGAGTCCAAAACCTGTGTCCTGAATGAAACATTTCTCGAATCAGTCCTCTAACCCATTCTAAACATTCCTGTATTGTTATTAAGTAGTTGCCTTTTAGCTTCAAACCCCTCCTGTGATACTCGGCTTTGTGATACTCAGCTGGGACTCTGCAAAACACAGTCCGCTTTGCCTGTTAGCTCTGTGTTGGGCTCTGCCAATAGGGGGTGCTAGAGGAAGAGCTCAAGGCTGGAGGAGGGAGGACAAAGTCCTCAAAGCAGCCCAACTACCTGCTTCCCATGGACTTCCTGTGAGCATCACTTCTGTAGTACTTCATCCCAGCAGTAGCAGTTCTGTCCCACAGAAGCAGCTAAATTCAGTTTGCCGTTTTCCCAACCCTTACAGAATGAGTTTTATTACATCCCCCTCAGAGATGCCAGCATTAGCCAGCAGGTGCCCCTTTTCCAAGATGCGGGTCCCAGCTCCACTTAGGCCCTCCTCCCAAACAGTATCTCCTCTTCAAGTCTGAGCTTTGGCTTATCAGAGCTGCTCCTCTTCAGCTTCCAGGGTTTAGTCATTCTAACATCTTCCTTTTGTTCCCTCAGCCTAGAGATGGTAGTGTTTTGATGCTAACTTCATAATATATTAGAGTTCATTTTTACCTGTTCAAGTATCTAGTTAACAAATTTATACCTCATTAACAATTCTGGAGAAGTTGTTGCAAGAAGGAACTTACTCCAGAAAGCAAGTGAACCTGAGTGATGCAAGGAGTGAAACATATTGGATACTGTGTTGTTCCCCCAGGTCCCCTCTTTTGGGCCACAGTACCCATCTTCTAGTTGCTGGGGGTGTCCACAGCTGCATCCCCTGGGTTTCATGGAACTGCCTCACCCAAGGCTACAGCCCCTGTCAGCAGCGGATATTTTTGTTGTTCTGTGTTTTCAACTACTTTTTAGCTTTAACAAGTCAAATTGCCTTGAGGCCACTTCAGAATACATATGCCGCATTGGTACTTGAAATCTGCATATCTTATTTTTGTTTTCCACTGCCTGTAATTCTATAAATAAAAGGGAAAATAATGTATGAAATTTCAACTTATCTGCAATTCATATTATATAAAACATTAACTTTTGGAGAGAAGGAATTGATTTAAATTATTAAAACCCTAAAAATGCTAATATACAAAATAGTCATCTCTCATAACATTATGTATTCTAAGAAGTTGCTACTTGAGTTTTTCAAAGGCTTACTCATGAACTAATAATTTTCTTAGTCTGCAAACAAATTTAAGTGTTCATAAATGCCATTAAAATTATATCCTGCAGTTTTGAAACAATATTCAATTAGTTTTTAATGAAGGAAAAATATATAAAGAAGATAAAATATTCTTCAATTAGTAGTATGGTTTATACCTCAGGCAATGAATAAAGCCTCCCTGAAATATTTCAAGAAAATTGACTATTTTGAGCTTATTTTTAATATCATTATAAGCCATAACTACATTTTGTTTTAGGGAGATAAACATTTATAACAACCAAATGTCTGCCTACCAGAAGTTTGATTATCTGAAAAAACTCAAGACGAGGAATATTTAATATGTCACTTAAAATTAATACCTAGAAAGAAGTCTCAATTAAATCCTAGGTATAGAGGTGAATCCCCATGTTTTATTTGGCCTGACATGATATTGCTGGGTCTTTCTTAAGGCCTTAAGATAGTACTGTGAAAATGTCATTTGTATATTTTTATGATATCTGCATTTTGTTTGGATGTATTTATATGTTCTTATTTATACCATAGCTTATACTTCCTGACAGTTTTTCATTTTAAATTGGATCATAAATATCCTCCACTTAATAGTTTCTTGATTTTCCTCTTTGCCATTTCTTCACATTTTATCTTCAGAATAACCTCTCATTTTCTTGACTTCCTGGATAGCACAGAAAAGAAGACACATTGAACAAGGGGGAGGAAGGAAGGAATTACAATAAGAAGCCTACGTAGAGGCAGAGTGGGCAGTGGGCTACTTTTCCTGCCATCAGATGTCTTCTCTAACATTTAGAAAGGTACGGAAAGGCTGCTAGTTTAAAGACTAACAACTAGGAAGGCTGACCACATATTAGCAGAGTTTAATATATTAACCAACTGAATATTAAATTTATACACTAACACAGGATTAAATGCATACTCGTTAATGTGCTACCAAGCAACTAGGGCTAGCTATTTAACCAGTACATATAGGTAACTGTAACTGAGTCCTTGAACTGTGGTTAAAACCTTTTGAAAATATGTGTGTGTGTGTGTATTTACACTGCTCCTCAATTGACAATGGATTTCAGGAGACTCCAGAATTACATATACAATGAAGTAGGAAAGTTGAATTAAAAAACAACAACAACAACAACAAAAACAATTAGTGTGCTGGTGTTTGCTGGTTACAAAGCAACTAGTCCCCTCTTCCCTCCTCCTACCTTTACCTTTTTTTTTTTTTTTTTAAACTCCCCAATGTAACTGGGAGAAAACTGACCCCACTGCCAGATCTAGGATTCTGATTAGTCTAAATCAATCAGGATCTTACCATCTGGATTAGGCCCTTTTTGCATTGCTATAAAGAAATACCTGAAGGCTGGGTAATTAATAAGGAAAAGAGGTTCAATTGGCTCATGGTTCTAGGCTGCACATGGTACCAATGTTTGCTGACTTCTGGTGAGGGTTTCAGGAAGCTTATGATCATGGTGGAAGATGAAGAGGGAGCAGGCATATCACACGGTAACGGAGGGAGCAAGACGTGGAGGGAGGTCCCAGACTTTTAAAAACCAGATCTCATGTGAACTAAATGAGCAAAAACTCATTTATCAGCAAGAGGATGGTGCTAAACCACTCATGAAGGATCCATCCCCATGATCCAATCACCTCCCACTAGGCCTCACCTCCAACTCTGGGAATCACATTTCAACATGAGATTTGTCAGGAAGAGACATCCAAACCTGATTACCATCTCTTATGTGACAATGAATGAGAGTCCCCTGTTCATAGGTATGGACATAGGATCCTTTGGCAGTCTTAAAACATGGCCCCCAAATTCTTTGACAGCCTTCCTATTGAGAGGTAGAATCTCTGTCTCCTCCCCTTAAATCTGGTCTCTTTGATTTCTTAACTAATAGGATGTGGCAGAATTGACAGTTATGTTAGAAAATACCAGCTCCTACTCCTTGTCTCTTGGGATACTTTGCTTTGGAAACACAACAACCATGCTGTGAAGAAGCTCAAAGCAGCTCATGAAGAGACCCACAGGGAGAGTAATCCAGGTCTCTGACCCTCAATTCCAGCTGAGCCACCACCTGACAACCAGCACCAATTTGCCAGCTGTGTAGGTGAACCATCTTGGAAATGAATCCTCCACCCAATTCATAAGCTAAATAAATTGTTATTTTAAGCCACTAAATGGGTTTATAAAGCAACAATAGATAACTAGAATACTGATACTTGACTCTCCATAGGTGAACCTTTTTTCTTTCTCTTGAGAAGTTTAGGCTCTTTCGTTAATCCATCATGAAATTTAATGTTAACACCTTTTTTCTTTCCTTTTCTTTTTGTTTCCTTCCTTCCTTTTTTTTCCTGCCATTTGGTGATCTTTAATAATAATAATAATAATAATAATAAATCACTCAATTCTAGGGAATGTCTTTGGTAATCTTCTTCTGGTAATTTTCTCCCCTTCATTTTCTCTGTTCTTTCTTTCTGGCACTCCATATGAGACAAATTGGATCTCCTGATTGATTTTCAAATTCTCTTTCCTTTTGTTCATCTTTTTTTCTATTTTTCTTCCAACCATGATACTGAATTTTTAAGTACAGCTATCAGATAGCTGTACTTAAGAGCTCTGTCTTGTTCTTTGATTCTCTCTTTTAAATAGGATTCTATTCTTTTTTCCATGGATCAAATATATCTCTTTTCTCTCTGGAGACATTTATCTTCAGGATTTTTTAAAAATAAAAACTTTTCTGTTTTTGTGTCATTTATATTTCTTTGGTATTCCTATTCTCTGTTTCCTTAGGTTTCTCTTTTATTTTGGAGGCATTTATTTTTCAACTATCTGGTAATCCTTGGCTACAGATTCATAGTTTAAGGCAAGAGGCTGTCTAGTTTAGTCTACCTACTGAAAATCAGTTTTAATTTCAATTGAGTTTAATAACTTTTTGAGGCTTGCTTTATGTCTAATTGTAAGCATTTCCAAGGTTATGAAAAGGAATAAAACAAAGCCCTCAAGAGGTTTACAATGTAATACAGTAGTCTTATTAGTCTCTTCTCATGCTGCTAATAAAGACATACTCAAGACTGGTTAATTTATAAAGAAAAAGAGGTTTAAAGGACTCACAGTTCCACATGGCTGGAGAGGCCTCACAATCATGGTGGAAGGCGAGGAGGAGCAAAGGCATGTCTTACACGGCGACAGGCAAGAGTGCTTGTGCAGGGGAACTCCCCTTTATAAAACCATGAGATCTTATAAGGCTTACTCATTATGACCAGAACAGCATGGGAAACACCTGCCCCCATGATTCAATTACCTGCCACCAGATCCCTCCCACAGCATGTGGAATTATGAGAGCTACAATTCAAGATGAGATCTGGGTGGGACACAGCCAAACCATATCAGTAGTAATGTTTTTTGTTTGTTTGTTTGTTTCTGTCTCAATCTTTATGTCATTTATTTATTTGCCTGTTTTTACTGCACTGGCTAGGCTTCCTGATAAAATGCTACATAGAAGCAGTGACAGGGATTTTATTGAATCTGTAGATGAATTTAAGGAGTATTGTCATCTTAATAACATTAGGTCTTCTGATCCATAAATGTGAGATTTTTTCCATTTATTTAAATCTTATTTCATTTTTTTCACAATGTTTTAAAGATTTCAGATTATAAGTTTTGCACTTATTCAGTAAAATGTATTCCTAAATGTTTTATTCTTTCTGATGCTATTATAAATGAAATTCTCTTAATTTCATTTTTTAATTGTTTATTGCAAGTGTATAGAAATATAATTTATTTTTATATATTGATCTTGTCTCCAGCAACCTTGATAAACTAATTTATTAGTACAGTATTTTGTGCATGTGGACTCCTTAGGAATTTCTATATACAAGATCATGCCATTTGCAGTAGAAAGAATTTTAATTATTTCCTTCCAAACTTGATGGTTTTCTTTCATTTTCTTGCTTTATTGCTCTGGCTAGAACCTCTAGTACAACACAGAATAAATGTTGTAAGTACAGACATCTTGTCTTGTTCCTGTTCTTAGTGGCAAAGACTTCCACTATTAAGAATGATGTTAGCTGTGAACTTTTTGTAGATGCCCTTCAGCAGGTTGAGGAAGTTCTCTTCTATTTCTAGTATTGTCAGTGTTATTTTTTTTTTGTACTTCATCATAAAAGCACATGAAATTTTTTCAAATACCTTTCCCACATTTATTAAGATAATGTGATTTTGGCTTTTTATTCAGTTGCTATGGCATAGTATATTAATTGACTTTTAGATATTATTAAGTTGGTACAAAAGTAATTGCAGTTTAATAAAACAACCATGCATACCTGGAGTATATGCCACTTGATCATGATATATCATTATTTTTATACATTGCTGAATTTAGTTTGCTGGCATTTTGTAGAAGATTTTTACGTCCATATTCATAAGAGGTATTGGTTTATAGTTTTCTTGTGATGTTCTTGTGTGGTTTGGTATCAAGGTAATATTGCCTTCATAGAATGAATTGGAAGGTGTTTTCCTCTTCTATTTTTTGGGTAGAGTTTGTGAGGAATGCATCTTAATTCATCTTTAAATGTTTAGAAGAATTTACTAGTGAAGACATCTGGCATGGGCGTTTCTTTGGAGGTAGTTTTTTGATTACTAATTCAATCTGTTTACTTCTTGTAGGTCAATTAATGTCTATTTCTTCTTGAGTCAGTTTCAGGAGTTCGTATTTTTTAGAAATTTTTCTGTTTTATCTAAGTTATCTAATTTATTGGCATACAATTGTTCATAGTCTTCTTTATAATATTTTTATTTCTGTAAGGTTAGTAGTAATATCTGCTTTTTATTTCTAGTTTTAGTGATTTATGTTGCTGGTTTTTTTTTTTCCTTGGTCAATCTAGCTAAATATTTGTTAGTTTGTTGAACTTTTTGAAGAACTAGCTTTCAGTTTCATTGCTTTTCTCTACTGTTTTTTAATTCTCTACTTAATTAGTTTCCATTGTAATCATTATTATTTCCTTCTTTCTGCTTGGTTTGGGCTTAGTTTGCTCTACTTTATACTAGTGTTTTAAAATAGAAAATCAGATTATTGCTTTATGACCTTTTTTTTACTGTGGGCATTTACAGCTATACATTTTCTTTTGAGCACTGCTTTAACTCCATCCCATATGTTTTAAATATGTGGTATGTTCACTTTTATTCACATCAAAGTATTTTCTACTTTCCTTTTTTATTTTTTTTGATTCATTGATGATTTAGGTGCGTTTTAATTTCCACACATTTGCATGTTTTACAACTTTTTTCTGTTATTGATTTCTAATTTAATTTCATTGTGGTTGAATAACATACTTTGTATTATTTCTTTCCTTTTAAATGTATTCAAGTTTATTTTGTTGCCTAGCATATGTTCTATTCTGGAGAATGTTCCCTGTGCAGTTGAGAAGAATGTGCTGTTGTTGTTGGATAGAGTGTTCCATAGATGTCTGTTAGGTTAAGTTTGTTTACAATTGTCCCAGTCTTCCAATTCCTTGTTCATCTAGTTGTTCTATTCATTATTGAAAGTGGGGTATTGAAGTTTCTGGCTGGTTGTCAATTTCTTTATTTCTGTCGGTAGTTTTTGCTTTGGGTATTCTGATGCTCAGTTGTTAGGTGCATATTAATTTATAATTATCTTTCTGAAGAATTCATCCCTTTATCCACATTAAATGTCCTTCTTTATCTCTAATTTTTTTTTTGGTTAGAAGTCTATTTTTTCTGATATAAGTATAGCCACTCCATTTTTTATGGTTGGTGTGTATAATATACACATTTTGTCATCTTTGACTTTCAATGTATTGGTATCTTTGAATATAAACTGTGTCTCTTGTAGACAGCATATAGTTAGATCTTGTTTTTTTATCCATTCTGATAATCTCTGTTTTGTGATTGGGATATTTGATCTGTTCATGTTTAATATTATTATTAAATAGCATATTTAATACATATTAAATATATTACAGAAAATTGTACATATATCTAATCTCATGAATAAATAAATATAAATAATTATTTGATGACATAGTTGGGCTTATGATGTGATATGACATAGTTAATATGGTTGGATTCATGTTTACCATTTTGTTTTTTGGTTTTTGTTTGTTTGGTTTTTTTTTTGGTCCTCCATTCCTCTTGTACTGCTTTCTTTGGCATTAAGTGAATATTTTCTAATGAAGTATTTAAGTTTCTTATTGATATTTTGATATTGCTCTAGAGTTTACCATATTCACCTTAATTTATTGAAATAACCTTCAGATTTATAGTAACAATTCCAATGTAACATAGAAATGTTTTTCCTATATAGCTCTATTAATCTTCTCCCCTTTTGTGACATTATTATTATGCATATTACATTTAAACATGTTAAAAACACAAGAATACATTGTTATAGATACTATTTTACATAATTTTGTCTTTCAAAGAAGCTAATAGAAGACAGAAAGTTTATATTTATAGCTTTTGTTATATTAACCTGTTTATTTGTCATTTCTGGTTCTCTTTACTTGTTTCTATAGATTCAAGTTACCAACTGGAGTCGTTTTCTTAGCTCAATAAAGCTTTGCTCTTATCCACCTCTTTTGTGGTGTTAATGGCAAATATATTACATTTCTTTTTCCTTCCTTCCTTTCTTCTTTCTCTTTTTCCCTTTCTTTCTTTCCTTCCTTCCTTCCTTCCTTCCTTCCTTCCTTCCTTCCTTCCTTCCTTCTTTCCTTCTTCCTTTCCCTTGATCTGTCACCCAGGCTAGAGTAAAGTGACACAATCATAGCTCACTGCAGCCTCAAACTCCTGGGCTCAAGCAATCTTCCTGCCTCAACCTCCCAAGTAGTTAAGACTACAGGCATGTGCCACCATGTCTGACTAATTTTTAAAAAACTTGTAAAAATCAGATCTAAGATCTCATTCTATTGTCCAGACTAGTCTTGAACTCTTAGCCTCAAGCAATACTCCCACCTTGGCCTCCCAAAGTGTTGGGATGACAGGCATGAGCCACTGCACCTGGTGTGAATATATTTCTGTATGTATTATATGTCCAACAATTTGTTACATACTGTTTATACAATAGACGCATTTATCAGCTGAAACTTTGACTATAACTACCATTTTCCCCAGCCTCCTTATTCTTTATCTCTGCGTGGTTAAGAGGTAGTTTAGGGCCAGGCATGGTGACTTACACCTGTAATCCCAGCACTTTGGGAGGTCAAAGTGTGAGGATTACTTGAGCCCAGGAGTCCGACACCAGCCTGGGAAAAACAGTGAGACCCTGTCTCTACAAAAAATAAAATAAAAAAATTAGCCAAGTGTGGTGGTGCATGCTTGTAGTCCCAGCTACTTGGGAGACTGAGGTGGGAGGATCAGTTGAGCCCCAGAGGTTGAGGTGGCAGTGAGTCATGTTTGTGCCACTGCACTTCAGCCTGTGCAACAGAGAAAGACTTTGTCTCAAAGAAAAAAAATGGGGGCAGCAGAGGAATAGGAAAAGACCATAACTGATTTGTAGTTGGCCTGGGGAAGGTAATTCTCAGCAAGAAGAAACACATGGAATAAATGACCAGCTCAGGTTATTTTGGCAGTGTTTGTAATATGCAACAATATTGTGCAGAAATTAAGAGCACATACTTTTTTAGTCAATTAGACTGTTACTTGCTGGTTGAGTGACTTTGAGTAAGCACTACTTTGTTTTTCTGAACTTCCATTTCCTCTTCAGTATTAATGGGTATAATAACATCTATGTGGTATGGGAGCTAAGTGATGTGACATATGCCAGGTGTTCAATAAAAATAGCTATTATGGTCAGCTCAGAAATAAAAATTCAGAACACACCCACAGAAAGCTAGGGAGTACACCAGTGGAAGGACTATGGCCAACAGGGATAATGGCCTACAGTTATTCTGGATGTCATTAGTAGAGCTATTGCACTAAAAAGCAAAGTGGAATTTAGGGACCATGGACGTAGAACTAATGAGTATGATGTGAAGCTTTTCTAATATTTTATCTTTGTCTTAGAACACTGCTGCACACATTTGAAAAACAGATTGTCAAAATCCCTTGTGTCTACACAGTAGGGTAGTTTTGGATTCATTATTTATATGGCAAAACATCTTATTTGTAGGTCTTCGATTTACATGCATATTTGCTGGAGACCTGAAAAAGTTAGCAGAATGAGGAGATGAGGGAATACTTGGCGCTGCCACACTCTCTTTGTTTTTCTTGGAATCATGATACAAATTGCTTAGGAAAAAAGATAAAGATGCTAATTCAAGAGTAGTATCTTAATTTGTCGACTGTGGATATGATAACAGCAGGTAGCAGAGCATTCAGGTAATTAGAAAAATCTTTTATCAAAAGAGGACATACCTTTACTATGTATTTTGCAATTACAATTACATAACTCCCAAATATTTCTTTCTTTCTTATCTTCATGGTTTTTAAAATAATTTCTTTTATAAAATGTACAGATTGTAATTAAACAAGTTCATGGGCAGAACTTTTCACAATATCCCTATTTTAGAGAAAATTATCAGGGGAAAAAAACAACGCATAAAGAGAACTGGAAAGTGGCCTGGCCTGCTAAAGCAGCTGATATCAACTTTTGGGAGCTAGCATGTCCCCCATATGGGAAGATAGGGCGGAGTCCTTTATCATACAAGGCAACAGGTGCTTCCCTGAAGAGCTACTCCTTCTTCTTCTCCTGGCTGCTAGGTAAATCATGATGGTTAAATCCTAGCATGTCCAGCTGGGGACATACTACATCTGAAAAGGGAGGAAAGAGATTATACCCAAAGCAGCTGCAAGAATTAACTAACATGTACTAGCAGGGGCCAGGGTGCTTGATCAAAGAAGCTAAAAAATAAGATGCAATAAAGCAAAAGTTCATTGACTCAGGGACACTTCTCAGTGGAAGAAGGGGTGGTTCTTAGAAACCTGCAGAAATTGATGCTTCATACTAAGTGAAGTTGAAATGCCTAAGTGGCCATGGAAGATGGTGGCAGAAGGGATTTAAATGTTCAAGGAGATGGGCATGTTGGAATATATATATGACGTGAGCCAGAAGACCCACCAGAAGATTCTTTTCCACAGCAGGGCCTAGATGTTACATCATTTACCAAACTGTCAGGAACATGCTGATAAGACAAGCACCGACATTGCTAAGAAGATCGGGGTTGGCTTTTCTCTGTAGGCCAGGGCTGACTGTAGGAGATGCAGTCACAGAGCTGGGCTCATCAATAGCAATGGGGATAGTGAGGTTCTGAAACAAAAAGGCCAGTTGTTGACCCTTAACCGCCGGAAGCCAGAGCAAAACAATTATGATATTGATTGATAAATTTGTAGAGGCAGCCAGGGGGACCTAATCTACAAGGAAGCTGTGGAGATTGGTCAATGTGGCATCCCTAGGAGCAAGATAAATAGGAAACCAACAAGAGTGCTGCCTCATAGAATCAAAAGAAAACAAAAATGGATGAATGGAAGGCTGAGGGCAGAGTTTCCCCAACAAAAAAGTTGTGATTCCTTGCTCAATTCCTAAGACAACTGGATCTAAGCCAATTTTCAAACTCTAAACCTACTGACTGAAAAGGTGAATAGGTCCCCAGGAAAAAATATAAAGAGTTCTCTAGACCTCCCCAAAGGGACCTACAGCCATTTACTCAGGTGACTATCCACTGGAGCAAGAAGAATGCCAAGGCATTTTGAGGACTGTTGGACATGGGATCTAAGTTGATCTAGAAACGTCAAGGGTCATATCATAGTCATTCTGTTTCAACGATGGTATATGCAGACCTACTGGAATACATTCAACCTGGAAGAAGCACTGAACAACCAAGAAGGCACTACTTAGCCTTGATCATCAGGTACCCCAAAACTAGTAAAATGGACACATGAACAGAGTGATTGTGGTGTCAGAGATGGTGTCTATGCATGAACTCAATAGCATGGAGTCCCACTTACCAGGGCCTTTCTAACTGCCACCTATGAATGTCCAACCTGCCAGCAATGAGACCAATGTTGAGGTCACTTATGGCATTATTCCTTTAGAGACCAACTGGCCACTTGGTTTTCAGTTTTCTATACTGGGTCTTTTCCATCCTGAAAGGGCTAGAGATCCATTTGCACAGGAAAAGAAACTTATTTCAGGTATGGATTTGCCTTTCTTACCTGCAGAGCCTCAGTCAGCACCACTAATAGGGAGCTTATGGAACAGGTGATTCGTAGGCATGAAATCCCTCACAGTACAGCATCTGGCCAGGAGATCCACTTCAGAGTGAAAGAGTTGCACAAGGAGACCAATAACCATAGAAGCTACTGGTTGTATCACACCTTCCAGAAGCAGCTAGTCTGACAGAGCATTGGAATGACTCGTTCAAGGCAGAATTACAGTGTCAGCTTGGAAACATACTTTGCAAGTGTGGGATGACATCCTATGATATGCAGTATATATGTGTACATTGAATCAAGTTTCTATGTATAGCTTGGAAGAGATGGAAGCATAAGAGCCCCATTTACCATCATTTTCATTGACCCAGTGAGGCACTTTGTTCTTCCTGTGCCCAAGTTCTGGGCTCTGCAGCATCTGAGATCCTTTACCCCCCTAAAAGAGCAGTTGTGCCAGGGTCCCATTGATCTACAGGCTAAAGCCCATCTGGGCACTTTGTACTTCTATGTACAGAGATCAGCTGAGAGAAGAAGAGTCATCATCTTGTCAGTCATAATTGACCTTGGTTATCAAGTGGAGGTAAGAGGTTGTTGTTATACAAGAAGGGCAGAAAGTAATATCAATGGAATGCAAAGGATTCTCTTTGAGTGCCTCCTGGTACTCTCTTGACCAATTGTGATGAGGCATGGAAAAGTACAGCAACTCTGACTTGATTAAGGGGTCAGGAGCTCAGACTTCGCAGAAATGAGGGTTTGACACTACCAGATAAGCCCTCGAGACCAACAGAAGTGATGGCTTAGTGTGAGTAAAATTTGAATGGTTAGTGGAAGAGGAAGATGATGAGTACCACTGCAACACTTTGAACAACTGTAGAGATTGCTACTGCAGTTAATCCCACTAATCTCCTTCTTCTAACTTTCCAGGAAAAGAGGCTACTATAAGCCAGGGAAATGTTGAATGACATTCTGAAGTGTTCAAGGCAAGAAATGCTGTCTCCTTGCAGAGACTGAGTAAAAGACTGAGCATAATAGGGGAAACTGGGGTTTGGCCATTTATATACAAGGAGAAATTCTTGTAACAGGCAGTCTTTGCCCTGGAGCTTGCTATCAGACTGGCTGAATCTTTCTGAGAGTTGCACCATGGTCTGAAGCTCTTTTCACCTCCCTCCTTCCTCTTCTCACTTCACAGGGGTCAGACCTGCATTGTGGCCTGGTGACGTTCTATACCTACTTCTATTCCTTTTTCCCTGTTCTTTCACAGGCATTAGCCTTAGTGAATCTCTTGCACTTCTATCTGTATTTTGACATTTGCTTCCAAGACAGCTCAGACTGACATGCCAACTATGAGACTTCCCAGTTTATGCATTTCCATGACTTGAGGAAGTAGATTTCCTTGTTTATTTTTTAACCTTTTTCTTTTTTTAAAAAAATCAAAGTTATATGTGAACAAAGCTTAAAAAGTAAAACAGTTCTACAAGATCTGTTATTTAGAAAAACAGCATCCTCCTGGCCCTCTCTTACCGTTTTCTTTCTCATAACAGCCAATCCTTTCCCCTTGTTTACCTAATTAATTTGAATTTTGTCTTCCTATCTCCAAATAACATAGTTATATTGTTACCACTTAATTTTTCAGTTTTAGATATTATCTGTTCCACTGTACAAGATGATTTAGCTGTCTTTCTTTCCCCTACTCCTTCCACACACATGCACACTTGCCATAGTTCTTATGCTCCCCAAAGTATTTAATCATACTTTGATTAGGTCAATACCCAATGTTTATATTGTGATAACTAAGTGATTGCTATTCAGAGCTAAGTCAGGTAGTAACCTATGATTACATTTCCTTTCACACAAAATGAAATTAATCATGATGTGTGTGTGTGTGTGTGTATCTTCTTAGTTTTTTTTATGTACCAATTCAAGCCCCAGTACTGAAATACCTTCTCAAGATGTTCAGGCACATAAAATATTCTATTAATTTCATCTTCATGAAGAAGTCTTTCACATGGAGCCTCCTGACTTGTCCCTGATAGAACTCACTGACTTCCATTTTTGGTGTCCAGGTGTTTTTCTCTGGTTCTCCTTATCATCATTCTAGGATTCCAAGAATTTCTATTAGAATATGTTTCTGACAAAAGCACATGTCAGAACTCCTGTTTCCTATAATTTGTGTCTTCTTTTTTTTTTTTTTTTGGCTTATTCTCTCATTATGTTGGAAAACATTTGCAAATAAATATTTAGGAAAGGGTACATAGGAGGTAACATGTTTTGAAACCATACATTTCTGACAATGTTCTTATGCTATCCTTCCACTTTATTTATAATTTTATAGAATATGGAAGTTTAGGTTGGACATAGTTTTCCTGCAGAATTTTAAAAGCATGGCTTTATTGCTTCATAGCTTGTATTATTGCTGTTTAGAAGTCTACAGCCAATCTGATTCAATTTACTGATCAACTATTATGCACCAGATTGTTCTATATCCAATATATCTGATTTCTGACCCTCCTGCTGTCCCTGGTATTCTCGGTCATGAGAAGTGTCTTAGTGTAGGCCTCTTTTTACTAATTATACTAAGTATTCAGAGTGCCCTTTCAATCTGTAAAATCTGTTCTTCAGATATAGGAAGTTTTCTTAGATTTTTTTTTTTTTTGTGGTTGTTGAGGATTTCTTCTCTAATTTCTTTTTATTTCCTTTGATGATTTCTTTCCTTTTTCTTTCTAAAACTCCTTTTATTTGTATATTGAACCTTCTGTGTCCCCTTATTTTTGCCCCTATTTTCTGTATCTTCATCTTCATCATTGTTCAGCTTTCTGGGAAATGTCTTCACTTGTGTCTTTCAATCCTTCTATTGACATTTTAATTTATCTTATTTTTTAGTTTGAAAATCTTTTTTTTGTTCTATAAATGCTCCCTGCTTATCTTGTTCTTGTTTCACTGTTGAAATATCTTCTGTTGTCTCAGGCATAAGTTAAGAGAAAAGGCAACTCTGGGGAGATTGGTGTTAACAGTTTGTGAATCTTATTCTAAACCTTAAACCTCCCAACTACCATGTTCTTTTGGTGTCTTAGTTCAAATGAGAGAAAGAAGTTGACTGGGATTGATTAGTCCCCGTGGGTTAGGTGTTTATTACCCCTGGCCCAATCCATTATGGCCAAGGGCCCAGGCATACTACAGAAACATGAATTCCAGATATTTTCCATTGATATCTGCGAGAATAATTCTCAGAGAAGAGCATACTTGTTATAGAATAGAAAGATATCCCAAAAATTATGTTTTTCTACTGTTTATTCTTGAAATTTCTTTAATACTTCTTATACTTGAAAATTTTCAGTATGTGTTAGATTCCAAAACTCAAAATTGTATGCAGGTGAAAAATATTCTGCATTTAAAATCAGTCTTTATGGAGGCAGTGGTTCTCAAGCTTTGGTTTACACAAGAATCATTTGGAGGAGATTTTTTTTTTTTGGGTGCAAAATACATTTATTTCCAATTAAAATTTTATTTAAAAATAAACATTATTTTGTACAAAAGCTTTAGGTTCACAGCAATACTGAATAGACAATCCCCTGTCCCCACCATGCATAGCCTCCTTCATTATCAACATCCAAAGGGATGCTTTTTAAAAATGTGATTTCTCAGGTCCTACTACAAGAGATTTGTATTCATTTTATGTGGGATAGAATCTGGAAATTTGTGTTTTTTAAAAAAATCCAGGTAGTATTAATGCCATATTAAGGACCACACTTTGAGAAATGGCTATAGAGAAGGTCTTTTTAATGGCATGTTATAAAAGAATAATGTTTTAAAAATCTGGTTTTATTTCAGGAGCCAAAAATATACATGAATGCATTAAGACAGGTATTTAAAAGAAAGACTTAGGTATTTAATAATCTGTTGGGGGATATTTTGCTTAACTCTCTAGGTTGGATGGCCAACAGAGCAAACTCATCTTGGCAATGGTTGTGTAATTGTTGCCAAAAGTTCTTAGTGAAAAATTCAAATTCAGCATTCAGATCAATGAAGGCATGGCACAATATCATAATTATTATAGCCACCTTGTCACCTGCTGGGCTAATCAGTTTTCCGGGAAAGAACTTTCTTATCTCTCAAAAAAGGGTCATATTTTAACATTATCTGTATTTCCAAATGGATCACTGTTATAACTATGACATTGAACTTAATCTTTTTAGGCAAATGCAAGACATATTATCATGTGACTAATTAATGGATTCATGGAGGAAAAAATTTAAAAACTTAATCCATTGTTGACTTAGTATTCAGAATTATTTAATATTCAATTTCCTTGCTTTCTTAGTTTCAAAAAAAAATTGTAAAGACAGATCAGTAGAATATTTTCTTCTTGTTCTGCATTCAGATTCCTTTATGTATATGTATGTTATTTATACATATTATTTACATATGTTATATATATATATATATATAATTATTCCTTAAAGAAATTGTAACTTGGATTTGGCTTTTTTTTTTTTTTTTTTTTTTTTAAGGAAGCACTTAAAAGTACTTACCACTATTTGGGTAGTTTAACCATTGTTTTGACTTTAACGTTGCTTAACCTTTATTATAACAAATAAAATATAGTTAATTTGAACTAATTAGCAAATTACATTAATGAAGGATATGTATGTTGGTAGCAATTTCATTTAGATTATGTATAAGAATACAAAATAAAAAGACGAGAAAGCTGGGTGCAGTGGCTCATGCCTGTAATCCCAGCACTTTGGGAGGCGGATCACCTGAGGTAAGGAGTTCAACACTCGCCTGGTCAACATGGAGAAACCCCGTCTCTACTAAAAATATAAAAATTAGCCAGACGCAGTGGCAGGCACCTGTAATCCCAGGTACTGGGGAGGCTGAGGCAGGAAACTGCTTGAACCCGGGAGGCGGAGGTTGCAGTAAGCCAAGATTTTGCGCTGTTGCACTCCAGCCTGGGCGACAGAGCGAGACTGTCTCAAAACGAACAACAACAACAACAACAACAAAATCCAGAAATAATTGTCTAATTATATGGCAAGAAGTGTGGTGTTGTGATCTCAGCTCACTGCAACCTCTACAACCTCTACTTCCCGGGTTCAAGCAGTTCTCCTGCCTCAGCCTCCCAAGTAACTGGGCTGACAGGCGCCTGCCACTGCGCCTGGCTAATTTTTGTATTTTTGGTAGACACGGGGTTTTACCATGTTGGCCAGGCTGGTCTCAAACTTCTGACCTCAAGTGATCCACCCACCTCAGCCTCCCAAAGTGATGGGATTACATACATGAGCCACCGTGCCCAGCCGAGCCCAGTATACGATCTTGGTAAACTGATTTTACGTTCTAGTTTCAAGTATTATGCGTCTGTATTTCATCCTGAAACCTCTCACTAAGGCTTCAATTTTTTTTTATCCTCAATAACCTAACTACATTTTTATTTGGATATCCTGTTATGTCTCAATCATCTCTCATAAGGAATTTGTAATTCCCAAATTTTTGTGAACAGCACCATTATTTTTGTCTCGTATGCCTATACCATTAGAACTAACTGCTTCTTATCCTCTACTTAATCTTTTGTCTATTTTGTCACTGTGTATATTTTGACTTCAAATGACTGAATTTGAAATTCCAGCTACCTTAAGAAAAAAAAAGGGGAATTTATTGGAAGGATCCTGGGTACCCCATATAATTTAAAAAGAAAAAAAGAGAGAGAGAGAGAGAGCTGCAGGAAACTAGAGCAGCTCCATGACCCTTAGGAACTGGAACCAGCAAAGTGGTGCCACGAAAATGCACTCTTTCTGTTTCTACCTGGATGATAGCTATACTTTCTGGGTCTTTTCCACAAGGCTGGGATTCTAGTAGCAGACTTAGGTCACACCCATTCAGCAGCATCTGCATTTAAAAACTCAGTTTGGCCTCTAGTTTAAACTCAGCCAGTCTCAGGGGGCATTCTTAGTGGTCCAATTTGGACCACTAAGTGTGCCTATTCCTTAGAATAATCACTATGGGTAGATGGATGCTGTACTAGTTAATTGGCCCAGCCTGGATCATGTGCTACCCCTGGGGCGTGTGTATGTATAAAAGAGAGAGAGGGAGACAGAGAGATAGAAGTGGCCTCAGTGCAAACATGGAGATGGATTTCCAAGTGCAGTAGCTGAGGCCCTTACTCAAGTGTGCTCTTTGTGGTAGGAGTTCTACCAAGGGCATTCTCATGGCTGTACCTGTCCCCTACATAATCATATGGCTGGAGTGGGAGAGGGGCAACTTTTGGAAAAGAAGGGATATATTTTTCTGGTCAGATAAGATAATGTCCAGTACACTAAGTATCATCAAAATTCTTTTAACATGCCTCTCCAACTAACTCTTCCTTTCCATGCTTACAGCTGCTCCCATTGTCCATGCTTTCACCATCTGATTCTTGGACTACCATGGCATCTTCCAATTAGTTCCTGCCTTTATTCTCTACTTTCTTGAACTAATCCTATACTCCATCTTATAATTTACTGCCTAGAATGTCACTTTGAACATATCACTTTCTTGCTAAAATCCTTACAAGATTTTGGGGGTCCTCAGTCTGCCATTCAGCAATAGTAATATGACTCTTACAATTCCTCAGTTCTACTTCTTTACTCTTGAAAATCTTCTCATCTTTCAAGTACATCATGTTCATTTCTATCTCAAGCTTGCCTTAGAATCATCGTTGACTCTTAGGTGGAAAATCTCTATATGAGCATTAATTTCTCTCCATTTTAGCTTCTTGGACCTTTGGGAGATTAGAGGTGAATCATTGAAAATTAAAGCTGAAGTATAAATGAGGAGGAGTGAGGCGAGAGAGAGAAACCTAAGGTATGGGCTCTATGACAAAACTAGCATGTGGTCCTTAGGATTTTGAGAGCAGGAGAATGGGATAAAATGAAACCTGCTGGAAAGTTGGACTGTGGGGAAGAGAGGGATGGGGAGACTGGTACAGATTCCAGGATGGGTCTTTGGCAAGAAGAAAGCCTACCTGGGAAATCATTGTCTTCAACTATCTCAAGTACTTCTACCAACACAGAGTGGAAAAACCCCAAAAAACAAACAAACAAAAAATGCCAAGTAAGGAGGAGGGGAAAGGGCTGGCAGCTTCCCAAATCTGCCATCCACCTAATGCTTTTGTTGAGTCGCCTGTTAGCATAATTCTCTTCCAATAGAGCTTGCATGTAGGCTATGATGACAATCTGGTTTAATGTGGTAAAAAAAAAAAAAAAATTGTGCACACTAAACCAAGAGAGACTATTCATGACAGTGATAATCTCAGCACCGGGGCTTATAACAAGCACAGATCTCTTCCTGTACAGCTGCCACCCGCTGGTTTTGGCTCTAACCATCGTGACCATACTGAATAAGCCTGATCTCTTTTCATCTGGCAGACATTCAAATATTTGAAAACAATTATCATGGAGTCCCTGAGTCATTTCTTTTTCAGACTAAACATTATCAGCTTTTTAGCCTTTTTCACATAGAATATAATTAGAAATATCTTGCCGTTGAATTCACTCCAGGTATTTTCTTACCAGGGCAGAGAAGAGTGAGACTGCTGCTTTCTTTTTGATAGATAATAGGTATCTAAAATTGCAGTCTGAAACCACATTAATAATTTTAGTAGGCACCCCATATATACAAATTGAACTTACTCTCAATTAAAACTCCAGGTCCTTCTAGCTGTGCTTCTTCTGGTCTAGGTTTTCCCTATTCTACTTTCATTCATTTATTGAAGGGCTTTATTGATGATTTCTTATTAATTAAATAAATTTTCACGAATGAGGGATCACTGTGGGCTTGGTACTGGGAGTGGGGGAAGATTTAGCACTGTTGGGAAACTCTCCCATTGCTGTGACCCAGGGGAGCTAGAGGTGGTAGGAATCCAAGGTCAGGACTAAGGTTGAGGTAAGCCAGGAACCTAGGGCGCAACACTTAAGGAGGCACTCACTGTCGGGTTGGTGCAAGCACAGCACAAATAGCATACTATTCTGGATAGAGTTCTTATCCAGTCCCTTCTCTGGTTTATTGCTTAGAATAAGCTGACAGCATAGCTCAGGTGGGTCAGTCACAGGTTTTGGACATTTTAACTACAAACCAAAGTTTTACAGTTTATATTAGGCATTTATATTCATTATCGAATACATTCGTAGTCTGCACAAAGGACCCCAAGCATATACCCTTATAATATATAATGAGGAAAATCATAGTTGTTACGTGGTATGTCAGGGTGAGGGAATTCAGAATATAAGACTGGGGTTTTTCCTGGAGCCTCCCTGACAGCACTGTAAGGAGGGATAGGAGAAGTATACATAGAAATCCAACTTTCCCCCTGAGTTTGTAAGGTATTTATGCTCAGGGTCCTCCTATGGTTTTTGGATCCTTGATGTCATTGTCCAAATTTTTTAAAAAACCTATCACCAGGCTCCAGATTCTCCCATCTGCAGAGATATAGCTCAGCACATTAAATGACTTCCCATTGACCAGCACCAACAGAAAAGCCCTACATAGAAAATTTGGAGAAAATAAAGAACTTCATCTGTCCTTATATAACTAAGACTCAGACATAAAAGGAGGCTAAATCAAAAGGGAATGGCCACTAAGAGAGAACAGTAAAACCCTTTCCAGGAAAACAAAGAGAATGAGAGCACAGGCCAAGGTGGGCTGAATATACACTTCCTCTCTCAGACTGGCTTGCCCTGTCTAGCTCAAACCAATTCTATTTGAGGAACTCCTCATTTAAGCCTCCGCAGTGAAAGGGAACCAGGAAGATGAATGAAACAGAGTTACTAACTTAGGGCTCAGTTTAGGGCTCATTCAATTATGAAGAGACACTCTAAATATAATATACATAAATGCAAATATCACGAGAGTTCTTACCTCTGATGGAAGGTAAGTTTGGGAGGCATCACAGAGGAGGATAGAAGCCATTTGAACCTTTATTTTCAGAATATATTTTTATATTTTTAATGCCAAAACAAAAATTATATTTTCCAATTGAGACTCCTCCAACAGGTAAACTTTTATAAGTTTCTGTTTTTAGTTATTGCGATTATCACCATATGCTAAATAATATAATTCTATCGACTGGGCACAGTGGCTCATGCCCGTAATCCTAGCACTTTGGGAGGCCGAGGCAGGCAGATCACCTGAGGTTAGGAGTTTGAGACCAGCCTGACCAACATGGTAAAACCCTGTCTCTACTAAAAACACAAAAATTAGCTGGGTGTGGTGTCGTGCCTGTAATCCCAGCTACCCCAGAGGCTGAGACAGGAGAATCGCTGGAACCTGGGAGGCAGAGGCTGCAGTGAGCCGAGATGGCACTACTGCACTCCAGCCTGGGTGACAGAGCAAGACTCTGTTTCAAAAAAAAAAAAAAAAAAATACACACACACACACACACACACACACACACACACATATAAATATTAAATATAAAATTCTGGCCAGACGTAGTGGCTCACGCCTGTAATCCCAACACTTTGGGAGGTGAAGGCAGGTGGATCACGAGGTCAAGAAATCGAGACCATCTTGGCCAACATGGTGAAACCCCATCTCTACTAAAAAAACAAAATCAGCTGGGCATGTTGGTGCGTGCCTGTAGTCACAGCTACTCAGGAGGCTGAGGCAGGAGAATCACTTAGACCCGGGAGATGGAGGTTGTAGTGAGCTGAGATCGTGCCACTGTACTCTGGCCTGGCGACAGAGTGGGACTCCAACTCAAAAAATATATGTAATATATAAAATTCTATCTTATACGTTTACACATCTGTTGATTCCAGGTTATGAAACAAGAAGAGTTTGCCTCATATATAATTGGTCCTCTGTAACTGTAGGTTCTGCATCCACAGATTCAACAACTGTGAATTTAAAAATTTGAAAGAAAAAAAACCAATACAACAAGAAATAATACAAATTAAAAAAAATACAGTATAAGAAATATTTGCTTAGCATTTACTTCGAAGTAGATATTACAAGTAATCTAGAGATAACTTAAAATATACAGGAGGATGTGGTTAGGACATATGCAAATTATCCATCATTTTATATAAAGAACTTAAGCATTCATGGACTTTGGAATGGGGAGGAGTGTCTTGGAACCAATTTTCCGAGGATACTGAGGGACGACTATACACTATTTCCCACCTCCTCCTTTCCTCTTTTTCTGAATGTATATATAGAAGATACAATAGAAGAATATATAGGCCAGGCGCAGTGCCTCATGCCTGTAATCCCAGCACTTTGGGAGGCTGAGGCAGGCGGATCACCTGAGGTCAGGAGTTCGAGACCAGCCTGGCCAACATGGTGAAACCCCGTCTCTACTAAAAATACAAGAATTAGTTGGGTGTGGTGGCACACATCTGTAATTCCAGCTACTCGGGAGGCTGAGGCAGGAGAATTGCTTGAACCTGGGAGGTGAAGGTTGCAGTGAGGTGAGATCATGCCACTGTACTGCAGCCTGGGCAACAGAGAGAGACTTCGTCTCAAAAAGAAAAAAAAAAAAAAAAGAATATATATATATAATACATATATATGTATGTATATATACGTGTGTTCCATTGCTCATTTATATCAATTTTAAAATATAATAAAATTTGTCCTTATTTTCCATACATTTTAAAAAGTAACTTTAATTCTCCCTTATGTAGGCTGGGAGAAATTACTGTCCTTGTTCTCCATCCCTCATTCCTCTGCTTTACTTCTCAGCCTCTGATGGCTATATTCTTATTTTGATATTGTCAATATTGATAACATTTATGTCTGGTTCTGTGAAGTATTCTGTGCCTTTCATAATATCTTTGAATTAATAAACAGTATCTATATGTTATTATTAAAGAAATATTATTTACTATGTTTCAAGTTGTATGATTACAATTTTAAATTGGAAAATGTGGTGCTACGTTGCTAAATCAGTGCTGCTCAAAAGAGAATATTCCAAGTGCCAAGGTCAACTAGATTTTCTCTAACAACTTTAACAATGACTCAAACTCAAGCCATATTTAATTTGCTTCATATGTGGGCCATATGGCTTTTCCACCCTAGAGCATCTAATTGCTTTTCTTTTTTCTACTGAGAAAAAAGTATGCCTTTTTCATGACAATAAGATCTTTCAGCATTGTAGTATATTAGTTGTTGAATGACAATTTTCTTTCTGAACATTTTCTTCAGACTTCCCTTTATAATTTAAATTTGTTGATTTTCAGGTTCATTGTCATCCTATTTCTTTTCATCATACTCATAGGTTAGTTTCATGGTTTCTTGGATCTATAACTTCTTCCTTGGATTATTATTTCGTTGGGCTATATCATTAAGTTAAAAATTTTAAAAATGTGAACAACAGTAGATTTTTTAAAAATTTATGAATGCCTGAAATGCTTTACTCTGTCCTCATTCCTGATAGAGTCAGACTTGACATAGAATTTGAAGTTCATAATCATTCTTTCTTCAAGACTCCACAGTCATCGCTCCTTTTTTTTTTTTTTTTTTTTCCAGATGGAGTCTCGCTGCAACACCCAGGCTGGAGTGCAACAGCATGATCTCAGCTCACTGTAACCTCCGCTTCCTGGGTTCAAGTGATTCCCCTGCCTCAGCCTCCCAAGTAACTGAGACTACAGGTGCACACCACCACATCTGGCTATTTTTTTTATTCTTCATAGAGATGTGGTTTCACCATATTGGCCAGGCTGGTCTTGAACTCCTGACCTCAAGTGATCCGCCCACTACAGCCTCCCAAAGTGCTCGGACTATAGGCATTAGCCACCGCACCCGGCTGCTCCCTTCTTTTCTAATACCCACTTTGTCATTGAAATCTCTGATCCCAATTTGAACCTCAGTTTTTCAGAGTTATTTATTTTACTTCTTCTTTTTTCCTTTTCTTTTAAAAAATCTCTGCCTTAAGAATTTTCATTATTCTTGATGTTCTAAAATTCCATGAGATGTGTCTCAATGTGGGTTTTCATTCATTCATCTTGCTTGGTTCTTGCAGGGTTCTTTCCATCTAAAGTCCAGGGCCTTTCTTTAGATCACAGAAATCGTTTTGCATTGTTTCTTTAACCATTTGTGCTCCAGATCCTCTCTTCTTTCCCTCTGGAACTCTTATCGGTTAAACTCTAGACTTTCAGAATTGATCTTCAAGGAATTTTATTTTTTTCTCCTATTTTCCATTAACCTATCTTTTGTCTCTTCTAGTTTTTTCTTTTTCCTTTCTCAACCAGATTTTTTGAAGCATAATTGACGAACAATAAGTTGCATATGTTTTAAGTATATGAATTGATCAGTTTTGACATAGAAATACACCCATGACACCATTACCACAATCAAGATAACACATCAGTCAGCCCCCAAAACTCCCTTCTGTCCCTTTGTAATCTCTCCCTCCTGCCCCTTCCTAAACCACCTTATCTCTTTCCTCCCAGGCAACCACTGATTTACTGCCTGTCACTATACATTATGTAGTTTGTATATTTTAGATTTTTATCTGAATGGAATCATAGAGTATGTATTCATTTTTCTCCCTGGCTTCTTTCATTCAGCCTAATTATTCTGAGGTTCATCCACGATGTTGTGTGCATCAACAGTTTATTCCTTTTAATTACTGGTTACTACTTCATTATATGGATATGCCACGGTTTGTTTATTCATTCACTTATGATGAACTTTTGGGTTGTCTCGAGTTTTTGGCAACTTCAAATAATGCTGCTATGAACACTCAGGTACAAGTCTTTTTTTGGACGTATGCTTTCTTCCCCCCCCCCTTTTTTTTTGAGATGGAATTGTGCTCTGTCGCCCAGGATGGAGTGCAGTGGCACGATCTTGGCTTACTGCAGCCTCCACCTCCCGGGTTCAAACGATTCTCCTGCCTCAGCTTCCGGAGTAGCTGGCACTACAGGTGCATGCCACACACCCAGGTAACTTGTATTTTTAGTAGAGACAGGGTTTCACTACGTTGGCTAGGCTCGAACTCCTGCCCTCAGATGATGTGCCCACCTCGACCTCCCCAAGTGCTGGGATTACAGGCGTGAGCCACCATGCCTGGCCATGCTTTCTTTACTCTTGGATAAGTATCTAGAAAAATAACTAGATCATGTGGTAGCTCTATGTTTAACTTTTAATGAGACTGACAGGCTGTTTTCCAACTTTTTCATCTTTTCTAATGAGTATTTTGTTTCAACAATCATATTTTCACAATAGCAGTCTTTGTTTAAAGGCTCGTAATGTCTTATTGAAGCTCTCTGAGTTCCCCTTGGGTTCCTTTGTCCAATTGTTCACCTAGGGTTTTTTGTTTTTGTTTTTGTTTTTTTTTTGAGACAGGGTCTCACTCTGTTGCCCAGGCTGGAGGGCAGTGGTGTGATCACGGCTCACTGCAGCTTCTGCCTCCCAGGCTCAAGCCATCCTCCCACTTCAGCCTCCTGAATAGCTGGGACCACAGGCACATGCCAACACACCTGGCTTATCTTTTGTATTTCTTGTGGTAAAGTCAGAGTTTCACTATGTTGACCAGGCTGGTTGCAAACTCCTGAGCTCAAGCAACCCACCTGCCTCAGCCTTCCACAGTGATGGGATTACAGGTGTGAGCCAGTGCACCCAGCCTCTCCTAGGTCTTTTACAAATGTCTAAAGATCCTTTATTTAAGAACTTATATTTTAAAATAAGGGACCAGATTGAATAATACATGTAGTTAGTATATCAAAATATAGAGGGCTTTATGTCAGGGTGCCAACACTAGGAGCCTTACCTCTTTCTAGACAGATGTTTAATTTATTTACAATTCTCTGATTCTATCCTACACATTTCACTTCTTTCTGGCAGTTACCTACACACGTGGGTTTGGGAAAAATAGGGGAGGCTGTATTGAACCAGCTATCCACTGATAGACTTTTTGTTTGTTTGTTTGCTTTTTGTTTGTTTGTTTGTTTTGAGACGCAGTCTCGCTCTGTTGCCCAGGCTGGAGTGCAGTGCCATGATCTCGGCTCACTGCAACCTCCACCTCCCGGGTTCAAGCGATTCTCCTGCATTGGCCTCCTGAGTAGCTGGGACTACAGGTGCATGCCACCATGCCTGGCTAATTTTTGTATTTTTAGTAGAGATAGTGTTTTACCATGTTGGCCAGGATGGTCTCGATCTCTTGACCTCATGATCCACCTGCCTGGGCCTCCCAAAGTGCTAGGATTACAGGCATGAGCCACTGCTCCCAGCCCACTGATAGGCTTTTAATTAAATTCCCTTAGTTCTTACCCTAGAATCTGCTTTTCCACTTCATTTATATCCACTTCAAGCCCGAGGTCTCTGGTGCTTTATTGGGAAAGACAGCTTTCATCATTGCTCTGGAATTCTTCTATGAGTTCTGGGCTGACATTTCCCTCCATTGATATATCCATTGCAGCTGAAGTTTTCCCTCCAGAAAGCTGTTAAAAGTCTGTGATCAACTAACGCACATGCATCTCCCTTTTACCACTATTATCTGAAGATTTAAACATAAGAATAAAATGTTCAGGTATGTATTTTGGAAATGCAGTGTATAATATTGATAGAAGTGAAGAAGATAAATTTGGGCAAGGTAATGATATGTGGAATAAAGGAAAGACAGTCAAGGCAGGAAGATAATTTAGGAATTTATTGTAAAAATCTGGAAAAGAGATGATGAGGGTGTCCATTAGGAAAAGTAAGGTTTTGATTATATATATATATGGTGGAATCTACAGATTTGATGACTTTTTGAGAGTGGGGGATACAAATAATTCTAAGTCATTCTAATTTGGATTACTTAGTGGATTGTGGTATCAATAACTTAGGTGGTGAATAAAGGAAAAGGAATAATTTTTTTTTTTTTAAAAAAAGAGAATGTAGTGAGTTTAAGAAGTAGGTTGAGCATAACAGGTGGAAATTACCAGTAGGCAACTAAAAGTAATACTCTGATATTTAAAAGGTTTAGAAATGGATCCCAGTGGAAATTTTATGCAAACATTACAAAGGACAATATATTTGTTTTAGATTGAGAGTTTGAAATTTAGAAGCCTCTTGAACAATGGTGAATTCAGCTGAATTAATACTTAATAATATAGACATAAACTCAATCAAGTGTAGTTTGGTTGGGTGAGGAGTCTGGATGGAGAAGAAAAATAACATGGCTTAGCATATAGCAAAGGAGTACAGTTCCCCTCTGTAGATTCGTAACAATCAGATGCACTGAACAGAAACTAGTAGAAGTAGCAGGTACCCTAAATGTTTTATCTAATATTATCTATATTATCTTTTCTACTGAAAGCTAAGCAACGTCAGGTGCGGTGGCTCACACCTGTAATCCCAGCACTTTGGGAGGCCGAGGCAGGTGAATCACTTGAGGTCAGGAGTTTGAGATCAGCCTGGCCAACATTGTGAAGCCCCACCTCTACTAAAAACACAAAATTAGCAGGTGCATGCCTATAATCCTAGCTGCTCAGGAGGCTGAGACAGGAGAATCGCTTGAATCTGGGAGGTGGAGGTTGCAGTGAGCCGAGATCACTGGAGTCTCACAATTTACTTCCAGTCCTTAACATATCATTTTCAATTCAAAATTGTACTCTTACAAGTCATCCTATGATTGATTTTGTAGCCTATCTTTCTGAATCCTTAAAAAATGTTCCATAATTCCTTTAGTAAATTGTTCCATGTTAAAATAGAAAACACTAATAAACTTTCTAATTGTCAGATTATGGCGTGTCATACCACGTTAAACTCTACAAATTTTTTCCCTTTCCTTCATAACAGTAAGTAAATACTTAAGCAAAGAGAAATTCTGTATTAGGAAATGATGATTAGGAAGATGATAATGAGAAATACTATTTTACATAAAGGGTTTTCGATAATCAATTTTTAGCTTCTCTTTATCACAATCATCAATGGCTATTTAATCTGATTTTTGTGTAGATGTATGCATCAGAGTTTAAGAACTACAATCATAAAGGACACGTGACTCCAAGCCTGTTACAATTTATTCATTTAACAAAAATTCATTGAGCACCTACTTTTATACAAAGAATAATGTTTGATAGCATTGTATTTGAAGAGCGTAAGCAATAAAAGCTCTTAGTGACCGTCATAGATTCTCTGCTCTGATCAAGCCCATTATTTCACCTCGTTTTCCTAACTGATGCCCTAATCATCTCTTTTCCAGATTATCCTAAACTATCTTTCTGCTTTGACTCTCCTTCCTCTACTCTATTCCACACATCATTACCCTGTTCAAATTTGCAATTATATAAACCAAGAAGATTTAAATAATGTTTTTGCAGCAGAAGACCATTTTCTCATCTAACTCAGATTATCGATTTATTTTAGGTGTAAAATTCAATTTCTTTCCTGTATATGTATATTCTTTAGGGCTTCTAAAAGTTGCTTCCATTTTCCACATGATAGGTGGCTGCATTTACTGGTGGGTGACATATTTATGTCATGTAAAAGGTTTGTGGCACACTTTTTGACCTCTGAGTGAAAGTCATCATACAAATGTCACTTGTCATTATCATGGAAACACTCAGTCGTGAAGAAAGGTTTTAAATATAGTCCAGTACTCCTACCTAGAACAAAATAATACGCTTCTTTGTTGTGAATAAGAACACTTAGTTACAGTAGCCTGTATCCTACTAAGCATGTACTTGTTGATCATTTTGTGTTAAATTGGTCTATATGTTTAAAAGTTCTGTTCATTCCTACGAGCTGGACAGGCCAGTATCGTGCTGTGTTATTATTCTTTTGAAAAACCTCTGCATACTGCTCTATGCAGCTAGCCAACAGCAATAACTTCAGTGAGCAATAAGAAAATTATAGCAGATTATACAGGAAGAATATCATATTTACAGAGGAAAAGGAAGCAAAGTATAGTTGGCCCTTCTGCCTGAATGAAAGGCTTAGAAGATACAACGGAAGGAAAGCACAGGATAATAAATTAGTGTCCATGCTATTTGCTCTTTTCTTCCATTTCTTTGCTAGAGCTTGTGTTACTTCTAAAGCTTTAGATGGCAGGAAAAAACTACCATTTGATCTAAGTGAACAAAAATAATTCTAGAATATTTCATGTTAGTTTTTCCCTGTTGTAACTGTGCTATCTATAGTAGAGTAAATGACAACTCTTGAGGAAAATATTTGCTGGAGGAAATGGAAGAGAAAACAAAATTATTCTGATTTCTGGTTACTTTTTTCCATCACCGTCTTTAACTACCTCCACATAGCATGATGGATATATTTCTTACAGTGTCAGGTCATTAGGTAGAATTGCCAAACATGGGAAATTGCTGCTATCCTTTTCCCACTATAGACATTACAGTTTATCTCACCAAGTGCTCATTAAATAATCTTCTTTCTTACTTCCTGCCTGAACATTACCATGCCATTTCTGTAGCTCTAAGTCTATGCTGTTTGATATGGCAGACAATAGCCATATGTGACTTTTTAAACTTTAAATTGACTAAAATTAAATAAAACTAAAAATTCAGTTCCTCAGTTGCACTCCCTACATTTCAAGTGCTCAGTAGCACAGGTGGCTAGGGGCCACTGTATTGGACAGCACAAATATAGAGTGTTTTAACTGTTGCAGACAATTCTTTTGGATAGCTCTGCTGTAAGGGAACTGTAGGGAAGTATGATGAAAGGCAAGTGCTTGCAAAAGAGTTAGAAGGTAGACATGAGGTGGATGTCTAGACAGTACAGTACCTTTGTAGTTACTACTTAACCCATTTATGCCTGAAGTTGCAATTTTTAGAATTTTTGCAATCAGACCTTGGCGATGTCCTTGAGCAGTAGGACATAAATAACTCCCACATGCTTAGCGTTCTGATAATGGAACACTAGGCATAAATTTCTTTCTGTCCCAACAACCTCCTTCTGGGAACTATCTTCCTTCTTCCCCAGTTCATCTTTATGAGTCTCATGGGGGCTGCTGTATTCCATGACCCTGCCATTTTGGCCACAGACGTTTTGTTCAGGGGCATTCACTTGACTCAAGCTAGGGCTAATTTTTGTACTTGGCCTCCTGATTGGTATGAAACAGAGTATTTCATTTAAGTTGAGTCAATGATGCTTTACTTTATGGGGACTTTATGAAGCTGGAGCCCAGAAAGTTGCCAGAAACTGTGAGCTGTAAAGCTCGACATCTTTCAAGTGTCATGTTTTCTGCCATAGGCACAAAGTTAGCCTGTGGTGAGCAAGCAAAATGAAGCTAACATGCACAAAAGTAGAGATAAGAGGTAGAAGGTATGGTGCTGGCATTGGGGTTTCCAAGTCTAGCTGATTGTGAGGCCAAGGTTCATTTCTGTACTTACACCTTTATAACTAACTTTCCACTTTTCTTAAGCTAATTCAAATTGAGTTGCTCTCATTTGCAACCAAAAAAGTATTAACTAATGTACAATTAATTGAAGACACTAGCTTGTTGGAATGTATGGATTTAGAGAGGCAAGTATAATTCAAATTTGTAATGTAACAAATATAAACAAAATAAGTCAATTACATCAACAAAGCTCTGGTAATTATATTTATTTTAAACAAACTAATTTACAATTGCTAAAAGACAGTATTATTTTATAAAGACAACTTGCCATATTTTGTTTAACTTCATGAGTGCTAGAAAAACAGACGAAGATATCAGAATAACTAAGAGTGTAACTTTTCATGGCACTGTGATTCATGAAGAAAAAGAAATATTAATGGTTTTAACTTGGTTTTTCACCAGGTTTGTATAATCCAGCCACCTCTTTTCAGATAATTACAACTGGTAACAAAGCTTAAAGTTTAAAAGTGTTGGCTGGGCACATTGTCTCAGGTCGGGCACAGTGGCTCATGCCTGTAATCCCAGCAGCTTGGGAGGCCGAGGCAGGAGGATCGCTTGAGCCCAGAAGTTTGACACCAGCCTGGGCAACAAAGTGAGACCCTGCCTCTCCACAAAATAAAAAATAAAAAAGTTAGCCAGGTGTGGTGGTGCATACCTGTGGTCCCAGCTACACAGGAGGTTGAGGCAGGAGGATTGCTTGAGCTTAGGAGGTCGAGGCTGCAGTGAGTCATGTTCACGCCACTGCACTCAAGCCTGGATGACAAGAGACAGACCCTGTCTGAAGAAAAAGTCTCCCTTAACTCAAATACTCAAATGCCTGAATAATATAAGATCTACTAAAATTTTTCAAAATACATATTTTTTTGTATAGATACTTGTTAAATCTCCACTTCTATGTATGCAACTACATAATTGCTGGTTAGTATTTTTTTTTCATTCTTCTAGTGGTTTAGTCTTTTTCAGTTGAACAGCTTAAATTAAATAAAGGAAAGGTCCAATTTTAAACATGAGTTGTTTCTTAAAAGCACATTGGGAATTTTTGTAACTTGGAACATATTTTCCCATCAAGATGATATTGTTATCAATAGTGGTTATTTTGTGTGGTACATGAAAACTACTTAACTAATATAGGTGAAATTACTCTTCACTTCCCTTTTGAGTCGTTCTTCCCACATGATTCATCTTCTGTGCTCAATTTTTCCGCTGATGTTTCGGCCACATCACTAGGTAATAAGCTTTGTGGTTCTCCTGGAAATAAAACTCTCATTGAAAATAATAGCTCTATGAAAAACTAATTGGAAACTGAAAATACCAAAAACATTTCCATTTTATAACATAAGAAAGGAAATTAGTATGACTAACTTGCGTTGCCTAAGCTGGAGTGCACTAGTGCAATCACTGTTTACTGCAGCCTTGACTTCTCGCTAAGGTGATCCTTCCACCTCAGCCTCCTGAGTAGCTGGGACTATAGGCAAGTGCCACTATACCCGGCCAATTTTTTGTAGTTTTAGTAGAGACAGGGTTTCACCATGTTGTCCAGGCTGGTCTTGACTCCTGGGCTCAAGCCTGCTTCAGCCTCCCAAAGTGCTGGGGTTATAGACATGAGCCACTAAGCCCAGCTTGACTTCTTTTATTCTACTTTTCCTAACTGAGCTCCTAACTATCTCCACATCACATGACGGTAATTGCTTGAATTATATGTTTGGAAACTGTTTTGCAAATAATTTATTATAAAGAAGAATGAAGAATGAAAAATGAAGAATCTCTTGTGCATTCCCAAGTACATAAAGGTATACAGACTAAAGACAGTTTTGGAAGTGTAAGGTCAAGATTAGGAACAATTTTTGTTATTAGGCAGGGTGTATAATTAACAAAATGTAAAACATTCAAATTATAAATAATTGACACTCCCTAAAAGTATCAAACCCACAACATACTTTATAAATAAGAATATGTAAGACACTAAATTAAAAATCTGATTCCAAGTGGCTGCTAAGCAAACTCAGCATCTATATGAAATCTTGGGTGAGGAAATCCATATATTTTCCAACATCAGTCTCAGAAATTTTCCAGTTAGTATTTGGAAAACATAGTTTCTTTTTTTTTTAAAAGCAATGTTGGTAGGGAGAATTCTGCATTCTAATCCAGAGGGAAAGGTCATCAATACCCAGTGGCCTTGGCCTAAACTCCTGTATTCAACAAGTTTGAAACTCAAGTTCACCACACATACACACACAAATAAGTCTCCTGAACAAATAATAGTGATGTTAATCTAGGTTATGGAAACTCACATAATCTGGTTATTTACTTAATAGCTGTGTAATTGGTGAGGAAAGGATGATTAAATTTTTGGGGCTTTCAATATGAAATTCTTTAAAAGTTTGAAAAATTGGATTACTCAGAACTAGCCAGAAACCACAAACTCAGAATTGTGGTGTCAAGTCCAGATCAATGTCTTGGAGTTCAAGATTATTTTAAGGGAGGCTGCCTGGGGAAAATGTCATTAAACATTTTACCTGAATCCTCTAGATGTCTATCATAAACTCTCTCATGAAGCTTTCCTAAAGTATAGGCATTTTAATGTTTTCTGAGTAAAACAGTATTTTGTTTGATCCCTCAATAACAATTCTTGCTTGTAGCCAGATTTCAGCACAGTGCCGGCTCCACAGATATTCACTGAACTAACGAAAATGGTAAAGGATGAATGTCTATTGAGCATAAACTGCGACTGAGGGAGAGGTTATATAAAAGCAATGGAAGACAGTTTCTGCTCTAGATTTACAGTCCAACCTCACTTACATAAGTGTAAAATATTTCTTCTTTGTGTCAGTCTCTATATAGCTATTTTGCTCTAGGAATTAGCATTTCCTCCACAAGGGAGAATCACTAAACTCCCTATTTCTCAATGTTGTTTATGCTGTTGATTGTCCAGGTCCTCAAATTACTAAACGAAGTTGAGAGTTGAGTAAATGGTTGAGCGGTTCAAGTATCTTAAGTAAAAACTAAGTGGCCAATTGTTGTTGTGCTCAGGGTTGGCCTGGGACTGTTGACAATGCTCACAGGTTTACAAATTTTAAAAACCTGCATGTGACATGCTTTCCAGGTCCTTTGTCAGAACGTCTGTCTGACCCCTACTTTTGTGTGGCTTCAAATGTGCGTTTGCTGTGTGTAGACAAATTCCAACTCTTAGTTCCAAGAGGTAAACCAAGCTCTGTGTGCCAGCAAGGCTTATCAAGAGCGAGGCTAAGGGGTGAAGTGGGTGCGTGCAGGTGAGTGTGTGTGTGTGTGTGAGAGAGCGAGAGAGAGAGACAACTGCTGTGCTCAGGATTCCTCTCTCTTCTTTGCTTTTTGCGAACTAGCTGTTCCTCCACTTCACAGCGGAGATCTGAGACAAGTATGTGGCTGATTCGGGCAAAACAAAACAAAATAAAACCAAACGAAACCAAAACAGACCTTCCTATTACCAAATCTGAGTTAGTGGGTGGGAATCCTTTACAACCAAGGAGACCTGTCCTTGGTCCTGACCACATCATTTGCCACTCTCCTCCTTCATCGACTCCGTTTGCTACAATTACGGAACCGGCGGGCGCCCGGCGCCAGGAAGCTCGGGCCCGGGCCCCCACAAGTGCTCGGCGCGCCTCGGGCGGGTCTCGGGCGCGGGCCCGTGGCTCTCCGGGTCGGGCACCTGTTTCGAATCCAGGCGCGAGGTGCGGTGGGGGCGGTGGGGTGGGGTGGGGTGGGGTGGGGGCGGGGTGGCGTCACGTGCCGCCGGCGGCGGCGGCGGCAGCCCCGGGAAGGTTCCATTTCTTCAGCGGCCCGCACTCGCGGTGCTCGGGGCCCCTCCCTCGCCCCGCCCGCGGCGCCCCTTGCGGCCGCGCAGCCGGGCGACTCCGGGCCGGGCCCCGCCCCTCTCGCTGGCGGACTCGGCGTGTCCTCCGCCCGCCCTCGCGCCCGCTGCCCCCGCCATCTAGTTGGTGCGGTCCATGGCGAGCACATCATGGCGATTGAAGGTAAGTGGAGGCTGACAGCGGGGAGCAAGGATGGGGACCGCCCAGCTGGCGGGGGGCTCGGAGGCGCGCCGGCAGGCCGAGGCGCTGACGGGGCAGTCTCCTGAGGGCTGGAGCCGGCTGAGGAGGCGCGGGGGTCCCGGCCGCGTCTCGGGAGGCAGGTGGGCGGAGCGGCGCCGCTGGGACGCCGGGCTCCAGTGGCTCGCTCGCCCCGGCCTTCGCAGTTTCACCGGCCTCCCGGCGGCCGCACGCGGGGCAGAGCGGACTGGCGGGCAGGTACAGCGTCCGGGCCGCTGCTTCCTGCCGGCCGCGCGGTGTGGGGGTCGGGCTGAGGCCCTACAGACCCCGCGGGACGGTCTGGGAGGAGCGAGGGGCCACGGGGGGCTCAGGCTGCACCTTCTTCTCTGGCTCCCGCCGCGGCAAACCATCCTTTCACAATACCCGCCTTCCTGCCAAACTGAGAGTCCAGTTTTTTGTTCCCTTTCTAACCCTTCCCTGTCCCCACTCAGGCTGATGCTGGGTTACACTCTCTGTCATTCCCCTTCTGTTTGCCGTTGTAGGGTGTCCAGGAAATTTGGGGTTAGGTTAATTTTCTCTTCAAGTGGTTTTGTTCCTCCCAACACTCAAAATTGTTTTTCTCCATGAAAAGAAGTAAATACGTCTTTACAACAAGCACACATTCTTAGAATCCTGCAAATATCAGTCTATGAAGTGTTACAGTGCCAACAATGCTCATATTTCGAAAAGCAGCTTAATAAAAATTAAGTTCCTGGATAAGGTAGTTGACACGAAAGTGTATTTTTCTCTTGTTCCAGAAACATGTAACTGGGACCCAGTGTCTATATTTTGCCTTATGTTTAAGGAAGATATTGTGAAAATTAATTTCACACGTCTAGGATGTTTATGTGAAAGATTACATCTTCCAGGCCCTGTCTCTTAGATTAACTCAAACAGTGAAAGTAGTTTGTAAATTTTCCCTGTGCGTGTATATTCATCTGTACAGCTGTGCAAGGTGCCTATCGCTGTATCATTATTTGTCTACATTGAATGTGTGTTCCTAAGTAAAACTTTTTAAAGCGTTTCCCTTCTAAGTGACCAATCACTGGTAGTATGCATCTCTGGGGACTGCTTTTTGTCAGATCGTGTGGACTCCAAAATAGAGTTTAGCTATGTGTTTACGTTTATCTTATTTATTTAAGCGAGGGAGCACTATTATATGCAAGACACGCATTCAGACAGGTTCAAATGTCTACTTTAGTTAAAATGGTGGGAATAAGATCTACCTATAATTTATGATATTCCTGTTACCTGGAGCAGTACTTTCAACGTTTGTTTCCCTGGCTGTCCTTTCACCAAAGGTTAAAAATCAAGAAACCAAACCCACTGATTTATGTTGTGTACTTTATTTTCCCAACTAGTTTGTGGTAGAGTTTCTTGTGAAGCTGTGAAGGTAGAAAGGTTTAGCAGAACATGAGGAAAATCCTTCAGCCAGATGCCATTCAGATATGATGCTATAACTTGTAATTTCTTAAAATCTTTTCAGTTTTCTCCTTTTTTTCTTAGTTCTTCCTTTCTTTCTTCTGGCAGTTAAGTGTTACTGATTAATTTTGCATGTCACCTGATGGGATTTTGCTCTGCCTACCACTTAACATGTTTAAAGAATAAGATTTTTTGAATCCTCACATTCTAGAGATTCCTCTGTGTTTGAGATACTGTCATAAATATTTTCATACTGAAGCATTTGCTTAAGGTTTCATAATACAAAGATCAGGAATTATATCTTTTCTAGTTTGGCAAAGAAACTGTAATTAATATTAGCACTTCAGATAAAGATGGCAGTTCGAATTAGCCTAACTGTGCTCCTTATCACATAGTAAAATAGATTCATTATGCACACCCTCCCTAGGCTGTGTTATGGAGTAGAATGGGTTCTGCTTGAGACTCTGTGCTAAGGAAATCTTAAAAATTTAGGGGCCCAAAAGGGCATCTCATTTTTTCAAGGAAGTGTTTCTTAAAACATTCAATTTCTTCATTCACCTATTAATTCAATAGACTTTTTTTTTTTTTTTTTTTTTTGTACAGTAGCCGTACACAATGTTCATTGCTGGATTCCATGAGGCCAAAAACATAAATAAGACTATAACCCTTCCCTCAAAGAGTTCATGTTCTATTCGGAGAGACAGATAATTTTAAACATGCAATTACAGTGTAGTGTGAATGCTAAGAGATGGATCATCTTTCCTTTGTATAAAAACATTCAATGATGATGGGTCTAACACTGTTTTTGGCAGTAATTCTTATATTCGTAAGGTCTTTATATTTGGCCGAATGTCTGACATTCAGTAATGTCTGTCTACCCATCCTAGTTTTGCTTTCTGTAGCAATGAAAAGCCCACTATTCTCTCCTCTCTGATATCCCTTCTGCCATTTGAAGACAGCTGTAGAGTGTTTTCTAGATAAAATTATCCACTTCCCTTCTCTGGATGATCTGTAGTTGTATGTTTTAAAATTTAGAATATAGTAGTGGGCCATTTCATTCCGGTTATACTATTGAATAGCATACATTAAAACTGTTATACCACTCCTTCACTTGTGTGTAATCCTATTAATATAGCTTAACATTAGAATAGGTTTTTTGGAGCTTCATGCTGGCACAGAGCAAGGCTGTAATCAACTAAAACCACAGTCTCTTTTAGCTGGACTACTCTCAAGGCATGTGCCTGCAACCCTTTACTTAGCTAACCAATGTTTTGAACTGAACAGTTCGTTAATATCTGTTAAGCATACTCTTATTAGCTGTGGCCCAGTGTTTTAGCCCTTGAGTCCAGACTTTTAAGTACTAAGGATTGTTTTTATTTCCTTCTCTGTGTAAACCTCCTATTTTATAACACAAAATTATTTCTACTAAGTAATCATTAATTTCCTCCTTTTATCAGTCAGATGTGTGACTACTAATAAAAAGAGACAAATAAAAGATGCTAGAGTTACTACATTGAGCTAACATAATTCCAGTCAGTGGTAAAGAAGTTAGGCTATATTAGGTAAAGTTACAATTTTTAAAAGGCATTTTGAAATATTGAGAATAGTTATACATCCTTACTGTTGGCCCAGTGGTCTGGCAATACCAGATTGGGAATCATTGTTGTAGCCTAGCCAATGAAGTGATGTAATTGCTATCCAGCATATTCATTCTTCTAGTATTAGCCTCTGTTAATCTGATAGTGTTGACTCTTTTTTGTTGTATTTGAAATTTCCTCCTCTCTTGATTACATATTTCTCAGTCTTCTCTTAATCTACCTGACCTAATGTTCTAGTGGCTTCCATTCTTGCCCCTGTTGCCATTGTCTGCTTTATACACATTGCCGTAATTGCACACATTGAACAATTTTGTAATCACTTGTTTACAAATTTGTTTTTCCTGTCCGACTGTAAATTTCTAGAGGTTAATGTCTTATTCATTTGTACCCCTTAGGTTTTGTATGGTACCTGAATACAGTTGTCCCTTGGTAACTGTGGGGGAGATTGGTTCCAGGTGCCCTGGAGATACCAAAATTTGAGAATGCTCAAGGTCTTTATATCGTATGGCATAATATTTGCATCTAACTTATGCACATCCTCTCATATACTTTAAATCATCTCCAGTCTACTTGTAATACTTACTATAATGTAAATGCTATGTAAATAGTTCTTTAGGGGATAATGACAAGAAAAAAAGTCTGTACATATTCAGTACACATACAACCACTGTAGGCCTAACTATGTTTTCCATGCACAGTTAGTTAAATCCATAGGTGCTGAACCTGTGGATATGGGGGGCCAATTGTATTTTGTATGAACTGAAACCAAGTTTCTATGCATTGTTTCATGGAATTCTGAACATTGTCATCATAAATTATGGCATTACCCAGAAGCGTATTTCTAACACAGAATTTTCCTGACTTATATTTCCAAATAGTAGCTGGATACTTTCATATGGTTGTCCTCAGCAATCCAAAATGTTTAGCTTGGTATATTCAGAATGTCCCAAAGTTGTCATCACAGCCACCAAATCCAGCCTCCATCAAAATTTACCCCCCACTCTGTGCAGATTTACCATCTGAGTGGCATTTTTAAGTAACCAGGAATCTGAGTTAAAAACCTGGACACCAACCTTGTATTACAGTTCACCTCCCACATCCTGTTGATAACAAAGTCCTGCCAAGTCTACAATTCAAATCAGTTTGTGCTGCTTGGTGTCTTCACTTTAGTTTGTGCCCATATCGCTCATTAAGAGACTTGCATTAATTTCCTAAGTAGTCTTATTTCCAATGTTAAGTTTCCTTCCAATTCATTTTCCAAAGTAGTGCTAGTTATCTTCGTATTATAAAATGCAAATCTGAGTTTCTTAAAACCTCAAGATAAGGCTGGTCTTTAATGATCTAACTTCCTTCCTTCATCCAGTCGACATTTTTCTTTCTCTTCCATAAGAATATCAGAAGACTCTGCAAGCTCCCAGCACTTTGGGAGGCCGAGACGGGCGGATCACGAGGTCAGGAGATCGAGACCATCCTGGCTAACACGGTGAAACCCCGTCTCTACTAAAAAATACAAAAAACTAGCCGGGCGAGGTGGCGGCGCCTGTAGTCCCAGCTACTCGGGAGGCGAAGGCAGGAGAATGGCGGGAACCCGGGAGGCGGAGCTTGCTGTGAGCCGAGATCCGGCCACTGCACTCCAGCCTGGGTGACAGAGCGAGACTCCGTCTCAAAAAAAAGAATTAAAAAAAAAAAAAAAAAAACAACAAAAAAAACACTTGTTACATTGCTATACTAACTTTAACTACTTAACTTCTCTGGGTAACATTTTTAAAAAATGTAGAATAGGCCGGGCGCGGTGGCTCAAGCCTGTAATCCCAGCACTTAGGGAGGCCGAGACGGGCGGATCACGAGGTCAGGAGATCGAGACCATCCTGGCTAACACGGTGAAACCCCGTCTCTACTAAAAATACAAAAAAACTAGCCGGGCGAGGTGGCGGGCGCCTGTAGTCCCAGCTACTCGGGAGGCTGAGGCAGGAGAATGGCGTGAACCCGGGAGGCGGAGCTTGCAGTGAGCTGAGATCCGGCCACTGCACTCCAGCCCGGGCTACAGAGCAAGACTCCGTCTCAAAAAAAAAAAAAAAAAATGTAGAATACGGTTAAACTAGCGAGAATCTGTGTGTGTGTGTATATATATGTGTGAGTGTATATAGTGCATTTGCTTTTTATTAATAATGTACCTTATAGTTTGCTACATACATATATTGTATTTTTAAAATAATGAGAAGAATACTGAGATGTTCTTCCCCCTCTCTCTCTCTTTTTTGAGACGGAGTCTCGCTCTGTCGCCCAGGCTGGAGTGCGGTGGCGCGATCTCGGCTCACTGCAAGCTCCGCCTCCCGGGTTCACGCCATTCTCCGGCCTCAGCCTCCCAAGTAGCTGGGACTACAGGCGCCCGCCACCTCGCCCGGCTAGTTTTTTGTATTTTTTAGTAGAGACGGGGTTTCGCCGGGTTAGCCAGGATGGTCTCGATCTCCTGACCTCGTGATCCACCCGTCTCGGCCTCCCAAAGTGCTGGGATTACAGGCTTGAGCCACCGCGCCCGGCCGGGATGTTCTTTAAGGTTTCTTTTGGCTCTAAGATTTCTAAGGCAAAATTTAGACTTTCAAAAGCCATTTGAAATACTCAGTTAAAAAACCCAGTAGATTTACTTTTGAATAATTTAGTTTATTCAAGGTTACTTTTCTAACTCACCAAAGAAAATTAGAAACACTTAGGGAACATTAGAGACACAGTGGTATTTTATTTTTTGTTGTTTTAAGGTTGTGTTGCAGCAGTGCACTTTGTTAGGCCGAGGTGGGCGGATCAGTTGAAGTCAGGAGTTTGAGACCAGCCTGGCCAACATGGTGAAACCTTGTCTCTACTGAAAATACAAAACTTAGCTGGGTATAGTGGCGCACGCCTGTAGTCTCAGCTGCTGGGGAGGCCAAGGCAGGAGAATCACCTAAACCCTGGAGACGGAGGTTGCAGTGAGCCAAGATCGTGCCCCTGCACTCCAACCTGGGCAACAGAGCGAGATTCTGTCTCAAAAAAAAAAAAAAAAAAAAAAGAGAATGCAGCAGTGCATGCCAATGGGGAAAGCAGAGAGAACCATACACTGGCTTAATTTATACAGTTTGTTATTTAAGTAATACTATTTGCATTATCAGTTTATTTGAAAATATTATGTTCACGCATAGTATATATGTGGTAGTATAATAGATTGTTTTCATGAATTTTATTTCCATTTAGCTGACTTTATCCTTTTATTCTTTTCCCCGAATCCTAGTTGATTACTACCTAATATGAAAGTGCCTATATATGATTATTGTAAGACTGAACAAACTACTATAAATAAAACATTTCATGCTTTTGAGTAAAATGATTATATGCATATTTTGTATGTCTATATAGTAGTATCTTAATTGGACCCTATCAAATTAGAACACTTGATTTACCATTTTTTTAGAAGGGGGAAATAGTGACAACTCAGGAAGCTGTTATTGGGCATTTACGAACAAATTTCAAAGAGCCACACATGTATTCAGAACAATTTCTTATTTTCACATTTTTAGGACTATGTTAGAATTGGTATTCAAGATATTATTTTGAGCCATCATGGGATAGAAGTTTTAATGAATATTAAATTATCTTCAGTATTCTGAACTTAATGCGGTAATGCATATGAGTAGTTTTAAAAAATGATTTGGTGCAGAAGTAAAAAAAAAATGTTTTATTCTCTGTTGACTAGAAAATACACTTAAGTAGAATTTTTTGTGAGCACATACTTAAGGTTTTATTGTGTTATGTTAATGAGTATCTAGCAGTCAAAAGCATAATTGACCAAATGAATTGGATTAACAAGTAGCTCAGAAGTTGGAAAAATGGATTAATTTGTGAACAGTGAATTTAATTTTATAAGATAAAATTTATACCTCTTAGAAAAGACTATTGAATAAATTCATAGGAACTTATATGGATCAAATGAGATACCATATTTAGCATGCTTTGTAAATTATAAAGTGCTCTAAGATATTGTTGTGAATAAGATCTAGTTTATTTTATGTGATGCTTGAGGGGTAGTATGTGTCTCAAAGTATAGGCTGCTATTTAATAGGAGTATCATAGATAAAATGAGTTTGTAAAAGTATAGAAAGGACTTGACTTTTTCAGACTATTTTAACTCTACAGTAATTGCATAGCAACAGCAAAAAGTAAAGGAATTCCAATTTGGGAGGATAACTCCCAAAGGGTTGGAAGCCTGAGGGTTTTTTTCCCCTCTTTTTTAAAGAAAAAATTCAAAAAAGAGGACAGGTTAAGAAGTATGAGAAAGTTAATGTTTATTTTGGAACATTTACATGGGAGAATGTCTGACATTCAATGATAACTGTAGAAAAGAAGAAAACATCTCCAGAGCCTGAATTTCTTTGAATTTTATATTCTACTTGGTGAAGAATGCAAGGGAATTACCTTTTTTTGGGTGCTTGCCACGGGCCAGGCAACATATATTCATTTTCTCAGTCATGAATAGCACCACTTCTCCCTCTGTTGTCTGCAGCAGACATCTGTTTTATTAAGACATCTTTTTTCCTGCCAGTTGTGGACTTGGTTTCCGAATCCTTGGCAACACTACCCTCCACCCCTACTCTAGCAGCTACTACCAATCCATCAGAATTAGTATACAAGATGAAAGCTATTTTCTGTCCTGAGGTTATTATTACTATTTTATAAATTACTTTAGCTATTATTTTTGCTTACTCCAAAGATTAAGTAACAAGCACAGGTTTGCAAAGACAGTACCAGGTGATGCTCACTTTAGAATTGAAGTCTGACTCAATTCAGAAGCAATGATCTTTATGTAACCCTGTGTTTTAAATTGGTGACCAAAATTGGTATTATTCCTTGAATGGTCTAATTAGGGACAAAACTAAAAGATGTCTAGAGGTTAGTGACTGTGGTCTAAGTGGATTAAGTTGGTTGGGGGTTGGTGACGTTAATAGTTTCATGCTTATGATGTGCAGTATAGGTGTCTGCATGAGGATTAGCTATAAAAGAGTTTATAATTGTAAGTTAGGTGATCATTTAAAGGCTCTGACTGATGCATGTGCTTTGGAGAAGAATCTTTAGATGAGATGGAATTTAAAATATTTCTAAGGTAGCCTTTCAGTGTTTGACCAAGAAGAAATAAGTAGAACCTGTAAATTGTGGTGATTTAGGCTAATGGTCAGAATAAACATGGTAGACAAAATAGTTGATTTTGAAAAGGACTCTTAGATCCTTTTAAAGGAACTAAATTTGGGGGGTTAATTCCATGTTTGTGTGCAGGTATACAAAATTGCGCTTCATTTTATTGTAAATTCACAAATTTGCATTTTTTACAAATTGAAAGTTTGTGGCAACTCTGTGTTGAACGAATCTATTGGCACAATTTTTTCAACAGCATGTGCTCAACTTGTGTCTCTGTGTCACGTTTTGGTAATTCTTGTAATATTTGAAACTTTTTCATTATTATTATATTTGTTATGGTGATCTGTGATCAGTGATCTTTGATGCTACTGTTGTAATTGTTTTGGGCGCTACGAGCCAAGCCAGTATAAGATGGCAAACTTAGTTGATAAATGTTGTGTGTGTTCTGATTGTTCCTCCAACCAGTTATTCCCTCAATCTCTCTTCCTTTCCTCAGGCTTCCCTATTCCCTGAGACACAACAATTAATAACCCTACAAATGTTGAGTGAAAGGAAGAGTCACATGTCTCTCACTTTAAATCAAAAGCTAGAAATGATTAATCCTAGTAAGAAAGGCATGTTAAAAGCTGAGACTGGCCAAAAGCTAGGCCTTTTATGCCAGTAGGTGAAGTTGTGAATGCAAAGAAAAAGTTCTTGAAGGAAATTAACAGTGCTACCTGCTGTAGTGAACACATGAGTGACAGGAAGACTTACCAGGCTTATTGCTGATATGGAGAAGTTTGAGTGGTCTGGATGACAGATCAAACTAGCCGCAACATTCCCTAAAGCCAAAGCCTAATTCAGAATAAGGCCCTCACTCTCTTCAATTCTGTGAATGCTGAGAAAGTGAAGAAGCTGCAGAAGAAAAGTTGGAAGCCAGCAGAGGTTAGTTCAACGTTTAGAAAGAAGCTATCTCCGTAACATAAAAGTATAAAGTGAAGCAGCAAATGCTGATGGAGAAGCTGTAGCAGGTTATCTATAAGATCTAGCTGAGATCATTGATGAAGGTGGCTACACTAAACAACAGATTTTCATTGTAGGTGAAACAGCCTTCTATTAGAAGAGGATGCCATCTAAGAGTTTCATAGCTAGAGAGGAGAAGTCAGTGCCTGGCTTCAAAGCTTCAAAGGACAGACTGACTCTCTTGTTAGGGGCTGATGCATCTGGTGACTTTAAGTGGAAGCCAGTGCCCACTGACGATTCTGAAAGTCCTTGGGGTCTTAAGAAGGATGCTAAATGTATTCTGTGTGCTCTACAAGTAGAACAACAAAGCCTAAATTTTTGGGGTTTTAGATGACAGAACATCTGTTTACAGCATGGTTTATTGAATATTTTGAGTCTGCTGTTGAGTCCTACTGCTCAGAAAAAAGATTCCTTTCAAAATGTTACTGCTCTTTGACAAGGCATCTGCTCACCCGGGAGCTCTAATGGAGATGTACAAGGAGATGAATATTGTTTTCATGCCTGCTAGTATAATATTTATTCTGTAGCTCATGAATCAAGGATTAGTTAAGACTTTCAAGCTTTATTATTTAGGGAATATATTGTGTAAGGCTATAGCTGCCATAGATAGTGATTCCTTTGATGGACCTGGCAAAGTAAATTGAAAACTTTCTGGAAAGGATTAATCATTCTAGATGCCATTAGGAACATTTGTGATTCGTTTGCGGAGGCCAAAATATCAACATTAATAGGAGTTTGGAAGAAGTTGATTCCAACTATCATGGATGACTTTGAGAGGCTCAAGACTTAAGTAGGGGAAACCACTACAGATGAGGTGAAACTAGCAAGAGAACTAGAATTAGAAGTGGAGCCTGAATATGTGACTAAATTGCTGAAATCTCATGATAGAACTTGAATGGATGAGGAGGTGCTTATATGGATGAACAGAGTGGTTTCCTGAGATGAAATCTACTGGTGAAGCTGCTATGAACATTGTTGAAATGACAAAGGGTTTAGAATATTATATACACTTAGTTGATAAAAAAAAGCAGTAGGGTTTGAGAGGATTGACTCCAGTTTTTAAAGTTCTATTGTGGGTAAAATGCTATCAAACAGCATTGCATGCTACAGAGAAATCTTCCATGAAAGGAAGACTCCATCGGTGTGGTAAGCTTCATTGTCTAATTTTAAGAAATTGCTACAACCACCCCAACCTTCATCAGCCATCATCCTGATTGGTCCACAATCATGAACATCAAGGCAAAACCCTTCACCAGCAAAAAGATAGGACTTGCTGAAGGTTTAGACAATCATTACTATTTTTTTTTTGCAATAAATTATTTTTAAATTAAGGTCATACATTTTTTAAGACACAGTGATATTGCACACTTAATAGACTACAGTCTAGTGTAAACATAACTTTTGTTTGCACTGGGAAACCGAAAAGTTTATGTGACTTGTTTTATTGTGATATACACTTTATTGCAGTGATTGGAAGTCAAACCCATTGATATCTCTGAGGTATGCCTGTACCTGGATGTATTTCGATGGGGCTGTCATGTAACTACATATTTTCCTTCTGTAAACATGTGGGCAAGTACATATGTTGTAATGATCCTTTTGTTTATTTTTTTAAAATTCCAGTTTCCAATGACACTCATATGTATGTTCATACACAAACACATGCACACAATCACAGCATACGTGTGTGCCCACACACATCTGTTTTCTCTTATACCCCTTATTCCAATTATAGAGGATTATGCCAGTTTACATTTTGCTCCTACATGGGTTTGCCTGAGGGAAAAGATGGTAACTTTGACTAAGCTTGTCATTTTCTGTTTCTCCTTTCCATGTTGCTGAGATGATTATTTCAAAAGCAGTGCTACTATTATCTCCAAGTATAGTTTTTATGCAGTTCTATTTAAATTACCTTAAAGGATTGGAAAACAATTTCATAACTTTCAGTTTTTTCATAAAAATGAAGAAAAATCAATATTTACTTTCCAAAATGCATTAAACATAATGTTCTTTTTTTTTTTTTTTCCCTAACAATTTACTAGTGACCTTGAACAACTTTAACTTTTGGGGTCTCCATTTATCTATAAAATTATGAACTAGACAAATGTGTTTCTGAGTTCTAGTATCTTATGTTCTGTTGTCTCAGTACTCATTTCTTGAATTAAATTTGATGTGTGGAAAATTGTAATTTATACAGGAGTTCATTTTGGGGGTGATTTTTTTAGTGGAAGATTAATCTCTTTCCAAAGATACTGGCTAAGTGACTAAATAAGCATTCCCTCTTGTGCATTACACTGTTAAAAGCAGTATACCACTTTTTGGATTACCACCACATCTAAATCAAGATATGTCTACAGTGTCTTTCTTGCCTCCTGCTTACAAATTTAACATTTCTTTTGGAAACTTTTCAGATTTACTTTTCAAGAGAAAATAAAACATAAAATTTGTACAAAGTTCAACTTATCTCTAACTGAAAAAGTATTTAAGCCTTTGACTTCCAAACAGACATATACATTAAAAAATTTACATTTAACCTAGAGAATTTATATTTTTTCCTTACACTCCTCCCAGTCTTAGGAAGGATTGGGGATAAAGGGAACACTAGGCTGGGCATGGTGGCTCACGCCTGTAATCCCAGCACTTTGGGAGGCCGAGGCAGGTGGATCATGAGGTCAAGAGATTGAGAACATACTGGGCAACATAGTGAAATCCTGTCTCTACTTAAAATACAAAAATTAGGCACCATTTGCACGTACCTGTAGTCCCAGCTACTTGGGAGGCTGAGGCAGGAGAATTGCTTGAACCTGGGAGGCGGAGGTTGCAGTGAGCTGAGATTGCGCCACTGTACTCCAGCCTGGTGACAGAGTGAGACTCCATCTCAAAAAAAAAAAAAAAGGAACACTGAATTTCAGTTTCCAATAATGTAATAAATTTATATGACTTTTTTGTATTTCTTCTTTTGTATTTTTAAAAGCAGGGTTTTCTTGAATTTTATTTTATTGTCTGGAAATTATGTATCCTTAGTATTTCTGTTCACTGTTCATTTTCATAAGAATAGGGATTTCTTTTGAGTTCCACATGTACATCAGTGAAGTCTTATTTGTTGGTTAGAATTTAGGGGACAAATATCAAGAAAGGTCGTGCATAGTCTTATTTGCTTATTTGACTTTTGTGGGTACTTTGACAAATTTGGCAGCTAATTGACTGTAAATATGAAATATAGTGATTATTTGAGTAACTTGAAAAATTTATGAGGTTCTTTGATATAGATAAATTGAATGCTTTTAAAAGTGGGAATTGGCTTTCATTGTCATTCTGCAGTTTTGAGAAATGTCTTAGAATGTAGTAGTTTTTATTGTTACTGTACATACTAAGCCTTGTAAAAATAATGCTGGTACAGTTAAGATTAGATGTATGTGGTAAAACCTAATCAATTTATACTAAATACGTGGGAGAGTTTAGTTCTAATTACAGGCCTTAAAAAGTACAGCGTTTTTACATGAATTAACTATGTAACTCAAACTAAGTTATGTGTGTAACTTCTAGAGAATAAGCCTTAATGTGCATGGAGAATATTTCTAAGTAACCTCTGAAAACATCATAGGCCTCAATATATTAATACATTATAATTATGTTATTTTTATTACATGACCCTTCTAATGTTTCAAAAATAGCTTTTTGTTATAATTCGGTAAATAGCCAGTCATTGGACTAGCATCTCCTCAATTGGAAAGAACTGTAGTACGTAGGTATATTTCATTCTAGCCTTTCAGCAGGTAATCTGTGTTCACTGGTAATATTCCAATTAACACTCTATTTTTTGCACTGGGGTTTTGCTGAATAATTCCTTTATAACCCCATAGCTTTAAGTTAGGTGTTTCTTCTTGCAAAGCCTATCTTCCTGATAATCAGTGATTATTCTGTATTTTTAATAATAAAGAAGCAATGCCATTGTTACAACCAAGTCAGAATGAAGATCTAACCTACTTTGGTGATAGAAATACTATTTTCTAGTTTTTTTAGCTTGCTTCTCAGACGACCTACTTTTTTTAGTGGATATCATGGTTTTTACTTCTCATGTTATTGCTGTAGGATATTTCTGTTTCTTATATCCAAGCTGTTTTTAAAAGCTTCTGTGCTAAACTGAAATGATTAAATTATTTAATATTTTCATTATGGAAAGACTAAAAGTAATTCACAATAATTATAAGGTCATACATATACAGAACACTACAAAGTTTTATTCAGCTTACATTAAAGTGGTGACATGCTTCTGAGTGAAGGAAATAGATCTATATAGTAGTAACTAATAGATAAAATTACTCTTATAATAAATTAGAATATTCAAAGTATGTGTTTATGGGGTACAGTGTGATGTTTTGATATATGTATACATTGTGGAATGATTAAATCAAGCTAATTAACATATCAGTCACTTCACCTTTTTTGTAGTGAGAACATTTAAGGTCTATTCTTTTAGAAATTTTGACATATACAACACATCATTAATGACTGTAGTGACCATGCTATGCGGTAGATCTCTAGAACTCCTCATCTGTCTGAAACTTTGCACCCTTTGCAGTATCTCTCCATTTCCTGTCCTGCCCCTCTCCATTCCCTTCTCTCTCCCACCTCTGGTAACTACCATTCTACTCTACATCTGTGAATTTGACTTTTGTAGATTCTACATACAAGTGAGATCATGCAGTATTTGTCCTTCCGTGTCTGCTTTCTTTCACTTGGCATAATGTCCTCCGGGTTCATCCATATTGTTGCACATGACAGAATTTCCTTGTTTTTTTAGACTGCATAGTATTCCACCGCATATATTTACCACATTTTCTTTATCTATTTCCACCATTTGCCATGATCTTCCAAAGTTAAACATACATTTGCCCCATAAACCCAGCTGTTCTCCTCGAAATACATTTAGAAGAAACGCACGCACAGCATGCGTGTGGGAAACAAAGAGACATGTATTATATAAAAAGGTTCATAGCAAAATGAGTCACAGCAAACCCAAATCAATTCAAATGTTTATGATTGGTAGAATTGAAATTTATACGTATGTATGCATAAATATATGTATATGTATGTATATTTATACACAATGGAATTATACAGAAATGAAAAGGAATGAGCCACAACTACAAGCAATAAAATAGTTTGATCTTACAAACCTAATATTGAAAGAAGTAGGACTCAAAAATGCCCACTTAACAATTCCACTTGTTTAAATTTTCTAAGCAGACAAAACCAAGCTGTGGTGATAGCACTCAGAAGATTAGGTACTTCTGGGGCACAAAGTAGTGCCTAGGAAGATGAGTTAAAGGGGCTCCTGGAATGCCAGCAAAGTTCTGGTTCTTGACTTGGTTTGTAGCAACTCAGGTGCTTACTTTGTGATAATTACATGAAAGTTTTATACATTTGTGCACTTTTCTGTATTTTTGGTTTTTGGCCCAATAAGTAGAGATTTTTTAAAAAAGAAACATTACAAAAGACTCTTTCCAAAAAAGAATAATCAAAGTAATTTTTAAAGTTAAATTTGTTTTTATCATCATACTATTAAATTTGTTTTACAAATTTATAATAGTGGGCTGTTGGAGAATATATAATATGAGCATATATGATAAAATATAAATAGTAACTTTACAGGATTGACCTTTCAATAACTTACTTGTGTATGTTAAGGCTCAGATACAAAAGTGGGTCCTCTCTTAGAGTCTTTCCTTCTAGATGATGTGAAGAGATGCTTGGGAAATGGTGATGTGATTTCTGCGGTTGAGAAGCTTGCCATTCAGAATCACATACTTGAATGAAGTGTCTTCATTCTGAGACTTCCTAAGACCTAATTTCTGGGTTGTTCCAGAAAATTCTGTTATCAGGCTATCATATTCATTTAGTTAAGTATAAAGAGAAGAGTTAGGGAAACTTTTTCTGAGGTCACTTTTAGGTGCTAATTTAAAATGATTCTTTGTAACAGTCAAATTCACGCTACTTTCTTTGTTCTTAACTTCCCATAAACTTTTTTTTAACAGGTGGAGAGAGAACCTGTGGAGTACATGAACTTATCTGTATTAGAAAAGGTAAGTCACTGCTCTGCATGGCTATTTAAATACTAACTGAATACTTTCAAAGTGTATAATAGATTTTAGTAGGATGGCGTATAATTTGTATTTATAAAGTATAAATTTTAGTAAATATTAACATTTGTCTTATAGACTTAAGCATTCATAAAGTGCATATTACTTATTATGTGATTATTGAGAGTTGTTGCTTTATATTTAGTTTTGATGGGCTGATAGAGCCTGCCTGGTTTCTAGCATATTGGTTATTAGACATGGTGAAGAGGCAAAGAATGGAGGGTTTGATTTTTGTTCCCTTTCAGAATCTGGAATCTGAGTGCATGCTGATCTCCCATTGACTTCTGTTCTATTACTGTACCCCATCAGAGAGATGTGAGGAGTTGGTTGAAATTCAAATCGGGAACATATCCAAAGACCACAACATCCTTTGACACCAACAACTGTCTATGCTTCCTTAGAAGGAGCCACCTGACAACTGGGTGGTTCAACAAAGTGGCCCCAGGAAAGGTAATTCAGTTACTAGGTGGGAGGCAAGGAATCAGGTATTCTCTAGATTTGGAAGAATCAGGAGAACCTTGGGAGTCCTCACAACTCCTTATAAGTAATCACAAATCTGTGAAATGGTATGAGGAAAAGATATTCCTGGGGAGGTCAGGGGAAGAAATCCTCATAAATTTACTACTCTTGTCTCTTTTTGAACTTGGGGCACTTTCTTTTCTTGCATCTCTCTTCAAACTCACTTGGCCCTCCTGAGTCTAGCCAACTAACAGCACTCCTCCCATCCCTAATATTTCACTTTAAGGAAGTTTGGAGCAGTGTCATTATTTGACACTCATACCTGGGTATTAGAGGCATGGCAGGAAAATGTCAGCATATTTTCAGTAAGTCTTTAACAGCTCTGAAAGACCTCAAGTTCTTTAGACTTTAAAAACATTTTAATCCTTTTTAGGTGAATTTATGTCACTATTATTGACATGGTCGTACTAGTTTATCTGTGAGTCATTGCATGCAATTGCTGTTCATTTAAAAATCTTCTTTCTTTATTAAAATACAGTTTTTCCATATACCTTTCCTCTGGTACCACAAAGGAGGAAATTGAAGTCAGTTTCGTGAAATCTCAAATTTAGGATTGTGATTCTCATGCTATAACCATTGTTGATTTGTGCTTCTTACCTAAAGTGGAGGTAGGGGATAGACAAATTTATGCATTGTTTTATTTCTCCACATAAACATTTGTAGTCTTCTGCTATTTATATAAATCCAGAATTACTAAAAATGTTTAAAATAATTTTATAGTTATTATCCAGTCCCACTAAAACTTTTTAAAACTTTTGATTTGATGGGATAGCAAAAGACAGTAAAGATCAGTTGGAATCAAAAGCTATTAAAGATGTGGTCAGGTGAAAAGAGAATCAAGCCAAGAATAGAGACAGCTAGAAGTAAGAAAATGAAAAGGTTTAGAGGGTCTTTTGTGGCTACAAAGGGAATAGAAAGCTACAATGGAGAAAATTAGATAAGGATAGAGGATAGTGTGAATATATCTTTTTTTATCATGGCTTTTTTTGTTGTTGTTCTTTATTGCTGTCTCTATTCCTATTCAGGTAGTTCTCAAAGTATGCTTTGCCCAGATTTCTCTATATTAGTCTAGCTTTTTTCTGTCTTCCATTATCTATAGAAATTTAATTCTGCATTTAAAAAATTTATTCACACCATAGCCACGACATGGAAAAATATCTGAATCTCTGTTTATCCTCTGAACATTCAGTACAGTAAATTTTTCATAAGTATTTGAATATTTTTAGAATTAATGCTCTGGGCTAAAGCTTTTTGCGTTTTATGCTAGACTTCCATAGAGTAGATCATATGAAAGTTGTGAAGAGTAATTATAATTAGTATCAGTGATTATTCTAATGAAATGACATCTCTGACATCACAACCTCCTTTTTTCTTTTTCTTTTCCTTTTTTTTTTAAAGACAGATTTTCACTCTGTCTCCCAGGCTGGAATGCAGTGGTATGATCTTGGCCCACTGCACCCTCTGCCTCCTGGGTTCAAGCTATTCTCATGCCTCAGCCTCCCAAGTAGCTGGGATTACAGGTGTACACCACCATGCCCGGCTAATTTTTCTATTTTTAGTAGAGATGGGGTTTCACCATGTTGGCCAGGCTGGCCTTGAACTCGTGACCTCAAATGATCTGCCCACCTCGGCCTCCCCAAATTCTGGGATTACAGGTGTGAGCCACCGCGCTCGGCCAGGCATCACAATTTCTTTTTACCTCTTTGGCTGTTTCTGTCTCTTTTGCTAGCCTCTCTCCCTGTCATACCTCTGATATATCATATACCAGGGGTTTGGTCCTGGGCTTACTTCATTTTTCTATCTTTTACTCTGATTTTATCTAGTTCTGTTGCTTTAAATACCACATAAATTTGTAAATCCAGCTCTTGGCTGTCTGAGCTCCCTCATCTTTTATCAAATGAGTTACTTGATATTTCTATCTGGATATCTGTTATAATAACAACTTGACACATTTAAAATGCAAGTCTTGATTTTCTTACCTGAGCCTATACCTTCCTCAGTTTTCTCCATCTCAGCTAATAAATAGCACTATCTACCCAGTTACTCAACTCCTAACTTAGGAATCATCCTATATTTCCCTCATTATTATTGTCCACATTTAGTTTATTAGTAAGTTCAATCAGTTCTACCTGCAAAGTATATTTTTTAATTTATCCTCTTTTTTTTTCATCCTGCTGCTGTCATTGTAGTCTAGTTCTCTGTCTTTTTTTGCCTAGATCACTGTCATAGTTTTCTAAGTGGTTTCCCTACTTGCATTTTTATCTCCTTTCAGTAAGTATTAGTGATTTTCAAAAATGTAAATCAGGCCAACCACTTTGCTTGTTGAAATTTTTCTGTGGATTCTTATTATACTTCAAATAAAAGTATCTTACCCTGATCTACAAAGATATTATAGTATCAACTCGGAGCCAAAAATGTCATCTGAATATCATCAGTTCAAAAGTCTCATTATCTAAATCACTTACATAATGTATGGGTGAGACTGGGTGTAATCCATTGTGGTTCAAAATTCCTTTCTATCTTTGGACCTGTGAAAATAGAAACCAACTTACCCTCTCATGCATTTCTTCAAATCTCATTTCCCTAAGTTGTATTTCAGTTTTGATTAAGTCAGTTTTCAGAACTTACTTTTTTATGATCAATATTGTTTGCAGTAAAGCCATATTATATCATAATTATATTTCCCTTTTATATAGTTTTCATCTTAAAAATATCCCTTCTTTCAAATTGTAATCACCTGTCTCAACTCTTCATTAACCATGGTTCAGAATCCACTCTGATTTCTCTGTCATTCTTATTTTTCTTCTGCTACCACTCTTCCCCCTGTATTGAAGTATACATCTTCTGTATCGTATATACCTATAGAAGATTTTTCTGCTTCCCTAGGAAATAGTCAACATATTGTATTACTCAAAGTACTGTTAGCTGCTACGCCAAACACACCCCAAACAAATAATGACTCAAACAGGATAGAGGTTTATTTCTCTCTCGTGAAGTTTGTATCAGGTATTTCTGGTTGCCACAGAGCACTCCTTCAGCAGTGATTCAGGGATCCAGGATCCTAGCTTGTGGCTCTGGCACATGGCTTTGGAGGTTAGTGTATTCATCTTCATTAAGCAGGGAGTGTGTGGGGGAAAAAAGGGGAAAGGAAGATCATGTGTACGAGATTTTTGTGGGATAGGCCTGGAAGCAAAGTACATTCTTTAAGATTCCCATGTCAATAATTCAGTCACAGGGCTACATCTATAGTAACTTCAAAACAGGCTGGGAAATGTTAGTGAGTCAGTGAGCCCAAGAAGTACAGCAACCTATATTCTGCCCTTTATCAATTAATCTACCCTAATATAAAGTGCTCACCTTGCCATAGTCTTACATGCTCTATATATGCTAATGGTGACCATGTGGATAAATTTCTTCCAGAGGTAGGTATATAACTTAAAGGTGTGACTTCAGTGAGAAAATTTAAGGCTAAGTAGAAGGGGAGGTTGATACGGAAATATGTAATAGGGTTGTTTTGTTTTGTTGTATTTTGTTTTGGAAGGGAAGGGATTGTGAATCCTCTGATTTTGTGATTGTCTTTTGTCTCTTAGGACCCTACCCCCTTTTTTTTCATTTTCCCTTCACCACCCAGTTGCTGAAGGGCCTTTTCCCTTCTGCCTTTTTTCCTCCTGCAGAAGCTATGTACAAAGACTGCCCAACTACCCCGTTAAGTTATGCTCGAAAGTAACTTATGCTAAGTTATGCTGAAAGTAACTCACATGTACTTTTAGAATTCCTTGCCTGTAGGCTGTGCTGTCATCTACTCAGTTTTGTTATTGCTGCTGTTAGTATTTTCAGATTTAACATGGACTTTCCTATCTACCTTTAGCCCCCCATTGCTGTCTTCTTTCTTCTGTCTTCCTGGTAGTTTTTCTCTTCCTTTGTCTACACCAAAACCTTTCCGTTTTGTTTGGGTGGGGTGGGATCATGAGAGATTGCACCTTATGATTTGGTAAGTTTTCTTTTTTTTTTTTTTTTTTTACTTTTTATTTTCATTTTATTTTTATTTTGGGGGATACATAGTAGGGGTACATATTTATAGAGTACATGCAATGTTTTGATACAGGAGGGGGGTGGGGGGAGGGACTGCATTGGGAGTTATACCTGATGTAAATGATGAGTTGATTGGTGCTGACGAGTTGATGGGTGCAGCACAGCAACATGGCACAAGTATACATATGTAACAAACCTGCACGTTATGCACATGTACCCTAGAACTTAAAGTATAATAATAATAATTAAAAAATAAATAAATAAATTCAAAAAAAAAAAAAAAAAAAAGAAAATGTGGTACATATACACAATGGAAAACTATTTAGCCAATAAAAAGAATGAGATTCTAGCCAGGCACTACGGTTCATGCCTGTAATCCCAGCAGTTTGGGAGGCCGAGGTCGGGGGCATCACCTGAGGTCAGGAGTTTGAGACCAGCTTGGCCAATATGAAGAAACCCCATCTCTACTAAACAAATACAAAATTGAGCCAGGAATGGTGACACACGCCTGTAATCTCAGCTACTCAGGAGGCTGAGGCACGAGAATCATTTGAGCCCTGGAAGTTGAGGTTGTGGTGAGCCAAGATCGTGGCACTACACTCCAGCCTCGGTGACAAGAGCAAAATTCTGTCTAAAAAAAAAAGAGATTCTGCCATTTGTAACCACGTGGATGGAGGTGGAAATCGTATGTTAAATGAAATAAGCCAGGCACAGATAGACGAGCATCACATGTTCTCATTTGTTTATGGGTCTAAAAATCAAAACAATTAAATTCATGGACATAAAGATGGTTACTAGAGGCTGAGAAGGCAGTGAGGCGGTGAGGGGAAGGTGGGAATGGCTAATAGACACAAAAAAAGTAGCTAGAAAGAATGAATAAAACCTAATATTTGATAGCACAGCAGGATGACTCTAGTTCAGTAATAATGTAATTGTACAGATTAAAATAATGAAGAGTATAATTGGATTGTTTCTAACACAAAGGGTAAATGCTTGAGGGGATGGATACCCCATTCTCCATTATGTGATGACAGTGCATTGCATGCTTGTATCAAGACATCTCATGCACCTCATAAATACATATACCTACTATGTATCCACCAAAATTAAAAATAAAAAAATTTAAAATGTAATAATGAGCTTATAATGCATACAAAAAAATAGATTTGGTAAGTTTTCTGTTTTTACTCACGTTTATTTTGAGATATTAGCATTCTCTGTATTCAGATGATTCTGAGGATATAGTTTTTATATGTGAGACAGAGTCTTGCTCTTGTCACCCAGGCTGGAGTGCAATGACGCGATCTCAGCTTACTGCAATCTCCACCTCCTGGGTTCAGGCGATTCTCCTGCCTCAGCCTCCCAAGCAACTGGGATTACAGGCATGCACCACCATGCCCAGCTAATTTTTGTATTTGTAGTAGAGACTGGGTTTCACCATGTTGGCCAGGCTGGTCTTGAACTCCTCACCTCAGGTGGTTCACCCACTTCAGCCTCCCAATGTGCTGGGATTACAGGCGTGAGCCACCCCGCCCAGCCTGTAGATTTACTTTTTCTTTCTTGTTTTGTACAGTTTGGGGGAGGTAAAACTGGGAGGCATGGAATTAGGCAGATTCCATTTTTTTCAAATACTCGGAAGTGTCGATGGTATGTTCATGAACAAAAATTTTAATGTTAATTTAGTCTAACTTCTTAATATTTTTTCTTTTCATTCTTTTCTCTTTCTCCCCCTCCTTCCTTCTTTCTCTCTGTCTTTCTAGTGCTTTTTGAGATGTTGTGGGGAAATCCTTCCTTACCCCTAAGATGATAGCAATTCTATTACTTTAAGAGGTTTAGTCTTGCTTTTTATATTTATGTTATTAATCCATCTGAAATTGATTTTTATATGGTTAAGAACCTAATTTCAGTTTTTATTGGTTAAGTAGTAGTTCCAGCATAATTTCCTAAGTATTCCAAACATTTCCCACTGATCTGCAGTGCCACCTCTGCTACCTCTGTCGAGTTTTTATCAAGTTGGTCTGTTTCTGTTCAGTTAATCAGTTTACCTATTCCCTAACAGTACGTCACTATCTTAATTATTAAAGTGTTGTGATTCTTGTTATCTAGTAGTACAAATTCTTCTTACTTTTCTTCTTCAGTAATGTAATAACTATTTCTGGGCCTTTGATTTTCCATATAAAGTTTAGAATCAGCTTGTCAAGTTCTTTAAAAAGCCTTTTTGGAATTTTAATAGGGATTACATTGAATCTCTAGATCTATGTGGAGATGATATATTTAAAATACTGAGATATCTTATTCTTGAACATGGTGTATCTTTACATTTGTTTAATACCTTTCAGTAAGGTTTTGAAAATTCATCTGTAATGATCTTGCATTTTTTTAGATTTATGTTTAGATATATTATTTGTTGCTATAGTAAATGAAATTTGTTAATAAAAATGCAGTTAACTTCTCTAAATTAGTGTTATATGTGGCCATAGTGCTAAACTATTTAACTATTTCCATAGATATTTTGGGTTTTCTCAGTAGACTTATCATCTGCAAATAATAACAGTTTTTTAATCTTTTCTAGTTATACTTTTTATTTCTTTGGCAGCTTCTTCGGGAAAATAAACAAAATAGAACTAAAAGGATACTCTATATTCCTCTTCCAACTGCTTGACTAAGCATGATCTTAAAAATGGACAATAACAAGTGTTGGCAAGGATGTGGAGGAATTGAAACTCCCATCTATTGCTGGGAATGTAAAATGGTACAGCAACGTTAGAAAACAATTACAAAGTTCCTAAAAAAAAAAAAAAAAAAAAAAAAAAGACATAGAGTTACCATATAACCCAGGCCTATACCCAAGAAAATTGAAAACATATGTTTATACAAAAATTTGTAGATGAATATTCATAGCAAGGTTATTCTTTTTTTTAATTTTTTTTTTTTTTTTGAGACAGAGTCTCACTCTGTCACCCAGGCAGGAGTGCAGTGGCATGATCTCAGCTCACTGCAACCTCCGCCTCCTGGGTTGAAGCTATTCTCATGCCTCAACCTTCTGAGTAGCTGGTACTACAGGTGTGTGCCACCACACCCAGCTAATTTTTTGTATTTTTAGTAGAGACGGGGTTTCACCACATTGGCCAGTCTGGTCTCAATCGCTTGATCTCTTGATCCTCCTGCCTTGGCCTCCCAAAGTGCTGAGATTACAGGCATGAGCCACCACACCTGGCCTAGCAACTGTATTCTTAATAGCCAAAAAGAAAGGGAAGCAACCTAAATATCTATCAACTGATGAATGAATTAAATAAATGTGGCATATTGGCACAATGGAATATTATTCATCCACCAGAAGAAATGAATTATTGATACAAGCTACAACATTGATGAACCTTGCAAACAGTGAAAGAAACCAGACACAGAAAGCCACATATCATATATATAGGCTTTCATTCATATGAAATGTCCAGAATAGACAAATCTATAGAGACAGAATATAGATTAGTAGTTGCCAGGGCTAGGGGAGGGGAGAATAGGGAGCAACTACTAATAGGTATGGGTTTTTCTGGGGAGTGATGAAAATATTCTGAAATTAGATAGTGTTTGCACAACTCTATGAATATATTACAGAACACTGAATTATGCACTTTGGTGAATTTTGTGGCATATGTGTTTTATCTCAATAAAAAAAAGCATCTGCTTACACAGCGTGTTTTATTCTTACCAGCTCCTCTTTTTATGCAAAAGTTTCCATTACCTGAAATTCTATTCCTTTGATATTTACTACTGTAGATTTTTTATGTCTTTATGAACCTAAATTAAAATAATGATGTGCCTGAAACAGGTGAATGTGTATACTAATGTATGTTACTATGTTCAAGTCATATTAACCTGGAGGGTAGTTTGTAGTTTTATGGCACAGGACTCTCTATTGTCCTGGCCTGTTAGTATTTTTATATACTAAATCTATCTTTATGGCATTACTTTATTGGATATTCACAAATCAACATGTAATATCCCAGTATGAATGACAATCTGTTTTAGGAAGTTGTAGAAAAAAGTCTCTGTAGTGATTAGAGAATAGGAGATGATCAGTGGTTAACTTTGTTTTTTCAATTTAGGAAAAATAAATATATGCCTTTTTTTAAACATTGAAAATAAAAATTACTGAATCAATTGGGAAGATGTATAGAATATTTAAATTTATTACCTTCAATGTTTTTCCTTGACTAGAAGGAAGTCACTTATTTAAACCACTAAAATATAAATATCTGAGCATACTTGAGAAATAGTAGCAAAAAACAACTTTCCAGTCTTTTCTCCCATTTGAATCAAAGACTGTCTTGAAGCTAGGTTGGCCACATGTGGTTTTTTGAATGCTGCTCATCACTAGTCTAGGTGGCCTTTACAATTTCTTTCAAATATGATCCGAAATAATAACTTAAACCTCATCAATTAACATCTTAAGGTGAGTAGTTGTAACTCATCTGAGGGCAAAGCCTTGTATGATTGTTGACATAGGATGTGCATGGTAGTGGTAGGTTTACAAATTATGGGGCTACAATAGATATCCTATATCTGTTCAATTCTGATAGTTTCTTGTCCTAATACACAACTGTTTTAGAATGATACACTTATAAGAGAGTATAAGGTGTGAGAGATGAAAATTTGGAGACAATAGGTAGATTACAGTTACTAGAGCTAGGGGAGAGGCTGAACTTGGTGCTGCTTTTCCAAACCTCTGGCAATCAAGGGAATGTTTTTGCATGTGCTCTTCTTTTCCTTTGAGTTGGCTGATGTCGCTTTGTGGACAAATGGAAATCCAGTTAGGTGTTTATATTTTACTGTCTACAGCCTTGGATTCTCCCTTTTTGCTGGGTAAACAGATTTATTATTTCTTTCTCTTTCCCCTGAAGTGCATCGTGGGCTCTTCCCTCTTTTGGTGGTGTTTAGTTATTTCTTTTGGAAACATAGTAGAAAAGTGTCTGAACTGTAGGTGACAATTTTTCATGTAGAATTCGTGAAGGTGTAGAACTATATTCTGACTTTTTGGGGGCTGGGATAGGTACAGATTTCTTGCTTAGTGACCAAACTTGACGTTCAAGCCTTTTATAGTTCTAATTGTCCAGAGTAGTAGAACAATAAAGTAACTTTTCTTTTTTCGTGTATTTATTAGAGCTAGTATTTAATAGAAAGAGAACATGATTATGAAATAAAGAGATATGGATTAAATTTCCCAATTTGCTTCATCCAGGCTGGGTAACTAAAGTCATTAAATTCTTTGAGTCTCAGTTTCCCCCTCTGTAAAATGGTGACATTATTAAGGCTATCTGTACTAATCTCACAAGACTTCTGTGAGGATCAAGTGAAGTAAAGTGTATGAAACCCTTTGTAGTCAGTAAATTGGTATGTACATATTATTGTTATCTTGCTGAAGAAGGTAGGGACAGTCTTGGAACTTGTAGACTCTTATTGGAGATGAATGAATTTTTTTGTATGAATTCTGGAAGGCATGACCCGATTGTTTCATTGTTTATTCTTTCAGTGGTTTGACACTCAGAACTTTGAATTTATGAGACCTACCTACCGAGTCACTAATGTTAGCCTTCTAAAATGTTTCAATAATTCATTTAATAATGGCATATGTCTGTAGGAAGCAGTTTGCTGATCTCTGAACAAGGAAGTGGCTCCTAGTATGAAAAATTCTGACCACGAATCTTTGGGTGTTGGCATATAAGCAGACCTCCATCTTCAATTTCTATGCAGATCCAGTAAAATACTTTTTCTCCTATTGTTAGATCAACATGCAAATGAAAAATTCTAAAAATTATGTAAAAATTGTAATTGTCTTTTCTTTCTTTCTTGTGACTAAATAGTATGTAATGAATCAAGTACTCTTTCTCAGTGTATAATTTAGTTTTCATTATTTTAAAAAATATCTAGTCATAATTCTTTTATTTATGCCATTTTCATTTTTTCTGGTTCTTAGTGTAGATATGTTTCCTTTTGATATAGCTCAGTGACTTCTAGACACTACTGTTAAGAGATATTCTTGAATTGAAGAGGCCAATAGATTTTTGTAACTGCCCTGTTGTAGATTTTAAGCTTTTTTTTTTTTTAACCTGGTGCAAGAAATTTCAATTAGGTTGTGAATTTATAGAGCCTCAGTAGTAGCAGAGAATAGGGCTTTAGCTACTATAATTAAAATGACAGTTTCATTTACAGTTTAATAGAAGGTGGAGATCATGGAGCTGTATTTTCTTTGATTCATTCTCGGCTTCTTTGAACTTCTTAATGAGAAGTTTATGTGCACCCAGAGGGAGGGAGCCTACCGCATTGACTCATGCTTGTTATTTTTAGTTTTATGTTCCAAATTCAGGCTGCCATAAATTAACATATACGCTAAGAGTAAAGCAGACCCCCAGTCTTTGAAGGGGAATGAAGTTCAAGAGATAAAGGGAAACATTTTATTATGGAGGTCATAGGAGTATAAGAATCTAGAGTAATCCAAATAAAAATGGAGAGCAAATGGGTGATGAAGGCTATGAGAACCCATCCTATACCTCACTAAGTTCTACCTTTCTCTGAAATACCCATCTAAAAGTGTCATTTTCTTCTTCCCTTATTTCTTTCTGTAATGGCTGTATGAGTTGGAGTTTTATGAGTGTAAAACTAAGGTGTTTACAGAATGATGTCTGTGTACCAACCTCAGAAACATAAAGCCTATTTCAGTTTTTCCTAACCCGTCTGCATTATTCAATTGAATTATGGACTCTTTAATAAATCACATTGAAACGGAACAGAAGTTCATTTATTGCTACCAGAACAGAAAGACAAGAATGTTGTTTATCTGCCCAGCGCTTGGTTCAAGGGAAGTGGTCTAGCCATTCTTTTACTCAGAATAGACATTGTAGTTGAGATGTCCAGGGTGTGTGTAAAAAAGAAAATCTTTTTTTATTCTTGAGAGAAGAGGAATAGAGATGGATTGCTGAGATGGTTCTGACAGAATGGGTGTCATACATACCATCCACTGTAGTCTCTTTAGTAAGGGTCCAGGTATTATAAAAAATGTCCCATTGCCAATTTAGTTTAGATTTCTCTCTCCTAAGGTCTTTTCCATTGGAAGAAGGAGAGGGAAATTTTCTTGTTTTATCAACGTATTTCATCCTAAGACTTAGGCAGACAAATGGGATATATACTAAGTAATTTTGGCTTATGTACTTATTTTAGCTAAATGAATTATATATGTAAAAATATGTATGGTTGGGATCTTTTGATCAATAAATTTAATTTTCTAATTATTTATTCTGGCCTGTCATCATTTTCATGAGGAGGAAAAATATCTACAGAGGACAGTTTTCATACGTCAACTGAAGTATGACTCATCTTTTCTACATTTCAACCCCAGAAGTTAGGTAAACACAAACAAACCTTTAAGAAATATATCTACAAAATGAGAGTGATTAATCTGATGAAATGACAGATTTGGTGATTATTTCCTCAAAGAATTGGTTGTTCACATCAGTGAATCTCTAATTACTGTAAAATATGGGCTTCTTTAAACATGTGTTTACATCCACTTGTAATTTATTTCAGTCAGAGGTGTGAGGGAAGGATCCAGCTTTACATTAATCTCTAACTGATCAGCCACTTATACAATACCAGTTATTGGATAATTCATTCTTTCCCTGACAACTTGCAGTACTACTGTTTTCATGTACTAAGTTGTTATACACGCTTGGGTCAGTGATATGGTTTGGCTCTGTGTCCCCACCTGAATCTCATCTTGAATTGTAATCCCCATTATTCCCACATGTCAAGGGAGGGACCAGGTGGGAGGTGATTGGATCATGGCGGCAGGTTCCCCCATGCTGTTCTCGTGTTAGTGAGTTCTCACAAGAGCTGATGGTTTTTAAGAGTTCAGCAGTTCCTCTTCTCTCCCACCTGCTGCCGTGTAAGATGTGCCTGCTTCCCCTTCTGCAATGATTGTAAGTTTCTTGAGGCCTCCCCAGCCATATGGAACTGTGAGTCGATTAAACTTCCTATCTTTATAAATTACCCAGTCTCGGGCAGTTCTTTATAGCAGTGTAGACTAATATAGTCAGTTTCTGTAGTTAAGCTTTTTTTCTTTCTATTCATCTGTATATGTTTTCTGGAACCACTATTACTCTGCTTTTATTAGTGAGGCTTTTGTTACCTAGTAGAAAAGGGTTTCTTGCATTAATGTTCATTTTAAACATTTTCCGGTTATTCCCTTATGTTTATTTTTCAATGAACTTTGAAGTAAAGTATGCTTTTCTATAATTTATATTCCAAAGGAATCCTTTTTCCCAGAAAGAATCCTAATACAACTGAGTTTCCTTGTGCTTTCTCCCTGTCATGAGGGGTCACACAGAGCACACCTCCCTCAGCAATGAAAATGCAGTAATGTGTATACCATCTTCATGCCTAGGAAAGTCCATTAGAGACTCAGAGCCCAGATTTTTCGTTGAGGGCTTGCCATGTAAACACCCTCTTCCTAGCTTGCAAAAAAATTGCAGATTTCCAAAAGAAATATAGGAGTTCAGCATAAACCATAGTATTTATACAAACAGTCTAGGTACAAGAAACTACTCTTATCAATTAATGTTGACTGGTACCACTCTGAGGATCAAATTCCCAGATGCCAGCCAGGGGCCAACCCTATAAGCAGGGTTTTCTAATGATAGCAGTCTCAGGTCTGCCATGTTCACTTTTTTATCTGTACAGAAGGTCAATGCCAAAGTAGGGCATGTTTTGACGAAGTCCATTTTAAAATAAAATTTTAGATTCAAGAGGTCCATGTTCATGTTTGTTACATGGATATATTAATATATTGTGTGATGCTGAAATCTGGGCTTCTGTTGGATCCATTACCCAAAAAGTAAACAGAGTACTCAATAGTTATTCAACCCTTGTCCTGCTCCCTCTCTCTTCTCTTTTAGACTCCCTGTGTCTATTGTTTCCATCTTTATGTCTATATGTACTCAGTGAGAACAAGTGATACTTGATTTTCTGTTTCTCCGTTAATTCACTTAGGATAATGGCCTCCAACTACATCCATATTGCTGCAAAGGACATGATTTCATCTTTTTGTGGCTGCATAGTATTCCATGACATATATGTACCACATTTTCTTTATCCAGTCAATTGTTGATGGGCACCTAGTTGATTCCATGTCTTTGCTATTGTGAATAGCACTGGGATAAACATGTAAGTGCATGAATCTTTTTGGTAGAAGAGTTTGTTTTCCTTTGGGCATTTACCCAGTAATGAGATTGCCGGGTTGAGTGGTAGTTCTATTTTTAGTTCTTTGAGAAATCTCCAGATTGCTTTCCACAGGGACTGAACTAATCTACCGTCCCATCAACAGTCCGTAAGCATTCCCTAAGGAAGACATTTTGAGTTAATTTTTGTGTATGATGTGAGATACATATCAAAGTTCACTTGGTATGGATATCTAATTGTTTCAGCCTCATTTTTTGAAAAAAAAAAAAAACCTCTCTTTGAAATGCCTTTGTCCTTTTATATCAAATCAATAGGTTATGTATTTATTGGTTTATTTTTGAACTTTTTTTTTTTTTGAGATGGGGTCTTTCCCTGTGGCCAGGCTGGAGTGCAGTGGCGCCATCTTGGCTCACTGCAACCTCCGTCTCCTGGGTTCAATCGATTCTCCTGCCTCAGCCTCCCAAGTAGCTGGGACTACAGGTGTGTGCCCACCACACCCAGCTAATTTTGGTATTTTTAGTAGAGATAGGGTTTCACCGTCTTCGCCAGGATGGTCTCGATCGCTTGATCTCATGATCTGCCTGCCTAGGCCTCCCAAAGTGCTGAGATTACAGGCATGAGCCACCGCACCCGTCCTCTTTTTGAACTTTATCCTGTTCCATTGAATTATTTGTCTGCCTTGTTGCCAATACCAAAGTGTCTTGATTACTATAGCTTTATAACCATTCTTGAAGTGCAAGTCATGAATTTTATTTGTTTTCAGATTCTTCGCTCTTCCAGATCTCTTGCATGTCTATGTGAATTTTAGCTTCAGTTTATCAATTTCTACAAAATAGCCTGGTGGAATTTTGGATGGGACTGTGTTAGGAAAAAACACCTGTAGATAAGCTGAAGAAAATTGACATTTTAATATTATTGAGTCTACTAATCCATGAACCTAGTGTATATTTCTATTTAGTTCTTCTTTAATTTTCTTTAGATATAAATCGTAATTTTCAGTGGTAAGTCTTAAACGTTTTATCAGATGTATCCCTAAGCATTTCATATTTTTTAATGTTGTAAATAGAAATTTTAAATTTAAATTTTTAGTGGTTCATTGATATTATATAGGAATACAGTTATGTTTTGTACATTATTTTGTATGCTGCAACCTTGCTAAATGCACTCGTTAGTTCTAGTAGCTTATTTTGTAGATTCTAAAGAAATATTTATGTAGATGACCGTGTCTGTGAATAAAGACAGTTTTAATTTTTCCTTTCCAATCTGGATGCCTTTTATTTCTTTTTCCTGCCTTATTTCACTGACTAGAACTTCTAATACAATACTGAATAGAAGTAGTGAGAATGAGAATCTTTGCCTTGTTGGTGATCTCAAGGGAAAGCATTTTGGGTGATCTCAAGGGAAGACCATTCAATCTTTTACCAGTAAGTATGATGTTAGATGTTTTTGCCTGGGTGAGGAACATCCTTTTTATTCCTAGTTTTCTGAGAAAGTTTAGAAGGAATGATTGCTGGAATTTTTCCAAGAAAATGCTTTTTCTGTATCTACTGATATGATCATATGATTTTAAAACTCTTTTTAGTTTGTTTACATGATGAATCACGTGTTAAACCAATCTTACATTTATGAGATAAATTCCACTTGTTCATGATAGATTATCGTTTTACTATATTGTTGGATTGAATTTGCTAAAAATTTGTTAGGACTTTTCGTGTATCAGTAGGGATACTGGTTTCTTTTCTTTTCTTTTCATGCCTCTTTCTAGTTTCAGTATCAGGATGATACTGGCCTGAGAGAATGAATTGGGAAGTTCCTTCCTCTTGAATTTTGTGAGAGAGTTATATATAGTTGGTATTATTTCTTTCTTAAATGTTTGGTACAGTTCACCAGAGAAGCCACATAGGCCTTAGTGGCATAAATTTTCTTTATGGGAAGGTTTTTAACTGCAGACTTAATTTTAAAAAAAATATATGGGCCTCTTTAGGTTATGTATTTATTCAATCCACTGTTGATGGGCACCTGGGTTGGTTCCATGTCTTTGCTATTGTGAATAATGCTGTGGTGAACATATGTGTGCATATGTCTTTTTTGGTAGAAACATTTTCTTTTGAAGATATATCTGGTAATGGGATTGCTGCATCAAATGGTAGCTCTGTTTCAAGTTATTTGGGAAATCTCAGAGTTGCTTTCCACAGTGGCTAGACTTATTTACTTTACCATCAACAGTGTATAAGTGTTCCCCTTTCTTTGCAGCCTCACCAGCATCTGCTAATTTTTTACTTTTTAATAATAGCCATTCTGACTATTGTGAAATGGTATCTCATTGTGGGATTGTTTTTTCTTTTTTTCTTTTCTTTTTTTTTTTTTTTTTTTTTTTTTTTTGAGATGGAATCTCGCTCTGTTGCCCAGGCTGGAGTGCAGTGGTGTGATCTTGGCTCACTGCAACCTCCGCCTCCTGGGTTCAAGCGATTCTCCTGCCTCAGCCTCCCGAGTAGCTTGGACTACAGGCATGCGCCACCACACCTGGCTAATTTTTTGTATTTTTAGTAGAGACGGGGTTTCACCCTGTTAGCCAGGATGGTCTTGATCTCCTGACCTCGTGATCCACTCGTCTTGGCCTCCCAAAGTACTGGGATTACAGGCATGAACCACCATGCCTGGCCCTCATTGTGGTTTTGATTTTCATTTCTCTGATGATTAGTGATATTGACCATTTTTTCATGTTTGTTGGCTGCTTGTATGTCTTCTTTTGAGAAGTGTCTGTTTGTGTCTTTGCTCACTTTTTAATGGGGTTGTTTTTCATTTGTTGACTTGCTTATTCCTTATAGATTCTGGATATTAGACTTTTGTCAGATACATAGTTTGAAATATGCGAATATTTTCCCCCATTCTGCAGGCTGGCTGTTCGTTGTGTGGATTACTACTTTTACTGTGCAGAAGCTTTTTAGTTTATATAGTCCCATTTGTGTATTTTTGTTTTTGTTGCATTTGCTTTGGGGGTCTTAGTCATGAATTCTTTGCCTAGACAAATGTGCAGAGGAGGTTTTCCTGTATTTTCTTTTAGAATTTTTATAGCTTCAGAATTTACATTTAAGTCCTTAATTCATCTTGAGTTAATTTTTGTATATAGTGAGAGATAGGGATCCAGTTTCAGTCCGCATATAGTAATCCAGTTTTCCAGCACCATTTATTGAATAGAGTGTCCTTTCCCCAGTGTATGTTTTTGTTAACTTTGTCGAAGGTCAGTTGGCTATAGGTATGTAACTTTATTTCTGGGTTGTCTATTCTGTCCTGTTGGTCTATGTGTCCTTTTTTGTATCAGTACCATGCTGTTCTGGTTACTATAGCCTTATACCATTTAAAGTTGGGTAATGTGATGCATCCAGCTTTATTCTTTTTGCTTAGGATGGCTTTCACTATTTGGGCTCTTTTTTGGTTCCATATGAATTTTAGAGGTTTTTTTGTTTTCTAATTCTGTGAAGAATTGACATTGGTAGTTTGATAGGAATAGCATTGAATCTATAGATTGCTTTGGGCAGTATGACTTTTTTTTTTCGTGTCAGAGCCTCACTCTTACCCAGGCTGGAGTACAATGGCAGTCTTGGCTCACTGCAACCTCCACCTCCCAGGTTCAAGCCATTCTCCTGCCCTCAGCCTCCCAAGTACCTAGGATTACAGGCATGTGCCACCACGCCCAGCTAGTTTTTGTATTTTTAGTAGAGACGGGATTTCACCATGTTGACCAGGCTGGTCTCAAACTCCTGACATAAGGTGATCCGCCCACCTTAGCCTCCCAAAGTGTTGGGATTACAGGTGTGAGCCACTGCACCCGGGGCAGTATGGCCATTTTAATGATACTTACTTTCCAATCCATGAGCATGGAATGTTTTTCCATTTGTATTGTCTATGATTTCTTTCAGCAGTGTTTGGTAGCTCTCCTTGAGGAGATCATTCACCTCTTTGATTAGATGTATTCCTAGATATTTCTTTTCTTGTGTGGCTATTATGAAAGAGATTGTTCTTGGCTTGGCTCTCAGCTTAAACATTATTAGTGTATAGAAATGCTACTGATTTTTGTACTTTGATTTTTATCTTGAAACTTTACTGAAGTCATTTATCAGTTCTGGGAGCATTTTCGTGGAGTCTTTCGGGTTTTCTAGGTATAGCATCATATCATCATTAAAAAGAGACAGTTTGACTTCCTTTTGTCCTATAAGGATACCTTTCATTTCTTGCTCTTGCCTGATTGCTCTGGGTAGGTCTTCCAGTATTATGTTGAGTAAGAGTGGTGAGAGTAGACATCCTTGTCTTGTTCCAGTTCTCAAGGGGAATTGCTCCAGCTTTTGTCCATTCAGTGGCTATGAATTTGACATAGGTGGGTCTTATTATTTTGAGGTATGTTCCTTTTGCTGCCTAGTTTGTTGAGGGTTTTTATCATAAAGGGATATTGGATTTTATCAAAAGCTTTTTCCATGTTGATTGATACGATCCTGTGATTTTTGTTCTTGACTCAGTTTATGCAGTGAATCTCGTTTATTTATTTGTGTCTGTTGGACCAACCTTGCATTCCAGCAATGAAGGCTCCTTGATCATGGCAGATTAACTTTTTGATATGTTGCTGAATTTGACTTGCTAGTATTTTGTTGAGAGTTTTTGTGTCTGTATTCATCAGGGATATTGGCCTGAACTTTTCTTTTTTTGTTGTATTTTTGCCAAGTTTTAGTATTAGGGTGATGCTGGCTTTGTAGAATGAGTTAAGGAGGAGTCCCTCCTCCTTGTTTTTCTGGAATAGTTTCAGTAGGGTTGGCACCAGTTCTTCTTTATGCATCTGTTAGAATTTGGCTGTGAGTCCATCTGGTCCAGGGCTTTTTTTGGTTGGTAGGGTTTTTATTATTGATTCAATTTTGGAACTTGATATTGGTCTGTTCAAAGTTTCAGTTTCTTCTTGAGACAATCTTGGGAGGTTATATGTTTCCAGGAATTTATCCATTTCCTCTAGATTTTCTAGTTTTATGTGTATGGAGATACTCCTAGTAGTCTCTGAAGATCTTTTATATTTCTATATAATTGGTTGTAATGTCTGGATCATCTCACTGTTTTTCTTTTTTAATCTTACTAGTGGCTTATCAATGTTGTTTAACGTTTCAAAGAACCAACTTTTGGTTTCATTGTTCTTGGTATGTATTTGGGGTCTCAGTTTCCTTCCGTTCTACTCTGATATTTATTTATTTATTTATTTATTTATTTATTTATTTATGTATTTATTTTGCTGGCTTTCAGGTTATTTTATTCTTGTTTTTCTAGTTCTTCTAGGTGTGATGTTAGATCATTAAGATTTTTCTAACTATTTTAGGTTGGTGTATAGCACTATGAACTTTCCTCTTAATACTGCTTTTGCTGCATCCCAGAGATTTTTGTATATTGTGTCTCTGTTTTCATTTATTTTAAATATTTTTAAAATTTCTGCCTTAGTTTTATTGTTTACTGCAAAGTCATTCAGTAGCAAGTTGTTTAATTTCCATGAAATTGTGTGGTTTTGAGAGATCTTCTTGTTATTGATTTCTATTTTTATTTCACTGTGATCTGAAAGTATGGTTGGAATGATTTCAGTTTTTTTAAATTTACTGAGACTTGCCTTATGGCTGAGCATGTGGTCTATTTTAGAGTGTGTTCTGTGTGCAAATGAGAAGAATGTATATTCTGTGGTTGATGGGTACAATATTCCGTAGATGGTTATTAGGTTCAGTTGGTCAAGTATCAAACTTAAGTCCAGAAATTCTTTGTTGATTTTCTGCCTTGATGATCAGTCTCATGCTGTCAGTTGGGTATCGAAGTCCCTCACTATTATTGTGTGGTTGTCTAAGTCTTTTCATAGGTCTAGAATAATTTGTTTTATGAATTTGGGTGCCTCAGTGTTGGGTGTGTATGTATTTAGGATAGTTAAGTCTTATTTAATTGGACGCTTTCTCATTATTTAATACAAATCTCTGTCCTTTTTTATTGTTTTTGGTTTAAAGTATGTTTTATCTGATATAAGAAGAGTGACTCTAGCTCTTTTTTTTTTTTCCTGTTTGTACGATAGATCTTTCTTCCACCCTTTTCTTTGAGCCTATGGATTTATATGTGAGATGGACTTCTTGAGGACAGCAGACAAATGGGTCTTTTTTTTTTTTTGCCAACTTTTAAGTTTAGGGGTACGTTTGCAGGATGTGAAAGTTTGTTACAGAGGTAACATGTACCATGGTGGCTTGCTGCACAGATCATCCCATCAACTAGGTATTAAGCCCTGCATCCATTAGCTGTTTGTCTTGATGCTTTCCCTCTTCCTGCCCCGCAACTCTCCAACAGGCCCCAGTGTGTGTTGTTCCCTGCTATGTGTCCATGTCTTCTCATCATTCACCTCCCACTTGTAAGTGAGAACATGTGGCATTTGGTTTTCTGTTCCTGGATTAGTTTGCTGAAGATAACGGCTTGCGGCTCCATCCATGTCCTTATAGAGGACATGATCTTGTTTCTTTTTATGGCTGCATGGTATTCCATGGTGTATATATACCACATTTTCTTTATCCAGTCTATCACTGATGGGCATTTAGATTGATTCCATGTCTTTGCTATTGTGAATAGTGCTACAATGAATGTGTGCATGCATATATCTTTTTTTTTTATTATTATCATACTTTAAGTTCTAGGGTACATGTGCACAACATGCAGGTTTGTTACATATGTATACAGTACATGCATATATCTTTATAATAGAATGATTTATACTTCTTTGGGTATATACCCAGTAATGGGAGGATTGCTGGGTCAAATGGTATTTCTGCCTCTAGGTTTTTGAAGAATCACCACATTGTCTTCCACAATAGTTGAACTTAACTTACACCTTTGCCAACAGTGTAAAAGCATTCCTTTTTCTCTACAACCATGCCAGCATCTGTTATTTTTTTTTTGACTTTTTAATTATAGCTATTCTTACTGGTGTGAGATGGTATCTCATTGTAGTTTTGATTTACATTTCTCTGATGATCAGTGATGTCGAGCTTTTTTTCATATGTATGTTGGCTGCGTGTGTATCTTTTTTTGAGAAGTGTCTGTTCATATTCTTTGCCTACTTTTTAATGTTTTTTTTCTTGTAAATTTGTTTAAGTTCCTTGTAGTTGGTGGGTGTTAGACCTTTGTGAGATGGATAGATTGCAAAATTTTCTCCCGTTCTTTAGGTTGTTTGTTCATTCTGATGGATAGTTCCTTTTGCTGTGCAGAAGCCTTTTAATTAGATCCCATTTGTCAATTTTTGCTTTTGTTGCAATTGCTTTTGGCACTTTCGTCATGAAATCTTTGCTGGTGCCTATATCCTGAAAGGTATTGCCTAGATTTTCTTCTAAGGTTTTTATAGTTTTGGGTTTTACATTTCATTCTTTATTTATCTCGAGTTGATTTTTATATATAGTGTAAAGAAGGGGTCCAGTTTCAGTTTTCTGCATGTGGCTAGTCAGTTCTCCCAGTACCATTTATTAAATAGGGAGCCCTTATCCCATTGCTTGTTTTTATCAGGTTTGTTGAAGATAAGATGGTTGCAGAAATATGTGCAGTCATATTTCTGAGTTTCTGTTCTGTTCCATTGGTCTATGTGTCTGTTCTTGTACCAGTACCAGGCTGTTTTGGCTACTGTAGCCTTGTATAGTTTGAAGTCAGGTAGCATGATGCCTCCAACTTTGTTCTTTTTGCTTAGGATTTTCTTGACTATTTGGGCTCTTTTTTGTCCATATGAATTTTAAAATAGTTTTTTTTCTAATTCTGTAAAGAATGTCAATGTTAGTATAATGGGAATAGCATTCAACCTATAAATTACTTTGGGCAGTATGGATTTTCATGGCATTGATTCTTCCTATCCATGAGCATGGAATGTTTTTCCATTTGTTTGTGTCATTTCTGATTTCACTGAGCAGTGGTTTGTGGTTCTCCTTAAAGAAGTCCTTCACTTCCCTTGTTAGCTGTTCTTTCTTCTTTTTTTTAAAATGCAACTTGCAACTCTGTGCCTTTCAAGTGGGGCATTTAGACCATTTATATTCAAGGTTAGTATTCATATGTGAGGTTTCAACCATATGAAGTTGTTAGCTTTTTGCTCTGTCATTTTTATTGTGTGGAAGCTGTATAGGGTCTATGGGCTATGTACTTTATTATGTTTTTGTGGTAGCAGGTATTGTTCTTTCGTTTCTATGTTTAGAATTCCATTAAGGATCTCTTGTAAGGTTGATCTGGTGGTAATGAATTTTCTTAGTACTTGCTTGGTTGGAAAAATGTTTTATTTTTTCTTTGCATATGAAGCTTAGTTTGGTGGAATATGAAATTCTTTGTTGAAATTTCTTTTCCTCCTCCTCCTTCTTCTCCTCCTCCTTCTCTTACTTCTTCTTTTTTTTTTTTTTTTTTTTTTTTTGACCGGGTCTCACTCGGTTGCCCAAGCTAGAGAGTGGTGTTGTGACTGAAGCTCACTGCACCTCAAACTTCTGTGTTTAGGCAATCCTCCCACCTTAACCTCCCGAGTAGCTGGGACTACAGTTGTGTACCACCACACCTGACTAATTTTTAATGTTTATTTTTTGGAGAGATGACATCTTGCTATGTTTCTCATGCTGCTGTCAAACTCCTGGGCTCGAGCAAGCCTTCTGCATCACCATCTCAAAGTGTTGGGATTACAGACGTGAGCCACTATGCCTGACCCAGACTTTCTTCTTTTCAAGAAAGCTGAAAATAGGCCCTTATTCTCTCCTACTTTGTAAGGTTTCTGCTGAGAGGCCTGCTCTTAGTCTCATGGGGTTCCATTTGTGCATGATCTGACACCTTTTTCTCTAGCTGCCTTTAAGATTTTTTTCTTTAGCATTGACCTTGGACAGTCTGGTGACTATATGCGTTGGTGATGTTTGTTTTGTATAGTATCTTGTAGGTGTTGCCTGGATTTCTTATATCTAGATGCCTACCCCTCTTGCAAGATTAGGAAGATTTTCTTGATTTATTCCTTCAGTTATGTTTTCCAGGTTTACTTTTTCTCAAGAATGCCAGTAATTCATAGGTTTGGTTACTTTACATAGTCCCATATTTCTCAAAGACTTTGTTTTTATTATTATTATTATTATTATTATTTGAAATAGGGTCTCACTCTGTAACCCAAGCTGGAGTGCAGTGGTGCCATCACAGCTCACTGCAGCCTTGATCCTCCCACCTCAGCCCCCAGAGTAGCCAGGACTACAGCCATGTACCACCGTGGCTGGCTAATTTTTATATTTTTCGTGGAGACAAGGTTTCACCATATTGCTTAGTCTGGTCTCAAATTCCTGAGTTGAAGCAATCCACCTGCCTCAGCTTCCCAAGGTTCTGGGATTATAGGCATGAGACTGTGTTTTAAAATTCTCTTTTCTTTGTTTTTCTGTGACTGGGTTAGTTTACAACACTGGTTTTGAAGTTTTGAAAATTTTGTTTTCTGTAATAGCTCATTTGTTTTTAACACTGAATAGTATTCCGTTTTCTGGATGTTGTACAGTTTTATTTACCTATTCACCTACAGAGGGACATCTTGGTTGCTTCCAAGTTTTGGCAATTATGAATAAAGCTGCTGTAAGCATCAATGTACACATTTTTGTGTAGACGTAAGTTTTTAACTTTTTCGGTAAATACCAAGGAATGTAATTGCTGAATCATATGGTAAGAGTATATTTAGCTTTGTGAGAAGCAGCCAAACTGTCTTTTAGAGTCGCTTTGCCATGTTGCATTTACAGCAGCTGTTAATGAGGGTTCCTGTTGCTCCACACCCTCATCAGCATTTGCAGTTGTCAGTGTTCTGGATTTTGGCCATTCTAATAGGTATGTGGTGGTGTCTCTATTGTTTTAATTTGCGTTACCCTGATGACAGATGTTGTGGAGTGTGTTTTTACATGCTAATTTGCTATATGCTTATCGCTTTTGGTGAGGTATCTTTTAAGGCCTTTGGCCCATTTATTCATCAGGCTGTTTTTTTTTTTTTTTAATTGTTGAGTTTTAAGAGTTCTTTATATATTTTCAAAACAGTCCGTTATCAAGTTTGTCTTTTGCAAATATTTTCCTCTAATCTGTAGCTTGTCTTTTCATTTTCTTCACATTGTATTTTGCAGATCAGAAGTTTTAAATTTTAAATTGAGATCCAGCTTATCAACTATTGTTTTTCATGGATTGTGCTTTTGGTGTTATATTTACAGTCATTTTTGGCCATTACTTCTTCTGATATTGTTCTGCCTTTTTCCTCTTCTCCTTTTGGTGCTCGTATGATACATGTGTTGGTATGTTTGATGCTATCTCACAGGCTTTCACATTCTGTTCATTTTTCTGCCTTCTTTTTTTTTTTCCCCTGCTCCTCAAACTGGATCATTTCAATGGTTTTATCTTAATGTTTACTGAGTCTCTGATTTGCCTGGCCAAATCTGCCATTGAACCTCTCTAGTAAACTTTTCATTTAATCTAGTGTACTTTTCACTGTCAGAATTTCTATTTGGTTTCTTTTTATAATTTCTGTCCCTTTATTCATACTCCCTACTCATACAATGTTCTTCTGATTTTCTTTTTTTGTCCCTGGTTTATTTTGGCTTATTAATTTATTTAAGAGTGTTCATTAAACATCCTTAACTAGTAATTCTAATTTTGGAACTTCCTCAGAGATTGTTTCTGTGAAATTCTTTTATCCTGAGAATGGGCCATACTTTCCTGTTTCTTTGAAGGCTTGGTAACTTTTTGTTGAAAACAACATTTTGAATACTCTATTATGGTAAGTAGAAATGAGATTGTCCTACTCCTCAGGGATTTCTCATTTTTGGTTAGTAGATGCTGCAGTTATCTGTTTAGTGACCTCCCCAGACTATTTTTGAAAAGTCTTTATTCCTTCTTGTATATGGTCAGATATGTTTCTTTTTCATTATATCTGTGGTCAGACAAGGACCTCTCTCAGGTTTTCCTAAATGTCTGGATCCAAAAACCCAACCAAAGATGTATGTGCCTTCTTGAAATAGCCACTGCTGGCAAAGCCACTACAGCCTGAGGCAGCCAAAACAAAGGCAAGCATCTACATCTGTTCTTCAGGGAAATGCCAGAATGATCAAAATGCACAACTGCTGATTTTTGGAAGTCAGGGTCCTTACTGCTGATTTTAGCACCAGCTAGCCAGTCCAGGTATATGAGCTGATGTCCCATTGCCAAGGTGGGGCTGAAGGGTGGGGGATGGTAGCTGTTTTGTGCATACTGTTCTCTTACTGAGTTTCAGCAGTCTCTCCTTTCAGCAAGCGCATCCGTGTTGCTGTAATTGGCCAACAAGGTTCCAGAGTTTTGAAATAGTTGATTTTGACATTTTTTTTCCTGTTTAATGGTTCAGTGGAGGTATGTACCCTTGAAGCTTTCTACTCCCTCATTTTCTGTGATGTCACTCTCTCTTATCTTTAAAAAATTTTAAATAATAAGATGAAAACTAGTTTTTTAGTACACTGTATTCTTTGTGTTGTATATCTGGGTTTCATCTTTTGTCATTTTCTTTCTGTTTGAAGAACTTTAATATTTCTTACAGCAGATTTGCTGGCGATGTTGTCTTTCAACATTTGTGTATTAGTCCATTCTTGTGTTGCTATAAATACCTGAGACTGGGTAATTTATTATAGAAAAGAGGTTAATTGGCTCAGGGTTCTGCAGGCTCTATAAGCATGACACTAGCATCTTCTCGGCTTCTGGAGAGGGCTGAGGGAGCTTTTACTCATGCTGGAGGGGAAAGTGAGAGCAGGCACTTCACATGGCAAAAGCAGGAACAAGAGAGTCAGTGGGGAGGTGCCACACACTTAAACAACTAGATCTTGTGAGTACTCACTATTTCAAGAACAGCACTAAGCCATGAGAGTTCTGCCCGCAATACCTGAACAATTCCCACCAGGCCCCACCTCCAGCATTGGGAATTACATCTCAACATGAGATTTGGATGGGGGCAGATATACAAGCTATATCATTCTGCCCCTGGCCTCACCAAATCTCATGTCCTTCTCATGTTGCTAAATATAATCAGGCCTTTACAGTAGTCCCCCAAAGTTTTAACTTGTTGCAACACTAAAAGTCCAAAGTCTCACCTGAGACAAGGCAATTGCTTTCTGTCTAGGAGCCTGCAAAAATCAAACGGGACAAGTTATTTACTCCCAAGATACAGTGTGGGTAGAGACATTGGGTAAGCATTTCCATTCCAAAAGGGAGAAATTGGCCAAAAGAAAGGGGCTGCAGACCCTATGTAAGTTCAAAATGCAGTAGGGCAGTCATTAAATCTTAAAGTTCCAAATCAGTCTCTTCTTTGACTCCACGTCCTATATTCAGGGCACACTGCTTCAAGAGGTGGGCTCCCAAAGCCTTCGGCCGTTCTGCCTCTGTGGCTTTGTAGGCGGTCAGCCCCCAAAGCTGCTCTTCCAGGATGGAGTTGAGTGTTTGTGGTTTTTCCAGGTGCACAGTGAAAGCTGCTGGTGGATCTGCCCCTCTGGAGTCTGGAGGACAGTTGCCCTCTTCCCACAGCTCCACTGGGAATGTCCCAGTGAGGACTCTGTGTGGGGCCTCCATCTTCACATTTTCCCTCTGCACTGCTCTAGTAGAGGTTCTCTGTGAGGCCTTCATCCCTGCAGCAATCTTCTTCCTAGACATTCAGGCTTTTCCAAACATCCCTGAAATCTAGGCAGAGGCTGCCAAGCCTGCACTACTCTTGCAGTCCAAGTGCCTAAAGACTTAACACTAAGTGGAAACCTCCAAGGCTTACAGCTTGCACCCTCTGAAGCAGCGGCCCAAGGTATACCTGGGCTTCTTTGAGCTGGTTGGAGCCAGAGTGGCTGGGATACCGGGAGCAATTTCCCAAGGCTGTGCAGGACAGCAGGACCCTAGGCCTGGCCCACAAAACCATTCTGTTCTTCTAGGCTTCAGGACCTGTGGTTGGAAGGGCTTCCATGAAGGTCTCTCAGACCTTTATCCCATAGTATTAGGTATTAGTACTTGGCTCCTTTTTAATTTTGCAAATTTCTCTAGGAAGTGGTTGCTCTGCAGCCTGCTTGAATTCCTCCCTTGAAATTGAGCCTTTCTTTTCTACCACATGCCAGGCTGCAAATTTTCCAAACTGTTATGCTCTGCTTCCCTTTTAAATATAAATTCTAACTTTAGTCATTTATTTGTTCCCAGATCTGAACATAGGCTGTTAGAAGCAGCCAGACCACATCTTGAATGCTTTGCCACTTAGAAATTTCTTCTGCCAGATACCCTAAATTATCTTTCCTTCTTTTTTTTTCTTTTTTGAGACAGAGTCTTGCTGTGTTGCCCAGGCTAGAGTGTAGTGGCGTGATCTCAGCTCACTGCAACCTTTGCCTCCCAGGTTCAAATGATTCTCCTGCCTCAGCCTCCTGAGTAGCTGGGATTACAGGCATGCGCCACCACGCCTGGCTAATATTTGTATTTTTCGTAGAGACAGGGTTTCACCATGTTGGTCAGACCGGTCTTGAACTTCCAACCTTGTGATCCGCCCACCTTGGCCTCCCAAAGTGCAGGGATTACAGGCGTGAGCCACCATGCCCGCCCCAATTATCCTTCATTTTTAAACTTACACAGATCCCTAGGACATGAGCACAATGCAGCCAAGCTCTTTGTTAAGGCATAATATGAGTTACCTTTGCTCCAGTTCCCAGTATGTTTGTCATTTCCATCTGAGACCTCAGCAGCCTGGATTGATTGTCCATATCACCATCATCATTTTGGTCACAGCCATTTAACTCATCTCTAAGCAGTTCCAAACTTTCCCTCATCTTCCTGTCTTCTTCTGAGCCCGCCAGACTATTCTAACCTCTGCCTGCTACCCACTTCCAAAGTTGCTTTCACATTTTCAGGTATCTTTATAGCAGAGCCCCACTCCTTGGTACCAGTTTTCTATATTAGGCCATTCTTGTGTTGCTATAAAGAAATACCTGAGACTGGATAATTTATAGAGGTTTAATTGGTTCACAGTTTTGTAGGCTGTACAAGCATGGTGCTGGCATCTGTTCAGCTTCTGTAGAGGCCTCAGGGAGCTTTTACTAATAGTGGGAGATGAAGTGGGAGCAAGCACTTCACATGGTGAAAACAGGAGCAAGAGAGAGTGTGGGTGAGGTGCTACACACTTAAACAATCAGATCTTCTGAGTACTCACTATTGCAAGGATAGCACCAAGCTATAAAGGATCCTCCCCCTGTGATCCAAACACCTCCCATCAGGTCTCACCTCCAACACTGATAATTACATTTCAGTATGAGATTTGGGTGGAGACAAATATCCAAACTATATCCTTTTGTGTGACTCAAAGTTATGTTGTATTGTTTTGCAAACTTTCACCTTTTATTTTTCAAAGATCATTTAACTGGCAAGGACTTCTAGATTAGCGGCTTTTATTCTTTCGGTACTTTAAAGATAGTGTGCCACTTGTTCTGTCTTTCATTATTTCTGATGAATCTCTTGTCAGCCTTACCTCTATTTTTTTTAGGTAATGCGTAATTTTTCTGACTACTTCTGTTTTTATCTTTACAACTTTAATGCATTTGAATATTATGTGCCTTTGTGTAGTTTTCTTCATTTTTTTCTTGTTCTTTGAATTTAGTGAGCTGCTTTTGGTTATAGTTTTCATTAAATTTGGAACAATTTTGACCATTACTTCTTCAAATGTTTTCTTGATTTCTTCTTTTCTCATCTCTTTTGTGTGGGTATCAGTTACACATACATTTATCTACTTGAAGTTGTCCCACAATTTACTGATTATTTGCTTATTTATTTAGTCATTCTGTTCTTGTGTTTATGCCTTCTGTTGATATGTCTTCAGGTTCATTAACATTTTCTTTTTAATATCTGATGTGCTGTCAGTCTCTTTCAGTGTATTTTTATCAAAGACATTTTAGTTTTCACGTTTGGAAGTTTGATTTAGGCTTTTAAGAAAAGTTCCATGCCTCCTCTTAACACATTCGATCATTCCTCTGGTTCTTCAAACTCATGGAATATATCATAATAATTGTTAGTGTCCCTGTCTCCTAATGTTATCAATTTTCTGAGTCAGTTTTGATTGATTAATTTTTCTCCTGGTTTTTTTTCATTTTGCTTCTTTGCATACCTGATAATTTCTTTATTGGATGCCAAACATTGTGAAGTTTCCCTTGTTGAGTGTTAGGTCTAATAGTGATTAGTTCTTGAGCTTTATTCTGAGATAGGTTAAATTACCTGAGAACAGTTTGTTCCCTTCAGTCTTGCTTTTCACCTTTGTTAGGAGGGGCAAAACCTGCATTTAGTGTAAGATTAATTTTTGGAAGCAAAATCCTTCGTATGTCAGTCTAATCAGTGGCTCATAAGTTTTGAGATTTTAAAATTCTGGGTCTTCAAAATAGTCCCCATTTCGTGACCTGTGTAAGATTCGGCATCTCTTCCCTCTAATCCTGTTAGGCAGTTTTTTCCCCAGCCTCTGATTGTTTCCTTACATGTATGTGCTAAGAAGTACTGAACTGTATGTTATGAGTGACTCAGTGCAGGTATCTGGAGTTCTCTGTCTACACAGCTTTTTATTCCGGGACTCAGCCACATGAACTTTAGCACACGTGGCTTCTTCATACTCCCAGGTTTATCTCCTCAGCACTCACCTGATCGTACAGTGACCTTACTGTCCCCTTTCTCCAGGTAGTAAGCTTGGAAAATCATTATCATATAGATAATCTCATTTTTTTTCTTTCTCTGAATGATCACTCCTTTATTGCCCATCTTCAGTGTCTTAAGTGCCATTGTTTCATATGCTGTCCGTTGTTTTAGTGTTTTCAGGTGGTGGGATAAATCTGATCCATGTTATTTTATCTTAGCTAGAAGTAGAAAATGTGATTATTAGAATGGGGTCATTTTTGGTGTTTAAATAGACTATATAAAAATCTGCAGCTGCGATTTCAGGAGGGAGTGGGAAATTACACAGGAACTGAGAGTCCTGCATTAGAGAACAAGATATGGTGAAATTTAAGAGGAGACAGAAATTTGATTGTTTAGAAGAAGTGGAAATTGGACAATGTAGTTTATGAATAAAAGGTAAAAACAAAATTTATTAAGGTAGAGAATTAGTTTTATCTTACATTTACCTTAAGGAAAGGCACTCTCTAGCTGTCTGCTCTTTAACCTTTGAACCATTGTCTTAGAACACTCCATTTGATTTCTGAATGAGATTACTTATTAAGTTTTAACATTCCAGAAATGGTGATGTAAATGTAGTTGCTTATGTCATCTTTCTTCACTTTAAAACTTAAAGTTAACAATGATAAAAGGTAATGTGTATTATATTTACGTAAAAGTTAAATATATTTTATATTACTTTTTGAGCATGTCGGGAAATTAGTTTAGTATAGTTATGTTAACTAGTAGATATATGGTGCCATCTAATGGCTAATATGAAAATATATTTAGTAAATACTTCAGTCCTTTGCCTAGTGTGTATATATGAAATTTTACTATGAAATTATCATTGCTTTAGATGTCCAAGGTGCAGTTTTTATTTAAACTCTAAGATATATGTATATTTTCATTTCAATTTATAGTTTTTAAAATTCAGCTATATATTGGTCTGACTTTTCGTCACGTTTAAAGCCATATACTTGCAATTAGCACAATTTAAAGTATATTTGATATATTCAATATAAAATTAGCATATAAATCAATTTTAATAAGTCAAAGTAACAGACCTCCTGTTTGCTATCTTTTAGTTCTGGTTCCTTAAGACTTGACTCAATATATAGTTATAAATTATGCCTTATGGAACCTCAGCTTTATTGTAAACAGAGTTCATTTTCCTTCCACCTTTCATCTGTTTTTGTACATTTTACAAAATATATCAAAAATGTTAGAGTATTGTATTAGGTTGGAGATTTTTTTTTTTTTTTTTTTTTTGAGACAGAGTCTCACTCTGTCGCCCAGGCTGGAGTGCAGTGACCCGATCTCTGCTCACTGCAAGCTCCGCCACCTCCCTGGTTCACACCATTCTCCTGCCTCAGCCTCCCTAGAAGCTGGGACTACAGGCGCCCGCCACCACGCCTGGCTAATTTTTTTGTATTTTTAGTAGAGATGGGGTTTCACCGTGTTCACCAGGATGGTCTCGATCTCCTGACCGCGTGATCCGCCCGCCTCGGCCTTCCAAAGTGCTGGGATTACAGGTGTGAGCCACCGCGCCCGGCCTACATTGGTGGTTTTTAAGTGCTGTTCCAGATTGTTAGGGCTTCTCTAGAGCCACTCACAGGCTGTGATGGAGATGGCTAAGTTTAGAAAATTAGCATATCAATGGCTCTATTTATTTATTTATTTATTTATTTTTTGAGACGGAGTCTCGCTCTGTTACCCGGGCTGGAGTGCAGTGGCCAGATCTCAGCTCACTGCAAGCTCTGCCTCCCGGGTTCACCCCATTCTCCTGCCTCAGCCTCCCGAGTAGCTGGGACTACAGGCGCCCACCACCTCGCCCGGCTAGTTTTTGTATTTTTTAGTAGAGACGGGGTTTCACCGTGTTAGCCAGGATGGTCTCGATCTCCTGACCTCATGATCCGCCCGTCTCGGCCTCCCAAAGTGCTGGGATTACAGGCTTGAGCCACCGTGCCCGGCCATCAATGGCTCTAGAAGTCCCGCACTGAAAAACTTTTCAACTTTATTTAGCCCAATATTTCCTGAATGCATTTCACCATGGAAGCCCTTACCTTCCTTTTTTAAAAATCTCACATCCAGATCTGTTGATCTAGTGTTCCTCAGTTGTCATTTTGGCAATTGTCTTAAATTCCATTTTTAAGGATGAAGGAATATTTCATATATATGTATGTGTGTGTATGTGTGTATGTATTTCTTGTTTTAATGAAATAAAATTTGTTGCTTTTTCTTGTCATATAATATTTATCAAAAATTTAGCAATATGCCACTTATCCTGATGTGATTATTCCACATTGTATGCCTGTATCAAAATAGCTAATGTACCCCATAAATATATACACATATATATATATACCCCCCCAAAATTTAAAAAATTAGTAAATACAGAGTAATCATTGTTTCTTTTACATTCTTGTCATTTCCTGGTTTAAAAAAAACTTTATCAAATTGGTATTATTACAAAGTTGGAGGTCTCACTTTACCTGACTTCAGGTTATATTGCAAGGTGTTAGTAACCACAATAGCATGGTATAAAAATAGTCACAGATCAGTAGAATAGAACAGAGAACCCAGAAATAAAGCCACATACTTACAGCAAACTGATCTTTGACAAAGTCAACAAAATTATACACTGGGGAAAGGACACCCTATTCAGTAAGTGGTGCTAGGAAAATTGGATTGCCATATGCAAAATGAAACTGGACTCCTGACTGTCACCATATACAAAAAATAACTCAAGATGGATTAAAGCCTTAAATGTAAGTCCTGAAACTGCAAAAATTGTAGAAGAAAATCTAGGAAAAACTCCTCCAGACATTGGCCTAGACCAAGAATTCATGACTAAGACCTTCAAAAGCAAATGCAACAAAAACAAAAGTAGACAAATGGGATTATATAAACTAAAAAGCTTCTGCACAGCAAAAGAAATAATCAACACAGTGAACAGACAACCTGCAGAATGGGGGAAAATATTGCCAACTTTGCATCTGATTTTAGGTCTAATGTTCAGAATCTACAAGGAATGCAAACAACTCAACCAAAATCCCTCAAATAACCCCATTAAAAAGTGAGCAAAGGAAATGCACAGACATTTTACAAAGGAAGACATATAAATGGCTAAGAAGCATATTGAAAAAATGCTCAACATCACTAATCATCAGAGAAATGCAAATTAAAACCACAAGGAGATACCGTCTTGCACCAATCAGAATAGCTATTATTTAAAAGTCAAATAACATCTAACCTGGCCAATATAGTGAAACCCCGTCTCTACTGAAAATACAAAAATTAGCTGGGCATGGTGGCATATGCCTGTGGTCCCAGCTACTCGGAAGGCTAAGGCATGAGAATCGCTTGAACCCAGGAGGCAGAGACGGCAGTGAGCCAAGATCACATCACTGCACTCCAGCCTGGGCAATAAAGCGAGACTCAGTCTCGAGAGAAAAAAAAAAAGTCAAATAACATATTGGCAGGGATGCAGAGAAATGGAAACACTTATATGCTGTTGGTGGGAATGTAAATTAGTTAAGCCACTGTAGAAAGCAGTTTGGAGATTTCTCAAATAATTTAAAACAGAAGTACCATTTGACCTAGCAGTCTCATTACTTGAGGGAGAAGAAATCATTGTGTCAAAAAGATACCTGCACCTGTATGTTTATTGCAGCACTATTCACAATGGCAAAGATACGGAATCAACCTAAGTGTCCACCAACAGATGACTGGATAAAAAAATGTGTTTATTTATTTTTGTTTGTTTGTTTGTTTTTGCTTGAGGCAGGGTCTTGCTCTGTCACCCAGGCTGCAGTATAGCGGCACGATCATAGCTCACTCATCCTTGAACTCCTGGGTTCAAGTAGTCCTCCTTTCTCAGCCTCCCAGGTAGCTAGGACTACAGATGCACACCACCATACCTGGCTAAAAAACGTGGTTTATATAACCAAGAATGAAATCTTGTCTTTTGCAGCAACATGGTGGGAACTGGAATGGAGGACATTATTTTAAGTGAAATAACTAAAAAACAAAGTCAGATGCTGCATGTTCTTATGGGTGAGAGATAAATAATGTGTACACATGGACATAGAGAATGTAATAATAGACATTGGCAACTCAGTAGGATGGAAGTGTGAGAGAAGGACGGGGGATGGGAAATTACTTAATGGGTATAGCGTACACTATTCTGGCGATGGCTGCGCTAAAAACACTGCTATGCAATGTATCTTTGTAACAAAATGGCACTTAACCCCCCTGAATTTACAAAAAACAAATAAATAAAAGGCAAATGTAACCATGCTTGCTTAAGAAAACTGATGGAGGGACAAGATGGCCTACTAGATGCAGGGAGGAAGTAGCATTCACACTGAGAGAGACCAAATTATTGACTAAACCACCTTAATTTGGGCAGATCTTCAAAGAGAAAAAGCTGAGAGTAGATGGAAACACTGAAGCTGAGCATGAAGGGGGCGGAAGCTGGGAACACTGTGTAGGATAACTGAACCCTTGGACTAGTTCCTGGCCCCTAAGAGCTCCTGGGAAAGAGGCGAATGAAGGACCTGAGGGACAGCTCACTTTCACCACTGACCCCTAGGATCCTAGTTACAGGGTGCCTCGAGTCCCCTGTGGACATGTGAGCTGGCAGAGGGATCTTGCTGAGGATAGGCAGAGACTAATTTTCAGATGTTGCAGAGCCTGGGAGTTTTTGTGGGCTGGGTAGCTCCGTCAGAGAGTGGCCATGGATGCCTTTCCTCTAGGGCTCCCCATCTCCCTTCAGGAAGTGCCAGCCCTAACTGACCTCTGAGCCAGAAGAGAGTGGGGCTGGCTTCGCTATGGAACAGGGCACATCTGTTGTGCTAGCTCTCTTGTGGACTGCCTCTCCCTGGACCTATGCCTAGCTGCCCCGCATGATTGAGTGTACTGTGTAGCATCAGCAGCCCAGCCTGAGTGCTTGGGGTCAGGTTCCAGCTGTGCTGAGGAATTGCAGGTGTTTCTGGGCCACTGGGAAAAGAAATAAGGTGAAACATTGCACTCAGGCTGGGCTGCAGATGCTACACAGCTTGACATCTGGGTACCCCCAGAGCTGCAGCCTGCAGCCAAGATCATGGCCAGCACATGAGCTGGGGAGGAGCCTGTACCCTTAGAACACTGAGAGGGGTGACACACATGGGTTTCTGGACCAGGATGGGAACCAGACATGCATTTCTCCTTACACAGGGCCTGTCCAGAAGGGGTTTGGCATATTTCCCTGTTGCAGCCTCTGCCCGGGGGACCTGGCAGCCTGGAACACCTAACAAAAGAAACTAGGGCATGGGCGCCCGTGATTGGAGGGAGTTCCCTAAAGTGGACCTGGTGAGGCCATCTCCTCTTCTCCCCCTCTCCCCGTCCCCGACCTCCCCACTGCAGAGCACACCAGTGAAAGTGAGGAAGAAGAGTTGTGTGGCTGGGTATTAGCCTAGCTACTGGCCATTACTCTTAAGTGCCAGCTACTGGATTCTAGCCCAAACTGCAACACCAAAAATCTGCTGATATATACACCTGTGAAACCAAGTGCAAGTGTTTACCTACACATAAAGATGTTGTACAGAGTCCTAGTCCTCTGAAAGCACCCAGAAACGAAGCTAACTGACTATATACAGTTAACACTGCAGAACACCAACCTTCCAAGATGAGAGTCAGTGCTAGAACTCTGGCAATTCAAAAAGCCAAAATGTCCCTCTACCTCCAAATGAATCCACTAGTTCCCCAGCAGTGGTTCTTAACTAGTTTGAAATGACTAAAATAACAGTCATAGAATTCAGAATCTGGATAGCAGGGACGCTCATTGAGATTCAGGAGATAGTTGAAACACAATCTAAGGAATCTGGTAAGATGATCCAAGAGCTGAAAGAGGAAATAACCATTTTAAGAAGGAACCAACTGAACTTCTAGACCTGAAGAACTCATGACAAAAATTTTGTAATACAATCAGAAGTATTAACAGCAGAATAGAACAAACTTAGGAAAGAATCTTAGACTTTGAAGACTGTTTCTTCAAGGCAACTCTGACAAAAATGAAGAAAAAAGAATTTTTTTAAACTGAAAAAAAAAACTCTGAGAAATATGGGATTATGTAAAGTGATTAAAGCTAAGACTCTGGCATTCCTGAGAGAGAAGGAGAGAGAAAAATAACTTGGAAAATATACTTGAGGGTGTAGTCCATGACAATTTCCCTAATCTTGCTAGAGGTTGACATGTTAATCCAGTAAATACAGGGAATACCAGATAGATACTATAGACAGGAACCATCACCAAAGCACATAGCCATCAGATTCACCAAGGTCAACACAAAAGAAAAAAATCTTAAAAACAGCTAGAAAGAAGGGTCAAATCACATACAGAGGGAACCTCATCAGGTTAGCAGCAGACCTCTCAGTAGAAACCTTACTAGCCAGATGAGATTGGGGGCCTGTTTTCAACATCCATAGAGAAAAGAAATTTCAACTGTTTCATCTCTTACCAAACTAAGCTTCATAAGTGAAAGAGAAATAAAATCTTCATCAGATTTTAAGCAAATGCTGAGGAAATTTGTTTCAACTAGACCAGCCATATAAGAAGTCTTTAAGGGAGTGCTAAGCATGGAATCATAAGAACAATATCTGATACCACAAAAACACGCTTAAGCATGTAGCTCACAGGTACTGTAAAGCAACTATGTAATCGGTTCTACATAACAATCAGCTGACAAGATGATGACAAGATGAAAATCATGTGTATCAATACTAACCTTGAATGTAAAGGCACTAAACACCCCACTTAAAAGACACACAGTGGCAAGGTAGATAAAAAGAGAAGGCTCAACCATCTGTTGTCTTCAAGAGAACCATCTTACCTCTCATGACACCCATAGGCGCAAAGGAAGGGGATGGAGAAAGATATGCAAACAGAAACCATAAAAAGAGCAGAAGTCACTATTCTTATATCAGATAAAACATATGTTAAGCCAGTAAAAATTAGGAAGAATGAAGGACATTACAAAATGATGAAAAGTACAATCCAACAAGAAGACTTAATTATCCTAAATACATAGGCACCAAACATTGGAGCACCCGGATTCATAAAACTAGTTCTTCTTGTCCTACGAAAAGACATAGACAACCACACAATAATAGGGTGAGACTTCAACACCCCACTGATAGTGTTAGATCAAGGCAGAAAACTAACAATGAAACTTCAGCCTTAAACTCAACATTTTGACCAATTGTACCTCATAGACGTCTACAGAAAACTCCACCCAACAACTACAGAGTATATGTTGTTCTCATATGCATACTGAACATATTCTAAGAGCCAGCACATGGTCAGTCATAAAGCGAATCTCAGTAAATTAAAAAGAAAACTCAAATCATACCAGCCACATTCTGAGACCACAATACAGTAAAAATAGAAATCAACATAAGGAAGATCTCTCAAAACTGCACAAGTACATGGAAATTAAACAACTTACTCTTGAAACTCCTGGGGGAATGTTGAAATTAAGGCAGAAATACATTATTTGTATTTAATGAAAATAGGGACACATCTTACTAGAATCTCTGGGATACAGCTAAACCAGTGTTAAGAGAACAGTTTATAACCCTAAATGCCTTCATCAAAAATTTAGAAAGATCTCAAATGAACAATCTACCCTTGCCCCGAAGGAACTAGAAAAGAAGAAAAAATACCAGCCCAAAGCTAGCAGAAGAAAAGAAATAACTAAAATTAGAGAAGAGTTTAATGAAATTGAGCTGCAGAAATCCATACAAAAGATCAATGAAATGAAGAGTTGGTTCCTTGAAAAATTAAACAGACTCATAGACTGCTAGCTAGATTAACAAATACAGTTGGAAATGACAAAGATGGCATGTAAGTGATCCCACAGTAATACAAAAGATCCTCAGAGAATAATGTGAACAACTCTATGCATGCAAATTAGAAAATCTAGAGGAAGTGTATAAAATCCTGGAAACATGCAGTCTTCCAAGACTCAATAAGAAAGAGATTGAAATCCTGAACAGATCAATATCGAGATCTGAATCTGAATCAATAATAAAAACCCTACCAACCAAAAAAGCCCTGGACCGGATGGATTCACAGCCAAATTCTAATAGACACACAAAGAAAAACTGATGCCAATCCTACTGAAAACTATTCCAGGAAATCAGGGAGGAGGGACTCCTCCCTAACTCATTCTACAAAGCCAGCATCACCCTAATACCAAAACCTGGCAAAGACACAACAACAACAACAAAAGAAAACTTCAGGCCAGTATCCCTGATGAACATAGGCACAAAAACCCTCAGCAAAATACTAGCAAATCAAATTCAGCAGCATATCAAAAAGTTAATTTGTGATGATTAAGTATCTTTCATTCCTGTGATGCAAGGTTGTTCCAACATACATAAATCAAAAATGCTTCACTGCCTGAACAGAATCAAAAGCAAAATCCACGTGATCATCTCAATTGACACAGAAAAAGCTTTTGATAAAATCCAATATCCCTTCATGACAAAAACCCTCACCAAACTAGGCATCAAAGGAACATACCTCAAAATAGTAAGAGTCATCTATGCCAGACTCATAGCCAACATCATACTGAATGGGCAAAAGCTAGAACCTTTCTCCGTGAGAACTGGAACAAGACAAGAATGTCTACTGTTACCACTCTTATTCAACACAGCACTGGAAGTCCTAGCCAGAGCAATCAGGCAAGAGAAAAATAAAAGGCATCCAGATAGGAAAAAAAAAAGTCAAATAGCTTCTTTTTGCTGATAATATGATTCTACATGTAGAAAATCCTAAAGACTCCACGAAAAGGCTGCAAGAACTGACAAACAATTTTAGCAAGGTTTCAGGATACGAAATCAGTGTACAAAAATCAGTAGCATTTCTATACACCAATAATGCCCAGACTGAGAATCAAATGAAGAACACAATCCCATTCATAATAACCACACAAAAAATGAAATGCCTGGGAATACATCTAACCAAGGAAGTGAAATGAAAGATCTCTATAAGGAAAATTAAAAAACACTACTGAAAGAAATTGGAGATGACACAAATAAATAAGAAAACACTGTTCTTATGGATTGGAAGAATCAATATTGTTAAAATGGCCACACTACCCAGTGCAATCTACAGATTCAATGCTATCTCTATTAAACTACCAATGTAATTCTTCACAGAATTAGAAAAAAAGGCCATTCTAAATTTCATATGGAACATTAGATACCCAGGGACATAAATATGAGAACAGTGGACACTGCACGCTACTAGAGAGGGCATGGGGGCATGGGTTGTAAAACTACCTATTGGGTACTGTGCTCACTACCTGAATGCAATATAAATAACCATGTAACAGGTCTGTACATGTACCCCCCGGTATCTAAAATAAAAGTTGAAAGTAAAAAAAATTATTATTTAAAATTGCTTTATTACTCTGAAGTTGGATGTTTTTTCAATTTTAAGAGTGATTTAACTTTTAAGAAATAAACATTCCTCTTTAGTGACGATTCCATGGAAATTATTCTTGAAGATTTACTAGTGCTCTTTATTTAAAAAAATTAAAGGCTTTTTTGAGTAATTTTTAAAACCATATGTTAAATTTTGCCTTCTTTTTTGTTTAACTTTGAATTTTGATTGTTTTTAAGACAGAGTTCTCATGTTTGTACATAGGAAAAAGTATTAATCATTTTTATTTCTAGGATTTTTTTTGTTTAATTTTATATAGCATTCCTATACACCAATAACGAGTAGCTGAAAAAGGCCAAGAAGGCAATCATTTTTACCACAGGTATGGAAAATAAAATAAAATAATAAAGTTAGCCATGAAAGTGAAAGACGTCTATGAGGAAAACTGTGAAACACTGATAAAAGAAATTGAAGAGGACCCAAACAAATGGAAAGCCATCCCATACTCATGGATTGGAAGAGTTAGTATTATTAAAAATGACCATATTACACAAAGCAGTCTACACATTCAGTGCAATCCCTGTCAGAATATCCATGTCATTTTTAACAGAAATAGAGAAAACAACTCTAAAATTTGTATAGAACTAAAAAAATAGCCCAAATAGCCAAAACAATCCTGAACAAAAAGGATAAAGCTGGACGCAGCATACTATCTGACTTCAAAATACAAGGCTGTAGTAACCAAAACAGCATGATGTTGATATTAAAGCAGACTTATAAACCAATGGAATAGGATAGAGAACCCAGAAATAAACCTACATATTTATATCCAACTGATTTTGACAAAAGCCCCAAGAACATATTTTGTGGAAAGAATAGCCTCTTCAATAAATGGCATTGGAAAATCTGGATATTCATATGCAGAAAAATGAAACAGTATTCCTATCTCTCACCATATACATACATGAACTCAAGACTGATTGAAGACTTAAACGTAAGACCCGAAACTATAAAACTACTAAAAGAAAAAAGGAGAAACACTTCAGGACATTGGGTTAGGCAAGATTTTATGGCTAAGACCTCAAAAGCACAAGCTAAAACTCCCAAAATAGACAAATGGAACTATATTAAGCTAAAAAGCTTCTGCACAGCAAAGGAAACAACAGAGCAAAAAGACAACATGTTGAATGGGAGAAAATATAAAATATTAGCAGACTTTATCTGACAAGGAACTTATATTCAGAATTTACGAGAAACTCAGTGGTAGAAAAATAAATAATCCTATTAAAAAGTGGGCAAAGGAGATGAATAGACATTTCTGAAAAGACAGTTTGATATCACTGATCATTAAGGAAATGCAAACCAAAGCCACAATGAGATATCATCTTACACCAGTTAAAATGGCTATTATCAAAAAGATAAAAAATGACAGATGTTGTCAAGGACGCAGAGAAATGGGAATTCTTATACACGGTTGGAGGGAATGTAAATTAGTACAGCCACTATGGGAAACGGTATGGAGATATCTCAAAAAAGTAAAAATAGAACTACCATACAATCCAGAAATCCTTCTACTGGGGATTTATCTCAGGGGGAAGAAATTAGTTTTTATCAGTGGGATACCTGCATCCATAGTTTCTTGCAGCACTATTCACAATAGCACAGATATGAAATCAATGTAAGTGTCCATTTTCAGATGAATTGATAAGAAAATGTGGTAAATTTACACAGTGGAATACTATTCAGCCATAAAAAGAGTGAAACCTTGTCATTTGCAGCAACGTGAAAGGAACTAGAGGTCATTATGGTAAATGAAATAAGCCAGGCACAGAAAGACATTGCATGCACTCACTCATATGTGGGAGCTAAAAAAGTGGATCTTATAGAGGTAGAGAGTAGAATAGTAAATATCAGAGGCTCAGAATGGTGTGTGTGGTAAGGATAGGGGAATAAGAGGTTGATTAATGCATATGAACATAGTTAAATAGAAGGAATAAGTTCTAATGTTCAGTAGCAGAGCAGGGTGACTAGGTAACAACAATATATTGTGTATTTCAAAATCTAGAAGAGAGGACTTGAAATGTTTCCAACACATGGAAATAATAAATACTGGAGGTGATGGATACCTTGAAGTACTCCAAGTTGGTCATTCTATTCTTATAACAAAATACTAGATGTACCCCATGAATATGTGCAAAAATTATGTATTAATAAAAATGTTTTTAAAGTTTTGATTTTATTTTTATTTTACAGATATTTGCAAATGTATACAAATACATTTTTTACGTGGTATGTCAAGTATTTGCTTTAAAATTGTATACGTATATATTTATGGTTATCTCCCTATTTTCATGTACGGTATTCTATATTTGTAAGTATTGTATTAGTCCAGACAGTTGAATCCTGACTCTGCCACTTAATGGCTTTGTGAATTTGGACAAATTATTTCATCACATGTTTCGGTTTCCTTTTCTGCAAGGGTAGTAGAGTTGTTGTGAAACTTGAATGAAATTATACGTGTAAAATACGTGGGATAGTGCATGATGCAGAGTAAGCCTTGAATTACTTTTGTTGTAATTTTTATTAGACTTGCCAAAGTATGTTCATCTTATTTTAGTCCTCCGTCCTCATGCGCGCGCATACACACATACACACATATACACACACACACACACACACACACACACAATCTAAGAAAATGTTCTTAGATACTTCTGTTGCTTTTATTGAATTTAATTTTTTGCTGTTTTTCTTTTTATGTCCTCCTACTTTCTTTAGGGCTATTTTATGCCTTCTTTTCTTTTTTTTCTTGAGGCAGAGTCTCACTCTGTCACCCAGGCTGGAGTGCAGTGGTGCGATCTTGGCTCACTGCAACCTCTGCCCTCTGAGTTCCAGAGATTCTCCTGCCTCAGCCTCCCTAGTACCTGGGATTACAGGTGTCCGCCACCGCACCAGGCTAATTTTTTGTTTTTTTAGTAGAGACAGGGTTTCATCATCTTGGCCAGGCCGATCTTGGTCTCCTGACCTCATGATCCACCCACCTGGGCCTCCCAAAGTGCTGGGATGCCTTCTTTTTAAAACTTGTTTCTGTGTGCCTCATAGTTTTCATCCTTTTGTGATTAAAAACACATTTTAAGACTGAATTATGTTTTTCATTAACCTCTTAAGAATGAAGTTTTATTGTCAGAATAATAAAGGACTCTTGTTTTCACTGAGGTTCATGGAGGCTAGAAATTGAATGTTGTTTTGAATCCAGGGCAACCTAAAACTTCTGCTTTAGTGCTGGAAAAAAAAAGCAAGCAACTTTGCGGTGTTCCTGATTTTAAAGTGAATACTTTTGAATTGTAATATATTCTCATGAATTTTTTTTGCTATATTATTTTGGCTGATTTCTTTTATCAAGCTAAGTAAGTTACCTTCCAGTTCAAATTTACTAATTTTTTTCTTTTTAAAATTATAGGTTGCTGTTGAGGTTTCTTAATAACTTTTTTTTTTTCTGCCCTGTTGAAAGGGTATCTTGACTCCTTTAACTTGTTTGTGTGATGAATTCTATCAGTTGATTTTCTAATGTTACATTATTTTTACATAGTGGGGATAAATCTAACTCTGTCTTGATGTATTTCTCCATGTATTTCTGGATTTGGGTTTTAGTATTTATATTTTACATTTATATTCATCATTTTAAATGGCATTTATATTCATAATTATTGCCTAGCAATCCCAAATATCAGTGACAAATAAAAATAACCATTTATTTTCATAGTTCTGAGAGTCAGCTGGCTTCCTGCCTTTTTGAAGCATACATGCTAGTATGGGAAGACAGATAACAAATGATGTAAAAAGTAATAAATTATTTGGTATTTTAGAAGATAAGAGATACAAAAAATAAGCCAGGGAAAAGGTGAGGTATGGGTGTTAATGGGTTGCACTTTTAAATATTGTTGACAGAGTTGTTCTCATTAAGAAGGTAATGTTTAAGCAAAGACTAAAGGAGGTGAAAGAATCAGCTATGTGAATATCTGGGAAAATGCCATCAAAGCAGAGGGGGAACATCCAGGGAAAAACAACCTGGCTAATACTTGAGAAACATCAAGGCAGACTGTGGAATGAGCTAGTAGGGAAGTGGTAGGAAATGAGGTCAGAGTAGTCATAGAGAGCCAGATCATGCAGGAAATGAGGAGCCATTGGAAGGTTTTGACCAGAGGACAGTCAGTTCTGATTTATATTTTGAAGGGCTCATTCTGGACACTGTGGTAAGATTAGACTGAGAGGGACAAAATTGTAAGTGGGTCATTCAGATAGCAGCTCTTGCAGACTGGAATGATTCACCACGTATCACCATAACCAAGATAAACTGCCCATAAGAACTATACATTTTTTAAGTTCTTTTTAAATTTTGAAACAAAATGAAGAATAATATTTAAAAGCAAGCACCTGTGTAACTAGAACCCAAGTAGAGAAGTAGAATGCTGCCGTTTCTTCAGAAGCCCCCATGCACTCTTCCTTAGTATTACGTCTTTTCTGCTTACTTTTATGGACATTAATTTTGCTTGCTTTAAGTTTTACCACCTAAGTACACATCCTTGAAAGATTAGTTTTGCCTGTTTTGAATTTTATATTGGAATCTTGCCCCTTCTGCCTTGCTTCTTTTGCTTAACCTCATGTTTCCAAGATTCAGTTTTTTGCATGTAACTATTATTCATTTTTATGGCTACATAATTTTCTAGTGTATGAGTATATATCCATGAATTTTTTTCTCCACTGTTGAGTCTCAGATTTTTATCGTCTGAAAGATTTCCAATTGCGCCACTTCCTCACGAATACTTCATATTACAGGTTCTAAATTTTGGCCATTCTGGAATAAGGATATTGCTTTATGATGTAATTTGAAGTTTTCTGATACATAACAAAGTTGAATACCTTTTCATACATTTATTGGCCATTTTTATTTTATCCTTCATGATAACCCTGATCAGGACTTTGCCCATTTTTTTTGTGCTATCTTTAAAAAAATGTTTTTACACATTTTTAATATATTTAGATATGAGCCTTCTCCTCCTGATTATGTGTTGCAAATACATTATTCCATATAATATATTATTTGGCTTCCCTAGTCATTATATTATATCTTTTGATGATCAGAAATTTTAAATTTTAATGTAATAAAATTTATCAGTATTCTCTTCTGTGATTTATGATTTTTATGTCTTATTTAGTAAGAAATCCTTTGCCTTGGGATCATGAAGAAAAGTATTTGTATTTTTTTCTGCAATATTGATTGGCCAACACATTTCACACTTAGATCTATAATCTATCTAGAATTGGTTTGTATGTAAATTCATTTTTCCGTTATATTCTCGATTTTCCAAACACAATGCATTGAAAACATGATCCCCCACTCACCCACTGCTCTGCAGCCAACTTTGTCATACATCAGAATCTATGTGTGCAAGTGTCTATGTCTGGCTTTTTGGTCTGTTATCTATTCCTGTGCCAATATCATCTGGTTTTAATTATTCTACTTTTAAAATAATTATTGGTTTCTGGTAGAGTTTCTTCCCTTTAGTTTTCATTCTGTGCCTGCCAAGAAACCTTTTAATTACTGTTTCAGCTTTTCAGGTACTCTAATACCAGGAAGATGTGTGTGTCCTGATTTGACATTCTGTTAACATTTCTGTTATTCTAATGGAGTTTTCTCCAGTGTAAATTTTAAGTTGTTTATATATCCTCTGCCATTTGAATTTATTTGGCTCTAGGCCCTGAAAAAAGACAAGTTTTTGGTCTTCTGAAAGTGAGGATAAGACAGTAGACTGTGATGAACGATCAAACTGTTCTGGAAAGCAGCTTGCTGACCAGTCACTTGCTGGCAATGCTTCTTAACTTGCTCTCTTTAAGCCATTGCATTATATTCTTTAGCAGGATTAGGAAACCGTTTCCCTTTTAAAATGCATTAAATATTGGAAAAATCCTTACAAATACTGGTTTTAATATTTTTCCCACATTAATTTTATTCACAAATGACTTTTTAGTTTTTTTTTTAACAAATGCTGTTTCTGTTTGTTTTCTTCTGCTTTTTAAATTTTTTTTCCTTATTGTGAAAGTCTCCAAATGTATTTTTACTAGGTGTTCTCAGTTTTACTTTGAAATTGGAGACCATAATTGCTTCATTAGAATCAGATAGCATAATAGAATGATTTCACCAGTTAGAAACATTATACTGCTGATTTGTATTTGACTTGTATTATATTATTTTAATTTTTTTCCTGACACGTTTTGCTGAGCCAACATTTTCATTAACATTTATTAGTGTTTGACTCCTAATGGAGTAGTAACCTTGAAATTATCCATATTGAATTTCATTTTGTTTTGGTGTGTTATTTCTTTAATATATTGAGGTCCTTAGTGTATCTTAATTTCTTTCAGCGAATTAGCAGTCATGCCCTACCTAGTATTCCTAGGACCTTCTACAAAATTAATGAACATATTCTCAATTCCTTTATTCAGGTCATTGGTAAAGGTATTAAGTAACATGAGTTTATATATCTCCCAAAATATCTAACTAAAATGGATACCACTGAAAGAACGTGTCATGGTATACCACCAAATTTCACATCTCTTAATTTCATCATTTCATTGCTTATCTTTTCTCTTTTTGATTGACAAATTCTTTCTTCAGTTAATGTTGATTTGGTTGCTGGTGACCCTTGTAACACTACTTCTTACTTTATCATACCTTACTTATTGAAAGTAGGTCCTACTTTATTTTAATTACTTAAAATTTGTATTTCAATCTCTAAGGACAAAGACTCAAACTGTTTCTCACATGATTCTGCTCCAAAACTGCGATGCTTGTTCAGAGGTTACTCAGAACTCTATCAGTACCTGAACTTAAAGGATTGTATCTTCTTTGCAAAGCTTTTAGAGTAGTTTTTCTTTAAAATTTCAAATATTTTTGCTTTTACTATATCTGATACAGATATATCAACAAAGAGGTGGAATGGTATCACTTTGCAAATGGAGCTACACATTTTTTATTCTATATGCATTGAGAATGCAAGTGAGTAGAACATTCCAATTGCTATATTCGGGTGGGAACCCAGTATGATGTTGATATTGAGCTCTTGTCATCACTAAAGTATGCTGGACTCATTTATTTAGTGGATAAGAAAACATGATATGCTGGTAAGGTTAAATGAACCTTTGATTGCCTATTTATGTGTTCGTACACAGCAAATCTATTGAACCCTTCAATGTTTTCAGGAAAAGCTACTTCTCTTCAGAATGGATCAGGCTTAGTAAGGGGAAAGATGGTTTTTGAGTGAGCAAACAATGTTTTGATCATTTCAAGAAGAGAACCAGGTGTCCTAATATTAAAATTTAAGAGGAAGATGGTGTCTCTCTGAGAGATTTGAATGAAACTGCTTTGTATTTACCAGAATTTTGATGGGTTTGAACTAAATCTTGAAATAAGCACATCTAAAACTGTGGTTGACATCACAGATTGGCTTTAACCAGAATATTCTCCTGCGGCTGGTGTTGAATTCAAAATCTTACTCATAGTAGCTCAGCAATGAAGATCTTATTGAAAAGAAAGAACAAAGAATCATTGAAAAAGTAAAGGAGAGGAAGCGGTGACCTTAGATATTGCCCATGCCATTTCTCATTTAGGTAATTTTAAAGGAATCCATACACATTGAATAGGTAATGAAAAAATTGAGATAGTCAACCCTAGTTTGTTGTTCAAAAGAATGACTATGCTTTGCTATAGAGAGGTTTGCCAGGAAAATAAGTTTTTCTTAGTCTAAACTTCATTGGAATCATAATTCTAAAGCCTCAATCAAGACTGTCCTTGAAGAAAAGTCTCTGCCAGAGATTGACACAGTTTTATATTAAGATTTGGTTTAAATATATGAAGTACATTAAGTATTATTAAGTAAGAAGTATGTGGTTTAAATATACTTTATATTTGGTTTTCCATACTTGATAAGTGTTTGGATTTTCTGTTTTTTCCAGTTTCTTCAAGATTGATTTAGGGTTTTTTGTTGTGATATTCAAATGAAATTTCAATTTATTGCATTGTACTTAGAGGAAATACAGGTTCAATCTATTCATGGCTTGAACTCTGAAACAAGTTGAGTGGCATGTCTTTTATCAACCTGACCAGGTAGGTAACTTTTCTCTTAGAGGGCATTTTTTTCCCTAAGATCTTAGTTTTTCATGTCACTGCCATCTATGCCTTCATCCGTTGTCCCTTTAAGTTACTCACCGGTGAATTGTGTTACTTCTGTCAGTAAATGCTCTTTGTAATGATTGGTTTTTATAAAATCTGAGGTTAACAGCTAGCATTGCTACATTCTTTTTTTGATTTACATATGTTCTTTCTAGTTTTGTGTCATTTATAATGTAATATAAAAATTTGAGGGAAATTTTATTTGTGAACTAATTGAAATATTATAAAAGGAAACTGAAACATATTAACCTTCTGTTTTCCTAAATTATCTCTTAGAATTATGAATAATTCTCTATGTCCAAACCCAGAGCAAAGTAAACTATAGCAGTTTTCTGATTAAAATATGGGGAAAATATTTAGAGCTAATTAAATGTAAAACACATATATCTTTTTCAATGAAAGTTGCCTTTGATAGTTCACATTTTGGTCAAGAGATAGAATTGCATCTATTAAATGAATTATTAAGGTATCCATGACATGGAGTTAGAGGATTAGTGTTTCATGTCCAGCAGGACAAATCAGCAATACATCCCTTATAATGCAAATTGTAAGTTGTTGTTTTTTATCTTTTTAAAAAAATAATTAGATGAAGCAGAGGTACTTTTTGTTTAATTTTGCATTTAAGATATAATGAATAGAATAGTGTTGCAAAATTTGTATTAGAAGTTATAATTAATTTGTTTTGATAGAAGTATTATTTAGAGTATTATTGTGGTCCAAGTAAATCAAAATTGAAAATGTGTTGGTTTAGTAGATAAATATCCCCCATATGTTTAATTATTTTTATGTATATCCTAGCATTTTTCTCAGAAAAATATTTCTTAGCTAGAAAATGTTCTTTCGTAACAAAATATGATGCAGAATTTAAGTGAATTCTACAATACTTGCAAAGTTGAAATGTATTTGCTCTTGCTTTGACTTTAGTAAGACTGTAATTTTATCATCTTTTTAATGACCAACTTATCTGTAGAAATTAAAATGAATTTTACCACTGTTACTGAAGGTTAAAATTTTAAAAATTGGTATTTTAAAGTTTATTTTTTGTAAACACATACATTTATTTCTAAATATAAAGATAACTACCAGAGCCAGTTCAGTATACATAACACAAATAATCATTAGTCTTGGAAGGACTAAACTTTCTACATTTTCTGGTGAGATATTGTACCTAGTGCCCCTTCTCACTTTGCAGTATGATCTTTAGGTAATTCATATAGCAGATGATATAGCTCACAGAGAGCAGTTAATATTCTTTATTGAGCACTACTAATGAATATCAAACTTATTTTCTACAGAGTACCTTTAGTTTTCTAATTCGTATGTGTTTTATTAGCTTTTCAAATGTGGCATACAAGGATGTACTGCATATTTTGGTTTTTAAACTTAATTCTAAATTCTAAAATATTTTGAATAGTAACTTGAATAGAAAAAAATTATGATTCCAGTTTTAAAATTCATGTATTTACTTTGAGGAAGCTGAAATTGCTTGCTATTTTTTAACATATATAAAAGCTATAAATAAAACATTTGCACATAATATATATAGTAAGCTATATTACTTTGGTCACGTAGCATTTTCTTATCTTTTATATGCAGGTTGGCGTACAAGGAGCAGTATTACTTGGTGTTTAAGATCATGGATTCTGGAATCAAAATGTCTAGGTTCAAATCCAGGTTCTACCACTTCATAGATTTGTGAACTTGGACAACTTAATTATTCTTTGGACTTCAATTTACTAATCTAAAGACTAAGATAATATTATAATACTTACCATAAAATTGTCTTCAGCATTAAATTTTTAAATGAAAGCAATTATAACAATATCTGGCAAATGGGAAGCTAAGAGATTAGCAGTTAATAGTTTGGGTTCAGGAGTCAGTGTGCCCAAGTTCAAATCCAGATTGTGTCACTGAATAAAAATTTTAAGATCTTGAAGATTTTACTTACTCTTTGTGAACCTCCGTATCTATATCTGTAAAATACGGTTACAGTGAGGATTAAGTAAGATAATGCTTGTAAAGCACTTAAAATAGTCCCTGTTAAATAATAAACACCTTTTAAGTGTTTGATATTGTTCAGGTTTTTAGTTGGTCTTGGTTTTGTTGTTTACCACATTAAAACTTTGCAAATTTGGATGGGAAAACAGTGCATTAGTGAAATTTGAGTTATTGACTATATTCAACAACTTTAATTCTTCAAATGTGTAATATTAACCTAAACTAATTATTGACTTTGTGCTTTTAAATAGAATTTTTTTTTCTTTTTGAGATGGAGTCTCACTCTCACTCAGGCTGGAGTGCAGTGGCGCGATCTTGGCTCACCACAACCTCCGCCTCCTGGGTTCAAGCAGTTCTCCTGCCTCAGCCTCCTGGGTAGCTGGGATTGCAGGTGCCCACCACCACACCTGGCTAATTTTTGTAATTTTAGTAGAAATGGGGTTTTGCCATGTTGGCCAGGCTGGTCTTGAACTTCTGACCTCAGGTGATCCACCTGCCTCAGCCTCCCAAAGTGCCGGGATTACAGGCATAAGCCACCACACCTGGCATAAATGGAGATTTTGAAGATCCTCCTTAAGAGGCATATGTATTTAAATAGATTTATTTTCCTGCAGTGGATGGCCTAGAATGCTTGAAAGAAGGTAGCTTCATGTATAGATAAATTAACCTTATTTTTAGAAATACTTATGCAGAATGACTTTGTAAGCAGATTCATAGTATAAAAAGATTTTAGGGGGAAATTCTACTATAATGAATGAGAATATATTTTTTATTAGTGCAGTCTAAATCTGTGTAATTTTTTAATTGATGGTGTACAGCAGGGGTGTCCAATCTTTTGGCTTCCTTGGACCACACATAAAATACACTAACGATAGCTGATGAGCTAAAAACAAATTGTAAAAAAAACTCGGCCGGGCGCGGTGGCTCAAGCCTGTAATCCCAGCACTTTGGGAGGCCGAGACGGGCGGATCATGAGGTCAGGAGATGAAGACCATCCTGGCTAACAAGGTGAAACCCCGTCTCTACTAAAAATATGAAAAAAAACTAGCCGGGCGCGGTGGCGGGCGCCTGTGGTCCCAGCTACTCGGGAGGCTGAGGCAGGAGAATGGTGTAAACCTGGGAGGCAGAGCTTGCAGTGAGCCGAGATGGCGCCACTGCACTCTAGCCTGGGTGACAGAGCGAGACTCTGTCTCAAAAAAAAAGAAAAAAAAAAAAACTCATAAGATTTTAACAAAGTTTACAAATTTGTGTTGGGCTGCATTCAAAGCCATCCTGGGCTGCATATGGCCGGCAGGCCATGGGTTGGACAAGCATGGTTTACGGTATTCATATCTTTAGTTTAATTTCAGTATGTCTTCTATTGCAGTTTTATGTACAGGTGGGATTTACCTGTACAGTTCTGAGTTTTTATACTCAGAACTGTTACTGGCTAACTTCTGGTATCGTTATAATATATTTGAAATAATAAATATTAGTTTAGTTCTCAGCTAAGGATGAAAAATGAGCTTGAAGATTTTAAATATTTTTATTAGAAGATATTTTATTTCTTGTCTATGACCATATTACTGTTTTAAAATTGTAAATAGATAAAATATTTTTAATGAATGTAAAAAACGGGCATTCAGTCAGAGAATTGTGTGAATAGTATGTTTACAGCAGGCATATTTCACCTTTTCCTAGTGGAGCAAGCTGCTTTTTTTTTTTTTTTTAAAATTTGTCTGATGCTACAGTATGTATTTATCTAAAGATATGTAACATAATATATTTACCATTAATAAAGCCTGGCACCTGCCTTTGCCAGCTTGGTTTTATTTAGTGAGTGAAGTGTTTCGTGTGGAATAAGAGGAACAAAAAAGAGGGAAAATTTTCAAATTTTGTTAACTAACCTGACCTTTACCAGAACATCATACTCATATTTCCCTCTGTGAAATATTCTGTTGGCATTTCCAATGTAGCATGTCAAAAACTAAACTAATCATCTATCATTCTCCTTCTATTTTCCTCTTTCCTCCCATGCTCTAATCCAAATGCCTTTCTTCTCATATTTTTCATTCTGGTTAGTGCATTACCATTTACCTGGTCACTCAAAGCAGAAACTTTAGAATTAACCTCAACTCTTCTCCTTTCTTATTCTCTAAATTTACATAAGTAGATCATTATCAATTTTCTTTGAACAAAGATTAGATTTCACCCTTCTCTGTTACCACTGCTACTACTTAAAGAACTGAAGATATTTTACCACTGTTGACTTGCTACCATATTTCAGTTTTCTAGTTGTTTTAACCAATATAGTTCTACAAGGCATACTTGTAATCATGTTACTCCCCAAATACAAAATTTTTTGGATGATATTCAAGGTTCTTTGACAATATGGACCTTGCTTTCATCTCCAGTTACAGCTCCTCTGGTATATTCTTGATCTTTCCTGAATACACATATATTTATTAATTAATTCATTCATCCATCCATTTGTTCACAGATGTTTATATGTCAGCTATGGGGTGCTGTCCTAGGTACTTTGAAGATACAGAGGTAAATAAATATGACAGCTGTGATTATTGCCCATTAGTGCTTACAGAATGCCAGGTATATTTTACCAGGTGTCTTATTAAATGCCAGGTGTCTTTAACCATGCTATTTCAAATGTACTTTTACTATTTATAGAGATTCTATTAATCTTTTATACCCTATTCAAGTGTCATCTCTTCTAAAGCATTTTGTGACTTTCTCAGGTACTGGTTCTTTGTGTTCCGGTAATAATTTATATTCATATCTCTATTATAGTATTTACTATATGTTATACTTACTTGCTTATAGTGGATCTCTCCTACTAGGTTAAATTTTTAAAATGGGCAAGAGAAAGATGAAAGAGGAACGTAGAAATAAGGATTGAGGCAAGGGATAGAAAGAGGCAAGAAGAGGAGAGAAGGTAAACAGAAGCAGTATGAGTAGTAGTTAAGACGCAGACATTGGGGCCAGACAGGGTTTGAATCCTGACTTACTATCTGTACACATAGTTTAATATCTCTTTGTCTCAATTTACAATTGGGATGATAATAGGATCATTGTGAAGATTAAATGGGTTAATATATATAAAATGCTTAAAACAGTGAGTGGTATATGGTATATGCTATATGTTTTTGTTGCTATTTTTGTTATCGATAACTAGCTTTCTTAAGTGACATGAGCTACATTTTCTCTTTCATTTAGTTTTCCAAGACATGGGAGATTTTCAGTTTGCATGATATCTAATCCTGTGTAACCACTTAAGGCATTAAACGTCTTGAGTGTTTTGAGCCTGGACTAAAAGAGGAACTCCTATATATATTTGTTATTACAGTGTAATATTGAAATACTGCTCTTTTTTGCCTCTTCATAACAGATTATGTTCTGCTTCTGATTCTCCTGGCTATCTGAAATGTTGATTTTAATTATTCTGTTTTCATTTTTACTCCATATCTCAGGCTTGATACATACCACTGTTTTTATGTCATATACCTTAGCTTCTTTTATTAAAATAGTTTTCTTCCCTGGCTGTGCTTCAGCCTGAGGACAAGACAGGCAAGGCTAATGTCTGGCTATAATTTCTTGGTTCTAGGAGCAAGATCTGTCCTTCAGCACCAGCCTGGTATCCAGCTAGCACTCCTACCATTCCTCCTGCCTCCTACTCTCACTCCTCCTCTCACTCCTATTGCCCCTGCCTTACAGTGTTACTCTGCTTCATCTTCTACTGCAACACCATTGACCCAGCTTTGAAAAGATATAATGTCTTATTCAGTTCTATACCTCGTATGCCTAACTTTTATAAATAATGAAAAAGGAAATCAAAGCACTCATCATTGACCAATTGGTGACTTCATTTTTAAGAAATGAGTTAAGATACTATTTGCCATTGCTCTCTGATTTAAGAAAGAATCTTAGAGAAAACAACATTTTAGTTGCTGCTTGAATGATGGAGGAGGAAGAGTAGATTATACAGGGATCTTTGTAGGGGTGTTTGAAACTTAGAATCATTCTCAGCTAATACTTGAATATTATCTGTAAGACATGGAGGATACAAAAACTTAGCTCCTGTTTAACTTTAAATGACTGATATAGTGACAAATAATAAAAAAGTTGAAAGAGAGATTGCCAAGGACTGGAGAAGCTGTCTTTTGTCTTTTCCCACTGTATAAAACCTCTCTAGGTGATTTCATATATTTGCTTGAGACCAAATTCTCTTGAAAATCTAGTAGCTTATCATAACACAATTTCATTCAGTTTCTGGAATATAACATGATCCTCTGTCTCTGGGCTTTTGCGCATGTTATTTCTGCCTGAAGTAATTCTTATTAATTCTTAAAATATAATCATAGAGTCCATAACTTCCAGAAAACCTTTCTTGATCTTTCAGCACTGGAATAAGTGTTCCTGTGGTTCTCATAGTCCCTGTTCTTTTCCAATCATAGCCTTTATTACACTATATTGTCTTTATTACGCTGTGTTGTATCTGTCTTCACCAGATTGTTCAAGGAACTCAGGAACTGTTTATATAACAATGCCTGGTATATGGTTGTTGCTCCAAATATATAAGTTGGTTGAGTGAATGAGTAGGATATAGTAGAAAGGTGTTGGTTGTTCTAGGCAGGGGAAGAGGATCAATAAAAACAAGGAGTGTGGTATTGAGTATTGCGGATTCTGAGGCAATGAGTACAACATTTGACTGGAGTATAGTATTGAAAAGGGAGGCTGGAGCTTTAAATGCCACATTAGGGAGTACAAAGTTTACTAAGAAAGAGCTATTGAAGCTTTTAGAGATAAAAATAATGATATGTGTTCTCATAAATTTTGTTAAGTAATATATCCGTGCATGGGATATAACTTTTTTCTAATTCTTTTTTTTTTTTTTTTTGAGACAGAGTCTCACTGTATCACCCAGGCTGGAGTGCAGTGGTGTGATCTTGGCTCACTGCAACCTCTGCCTCTCAGGTTTAAGTGAGTCTCCTGCCTCAGCCTCCTGAGTAGCTGGGATTACAGGTGCCCGCCACCTTGCCTGGGTAATTTTTGTACTTTAGTAGAGACAGGGTTTTACTGTGTTGGCCAGGCTGGTCTTGAACTCGTGACCTCAAGTGATCTGCTCACCTTGGCCTTCCAAAATGCTGGGATTACAGGCATGAGCCACCGTACCTGGCCTTTTTTCTGATTCTTATTTTCAAATTTTTGTAGTGCTCTTCGATGGATGAAATATATGATGACTGCTGCCTATTTTATAGACTCCTGTCTTTTTTTTTTTTTTTTTTTTTTAAAGTCAGGGTTTTGTTCTGTTGCCCAGACTGGAATGCAATGGTGCAATCTTGGCTCACTGTGGCCTCTGTCTCCCAGGTTCAAGCGATTCTCATGCCTTAGCCATCCGGGTAGCTGGGATTATAGGCATGTGCCACCATGCCAGGCTAACTAAGTTTTGCATTTTTAGTAGAGACAGGGTATCACCATGTTGGCCAGGCTCGTCTCGAACTCCTGGCCTCAAGAGATTCTCTCCACTTGGCCTCCCACAATCACACCTCCCACAGGGACTACAGGTGTGAGCCACTGTGCCTGGCTGACTCCTGTCTTTTAAGATTGTTCCTCGGAATATTTAAGGAAACTTAGAAAATTTGAATGAATGCTGCTGAATAGATTGAACAACTGTCATCAAACTTTGCAGTTTGTTTTTCTTATAAATGAAACTATTTTTAAACTATGACAATTAAAAAATATGATTCAAATAAGGTAGTAAGCTAACTTATGTTTGGGGTTTCCTTCTTATTTGTAGCTTAAAGAAAAATAAATGCTTACAGCTGTGACTTTTTTTTCTCTAGTATCTCCAGAGGCAGTTGGATTTTTGTCAGCTGTTGGGGTGTTTATTATCTTGATGCTGCTCCTTTTTCTCTATATTAATAAGAAGTTCTGTTTTGAAAATGTTGGCGGGTTTCCAGATCTTGGTTCAGAATACAGTACAAGGAAGAATTCACAAGATAAAATTTGTAAGTATCATATTGCTGCTTCTCTTGTTTGTTCTCTTTATCTGTACTATTATTTACTCATTTTAATATATACAATAAAAAGGTTGGTTGTGACGTACAATAAACTAATATTTGAGCTATCATTCTGTAAAAGATCTGTTGAGTAAATTATGTTCAGGTGTCCTTCTGTTGTTCATGAATTGCTAGTACATAAAGGTGAATTGTCTACTATCACAAAATGACATTCTAATTTTCATATGTAAGATATACTTTTGAGCCTATGATAGGAACAGATACGCTTGAGGAAGAAGGAAGTATGTTGTTACTTTATGTAGCATACTTCCATTGTCCAAGAAGCTCTTTAGAGAACTTTTTTCTCCACATCCCTAGAACGCTTTTGAAAGTGTTCACGCTTTTTCTTTACCTGCTATTTAATTTTCAGCTAATGGGTAATTTTATTGTTTGGAGGAGTTGGAGGTGGTTCTACTTAGTAACTTAATTTATATATAAATTGTGATGATAAAAAATAGTGTTCTGCTCCCTCCCTTGGCACCATATATTATAGTGTTACTGGATACTAGGAAAGATGAGGGCTGTAATACCATTCTTTCTTTTATGGAAACATTTTCCTTGGAATGTTTTTTTAATTACTACAAGAGTTTTTAAAATTTTCTATTTCCAAAGACTGGTTTATATAAATGATAGCAGAAACGAATTGGAAATTATAAAAGCAAAGTGTTAATTTAGAAGAATGTGATGAAAAATAGCTGAGAAATCTTGCTTTACTTATCTGTGTACAGAGATAAGTGTTGGAGATATGCTTTTCTCTTACATCTGATAACTTAAAAGGTGATAGCCCTGTTACTTACAAGAATCTATTAGTTATTAAATTATATTTTGTGACTTTTGCATTAAGAAACTATAAATAGTATTTTATACATTTTAATTTGGTTAAGTTCAATGTTTCTTATAATCCACTCCAGTCCTGCTTTTTGATCATTTGTGCAGAAAGAACTGGCTAAAAGTATCTCTTTACCGGCCTTTGGTAATTCTCTGGTTCAGCGTTTCTGGCTTTTCCTTTGTTTAATGACAACTTTGTTTATTAAGTACTCCCAAAGAGCTTTTTGTTTATGTGGATTTTATCTATTGATATGTACCATATTAGAGTTAAAACTGAGAAAATTTAAAATATTTATTTTTTAAAAAAACAAGACTGTTACACATTAATATAAATAACATCTTTAAATTTAAAAAAACTATCTTCCAAAACAAAAAGAAAATGGGGAAAAAATGGTGAGAAGAGTGATTTTGTTTTATACTTTTTGCAAATCTTTTTAATGACTAGCATAATGGAAGACAGCTGGTTTCTCATTTCTGCCTCTACATTCAATCTGGCATGTAGCCTCTGGATAACTCGTGTTCACTTGTGAGCCAATGAGAATGAAAGAGTTAAGTACCCCCTTGCTGTTATTGTAAAACTAGTCTTGACCTTGAGGATCCCTTGAAAATGTCTCAGGGAACTTTATTTTTCTGAGCCTTGTTTTTCTTTCACTTATTAAATAGGAATAATAATATTTACCTCCTAGAATTACTGTAAGATCAAGTAGGATAAAATGTGTCAATTACAATGCCTTGCATATAGTAGCCACTCAGCAAATGTCCACACCTCCTCTCCTCTAATCTTACCACTAGGCAGAATTGTTTAGATATTTCCCTCTAATATTTTTCTTAATTTGAAATAATACTGGGTAGTTTATTAGTAAGATAGGGTAGTTCCCTTACATAGACTATTAATAAGCAAACTAAAAGTACATAATAAAAATCCTTTTTATACTTCTTCTTTCAGGTATAGAATAAAAACCAATAGTATTTGAGGGAAAAATATTGTCTTGCTGCTGTTACAATAGCTGTGGAGTGAGAAAAAAATGTCATAACATTTAAACCAAGTGGTTTGATTTTTGTTTTTCGGAAGAATCTTTACTTCAGCATATTTCTTTCAATGCATAATGTATTTACAGAAAGATTGAAAGCTACAATGTGAATTGCTAATATTGAGCTGACGAATAGCAACATTTAAGTAAATGTTAAATTCAAGTTCCAAAGTGGTTGATATTTTGAGAAGAGAAAATTCTGTTACTGCACCTTTTAGGAACAAGGAATTAGAAAATGGCATTTTTCAGAAATTTCCAACAGAATCTGCCTTCAGTGTCCTCTCTGGTAGACACAATCAGTAGTGCTGTAGAGGATTTGACCACTGCTGTTGGGGAGGTCAGCTATGCTTTAACTGACTCAGTTGCTGAGCAGGTAACAAGTATGATAAGTGGCTTTCGCCCAGAAGAGGAAAGCTCTGTAGCAGAAGAAGCTGTAGACACTTGTAACCAAAAAAATGCCGGGTTAACAGAAGTCTCCAAAAACACTAATTGTCAGAAAACACAAGCCAATTTAGAGCATAGAGCAAAGCAAATAAATACTTGCAAAACTTCAGTTTCACAAAAGCAAGATCAAGGTATATATGAAGAAAGAGTATCTAAACATGTTAATGATAGGGAGCAGACTCTATCAGGATATCAAGATACTAGCAATACTGGTGATTCTTCTTTGAAAGGCTGCATGAATAATGGTGGGATATCAGTTATCAAACAGAATACAAGGGCTGGATCTATTTGTCAAGAACTTGAAAGTACCAACAGATGTAAAACAATTGGACTAGGAGTTTCCAATAATGGTAAGAATGATTTAAAGGAGGTAAGATATCAAGAAATGAAAGGAAATCAGAAGAATGCCAATGGAATAAACAAATTGTATGAGCAAAAGAAATACGTTGGTACAGATAATCGTGAAAAGGAAGAATATACTAAATCTCAACATGTATATTTGGGAAGAGATCAAGAGAATATGGGGCATTTCAATAAATATAAACATCTTCCCAATTTAGGGCATTCAGATCATTTAAAGAAAGCTGAAAAATGTGTTAAAAGTAAAACATCTAAAGGGAATGAATGTTCAGGAAATGCATGTTCTTTAAAAGGTATTTTGACAAGCAATAGACATATGACACAGAAATCTATTATAAAAGAAGACATACATCCAGCACCATCAACTAATTCTAAAGATAAGTTATCTGGGAAAATTGAAGAACAAATAAATTCAAAGAAATACTGTAAAGTGAAAGAAGACATAAAACCGAAGAAAACTGAGGCAATTTCTGCCAAGAAAGGAACAGCAAAGAGTAAAGATGAAAAATATTCTAAGTTAATACCAGAAAAAGGTGAGGTCTCCTAATGTTGGTGTGAATGATTAAATTTTCTCTTGATTTTTTAAAGTAGTAAAACATCATCCAAATTTCTCAGCTTTCCTATTCATGTGTCTACATTTAAGACTTTCTTGAATCCTTTTACTGGGAAACATTTTTAAAGCCATTCAGTAATTTTTCTAAAATTACTTTGAGAGCATTCATGTTATTTGTGCCGCTAAGTATTGCCCCTGGTCCCTGCATTATTTGGCCAACTTTTCAGCAGCCCTAGTTTTTCTTAATGTCCCTATTATGTATGTAATCATAGCAGAACTGAAAAGTCTTCTTAATGTCCTCGTGATCCGCCCGCCTTGGCCTCCCAAAGTGCCAGGATTACAGGCGTGAGCCACTATGCCCGTCCATTCTAGCAATTTTTTGATTGTCAGATTTAGTGATCTTTGGTAGGCCCAGTTTAGTTCTGATAGACTTACTGCTTAAAGTAGCAAAAATAATGTAAAATAGTTTACATATTATTTTATTCAGAAAATAATGGTAGAATGGACACTCATAATAAATACATTACAAGTAGCATGTGGGGTTTTTAACTTTTTAAATTTGTTTTCATTAAGAAGCATGCTAGTACCTAAAGAAACCAAATATTTCTAACATATTCCACAATATAGTCAGTACTAAACTTACGCATGTTCCCAAATGATTTTCAAAAGCTTTTTGATCCATAGGTTAACCCTTCATTTAGCTGAACGGTAATATTACTGGTACCTATGTTCCAGATTCTGACACAGGGTTTATAAGGTATAGAAAAAGGAGGAAGGCCGGGCATGGTGGCTCACGCTTGTAATCCCAGCACTTTGGGAGGCCGAGGCAGGTGGATCACGAGGTCAGGAGATCGAGACCATCGTGGCCAACATGGTGAAACACTATCTCTACTAAAAATACAAAAATTAGCCAGGCATGGTGGCATGCACCTGTAGTCCCAGCTACTCAGGAGGCCAATGCAGGAGAATCGCTTGAACCCGGGAGGTGGAGGTTGCAGTGAGCCGAGATCACGCCACTATACTCCAGACTGGCAACAGGGCGAGACTCCTCAAAAAAACCAAACAAACAAAAGAAAAAGGAAGGGTTTTCTTCTCTATTTCTAATGCAGGTTACGTTAGGTAATGTTTTTTAATAGGTGAAGTTTGGCCACAGACTAATTACCCTCCTCAAGAGACTCAAAACCTTTTGCTGCTTTAAGATCCCCACCGTGGTATCCAACAAAATGCTAACAGTTCTGCACTGGGAGTCAGAGGTCTTATGGCTCGGCCATCTCATTGTTGTCTAATAGTATTTTCTGCAACAACGAAAAAGTCTTACATCTCTGCATTGTTCCATACAGTTACCACTAGCTGCATGTGGCTGTTGAGCACTTCAAACGTGGCTAATAGCATGGGGAACTGGGTTTTAATTTCGGTTTAATTTTAATTAGTTTAAATAGCCACATGTGACTATTGGCTATGTATTGGGCAAGCACTGTCACAATACGTGACATTGGTGATAGCATTACCCATTTATGGCTTTATTTTACTGATTTAAAAACTAGGACTAGACTAGATGACATATAACCTCTTTCTAACTCTAAGCATTTAGTTTCTGTCCTGTATTTAAAAATTACTTATTCTGTAACTCCCACTCAAATTTCAGCCTCGATTTCTTTACTACAGATGATCTTAACTGACTATAAAGAGAAAAATAACCCTGTTGAACTAATGAATTTTAACTACTGTAGTCTCTTCATCTTTCTAGAATTGTTTAATAATTCTAAGAAAGTTGCACCATTGTGCAGTTTCAAAGTGGTTACCTTTTTAAAAAACTGGTAATAACTAGTGCTTTTTAGAGCAATAAAAAATTAAGACTTCCTGAAAGTTTTGTTTGAAATTTAGGTATATTTAAGTAAAATTTTCTTAGAAATTCTGCCTTTCACAAGCAGTAAGTGTTAACAGTTTGGTGTATATCCGTACAGATAGTTTTGTCTGTGCATACCTAGACTGCATTATGTGTGTGTACATGCCACGTGTGTGTATATATATTTTTGAAATGGGAATGTAATTATAACTTCTACTTTTTAACCTCCTTTTTTCTCATAACATGATATTGTAGTTATTCTTTCCCTGAGAGTTCTTTTAAGTTCACATCCTCATTTTTAATGACTGCATAGTATATCATTGAATAGATGTATCGTATTTATTTAAACAAAGCCCACTGTTGGACATTTAGGTTATCTCTTTTGCCATTAAATACAATGCAGTGAATTGTTTCAAAAATCTATCTTTACTCATCTGTTAATTAATTTCTTAGGCTGAATTCTTAGAAATAGAATTGATAAATTCCTGGAAATGGATCAGAAATATGCAGATTTAAAAGTCTGATATATTTTGCCAAATTGCTGTCTAGGAAAGTAGTATCAGTTATAATTTCACCAATAGTGTATACCTGTCCATTGCTGTATTTTACTGCTAGCACTGAGTATTATCAGTTTTGAAAATTTCAACCAAAACGAGAATCAGAAATGTGTCTTTTAATGTGAATTATTTGAATCAGATCCATAGTACTGGCAATACTTAGAACTTCACTTATGTGTTACTTATACTTCAAAAAATGTAAAATGGTAAGTATTATAATTTCCTTTATGTATAACATGGTTGAAAAATCCCTGTGACTAACACACATTATTTATATAATAGAATATACAAGCTGATCTTTTTCCAAAGCTTGGGCTTCTTATGTGAAAAAATTGTATTTCTTTAAATCTGAAAATTCAGGTTATATATGTGTATATGTGTGTGTGTATATATATATATTTGTGTATATATGTGTGTGTTTATATGTATAACTTCAGCAAATTTTCCATATTTGATTGCATAAAAATTTTCATTTCACAGGCCCAGCAGGGCCAGTTGAGGGGAGGGAAATTTTTTTTCAATTACAGTTTGTTCTTCATGTCATTCCAAATAGATAATTCCTACATGGACAAAGATGAGCATGGTTCGTCCTCTGAAAGTGAAGATGAAGCACTGGGTAAATATCATGAGGCCTTATCCAGAACACACAATTCCAGACTACCACTGGCAGATTCTAGACAAAAGAACTATGCTTGGGAAACAAGGCAGAAATACAGTCCTTTATCCGCAGAGTATGATGGATACAGTAGTGAAGCATCAATAGATGAAGGTAAGATGGGCTGTTTTATTTTTTTACATGACACACTATAGTATTCAATTACTTGTGCCTGAAATTCTAGGAATCTGTGGTTGCAGAATAAACAAGAGAGCTCACACAGTAGAGTCACATTTCTGGAAATGTAATTTATTCAAATTCATATCTTTGGGCTCAGGCCAAAAATCAAAACCAATACCAAAACACCCCAAAGCAAAAACCAAATAATTTACGTGATGTGATAATTGTAGCTCTCATTTCACAGTGAACATATGCTTAGCAAGCATGATATGGAAGATGTGAATCTGCTGTTCTCTCAGATGGAATCAGTTCTCTATACCTGTTATAGGAACTGATAGAGTTTAAGTCTCTCACGGTGTTGAATGTGATTCCAGTGTGTAAATGTATGCTGTTTCATTCAATATGGCTCCTAAACACCAGCCAAATGTTGCACATGGCACACAGCGGAAGAAATGGTAATCTGTTTTGTGCAGAAGGGAAAACTGTCTGAGATGAATTTATTGAGAGCTGGTACTATATTATACCATGCTTTAAAGGCAATTTAAGGGATTTTCAAGGATTTCAGTAATTTGAAGGATTATTTGTCTCTAATTGATTTTGTGTTATGTACTGAAATTGACTTTAAAACTCAACCTGTATAGAAGATGTCAGTCCATTTATACATGTTTTTACATCTTTCTGTGACATAAATAAGACAGGTTTTGCCATTAATTAAAGCATATTTATTTCCACATTTAAATAAATTGTTCACTTGCTTAATAGACTGTATGGGTGCTCATCATGATTATTATCTTTATACCCAGATATGAAGGGAAGAATAACATATCCTAGATATCATTTTTATCAGTATACATAAACACAAGCTATCCTTGATTTTGTAGCTGTGACTTAATGTTTTAGGGCCTATTACTATTGATGACTTTAAGTCTTATCCCAACATGTACAGTTGTCAAAGGGGATAAATCGTCTGTCACTGTATTTGGCTTCATGCCAACTAAAGATTAGTGCACCTCAATTCTTATGTCTGTTAGTACACAGATATAATAATAAATTAATCAAATACTGAATGATTACTATATGGTCATTATGAGATTCAAGGGAAAAGATAAAAAATATTTCACACGTACTCTACCCTCACAAATACAGTTTAGTACTAGGGAAAAGAAGACATGTGCTTACTAAGTTAATTAAATAATGCAAAGCAGTAAAACCAGTCCCCAAGTTATGTACACCTCTGTTACAAGAATAGTAGAGCAGGAAGAGAATGTGTTTTGAGATCTGGTCCTTATTAACATTCTGGCCATATCTCTTAACATATTAGCTGTGAGACCTTTGGCAATATAGTTCATTGTTTTTAGATTTCTTTCATTGTCTGTAAAATATGAGTAATACTGAACTGGTAGGGTTGCCATGAAAATTAAATGATAGATGTGGTAAAGTTTTTAGCAGAGTGTCTGATAGCTCATAGGTAAGTGATAAGTTAATGTAGCTAATTATAATGGTAGTGAAAACAGTGATGGTCATGAGCAAGCCCTGAGTGTGCATTCCCTTTTTGCAGGTGTACATTTAGGATTTATTTTCTATTCATTTCTCTTTCCTCTCACCCCAACACCCCTCTACTGTCTTGAGCACGTCTCGGTAGTTCTGTTAGTCTAGCCTGACTTTATAGACTATGGAAAGAGCAGTGAGGAGAGAGATACAACTTAGGTGCTTTTACTGTTCTTGCCCTGACCTCTGCAAGTGGTCCAAGTGTCCCAGAATCACTTTCTCATTTTAGTTTACCCATATATTTAGGAGCTATCCTGTACTTTTTTACACATTTCTACCCTAAATTATTTGATGAAACACTTAATTTTAGGCATTCCGAGATTAGATTTATTTATTTTATAAACATGAAAAGCTTTTGTGAACACTTTTTCGCAGTCATACACTGCTAGATACTGTGGATATGAAGATCATAAGCTTGTTTCTCTCAAAAAGCCTACTGACGGCTGGGCACGGTAGCTCACGCCTGTAATCCCAGCACTTTGGGAGGCTGAGGCGGGCAGATCATGAGGTCAGGAGATCAAGACCGTCCTGGCTAACATGGTGAAACCCCGTCTCTACTAAAAAATAGAAAAAATCAGCTTGGTAAAACAAAATCATTTTTTACTAAACAAAAATCAGCTGGGTGTGGTGGCCGGTGGCTGTAGTCCCAGCTACTCAGGAGGCTGAGGCAGGAGAATGGCATGAACCCGGGAGGTGTATCTTGCAGTGAGCCGTGATCGCGTCACTCACCCCAGCCTGGGCGACAGAGCAAGACTCTGTCTCAAAAAAAAAGAAAAAAGCCTACTGACTGGAGGAGGAAAATCAGTGAGTGTATATGTAATGTAATATGATGAGAGGTCTGTTAGTCACATGAACAAAGTGCAGTAGAAATATAGAGGAGAGAAAAAAAAGAAAAACTGTTTTGAGATGGAGTCTCACTCGGTTGCCCAGGCTGGAGTGCAGTGGCATGATCTTGGCTCACTGTAACCTCTGCCTCCTGGGTTCAATAGATTCTGCTTCCTCAGCATCCCGAGTAGCTGGGATTACGGGTGCGTGCCACCATGCCCAGCTAATTTTTGTACTTTTAGTGGACATGGGGCTTTACCTGGCTGGTCTCGAATTCCTGACCTTCTGATCTGCCCACCTCGGCCTCCCAAAGTGCTGGGTTTGCAGGCATGAGCCACTGCACCCAGCTGATAAAACTTTAAAAAGTAAAAATAATAAAAGATACACAGAGTAGGAGGTAATTTCGATTTTGGGAGATAGGAATCTCAGGAAGTCTAATGGGGTCTAGGTGAGCTGGACTTGAGTGAGAATTATTTCAACAAGCATGGAATAGGGCTTTCATGCAATCATGAATCCAAAAGAAAGTGTATTTCAGCGCCTCTAACTTGGGATCTTTGTTCGAAGAAGGGGAATGCCTTGCTCAGTAGTTTTTAAGCAGGAGAGTGTGATACAATGTAGAGAATATTTCAGTGATGGAGAGAAATCCACTTGACTCCGGCATAGCTGCATCTATACACATACATCTGAGGGAATAGGAGTTAAAATTGAAAAGAGAGATGAGGTCGAAGGCCTGGAGTGCCCCCTGACTAGGAAGATAGCGTTTAATTTGTTTGCCAGTGAGAATTTGCTGAAGTGTTTTTTACTAAGGAACCGTAATCAAGATTGTGCTTCAGAAAGATTAATTTAGCAGCAAGTGGACTGTCAGAAAAGATACCAGTTGAGGAGATCTATGGGGTAGTATATGTGGAAAATGATAGAAGTCTGAATTACAGTAGTGGCAATAGAAATAAAGTTAGATAGGAGAGCAATTATTGAGGTAGAATTTACTGGATTTAGGATCTGAATGTGTTTGGAACATTTGGAAAAAGAAAGGAAACATCGGAGATGACTGATTTCCATCATGTATGGTGAGGAGAATGATGACGTCATTAATATAAATATGAAATCCAGAGAGGGACCTGTGTTTGGTTGGAAGGGGGCAGTGGATAAGAGATATAATAAGTGATTTTACCTAGTGATAAGGCAGGATATTTAAGCAGTTGGAAATGGCTATCAAGCTTGTAATCATGAATGCATTTGAGGGAGAAGTTTTCAGATCATATATGCTTAGAGAATAGAAACTATGGGCATGAATTAAATTGATGAAGGAGAATGCGTGGAGAGAAAAGATCAGAGAATCATTTCCTTTGACAGGAGAATTAGGGGGTGTCATGAAAAGACATAAAGAAACAGTAAAAGAGATAAAGAGGAGATTCAGGAAAATGTTATATTTTATAAGCCTTGGAAGAAAAGTTTTACAACAAGAAGGAAGGCAGCGTGGTTGGGGAGGGTGATAATTCAGATAAACCCGTTTGTCCAGTAGAAGTTGATCAATCATTTTCAATTAGAGTTTTAGGAGAGTAATAAGGAAGTCAGATTGAGTGTTGTTAAGGAGAGGATAAGTGGTAAGGAAGTACACATTTGCTGCCTAGGCTTTCTTACCATCTATTCTCTCCTTATCAACTCTGAGAGTCAGAGAGGTGGTTGAGGGGTTTTGTTTGTAACCCAACTGTTCACTTTCTTTCTCTCACCCACTGATACTCCCCTCTGTTATATGTTTGGGAAAGAAGGGGATTTGCGTCTCCACCTGGTGGTTGCCCCTTGGCAAAGCTGCCTCTGCAGAAACTGCTACTTTGTGGCTGATCACCCACCTAAGAGAACTGCTGGGTGCAGTTCTCTTGGTAGGACTTCATTCATTGTCTTGTGTGAGTAGAAAATAAATGACACACAAGTAAAGAGATGAATAGAGTAAGTTACATTTCTTATTGCTGTGATCCTGTAGTCTGCATGTGACCATCACACAAGTTTATAAAGGTTAAACTTGACTAATGTGAGTTAACTAAAGGGAATCACAAGGTAGAAGGAAAAATATTTAAAAATATACATTTTTTTTACATGGCATAATATTTACCTCATTAATGCTAATAAGGAACCTTTAGTCTATTTCTCAACAGCCTAAGTAATTCCAGTTGAGAAACTTTGGAACAGCCAATTTTGAAAACAAATCTGCAGGAGTAGAGAAGATTAGAGAGGACCTGAAGAGGTATTAGGAGACACCAGTGCAAGAGAAATTTTACCAGGTAGCGAGGACTGCCATTTATTGAGTTCCTACCATGTGCCTCACTCTGTTTCTGTTATGCTGTCATATTTAATTTTCATTGCCATGTATGGTGGTAGGTAAGATTCTACAGAATTGAAGTGACTTTAAGTTGATTATTTTTTTAACCCAAAGTCACACAGCAAGATAAAAACTATACTTGTCAAGTCGACGGCAAAATGAATGTTATTTGGCTTTCATTAGGTCATCACTTCTACTTTAATATTTCCCCTAAGTCTATTTCATACAAGATGAACCCCTTCAATTGGTCCTTTAGAGCAGGTTATATGTTATAAATCTGAAATACACATATTCTAGAAAAAGTAAGAAAATGTAATGGCATATTTGTTGATCATATTTTCTCCTCTAGGTGGCCATATTAATCTTCTTTTTTTTTTTTTTTTTTTGAACTACAAAAAGGATGGTATCTGTAAGAAACTTTTCTAGAATAAAGAAACATTAAAATAATTTATCAAATCCTTTTGTTCCCAATTTTAATTTATTTTTGCTGTGTTGGGCTTAAAATTAAGGGCATTTTCTGATAAACCACTCTAGTTTTAAAAAGGTCAGTGTCAAAATATGGTTTGTGGGTATCTTGTTTAGTTGATGAGCTAGACCAACCTCTGAAATTCATTCACGCTAATTAATACGTTCTATTTTTATATTAGATAGAAGCTTATTAAAGATGATTCTATATGAAGATCAAGTTCAGTGTAAAATTACTAGAATGTCTTTTGTTATTGATAGCTTTTTATTATTAGTTTACCATAGAGATTACATAGATATATATTATGGAAAGCTGTATTATTAAATTTACATTATTTATTGTGGGGCAAGTTAATATAAAACACCATGGAAAAATAATTTTCAGCATCACTTATGTCTTAGGGTGTATAGCTTACACACACACACACACACACACACACACAGCCCTACTTGTCATTCTCTTTCTGTTATAGCTATACCACAAGCTTCATTCTATTAATTTTGATGTTACCTTAAAATTAGGACTACCAAAATATATTTATTTATTCCTTTTATTTATATTTTACTCTTATAGTAATTTAATATTTAAGAGTAATAGATTGTTAATATTTCCTTTAAGTCCATTTTAACTGTTATATTAAAAAAGTTTTAATTAATTTTCATAATTTCTTTGCAAAGTGGAAAAGTACTAAAAATTCTCTCTGTATTTTCCAGAATTCTTTGGTATAAAAATAGTGTAGTGACTTTGAATAAAGTTAGGTATATTACATTTGACTCTTGAATAACCTAGGACTTAGAGGCACTGATCCCCCCGTTCAGTCAAAAATTCACATATAACTTTTGATTCACCAAAAACTTAACTACTGATAGCCAACTACTGTTGACTGGAAGCCTTTATTGATAATATTAACAGTCAATTAATGCATATTTTAAATTTTATCTGTATTATATACTGTATTATTACAGTAAAGTAGGCTAGAAAAAAGAAAATGTTATTAAGAAAATTGTAAGGGGACTTGGGCGCAGTGGCTCATGCCTATGTCTCTACAAAAAAATTTTTAAAAACTAGCCAAGCCTGGTGGCCCATGCCTGTAACCTTAATTTCTCGGGAGGCCAAGTCAGGAGGCCCACTTAAGCCCAGGAGTTTGAGGTTGCAGTGAACTATAATCACGCCACTACACTCCAGCCAAGGCAACAGAGTGAGACCCTGTTCCAAAAAAATAATAATAATAAGGAAAAGAAAATATATTTACTGTTCATTAAGTAGACATGGATTATCAAAAAGGTCTTCATTCTTATCTTCATGTTGAGTGGGCTCTGGAGGAAGAGGAAGGGTTGGTCTTGCTGTCTCAGGTGCCAGAGATGGATGAAAATCTATTTATAACTACACTCACACAGTTCAAACTCCTGTTGTTCAAGGGTCAACCATACATGTTTATTTAGATTTTTGGTAAACTTTTTTCTTAATTTCAGATTTTTGTTTATGAACATCTCTCCTCTAAGGAATTCTTTATCATGTGTATATTTTTAAAATATGGCCAATTTGAAGAGGAAATAATCTTGACTCTTATTTTACTGCAACTTTGGTGTTTTGGAGATCTTTTTATGTGATGGGATTAATTCCTCCCAATAGTGTAGAATTTTATTTTATTTTTCACATCTACAGTATTTATTTTTCTCTTTTTATTCCTTATTGTGATAAAATATATATAGCACACAACTTATCATTTTAATAATGTTTAAATGTACAGTTCAATGTCATTAAGTATATTCACATTGTTGAACAACCATCATCGCTATTTCATCTCTAGGATTTTTTCATCATCTTAAATGGAAACTCTATACCCATTAAAAAATAAGTCTTTTATTCTCTCATCCCAGCCTCGAATAACCAATATTCTACTTTCTGTCTCTATGAATGTGACTACTCTGGGTAGCTCATATAAGTAGATTCATACTCTATTTGTCCTTTTTTTGTCTCGCTTATTTCAGTCAGCATGATGTCATCAAGATTCATCCACGTTGTAGCATGTATCAGAAGTTTATTCCCTTTTTTTCTTCAATTTTAAAATAGTGGTAAAATACACATAACATAAAATTTACCATCTCAATCATTTTTAAGTGTACAGCTCAATAGTTTTCAGTCCAATTGTTGTGTACCATCACCACTATCCATCTCTAGAACTCTTCATCTTGCAAAGCTGAACTCCATACCCATTAAACAACTTTCCATTCACCCTTCCCCCAACCCTGGCAGTTACCATTCTTTTTGCCTCTGTGGTTTTAACTACTCTAAGTACTTCATATAAATGGAATCATATCCTATTTGTCTTTTTGTGACCAACTTATTTCACTTAGCATAATGTCCTCAGTTTCATCTGTGTTACAGCATGTATCAGAATATTCTTCCATTTTAAAGCTGAATAATACTCTGTGTTGTGCATGTGCCATATTTTGCTTAACCAATTATCCATTGGTGAACACTTGTATTGCTTCTGTGTTTTAGCTGTTGTGAATAATGCTGCTATGCACATGGGTGTACAAATATCTCTTTGAAACTCTTCTTTCAGTTCTTTTGAGTATGGACCCAGAAATGAAATTGGTGGATCGATGGTAATTCTATTTTTAATTTTTTTAGGAACTGCCATACTATTTTCCACAGTGACTATACTATTTTACATTTCCTCCAGTAGCGTACAAGGGTTCCAATTCCTCCACCTCCTAACCAACACTTATTATTGTCTGTTTTTTCAAAATAATAGCCATTCTAATAGGTATGAGGTGATATCTTACTGTAGTTTTGATTTACATCTCCTTAATTATTAGTGATACTGAACATCTTTTCATGTGCTTATTGGCTGTTTGTATATCTTTTTTTTTTGAGAAATGTCCAAATCTTTTGCCCATTTTAGATTCACGTTGTTTGTTGGTTGGTTGTTGAGTTTTAGGAATTCACCATGTATTTTAGATATTAATCTCTTATCAGACACACAGTTTGCAAATATTTTTTCCCATTCTGGACTGGCATTTTTTACTCTGTTGATAGTATCTTTTGATAGACAAAATGTATTAATTTTCATGAAATCCACTTTGTGTATTTTTTGTTGTTGTCTGTGCCTTTGGTGTCATGTCCAAGAAATCTGCCAAATCCAATGTTGTAAAGCTTTTTCCCTATGTTTTCTTCTAAGAGTTTTGTAGTTTTAAGTCATAGTTATGATGTGATCCATTTTGAGTTAATTTTAAAATATGATATTAGGCAAGGGTTCAGTTTTATTCTTTTACATTTGGATATCCAGTTTTCCCAGAACGTTTGTTGACAAGGCTCTTCTACATTGCATGGTCTTGGTCCCCTATCAAAAATCCTTTGACCGTATATGCAAGGTTTTATTTCAGGACTTTCTGTTTCATTCCATTGGCCTATATGTTTGTCTTTGGCCAGTACAACAGTGTTTTGATTACTGTAGCTTTATAGTACATTTTGAAATCAAGAAGTTTGAGTCCTCCAGCTATGTTTCTCTTTTGCAGAATTGGGATCTCATTGGATTCCATATGAATTTCAGGATGTTTTTCTATTTCTGCAAGAAACGTTATTGGAATTTTATGGAGGTGGCATTAAATCTGTAAATCACTTTGAGTATTATTGACATCTTAATATTAAGTTTTCTAAGCATCAACATAGTGTGTCTTCTCATTTATTTATGTCTTTCTTTTGGAAATGTTTTAGTTTTCATTGTACAAGCCTTTCACCTCCTTAGTTAAGTTTATTCCTGAGTATTTTATTCTTTTTGATGTAATTGCAAATGGAATTGTTTTCTTAGAAATTTCCTTTTCAGATTGTTCATAATTAGTGTATAGAGATGCAGCTGATTTTTTAAATGTTGATTTTGTATCCTGCTGCTTTGCTGGATTTGTTTATTAGTTTTTTGTTTGTTTGTTTGTTTGTTTGTTTTTAGTGGAGTCTCGCTCTGTTGCCCAGGCTGGAGTGCAGTGGTGTGATCTTGGCTCACTGCAACCTCTGCTTCCTGAGTTCAAGTAATTTTCCTTCCTCAGCCTCCCAAGTAGCTGGGATTACAGTTTCCTGCCACCATGCCCATGCCCAGCTAATCTTTGTATTTTTACTAGTGATGGGGTTTCACCATGTTGGCCAGGCTGATCTTTAACTACTGACCTCAAGTGATCCGCCTGCCTCAGCTGCCCAAAGTGCTGGGGTTACAGGTGTGAACCACTGCACCTGGTCTGATTTGTTTATTAGTTCTAGCAGTTTTTTCTAAGGTGGAATCTTTAGGATTTTCTGCATAGAAGATCATATAATCTGTGAGCAGAGATAATTTTTTTCCTTTTCACTTTGGATGCCTTTTATTTCTTTTTCTTGCCTAATTGCTCTGGCTAGGACTTTCAGTACTATGTTGAGTTGAAGTGGTGAAAGTAGGCATGCCTGACTTTTTCTTGATCTTAGAGGATAAGGTTTCAGTCTTTTATCATTGAGTATGATGAAGTGAGGAGTGTTTTAGGAAAGTATGTCAACTTTCTCTGTTGTTGGGATTCATGCATGTCTGTGCGTGGCTGTTGGACAGGGAGGAGAGTATGAGAGAAGATCACTTATAAGAACAGTTTCTTGAGAAAGGTTTAGGAACCAGACATGGTGAACTGGCTCAGTAATAAAACTAATTAGTATGGGAAGGCAGTGTTTTGTTTGTTTTGTTTTGTTTTGTCGAGACAGGTTCTCAATCATTTGCCCAGGCTGGAGTGCAGTGGCACAATGATGGCTCACTGCAGCCTTGACCTCCTGGGCTCAAGCAGTCTTCCACCTCGGTCTCCTGAGTAACCGGGACTATAGGTGTGCACCACCATGCCTGTCTTTTTTTTTTTTTTTTTTTTTTTGGTAGAAATGGGGGTTTCTCCATGTTGCCCAGGATGGGGCAGTTTTAAATATAGCTTGCTATCTGTATCTGTTGATAGTATCGTATGGTTTTTCTTCTTCAGCCATATGTGATGGATGGATTACATTCTTTCATTTTCAAATGTTGAACCAGCCTGGCATACCTGGAATAATACTCAGTTGGTTGTGGTTTTTATTCATTATTGGACTTGATTTGCTAATGATTTGTTTGGGATTTTTGAATCTTTCTTCATGGAGACATTGGTCTGTAGTTTTCTTTTCTTGTAATAGCTTTGGTATTAGGGTGATGCTGGCCTCGTAGGATGAGTTAGGAAATATTCACTCTACTTCCGTCTTCTGAAAGAGAGTGTACAGAATTGGTATAATTTCTCCCATAAATGCTTGGTAGAATTTACCACTGAATCCAAAATTTCTGCTTTGGAAAGTTAATAATAATTGATTCAATTTTTAAATAGGTATATACCTATTCTGGTTGTCTGTTTCTTCTTGTGTGAGTTTTGGAATACTGTGTGTTTTAAGGAATTGGTTTATTTCACCTAGGTCATCAAATTTATAGGCATAGATGTTGTTTATAATATTCCTTTGTTATCCTTTAATATCAATGTGGCCAGTGGTGGTGGAGATTGCTATCTGTTTCTCAGGTTGTTTTCCTGTTATAGCTTTTACCTGATTCATGCCTGAGTTTTGTGAAGAGCAAGGAGGCCATTGTAAGACCTCAAAAACCTGTTTTAATAAATCCTGTAATGCCCACCTATTGTTGTTTAGGGATTTTTTTCTAAAAGAAGGTAACAAGAAGGAGAGAAATTTATTCTTTCCTTCTTTGCTGTGGACTACTGTGCACTTTAGCATCTTCAGGACAAATAAGGGACAACTAGCAGAGAATGATTATGCCCGGAAGTAGAACAGGAAAGTGATACCTGGTGGAGCATTTAAATGCCATAGCAGAGTTAAGTGTCTTCCTTTTTTCTCTTCTTCCTATGGTCTTTTTTTTTTTTTTTCTCCCCCCCAGAGAAGGATGTCATTGGAATCAGCTGAAGATGCTGGATTAAGAAAGATTAGGCCGGGCGCGGTGGCGCAAGCCTGTAATCCCAGCACTTTGGGAGGCCGAGACGGGCGGATCACGAGGTCAGGAGATCGAGACCATCCTGGCTAACTAACACGGTGAAACCCCGTCTCTACTAAAAAATACAAAAAACTAGCCGGGCGAGGTGGCGGCGCCTGTAGTCCCAGCTACTCGGGAGGCTGAGGCAGGAGAATGGCGTGAACCTGGGAGGCGGAGCTTGCAGTGAGCCGAGATCGCGCCACTGCACTCCAGCCTGGGCGACAGAGCAAGACTCCGTCTCCAAAAAAAAAAAAAAAAAAAAAAAAAAAGATTAAGTACACTGCCATCATTTACCTCTAACTCAGATATTTTTGTATAGTACCGACAAAACAGAATGGTATCAATGCAGTTGAATTTCAATAGCATACCAGCTGCTTCTGAAATAATTAAGTAAGCAGTGTTTTCTACCAGTTCTTCCTACTTTTGTCTCTTGTATTACCTTTTTATCACCATCTTTTACCTTTAGGTTGCCCTAAGCACTTCATCAGGTTTGTCCCACACCAAGTATCTCTTCTTCTCAAATCGTGTTTTCCTCTCTTACCAGTAGAAAGATTCTTTACCACTAGAAGTTTCCAAGTTATCGTTTATTTCCTTTCTAAAAATGGAAGTAAAAAGGGGGAGCAGAGGAAAACCTAGCTTCAGTTAGAGTATTAAACCATGTGAAATCATACTTGTTTATGATATTAACTCCTCATACCCGCTTCTTTCATTTTTTGTATGAGTGACTCTGACTGTAGTACCCAGTAAAAAAAACCCATCATGGGAAGTAGAGTGTAAATATTAATAGTTACAAATAAATACAGTAACAGAAGAATATATCAATTCTGTTGGTTTTTTATTTAAATACTTACTATGAAGACAATAATTAGAAGCTGATTAATTTAGCTATACTCTTCTCCTAGTTTACTCTTCCATGTTTTCCATTCTACTAATTGTTTGTGATAGAAGCTTACCTATACATTTGCACTGTTTATTTATGTACTCTCTAAATTTGTTCATAGTACTCCCCAAATTATTGCATTTTCAATTTTTTTTTTTTTGCCTTAAAACTGAGTTTTAATATGGGACAGGATCATTTAAATATCCTTTCTTTCCAGTTACTGCTATAGTACAAACTAGAATAAGAATTAGGGGAGACAAAAAAAGTAGAAGTCAGTTATAATAGTGAAAACATACATTGAAATGTTCAGATGATAATGTCAGAAGAACATGTCCCGTCTGTCCTCTCTTGAAGCAGATATTAATCAGGGTTTGAGTTTTGAGAAACATAAAGAAAAGAGACCTGACTGAATGCAAACTTTTATTGGACCATAGGGGTAGACTGTGAGAGTTGAGCTAAAGATATAAATATATACATTATACTTTATGGTAATGTGTTTCTCTGGCTTCATTCATGTTAAATAATTACAGAGCCATTTTAAAGAGGTAAATATCAACTGAATATCATTAGTTTTGGGTGAAATATAATTGAGATTCTGTTTATTTTAATGCATAATTCTGAAAAATCTTTCATCTAAGCAATCTTAATGTGGAGCTCTCTTTTTGAGATTTCCTACCTTTGAGAAAATAAATTACATTGAAATCTTTGATGTGTGAGTCAAAAATTACCTTGAGAATATAAGAGGTGTTTTGACGCCTTAGAATATCTCTTTCATTTTGCTTGATGTGTACTCATAAGGGTAAAGATTTTCCTAGAAGATCAGATTATATTTAAGTCTGAGTTGCTGAAATGCCATCCACCAAAAGTAAGATCATTTAAATGGATTTTGAATCTTAGTAAGGCAGTTATTTACTATTCAGATGGTTATGAAAAAAGCATTTGGCTTTTTATAATTTAACCAATCTTTTAGTCGTTGTGCCTTGATTTTAGTAGGTAACTGAAAAACGTATCATGGGATTTTGGTCATTGGTAACTTTGAAAATGCTTCTTTAATTAAGTATAAATTTAATAAAGCATAACACTTTATAAGGAAAATATTTATACCCTTAAACATTTTTACTTGTTCCTCAAAGAAAGAATATACCCTTAAATTTTTTTATAATTTCATAGTGAACAGCTTTTTAAAGATGATGGATTACAATATTTTGGAAGTCTGGAAAATCCGTATTTTTAGTACATTAATAAAAAGTTCTGCAAATAACAATAGCTATACTTTATTAATGATTATGTGGTAAATAATATTGTAAACATTTTACATAAATTAACTCATTTAATCTTCAAAATAACCATAAGGGACAAGTTTTATTAGTGTCCATATTTTGAAGATGAAGAAACAAACACAATGAGGTTAAGGAACTTAGGTCTAAGGTTAATAGCAAGTATATGGCAGGGCCAAAATTTAAATACACTGTGTCTGCCGTCAGAGCTAATGCACCAAACTCCTCCACTGAAATAACTTAGATAACATAATATGAGAAAATTTTTTGTGTGTAACTGTTACACCCAGGTAAATCTTTATTGCTGTTTTATTTTTATTGTGTAAGTAATACATGTTCATTATAGAAAAATCAGAAGTTAAAATTTATATATATATTTTTTTCTTTTTTTTTTTTTTTTTAAGTAGATGTAAGGGTTGTAAGTACAGTGTTGTTGCATAGATATATTGCATAGTGGTGAAGCCTGGGCTTTTAGTGTAACCATTACCCAAATAGGGTACATTGTACTCATTAGGTAATTCTCATCCCTCACCCACCCACTTTCCCTCTCACTTTTCTGAATCTTCAGTTTCTATTATTCCACTCTCTATGTCCACGTGTAAATATTACCTAGCTTCCACTTGTAAGTGGGATCATGCAGTATATGACTTTATGCTTCCGAGTTATTTTACTTAAGATAATGACCTCCAGTTCCATCCATGTTGCTGCAAAAGACATGATTTCAATTTTTTATGACTGAGTAGTATTCCATGGTATGTGTAAACCACATTTTCTTTATTCAGTCCTCTGTTGAACACTTAGGTTGATTCCGTATTTTGCTATTGTGAATAGTGCTGTGATAAACATGTAAGTGCAGGTATCTTTTCTGATATAATGATTTCTTTTCCTTTAGGTACATACCCCAGTATTGGGATTGCTGGATCGAATGGTAGATCTACTTTTAATTCTTTCAGAAATCTCCATACCGTTTTCCTTAGAGGCTGTACTAATTTACATTCTCACCAACAGTGTATAAGCATACCCTTTTCTCCACATCCTCGCCAACATGTTATTTTTTGACTTCTTAATAACAGCCATTCTGACTGGTGTCATATGCTTGTTGACCATTTGCAAAATTGTATGCCTTCTTTTGCAAAATGTCTGTTCATTTCCTTTGCCCACTTTTTCATAGGGTTATTTGGGGGATTTTGGTTGAGTTGTTTGCATTCCTCATAGATTCTGGATATTATTACTCCTCTATCAGAGGCATAGTTTGGAAATATTTTCTCCCATTTTTCAAGTTGTCTGTTGACTGTGTTGATTGTTTTTTGCTGTGCAGATGCCTTTTAGTTTATATAGTCCCATTTGTCTATTTTTGTTTCTGTTGTTTTTGCTTTTGATGTCTTAGTCATGAATTCTTTGTCTAGGCCAATGCCCAGAGGAGTTTTTCTTAGATTTTCCTCTAGGGTTTTTAAAGTTTCCAGACTTGTATTTAAGTGTTTAATCTATCTTGAGATAATTTTTGTATGTGGTGAGAGATAGGGGTCCAGTGTCATTTTTCTGCATATAGTAGAGGAATGGAAATCCAATTTTCCTAGCACCATTTATGGAATAACATGTCATTTCCCCAGTGTATGTTTCGGTTGACTTTGTTAAAGATCAGTTATTTCTGGGTTCTCTATTCTGTTCCATTCATCTGTAAGTCTATTTTTATACCAATACCATGCTGTTTTGGTTATTACAGCCTTACAGTATAATTTGAAGTCAGGTCATGTAGTGGTTCCAGCTTTGTTCTTTTTGCTTAAGATTATTTTGGCTATTTGGGCTCTTTGTTGGTTCTGTCTGAATTTGGGGATTGTTTTTTCTAATTCTGTGAAAAATAATATTGATATTTTGATAGGGATTCCATTGAATCTATAGATCACTTTGTGTAGTATGGTCATTTTAGTAGTATCAACTCTTCCGATCCCTGAGCATGAATTGTCTCTTCATTTGTTGGTATCATTGGCAGTTTCTTTTGTCAGCGTTTGGTAGTTTTCCTTGTAGAAATCTTTCACCTTCTTGGTTGAATGTAGTCCTAGGTATTTTATTTTTTTTATTTTTGTAGCTTATTATAAATGGAATTGCTGTCCTGATTTGGATCTCAGCTTATTGTTGGTGTATAGAAATGCTGCTGATTCCTGCACATTGATTTTGTATCCTGAAACTTTACTGAATTTATCAAACCTTGAAGTCTTTTGGAGGAGTCTTTAGGAGGAGTCTTTAGAGAGATGATTATTTTAGGCATAAGATTATATCATCAGCAAACGGAGATAATTTGACTTATTTTTTCCAATTTGGATAACCTTTCTTTCTCTTGCATGATTGCTCTGCCTAGGACTTCCTAGTACTAGGAATAGGAGTGGAAAAAGTGAGCATCCTTGTCTTGTTCCAGTTCTTAAGGGGGAATGCTTTCTTTTACCCATTCAGTATGATGCTGGCCGTGAGTGTGTCGCTTATGGCTTTTATTATTTTGAGATATGCTCCTTCTATATCTGGTTTGTTGAGAGATTTTATCATGAAGGGATGCTGAATTTTATCAAATGCTTTTTTGGCATCTATTGAGATGATAATATAGTTTTTGTTTTTAATTCTGTTTATGTGGTGAATCTCATTTATTGATTTGCATATGTTGAACCATCCTTGTATCCCTGGAATAAATCCCACTTGATCATGGTGTATTATATTTGTGATGTACTGCTGGGTTCAGTTTGCTAGTAATTTGTTGAGGATTTTTGCATCTATGGTCATTAGGGATATGGATCCGCAGTTTTCTATTTTGGTTATGTCTTTGGCTGGCTTTGGTGTAAGGGTGATATTGGCTTTGTAGAATGAGTTGGGGAGAATTCCTTTTTTCTTGATTTTTTTGGAAACAGTTTCAGTAGGATCGGTATCAGTTCTTTGTATGTCTCCTAACATTTGGCTGTGAATTTTTCTGGTTCTGGGCTTTTTTGTTGTTGTTGGAAGATTTGTTATTATTTGTTCAGTCTCACTACTCATTATTGGTCTGTTCAGAATTTTTGTTTCTTCCTGGTTCAATCTTGGGAGATTGTATGTTTCTAGGAATATATCCATTTCCTCTAGGTTTTCTAGTATGTAAGTGTAGAGATGTTCATGTAGTCTCTGATAATCCTTTGTATTTCTGTGTTGTCACTTGTAATGTCTCCTGTTTAAAATTTCTGATTGTGCATATTTGAATCTTCTTTCCTCTTTTAATTTGTTTGTCTTGGTAGCAGCCTATCAATTTTTCAAAGAACCACCTTTCATTTGGTTGATCCTTTGTAATTTTTTGGTCTCCATTTTGTTTAGTTCTGCTCTGATCTTTGTTGTTTCTTTTCCTCCAGTAATTTTAGGTTTGGTTTTCTCATTCCTTAAAGTGCAACATTGGGTTGGTGATTTGTTATTTTTCTGGCTTTTTAAAATTGTTGTTGTTGTTGTTATTAATAAAGGCACATAGTGCTGTAGACTCCCTCTTAGCATTGCTTTTGCTGTATCTCAGAGATTTTGGTATGTTGTGTCTTCATTTTCATTCATTTCAGAAATATTTTAAATTTCTGTTTTAATTTTGTCATTGATTCAAAGATCATTCAGGAGCAGTTTGTTTAATTTCCATGTATTTGTGTAGTTTTGAGCTTTTCTCCTGGAATCGATTTCTAGTTTTATTCCATTCTGATCCAGGAAGATATTTTATATGATTTTGATTTTTAAAAAAATTTATTGAGACTTGTTTTGTGGCCTACTATGTGGTCTATGTTGGAGAATATTCCATGCACTGATGAGAAGAATGTATATTCTGTGGTTGTTGGGTAGAATATTCTGTAAATTTCTGTTAGGTCCATTTAGTCTAAAGTCTAATTTAAGTTCAGTGTTTTTCTTTGTTGATTTTCTCTCTTGATGATCTGTCTCATGCTGTCAGTGGGATGTTGCAGTCCCCCACTATTATTGTATTGCTGTCTCTCTTTTCCTAGATCTAGTCATATTTGTTTTATGAATCTGGGAGCATATAAATTTCGGATTGTTACATCTTGTTGAATTGATCACTTTATCATTATATAATGCCCTTCTTTGTCTTCTTTTATTGTTGTTGATTTTAAAATCTGTTTTATCTGATATAAATATAGCTATTCCTACTTACTTTTGGCTTCCGTTTGAATGGAGTATCTTTTTCCACTCTTTCACCTTCAGCCTTGGTGTCCTTTCCAGTTAGGTGGGTTTCTTGTAAGTAGCATCTGGTTGTGTCATGTTTTTTACAAATCTGTTGTACCAATGTTTATCTTTTAAGTGGAGTGTTTAAGGCATTTATGGTCAAGATTAATATTGATATATAGGATTTCATCTTGTCATAATGTTTACTGTTACCTAGTTGTTTTGCAGTCTCATTTGTGTAATTGTTTTGTAAGATCTATGAGTTTTATACTTTTGTGTGTTTTTATGATGGTGATTATCAATCTTTCATTTCCATAGTTAGAATTCCCTAGAGTATTTCTTGTAGGCCTGGTCTAGTGGTAATGAATTCCCTTAGCACTTTCCTGTTTGGGAAAGACTAGTCTCTTTCATTTATGAAGCTTATAGTAGTATGATAACAAATTCATGGTTGACAGGTTTTGTTTTTAAGTCCGAAAATGGGACCCCACTCTCTTCTTGCTTGTACAGTTTCTGCTGGGAAGTCTGCTTTTAGTCTGTTGGGATTTCCTTTATAGGTGTTTAGATGCTATTTTCCTCCTGACACTAGTAATTTTTCCTTCATGTTGACTTTAGTCTGATGACTGTTTGTCTTGGTGAAGTCCTTGCAGTGTGTTTTCTAGAGTTCTCTGAGTCTGTTGTATCTGGATGTCTGAATCTCTAGCAAGACTAGTGAAGTTTTCCTCAGTTATATCCTCAAATAGGTTTTCCAAACTTTTTACTTTTTCTTCTACCTCAGGAATGCCTATGACTCCTAGGTTCTGGTGTTTTACATAACTTGATACTTCTCAGAGGCTTTGTTCATGTTTTAAATTCTTTTTATTTATTTTTGTCTGACTGGATTAATTCAAAAGACCTGTCTTCAAGCTCTGAGATTCTTTCTTCTCCTTGGTCTAGTCTGTTTTTAAAGCTTTCAACTGTGTTTTGTAATTCCTTCAATGAATTTTTCACTTCTCCCAGACTCTTGGGACATTGAGATTGGTGAGACACTGCTGTCTAGCCTGCAATGTAGCCAATAGCTGTAAAAGACGCCTGCCCTTAGGCTCACTGCCAAAATAGCTGTAGTGCAGAATCTCCTGCCTCAGCCCCAATCAAGATGGATTAAAGACTTAAATGTAAGACCTAAAACCATAAAAACCCTAGAAGAAAACCTAGGCCATACCATTCAGGACATAGGCATGGGCAAAGATTTCTTGACGAAAACACCAAAAGCAATGGCAACAAAAGCCAAAATTGACAAATGGGATCTAATTAAACTAAAGAGCTTCTACACAGCAAAAGAAACTGTCATCAGAGTGAACAGGCACCCTACAGGATGGGAGAAAATTTTTGTAATCTGTCCATCTGACAAAGGGCTAATATCCAGAATCTACAAAGAGCTTAAATTTACAAGAAGAAAACAACTTCATCAAAATCTGGGTGAAGGATATGAACAGACACTTCTCAAAAGAAGACATTTATGTGGCCAAGAAACATGAAAAAAAGCTCATCATCACTGGTTATTAGAGAAATGCAAATCAAAACCACAATGAGATACTATCTCATGCCAGTTATAATGGTGATCATTGAGAAGTCAGCAAACAACAGATGCGAGAGAGGATGTGGAGAAATAGGAACACTTTTACACTGTTGGTGGGAGTGTAAATTAGTTCAAACATTGTAGAAGACAGTGTGGTGATTCCTCAAGGATGTAGAACCAGAAATACCGTTATACTCAGTAATCCCATTCCTGGGTGAATACTCAAAGGATTATAAATCATTCTACTATAAAGACACATGCACATGTATGTTTATTGCACCACTGTTCACAATAGCAAAGACTTGGAACCAACCCAGATGCCCACCAATGATACACTGGATTAAGAAAACATGGCACATATACACCATGGAATACTATACAGCCATAAAAAAGGATGAGTTCATGTCCTTTGCAGGGACATTGATGAATCTGGAAACCATCATTCTCAGCAAACTAACACAGGATCAGAAAACCAAACACAGCATGTTCTCACTCATAAGTGGGAGTTGAACAGTGAGAACACATGGACACAGGGAGGGGAACATCACACACTGGGGCCTGTTGGGGGGTGAGGGGCTAGGGGAGGGATAGCATTAGGAGAAATACCTAATGTAGAAGACGGGTTGATGGGTGCAGCAAACCGCCATGGCATGTGTAAACCTATGTAACCTTCACGTTCTGCACATGTATCCTAGAATTTAAGGTATACTTTTTTAAAAAAAGAAACCAAAGTGATGTTAACTCTACATAGATGTTTATACATTGTTCATATACATGTTACATTGTCCTTATAAATAAATGGACTTAGGATCAGGCTTTAAAATCTAACGTATATAACTATAGGAGCTTCTGAACTTAGTAAGAATTAATTCTATGTCTTTATGATATACATCTTCCAGCAGCATTGGTTCCTAAAGTCATTTAGTCAGGAATCCCCTGTAGTCAAAATGATCTTTGAAAATTCCTAAATGGGTTTGTGTATGTAACTGTGTAATAATTCTAAAGTTTGAAGACTAGTCTTTTAAAAATAAAAATAAACTGTCAATGCAAATAAATAAATAAATAAATAAATAAATAAATAAATAAATAAATAAAGGGATTCTCTATTTAGGGCCTCTCTCCAGCCTCGAATAGCTGGGCTTCCATGATCTCTGTTCTTTTGTGGGAGTGGCCTGCAGTGCAACACCAATATGGTGCCTGTAGTGACTTTCATTGCCACCTTTACTTTTTTTCAGAGTAAGTAAAGGCTATGGTTATCATAAGGAGTTAAACCAAGGAAATGTGGGCAGTCAGCAGATGGCCTCGACCTGGGTAGGATAGATGGACATTGAACATTTGCCCACTGGGATACCAGTGCCAAGGATGTCTCCTCTGGTGTTGGGAAAACATGTAAGGATAGGGCCTACAGAACTGGTGAGTTTAACAGCAGCCCCTACCCAGGGCTCCTGAGGGAGCAAGAAAGGAGGCTTTAGGTCAACCCTCTTGAGTCTTTGTGGTGTTCAGCAGGTGGGACTTGTGGTGGCTACTTGCTTGGGCACCAAACAGCCTGAAAGAAGGTTTCCAAATGAGGAAATCAAAGCTGTACTGGTACTGTGTGGCTGAATGTCAGCCCTGAGTTCATCACTGGTTTTAATTTGATTATTATTAAAATAGGTGAAGCCCTATAATTTACAAAAAATTCTTTTCTAAAGGAAGCATGCATGTGGGATGCAGGGGTGAATATATGCAGTACATTAATGCTTAATATCAATAACTGCTACTGGGAGATGTATAGCATACTGTAAGTGAAAAAAGCAAGGCGTAGAACAATTCTTATGCTATACTACCTTTTATCTAGAAAGGTGGAATATGTTTGTATTTCTTATTCTTGAAAACAGTAGAAGAAACCATAAACTTAAAAATAGTTACTTATGAGGGAGGAAACAAGATAGAGGAGATAGCAGAGACCCTACTACTTGGGTCTGGTGAGACAGAATACTCTTACAAGTTAGACAAAGCAACTTTATTACTCACAGATAGGCAGCAAGATAAACAGAAGCCAGGGATCCATGATGAGCTAGTCCCCCAGGGTTTACAAAAGCTGCCCAAGGTAGATAGAGTCTTGTCTGTGTATGCCTCTTCTTGCAGCACAACTGAGGGACCCCAAAAGCACTCTGCTCTGATTTTATACGCCAGCATTACTGGGATCACTGAGCCAAGTGTTGCTTAGTGATAGGAGGAATGATGAGCCTGGGTTGTTCTGGACAGTTTCTTACCTCAGGATGTTGCATTCTGAGTGCATTTATTGAGTTATTCTCACAGCTGCAATCAGGAGAGGCAGGGGAAGGGCTGAGTGGACCAAAGCCATCTGGGGACCTGTCCTCCTGCAGGGACAGGGATAGAAACTAGACTCTGTGACAAACCTTGTTTACATAGCAACAAAGTGAAATTAAATTTGCAAACACATTTCCTAAAACCAAAAGCACAGTGAAACAAATGAGCTTAACCATGTCTTGAATTAGTTTAACCATACAGAGAAGGATGTTTAGTTAAAAAATAAGTGGAAGCTTCTTTTGCTGTGCAGAAGCTCTTTAGTTTAATTAGATCCCATTTGCCAATTTGGCTTTTGTTGCCATTGTTTTGGTGTTTTAGTCATGAAGTCTTTGTCCATGCCTATGTCCTGAATGGTATTGCCTAGGTTTTCTTCTAGGGTTTTTATGGTTTTAGGTCTTACATTTAAGTCTTTAATCCATTTTGAATTAATTTTTTTATTATAGAGTTAATTTTTGTATAAGGTGTAAGGAAGGGATACAGTTTCAGTTTTCTGCTTATGGCTAGCCAGTTTTCCAAACACCATTTATTAAATAGGGAATCCTTTCCCTGTTGCTTGTTTTTGTCAGGTTTGTCAAAGATAGATGGTTGTAGATGTATGGCGTGATTTCTAAGGCCTCCATTCTGTTCCATTGGTCTATGTATCTGTTTTGGTACCAGTACCATGCTGTTTTGGTTACTGTAGCCTTGTAGAATAGTTTGAAGTCAGGTAGCATGATGCCTCCAGCTTTGTTCTTTTTGCTTAGGATTGTCTTGGATATACAGGCTCTTTTTTGGTTCCATATGAAATTTAAGTAGTTTTTCCTAATACTGTGAAGAAAGTCAATGGTAGCTTGATGAGGATAGCATGGAATCAATTACTTTGGGCAGTGTGGCCATTTTCACAATATTGATTCTTCCTATCCATGAGCATGGAATGTTTTTCCGTTTATTTGTGTCCTCTCTTACTTCCTTGAGTAGTGGTTTGTAGTTCTCCTTGAAGAGGTCCTTCACATCCCTTGTAAGTTGTATTCCTAGGTATTTTATTCTCTTTGTAGCAATTGTGAATGGGAGTTCATTCATGATTTGGCTCTCTGCAGGGGCAGATTGTAGAACCTTTTTGAATTCATTTCTTTTATTCTGCTTTCAAAGGATTTGATCCAATACAAAGCATGAAGCTACATGTGGTGTGTACAGAAATGATACTTTTCCATTAAAGGAAAAAGGCTTCAGTAGGTAACCATGGAAACAGCCTAGTGTCCGTTCCAATTTCTAACAGAAAATCTTAGTTTTCTAATAAAAACCTACCTGATAGATATATTTCTACTGTAACTCACTAGTTCTAACTTTCTAAAAAGTTTTGGAATCTTTGTTTCACTTAAAAAAAAAAAAAAAGTAAAATATGTGTTTATGGCTGTAAAAAACAAATAACTGGAAGTTGGGTTAATTGGAAAATGTATTATGGTAATCCAAATGGCATATAGCTGTCTCTACTGCCGTGGTAACCGTGGGAATATAAGTAAGAATTTGAAATATATTTTGGAACCAGAATTAACAAGTTTGGATGCAATATGGGGGCTGACAGAAATTGACAAATCCAGGATAGATTCCTGGGTTTGTATTTGAGCAACAAACATAGTATGGGAAAGACTAGGGTAGGAATAAGGATTTTCTGGGCATGTTAGGACTTTGAGATAGTCACATAGGATATGAAGTTGGCAGTTCAGTGTGAGTCTGTTTACTCAGAGGGAAGGTCTGAGCTGGAGATAGGAATCTAATTATCATCACTGTATATATGATATTTAAAACCAGGTACTCTATTTTTGTTACATACTACACTGCAATTGAATCTGTCTCATGGATTATTCCAGATTTTTTATTAGGATCATATTGAGAAAGTGAATTTCTGTAATATGGGCATGGAGTGTATTTTTTCGGAAATCGTTTAAAATATACTTTTGTATTGGTTTCTCAATTTAAAGCAGTTCCCCATTCTTTAGGAATGATCTCTGATTTCTAGCAGTGGGCCCCAGAAGTTATGTCTGTATTTCATGACCTTATCTCCACAGCTGTAGTTGGCTGATGGGTGCCAATGTTGTAAATAGAAGGTGCATAAACATCTACTTTTGGATCCCTAGAGAAGTCTTGGTTCAAGCACTTTTTGAGGCTTAGTTTTTTGATCATTTCCTGGATTGCATGGTACACCTTCCATTTTTCTCGCACTTTTATTTTCTTTGGCTTAAAATTCTAGTTCAAGTTGGTTTTGTTTTATTTAGTTTTACTAATACAGAAATAAATGTAAAGATCCTTGTGTTTTACTACCCAGAGCTCATAATAAGTTTAGATAATGTTTTGAAATCTCTAGAAATTTCACTTCAACTTTTTACTCCATTTTAAGCCACTGCTGGCATCTTTCCTTTTGTGGAAAGCTTATTTGAAACAGTCTTTTAATGAATCAAAGCCATAGGAATCTTGTTTCAGCATCGAAACTTATTAGGGTGCTTCTGCCAGACAATGTGATAGATATGTTCTTTCTGGATCTTGATATTAAAGATATCTCGCTCCTTACACATTTTTCTTCCAAGAATAAAAGTATCTCTAAAGAGTTCTCTTTTCTTGGAATTTCCAGATAATGATTCGTATTAGGCTCTTCTCGCATTACTATAAAGGAATGCCTGAGAGTAGGTAATTTATAAAGAAAAGAAGTTCAGTTGGCCCACAGCTCTGCAGGCTGTGCAAGCGTGGCACCAACATCTGCTCAGCTTCTGCTGAGACCTCAGGGAGCTTCTACTTATGGTGGAACATGAAGTGGGAGCAGGCATGTCATATGGTGAGAACGGGAGCGAGAGAGTGAGTTGGCAGGGATGTCCCAGACTTTTATTACCAAGGGGATGGTACTAAACCATTCATGAAGGATCTGCCCCCATGATGCAGTCACCTTGCATTAGGCCCCACCTCCAACACTGGGAATCACTTTTCAATATGAGATTTGAGGGGGACAGACATCCAAATCATGTCATGATTCTCTTTAATAATAATAATACATCTACTTTCAGAGTATTTATAAATTTTCCATGTATTTAGACTTGAATAGACTCATTTCATTCAGTGCTATACACATTTAGTTCAAAGTTTAAAATGTAGAAATTAATTCATCAGTGTAAATTAGCCAACAAAATGTTTTCTTAATGCGTTGTGAAACCTTGTCAAACTAAGATCTGTTTATTCATAATAGTGCTAAATACAAAGTAAATGCTTCCCCAAAATTAATTAGATTTCTGTAAAAAACATGAGATGTTTTGAATGTAGTTAATTTGTAGTTCATTTATTTCAGACCCTTACATTTCAAATGAACACACTTTAAAATTTATAAGTTTTAGTACACTTTAATGGAGGACATACTCTTTTTTTGTTGTTGTTTTTGCATTCAGATAAAATTAACTTTAAATACAGAATAATGCTACTAGCAGTTTTGAAGGAATACTCTTTCCTATAAGATGAAGGCATTGAAAAAAGCCTCCAGCCATTTCTTATCTCTGAATTAATAGTATAGTTACATTAATAAATAAGAAGGACTTTAACCAGATGAAAATGCAACTTCTTATCTTTCTGTACTTTTGTTTAGAATAACATTTGGAGGTATATTTATCAGTAATAAATAGGAGACTATATAAAAGCAAATGAAATATTAGTAATGAGTAAAATCATGTTAAACTATTTTTAAGTCTGTAGGGAAAATTTCTATTTCTATTCTAGGTATAATATTTTTATGTCACTTTAGAACTTCTCAATCTTCAGGAAATTATCGTTATATATTTTCATTAATTCTCAGAAATTTAACAATTTTATTGTATGTTCTGTTTGTCGTTAGAAAATATATTATTTTCATATCTTGATTATATTTGATAATATAAATCATGTAGTGCAAAGAAAATTATTTTATCTTAATAATTGCTAATACATTGAACACATTTTTCACTATTTTAAAATTGCTTCATGGAGTTATGTTTTTTCTTTAAAATTTACTCATGACTGGGTATCGTGGCTCACAGCTATAATTCCAGCACTTTGGGAGGGTGTGAGGCAGTAGGATCACTTGAGGTCAGGAGTTCGAGACCAGTCTGGCCAACATTTAGGTGAGATCCTGTCTCTACTAAAAGTACAAAAATTAGCTGCGCATGGTGGTGGGCACCTGTAACCCCAGCTACTTGAGAGGCTGAGGCAGGAGAATCACTTGAACCCAGGATGCAGAGGTTGCATTGAGCCAAGATCACACAACTGCACTTCAGCCTGGGTGACAAAACAAGACTCAGTCTCAAGTAGAAAACAAACAGACAAACAAAATTTACTCATTTTAAGTGTACAAGTCAGTGATTTTTTTTTTAGTAACTTTACTGAATGGTATAACTATTACCATAAATTATTTTTGGAATGTTTCCATTAGCCATTCAGATTTGTCATGCCTATTCACAGTTAATCCCTACTCTTACCCTCAGTATCAGGCAACCACTCATCTACTTTATGTAAATTCGCCTATTCTGGACATTTTATATAATTGGGATCATACAATGTGAAGTCTCTTGTGTCTGGCTTCTTTCACTTAGCATCATGTTTTTGAGGTTCATCTGTTGACTTAGCATGGGTCAGTAGTTCCTTTTTATTACTGAATAGTACTTCATTGTGTGAATATACCACATATTGTCTATCCACTTAGCCACTGATGAACATTTAGGGCATTTCCAGTTTTTTACTATTAGGAATAATGCTGCTATGAAGATTCACTTGCAAGTCTTTGTGTGGTTGCTTGTAAGTATTCTAAAATCTTTGTGTATATTAACACCTTTAATCTTCACAACATCTCCAGAGTTAAATAGTATTATCATCCCCATTCTATAAAAGAGGAAACTGTAAAATTATATTAACATCATATAGCTACGAAGTGATGGACCCAGGAATCAAACCAGTTTGATTCCAGATCCCCTGTTTTTAATTCTATGATTAATTAATTTATTTGATATTAATGTGCCTTTATCATATTGATTGGTATAAATAATTATTCTAATTAACTTAGATCTATCATATTGATTGGTATAATTATTCTAATTAACTTAGCTCCACCATTATATAATCCTTTTAAACCAGAATTTAGGTAAATATTACTTTATCATTAGATTTATTTTTAGAAATTTTTATGAAAAGGATAAAGGTGGCAAGTACTTTGCCTTATTCATCCTTCTCTATCTAGCACCTGTCAAAGAATATGGCACATAGAAAGGTAGACAATAAATGTTTATTGAATTAATATAGCCAAAAAATAAAAAATTACTTGGATTTTTCTGTTGCTTAGGTATAGTTTTTTTCATTATTTATCATTTTCCTGTATATCCTAATTTGAAGAATTTATTTATTTATTTTATTTTATTTTATTTTATTTTATTATTGAGATGGAGTCTCACACTGTCAGTTGAGCTGGAGTGCGATGGTGCAGTCTCGGCTCACTGCAACCTCTGCCTCCCAGGCTCAAGTGATTCTCCTGCCTCAGCTTCCTAAGAAACTAGGATTACAGGCACCTGCCGCCACGCCTGGCTAATTTTTTGTATCTTTAGTAGAGACGGAGTTTCACCATGTTGGGCAGGCTGGTCTCAAACTCCTGACCTCGTAATCTGCCTGCCTCGGCCACCCAAAGTGCTGGGATTACAGGCGTGAGCCATCATGCCCGGCCTTGCTGAATTTAATGTAGATTATATTTTCAATGCGTTTCTGATTAAATATCCTAAGACTACTACAGATGTTTTAATATACTATAATTGACAAACATGGGTTGACTATAGCTCAAGAATTGGGAATCCAAGTTATGTGTTATGCAAAATATGAATAAAAAAGATGTCTGCTTTTTTCAGGTTGATTTTTGGCAGGAATACTATATCAGTGAAATGTCTTCAGTGTGTTACATCAGGGACCACATGATCTCGGATGTTACTGGTGCTACTAACTTTGCTTGTTTGATTTAAGTGGTGTGGTGTCCACTAGATTGCTCCATTTTGGAAGACCTTTTTCCACTTTTTCAGGAGTAAATAATTTCTGGATTGGTACTTTGAGACTGTGAATATCCTGTTCCCCAATACCTAGTGGTTTTAACATTCATTGATGATTCTTGACTAAATCAATTATTACCTTTTTGTTTAGTATTAATACTCAGAGATTCTTTTTCTATTCAGTGTTATCCACTCCTGTCATTTTTTATTTGGATCCCCGAATTGTCTCAAATTGGGCTATCAATTGTTCACTCAAACTGACTCCCACATCTTTTTGACCTGTGTGTGTCCCTGTATTAGTCTGTTTTCACACCACTGATAAATACGTACCCAAGACTGGGCAATTTACAAAAGAAAGGTTTATTGGACTTACAGTTCCACATGGCTGGGGAAGCCTCATAATCATGGCAGAAGGTGAAAGGCACATCTTACATGGTGGCAGACAAGAGAAGAGAGCTGGTAAGAGAAAGCCCACCCCCACCTTTTAAAACCATCAGATCTTGTGAGTGAGACTCATTCACTATTACGAGGACAGTGTAGGAAAGATGCACCCCCATAATTCAATCATCTCCCATTGGGTTCCTCCCATGATACATGGAAATTGTGGGAGTTAAAATTCAAGATGAGATTTGGGTGGGGACACAGCCAAACCATATCATTTTGCCCCTGGCCCCTCCCAAATCTCATATCCTCACATTTCAAAACCAATCATACTTTCCCAGCGGTCCCCCAAAGTCTTAACTCATTTCAGCATTAACTCAGAAGTCCACAGTCCGGAATCTCATCTGACACAAGGCAAGTCCCCTCTGCCTATGAGGCTGTAAAATCAAAAGCAAGTTAGTAACTTCCTAGATACAATGGGGGTACAGGCATTAGGTAAATACAGCCTTTCAAAATGGGAGAAATTGGCCAAAACAAAGGGGCTACAGGCCCCATGCAAGTTTATAATCCAGCAGGGCAGTCAAATCTTAAAGCTCTGAAATGATTTCCTCTGACTCCATGTCTCACATCTGGGTCATACTGATGCAAGGGGTGGGTTCCCATGGTTTTGGGCAGTTCTGCCCCTGTGGCTCTGCAGGGTACAGCCTCCCTCCCAGCTGCTTTCACAGGATGGTGTTGAGTGTCTGCAGCTTTTCCAGGCACACTGTGCAAGCCATTGGTGGATCTACCATTCTGGGATCTGAAGGACCATGACCCTTTTCTCACAGCTCCACTAGGCAATGCCCCAGTAGGGACTCTGTGTGGGGGCTTTGACCCCACATTTTCCTTCTGCACTGCCCTGGCAGAGGATCTCCATAAGAGCCCCACCCCTGTGGCAAACTTCTGCCTGGACATCCAGGCATATCCATACATCTGAAATATAGGCAGAGGTTCCCAAATACCAATTTTTTTTTTCTTCTTTAATCTTTTATATGGATTTTTTTTTCTTTTCTTTTTTTTTAAATTATACTTTTAAGTCCTGGGATACATGTGCAGAATGTGCAGGTTTGTTACATAGGTATACATGTGCCATGGTGGTTTGCTATATCCATCAACTTGTCATCTACATTAGGTATTTCTCCTAATGCTATTCTTCCCCTTGCCTCCCACCCTCTGACAGGCCCCAGTGTGTGATGGTCCCCTCCCTGTGCCCATATGTTCTCATTGTTCAACACCCACTTATGACATGCTGTGTTTGGTTTTCTATTCCTGCCCAAACACCAGTTCTTGACTTCTGTGTACTCACAGGCTCAACACCATGTGGAAGGTGCCAAGGCTTGTGGCTTGCACCCTCTGAAGCCACAGCCTGAGCTCTGTGGTGGCCCCTTTCAGCCACTGCTGGAGCAGCTGTGATGCCTGGCCCACAAAACCACTTTTTCTTCCTTGACCTACTGGCTCATGTTGGTAGGGGCTGTGGTGAAGACCTCTAATATGCCCTGGAGACATTTTCCCCATTGTCTTGATTTTAACATTTGGCTCCTCATTACTCATGTAAATTTCTGCAGCCAGTTTGAATTTCACCTCAGAAAATGGGATTTTCTTTTCTGTCTCATTGTCAGGCTGCAAAGTTTCCAAACTTTTATGCTCTGTTTCCCTTCTAAAACTGCCTTTAACAGCACAGAGTCACCTCTTGAATGGTTTTCTGCTTAGAAATTTCTTCTGCCAGATACCCTAAATCATCTCTCTCAAGTTTAAATTTCCACAGATCTCTAGGACAGGGGCAAAATGCCACCAGTCTCTTTTCTAAAACATAACAAGAGTCACCTTTGCTCCATTTCCCAACAAGTTCCTCATCACTGGAGACCACCTCAGCTTGGATCTTATTGTCCATATCACTATCAGCATTTTGGGCAAACCATTCAACAAGTCTCTAGGAAGTTCCAAACTTTCCCACATTTTCCTGTCGTCTTCTGAGCCCTCCAAACTATTCCAACCTCTGCCTGTTACCCAGTTCTAAAGTTGCTTCCACATTTTCGGTTATCTTTTCAGCAGGACCCCACTCTACTGGTAACAATTTACTGTATTAGTCCATTAATACATGGACTAATATGTTACATTAGTAATGTATAGAGAGTATCACATCATTTGGGAGGCCTCACGATCATTGCAGAAGGTGAAAGGCATGTCTCACATGGTGGCAGACAAGAGAAGAGAGCTTATGCAGGGAAACTCCCCTTTTAAAACCATCAGATCTTGTGAGACTCATGAGAACAGTGCAGGAAAGACCCACGCCCATAATTCAGTCACCTCCACTGAGTTCCTCCCATGACACTTAGGAATTGTGGGAGTTACCATTCAAGATGAGATTTGGGTGGGGATGCAGCCAAACCATATAAGTCCCATCAGGTCTTGAGTCCTTTCTTCCTTTTAATCCTTTTTTTTGGCAGAGAAAGTTGCATTCTTATCTTGTTTTTTTGTTTGTTTGTTTTGTTTTGTTTTGTTTTGTTTTTTAAGGAGGCCTGGATCCTTTTGTGAGTAAGGACATTTAGAAATGAATATCTAGGTGTGCTTGTTACTGCTGGGTATCATTTCTTCTAGGTTCTTTCAGTGAACAGTTTATTTTGATATGACGCATTCAATCCAGTACCAGAGTTCTTCCTCTTCTTTCTCTTTTCTGTATTTGTATCTCTCTTCACCCATAGAACTGTGGTTCCTAGCAAAATTTTTGTATTTATTCATTTGCTCAGTCCTACAATACATATAAAATAGTTTAGGTATTGGTACTTAAATACCACTGCCAATAATAAATCTATTACATAAAATTCAAGAATTTTGGTTGCATAATGTTTGTCCTCAGAATATATCAATAAGGTTGTACAATATACTGTGTTCAAAAGTTATCTGCATTAATTCTTTTTTGTGGTTACTGTTTACTGTGAATATAGTTCACTTCATACTTTTTGTTTCATTCGATGTTGAGTTTTCCTTTTTCAATTTAATTGTTTTTGAATATGTAAAACATTAGTCTAAATTAAAAGCTAAATTAAAACATATACTCAGATAAATCCCATTTCTTTTTTATTTCTTCTACTTCATTCCCACTCACCTGTGTAGGTAACCACATTTTTAGTTTCTGGCTTATCCTTCCTATGTTTTGTTTTGAAAAAACATAATTATGTGTGTCTTGTTATTTTCCCTTCATATAGAATACTATATATATGTGTATATGTGTGTATATGTATTTTTTCTTTTGCATTTTTCTTTTGTTACTTATTTTGGAAACCACTCCATATGAATTCATAGGAATTGCCTTCCTTCTTTTTTTACATCTGCTGGTTATACTTCTGAATAAGTACCTAGCTCATATTCAACCAGTATCCCACGTACATGAGAAATACCTACCTACCTTTCAGACTATTTTTTATAGGATATTAATATCAGATTCTTTGAAAGAGTAATTAGCCTCATATCTGTGTTACTTTGTTTCCTTTGCATTTAATATGATTGAGACTGCTAACCAAATCTTAGTTGTTTTTAGAATATTGTTGTATTTCTTACCTGCTACTTATGTTAACTCTTGGACCCTTTTTTGCATATGTATAGTCAAATTTCTTGGTTTATATCCTGAACTGAAATCAATCAGGAACACTCTGTTGTCAAACAAATTGTTAACAGTAACTTGTTAAATTCTTTTCAAGCTCTTGGTTAAGTTACTCTTTAAGAGCAAGTTATTTGGATTCTAATTACAGAATTTTTAGTATATTCTGGCTCTTTGAGGTTTTTTCCCCGATGACAAACTCTTTGAAGCAAATTTTAGGTTTTAAAAGCTCTCCAGGCCCGGTGCAGTGGCTCACGCCTGTAATCCCAGCACCCTGGGAGGCCAGGGTGGGTGGATCATCTGAGGTCAGGAGTTTGAGACACGCCTGGCCAACACGGTGAAACCCCATCTCTACTAAAAATACAAAAATTAGCTGGGCATGGTGGCAGGTGCCTGTAATCCCAGCTACTCAGGAGGCTGAGGCAGGAGAATCACATGATCCCAGAGCTGGAGGTTGCGGTGAGCTGAGATCGCGCCACTGCACTCCAGCCTGGGCAACAAGAGCGAAACTCCATCTCACAAACAAACAAACAAAAAAAGCTCTCCAAGCACAGAAACAGTGGCATTCTAAAGCAATTTGTTAAATATTAAAGATTTGACAGGCAGAAAGCATTGTAAATACTTAGGAGTCCATTTAATAGGTTGCTAACAGGAAATTATTGAGGTGTATTGATTAAATTTTTAAAATAAAAAATAGCTCCACATACCTATTATAAGTTTATTTTCCTTTTATTGAAATTTAATTCACCTTCAATGTTAAAAAAGTTTTAGATGTGGTATTAAATGTCAAGATCATTCTGCCGTATTCTCTACATTTTCTTATGACTGCTACTAGTGTTATAATTTTATACAATATCCTACATGACTACAAATTTTCTTTCCTTTATTTATACATAAGGACAAAGCCCAGATCAAAGAAGGGCAAATTATACCAGAACATGGAAATTTTGTGTTGATCCATACAATGTCAATATAGATCAACATTTTAATTTAACTTTAACTTTTTATGTTCATGCATAGAAGGTAGAATTATATTGTAGAATCTCCTTTGGTTTTTTATTACAGTGAATCACTAATTTATGCCACTGTAATTTTATTTTTGAATGCCTGCTATGCTATGCACAGAGATAGAAAAAGAGCTGTTTAAGAGAAAATTCTTTCTGCCAAGTTGAGAAGCAACAGGTGGTTTGTGTGCTGAAGTAATAGTAGTGGTAAAACATAAGACTGAAAAGTTGGTATAGATCATTTAGGGTCTTAACTGATGGGTCAAGCAATTAGGACTGTTTTTTTAGGCAGTGAAGGCCATTAGAAGATTTTAAACTAAAAGCATTACATGACCTGACTTTTGCTTTAGGTAGATAACAGTATTAAGTCTAAGAAGAATGAATTGGAGATGTGGGAAATGAGAGGTAGGAAGACGAGTTAACTGTTGAGGCAGGAAAATTGTTGATTTAGTTGAACAGTAATACGAAACTTGTCAAATAGCTAAATGTAACAATTCCTAGCATTCATTAGGTAATTTTGTGGATTGTATCTATAGTTTGAGTGCTTATGTGTTCAACTTCTGGTACCAATCTTACTGAAATCTAGAGCCATTAACTGTTATCCTAACTCTGGTCTTATCACAGCACCTTTAATTTTCTGTTAAAGTAATTTACGTATGTAAGTATATTAAAAACTCAACAGTCTTTTTTTTTTTTGTTTACTTTCTCATTTTGGTATAAAGCCTATCTTCCAGTAGCTTCCAGAGAAACAGTATATAGCAAGTGAGCTTTTTGAGATGCTGCACATTGGAAAATCTCTTTATTCTAACTTGTAATTGATTAATGGTTTGGCCAGGTATAGAATGCCAGTTTAGAAATCATTTTCCTATAGAATTTTGAAGTCATTGCTCTATTGTCTTCTCACTAATAGTGTTGCTATTTTGGTTCTCATTTATTTTTATTTTATTTTCTCTGTAAGTTTTAATTATGTTATTCTTCTTCCTGTTTTGGGAAATTTTGTAACATTGTACCTTAGGTACAACTTTCATTGTTGATGTCAGGCACTTGGCGGGCGCTTTCTGTCTGAATATTCATTTCTTAAGATGTGAAAAAAAAAAGGAATCATTTATTTCATAGTTCCTTCCATTTTCTCCTTTGTTTCTGGCAAGATTATTAGTCTGATATTGAGAAGCCTAATTTCCTCCCATACTGTAACTTTCTGCTGTCACATTTTAAAATATCAAGAGTTGTTTCTCAGTCTCTGATGGTTTCTTAAAGTAATTGTTCTTATTTTATGATTGTGATATCTTTTCATCACTAAGGATATTCTTTTCTTCCATCTTAAGCCCTTTTCTTGTTCCTATATTACGTTGCCTTTTTTTTTTTTTTTTAAAGTCTCTTGTCTTTCATATTGGAGACATATTTTCATACATATTTTCTCACATACGTAGAGATTGTCATATTTAACAGTGATATGTAGAAAAGCAGATTAGAAACTGTGTGCTTGGACTGAGTTTGTTATCAGTGACTTCAGTGCTAGTTTATTGGGAAGGAATATGACCATTTCATTTGAGACTCCCACATGTCAGTGTTTATAACTGTAGTCTTTTAGGCCACTTAATTTTTTGGAATAATCCTCCATTATCCTCATCCTGTTTTTGGTGAGAAGTGTGATATAATGCTTGGCTGCAGCACTCTTGGAACTGAATAATAAAAGGTAGCGGAGCATTGAACTGTTCGTCAGATTTTCACTTAATTCTCTGTTTTCAGAGGGGGAATGCTTCTCCCTGTTTCCTGTTATACCTGATGTTCCTTAATTGGATTCTTGGATACTTATTATAGAGGACACAATTTGTGGTGGGAGTGTTATTATTGCTTACTGTGCAAGCTTTCATCTGCCTGCTCTTGTTTTAGCATACTTCTCACCCACTACCTTCCAAGGTACTAATGCCTTCAATTTCTGAGCCTTTCTGGAGCTCTGTGGAGTCAACTGGCTTGTTTCTCATTACATTCTGATTTTCACATGAGTCAGGAGATGAATAAGCTGTGGAAAAACTTAATTCCGATCTGTCTTCAGTGATTATTATCTATGTGATATAATAAACTTTTCTGAGTCTTTTCTTAAATGTAAATTATCTAAAAATACTTGCCCTAAAGAGTTAGTGTGAGGACTAGAAATACTATATGTCTTGGGATATAATGGCTCTGAATAAATGGTAGCTATTAACATATTTGTATATATGAAATGTCTTTATGTATAAAATTAAATAGGTATGCCCATTGATAATTTGTTGAAAAAAATAAAAGTGCATGAACTTCAAACTGTCTTAAAAATGGGAACAGCTAGTTTTTAATCGATATTTTATTGGTTGAGAGGGAAAAATATGTTTTTTTCCTATTAGAATGTCTTAAAAATAGAATTGTTGGCCAGACACGGTGGCTCATGCCTATATTCCCAACACTTTGGGAGGCTAAGTCAAGAGGATTACTTGAAGCCAGGAGTTCGAGACCAGCCTGGTCAACATAATGAAACCCCATCTCTACAAAAAAAAAAAAAAAAAAAATACAAAAAATTAGCTGGGTGTGGTGGCGTGCACCTATAATTCCAGATACTTGGGAGGCTAAGGCAGGAGGATCACTTAAGCCCAGAAGCTCAAGGCTACAGTGAGCTATGATTGTACCACTGAACTCCAACCCTGTCTCAAAAAAAAAAAAAAAAAAAAAAGATTGTCTCCCATATAAAAAGTTAATTTGTTATAGTTTTGGTTATATATCAACTAAAATTTAAGTCAAAGTGATTTCTCACTTACCATCTCCAGTTCACCTTTAACCATTTAGAAGTCTCTTCTAAGTAGGTGTTTTACTTCTCACAGAACATTTAGAAACATCATGTAAATAAGATTTTTGATGCTGTTTTTAAAAAGTGCTGTTTTGCCTAAGACTAATCCTCATTTCAGATTTAAAGCTCTGTAATTATACAGTTAGAGGCAAAGTTTGTTTATTTTAAATTCACTTTAAAAATTAATATAAATTAACACCCAATATGAAACTTACCTTTATAAGTTTATGTTCTTTAAAGTACATTTGATGACATTGTATTATAAAAGCTGTACTCACCTAAATATTTCCAACATTTATCCTTATGGAGCTGTTGTCTCTCAAGAGCTTTCAGTGAAACTGTGGGTGAAGAAATCTATCGGGCATGCAACTAGTTGAGAATTGAGCCAACTAAAAGGTAATTGAGACCTCAACCCTCACCAAAAAAATATTCCACAACAGTTTTAAACATGTTTTTCATTAAGGGGTTCTGTGGATCCTTGGTAGGGGTTTGTTCTAGGAGTAAGATAAAGTGAGAGTCAGGGAATCAGAATGAGGAGACAGAGCTCAAGCTCCTTATTTCTTCTTTTATTGGTTTAAGTAGATTAGATTTTATTTGAACAAAAGGTTCTATAACTAAAAAGTTTTTCTGGGGCTGGGCCTGGTGGCTCACGCCTGTAATCTCAGCACTTTGGGAGGCCAAAGCAGGCAGATCATGAGGTCAGGAGATCGAGACCATCCTGGCTAACATGGTGAAACCCTGTCTCTACTAAAAAAAAAAAAAAAAAAATTAGCCGGGTGTGGTGCCATGCACCTGTAGTCCCAGCTACTCAGGAGGCTGAGGCAGGAGAATCACTTGAACCCGGGAGGTGGAGGTTGCAGTGACCCAAGATCGTGCCACTGCACTCCAGCCTGGGCGACAGAGTGAGACTCTGTCTCAAAAAACAACAACAAAAAAGTTTTTTTGAAAGCTTCCAGTTGATACTATTATTTATTTATTTATTTATTTATTTATTTATTTTTATTTTATTTTTATTTTTTTTGAGACCGAGTCTTGCTCTGTCACCCAGGCTGGAGCGTAGCAACTGCAATATCGGCTCACTGCAACTTCTACCTCCCAGGCTGAAGCACTTCTCCTGCCTCAGCCTCCCAAGTAGCTGGATTACAGGCACCTACCACCACATTGGGCTAATTTTTGTACTTTTAGTAGAGATGGGGTTTCGCCATGTTGGCCAGGTTGATCTGGAACTCCTGACCTCAAGTGATCTGCCCTCCTTGGCCTCCCAAAGTGCAGGGATTACAGGCATGAGCCACCACGCCCGACCCCAGTTAATATTGATATTTGAAATCACAAGATTGGAGACAAACCCAAACATGAAGTAGTATAAATATCTAAATTAACCTTTCCTTGTTCTCCCATTGTTTAAAACCTTCTCTAGTTGGCCAGTTCTTTGCAGAGGTAATTTGGTCATCATGCCTGACTTTGTACCTTTGTTAATATTGTACCCCAGTTTGAAAAATAGCACCCTCTTTCAGCCTATTTAGCACTGCATTTCAAGGCCAAAGTTAAGGCCAACTCCTGCCATGAAGTTTTCTTGCCAACACTCTCACAGATTAATCTTTCTATTTTCAGAATTTCTATAGACCTTGGTTGCTTTGGATATTCTTTTGTTATGTACAGTAACTTGTTTCACTTCACTTCGGTGTGAGTTCCCAGTATCTCACATAGTGCTTGCTGGATGCAAATTTGATAAATCAATAATTTTTTTATTTAAGTGGAACAAAGTTATGAGGTTGATTTTTCTAATTAAAACCTCTCTTACCCTTATTACTGTTAGCCTATTTTGTTAATGATTTATATATTTGGACTTCTTGAGTTTCTTGAGTTTGATTCTTTAACATTCTTTATGATCTCTTTCATTTTGCATTCATCTTGATTTGCCCACAAAACAGAATAATAAATCATTCATGTTTGACAGCTAGCTATACTCCTACTTCCCTATAGCCTGACAACAGAGTACTCCTTCCATATGCACATTTCTTGTGACTATTTGGGGTTAAAGAGGACCATCTCTCAGAATATACAGAACACATAAACTTTCTCTCCCTGTGTGTTCTTACATAGGCATTTGATTAGGTTGTGCATTTAGTTCTATACCTACCACAGATTATAGTGATGTATAAGAAAGATTGTTTGTCCCTATTTTAATTGTATTTGTATCAGAATGTTTAATGAGATTTTTCTTGAGGCTTTTGTTATTCTGGAATAGGTGACTAGGGACTGAAAGCTGGAATAAGGAGGTAATAGTAATTCATCTCTATCTAAAATCTTGAGCTAACAGCCATTGGCATTCTGGGTCAGAGACTTCCCTACATGTTTATTATGAGGTAGTCCAAACTAGTTTTATTACTCCCAAATATTAATCTAACTGCTGTGCTCCCACTCCCACCCCATGTCAAATAAGCAGAAGATGAGGCAGGGGGAAAAAGAGAGTTGGAGTTTGAAAGTTGGGAGGTACTGTGGTTACAGCTCTTCTACCTCATCCCATTTTTCAGTGGGCACTTGAGATTTGTGAAGAACATGGAGATATTTTTGAGGCTCCCTTTGGAGAAGCATGGAAAGTAGAAGAGATAAGAGTTATAGGGCTAGTCAGGCAACCAGCAAACCAGGGAATTTGCTACCTAATTAGGGGATTAGGAGTATGGACTTCCGACCACAGGGGAAGACTTGGCTGCTCTCCTCTGAGTAGTTCCTCTATGACTGCAGAGGCTGAGATGAAGCTGAGTATCACCCAAATGAATTATCTGCATAATTTATGAAGAAACCACCATATCAGCAGAAGCTACTATAGCCAACCAGTGCTAGAGTGAGGTTTAGGGTACCTTTCTACTACCTGCATGCAGCCAGTAAGGCAATCTCAGCAATTTCTGCTATTCCTGTTCCTTACCCCAATACATCAGAGTAATTAGAGGTGGAAGAGAGGGAAAGATGTTCCAGAATGAAGTCATTCAAGGTGCTGGATGGAGTAAGGAGGATTAAAAGTGCAGACCTCACTTTGTCTCCCACTCAAAAGTTCCATGAACAGAAGCTTAGCTGGCATCAGAGGAAGGGAGTAACAAAAGCAAATACATATATAGTGCTTGCGATGTAACAGGCACTGTTTTAAGCCCTTTGCTTATATTAGCTCATTTAATGTTTTGACAGCACTGTGAACTATGAACTATTATTACCTCTGTTTTACAAGTTAGAAACTTAGATATAGAGAGGAAATTAAGTTAGACCTGGGAATGGAATTTTAAATTCTACTAGCTTGAGATTCTTTACTAACAGAAAGTGACTGGTAATGAATGAACTCAAATTAAGGGCAGGATGAGAGAAATTCACTATCATACAATTAAAACATAAGGATTAGAATAAAAATTTCCCACGGAAAAAATTCCCAGGAATTTCACATGCTAAATTCCCATACTAATTTGGGAATGAATTTGGTGGCTAAGAGCTGACAAATTCTCTTATTCAACCTGCATAAGATAAATTATATATATACACATGTATATGTATGATGACAAGAAAGAATGTATATATATATATAGAGAGAGACATGAATGGGATTACATTAACATTATTTCCAAAGTAATAGGAACTAAAATAATTACTGTCGGAGTTGTAGGCCCTAGGATGTAAAGAGGCTGTTGTTTCAGTTCATGCACTGCATGTTTTCTTCCCAGGGTGTGAATGCATTGCCAGAATTGGCAGGATAAAATAATTTACTAGCCACCACGTTGCACTAGGGGTCCATACTCTTCTCTGATCTCAGGCCAAATAGCCTACTATGGCTTTCTGTGAAAGATACCCCCTTTTCTTATTGTAAGTATTAAAGAGTCTCATTGCACTTTTCAGAAATTTGGATTGTCACATTCACTTTACCCTCTAATTTGCAAGACATGTTTATATATAGTCTTAGTTTAAGATGCTTTTTCTGAAGGCATCTCACCCTCCCATATAAATCAGTGGATACAAGTTTATCTACAGTGGGTGGAGAATGAGGAAATGGGATGGGAACTGGGAGGTGGGAAATTGAAGGATATGGATGCCATCTAATTCCATTGTATGAGAAGTATCTGCATCTCAGCTCTAGTCTAGCGTTGGTCTTTGCTACATCTGTTTTAGCTTTGGAATTGTATGCAACCTCATTTCTTTTTTCTTTCTTTTTTTTTTATATATACTTTAAGTTCTAGGGTACATGTGCACAACATGCAGGTTTATTACATATGTATACATGTGCCATGTTGGTGTGCTGCACCCATCAACTCGTCATTTACATTAGGTATATCTCCTAATGCTATCCCTCCTCCCCCCCGTCACCCCACGACAGGCCCTGGTGTGTGATGTTCCCCTTCCTGTGTCCAAGTGTTCTAATTGTTTATTTCCCACCTATGAATGAGAACATGTGGTGTTTGGTTTTTTGTCCTTGTGATAGTTTGCTGAGAATGATGGTTTCCAGCTTCATCCATGTCCTTACAAAGGACATGAACTCATCCTTTTTTATGGCTGCATAGTACTCCATGGTGTATATGTGCCACAAATTCTTAACCCAGTCTGTCATTGATGGACATTTGGGTTGGTTCCAAGTCTTTGCTATTGTGAATTCTTAAGCATACTTAGAAGTAGTTAGAGCCAATGGATATGCTTGTATAGGTCTGTACTCAGGAGACTTGTAAATGGCAGATGTGGTTTCTAATCTTACCCTTTTATGAACTATTACTTTAGGAACATCACAGGCCCTCGTTTCCTTTTGCACAAATGTTAAGGTTAGGCAATGTGATCTAAGGTTCCTTCCACTTCTCACATTTTGAGTTCCTATGTTCCTAAGTAGATCTACTAAAATTGCATTTTATTGCCTTTATAATTTCCAGCATAATATGTAAAGTTAACTTCAAAAAATAAACTATGTATGCAGTTTATATCCTGTAATCTTTCTTTTAGTTCTTTTGTATAGCTACTTTTCTAAAATTTATAGTTTGTCTCTATGTCAAGATTAACGTGAGAATTCTATGTGCTTTGAACTTTGGTGCTGTATTACAAATATTCCAGAGTAGGTTTGTAAAGGAAGAAAACTCTGAGCCAATAATATATTTACCTTTAGAGAGGTTTAAAATATTCATTGGTTGTACTTGTGGGCAAAAATATGGAAATTTAAAGGGAAACAGCCCTCTACAGAAAGGAAAAAAATATATATTCAATTCATGGGCCATGCTGCTATTATTGCTGGGTGAGATCAGATGTCCTTTTTTAGGGCAATTTTCCATTTGCTGTTGCTATTATGATTTTGAATTTCTATGCATCATTTTCTCCAGCTTTAATTGGTAGTTGATTTGCTATAAAACATGTTTTTCTGCTATTTTCTTACGGAATACTTAGTGAATAGATCTGGTCAGTGTTATCTATAAACTCCTAATTAAATTCAGGGCTTCATCAGTTAAGACATCTTTGATTTATCTACTGTGTCATCATTATTTAAGTTTTTTATCTCTACAAGAAAACTGAAAAGATACATTTTGTGTACCTGAACTAGATTCACTGTCTTCTCTGAAAGGACTTCCATGCCTTTATTGTATTTCCCAAAGGCCTGCCATTTAATCTTTTTTTTCATTATCTCAGATACCATTGAATCCTTTTTCTCTATCCCATTAATTTCATCCTTCATATTACTACACCTTGACATTAATGGACTGTCATTGTAGAGGATATTATGTTTGGTATGTCTATAATATTGAATAGGACTAATATGAAATTTTCATAATTGAGTTGGGTTGCATGAGCAGTGATGCTCATATCTGGAGGGTTTCTTTAAATGATGAGTCAAATTTGAAGCTTCTGGGAAGAAAAATTATCAAAATATATGCATTTATTCTTGCTTATGCAAATTTTAAATCAGAGGCTAATCAATTATGTGTTACATTTCAAGTTATTGGTAAACATTTATGTTCTCAGTAGCCTCAAAAATAGATGTTTATAGACTAAGACTCAGTTATCTTTTTTTCCTTATTCGTTTTAAAAGCAAATATCCACAGTAAAGGTGACATAAACTAGTGTCTGGTATAATGGATATTCAATGCTGTATCTTGACATGCTTAACTAAGAAAACTCAATTTTTAAGTTTGATAGACTTGAGCTTTTCCAGATGAGGGTCACTTCTAGACATGTAACTAGTTATAGAAATTTTGTAGTGGGGTTTATACTTAAGGGGTTTAAATGAAACTAACTTTACTGATACAAAAATAGTAATCTGAATTTAAGTATTAAAAGAATTCCCAATTCACAATATAACTTAGGGTTTTGATTTTGTAATTTTATGTACGTGTTGTCTGTTGGCTAAACTTCATATAATCTATTGTTACATTGTGAGCTTTGCTATTTGAATCTTATTCAACTTTGTCTCTTTCAGTATTTAGAGTTAATTTTCTAAGACTGCTGTAGTTACCTTATTTTTTCAATTATCTCTTTTTTTCAATAGTGTAAAGATCTATTATACAGTGGCTTTGCATTTTTGGCATTCCATTGCAGAAAGTATCAATTTGTCACATAAAAAGAAAAATTAGATATACTTTATTCATGTTAAAGTCACACCCTAGCTTTTTTAAAGGCAGCTTTGACTTAGAGTTCCAAGCCTGAGGATATTGATTTGAATTATGCATGACTGTCTGGTGTGCAGTTGCATTAGCCTGCTGGATGGATAATGTAAACATGTTCTGAATTTTAAGTACATGACAGTATATGAGTGGCAGGTTAAAAATAGAACTAATAACCAAGTGCATATTTGGGAATTTGATTCTTACAGTGTAAAACTATACAGGGATGATCTCTGCAAATGGTTGACTGCAAATACAATAACTTGTTTTGTATTCTACAAATATAAAAGGTAGTGTCGGATAAGTATACTGGGTCAATGATTTTTTTTTCTAATTTGTCAAACTTTTGACAGTAGAAAACAAAAGCACAATAATGTGCAAATGAATAAGGATTACCTTGCACAGATTATTAGTTGATTGCTCAGCCATGCTGTTTCTAACATATTTTTCAATAAATAGGCAGGAAGATTTGATGCTAGTTATACCACTTTGCCATCAACACATCCATTTTGAATTCTAGAATTGCAGTGGGTACAACTAAACGTTGTAGTTTACAAATGAAATTTGACATTCTATTCTCATGAAATCCTGTACCTTTCACTCCCATTTCAAATTGGTAGAAAACAGTTTGTTCTAACTACAATCTGTATCTTTGACACTTATATTTTAATTTACATTTCCAACTATACATTTTTCCTAATGTTATTGTTCTTTGATTTTGAAAATTTCTAAAGTTTAATATTAAATGTTTTAGTTTGTATTATAGTTTATGTGCTTGTATTATATATGCTGTGTGTATGCATGTATATTTATTTGTGCATGTTGGTAAATTTAACCCATTTTTCTTTTGCATTGATGGTATTTTTCTTCTTGATTCATAATTCATGGATATTAAGAATATTAGCCTTTGTTGCATGTAATATTTTTTCTGGTTTTTTTTTTTTTTTTTTTTTTTGGTAACATTGGTGGTGATTTTGCTGACCCAAAATTTTTATGTTATCTCAGATTTTTTGTTTTTTTTTTTTCATTTATAGCTTCTGGATTATATGTCACATTCAGAAAGACCTTTCCTGTTTTGAGATTTGGAAAATTGTGTTCATGTTTTCTTCTAGTATTTTTATGGGTTCATCATTTACCTGTAAATCTTTGATCTAGCTTTGATTTTTGTTGCAAGAACTGAAGTGGAGATCTAGCATTCTTCTTTTCCAAATTGCTGCCATTTATCACTGTGTTTTTTGCTGGAAAATCTAATTTATTAATCACTGGTTTGAAATACTGCTTTTATCCTACGTTAAATTCCTTTTTGGACTTGTATCTATTTCTGAACTTTATTGTGTTCCAATTAATTTCTCTACTACAGTGTCTAATGCTATAACATCATATTCTTTGTCAAATCTTTTATGGTTATTCTTATTCAATTATTTTTTTGGCTGAACTTTAGAATAATTCTGGTGCTATTTTGAATGAGATCACATTGAATTTATGTTGAGTGTTTCTTGATTACTTTTAATGCAGAGTTTAATTACCATTGTGAAGTTTTTTGATGCCCCTCCTTTCCAATATTCTTTTGTTTTTATTCATCATTTCTATGTTGTATTCTAGAGGCCAGATACTTATGTCTTAACTGCTGTCTTCATTTGGCCACAGCTGGAATTGGTTATCAGCAATCACTTATTCTTTTTTATTGTGCGATGGCCTTCTTTTTTCTCTATGATTCACTTTCTTCTCTTCTTAAACACTCCTAGGTTTTCCTATATGAAGAGTATCCTCCCTCTAATCTTAATTTTTTTAGTGTTTTTTTAAAAATCAACTTGAGATATAACAGTCTTCTAATCTTTTTAATTACTCTTAACACCCTTTTTCCGTTTCTTATATATCTCTTTAGAAGGCTGGCTGACAATGCTTTCATATTTTCACGATCCATTTTTCCAAATCACTTGAAAGCTGAGTTTTAATTATCTCACACTAGTGAATTTTTTCTATTTAGTTTTTTATTGTGGTAAAATATATACGTAGCATACAATTTATCCCATATAAGTGGGATCTCATATAACTTAAATAATAATACATGCCTTTTTGTGTCTCACTTATTTCACTTAGCATAGTTTTCAAAGTTCGTTTATGTTATGGCATGTATCAGAATTTCATTCTTTTAAAAATCTGTTATATATTTCTTTTAATTGTGGTAAAATGTGTAAAAATAAAATTTACCATCTTTACCATTTTTAAGTGTGCAGGTCTTTGACACTGAGTACATTCACAGTGTTATGCACCCATCACCATTATCTATTTCCAGAACTTTTTCATCTTCCCGAATAGAAACCCTGCCTATTAAAAAATAACTCCTCATTTCCTCTTCCCCTTAGTCCTTGGTAACCACTCTTCTGTGTTCTGTCTTTATGAATTTGCATGTTGTAAATAACCCATGTAAATGGAATCATACAATATTTGTCCTTCTGTGTTTGGTTTATTTCATTTAGCATAATGTCTCCAAGGTTCATCCATATTGCACCAGCTATCAGAACTTCATTTCTTTTTGTGGCTGAATAATATTCTGCTGTACATATATACCACATTTTGCCTATCCATTCATCCTCTGATGGATTATTGAGTTGCTTCTACCTTTTGGCTATTGTGAATAATACTGCTGTAAACATTGATGTGCAAGTGTCTGATTGAGCTGCTGCTTTCATTTATTTTGGGTGTATACCTAGGAATAGAATTGTAGGGTCACATGCTAATTCTGTGTTTGGCTTTCCTCAGAACTGCCAAACTGTTTTTTTCTGCAGTGGCTGAACCCTTTTACACTCCAGCAGCAATGCATGAGGGTTCCAGTTCTTCCACATCCTCGCCAACACTTGTTATTCCTTTGTTAGTTTTGTTTTTAGTGGTAGCCTTTCTAGTGGGTAAAAACTAGTATCTCATTACGGTTTTGATTTGCATTTCCTTAATGACTAATGGTGTTAGGCATCTTTTGATGTGCTTACTAGCCATTTGTTTATCTTCTTCTGCGAAGTGTATATTCAGGTCCTTTGCCCATTTTTGAATTGGGTTGTTTTGAGTTGTTTCATATTTTCTTCCATTCTGTGAGCTATCTTCACTGTCTTGGTAGTGTGCTTTGATACACAAAAGTGCTTGATACAGTTTGGCTGTGTCCCCACCTAAATCTCATCTTGAATTGTACTTCCTGTAATCCCCACGTGTCATGGGAGGAACCCAGTGGGAGGTAATTTAATCACAGGGGTGGTTACCCCTCATTCTGTTTTTGTGATAGTGAGTGGATTCTCATGAGATCTGATGGTTTTATAAGGGGCTTTTCTCCCTTTTGCTTGGCACTTCTCCTTGCTGCTTCCATGTAAAGAAGGATGTGTTTGCTTCCCCCTTCTGCCATGTTTGTGAGTTTCCTGAGGCCTCCCCAGCTGTACTGAACTGTGAGTCAGTTAAACCTTTTTCCTTTATAAATTACCCAGTCTGAAGTATGTCTTTATTAGCAGCGTAAGAATGGACTAATACAGTGCTCAGTGAAAAGTGTTTGATGAATTTCCATTTATCTCTTATTCCTTTTGTTGCCTGTATTTCGTTTGTAGTATCCAAGAAATAATTCCCAAAACTGGTGTCATAAAAAATTTTTCATTTTCTTCTAAGAGTTTTATAGTTTAAGCTCTCATTTAGGTATTTAATTTTGAGCTAATTTCTATATATAGTATAAGATAAGGGTCTGACTTCATTCTTTTGCATGTAAATAACCACTTACCTCAGCACTATTTGTTGAAGACTGTTCTTTACCCATTGAATGGTCTCGGCACCCTTGTCAGTTGACCACACACATACGGTTTTATTTCCTGACCATCAAGTGTATGTCATTGATCTACATGTCTGTCCTCTTGCCAGTACCACACTCTCTTGATTACAGTTGCTTTTACTAAGCTTGAAATCATAAAGTGTGAGTCTTCCTACTGTATTCTTTTCTTTATTGTTTTAGCTATTCTGGTTATCCTTGCCATTCCATATGAATTTTAGAATCAACTTGACAATTTTTACAAAGAATTCTTCTGAGATTCTTATGGGGATTGTGTTGAATCTGTAGATTACTTTGGAGGATATTGCCATCTTAATATTAAGTCTTCTAACTCATGAACATGAGATGTTTGTCCAGTTATTCATGTCTTCTTTAATTTCTTTCAACAGTGTTTTTCAGTTTTCAGATGTTTTAATAGGTTATTCATGTTGTATCATGTGTTTGAATTTCATATTACTGTATTCTAAGAACTTTTTTAGGACATGAAACATTATATAGATTTGAAGACCTCTCTCTATATATCACCATATTCTAGAATTTGGTATTTATGCATCTTATACATATTTTAAAAATTTACCCTCCCATTAACAGCCTTCTTACTGATCTTTTATGTCCTCATCAATGCTTACATTTGCTAGATTTTTGCATTTTTGGCAATCTGATAGGTGGTATTTCACATTTTTGTGGAGTTCCTAGGAAAAGCTGATAATATAGAAATGTGAGATGTAAAGATTGAAAAGGGAGAAATAAAACAGGCATTGCTTGAAAATGATATGGTTGTCTATCTAGAAGAGGAAAGAGATTCTACAGGCATATTATTAGGAAAGGTATCTTATTCAACAATCTTGTTCATTATTTCTAATAAATTATAATAATTTGTCTCTAGCTCTGGCTAGGAACTCACATACAATGTTTAATACCAGTGAATGTACCTCTTGTTTCTGTTTTAAAAAGAATGCTTCTAATGTTTGCCTTTTATGATGTTTGCTCTGGTTATTTGGAAGATATCACTTATTGAATTAAGGCAATTCCCTTTTGTTCCTAGTTTGCTAAAACTATAACCATTAATTGATGTTTAATTTTATTATTTTCTCTTTTTAATCTTTGGAAATCACATGGATTTTATCTTTTAATCTGTTCATGTTGTGAATTACATTAAAAGATATCCATTTGCTAAACTAACCTTGTGTTCCTGAAATAAAACCCAATTTGTCATGCTGTATTTTGATTACCTGTTGCGTTCCCTTTAGGGTTTCCCAAATAAGCTTATTATACACCATTTTTTCTCTTACTATCTTTGTTTGAGTCTTAGCATCAAGGTTTTATGAAATTGTAAGGCAAGTTTTGGATTATTTGCTCTTTTTCATTTCTCTAGACCATTATATAAGATTAAGAGTATCTGTTCTCTGGTAGAATCAACCTATGAAACTACTTGTATCTTATGAGTTTTTTTGAAGGTAGATTTTTTTATTGATTTAATACTTAAATGTAGGTGTCATTGGATTCTCTATTTCTTCATGAGTCAGTTTTGGTAAATTATATTTTTCCAAAAATTTTTTATTGTATACATTTTCAGAATTATGATTGTAAAGTTGTTAATAGCATTATTTTCCTTACTTAATTCTTACAGGGTTTAAAAAAAATAATTTGTTAATTCTTTCAAGGAAACGTTTTGGTTTTGTTAATCCACTTACCTATAGAATTGGTTTTTTAAAAATTTTATTGATTCTATCTACTTTCTTTTTTCTTTTATTTAGATTTATACTTTAACTTCTTGAGCTGGATGCTTACTTCATTGCTTTTCAGTCTTTTTTGGTTTCTAACATGTGGATTTAAGACTATACATTCCTTTTAAAATACCATTTCAATTGTATCCAACACATTTTAATATGCAATATCTTCATTTTTATTTGTTTCTATAATTTTTCTAATTCCTATTATGATTTTTTTCAGTTGCTGGGTTTGGATTTAAGATTCCAAATATTTAAGCTAAAAGAAATCTCTTCTTGTTTCTGAGTTCTCAGTTAAGTGTGTTGTGATCACCTATCAAAATCTATGCAATACCAACTTTGGTATTTGTTAAGACTTGCTAAGACTTGCTTTATGTGGCTGGTGTATTCGTGTGTGTGTGTCAAGGGGATTAATGTCTATTGTATCCAACAAAAGAGTACTCATTCTCTAATTCTTGGTTGTAAGTTTCTGTGAATGTCTTTTAGTTGAGCTTATTGAGTTCAACTCATCTGCTGTATCCCTCCTAAATATTCTTTCTGCTTTGCCTTTTAATCAGTAGGAGAGATATATAATACATTCCACTATGATTGTAGATTTTGTCAGCTTCTTCCTTGGAATTCTGTTTTTCTTTAATTATTTTAACGTTATGTTATAAGGGACCTACATGTTTACAAATTCATCTTTCTGGTGGATCATCCCATATATAATTTTGTAGTAATAACCTTCTTTATATATTTATATTTATGTCTCTTCAGAGAGGGCTCAAAAACTATTTTGTTATAATATGCTTACACAGCTTTTAAAAATTGATTTTTGTTAAGCATATCTTTTTATACTTTAATATTCAACCTTTCTTTATTCTCAGTTATAAGTGTATATTGTAAACGTTTACTTCCTATGTATTTTTTGCAGTACTTTTTATAATTATTCTCTTATTTGAATTTGTTTTTGCTATATTATTTTCTTATATTTACCCCACTTTCTCTATGTTTTTTTTTTCTCTGTGTTATACCTTTTTTTTTTTTTTGCCTTTGTCATGATGTGACTTAGGAACATGATAGTGTGCAAAATTTTTTGATGGTTTCTGCATTTGATGGCATCTGTCTCTGGAAATAACCTCAGGAAAGATCACATTATGAACAGCTTTAGGAATTTAGAAACATTGAAGCAAAACATTGTTCACATTAAAGTTGAGTTTACTAATGAGATCCTCGCATATTAATGTAAAATGTCTGCAAAATATAGTGGTTACTTAAACATCACTTAACATAAACATTCTATTCTGAGGAAGAAAAAATGTTTTTATTCTTTTCGTGTTTTAACCTTTGCATACAACTTCTCTCGTCCCACTCTCTCTCTCTTCCTTCATTGTGCCGTCACCATATATTTAAAGATCTTGAGAGCTTATGTAGTCTTGCAGGAAGGCCTGGATCTCAAATATGAAAAGGTAGAACTCTGTTAGAGTTAACTAGACTTTGAAGAAATGAAATTTTCTAGTTCCCTTTTATAATCCATTGCAGCAATAGCAGTTTTCACTTTTAGAAAATTAATCCCTTATTCTATTCCACTTTCAAAATGGAACTGTTAAGTGTTATGGATTCATTGTAGTTAAAATTACACAGATCTTAGTGATCTGGCTCATTCTCTTCGGTTTATGGACAAAAGCCCAGAGAGTTTAAATACTCACTTTGCTTTTTAGTAGCAGACCATGGGTTCAAACTCAGGTTTCTGCTCTCCCTGTTCAGTGTTCTTTATTGATTTCCCCTTTCCCTGTTTTAAAAGCTTGACAAATTAGGTTTTCTTCTCAAGGCCTATGGAATTTAGTAACTTGCATAATGCCTGGCACAAAATAGGTCCTAAAATAAATGCCTGTTGTTTACCATTTACTGGGAAATACAGGTACACTTGGAGTCTTGGAGTTTTAAGTGGCTTGCGCTTCGTTGTCTGTGGGCACAGAAGAGGCACACTGAAATCAGCTGAGAGTTTCTTGGTATAGGGTCAGCTGCTTTTCTCCAAACCACTGTTAACAGAACATGGGATTGTCTCCAGAAGCAATCATGAGAGAAGCTGATTTAGATGGATATATTTTCTCTGCTAGTCAGCTTAGTTCAATGAAGATAGTTGGGTATAATTTTTTTTTTTTTTTTTTGCCTAGACTTTTGCTACAGTCCTTTGTGATGAGGAAAAACAGTCCTTTGTGATGAGGAAAAACATTCCCTGTGAGTCTTGATAAAAATTTCAGACATGTGTTATAATATTTTCCCTTAAGCTAATTCTTATATAAACCTAGTAATACCATTTTTTTTTTTTACTATTTTTATGGTTTCTATTTAGAAACGTTTCATAATCTTTCCAAAACAACAAAAGATGCCTTCCCCCTCTAAAGATGGAAAAATTGAGGCATTGTGAGTGTTGAGTTGGAACCTCTGTGTGAAATTCACTGCATCAGACTGAATTTGTATAGATATGTATTTCTTATAAATTAAAGAGCTTCCCTTTAGTAAGTACTATATTTATATATTAGATAATAAAAATATTTATGTTTATTCACTCTATGATCTCTAAGTCACAAGTCCTTATAGAAGGAGTAATACGTGTTTCTACATTGTAATATGTATCTTAACCATAAAATTTAAAATAAACATTCACTAAAAGGACATACCTAGCCACACTGAATGATATAATTCCTGTGAATTGTTATGTCATGTGAAGTTTCTTATTACTTATGTGGGTACATTTGTCTTAAAAAGTAAAATTGTATCTCTCTGACAAGAAGTCTGTATAACTGCTTCATACATATTTATACTATTTTTAAAAGAAGTCACAAAAGGAGTTGTTGAAAATATTTTTTGTAGGAGCTGAGTTTGATATTCAATTCCTGATTTTTTAAAAAGATCTCTTATGTAGTAAAAGATATTAAATAGTGAAGAAAGATTTGATTGCTACACTAAGAAAGAAGAAAGTATAGGTAGAATGAGATGATTTCTGACATAATCTGAATAATTTTTACTGGTAAAAAAAGCTTCGATTCCATTTTGCAATGATGTTTTTGTTACAGTTTAGCACTTAACCTTGAACAATCTGCATGTTCTCATAAATGACCTCTTCTGAAGTTTTTTATTATGGGTTACATAATATGAATGTTCCTGTGAGATATTGTCTTTCATATAATTAGAAATTTTTATTACTGAAGAACTCAAAACTCAAGTTTACTTTTGGATTCAGGTTTTACTTTGAATCACAGATTGTCATATTGGCTTATTTTAATGTTTATACCTTTTTTAAAATAACTCATTTTCTATCCAATAATTTGATGTCTATTCAGATTTTTAAAAATAATTAGCTGGTTAGCTGGTTTAATTAAATATATATATATATACACACACACACACACTATTTTTTAAAAGCATGAACAATTAGAGATTCATAATGTCTTGATGGCTTGATTCCTGCCATGTCAGTTTTCTTGTGTTTGATGAGACACGTAGAGCAGTTATGGGAGAATACTTGTCACTGGTATCCATGGTAACACCAAAGATACTTTGGAACTCAGAGGCATAGAGTGAGCCATAGTAATAGATCTCATTATAAGGGCAAAATACATAAAAGGTTCAGGCATATGCTTTTAATTAGTTGCCAAAAATAGCTAGAATTGGAGAGGATGCAGTGAAATATTTTTCACTGATAGAAATAGTATGGGCAGCGTTAAATTTTAAGTGCTTCCCATACTATTATCTTTTTCCACTAAAGTAAGGGAGATGTACATTCTGAATACTCATAGTAGTAGTTTCTTAATCACAATTTGGACATGGGAGTACAGGAGTAATACATTCGTAGAAGAGAAGACTTAGTTTCATACTGATAAAAATATAGTATTTGCTTATCATTTTTGATTCTTAGTCCTACAACATAATTTATTCAGAAAAGCACTTCTTAGACTTTTCCTTGTAGGTTCTAAACTACCCCTGAGATTTACTTTCTGTCTAAACGACATACAGAATATTATTCCATGCATTTTTGTTTTAAAATGCAAATGATACAGTAGCTAAAATTCTTATTGTTCAGGTATATTAAATTTTCTGTCTTTTTTGGGACATACTAAATTTAAATTAGCTAAAACAGGCATCAGGAAAAGTAGACAAGAATAATTAAGTATTTTCCATTAGAGAATTATGATGGATAAAAGATTAATAACTCTTTTAAGACAAAATTCTTTAAAGATTTCCTTTTGAATTGCAATCTGTAAAAAAAAAAAAAAAAAAAAATCTTGTATTGCATTGCAATTCAACACATTATTTCTTCCTGTTGCTATAGAAACTAATTCTGGTGCAGCTGTGATTGCTAATCAAAATTCTAACATTATACAACCTTTTCCCCCTTAGTATTTCATTTTGTTTTTAGTTACAAAATAATAAATTTCAGTGGTAAGTTCATAACAATGGTCAAAACATTAATGCAAAGATTTTTTAAAATTTAAGCCCTTTTCTTTGAAAATAAGGAGGTATTCTTATTGTGTAGTTTCAATATGAATAACAAGAAAACAAAGCATTTTAGCTAAATTACAAAGGTCTATAATTGCTGTATTACATCAACATTGTGAAGCACTTAACTGCTTCATAATCCTAAATTGCTACTATTTCAACCATCTATTTTTGAAGTGTCTGGTTATTTGGTATTATAAAGATGAAAAAATAAAAAAATCCTCAGAATGCCTGAAGTCTTTTAACACAAAATGGGAATGAAACTTCCTTATTGTTTTATCTTCAAAGAATTGATATCACATCCCCATTTTATGTCATAAGTAAAAGCTAATTAGTTCTCATTCTTGCCTTTATTGATACATACTCCCCAACAAACTGTACTGTTAATATCATCCAATATAAGTCCATATATGTTTTACAGGCCAGAATGGAGTTATGTTTTGGGTTTTGGTGTTTTTTTTTTTTTTTTGTCTCCCTAAAATCATTGGTTCTTTTCTACTTCCTAAAACAAATATAAAAACTAATCACCAATTTATACATAGCAAAAAATGTATTCTGTATGTATATACACATTCAACAGGCCTTAAGCTGAATCTAAAATAAAATCTTTGGTATGTGTTATAGTATCAATTACAGTATGTTATTTGCATATACTATCACAAAGTTTTAATTTGGTATACCAAGAAAACAAAGATGAAATTTATTATTTCAAGTTACTGATTGAGTTTAATAAAAACTCAGATGTAAAAACATAACATTTTGTATGGTTTAACAGGGTAGACTGTGTCCAAAATTAATCTGAAAACAAATTTATAAGTTCCATGGCCTTTTCTCAAGAACACTAAATAAAAAATGAAAAATACAGATCTAATTTACTTATCCTTTCTGAGCCTCACCTACCTCAGGGAGTTACTGTATTGATTAATGCTAATATGATAACTATAATAACAATTAAATTTACCGACACTATGAAGCACTGTGCAAAGCACTTAAAGCATTAACTGAGTTAATCTTCAGAAATTACAATAAGGTTGATGCTACTATGATTCCTGATTTACAGATGAGCAAATAAAGTCATCAGAGATGTAAATAAGTTGTCCACAGTCACACAGCTAGTGAATGGAAGAGGTAGAATTAGAACCGGGTAGTCTAATACCAAAACCCACATTCTTAGCTCCTGTTAAGTACTGTATAGACCACAAATTATAATATGAGCTTAAGGTATTGATACAAACATAGGCACTTTGTCAGCCAACTGCTGCCTTAAAATTTACATTGTTTATTAATAATGTTGGAAGAGGTATACGTCACGTAAAAAATTTCTGTTAGGATGTTCTCAGGTGACTATAATCCCAATTCTATAAATTCTTTACTGTCAGAAGAAAATGCCTTCAGAAAGCAATACATTTTTTCCCAACTCTCCATAATAGTGAAATGGGAAAAGTTCCCTTGTCCCCCTCGCAGGGCGTGTGATGGTGGTATGGATCACTTCTTCAGTGCTGTGCTACTTAAACCTGTAGGGGAGCATACAGACTGGCAGGCTGTGGGGCTCTGACCCCATGGCAGTGTCTAGGGATGAATGTTTACAACTGAAGCCCTAGTAAGCATGTGTTACAGGGTGCTCTTCTAGTTTGGCCATCCATAGGCGGCTTGTGTTAGTCAGCTCAATTAGACCCCTGCCTTTATCACAAGGACAGAGGACTTTCTGTATCCCAGGGTTCTTGCCTTAGTGTGCTAGAAGAATTAGATCACATGTGGGTTTGGAGAATGAATACAAGGTTTTATTGAGTGGAAGTAGCTCTTAGCAGATAGGATAGCCGCCTAGAAGGGAAATGGTTTTCCCCTGGAGTCCGACTGCTCAGTGGCCCGGCTCCCCTCTGACTGCCCCAGCCAAACTTGGCCTCATCTGGCCAGTCTATGGCCTGTCAGTGCGGCCAGCTGATGTGTGTGCTTCTGCCGGCGTGCTCCCCTCCATGTCCTCTCACTGTCTAGCCATTTGTGTCTTGTGCTGATGTGTTCTTCTCGACGTCTAGCTGCTTGTATGCTTGCCTGCTAGGGTTTTTTTTTGTTTTTTGTTTTTGTTTGTTTGTTTGAGACAGAGTCTCCCTCTGTCTCCTAGGCTGGAGTGCAATGGCAGGATCTCAGCTCACCACAACCTCCGCCTTCTGGGTTCAAGCAATTCTCCTGTCTCAGCCTCCTGAGTAGCTGGGACTACAGGCGAGCGCAACCACACTCAGCTAATTTTTGTATTTTTAGTAGAGACGGGGTTTCACCATGTTGGCCAGGATGGTCTCGAACTCCTAACCTCATTATCCGCCTGCCTCGGCCTCCCAGAGTGCTGGGATTACAGGCCTGAGCCACCGCGCCTGGCCGGTCCTGAGGGTTTTTATAGGCACAGGATGGGGGCGTGGCTGGCCAGGGTGGTCTTGGGAAATGCAACATTTGGGTGCAAAGTCAGGAGTACCTGTCCTCACCTAGGTCTGTGGGCACAGGCCTGGGGGTTAAAGCCCTTGCCAGAGACCCATCCTTCCATTCCCAGCACTTCCCTGCCCTTCTTCCGTATCAATAGTTCCCTTGTATAGATTTTCTGTTACCAAAGGTATATCATTGCTATTAATAAGGGACTTAAATTTGTGTTAAATAGTACCTGAACGATGAATGTATTTTTTAAATATTGAGTATTATGTTTTATATAATTTTATTTCTCGTAGGCTTATCCCTTAAGCAAAAAACTTTAAACTTTTTGATAGCAGCATTCTATCTTACTGGTTTTACATTTGCTAACAGATTTGCTACTTCATTTATCCACTGAGATATTACTCTGTAGACTTTGGGAATAGTAAGAGCCATTTTCTCCACTAGAATCTCAGACACAAGTAGGAGAGTTTTATTGAGATGCTTGGCTTAATTGAATCTTTGATGATAATTTTGGGTCATGATTAATATTGGTTACTAAGTGGAACCCCCCAAAAAGCTGAAATTTCAGCTGCTGTTACTAATATAGATGGCATGGTGTATATTCCTGAATGACTTTTGATAAGAGCAGTATCAGGTCAAAAAATTCACTCACAGTATATAATTCAAGAGTTTTACAACCATCACAATAATTTAGTTTTAGAACATTCTCATCACCTAAAAAATAAATCTTGTACATACAAGCAATCACTCCCCAGCACCAGCATTTAAGTAACTACTATTCATCTGCTTTCTGTCTCTTTATATTTGCCTGTTTCTCATCTTTCATATAAATGGAACAATATAAAAGGTGGCTGTATTAGTCCATTCTCATGCTGGTATGAAGAAATACCCAAGACTGCGTTGTTTATAAAGAAAAGAGGTTTAATTGGCTCATGGTTCTGTAGGCTGTACAGGAAGTATAGCAGCTTCTGCTTCTGGGGAGGCCTCAGGAAACTTATACAATCATGGCAGAGGAAATATAGGGAGCCAGCACTTCACGTGACTGGAGCAGGAGGAATAGAGAGAGTGGGCAGGTGCTACACACTTCTAAACAACCAAATCTCACGATAACTCACTCACTATCACGAGAACACCACCAAGGGGATGGTGCTAACTCATTCATGAGAACTCCACCCCCATGATTCAGATCCCTTCTCCAACACTGAGGATTACAATTCAACATGAGATTTGGGTGGGGACACAGCCAAACCATATCAGTGGCTTTTTGTTACTGGTTTCTTTCACTTAGTCTAGTGTTTTGAAGGTTCTTCCTTGTTGTAGAATTTCTTTTTATTGTTGTGTTAGGCCATTCTTGTGTTGCCATAAGGCAATACCTGAGACTGGGCAATTTATAAAGAAATGAGGTTTAATTACCTTACAGTTCTGCAGTTCCAATAAGCATGATGCCAGCATCTTCTCAGCTTCTGGGGAGGCTTCAGGGAGCTTTTACTCATGGTGGAAGGCAAAGTGGGAACCAGCACTTTACATGGTGAAAGCAGGAGCAAGAGAGAGTCTGTGGGGGGTAGGTGCCACACACATAAAACAACCAGATCTCAGGAGTACTCATTCACTGTGACACAGACAGCCCCGAGCCATGAGGGATCCACTCCATTACCCAAACGTCTGCTACCAGGCCCCACCTCCAACATTGGGGATTGCATCTTAGCATGAGATTAGGTGGGGGCAAATATACAAACCATATGAATTGCCAAATAGTATTATATTGTATAGATGTACCACGTTTTGTTCATCAGTTCATCACTTGATGGTCATTTGGGTTCTTTCTACCTTTTGACTACTATATGAGTAATGCTTATGTGAATATGTGTACAAAAAAGTCATTATGTGGATACATTTTTTATTTCTTTTGAGTAAATACAAATGTACAAGTCAAATTGCTGGGTCATATTGTAACTATTTTTAGACTTCTGGTAAGTGTTTTTTGAAATGGTTGTACCATTATACATTTCTATCTGCAATTTATGAAAATTCCTGTTTTTTCATACCTTCCAATACTTACTATTGTCTATATTCTTATCATAGATATTTTAATGGGGTATAAAGTGGTATCTGACTGTGATTTGGGGGAAATGTTTTAAAATAAAGAATTAAATACTGTGTTAACTGCTATGGAAACTAGATGCAGAACAGTGCCGCAGAGGAAGGGATTGTTAGACCAGAAAAGGTTTTATACTAGAACTGAAGTCTTGGACATTGAAAACAAAGGATATCTCCATGTTGATGCTGGAAACAAAGAACATTATAGCAAATGCCACTGAAGCATGAAAATATGCGTCTATTTCAGGGAACTGTAAATGACCTGACAGGGTTGGTACAGTGATTTGATAATTGCATGTGGATCATGAAATCAGTTTAGTAGGTCTTCACAAACACTAAAAAAGTGATTTGCCATGAAGAATACTTAGGAAAAACAAATTTTATTTCTTATAAAATATGGTTATTGCACATACTAAGGATATTACTTAATTACTCTTTTACCCCCATAATTTAAGACATATACTTTTAAAGTGTATTTATGGTGTGGGTCCTGGTTCAAGAGTTTGAAATTCACAGGTCTAGAGTACACACTGAAAGACAAAAAAGATGTGAAACACTTAAAACAGCCTAACACAGCACGTTACCCTAGTGTGTACTGTAGAAATATCAAGTATGTCAGAAAAAATTTTCATTGACCGTCTGTGAATAATATGATACATGTTTTGTTTTTTTTTTTTTTTGAGACAGGGTCTCACTCTGTCGCCCAGACTGGAGTGCAGTGATGTTATCATGGCTCACTGTAGCCTCGACTTCTCAGGCTCAAGTGATTCTCCCACCTCAGCTTCCCCAGTAACTGGGACTACAGGGTTATGTGCCACTATGCCTGGCTATTTTTTTTTTTTCAATCTTTTTGTAGAAATGGCATTTCACCGTGTTTCTCAGGCTAGTCTTGGACACTTTAGCTCAAGTGATCAGCCCGTCTTGGCCTCTAAGTGCTGGCATTATAGGCATGAACCTCTGTGCCCAGCATGTATGAATCCTTTAAAGCTATGGTATTATAATAATTTTTTAATCATTGTTTTTTTTAGCCTGAGTAGATGCCTTGTAAAACTATCTAGATCATTGTTTCTCAACCTTTTTTCATTATTGTTTCCCTACAGAGATCATTTCAATTTAATTTAAATAAATCAATTAAATTAATTTGAAAATAATCTCTACATAATAGGGTACTATGTTCACTATTTGTGTGATGGGTTCAATAGAAGCCCAAACCTCACCGTCACTCAATATAACAATTATATAACTATAATGGTTACAGTTATATCCATGTGACAAACTTGCACATGTACCCCCTGAGTCTTAAAAAAATTCTACCTAACAAGAGAAGATAAATACGAAGGAATAAGTTTTTGTCAGGTAGGGTTATGTTTTGGTAAGCCATAAAACATAATAGTGAAGATATTTTTTCCCATCACTCCAAAAAACCAATTGTAGCTCACTGGGGCGTGACATTGTCTGAGTTGAGAATGCATGATCTAGCTTATTCCTATTTTGTTTAAAATTAGAAGACTTGGAATTTCTACCACAGCCCATGAAGAAGTAACTGCTAAAGGACTTGCTTTCCTGCCATAAATAATTAGAATACTCAAAAAAAAATGTAAGGAAAAACTATTTTGAGTCATTGGACAGTAGGCAGGGCAGGGATATGATCCATGAGAGAAAGCAAATGAATGAGGAAATACCTATGAAGGCCCAGCTTATTACTTAGAGACAATTTTGAGGCTGCAGTGCAAGGAGGGAAAACCAAAATGGAATCTGGCAGTCTCCAAAAATATTGATTGAAGTTAATATTGTAATTTTGGACAATCTTCCTTCTTTTTTTTTTTTTATTTTTTATTTTTTTTTATTTTTAAATTTATTTATTATTATTAAACTTCAAGTTGTAGGGTACATGTGCACAACATGCAGGTTTGCTACATATGTATACTTGTGCCATGTTGGTGTGCTGCACCCATCAACTCGTCATTTACATAAGGTATAACTCCCAATGCAATCCCTCCCCCCTACCCCCTCCCCATGATAGGCCCCGGTGTGTGATGTTCCCCTTCCCGAGTCCAAGTGATCTCATTGTTCAGTTCCTGCCTATGAGTGAGAACATGTGGTGTTTGGTTTTCTGTTCTTGTGCTAGTTTGCTGAGAATGATGGTTTCCAGCTGCATCCATGTCCTTACAAAGGACACAAACTCATCCTTTTTTATGGCTGCATAGTATTCCATGGTGTATATGTGCCACATTTTCTTAATCCAATCTGTCACTGATGGACATTTGGGTTGATTCCAAGTCTTTGCTATTGTGAATAGTGCTGCAATAAACATACGTGTGCATGTGTCTTTATAGCAGCATAATTTATAATCCTTTGGGTATATACCTAGTAATGGGATGGCTGGGTCATATGGTACATCTAGTTCTAGATCCTTGAGGAATCGCCATACTGTTTTCCATAATGGTTGAACTAGTTTACAATCCCACCAACAGTGTAAAAGTGTTCCTATTTCTCCACATCCTCTCCAGCACCTGTTGTTTCCTGACTTTTGAATGATCGCCATTCTAACTGGTGTGAGATGGTATCTCATTGTGGTTTTGATTTGCATTTCTCTGATGGCCAGTGATGATGAGCATTTTTTCATGTGTCTGTTGGCTGTATGAATGTCTTCTTTTGAGAAATGTCTGTTCATATCCTTTGCCCACTTTTTGATGGGGTTGTTTGTTTTTTTCTTGTAAATTTGTTTGAGTTCTTTGTAGGTTCTGGATATTAGCCCTTTGTCAGATGAGTAGATTGCAAAAATTTTCTCCCATTCTGTAGGTTGCCTGTTCACTCTGATGGTAGTTTCTTTTGCTGTGCAGAAGCTCTTTAGTTTAATGAGATCCCATTTGTCAATTTTGGCTTTTGCTGCCGTTGCTTTTGGTGTTTTAGACATGAAGTCTTTGCCCATGCCTATGTCCTGAATGGTACTACCTAGGTTTTCCTCTAGGATTTTTATGGTATTAGGTCTAACATTTAAGTCTCTAATCCATCTTGAATTAATTTTCGTATAAGGAGTAAGGAAAGGATCCAGTTTCAGCTTTCTACTTATGGCTAGCCAATTTTCCCAGCACCATTTATTAAATAGGGAATCCTTTCCCCATTTCTTGTTTCTCTCAGGTTTGTCAAAGATCAGATGGCTGTAGATGTGTGGTATTATTTCTGAGGACTCTGTTCTGTTCCATTGGTCTATATCTCTGTTTTGGTACCAGTACCATGCTGTTTTGGTTACTGTAGCCTTGTAGTATAGTTTGAAGTCAGGTAGCGTGATGCCTCCAGCTTTGTTCTTTTGACTTAGGATTGTCTTGGAGATGCGGGCTCTTTTTTGGTTCCATATGAACTTTGAAGCAGTTTTTTCCAATTCTGTGAAGAAGCTCATTGGTAGCTTGATGGGGATGGCATTGAATCTATAAATTACCTTGGGCAGTATGGCCATTTTCACGATATTGATTCTTCCTATCCATGAGCATGGTATGTTCTTCCATTTGTTTGTGTCCTCTTTGATTTCACTGAGCAGTGGTTTGTAGTTCTCCTTGAAGAGGTCCTTTACATCCCTTGTAAGTTGGATTCCTAGGTATTTTATTCTCTTTGAAGCAATTGTGAATGGAAGTTCATTCCTGATTTGGCTCTCTGTTTGACTGTCACTGGTGTATAAGAATGCTTGTGATTTTTGCACATTAATTTTGTATCCTGAGACTTTGCTGAAGTTGCTGATCAGCTTAAGGAGATTTTGGGCTGAGACAATGGGGTTTTCTAAATATACAATCATGTCGTCTGCAAACAGGGACAATTTGACTTCTTCTTTTCCTAACTGAATCCCCTTGATTTCTTTCTCTTGCCTGATTGCCCTAGCCAGAACTTCCAACACTATGTTGAATAGGAGTGGTGAGAGAGGGCATCCCTGTCTTGTGCCAGTTTTCAAAGGGAATTTTTCCAGTTTTTGCCCATTCAGTATGATATTGGCTGTGGGTTTGTCATAAATAGCTCTTATGATTTTGAGGTACGTTCCATCAATACCGAATTTATTGAGCGTTTTTAGCATGAAGGGCTGTTGAATTTTGTCAAAAGCCTTTTCTGCATCTATTGAGATAATGATGTGGTTCTTGTCTTTGGTTCTGTTTATATGCTGGATTATGTTTATTGATTTGCGAATGTTGAACCAGCCTTGCATCCCAGGGATGAAGCCCACTTGATCATGGTGGATAAGCTTTTTGATGTGCTGCTGAATCCGGTTTGCCAGTATTTTATTGAGGATTTTTGCATCGATGTTCATCAGGGATATTGGTCTAAAATTCTCTTTTTTTGTTGTGTCTCTGCCAGGCTTTGGTATCAGGATGATGTTGGCCTCATAAAATGAGTTAGGGAGGATTCCCTCTTTTTCTATTGATTGGAATAGTTTCAGAAGGAATGGTACCAGCTCCTCCTTGTACCTCTGGTAGAATTCAGCTGTGAATCCATCTGGTCCTGGACTTTTTTTGGTTGGTAGGCTATTAATTATTGCCTCAATTTCAGAGCCTACTATTGGTCTATTCAGGGATTCAACTTCTTCCTGGTTTAGTCTTGGAAGAGTGTAAGTGTCCAGGAAATTATCCATTTCTTCTAGATTTTCCAGTTTATTTGCGTAGAGGTGTTTATAGTATTCTCTGATGGTAGTTTGTATTTCTGTGGGGTCGGTGGTGATATCCCCTTTATCATTTTTAATTGCGTCGATTTGATTCTTCTCTCTTTTCTTCTTTATTAGTCTTGCTAGTGGTCTGTCAATTTTGTTGATCTTTTCAAAAAACCAACTCCTGGATTCATTGATTTTTTGGAGGGTTTTTTGTGTCTCTATCTCCTTCAGTTCTGCTCTGATCTTAGTTATTTCTTGCCTTCTGCTAGCTTTCGAATGTGTTTGCTCTTGCTTCTCTAGTTCTTTTAATTGCGATGTTAGAGTGTCAATTTTAGATCTTTCCTGCTTTCTCTTGTGGGCATTTAGTGCTATAAATTTCCCTCTACACACTGCTTTAAATGTGTCCCAGAGATTCTGGTATGTTGTATCTTTGTTCTCATTGGTTTCAAAGAACATCTTTATTTCTGCCTTCATTTCGTTATGTACCCAGTAGTCATTCAGGAGCAGGTTGTTCAGTTTCCATGTAGTTGAGCAGTTTTGATTGAGTTTCTTAGTCCTGAGTTCTAATTTGATTGCACTGTGGTCTGAGAGACAGTTTGTTATAATTTCTGTTCTTGTACATTTGCTGAGGAGTGCTTTACTTCCAATTACGTGGTCAATTTTGGAGTAAGTACGATGTGGTGCTGAGAAGAATGTATATTCTGTTGATTTGGGGTGGAGAGTTCTATAGATGTCTATTAGGTCTGCTTGCTGCAGAGATGAGTTCAATTCCTGGATATCCTTGTTAACTTTCTGTCTCGTTGATCTGTCTAATGTTGACAGTGGAGTGTTGAAGTCTCCCATTATTATTGTATGGGAGTCTAAGTCTCTTTGTAAGTCTCTAAGGACTTGCTTTATGAATCTGGGTGCTCCTGTATTGGGTGCATATATATTTAGGATAGTTAGCTCTTCCTTTTGAATTGATCCCTTTACCATTATGTAATGGCCTTCTTTGTCTCTTTTGATCTTTGATGGTTTAAAGTCTGTTTTATCAGAGACTAGTATTGCAACCCCCGCTTTTTTTTGTTCTCCATTTGCTTGGTAAATCTTCCTCCATCCCTTTATTTTGAGCCTATGTATGTCTCTGCGCGTGAGATGGGTCTCCTGAATACAGCAGACTGATGCGTCTTGACTCTTTATCCAGTTTGCCAGTCTGTGTCTTTTAATTGGAGCATTTAGTCCATTTACATTTAAGGTTAAGTTTGTTATGTGTGAACTTGATCCTGCCATTATGATATTAACTGGTTATTTTGCTCGTTAGTTGATGCAGTTTCTTCCTAGCCTTGATGGTCTTTACATTTTGGCATGTTTTTGCAATGGCTGGTACTGGTTGTTCCTTTCCATGTTTAGTGCTTCCTTCAGGGTCTCTTGTAAGGCAGGCCTAGTGGTGACAAAATCTCCAAGCATTTGCTTATCTGTAAAGGATTTTATTTCTCCTTCACTTATGAAACTTAGTTTGGCTGGATATAAAATTCTGGGTTTAAAATTCTTTTCTTTAAGAATGTTGAATATTGGCCCCCACTCTCTTCTGGCTTGAAGAGTTTCTGCCGAGAGATCTGCTGTTAGTCTGATGGGCTTCCCTTTGTGGGTAACCCGACCTTTCTCTCTGGCTGCCCTTAAGATTTTTTCCTTCATTTCAACTTTGGTGAATCTGGCAATTATGTGTCTTGGAGTTGCTCTTCTCGAGGAGTATCTTTGTGGCGTTCTCTGTATTTCCTGGATTTGAATGTTGGCCTGCCCTACTAGGTTGGGGAAGTTCTCCTGGATGATATCCTGAAGAGTGTTTTCCAACTTGGTTCCATTTTCCCCCTCACTTTCAGGCACCCCAATCAGACGTAGATTTGGTCTTTTTACATAATCCCATACTTCTTGCAGGCTTTGTTCATTTCTTTTTCTTCTTTTTTCTTTTGGTTTCTCTTCTCGCTTCATTTCATTCATTTGATCCTCCATCGCTGACATTCTTTCTTCCAGTTGATCGAGTCGGTTACTGAAGCTTGTGCATTTGTCACGTATTTCTCGTGCCATGGTTTTCGTCTCTTTCATTTCGTTTGTGAGCTTCTCTGCATTAATTACTCTAGCCATCAATTCTTCCACTTTTTTTTCAAGATTTTTAGTTTCTTTGCGCTGGGTACGTAATTCCTCCTTTAGCTCTGAGAAATTTGATGGACTGAAGCCTTCTTCTCTCATCTCGTCGAAGTCATTCTCCGTCCAGCTTTGATCCGTTGCTGGCGATGAGCTGCGCTCCTTTGCCGGGGGAGATGCGCTCTTATTTTTTGAATTTCCAGCTTTTCTGCCCTGCTTTTTCCCCATCTTTGTGGTTTTATCTGCCTCTGGTCTTTGATGATGGTGATGTACTGATGGGGTTTTGGTGTAGGTGTCCTTCCTGTTTGATAGCTTTCCTTCTAACAGTCAGGATCCTCAGCTGTAGGTTGTAGCTGTAGGAGATTGCTTGAGGTCCACTCCAGACCCTGTTTGCCTGGGTATCAGCAGCAGAGGCTGCAGAAGATAGAATATTTCTGAACAGCGAGTGTACCTGTCTGATTCTTGCTTTGGAAGCTTCCTCTCAGGGGTGTACTCCACCCTGTGAGGTGTGGGGTGTCAGACTGCCCCTAGTGGGGGATGTCTCCCAGTTAGGCTACTCAGGGGTCAGGGACCCACTTGAGCAGGGAGTCTGTCCCTTCTCAGATCTCAACCTCCGTGTTGGGAGATCCACTGCTCTCTTCAAAGCTGTCAGACAGAGTCGTTTGCGTCTGCAGAGCTGCTGCGTTTGTTATTGTTTACTGTGCCCTGTCCCCAGAGGTGGAGTCTACAGAGACAGGCAGGTTTCCTTGAGCTGCTGTGAGCTCCACCCAGTTCGAGCTTCCCAGCAGCTTTGTTTACCTACTTAAGCGTCAGCAATGGCAGGCGCCCCTCCCCCAGCCTCGCTGCTGCCTTGCCGGTAGATCACAGACTGCTGTGCTAGCAATGAGGGAGGCTCCGTGGGTGTGGGACACTCCCGGCCAGGTGTGGGATATGATCTCCTGGTGTGCCTGTTTGCTTAAAGTGCAGTTTTGGGGTGGGAGTTACCCGATTTTCCAGGTGTTGTGTGTCTCAGTTCCCCTGGCTAGGAAAAGGGATTCCCTTCCCCCTTGCGCTTTCCAGGTGAGGCAATGCCTTGCCCTGCTTCAGCTCTCGCTGGTCGGGCTGCAGCAGCTGACCAGCACCGATCGTCTGGCACTCCCCAGTGAGATGAACCCAGTACCTCAGTTGAAAATGCAGAAATCACCGGTCTTCTGTGTCGCTCGCGCTGGGAGTTGGAGACTGGAGCTGTTCCTCTTCGGCCATCTTGCTCCGCCCTCCACAATCTTCCTTTCAAAATTTAATAGGGAATTATTTATCAAGAATCTTATAGTTTCAGCATAGTTGAACAAAGTAAAAAGAAATTCTGGTCATTGTTGATATTGAGTTGTCCTCATATTATTTTAAAGGCGATAAAATATATATTGTTAAATTTAATTCTAGATTTATCTAGTTTGGTTTTGTGAAGTTTTCTGAGGAATACCAATTATCTTTTTAATTTTGTCCTCAAAAATTGCTGCATTATTTAGGATAATTCAGTGAATTTAAAGCAATGGATTTGAAATATCTACTGTGTATATTTTAAACCATATCAGCCTTTTAGCAGGAACACTTGTCATTTCATTTAATTGTTTAGGCAATTTTGTGAATAAAACACCCTTCAGTGTTCCCTAAAAGAAATCTGAAGTCATTTTCAGAATCATAATTTAGATTCATAATATCTTGTAGTCAGATTAGAAGGAAATTTTTTAAATAATTATTTTCTTGGCTTTTTTTCTAACAGCCTGGTATTTCTGTGACATGTTTCATTTAGAAAGTTTTATAACTTTGAATAGTCACACCTCTTAATATCATGTACTCTTTTATTTCCTTAATGTTACAACAAAAAATATAGTGTGAGTTCATGACATGGGAATCCAGAGGTTTCACTGCCCTGCCAGTCATGATTGGATCACATTGAATACCTCTGCAACAATTATTTTGCCCTTTATTCAACAAACTTTAAAAATTGTGATTTAGCAACTGCATTTCAAGCAAGTTGCTAGGCACTGCAGGTACAAAGATAAGAGACAGTTCCTGGTCTTTCAGGGAGCTCACATGAACATCTAAACAGAGATAGAAAAGTTAATGTTAAATGTTAACATAGTGCAATACACTGTAAATGATGGAAGCAACGTGTGCTGTAGAAGTCAGTACTTAGGACCGCTTAACCCAACATGCATACATAGGTGGATGTGTTTGGGGAGAGGGTGGTTATGTTTGGGGATAGGGTGACAAATGCAACTGGGAAGGATAGGAGAGGGTGAATCTTTGAAATTCTTCAAACAGGTGACAACTAAGCTGATTCTTGCAGGATAATATGTGAACTTACCCAAGTGAAAAGGAGGAGGAAGCGAAGGATATCACAGGCCAAGGGAAGGGCATGTACCAAAGAGAGCATAAAAGACCATAGTGCATTGAGGAAATTGCCAGTGTATGGCTGTGACTGGATTCAGGGGTAAAAAACATTTAGGATATTGTCTTGAAAGTAATGTGTAGACCTTTAAAGAGTATAGAACCGGCTCTGAAGAACTATAATACTATATGATAAGAACAAAACATTTTGTCCCTGGAACCTGAGCAAGGCTAAGTCTGCTTTGGGGTATAGTTAAGGATGTACAGGCATACCTGAGAGATACTGCAGGTGCAGTTCCAAACTATTGCAATAAAGTAAATTTTGCAATAAAGCAAGTCCCATGATATTTTTGGTTTCCTAGTGCATATAAATGTTATGTTTATACAATACTGTAGTATATTAAGTGTGCAATAGTATTATGCCAAAAACAATTTACATACCTTAATTAATACTTCATTGCTAGAAAAATGAGCACATGCTGTTGGGAAAATGGTTCCAGTAGACTTGCTTGATGTAGGGTTGCCACAGACCTTCAGTTTGACTGCTGTACCTTTGAAGCACAATAAAACAAAGCACAATAAAACATGATATGTCTGTGATTTTTAATGTGATACAGAAAAATCACAACTGGAGAGATAAACCTATGGCCTCAGCCTCATGAGCGTCATGAACTACCCAACTATATTAACCTGCACTTAATTACACCTAGTTCCAAAGCACTTCGTAAAACAAAATAAACAATATCATAGTAATCCTATAATCATAATAGCACTATAGTTTGTAGGAAGTTTGAATTAAAACCTGGCAAGCATATGATAGTGAAACATCTCGAAAGTTTTGATTAAAGATGAATATGATTAAGCATAAGAATTAGAGATTCATTTGGAAAAAACTCATGCTGAACTCAATTGTGGAAATTCCTTGATGCTATTTGTAGAGAGAATAGTTAACGTTAAATGTTAAGATTTTCAGTTTCTATTTGACAGCAGCAGAAATTCAGTTTAAGGAGCAAAGCAAAGCAGTTGAGTAAATGTAGTTGTTAGAATATTTAGAAGTGTTTTCCATGTGAGAAAGAATTACACTTGGAATATGTGGGGTTAAATTTTAGAAATCATGATATTTGGTGCATATTTGAGTTTTAAATTGTATTGGAAATGTAAACATTTTCAAGCCATAGAGCCATCGTGGGTGACATCAGTCTTCCAGTCTTTCTCCTCCCAAGTCTATACATTGAACCAAACCATTGGCAGCTAGGAATTAATGGAGACCAACTCTTATTCTAAGCAAACTTGAAAACCAAATAGACTACTAGGAATTCTATCCACCGAGGTTTTCCTTCTCTATTATCTTCCAGGGCCACCTCTGAAAAGTACTGGAATACCAGAACATTTTGCTTCTGTTGGTGTTGGTGTATCACTAGATACAATTGTTTTACTCAGTTAGCTAATCATGAGGCTATGAGTGTAGGTAAGCAAGAGAAAAAAGGCATAACTATAATACCTACCTATCCCTTAGAACCTACTTAGTTTGATAATTATCATTCAAATATGCCAACTTTCCTTAAAGATGGTTTGCAGCGGACATCCTCAACTTTATAGCTAAGAGATCACATGTCATCTGTTTCATACTGGACAAGTTGGAACACATTGCTACCTGGTGTTTCTTGGTCTTCCATATAGCCTCTGTTTGATACTAATAGTAGACCAAGAGCCATTTCTCAAAACAGAAATGCTTTTCACTTTACTTGCTGATGTGAATATGATCTTGTTTTAGAGTTCTAAGGGTCAAGAAATGAGAGGCAGTGAGTTGGTTTTTCACTAGAGAAATAGATGTACTGAATAAGATTGTACTGGTAGAAAGTTGGTAGCTATGCATGCAATCTGGTTTGAATAATGGGTTATTTCTCTCTTTTTTTTTTTCTTTCTTTTTTTGAGATGGATTCTCACTCAGTCACCCAAACTGGAGTGCAGTGGCATGATCTCGCCTGACTGCAACTTCCACCTACTGGGTTCAAGAGATCTTCCCACTTCACCCTCCCAAGTAGTTGGACTTATAGGCGTGTGCTACCATGCCCAGCTAATTTTGGGGTTTTTTTTTTTTTGTATTTTTAGTAGAGATAGGGCCTCACTGTGTTGGCCAGGCTGGTCTCAAACTCCTAACCTCAAGTGATCCACCCACCTCGGCCTCCCAAAGTGCTGGGATCACACCATGCCCAGCTGAGTAATAGATTATTTCAAATCAATAGGAAAATAAACTAATCAAAGATTAGACTTTCAAGGCATGACACAAAAGTAATCTGAACTTTGTTTTCTAATAAAATGTATCTGAAGGTGCAAAAGATTATTTATATATTTATTTTATAACAGGGTCACACTCTGTGGCTCAGGCTGGAGTGTAGTGGCACAATCATAGCTCACTGCAGCCTCAATCTCCTGGGCTCAAATGATCCTTTTTTAGTAGCTGCAGTTAACAGGCATATGCCACAATGCTCAACTAATTTTTTTTAGTTTTTTTCTTGAGACAGGGTCTCACTCTGTCGCCCAGGCTGGAGTGCAGTGGTGTGATCACGGCTCACTGCTATCTCGACCTCCTGGGCTCAAGTGATCCTCCCACCTCAGCCTCCTGAGTAGCTGGGACCATAGACACACGTCACCACCCCTGGCTAATTTTGTGTTTTTTTGTAGAGATGAACTTTCGCCATATTGCACAGGCTAGTTTCGAACTCCAGGGCTCAAGCTGTCAGTCCAGCTTGGCCTCTCAAAGTTATGGAATTACAAGTGTGAGCCGTTGCACCTGGTCAAATTTTTAATTTTTTTATAGAGACAGAATCTCACTATGTTCCCCAGGCTGGTCTCTAGAACTCTTGGTCTCAAGCATTCCTCCCACCTTGGCCTCCTAAAATGTTGGGATTACAGACGTGAGTCACCATGCCTGGCCTAGAAGATAATTTTTAAAAATCTGTAGGCCTCCACAGCAATTTTACCATCAGGGCTTCCCAATGGTATTTTTAGCGCCATTACCTACAACAGACATTTTATCACCACTTGGTTTGGCATAGAGCTTCCTCTACTGTATCCTCAATCATCTGGAGAGACTTATCTTGCTCTGCATGCTACTCAAAGCTATTAGCTTTTTAGTTTACCTTATAAATGGATAAGAGCTATATATTAAAATGTGGAATGTGCTGCTTTCAAAGTGTAAAGAGGCCAGCAAAGCTTTTTGTCTCCTTATCAGGAAACAGACAAGGAATATAAATTATCTTTGACTTTGGGAGGAATATTCTTATCATATGCATGGATCCTTGGGAACATTATTGACATGGCAAGCCCATGTATTTTTGTAGGATTTAGTTCTCGATTCTGTCCCACATGTATATCTTACCAAGGCACTTCATCTCTCAACTCTACTCCCCTGGTCATGATAGCTTGCTGTCATCAGAGCAAACTTGATCCTTCAAGGAAAAGTAGTATGGAATATTGAGGCAGCCGAGGTTTCCGCAGAGTAGATCGTGGCATAGAACAAGAATTCCGAAAGGAGGTCAGTAGATGTATTCCTGTCCTTGCCAGGTGAAGACAACCTGTTAACTTTTGTTCTTTCTGGATAAATACAAAGGAAAAGAGCATTTGTAGGTTAAAGCTGCATATCAGATACCAGGGCTGTCTTAATTTGCTCAATAAGAAGACTCCATCTGGAGCGGCAACTGCAGTTGAAGTCATCTTCTAATTAAGTTTATGATAATCTGCCATCATTTTACAAGCCTACTAATTTTTGCAGTAGACAAACTAGTGAAAGCATTTGTCAAACCTGCAGTTCTCTACCATCTCCGATGGTAGACTAGTCTCTGCCTTTCTTTTGAGATGCCGTGTTAATGGAGAAAGGAAGCTCTGTTGGTTTTCAGCTGTCCTTTCCTGTACCATATGGGCACTGCCTGGAATGCCAAAGTTTGGATTCCACCAATTGCTAAGAATATACATTCTAATTATAAGCCCAACAACTAGAAAAATAACAATGTCATTTCTTAGCATTATCCTTAGGTATTTAATGTTATCTAATGCTATTATATGTGAGATTTTTAAAATTTTTGCTTTCTAATTGATCATTGAGTGTAGAAATTCAATTCTTTTTTTTTTTTTTTTTTTTTTTTTTTTTTTTGAGACGGAGTCTTGCTCTGTAGCCCAGGCTGGAGTGCAGTGGCCGGATCTCAGCTCACTGCAAGCTCCACCCCCCGGGTTCACGCCATTCTCCGGCCTCAGCCTCCCAAGTAGCTGGGACTACAGGCGCCCGCCACCTCGCCCGGCTAGTTTTTTGTATTTCTTAGTAGAGACGGGGTTTCACCGTGTTAGCCAGGATGGTCTCGATCTCCTGACCTCGTGATCCACCCGTCTCGGCCTCCCAAAGTGCTGGGATTACAGGCTTGAGCCACCGCGCCCGGCCAATTCTTTTTTTAAAATATTGATCACATAGCCAGTGACCTTGCTAAATTTACCAACTCTTAATAGATTCTCTCTATTTTGGGTTTTCTGTATCACAGTCATCATATGAGAGTAATGACAGTTGTTTTTCTCTTTCCAATCATTTTATATCTTCTTTTTCTCAGCTTATTGCCCTGGCTAGGACCTTTAATTCATTGTTGAATAGAAGTGGTGGTAACAGGCATCCTTGTCATTCCTGACCTCAGAAGTCAAACTTTCAACATTTCACCATTAAATATGATGTTTGCTTTAGGACTTTCACGGATACCCTTTAGGAGATAAAGGAAATTGCCTTCTATTCCTAGTGTGCTGAGAGATTTTATCATGAATGGATAATGAATTTTATCAAATGTTTTTAGTAAGTCTTACAATTTTCATATTACTTTTTATATTTGTTCTTTCAGTGCAGTATATTAGATTGATTAGTTCTTAAATGTTACATCTACCTTGAATGTATAGAATAACTGCATTCCAAATTGATTGTGATATGGTACCCTGTTTACATAACTCTGGGTTAGATTTGCTAATATTTTGTATAGATTTTTTGTATCTATGTTCACAGGAGAGATTGGTTTATACTTTTTCTTTCTTGTAAGATACTTTTTGGGTCCTGATGTCAAGGTTATTACGGCCTTATAAAATAATATGTGAACTTACCCAAGTATCTATTTTTTATCATCTGAAAAATTTTATGTAAAATTGGTGTTTTTCCCTTCTTTAAATAATAAATTCACCAGTGACGCTCTCTCTGGGCCTGGAATTTTCTTTATTGTGGAGGTTTTAAAATAAGGATTCAATTTCTGTAATAGATAAAAGATTATATAATTTCCTGTTTCTTCATGGGTTCATTTTGAAGATTGTGGAGTTATTTTGTAGCGGTATCCTCTCTATTTTATTAGAGATACTCCTCGTTGCATTTTATCAGGTGGGGTACAATTTTGATTTGTCCTGTTTTTCATAATGTTCACTTTGATCTCTAGTTTAAGCTGGTATCTACCAGGCTTCTCCACTGTAAAGTTACCCTTCATAATTAAAAAAGTATTTTGTAGGAAGATACTTTGTAATTGTGTACATATCCTATTCCTCAAAAAATTTTTCATTTATTCATATATTTATTTATATCTATATGGACTCATAGTTTTCTCATTTATTCTATGAGCAATAATCAGTTACTGTATTTATTTTGAGCTCAGATGGTTAGTGGTCAGTGGGATCACTGTCAAGCTGATTTCTTTGTCCTTTTGACATATCCCCATCAGTCTTTGGACATCTCCTCACTTTCAATACACAAACTTTTCTAGGCTCATCATGTACTTTACCTGGCCTCACCCTGGAATTAGCCATTTCTTTAAATAATCCTGGTTCCTTTTAGTGGATAATAGATTTAGAAGCCAAGACCCAGGCGCTCAGTGGACTCACTGCTGTTGAGGTGGTGGTGGTCACAAACCTCCTCAGTGAGCAAAGCTAGGATATTTATGTATGGGTGTATGTGCAAATATGTGCACACGTATATGCACATTTGCACTAATAACTTCTATCTATGTATTTTTAAACTATGAGTTTATGTGGATTGTCCAATTCCAATGCAACGCCATAGAATTTGTTTCAGTTTTTTCCTTTTTCATATTTGTAACTCCCTTTTCCATCAGTAAGAAACCTGGCTGCCATTAACCTTAATATATTTATTATTTGATTAGTCTGCACACATGTCCTCCCATCTCCCTGCACACATGCCCCCTTCACCGGAGTTCTGATATCTCGCGCTGCCTTTCATGCTTGTGGGTGTCCTCATGACCAGCTGAGCATGGGCTCTGATACCCAAGGTCAGCTTGCCCCACATTGGGTGCCCTCATCGTCCTTTCTAGACCCTGACTTCCTGCTTGAGTTTTAGCACCATGGTCCAGGACTCCCCCTTACTCCACATAGTTGCCCTCTTCACCCCACTTCGCCACCCTCACACTGGACACCCTGTCCACGCTGCTTAGGCTGTAGTTTCCTGATAGGCCACCTGTCTGTACAGATGCGCACCTTACCCTGCTCGTGCTCTGATGTTCTTCACCAGATACCCCTGTGTGTGACACCCTCCTCACCCTCCTGGGTTTTCACAGCCCACCCCAGTCACCTGGCTCTATGGCCCTGATACTTCTCATTCTCTGACTTCACATTGGGTTGCTCTTCTTCCTCAATGCGAACACACTCCTTATCTTGTTTGGGCTCTGTTGCCCCAGGACAGGCTGCCCTCCTGTGAGGAGCTTCCTTATCCTGCCAAGGCTCTGACTTCCCTCACTGGGCCTTTCTCACCTGCTTGGGCTTCAGCATGCTCTGTGGGACTGCCCCCATGTATGTGTGCTGTCTTTACCCTACTTTACACCTCAGTCTGGTCACTTTCTGAATTGAAAACCCTTCTCACCTGCCCTTGGATTCTGACACTGTATGTTTGACTGACTCCACTCCCTAGTATGGACATGGACACCCTTCTTTCATCTCACTGGGGCCCAGGCCCCAAGATACCACACTGGGCTGGACATCTTCCCACTTGGGCTCTAACATGTGGCTCTGTACCGCTGTGACTTCCTTTGCCACCATCAGTGCAGCCCTCTGCCTTCCTCTGTCCCACTCAGTGGCTTTAGGGCTGAAATTTTCAGAAAGAGAAGAACAAAGGGGAATTTTCTGTCTTTTTAATGTCTATGGGATTTGAAATGATGTCCTCTTTTTATTCCTGGTATTCATAGTTTATGTAATCTCTTTTTTTCTGGACTCATCTCTTCTAGTAGTTTATCAATTTTATTTATGTTTACAATGAATTTTATTTTGATGCTTTGTTATATGCTTGGTTTTTTATTTAATTTCTGCTCTATTATTTCATCCCTTCTACTTTCTTTGGATTTAATTTGCTATTTTTATTAACTTCTTTTTTTTACAATGAGTTTTTTTTTAAATTATACTTTAAGTTCTGGGATACATGTGCAGAATGTGCAAGTTTGTTACATAGGTATACACATGCCAGCTGGTTTGCTGCACCCATCAACCCGTCATCTACATTAGGTATTTCTCCTAATGCTATCCCTCCCCTAGCTTCCCACCCGCCGACAGGCCCCGGTGTGTGATGTTCCCCTCCCTGTGCCCATATGTTCTCATTGTTCAACTCCCACTTACGAGTGAGAACATGAGGTGTTTGGTTTTCTGTTCCTGTGTTAGCTTGCTGAGAATGATGGTTTCAAAGGATTATAAATCATTCTACTATAAAGACACATGCACACGTGTGTTTATTGCAGCACTATTCACAATAGCAAAGACTTGGAACCAACCCAAATGCCCATCAATGATAGACTGGATAAAGAAAATGTGGCACATATACACCATGGAATACTATGCAGCCATAAAAAAGAATGAGTTCATGTCCTTTGTGTGGATATGGATGAAGCTGGAAACTATCATTCTTATTTTTGTTAACTTCTTGAAGTGGATTCTTAGACCGTTGTTTTTTAGCCTCCCACCTCTTCCCAATATTTTATGCTCAGACCTGTACCTTTCCTTCTAAGCACAGATTAACCACATTCTACAAGTAGTTGTGTAGATCATTTTCATTATCATTCTCTTCAGGATATTTCTTTTTTTTTTTTTTATTATACTTTAAGTTCTGGGATACATGTGCAGAATGTGCAGGTTTGTTACATAGGTATACACGTGCCATGATGGTTTACTGCAACCATCAACCCATCATCTACATTAGGTATTTCTCCTAATACTATCCCTCCCCTAGCTCCCCACCCCCGGACATGCCTGTGTGTGATGTTCCCCTCCCTGTGTCCATGTGTTCTCACTGTTCAACTCCCACTTGTGAGTGAGAACATGTGGTGCTTGGTTTTCTGTTCCTGTGTTAGTTTGCTGAGAATGATGGTTTCCAGCTTCATCCATGTCCCTGCAAAGGACATGAACTCATCCTTTTCTATGACTGCATAGTATTCCATGGTGTATTTGTGCCACATTTTCTTAATCCAGTCTATCACTGATGGGCATTTGGGTTGGTTCAACTGATGGGCATTTAGATTGTGAACAGTGCTGCAATAACCATACATGTGCATGTGTCTTTATAGTAGAATGATTTGTAATCCTTTGGCTGTATACCCAGTAATGGGATTGCTGGGTCAAATGGTATTTCTGGTTCTAGATCCTTGAGGAATCGCCACACTGTCTTCCACAATGGTTGAACTAATTTACACTCCCACCAACAGTGTAAAAGCATTCCTATTTTTCCACAACCTCTCCAGCATCTGTTGTTTTCTGACTTTTTAATGATCACTATCTTCAGGATATTTCTAATTTATATTATGATTTCTTCTTTGATCCATGGATTATTTTGAAGTATGTTTTAATCTGTAGTTATTTTCATTTACATTTCTGTACATTTTCTAGTTACAGTTTTGTTTCTGATTTCTAGTTTAATTCTGTAGTGGTCATGTCACCAGTGGATGTCTTGACTATGAGTCGTCCAGATTCTTGGTGTTTTGAACAAAGAATTGGACAAAATGCACAAACAAAGCAACAAAAAAAATGAAGCAATGAACTCATAGATTTATGCTAACATAGATTTAAGCATAGTGAAACAAAATTACACTCCACAGAACAGCCCAAGAGCACTGGCTACAGAATTTTCTGTGGTTTAAATACCCTCTAGTGGTTTCCCATTGGTTACTTGGCTACCTCCTATGTAATGAAGGACTGACCTGTGACCAGTCTGATTGGTTGGAGGAGGCTAAAGTGAAGTTACAGAGTTACCCGTGAAGACTTGGCTGGTCACCAGTCTGACTGTGGGAGGGGACCAATCAGAGGTACTTCCCATTTTTCATCTGCCACACAGTGCAAAGGGAGTAGCCTCTGATCCTTTTGTTACTTGGGTATGGAGAGCTGGGGTTTTACTTTTGAATCAGTTCTAGGAAGTCAGCATGGCCTTAGGTTTCCTGCCTTCAGACTTTATTCTCCTGCCTCGTTTAGAAAACATCCTCTTCATGCTTCCAATTTGTGAAATGTATTGAGACTTAATTTATTGCCCAGCATATAATCAATTTTGGCAGATTTCCACAGGCACTCGAAAAAAAAAAGAATTCTGCAGTTGTTGAATATACATCTTTTTTTTTTAGAGCTGTGGTTCTCACCACTGTTTTAAAAGATAAGAACCACAGGTCATATTCTGTGTGTGTGCACATGCGATTTTTTCTATGGTAAGAAAATACTTCATCTTGTTTTGCAGGTGCTATGCAATATGCAGATGGTAAATTAAAATGCTTAAAATATATCCCTGCCTAAATCCTTTTATAGATATGTTATTTATATAGAAATGGGGTATGAAATTAGGTAATAAAGCAAGAACTAAAGTAATAGGAGGGCATCATCACATGGTGTTTGATAGTTCCATAGAAATTTCTTCTTAAGGTTGATGTTTACAGTGTAATTTAACAATAATAATATAAATTTTGTTGCTTTATAAAATTATTTAAAAATTTTTCTTATATCAATTACATTTAAGCCAACTCTTAGTACACTATGTAGACTAAAAAGATTGCAAACATTTAAAAAGGAGGGATCTTCAGAGCTATATTTTTTAATGAAATTTTTATTCCACCTACATTTGTGTGTTCTACACTTTAAAAAATAAAATGCAAAAATAAAGTGAAAAGTAAAGATAAAAGTGTGGTGTTACTATTTTCAAAACTTGAAGGATATGGTGTGGCTAAAATAAATTTTATATATTCACAGCTTTAATGTTGTTTCTCTCAAATCCAGAAAACAGTAGTGAAGTCTACCCATTGAGCCCACTTAACATCTTTATATATCACAAACCCATTTTGTGTAACTTGTGCCTTGGTCTCTGGAGCAAGAGTTACACTAAATCTAAAGTAGCACCAGATGCCTGGAGCTCAGCTGTGATAATTCACTTAGTTGGCCCACAGCTAGGCAGGGACCTAATATAAAAAAGCAAACCAAAGGAAATAAGGTGTAACATTATTACCAGACCGAAATTATCCTGTGCTGGCATATCAAAAGGAACCTCAGAAAAGGATTGTTATATTGAGGAAAAATATAACCACAGACAGGAAAAAAAAATACTCTGATCAAGAAAGCAGGCCTGGCACAGTGCCTTATACCTGTAATCCCAACACCTTGGGATGCCGAGGCAGATTGCTTGAGCCCAGGAATTCAGGATCAGCCTGGGCAACATGGCAAGACCCTGTCTCTACAAACAGTTTTTAAAATTAGCCAGGCATGGTGGCACATGCCTATAGTTCCAGCTACCTGGGAGGCTGAGGAGGGGGGATCACTTGAGCCTGGGAGGTCAAGACTGCAGTGAGCCATGTTCACTGGATCATGAACTGGATCATGTTTGTTTTGTAACCAACATTCTTTCTATTTCATCCTCCCTCCTGGATCCTACATTGTTTAGGCGTCTACTCTTTTCCACATAGGTACGAAGAGTGAAGCTGGCCCCATCCCCAGCTTCAGATTTTGATGGCTTCTGATTAATTTCACACAATTATGGTCATCCCATTTCTTCTACCAGTGATGGGTTTAGGAATAGACATGTGACCCAGGTCTGTGCATTGAGATCTGTGAGGCAATATGCTCAAGACTTCTAGGAAAGATCACCTGTCTTCTAAGAAAAAAGGTAAAGGAGTAGATGGTGTGCTGACTCCCAAAACCACTTACGTTGGAAATTTTTTAATTGACTTCATGTTACAGTATTTAGGTATTACCCTTTAATTCAGTGGCTAATTAAATATGCACTTTTAAAGGGGCAGAGGATGTCAGTTTAATGATTGATAAACTTTGTCCTATCCCTTGAGAATATATTTGGAAACAGCAGAAAATCCAAATATTGTTGTTTTTTCTTTTTCTTTAACAAATAGGGATTCGTCTCAGCCATCAAGTTTGGAGGTAGGTATTTAGTGATGTTTCAGATACCCGGACTTTTCATTTTCCTGCTTCTGCCTTCCTAGCTTTCATTCTTGTACTTACCACTGTATGGTCACAAGGTAGCTGCTACTCCTCCAAGAAGGAAGCAGGGGAAAGGCAAAGGGACAAAGGGGCATGCCAGTAGAGTCTGGCTGCTTTTATCAGGAAAACAAAACCTTCCTGGAAGGTTCACTCTGAAATCTGCTTACATCGGCCACTCCTAATCGGAATGCTGCTTAGGAAAAAAGAGGTTATGGATGGAGTCAAATCAGTCTGCCAGCGGTGGCAGCCACACATAGTTACCCACCCTACATAAATGGATCAAGCTAATTAACTGCCTAAAACCACTTGTCTCTTTACTATTCTGTAATTCTGTGGGTTATTTTGCTATGACTTGCAACATGTCTAATCTGTCTTCTTGAATTCAGCTTCAACTATATTAATTCAGCCACTTTTTTACTTTTTACTTATGTTATTAACTAAAGTTAGTACAGCCGGCCCTCCATGTATGTGGATTCTGCATCTGTGAATTCAACCAACCTCAGATGGAAAATATTTGAAAAAATGTGTGGTTTCATCTGTACCAAACGTATCAGACTTTTTCTTATTATTTCCCAAACAATACAGTATTACAACATTTACATAGCATTCACATTGTGTTAGATATTGTAAGTAACATCGAGATGATTTAAAGTATGTGGGAGGATGTACTTAGGTTATATGTAAATACTATACCATTTTGTAACAGGTACTTGAGCATTTTGCGTTTTGGTATTTGAGAGGGAATGGTGGGGTTAGAACCAGTTCCCCACATATGCTGAGAGATGACTCTGTGGATAGACTATTAGACTCACTAGGTAAGACATTTAGTTTTACTTTTTTTCCAAAATTGGGGCCTTTGAGCAACTATGTAAATTTGTGCTACATTTGTGCAAATTATTATTTTTCATTTGAACCAAGCGTTGTGGTAATTTTTAAATGAAGCTTATAGTTCTTATGTAACTTTTTATCTTAGGAAGAACAGAGGAACTATTGAATGTTTGAACTGAACTCCATATCAATGATAATACAAACTACTGTTTCAGGGTCCCTTGAGAAAAGAGATGCACAGTTCATTAAAAGAAAAAAAAAAGATCAATGTTTACATTTAATGTTTAGTATTGCATTCAGAATTTGTCTACAAAGACTAAACTGTTCTTAAATTATGTACTGGGCTCTATTTCCCTCCTGTCCCCAACTCTGTCCTTGTTCACAGATACATTTATTCTCAATCACTGAGATAAATAATTGAGGTAAAAATTAAAAGGATAATTTTAGAGTGAAAGAAAATGTGGTTTCATGTTAACTGCTAGAGGTAGAGATGCCTACTATAGGCAAGATGGAGTCATAATTTACAAAGAATACAGACACAGATGTAGAGTGGGATAGAGTGCCATTATAATGGAGAAGAGACAGAACACAGCCTCCAATCTTTGCTGATTGGTGGATGTTAGCAAACAGGGAATGGGCCTGATTCACAGTACACCTCATTTTAGGATTCTGGATCCAGAACAGATGTAGAAAAACATTTCTGACACCGCCAGCTGAATGCTAGTTTAAGTTCATCTCAGTAACTGAAGAACATAGGTGAGTTCTTGTTGAACACAGTTGAAGAACAAGCAGAGGTATTATGTTTGTTTTTCCAACCATATTTGTATTGCTTTGACCCTAGGGTGGCCACAGATCACAGGGTAACAGATGAAGTATGTATACATCAGGATTGTTTTGAGACAGACAAATAAATACACTGTTTAACTAATACTTATCACTCCCTCATTTTTATGATATGTAACAGGATCTTTCTTCGTATATGACTTTTATTTTTGCTAATCTTATGCAGGAGGTGAGGAGTGGGAAACCAGATTATTTTATTTGTGCCTCTGAACTAGGGAAGAAGAGGTCATTAGTAAATCTAATAGTTATGTTGCCATCAATTTTTTGATCCAGTTTTCAAAAATTATTTACGGTTATTGTGTGTAACACTATACTGCATGTTGAGGCTAATTGGAAACAGTGACCAGATTCTTAATCATTATCAGGAAACTGCATTCAGAGAATGAGAAGAACACCCCCGCTGGATGAATTGCAGCCACCACCATATCAGGATGACAGTGGTTCTCCCCATCTGTCATGTACACCCTCAGAAATTGGGGACAGTAAATGTGAGTTTTCCCACTGCAGCAACAGTCCAAGATGCTCATATAACAAGTGCCCAAGTGAAGGAAGCACAGGTCATGAAATAGAAAGTTTTCATAATAAAGGATATGAAGAAGATGTTCCAAGTGACAGCACTGCAGTCCTGAGCCCTGAAGTAAGTAAAAGCACATAGAAGTTTGAAAATGAATGTTATTTGGAGGATAATAATCCTGTGCTTCTCCTCTTGGTAAGAAGAATTGATTTTATCACTATCCTATTCCTTTGTAACTTATAGTACCAGTATCCATCCTTAATCTAATCTTTATCCAACAAACTTATCAGGAATGTCCCAACTAGTCTTCAACTGCCCCCACTCCCCAACCCCAAGCCCCACCACCAAAGGAAGATGGGTACCTACAGATGTTTTTTTTTTTAACACTTTGTATAAAACATTCTAGAATAATTGATTTCATCATTTATTTCATCTTGAGGCTACTATTTGTATTATTTTATTTTATTTTGGATTTTTTTTTTTTTTTTTTACTATGAGGAGGGTACTCAATGTTTCACAAGTCTTTCATAATCTTATTGTATTTTCATATCATAGAAAATACAAGGGATAAATGATGATCAGCTTTACTAATGAAATTTGAATCCATGGCTTCATGCATTCAGAGTGGCTGGTTGGTTGGGCTTTAAGTTTACTTACTGTGTTGGAGCAAAAATGTGAAAATGACAACAAAAATAATTTTGTGGCCGTTGTGAAGTATTACTGTATTCTAAAAAGAATTTGTTTTGATGTTTCTGTCATAATGAAAACAATAAAGGCAATCTAATGGTTTTATAAGTTAGTATTTAGATTTACTTTCAAGTTTTTTTGTTTTTGTTTTGAGACAGGGTCTCGCTCTGTCACTCAGAATAGAGTGCAGTGGCGCAATCACAGCTCACTGCAGCTTCCTCCCACCTCAGCTTCCCAAGTAACTGATACTATAGGTGTGTATCACCACACCCACAAATCTTTTAATTTTTCTGTAGAGACAGGGTTTCGCTATGTTGCCCAGGCTGGTCTCAAATTCCTGGGCTCAAGCAGTCTTCCTGCTTCACCCTCCCAAAGTGCTGGGTTTGCAGGCATGAGCCACTGCACCCAGCCTACTTAAAAGTTTCAGATTGCAAGTTTTTACTGCTTTTGTTCCAGACAACATTCAGTAATACTGAAATGTGTCCGTATTCTTACCAGACAAATTTTCAGATCTGCTGCCAAAATTAAATAATAGATGTAATTTCCTAATACCCAGAACAATTAAGCTATGGATAGAATTTCCTTAATTTTAAGTTTTTCTTTTATAATTGTTAAAAATACCTTGTATCTGTTATTGCTTTTTTTTAGTATTTCTAGTATTACAGTATCTGACCTAGAAGAAAATTGTACATTGATATTTTAAGTTTAATATATCATTATTTTATTATTTTTCATGATGTATGTTTCTTTGTGTTCCATTACCTAAACAAATTTGAGACAGCTGTTTTGTAGCTTTGTAAACTACATATACAGCTCACAGTGAACAGTGAAGTTAACAGTGAAGCCTGGATTGTGGGATTAATAAACAACAACAATAATACTATCACCACTTGTGTCAGGAATTTTGCTATGAGCTTTATGTAGTCTGCTCATTTAATTCTAACAACCACATCTTTAGGAAGTTATTATCTCCATTTTATAAATGAAAACATTAAGAGTCAGAGAGCTAAACAATTTTACTAAGTACAAGCAGCTCTTAAATAGTGGAACTGCAGTTCAAACCCAGGTCTGTCTGACTGCCAAAACGGTGCTCTTAACAACTATATTATATTGTCTTTTTTGATCCAAAACGTTGTGTGAGAAATTACTTTGATTCAGTGGTACCCTCCAACATTACCAGGCAAACTCTCTCAGAGGACTAAAGGACCAAAGTAAGATGCTCAAATTATGTGTGTGTGTGAGAGAGAGAGAGAGAGAGTGTGTGTGTTAATCCATTTCACATACAAAGCAAGAAGTAAGAGGAGCTAGATGAAATCAGAAATCCGTTAACACACCTAGGGGATAAGCTGCAAGTGGGTGTAGGTAGCAAGACCACACTGTGTGAGTCCTGGTTTATGCAGTGCCCATACATCCTATCTCACTGTCTCTTTTTCCATCAGCATTCCTATTTATGATGTAACAAGGACCAGAGTTGAGATTTGAACAAGGGTACCAAGAGCCAACAGCACACACTTGTTTGTTTTGTGGGAGAGATATAGTTATACTCCTGGCCATCACTTAAACTTGTCAGTTAGCCTGCTAGGCAGTTGTAGGTTTTGTCTGCATTTCTTAAGTAGAGCACATGGGTGACAGAGCTGTCAGCCCAGAGGCTACATGATCGTGGCTTGTGCATTTCATCCCTTTCTATAGGTAACACTCATTTGATCCATCATATTTTCTATTTAATCTTTCTTTGGCATATGTTGTAAGTTATTAACTATTTGTATTATCTTATGAATTCTGCCTATGTCTCACAAGCTGCTTCTTAACTCACTCTCTATAGTTATCACACACTGTGAGTTTTGTCCGTATTTCAGAAGCTGCTAACTTGCTATCTGTAACCACTTCTTTGGAATTTCCTCCATCCTGCTTATTTTTGTGTCTTCTGTAGTAGCATTGAATGTGCTCAAACAATATAGCAAATGCACATTACAGAAATATTTAGATGTGAATGCTGATAGCCTATGCTAATATAAAATTCACTTTTGTGTTTTTTCAAGTTTATTTTGCATCCTTGTAATAGATATTATGTGTCAGATAGAAAATTCTCACTTTTCTCTTGGTTTAATCCAGGCTGTAGTTATCTTAGAGCGTATCCACATACATGATTAAACTGAGAGAGGAGAGAAGGTTCAGAAGAATTCCATGGGAAGGAGTTTATAGATGCTGTTGACGACCTATTGCTATCTAGATAAAGTTTTTTTAAAACTGGTCCAGATACCTTGAAAGGAAGGATTGTTTGCTTATTGCCTATTTTCAGAATGCAAATAATGTCTTTTATCTGTAAATGTTCCACCCTTTCAACATTGGGTTTCACAAGAATTGTTGGCATGTTTGGGGAAAAAAGAAAAAACAATCAGGGAGGCACCAAGAGAAACAAAACTGAAAAATAACTATCTAGGACCTGATAAACATTTTTATTGCCTGAAAATCTTAGCTGTCATGATGCTGTTTTAGAAAATCTTTAATTGAAATACCAAAACCATATAATTAATAATCTTTAATTACCAATTATAAAGTAGTATACATTAAAACATTTTGCTCTAAACTGTAAATTTTTTTAATAGAATAAGAATATGTTTTGATTTTCTCACACTATATTAAAAACTGAATTCTCTTATGGGAATTTATTCCTTCCCCCCAAGTATTGTTCTTCTGTTGTTTTTTTCCCCCGTACATTATACCAACTAGCATGTAAGATTTATAAGACCAAGGACCAACTGGGCATGGTGACTCCACACCTGTAGTCCCAGCACTTTGGGAGGCCAAGGCAGGAGGGTTGCTTGAGCCCAAGAGTTTGAGACCAGCCTGGGTAACATAGTAAGACTTTTGTCTCTACTAAAAATCAAAAAATTTAGCCAGGTGTAGTGGTGTGTGCCTGTGGTTCCAGCTATTCAGGAGGCTGAGGCAGGAGGATTACTTGAGCATGGGAGGCCAAGGCTGCAGTGAGCTGTGATTGTGCCATTGCATTCCAGCCTGGTTGACAAAGCAAGACTCTGTCAAAAAAAAAAAAAAAAAAAAATTAAGGACTCCTGTCTTTTTAGTTCTCTCTGCAGAAAGAAGCACTCTCCCGACCTAAAATAGGGCTTGGCACATAGTAGGTACAGTAGTTATGGTACATGTTAAGCTGCTACAACAAAAAGACCCCTCAGCCCCCACCAAATACAATGGCTAAGGAACACAGAAACTTACTTCTCTTTTGTTTAACAACAATGCAGGGTGAGCAGGGGGCTTTGCTCTATGAGATTATTCAGGGACCCAGTTCCTTCTCTTCTGTTACTCTGCCTTGCCCTAGGGTGTTGTCCTAGTCCACATGGTCTGAGCAGACCCACACATCCTGACTGTATATCTGCTTGTGAGAAGAGTGAGACAGAGAGTGGAGAGCAAGTAATTTCTTATATAAACCTGATCTGGATGTTTCACACATAAATTATTTTTGCCTCCCATTGGCCGAAGCTGAGTCATGTAGTCGTATGAGCTATAATAGAGGCACTGAAGTATAGTCTCTTATGGACAGTGGTTTTTCTTTCTTTTTTTTTTTTTTACACACAGTCTCTCTCAGTCACTGAGACTGGAGTCCACTGGCATGATCTTGGCTCACTGCAACCTCTGCCTCCCTGGCTCGAGCGATTCTCCTGCCTCACCCACCTGAGTAGCTGGGACTACCACCATACCCAGTTAAGTTTTGTATTTTAGTAGAGATGGGGTTTCACCATGTTGGCCAGGCTGGTCTCAAACTCCTGACCTCAAGTGATCTGCCTGCCTCGGCTCCCCAAATCTTGTGGGTAGTATTTCTAGCTAACACTCAGGAAGATTTTGTTTTGTTTTGTTTTGTTTTGTAAATGGAAAAAGAGAAGACTGAGATTCAGTAATACTCACTGCCACTCAAAAGTTTAGAAAATTTTAAAAATTTATTAAATTGGCCCACATTTTGAAATGAGAATTATTTAAGATTTATTAAAATACTTGAAGAGGCAGAGTGGTATAGTTGAAAGGCCAGAGACCTAGGTTTGACATTGTTGGTAACTAGCTAAAACCCCTATTACATTCTAGATAGACAGACTGGCAGGAATTTGAGACAATTACAGGAAAAATGGTTATAATTTCTTTTAATTTCATAATTAAAATGTACCATTTCAGCCTTTCTTGAACTTTTAAAATGTGTGTTCTGTCATTTTAAATAGTCATTAATGTTAGAAAATAATGTGTTTTTAATTGTGGTTAGAAATTGAAGTAAATATAGTCTATGTTATGGAAAGTAAATATGTGCTAATATTTTGAGACCTTTATTTATGCTTTCACATTTCCATTGATTTTTAAGTCTAAATATCTTTATATTTTATTACAGATTGGGGTGTTTTAGAGCAAACTCTGAAAAGGGAACCAAATTTTTTAATAGCATTATACTTTTACTTATGTTCTGTTCCTCTGCAACCTGATACTCTGCTGTCAGTGGCATTGTTTATAACATTGAAAGTAAAATGTAGTAGTTTTCTACAAAAGGAGCAGATATACCCACTAAAGGACATATTTTAAATTATCATTTATAAAAACATACATCACACTTTCTCAGAATTGTAATGGTGAATATTAAATTCTAAACGTGTCTTTATTATCATAAGTTTTGAGTTTAACTTACTGCTTATAGAAATCTTGCCCTATAGGGTTCCTTTTGGTTGTAGTTGACTGTTAATTGTTATTGTATTACTTTCTTTGTGGCAGAATTGTTTTCACATCTTCCTTCTAAAGAAATACCAAGTATTTATTGACATGCTAGGTTAAATAATTGAGTTAAAAACTCTAACATTTAAATTTTCTTTTCTTAGGATATGTCAGCTCAAGGATCATCATCACAGCTTCCTAAACCTTTTGATCCTGAGCCAGAAGCTAAATATGGCACACTGGATGTGACTTTTGACTATGACTCACAAGAACAGAAGCTTCTGGTAACAGTGACAGCTGTCACAGACATCCCAACATATAACAGGACAGGTGGCAACTCATGGCAAGTACACCTTGTTCTTCTACCTATAAAGAAACAGAGAGCAAAAACCAGCATCCAGAGAGGACCATGCCCTGTCTTCACAGAAACATTTAAATTTAATCATGTTGAATCTGAGATGATTGGAAATTATGCAGTTCGGTTTAGACTGTATGGTGTACATCGCATGAAAAAAGAAAAGATTGTGGGGGAAAAGATTTTTTATTTAACAAAATTGAATCTTCAAGGGAAAATGTCATTGCCTGTGATATTGGAACCTTCTTACAATCATTCTGTGAGTATCTCATCAAATGGCCTGTATACAGTTTATGTTCATGGTTTATAGTGTGCACAATTTTAAAAATCTTTAATCAAGCCAACAAGTTTGTCAGTCTATTTTTTAACATAGTAATCATGACTTTTCAAAAATATCTAAGCCCTGGATAGATAGATATACTTTTTCTTACCTAAAAAAGTTGCCCTTGAAGATAATTTGTGATTTATGTCTTTTATTTTATCCTTCACAGAGTTTTGGCCCAGGGTTTTACTTGTTTTTTTGTTGAACATTTATTAAATGTTTGATTATGAAGTCATCCAAACTCCTTATAGAATTTTTTTTTCCAGGTTAAAATTAGGCAATGCATTCAGAAGTATCAGCCCCATATATTATTTGCTATATGGCAGAAAGGATTTGCCCTTACAGAATATGTGCCGCTCCCTAGGTCATGACTGGATATGTTTCCAGAACTTCTGTGAAATTATTTTAAAGTTTCAAAACAAATCTGGCCTCAGTAGACTTTCCACCCTTTTTAAACAGATTGTGAAGTATTTCCAGAGAACCCTTAAGCTTAGTACTTTGAGCTAGTTCTCTCTTTTCTCTTTTTGTCCTCCAGATGATAATCACATATAAATCTCTCTCTCTGTCTTCATATTTTAAACTAAATTCCCACAAGGCTTTGCAAATCACAGGAGAGAAATGTCTGCACTGTTTATTTAAACCAGGGAGATACATTATGCCACATTTAGATTATGAAAAAATCTGTGATATGCTATAAGTGTGCATTATGGTTTATGTTTATTCCTCTCTGTTATATTGAAAACAAAGCATTTTAAAAATATAAATATACAGATTTTAGAATAGATTTATATTCTAAAATAAAGGTATACTATTTTAGTGTTGTTTTAAGCTTTTAAATGTGTAAGCTTCAGTCCAAGTAGTTTAGGGTCTCATTGCATTTACACCAGGCAACATTTTATGTTGTAGGAACTTCATTCACAGTCACACCATACCAGTTTAACTAAATGATTTCAATGTCTTTAAGTACAAAATGATGATGGTAAATATAGTATATTCATATGGGTTTCTAGGATAAGAATTAATATCTTTCGGGAAAATTGATAACTTGCTATCCTTTTAAATTTTCAGAATTATCATTTTGGGGAAATGCCTTTTTAAAATAATAGCAGCAGCTTATAAGAGGGGAGAGAAAAGAGTGCAGGCAATATTTCAGGGGGGAAAGAACAAATTTTTCATAAAATTTAATAATATACAGTTAGAATATGATTTCTAAACTTTTTCATTATTTGGTCTGGGTGATCACTAGTTATTCTGTGGAAAATACACCCTTATCTAGAAATAACTTATTTAAATTAGCAGAGAAAGACTCTGTCATCAAGAGGTATGTAATTTATCTGTTCCCAATTGTGTTTTAATTACATTCATTTCACAAAGAGAATGAAGTCATAGAAAATAATACCATCTTATCTCTGTTCAAACTAAGCAATTTTTTAATGGACCTACGTTACATGTGTTAGCTTCTAGTCATTGATTCTATAATCTTTTTCTGCCAACCAGTACAATAATTTCTGAGGAAAAAGTGCTAAATAAATAGCTTGTAAGACATAACATTTCTTTTTTATTAACTTTTATTTTAAGTTCAGGGGTACAAGTGCAGGTTTGTTATATAGGTAAACTTGTGTCATGGGGGTTTGTTTTACAGATTATTTCAACACCCAGGTATAAAGCCCAGGACCTAATAGTTAATTTTCCTGATCCTCTATCTTCTCCCACCCACCACCCTCTGATAGGCCCCATTGTCTGTTGTTCCTCTCTAAAGATGTAACATTTGTATTTGAATAAAACTATCCATCTTCTGCCCTTAGAGAATGTTTTCTCTGTGTTGACATGCTTCTCAAATTTAGTACCCTATATTTAATTATTATTATTTATTACTTTCCTTCTTTCTCCACCTTCTCAAATCTCATTGGTTCCTTTTGGCTTCTGTGCTATCAGTTATTTACTTGTTAAAATATACCAATACAATGTATATATTCTATATATGCTATAGTATTAATGTTCTCTTTGCTTAAGTTTTAATATTAACTTTGTGGGGAGATCTTGTGATTATAGTTTACTTGGGTGAGTTTGGCTCTAATTTTTGTAAGATGTAGTAATATATCTATAAGAGATATACTCATAATTAAACATTTGTTCTAGTTGCTTTTTTTTCCCCCAGAGTCAGGGTCTCACTCTGGGAAAAGTCAGGGTCACCCAGGCTGGGGTGTAGTAGTGTAATCATGGCTGACTGTAGCCTGAAACTCCTGGGCTTAAGCGATCCTCCCACCTCAGCATCTCAAATAGTTAGGACTACAGGTGCACACCACCAGGCCTGGCTAATTTTTTTTTTTAGTGATGGGGTCTTGCTATGTTGTCCAGGCTGGTCTTGAACTCCTGGGCTTAAGTAATCCTCCCACCTCAGCATCTCAAATAGTTAGGACTACAGGTGCACACCACCAGGCCTGGCTAATTTTTTTTTTTTAGTGATGGGGTCTTGCTATGTTGTCCAGGCTGGTTTTGAACTCCTGGCCTGAAGCGATTCTCCCACATCAGTCTCCCAAAATGCTGGGATTACAGGCTTGAGGCACCATTCCAGGCCTTCTGGTAGCTTTTGAATACTTACTTATTATTGTTGTCATTTTTGTTGTAAGGGTATTAGCCTTTTGGCCAGGAAAATTTTAATCCAGCCAAAGAACTTGCAAACTACCATTAAAACACATTTAAGCTTACAGGTTTTTTTTCATAGATAATAGGAACATAGAATTTTGCATATAAAATTTAGTTTTATAGCTAGTTTTGCAGGAACTGATTGAGAGAAAAAAAGACCAATGTCACCAAAATGACTTTCTGAGGACTAAACAGTAGGTTTCCCTGAGAATAAGATTAAAGTTTAACATTAAGGCTGGGGCACAGTTGCTCATGCCTGTAATCCCAGCACTTTGGGAGGCCGAGGCAGGTGGATCACAAGGTCAGTAGATTGAGACCATCCTAGCTAACACCGTGAAACCCCATCTCTACTAAAAATACAAAAAATTAGCCGGGCGTGGTGGTGTGTGCCTGTAGTCCCAGCTACGCTGGAGGCTGAGGCAGGAGAATGGTGTGAACTCAGGAGGTGGAGCTTGCAGTGAGCCAAGATCGCGCCACTGCACTCCAGCCTGGGTGACAGAGCAAGATTCCATCTCAAAAAAAAAAAAAAAAAAAAAATTAAAATACCATTTGAAGTGTTCCTTCTTGATCATTGCATGATAGAAAATATACTAAGAATTAAAAAGCATAATTTCTCTCTACTGACTAGCCATGTAAACTAAGTAAATCATCTGATCATTTTGGGTATCAGGTTTCCCATTAGTGAAATGAGAGGATTAGACCAAGTGATCTCTAAAAGCCTATCCATCTCTGATATTATCTAATTATGCTAGTATATGTTGGGGAAGGAGTTAGGTAGGAACAGAAATTGGTGAATTTTAGATGAGTTCTGTATGCTTGATATGACATTTTGTGGCAGACATGTATTATGCTTTCTCACTCTTCCACCTTTTCAGTAACTATCTGGGAATAACTATGTCTACCTCCCTAAGGTAAGCCACAAGTTGACTTTCCCAGTCTCACTGGTAGGTACGGCAGGAGCTGTGTGACCTAGACTCTGCCACTCATATTCATTTTCAGGAAACCTCAATACAGACTGAACAAAGAAGCAGGCACTGCACTCAGATCATGTTTCCATGAAGTTGATGGTGGAGGTATCTGGTTTTCAGAGGCAATAGTAACTCTGTTATAAAATAGCTCTGCTGATGCAGAAATGGTATTGGTGCTGGGCCACTAACAGCTGCAATAGAGAAAAGTCCTTGGCAGAAAAGAATCCAGTGAGAACAGCAGCAGGTTCTCCTCACCCAACCAATTCTGTAGTATGGTTTTTAGACTTCATTCTTGAGAAGCTTAACCATTAACTTGGTTCTTTATTCATCCCTGTTCCTTTAATAAATTACTATTCCACTTAATGAGTCAGTTAGCTTCTGTTGTTTTCAAATAAGAATCGTGAAATAGCCATATGGTTTACTATTAACTTGCTTTAGTACTGTCTTATGCCAAACTCAGTAGCTAGAACGTTGTCAGTTATCCTTCCTACCGTGGTATATATCCCTCTCATAATTTGAACTCTTCTTACATACTCAGCTTTGTTCAGATGGCACTCTTTCTTAGCATATAACCCCAATTAATTTCTTCAGTTGGATTTTTGGTACTATATTACTCTCTGTAACAGTTGCATAAAGCAGCCTTTCCCTTTTTCCTCATCCTGGTTTTACGTCTAATTGCAGCTTATTAGATTTGTTAATATTATTATATTTGATTGATTAATAATGAAACTTTATTCTTTCTCTCACAAACATACACACAACCCTTCCTGTACAAACAGTACTTAATTAGCCTGATCTCTTCGGAGTGGCTAGCGATAATAATAGTGAGGCTACCTACACATTGGACAGTTCTCATAATATAGGAATCTTTATTAAATCATTGGTTTACTTTAAATAATATATATGGTTTTTGGTGAGTTGCCTTTTAGGAAAACTGATATTTGACAAAGTTGTGTTGTATTTCATCTTGAAATAAGGTTCTCTACATTAATAGATGAGCTGCAGGCGTACCTATTAAGTTTTTTTTCTGTAGACAAATGGTTCTCAAAGTGTGATTCCTGGACCAATAACATCATCACATAGGAACTTGATAGAAGTGCAGATTCTCAGTCCCTCTCTGAAACTTTCTGAATTAAAAAAAAAAAAATGAGGGTAGGGCCCAGCAATCTGTATTTTAACAAGCACTGTACATTATTCTGATATACATTAAAGTTTGTGAATCACTGCTTTTGACCAGGGTTTGCAAACTATGACTTGTGAGTCAACTCTGGCATGTAGCCTGCTTTGGTAAGGTCTGTTGCTCCTCTCTGCAAAAGCAGCATAGATTACCACTCTGTTCAACTCAGGTGTGGCCACATGACTTGCTTTTATCTTTTGCTCATAACCTTTAAGAATCAGAATAATGCTTTCACTATTATGGAAGCATGTGTGGAAACGGAGCCTCTTTGAGCTTTGAAGGAAGCCTCTGTTGCCAGTCCAAAATCCATATGTTGTATAAGGAGGAAGTAAACCATTGTTGAATTAAACTGCTGAGAATTTGGAGTTCTCTGTTACTATAGCATAATCTACCCTGGCTGATAAAACATTTGCTCCTCTGACTAAGGAGTACATTAACCCCTGTGGGAAGAGAATCAGATGAAGCAGCCTAATACAGTTTGGATGTCCCCTCCAAATCTCATGTTGAACATGTTGAAATGTAATCCCCAGTGTTGGAGGCGGGGCCCAGTGGGAGGTGATTGGATCCTGGGGGCAGATTTCTCACAAATGGTTTATTTTAGCACCATCCTCTTGCTGCTGTCCTCACGATAGTAAATTATTTATCATGAGATCTGATTGTTTAAAGGTCTGTAGCATCTCCCCCTCTCCCTCTCTCACTCTTGCTCTCTTCATGTAACATGCCTGCTTCCATTTTTGCCTTCTGCTGAGAGTAAAAGCTCCCAGTGACCTCCCCAGAAGCTGGGCAGATTGCTGCACCATGCTTCTACAGCCTGCAGAACTGTGAGCCAATTCAACCTCTTTTCTTTAAATTGCCCAGGTACGTCTTAATAACAACATAAGAATGGCCTAACACAGCAGGGAATTGACTAATGCAGTTGCCTTCTTCTGAAAGAATCTAAGGCACCATATGTGTTCCAGATTCGATTACCTGGGAAGCAGACTCTGAGAGGGAGTTTAGTGTGCCAAATATTTGTTAAGGAGTGCTCTTGGAATTCATACTTGTAAAAGAGAGGAGATGGAAGCAGGATTGGGCAGAGAGAAGTCAAGCTGCAGTGCACGCCCAATGACAGTCTTAGCCAACCCCCAGGGAACTCTGGAACTAAAATAGTCCTTTAGAGTTGTCCCCATTTGGGCTGAGATGGCTAGGCTTTTATACTCCCATCAGTCAGTCATTGGATACTGGTTGCCCCTTGTATTAGTCCATTCTCATGACGCTAATAAAGACATACCCAAGACTGGGTAATTTATAAAGGAAAGAGGTGTAATTGACTCACAGTTCCACAGGGCTGGAGAGGCATCTTGAAACTTAAAATCATGGCAGAAGGGGAAGCAAACATGTCCTTCTCCACATGGCAGCAGCAACGAGAAGTGCCAAGGAAAAGGGGGAAAAGCCCCTTATAAAACAATCAGATCTCGTGAGAACTCACTCACTGTTATGAGAACAGCATGAGGGTAACTGCCCCCATGATTAAATTATGTCCCACAGGGTTCCTCCCATGGAAGCGGGATTATGGGAACTACAATTCAATGGGTGAGGAATTGTGAGGAATTATGGGTGGGGAAACCGCCAAACCATATCATTCCGCCCCTGGCCCACCAAATCTCATGTCCTCACATTTCAAAACAAAATCCTGCCTTCCCAACAGTCCCCCAAAGTCTTAACTCATTCCAGCATTAAGTCAAAAGTCCAAGTCCAAAATCTCATCTGAGACAAGGCAAGGCCCTTCCACCTATGAGCCTGTAAAATAAAAAACAAGTTAGTTTACTTCTTGGATGAAGTGGGGGTACAGGCATTGAGTAAATACACCCGTTCCAAGTGGGAGAAATTGGTCAAAACAAAGGGGCTACAGGCCCCATGCCAAGTCCAAAATCCAATAGAGCAGTCATTAAATATAAAATTCCAAAATGATCTGCTTTGACTCCATGTCTCACATCCAGGTCATGCCGATGCAAGAGAAGGGCTCCCACAGCCTTGGGCACCCCTGAAAGGATGACCTTGGGTGAGGCAGTTCTTTACAGTTGAGTCAGTTCCTGAAGGGACTGACATTGAAGGCTGTCTTCCAACAGCCCTACCAACAGCTAGGGCAACAGTCTCTTCTTAGATAGATAGGGAATTATCTATTGACAATTACAATTGTCAGCTACAATTCAAGGTGAGACTTGGGTGGGGAAACAGCCAAACTGTATCATTCCACCTTTGGCCCCTCCCAAATCTTATGTCCTCACAATTCAAAACAAAACCATATTGACATTCCATTGACAGTGTATCACAGTGTCTGTCAGAGCTATAAATCTGGACAGTATAAAAAATAATACTGTATTTGATTTTTTTTAACTGAAAGGCAGACATAGGGCAGATGGAAAGAAATGTAAGAATGCTAATATGCTAATGTAGTTAAGAAAAATGACTAACCCTCTCCTATTTAACTTAGAGAAGGATTATTTAGAAAATAATCAGCAAGGAAGAAATATTTATGTAAAGTTCAACTATTCATTTTATTTCATTTTTTCTATTAAATTTATGTAAGGTAAAATGGATTTTTAAATAAAATAGCTATAGTGTGATCCCATTTTTATAAAAGTATTTCTATTCCTTTTTCTGTTAGTATATATTCATAGAATGATGCCTGCAGGATGTTTACCTAATAGCAGTTTATGAATGGTTTAGGTTTATGGTGATTTTTTTACTTCTATCTTTATTTCTGTCTTTGTTTAATTATTTATGAGAATCATTTGTCAGTTAAAAAATGGAGTGTCAGAAAGGGCCACGGAATTTGGACCCTGGTCAGTTTGGTGGGGATAAATAAGTAGGTAAGTTTCTTGCTGGATTCTTTAAGACGGGTGAAAGGATGGGAGAAAAGACAGGACCATAGTGAAAACTTAAATTTTCTTAAGTTCTAATGATAGAGGGCACTTAATATTTTCTTAGATGTGTGTATTTCATTAAATCTGACTCTCGCTTACACTTCTATGTGAACACAAAGCAGTTCTGGAAGTAGACATGAGAGTAGATGATTGTCTTGGGTGAGAAGAGAAGATCTTCAGGAATTCCTAGATTTAAAAATCGGAGAAAAGAGAGGTAAAGTAGGAAGAAAGAGGCAGTAAGAGATCATGAAAGCCAAGAATGAAATTCGTGAAGGAAGGAATAATCAGCTTTGTCAGATGTTGCTGATGGAAAGAATAATCTGAATATTAAAAACTGTGTGTTGGATTTAGGATATGGAAATCATAGATAGCTTTTCAGGGGCTAATTTTGATACTGTAGGCTAGAATCCAAACGAGAGTGGCAGTCATTTAGACTTTTTTTTCACCTAATCTGGCTATAACAGGAAGAAAAAGAGGACAGTATTTGGAAAGCGAGGGTTTAGGGAGAATGTTTTTGAGCTGAGGAGAGCCTTGGGCATGTTTAAATATTAATGCAAATGATTTGATTTAAAAAAAGGACAAATAATTGAAGAGAGCCATTAATCAATGTGTTTGGGATAAACAGAGAGGCAAAAGTGTTGGAGTATTTTCAAGAGATTTATTTAAATGGTAGATCATGAAATGAATAAAGAGAGAAGTGAAGCCAGAAAGGGGATTATGGGCAGGAGAAGTAGAAAGGTTAGTGAACTGAAAGTCCCAAGGATATCAAGAAAGAGATGTGAGGGGAGTAGCCAAGCAAGAAGTGTTGAAGGATGGCAGACTGTGATTGAAAGGGGAATGTTTTCAGTTCATTTGAAGTGGAAGGAGAAGGGTCCAGAGTGTGATGGTGGAAGTGGGCATCTGAGATAGAGTAAAAGGTACAATTACTGGAGAGGGATACTTGTCAAGAGGGCTGGTTTCTTAGATAGGCTGAGTGGACACGGAATTTACAAAAGATGATGACAGAAGTTGAAGTGTAAAAAAAGGTTGAATTCAGAATCAAATTTTTAAGAAAAAAACAACTCCATCAAAAAGTGAGCAAAGGATATGAACAGACACTTTTCAAAAGAAGACATTTATGCGGCCAACAAACATATGAAAAAAAGCTCATCATCACTGGGTATTAGAGAAATGCAAATCAAAACCACAATGAGATAACATCTCCAGTTAGAATGGTGATCACTAAAAAGGCAGAAAACAGGCCGGGCACGGTGGCTCACACCTGTAATCCCAGCATTTTGGGAGGCTGAGGTGGGCAGATCATGAGGTCAGGAGGTTGAAACCATTCTGGCCAACATGGTAAAATCCCGTCTCTACTAAAATACAAAAAATTAGCTGGGCATGGTCACGCACACCTGTAGTCCCAGCTACTCAGGAGGCTGAGGCAGGGGAATCGCTTAAACCTGGGAGGTGGAGATTGCAATGAGCCAAGATTGCACCACTACATTCTAGCTTGGCAACAGAGCAAGACTCCATCTCAAAAACAAAAAACAAAAACAAAACAGCAACAAAAGTCAGGAAACAACAAATGCTAGAGAAATAAGAATGCTTTTACACTGTTGGTGGGAGTGTAGATTAGTTCAACCATTGTGGAAGACAATGTGGTGATTCCTCAAGAACCTAGAACTAGAAATCCCATTTTGCCCAGCAGTCCTATTACTGGGTATATACCCAAAGGATTATAAATCATTCTACTATAGATACGTACACGTGTATGTTTATTGCAGCAGTGTTCACAATAGCAAAACTTGGTACTAATCCAAATGCCCATCAATGATAGACTGGATAAAGAAAATGTGGCATATACACACCATGGAATACTATACAGCCATTAAAAAGGATGAGTTCATGTCCTTTGCAGGGACATGGATGAAGCTGGAAACCATTATTCTCAGCAAACTAACACAGGAACAGAAAACCAAACACTGCATGTTCTCACTCACAAGTGGGAGTTGAACAGTGAGAGCACATGGACACAGGGAGGGCAACATCACACACTGAGGCCTGTGAGGGGGTTGGGGGCTAGGGGAGGGGTAACATTAGGAGAAATACCTAATGTAGATGACGGGTTGATGGTTGCAGCAAACCATCTTGGCACATGTATACCTATGTAACAAACCTGCACATTCTGCACATGTATCCCACAATTTAAAGTATAATTTAAAAAATTTTTCAAAAGGTTGAATCAAGGACCATTTCCTCAAGGAATAAAGAAATGTTCAAGAATGAAGATGAAATGTCCAGGAGGACAAAATAGGAGGACAGGATGATACAAACTTTAAAGGAAAATAGTTGTTCTTTTCCTCAACTTTTAAAGGAGCAGTGCTTAAGAAGCAGCAGAGAACTTTGCTTCCTGATCTTGAGTCACGTGGGATATGAGGGAATAACCAGATTGAAAAGTCAAGAGGGAATGAAGTATCCTCAGGGAAGAATTCCGTTTCAATTAAACAAGGTGTTGGGAGTCCAAAGCAAAGACTAAAGTTCTAGAAGAGTTTATCATATGTCAGGAGTACCAAGGAGACATAGTAAAGGATTATACTAAAATGTCAATCTCAGTCATAATTTGATTCTATTTAAATCTCACATTTCACTTTAAGTCTAATTTAAATCGTACCTTTATAGAAATGTATTAGATTGTTATTATTATTCTTTTTTGGGACGGAGTTTCACTCTTGTTGCCCAGACTAGAGTGCAATGGCGCAATCTCGGCTCACCACAACCTCCGCCTTCTGGGTTCGAGCGATTCTCACGTCTCAGCCTCCCGAGTAGCTGGGATTACAGACATACGCCACCATGCCCAGCTAACTTTGTATTTTTAGTAAAGATAGAGTTTTTCCATGTTGGTCAGGCTGGTCTCGAACTCCCAACCTCAGGTGATCTGTCCGCCTCAGCCTCCCAAAGTGCTGGGATTAGAAGTTTGAGCCACCACATTAACATAAACCATTTAATTTATCTATCTTTGTAAACCCAAAATCCAGTACTAATTTTCATATGTGTCTGTGTGAAGAGACCACCAAACAGGCTTTGTGTGGCAATAAAGCTTTTTAATCACCTGGGTGCAGGCAGGCTGAGTCCAAAAAGAGAGTCAGCGAAGGGAGATAGGGGTGGGGCTGTTTTATAGGATTTGGGTGGGTAGTGGAAAATTACAGTCAAAGGGGGTTGTTCTCTGGTGGGCGGGGTGAGGAGGGTCACAAGGTACTCAGTGGGGGAGCTTCTGAGCCAGGAGAAGGAATTTCACAAGGTAATGTCATCAGTTAAGGCAGGAACTGACCATTTTCACTTACTTTTGACATTCTTCAGTTACTACAGGCCATCTGGATGTATATGTGCAGGCTTGGGCCCAGAGGCCTGACACTAATTATTGCTGTATAAATGTTGAATGAATGGATGGGTAAATAAGTTCATAGGATATGTATATTATCTCTGAGTTTATTGCCTCTGGTCTCATTTTGCAGCAAATCTTATATTATTGAACTTGGTTTTGTTTTGTTTTGAGATAGAGTCTCGCTCTATTGCCAGGCTGAAGTGCAGTGGCACAATCTCAACTCACTGCAACCTCCACCTCCCAGGTTCCTGGTTTCAAGTGATTTTCCTGCCTCACCCTCCCAAGTAGCCAGGACCACAGGTGTGTGCCACCATGTCTGGCTAATTTTTGTATTTTTGGTAGAGGTGGAGTTTCACCATGTTGGCCAGGCTGGTCTCAAACTCCTGACTTCAAGTGATCTGCCCACCTTGGCCTCCCAAAGTGTTGGGATTACAGGCATGAGCCACCGTGCCCGGCCTGAACTCATTGTTTTGTATCTTCATCTAGATTTTAAACACTTGGAGAAGAGAGACTGTTTTATTTATATGGTAGTTTTCATAGCATCTAAAACACAGGTGTTCAATGAACACTTATTAAATTTATTCATCAACATGTTCAAGTAAATCTGATCATTCTTAAATTCTTATTCAGTTTCATATAATGTAATATTATTTCTTAAGAGGTGTCAGTATCCTGGCCCTACTAAGAATCTTTCATAACCTGGGATACAATAAGCATGCATCTCAGGGTATTTAAACACATCAGGAGTTGTTTTATTTTTAAATAATAATTGATTAATTAGGGATATATGTGCATTTCTCAGTCAAGAACATAATGCCACAGACTCTTAAAAGTGAGCTACTTTATGACTTACTACAATGATGAACTTGTAGATAGTTGTAATTTCAACCTTTAATTTCTAAAATTCCTATGTGTCAGAAATAGCCTATCTTTTATGTTAATGGATTAAATCAATTTAAATCAATTCAGTTTGATGTTTATACTGTTATTTTTATTTTTAAGAGGTAAATTATTGCTGATACTCTATCATTCAGTTATGTGTCCCTATAAGAATCATACTTTATATGATTAGGAAATACTTTCAAAACTTAGCTTCATCCATTTTCATATTCACTATAATTCACAACTACCATTGTCAGCAAAAATCTACATTTTCTGAATGGAGATTACTCTTCTTCTTTGTAAAACAATTTGTAATAAATACTTCATGATAAACTAATAATCACAGTTGAAAATTGCTACATGAAGGGGAAAGTTACATGTGTTTTAGTTCCCTAGACAACAACAGTAATGAGTCATGGCTCACTTTAGTATAAAACTCAATGATTATAGACCTATTTAGAGACAGTTATTCACAGAGAAAGTAAATGAGCATATATTATTAGTTGAGAGGAATAACTGCAGTCTCACACAAAGAATTGTTATCAGATAAATCTTTTAGTGAAAGGAAGAAACTAAAACAGGTCACAAAAGAAGCCTTTTGTTTAAGTCAGATTTTTAGTTTTGTAGGAAAAAATTCAAGTTTAAAGGTCAAGTCTCAAGAAATTTTGAACATGCAGGAAAATTGAGTGAGAAAAACTGAAATTTCAATATGTAAAACTGCTTTTTAAAGTATTTAATATAGAGAATAAAGAACATCAAGCAACTAAATTGGGATTCATTTTGTTGAACCATCCAAATGCTAATCCCTTCACTGTCAGCATACCAACAAGTGTGTATTATGTTTTTCAAAAATGAGCCAGAAAATTAACAAATAAGCTTAAAGCACAGGCATTGTTTTCCTTTGCTGCTCTTATTTTATTTTAAGCAATTTATTTCTTCAAGATATCAACTTTAGTTGTTGCAATGCTAATGAGAGAGATTAACAAATGTTTTATGGAAAGAGAATACTACTTGACCATTTTATGATAGATTATAACAGATAAATAGGTCCAAGCAAGCAGCATATTCTATAATTAAGTACACTGTAAAATTTATTAAATTGAGAAAGAAGAGATAAAATAGTGTTTCATATAAAAACATCATAGGGAGACACATTCAAATTCTAAATATTAACTGTTATTTCAAAAATTATTTCTTTGGGGAGTATCTAGATTATGGCCATCCCGAAAACATGCCTTCTTCATTATTATCAACATCTATGAAATGATATATATTTTACTTTAAGGAAGCATTTTTATTACATTACAGTGTTCTCAAGTAAGTTCCCTTTTGTGTTGATTTTTTGTTTTTGTTTTTTGAGATGGAGTCTTGCTTTTGTCACCCAGGCTGGAGTGCAATGGCATGTTCTCGGCTCACTGCAACCTCCACCTCCCAGTTCAAGTGATTCTCCTGCTTCAGCCTCCCAAGTAGCTGGGATAACAGGCATGCGCCACCATGCCTGGCTAATATTTTTGTATTTTTAGTAGAGACGAGGTTTCGTCATGTTGGCCAGGCTGGTCTTGAACTACTGACTTCAGGTGATCCGTCCGCCTCGGCTAATTGTTTAATAATAATAGAATAGTCATATCCACTGTGTTTCTTATTTATTATCTTACCATTTGGTGGATGGATGATAATTAAATGAACAGTAACATTGAATGAGGTTGTTCTTGAGGCCTACCCTTTATAAATGAAAGAAATAGCAAACAGAAGCAATGTTTTATTATTTTCTTTAATCATTTTCCCCATCGTGCTAATCTAAAATAACAAGAAAGTATACAATGGGCAAATATATTTTAAAACCAAAATCCTTAATTCTCATATTTTTGTATTCAAAATCTTGACAGATGATTTAAAATAGTAGGTGCTTCATTTGAAAAATGTTTAATACTATTTTAAATGATAGATATGAATATGTATTTTATCAGAATATATTTTATAAGCTAACTACTAGTAATTACATTGCTTATAGTCTTTCCTCTGAATTTAGCACTAGTGAGGATATTTCTTCCAAGAGTTATGGATATATCTGCTGAGACAGTTATTTTGAGGTAGATAGGATTTAATGCTACTTTTCCAAAGTAGTGTCCATTTAGGCAGATGGTGAGAATTTAAAGAAAACTGGAAAATACTAATTGCAAAAATGTTTTTCTCTCCAGAAAACTTGAGATTTAATTTAGAAAAGAGGCAGTTTTTATCCTTGATGTATTTATGTTCTTAGAACAGAATAGAACTTAAGAAATACTGAATGCATTCCTAGGACAAAGGAACTTAATTTTAAATATTTTAACTTGAATGAAATTGTTTATTATCAGGTTTCCAGTCTCATAATCACATTTGTGCTGTGGATTCGGTAGAGACTATAATGAGTCAGAAAGATATCTATTTGAAAGTTACATTGAATTTTATGCAGGGAAAAGAATAATTCTGGTCATAAAGTTATTGTTCATGATAAGCCAGTATATAAATTTCCTGATGTTTATTTTAAGCAAATAGATGTAAATTTCCATCACTGAAAATGAACATGCTCCTGCAAATACCACGTGTTTGTATTCCAGGAGCTCCTGTTAGAGTAAAATACACATTTTTAGGTGTTGATTATGGAAAGGTGTTCTGCTAAGAAGGCTAATTCTCCATACTACACATGTTAGAATTGAAATAGTAGTGCCAGCTTACCTGGGTACTTCACAAGGTTGTGAAGATTAAATGAGGTAAAAGTATGTGAAAACCTTTGAACTAACAAACATTAGCTGCTTCTCTGAGATGAAACAGGTGTCCTTAATTTAATTTGAGTAATTCTACCATTTTTTGTAACAATATTCTCTGATCTTACAAAAGGTATACATTATTTTCTTTCCTATATCTCTTAGAATTGTTTTTATAGGCTATACGTTAGCTATTTACCATGTCCTTTTTATAGTTAGTCACTTTTGGGGCAACTAATGATTAGAATGGTACTAAATTACATTTTTTTTCTAGTGGAAAAAGCTAACAGAACTAATAGAAACTGAAAACTTAAGTTTGGTGCACATAGTTTTGTTATATTTTGGAATTACCTGATATTATAATCAAATTATATACAGTCATGCACCACACATAACATTTCAGTCAAAAACAGATCACATAATTGATTGTGATCCCAGAAGATTGTTACACAGTCTTATTACTGTACCTTTTTTTGGTGTTTTTGTTGTGTTTTGTTTTGTTTGAGATAGGATTGCTCTCTTAGGCTGGAGTGCAGTGGCACAATCAGGGTTCACTGCAACCTTGACCTCCTGGGCTCATCAGCCTCCTGATAGCTACTGTAGCTTTTATATGTTTAAATATGCTTAGATACACAAATACTTAACCATTGTGTTACAGTTGCCTACAGTGTTCAGTACGGTAACATGCTGTATAGGTTTGTAGCCTGGGAGCAATAGGCTATACCATCTGGGTTTGTATAAGTACACTCTATGATGTTCCCACAATGACGAAATTGCCAAATAATGCATTTCTCAGACCACACCTGTGTCATTAAGTGACTATAATTTGTATAATAAAAGTTATAACATATCTAAAGAGAATAAGATTTTTTAATGGAAAACAGCATATTAGAAGTACATTTTTCATTAGTCAGTTTACTTTCAGTGGTATATTTCTCCCTAAAATGAAAATTAGCACTGTCCTTAAGCTGTATTCAAGTTAAGAAAAATTTTTATACCAGCTCATTTGTGATTTGTCACAAAATATTAAAGAATTGCTAGATAGGAGAAATCTGTCATTTTAATGCCAAAATTGTTAGATATTCAAGACCAAGTTTATGTTTGCATTTAGGAGGGTTGGTATAAAGTTGGGAGCATCTGCAGTCTCTGGATTCACGTCATGGATCCCACTGCATCCCAACTGTGTGTCCTTAGTTGAATATTCAGCCTCTCTGTGCCTCATGTTTTTCATTTGTAAAAAGAGATAGTAATGATAATAGCCACCTCATAAAATTTTTGTGAGGAATAAAGGAGATAGTCCATGTAGAGTCCTTAGAACAGCAGCTGGTAAAGAGTGGGAACTTGATAAATGCTAACTATTTTTATTTGATCTTATCCATGTGTGAATAAATTTAATGTTCTAATTTTGTGGTAACCTTAATTAGATACTAGTCCGCAAGTAAAAAATCATTGCATTGTATTTTTTCAAGTTTCAAAATCAGAAGGAACATACCAAACTGGAAAAGAAGAGGGTAAACTGGAAAAGAAGAGGGTAAAAGTACTATTATTACAACAATGGAAGTAGCTAATAATAACTATTTTCAGGAACTAAATATAATTTAAGCCTCAAATGTTTTTGAGATATAACTTTTAGAAATATATTCTGAGTATTAAGAAGACAATTATAAATATTCTTTAAATGCACTTTTATTATTTTCAGACATATGTAGGAACTTATATTACATTGACACATAGCAAGCAGCTTAAACTAGGCTATTCTGAGGTAACAAATCCTGTGACTTTTAAATGCCCACAACAACGGTTTCTTTTTTACTTGTGCTACATGTTTATCATGGGTCAATTATGGCTCTACTCCATGTTTTCTTCACTGTAAGTTCCAGACTGATTGGGCAGGTTCTTTCTGAAACTTTGTTGGTTGTCATGGCAGAGAGCATAGCAAACTAATCCTTATCTCTGAAAACTTTTGCCTAAAATTGACACATGCCACTTCCATTTACATTTCATTGTCTAAAGCAGGGGTTGGCAAACTTTTTCTGTAAAGTGCCAGAGAGTTCATTTTTTTTTTTCTTTTTTTTTAGGTTCTACATATGGTCTCTGTCGCTTTTTTTTTTTTTTTTTTTTTTTTTACGATTCTTTTTAAAAATGTAAAACCTTTCTTAGCATGCTGGCTGAACAAAAAAACAGACCACATGCCGCATTCAGTTTGCAGCCTGTAGTTTGCTTACTTCTGATCTAAAAGCAAGTCTTACAGCCAAGCCTGGTATCAACAGTGAGGGGCAGTGAATAACTGGAAACAATATTCCATACAGTGAATTGTAAGATTAATGTAATCTGTATATTCACATTGTGGTTTGCATATCAGTAGTTTATAAATAAATTTGTGCTTTTATAGTACATGAATTTGCTCTCTTGGAACAACATTCTCTTTTACATCTTACTTAAATAATAGAGTTGCGTAACAAAGCCTTTCCTAAATACTCAGCTGTGTCCAGTTATCACAGTTTCTGAATCCAAGTGCTAATTTATAAAAATATTATTGAATATGAAATACTTAAATATCTGACAAGTCGTAGTATGTGTTAAATAAGTTGGCCTAGACTGGCACTGCCGAAAGAAAATGCAAGAAAGAGTTTATTTTTACAGTTAAAGATGGTGGATTAGGCACATATAATTATTTATTCTTCCTGTAATCTCCACTGAAATGATAGTATCATATATATGTTCCTACATACATAATGTGTATATATATGTATATAAATATATATACACATTCACATTTATACCCATAAGGTCCAAATAACTGGAAAGAGGGCATCAGCAGATGAGACATACCACCCTCTGAAGACATTGTGGATGGAGGCTGGTAACTGACTCTTTAGAAAGAATGGAGATAACCGAGCATAAAGTGCACATAGAAGGGGAGAACTAATCTGATCACAGAACCATGAATACTACCAGGTACAGCATGGGGTAGCATGAATCTGGGGATTAAAAGCAAGATAATCACGAAAAGCCTGTAAGATGTATAGTAGTATTTCCATCCAGCGTGAAGAATAGTGTCAGGCTTGCATCTAGCCCTTGGGAAGTCAATATCATAAGTTTCTTCTCTGGAAAAACTCAAGATTCCAAGCAAAGATTGCCCCATACTGGCATTTAGGAGTCCGCAGGGAAATTGTCTTATCTCCATCTAATCATGTTTATGCCTTCAGTGAACAAGCTGCATTTAAACGTTTAGAGTTTTTTGGGGAATGTATTCTTAAATATAAACAGGCAATCATGGCTGAGGAGACACTAAGGGAAAGCCTCCACCAGGAAAGAAAATCCAGGATAAACAGAAAATAAAATTATGCAACAGAAAGAGTCCATAGTGGAAAGATGACAAGAAAACTAAAAACTAATTTTAATTAGTGTTTTCAGAAAGATTTAAGACAGATTTTTTTTAGAAGAGAAAAAATGCTCAGAAAAAAGAACAGTCATAGAAAAAGGGGGCTCTTCTAAATTACAAGTATGATCGCCAAAACAAAGCAAATAGTAGAAGGATCAGTACGAGGACTGGCAAACTATAGCCTTCCACCTGTTTTTGTAAAGAAAGGTATACAGGAACCCAGCGCTGCCTATTTGTTTTCATATTGTCTATGGCTGCTTTCATGCTACAACAGCAGAGTGAGTAGTTATGACAGAGATCATATGCTCATGAAACCAAAAAATTTACTCTCTGGCCCTTGACAGAAAATGTTTACTAACCCATTAATTAGAAAATAGAAATGAAAAAAAAAAAAAAAAAAACTCCAGAAAATATAAAAGGAAAATGGAGTAGAAAAGAAACAGATGGAAAGATTTAAAAAAGGATTAGAGACTTAGACAAACCAGGAGGATTTAACATATGACTAACAGGTGATTCATGAAGAAAGAAAACAGAGGGGAGGAAGTTGTATTAAAAATACAAGGCAATGTGCCAAAGCTGAAGAGCTTGTCTCCAAATGAAGGATCTGAACAACAAATGAAAAAATCCAGACCTAGACACAGCATTGTGAAATTTTAGAACACCAGGGGTAAAAGAAAATCCAAAAAGACCCCCAGATGACTTAAAAATTAGAAAGATCAGAGGGGCATCAAACTTTTCAACTGCAAAACTAGATGCTGCAAGACAGTTAAGCTAAGGCTTCAAAATGGTAAAGATACATGATTTTCACTATATTAAGTGTTTTGTATGTATAATCTCCTTAAATTCTAAACACAACACTATTATGGGTAGGTGTCATTATTTAATCCTGATTTTACAGATGATAAAACTGTACTTTTGTGACTTTGAGTATCCCAAAGTCACTGTGTTACATTTGATTACTTGGCAAACTACAAATATTCCCAGCCCTTTCTAGTTTTTTTGTTTTTTTTTCCTGTACTTCAAGAGAAATATGTTTGAGATTCTGTAGCGTTCTGGATGCTAATCAGGTTCCAGCAGTTAAACACATTTGTGCATGATTTGCGAAGTTAAAGTGAAGGCAGAGGCCATTTTCTTACTGCTTCAGACAGGCAAGTTCAAGGAAAGATGCTTTTCCTCCTCCAGTAACATTCTTTTTCTTTTTTTTAGATTCAAGGGGTAGGTGTCTATGTTTGTTGCAGGGATATATTGCATAATGCTGGAGTTTGAGCTTCTATTGAACCCATCACCCAAATGGTTAGCATAGTACCCAATGAGTAGTTTCTCAGTCCTTACCCCCATCCCACCCTCCCCGCTTTTGAAATTCCCAGGGTCTGTTGTTTCCATCTTTATGCCTATGTGTACCCATTATTTAGTTCCCACTTCCAAGTGAGAACATGTGGATTTGATTTTCTGTTTCTGCGCTAATTCTCTTAGGATAATGACCTCCAGCTGCATCTGTGTTGCTGCAAAGGATATGATTTCATTCTTTTTTTAGGGCTGCATGGTATTCCATGGTGTATAGTGGCTAGTTTACAGCTTCATGTACACTAAGAGGTAATTGCAATGGCCATGAAGACTTCCTGATCTCTTGATCAAACTAATATAGTGTGTTTTTTAAGTCATATCTTCCGGCCTCCCCACTACATAGTAACTCCTTTGGGGGATCAGGTTTTCAAAAGTGTTCTAGGAGTCATTTCTGCAGAACTAGCCTAAACCTTGCTACTCCAGCTCTTCTAACAATTTTGTAAAGCCCCTAATTTTCTGAATTAAATCTCTTTCTTAAAATACCCAAAGTGATTTCTGTTTCCTTCACTGATTCCTGACTGATGTAGTTCACAGAAGTTTAATATTAATGATAGAATAAGAGGTTTTCAGATTTTAAAATTTATATCTAGGCAGTCCATGCTATATTAAAACACTGCCCGTCATAACCAGGGTTTGATTCTAGTTAAAATGGTTTTTTAACATATAATATCTAAGAATAATTACATTAGTGGAAAGCGGTAAAGAAAGGCAACATCCAGCTGGGCGCAGTGGATCATGCCTGTAATCCCAGCACTTTGGGAGGCCGAGGCGAGCGGATCAGGAGGTCAGGAGATCGACATCATCCTGGCCAACATAGTGAAACCCCATCTCTACTAAAAATACAAAATTAGCTGGGCATGGTGGTGCACACCTGTAATCCCAGCTACTCAGGAGGCTGAGGCAGGGGAATTGCTTGCACCAAACAGTCAGAGGCTACTGTGAGCTGAGATCCCCCCACTGCACTCCAGCCTGGCAACAGAGTGAGACTCCGTCTCAAGAAAAAAAAAAGAAAGGCAACGTCCGCTTACTTTCTTCAGCTTGAATAGTGCTTCCGTGTACTGGGTGCAATTTTAAGCATGATATATATTAACACATTTACCCCCGAGATAGCTACTATTATCCTTAATTTATGGCTAAAAAAGAAAAAAAGGCATAGAAAGGTTAACTGAATTGCCCAAAGTCATATGCTTAGTAAGAGGCAGAGTGAGGATTTAAATTCATCTGTCTCCACAGTCTGTTCTTTTAGCTATTCTATACTTTATCATTATATCTTTGTAACACTAAATTTGACCTGAAAGGGGGTTAGATTTGTCTGGGATTGTTGATAGAACCAAGTGTAAAGTATAAACATGTCTTTATTCCCATGTAATTTGTTTTTTATTAGATGTGAAAGTCTTTCAGAATCCTTAAAATGTCAAGATTGTGATTTTTAGGACAAAAATACAATGTAAAGTAGATCCAGAAATGAGAACTAAAAGTACGCTTTTCATCATCAGTAGTGGTGTGCTGCTGAAAATATATTATGACCAAAATAATTTTATGAAAAAGTGCTGAATTCTCTCCTTGTGGATCCTTGCCATTTCTTTTTAAATTTTGGTCCTTTTGGATGTTTCTCACCATTTTCCTCTGAATCTTTTATGGTTCTGTACCCTAGAATGTATCATGAAATATGTTAACTCACTTAAAATTTCATAGCTCTGATCAATTTAACAGTTTACTAAATTGTGTGAGTGACATATAGAGAAAGAAGCAGAGGCTTTTGATAGTGTTATGTTCCTTGGTGGATGGGGTTCTATGGCTTTGAGTGGGCAGGGGCTTGGATATTTAAAATAGGAAAAATGGTAAAATGTGCTTTCACAGGTAGTCCCTACCTAATGAATATGTTGTGGTCCCATACTCATTTATAAGTTAAAAGTTCATTTGCAAGTCAGCATGTAGACAGTGCTTGGAAGTTTGAACTAAGGCTGATTATTATAAAAGCACTAAAGATTCTAGGAGAACATAAGTACCACTTAGACTTTATTTTCATTGGATAATGAGGTAGATATATTTCCCATTCTCACCCTCACTTCCAGGGCAGTGACTTGAGCAATCTATAAGTGGACATCCTCAGGGATTGCTAAGGAGACCCTCCATTGAGGACTCTGGCAGGGGAGGTGACAGTGTAAGTATGGCTGTGTTGGTGATGGCTACAGCAAATGCCCTCAGCAAACTTCTTCTTAGATTCCATTGGCTAGGATTTGGTCACATACCCATGGCATCTACCAGAAAGACTGGAAATACAACTGCTGGCATTTTTAGTCTTCGAAGTAGGAGGAGAGCCCTTCCAACAAGAAATAAAGAGGTTGGCAGTGGCTGTTGAGCAGGCAACCAACAGTGTTATAACCGGGGATTTTGGTAGCAGTCTTCAAATTTATGCTTTAATATGGAACTATCTTTTGGACGAATGTACCTAAAATGAATAATTTCTCCTTTAAGTTTCTTCCCTCTTTCCAAGTATACAATATTTTATTTTTAAAATTGGATAATCAGGGCAGGGCACGGTGGCTCACTCCTGTAATCCCAGCACTTTGAGAGGCTGAGGTGAGTGGATCACCTGAGGTCAGTAGTTCGAGATCAGCCTGGCCAACATGGTGAAACCTCGTCTCTACTAAAAATACCAAAAATTAGCTGGGCGTGGGGGCGGGCGCCTGTAGTCTGAGCTACTCGGGAGGCTGAGGTAGGAGAATTGCTGGAACCCGGGAGGCAGAGGCTGCGGATCATGCCCAGGATCGTGCCATTTACTCCAGCCTGGACAAAAAGTGAAACTCCATCTCAATAAAATAAAACAGGATGATTAGATATATGACTATTAATTATTTTCAAGGGAGATTTGAAATCTCCCTTGAGGTGTGGTGGCTCATGCCTGTAATCCCAGCACTTTGGAGGGCCAAGGCAGGAGGATCGCTTGAGGTCAGAAGTTTGAGACCAACCTGGACAACACAGGGAGACCCAGTCTCTACAAAAAATGTTTAAAAAAATTAATTGTGGTGACACATGCTGTGGTCCCAGCTACTGGGGAGGCTGAGGTGGGAGGATTGCCTGAGGCTGGGAGAGTGAGGCTGTAGTGAGCCATGGTTGCACCATTGTACTCTAGCCTGGGTGACAGAGCAAGACCCTGTCTCAAAAAAAAAAAAAAAAAAAAAAAGATTTATGTATGTAGCTCTTCACTAGTGAACAGCTATCTTATATTGTAAATGCAAACAAAAGTTCACAACTCATACAATATTTCTTTTTCCTTTCATCTTCTTTTAATAAGAACTTAGGCTTGTTTAGCTTTGGAAAATATTTTTCACATTTATATTACATTAGAAATGCCACTCTTTAAAAAATCAATATTTAAAATACAAAATTAATAGCTGAAGTGTTTGTACTGAAACAGATCCACCACCCTCTTCTGTCCTACAGAATTTCTGAGTAAGCTCTGCCAGTCATTTGCATCAGAATCTTATGAAATACGAACAGTGTCTATTTCGGGGACTCAACACTAGATCCACTAAATCAGAATCACTGGAAAGCAGCCTAGGAATCTATTTCAAACAAATTGCCCAAGTGATAGTAGCATACACTGAAATATCAGAGCCACTGATACATAAATTGTTTTCCCGAAGAACATTGTGGATATGAGTGAATTGAAGTATATATTTTGGAATAAGTTCTGAGGACATATTTTTGTCTGTTTTTTTGTGTTTCATCAGATTTTTCCATCTTTTACTGCCTTTGTTTTCCTTTTCAAATATTTAGCAATGTATGTTCCTTAGGTATCAAAAAAATAGCTTCAGGAGTAGAATTATAGAGAAGTATCAATGAAATTATAGTAAAAATGTTAAGAAAAGTTTCCGTTTTAGAAATCCCCTACCATCATTTAATCATATAAAGAGCCAGAGATTACACTGATTAATTACTTGCATCAGTTAAGATTCTGTCAGTTTCAAGTGAATGCACACCAACTCAAAATGGCTTAAGCAAATAACAAAGACCTAGAGAGTAGGCCTTTCTTCAGGCATGACTGAAATAATGTTACCAAGGTACTGGTTTCTCTTTCTACTCTCTTCCCTGACCCTGCCTTTCATGCGTCAGCTGCATAATCAGGTTTCACATAGGGGCCCTCTTGAAACTCCTTGTGTCTCACTGAGTTATGTGCCCATTCCAGAACCAATCACAGTGGCTACAGGGATGGGCCGCACTGATTAGCTTATGCCCTGGAGCTGCGTGGTCGGTCACCTTCTAAATCACATTAGATAAGAGTTAGAAAGGAGTTAAATTCATGGTACCACCACTAAAAGGAAGTGATGAATGGATGCTCGGGAGATGAACAACTAATGTCTAATGTAATGTTTATTTAAACTTTCTTGATAATAATGTTCACTAAACCTTTAGTGATTGGACATAATATACATGAAATCCTATTTTAATCCGTTTGATGCTACATCAGAATTAGGCAGAATTTTCTGCACATTGTCTTTAGGAAACTTGAGGTCTGTTACACACAATCAATGTCTTTCTAATATGTTTAATTGGCTATGAGCTCAGTAAGCCCTGAAAATGATGATTCTCAATCTTGATTACACTAGAATGAGTTGGAGAGTCTTGAAAGTCAAGATGCTCAGGCTCCCACTTAGACCTGTTGATTTGTGGGGCCTGAGTATCTGTATCTTCTAAATGCTCTGCAAGAGACTCTAATACCAAAACTGCATCAGTTTTCATTGCCCTATAGAATCTCTCTGACTTTCATATCTTCTTCACTGTCATTTTCTGGATAGCCCCAGGACTGCAGTGAGTCACTGTGGAGTTCTAAAATATCTGTCGAGTCTGACCATAGACTTAACATGAAACAAACCATATCATTCAGAAAACTATTATAAAACTGTTTTTTCCAAAACTGCTCAAACTGCAGCCAGCTAAACAAATGGAAAGAGGTACTTATACACACTATTAAATGTTAACCATTTCATTGCCTTTGGCTTCTTTCATTTCTTATATACTGTAAAATATTAAAATTATTTATCTCCTTGATTCGTTAGAATTTTAGTGTATTTTGAGAGCAGAAAAAAACAAAAAACATTTTAAGAATAGATTAAAGTCATGACCATGGGAAAAAAATGGTTTATTTCCAGTGTTCATTGTATGTAACCTAGAATATTATAGATTACATTTTCCTTTTGATTCAGTTTATTTAAACAAAGTTTATTGTGGCACTGAAGATGTTAGAACTAAATTTTTTTTTTAATTTATTTATTATTATTAAACTTCAAGTTGTAGGGTACATGTGCACAACGTGCAGGTTTGCTACATATGTATACTTGTGCCATGTTGGTGTGCTGCACCCATCAACTCGTCATTTACATCAGGTATAACTCCCAATGCAATCCCTCCCCCCTCCCCCCTCCCAGAACTAAATTTTTAAGAAACTGACAAATTCATCATTTCCTGGGCTTCATTGGTCATTTGGGAACACTGATTTGGAAAAATATGCCAAGTGGCCCATTAATTATCCACAAGGCCATTCTTATGATGTATAGTCCCACCTGGACTGTCCTGAAATTCGCAGTGTAAAGTGACAGAAGGAATGAAGATAACATTAAAAGATTTGTTCCAAAATAACACATCATGATAAAGTGAAATAAAAACCATTGCTATTTCTATAGCTATTAACATTTCATTTCCCGGGAAATGCTTTTAATACTCTATGAGGATAAATACAAAAACAACAGTAATAACATCATATATAATAACTCAGGTAGCTAGAGAATTCATGATGAAGTTGGTCTCTCAGAAATATCCTTCTTTATTCCTATTTTAATGAACATGTAAATCATATTTTGCCATTATATTTGTCAGTAACTTACTCATAACACTTGAAATTTGAATCAGAACTAATCTTCAAACAGTCTGTTTTGTGGCATAAAAGAATTGTTATTACCATTTTAACATTTAAGAAAGGAAATTTGAAACTCAAGGTATTCATAAATTTAAACTGAAATCATCTTTGTCCTAATTCCTTAGTGAGAGTGTGTTTAAGATTTTAATTCATATGAAGTGGTTAGCACAGTTCCTGGGACTTAGTAAACAGTCAGTAAATAATGGTTGTGTTAATATTACCATCATCACTACTGTTTCTACTACCATCACCACTGTGACTGTCACCTTTTAGCCACTTCTTTCATAAGCGTAGTTTAATTTGATTTCCTTTTAGTTGGAATTGACAGTTGTTTTCATAATCCATTTTGTCCCTGTGAACATCTTGCATGAGTAATTTTTTTAAAGTTTCTCCCTTTTACAGGGATAGTCTTATTAATATATGCAGAACTTGTTATAAAATATGAAAAAAATGTAAATTGTTAAAGTCTTAATTGCACAGTAGAATTGGTATATGCTATACTAAATATCTTTCATGGCTTATGCCACTTTTTCACAGAGGCAAGACTTATGGAATATTATGCTTCTTTTTTATTATCATTATTCTATTTGTATATAGGTATACATATATATACATATTTACATTTATATTTATTTCTATACCTATATATTGAAAGCCATGCATTCACATTGAGACTACCAATTTTAGTTCAGCACCACAGGATTCATACTAATTTTCTTCCTTTTTATATGTGTAGCTACCTTCTTCCATAGTGAGAAGCATGGCTTCTGTTATCCTTAATGTATTAACTCATTTGATCAATCTCTTTGAATGTAGCCAGTGTTCTGTTGCAGCCATACCTTCCATATAAACATTCATTCCCAAACTCAGGTTCTAACTCCCTGTGTTTATTTTCTCCTCCTGCATGAAGTCCTCATTATGTTTGGCCTCTGACACCAAGTAAAGGCTCTCCTCACCCTGCAATGGCTTTGAAGCCTCATACCAGGCTGGCCCTGATGCAGGACACCAGCCTTGGGCTCTGACATCCCACACTAGACCACTCTTCTATGGAAGGTTCCTTACCATACTTGGAACCTGACACCTGAACGGGCCCACCCCTCTGAATGGGTGCCCTTCTCACCCTGCAAAAGGTTCTGGCAGCCCATTCTGTGTTACTACGTGTTGCCCTCAGTGGAATGTCTTCTTTACCCCACCAAGGCTCTACACCCCAGGCAAGGCCATCCCTCTGTGGAAATGTTCTCCTTATTCTGCTCAGGATCTGATGGCCACCACCAGGCTGCCCATCTGGGCTCTCTCCCCATGCCAAGTCCACCTCTTCATATCTTTCTTCCCACCCTGGCATGGACATCCTCTTCACCCTGCTGTTGTGCCATTCCTCTGTGAGGACACCCTCCTCACCCTGCTTGGACATAATTGATTTTTTTTTAACTTTTTTTTTTTATACTTTAAGTTCTAGGGTACATGCACACAACGTGCAGGTTTGTTACGTATGTATACATGTGCCATGTTGGTGTGCTGCACCCATCAACTCGTCATTTACATTAGGTATATCTCCTAATGCTATCCCTCCCCCTTGCCCCCTCCCCACAATAGGACCCAGTGTGTGATGATCCCCTTCCTGTGTCCAAGTGATCTCATTGTTCAATTCCCACCTATGAGTGAGAACATGCAGTATTTGGTTTTCTGTTCTTGCGATAGTTTGCTGAGAATGATGGTTTCCAGCTGCATCCATGTCCCTACAAAGGACACGAACTCATCCTTTTTTATGGCCGCATAGTATTCCATGGTGTATATGTGCCACATTTTCTTAATCCAGTCTGTCACTGATGAACATTTGGGTTGATTCCAAGTCTTTGCTATTGTGAATAGTGCCGCAATAAACATACGTGTGCATGCGTCTTTATAGCAGCATGACTTATAATCCTTTGGGTATATACCCAGTAATGGGATGGCTGGGTCAAATGGTATTTCTAGTTCTAGACCCTTCAGGAATCACCACACTGTTTTCCACAATGGTTGAACTAGTTTACAGTCCCACCAACGTGTAAAAGTGTTCCTATTTCTCCACATCCTCTCCAGCACCTGTTGTTTCCTGATTTTTTACTGATTGCCATTCTAACTGGTGTGAGATGGTATCTCATTGTGGTTTTGATTTGCATTTCTCTGATGGCAAGTGATAATGAGCATTTTTTCATGTGTCTGTTGGCTGTATGAATGTCTTCTTTTCAGAAGTGTCTGTTCATATCCTTTGCTCACTTTTTGATGGGGTTATTTGTTTTTTTCTTGTAAATTTGTTTGAGTTCTTTGGAGGTTCTGGATATTAGCCCTTTGTCTGATGAGTAGACTGCAAAAATTTTCTCCCATTCTATAGGTTGCCTGTTCACTCTGATGGTAGTTTCTTTTGCTGTGCAGAAGCTCTTTAGTTTAATTAGATCTCATTTGTCAATTTTGGCTTTTGTTGCCATTGCTTTTGGTGTTTTAGACATGAAGTCCTTGCTCATGCCTATGTCCTGAATGGTACTACCTAGGTTTTCTTCTAGGGTTTTTATGGTTTTAGGTCTAACATTTAAGTCTCTAATCCATCTTGAATTAATTTTCGTATAAGGAGTAAGGAAAGGATCCAGTTTCAGCTTTCTATTTATGGCTAGCCAGTTTTCCCAGCACCATTTATTAAATAGGGAATCCTTTCCCCATTTCTTGTTTCTCTCAGGTTTGTCAAAGATCAGATGGCTGTAGATGTGTGGTATTATTTCTGAGGACTCTGTTCTGTTCCATTGGTCTATGTCTCTGTTTTGGTACCAGTATCATGCTGTTTTAGTTACTGTAGCCTTGTAGTATAGTTTGAAGTCAGGTAGCGTGATGCCTCCAGCTTTGTTCTTTTGATTTAGGATTGTCTTGGCAATGTGGGCTCTTTTTTGGTTCCATATGAACTTTAAAGCAGTTTTTTCCAATTCTGTGAAGAAAGTCATTGGTAGCTTAATGGGGATGGCATTGAACCTATAAATTACCTTGGGCAGTATGGCCATTTTCACAATATTGATTCTTCCTATCCATGAGCATGGTATGTTCTTCCATTTGTTTGTGTCCTCTTTGATTTCACTGAGCAGTGGTTTGTAGTTCTCCTTGAAGAGGTCCTTTACATCCCTTGTAAGTTGGATTCCTAGGTATTTTATTCTCTTTGAAGCTATTGTGAATGGGAGTTCATTCATTATTTGGCTCTTTGTTTGTCTGTTACTGGTGCATAAGAATGCTTGTGATTTTTGCACATTGATTTTGTAACCTGAGACTTTGCTGAAGTTGCTTATCAGCTTAAGGCGATTTTGGACTGAGACAATGGGGATTTCTAAATATACAATCATGTCATCTGCAAACAGGGACAATTTGACTTCTTCTTTTCCTAACTGAATACCCTTGATTTCTTTCTCTTGCCTGATTGCCCTAGCCAGAACTTCCAACACTATGTTGAATAGGAGTGGTGAGAGAGGGCATCCCTGTCTTGTGTCAGTTTTCAAAGGGATGCTTCCAGTTTTTGCCCATTCAGTATGATATTGGCTGTGGGTTTGTCATAAATAACTCTTATGATTTTGAGATACATTCCATCAATACCGAATTTATTGAGAGTTTTTAGCATGAAGGGCTGTTGAATTTTGTCAAAGGCCTTTTCTGCATCTATTGAGATAATCATGTGGTTTTTGTCTTTGGTTCTGTTTATATGCTGGATTACGTTTATTGATTTGCATATGTTAAACCAGCCTTTCATCCCAGGGATGAAGCCCACTTGATCATGGTGGATAAGCTTTTTGATGTGCTGCTGGATCCGGTTTGCCAGTATTTTATTGAGGATTTTTGCATCGATGTTCATCAGGGATATTGGTCTAAAATTCTCTTTTTTTGTTGTATTTCTGTCAGGCTTTGTTATCAGGATGATGTTGGCCTCATAAAATGAGTTAGGGAGGATTCCCTCTTTTTCTATTGATTGGAATAGTTTCAGAAGGAATGGTACCAACTCCTCCTTTTACCTCTGGTAGAATTCGGCTGTGAATCCGTATGGTCCTGGACTTTTTTTGGTTGGTAGGCTATTAATTATTGCCTCAATTTCAGAGCCTGAAATTGGTCTATTCAGGGATTCAACTTCTTCCTGGTTTAGTCTTGGGAGAGTGTAAGTGTCCAGGAAATTATCCATTTCTTCTAGGTTTGCTAGTTTATTTGCATAGAGGTGTTTATAGTATTCTCTGATGGTAGTTTGTATTTCTGTGGGGTCGGTGGTGATATCCCCTTTATCATTTTTTATTGCATCTATTTGATTCTTCTCTCTTTTCTTCTTTATTAGTTTTGCTAGCTGTCTATCAATTTTGTTGATCTTTTCAAAAAACCAGCTCCCAGATTCATTGCTTTTTTTGGAGGGTTTTTTGTGTCTCTTCTTCAGTTCTGCTCTGATCTTACTTATTTCTTGCCTTCTGCTAGCTTTTGAATGTGTTTGCTCTTGCTTCTCTAGTTCTTTTAATTGTGGTGTTAGGGTGTCAATTTTAGATCTTTCCTGCTTTCTTTTGTGGGCATTTAGTGCTATAAATTTTCCTCTACACACTGCTTTAAATGTGTCCCAGAGATTCTTGTATTTTGTATCTTTGTTCTCATTGGTTTCAAAGAATATCTTTATTTCTGCCTTCATTTCATTATGTACCCAGTAGTCATTCGGGAGGAGGCTGTTCAGTTTCCATGTACTTGAGCGGTTTTGATTGAGTTTCTTAGTCCTGAGTTCTAGTTTGATTGCACTGTGGTCTGAGATACAATTTGTTATAATTTCTGTTCTTTTACATTTGCTGAGGAGTGCTTTACTTCCAACTATGTGGTCAATTTTGGAATAAGTGTGATGTGGTGCTGAGAAGAATGTATATTCTGTTGATTTGGGGTGGAGAGTTCTGTAGATGTCTATTAGGTCTGCTTGGTGCAGAGTTGAGTTCAATTCCTGGATGTCTTTGTTAACTTTCTGTCTCGTTGATATGTCTAGTATTGACAGTGGGATGTTCAAGTCTCCCATTATTATTGTATGGGAGTCTTAAGTCTCTTTGTAAGTCTCCAAGGACATGCTTTATGAATCTGGGTGCTCCTGTATTGAGTGCATATATATTTAGGATAGTTAGCTCTTCCTGATGAATTGATCCCTTGACCATTATGTAATGGTCTTCTTTGTCTCTTTTGATCTTTGATGGTTTAAAGTCTGTTTTATCAGAGACTAGGATTGCAACCCCTGCTTTTTTTTGTTTTCCATTTGTGTGGTAGATCTTCCATCCATTTATTTTGAGCCTATGTGTGTCTCTGCATGTAAGATGGGTCTCCTGAATACAGCAAACTGATGGGTCTTGACTCTTTATCCAATTTGCCAGTCTGTGTCTTTTAATTGGACCTTTTAGTCCATTTACATTTAAGGTTAATATTGTTATGTGTGAACTAGATCCTGTCATTATGATATTAGCTGGTTATTTTGCTTGCTAGTTGATGCAGTTTCTTCCTTGCCTTGATGGACTTTACATTTTGACATGTTTTTGCAATGGCTGGTACTTGTTGTTCCTTTCCATGTTTAGTGCTTCCTTCAGGATCTCTTGTAGGGCAGGCCTGGTGGTGACAAAATCTCTCAGCATTTGCTTGTCTGTAAAGGATTTTATTTCTCCTTCACTTATGAAACTTAGTTTGGCTGGATATGAAATTCTGGGTTGAAAATTCTTTTCTTTAAGAATGTTGAATATTGGCCCCCACTCTCTTCTGGCTTGGAGAGTTTCTGCCGAGAGATCTGCTGTTAGTCTGATGGGCTTCCCTTTGTGTGTAACCCGACCTTTCTCTCTGGCTGCCCTTAACATTTTTTCCTTCATTTCAACTTTGGTGAATCTGACAATTATGTGTCTTGGAGTTGCTCTTCTCGAGGAATATCTTTTAGCGTTCTCTGTATTTCCTGAATTTGAATGTTGGCCTGCCCTACTAGGTTGGGGAAGTTCTCCTGGATGATATCCTGCAGAGTGTTTTCCAACTTGGTTCCATTTTCCCCGTCACTTTCAGGCACCCCAATCAGACGTAGATTTGGTCTTTTCACATAATCCCATATTTCTTGGAGGCTTTGTCCATTTCTTTTTACTCTTTTTTCTCTACGCTTCTCTTCTTGTTTCTTTTCATTCATTTGATCTTCAATCACTGATACTGTTTCTTCCAGTTGATCAAGTCGGTTACTGAAGCTTGTACATTTGTCACGTAGTTCTCGTGTTATGGTTTTTATCTCTATTAGTTCTTTTAAGGACTTCTGTATATTGGTTATTCTAGTTAGCCATTCGTCGAATCTTTTTTCAAGGTTTTTAGTTTCTTTGAACTGGTTACATAGTTCCTCCTTTAGCTCTGAGAAGTTTGATCGACCGAAGCCTTCTTCTCTCACCTAGTCAAAGTCGTTCTCCGTCCAGCTTTGTTCCGTTGCTGGTGATGAGCTGTGTTCCTTTGGAGAGGGAGATGCACTCTGAATTTTTGAATTTCCAGCTTTTCTGCACTGCTTTTTCCCCATCTTTGTGGTTTTATCTGCCTTTGGTCTTTGATGATGGTGACGTACTGATGGGGTTTTGGTGTTGGTGTCCTTTCTGTTTGTTAGTTTTCCTTCTAACAGTCAGGACCCTCAGCTGCAGGTCTGTTGGAGTTTGCTTGAGGTCCACTCCAGACCCTGTTTGCCTGGGTGTCAGCAGCAGAGGCTGCAGAAGATAGAATATTGCTGAACAGTGAGTCTTGCTGTCTGATTCTTGCTCTGGAAGCTTCGTCTCATGGGTGTACCCAGCCCTGTGAGGTGTGAGGTGTCAGTCTGCACCTAGTGGGGGATGTCTCCCAGTTAGGCTACTCAGGGGTCAGGGACCCACTTGAGCAGGCAGTCTGTCCGTTCTCAGATCTCAGCCTCCATGCTGGGAGATCCACTGCTCTCTTCAAAGCTGTCAGACAGGGACATTCACCTCTGCCAAGGTTTCTGCTGCTTTTTGTTTAGCTATGCCCTGTCCCCAGAGGAGGAGTCTACAGAGGCAGGCAGGCCTCCTTGAGCTGTGGTGGGCTCCACCCAATTCGAGCTTCCCAGCGGCTTTGTTTACCTCCTTAAGCCTCAGCAATGGCGGGCACCCCTCCCCAGCCTCGCAGCTGCCTTGCAGTTAGATCTCAGACTGCTGTGCTAGGAATAAGGGAGGCTCCATGGGCGTGGGACCCTCCGGGCCAGGTGTGGGATATAATTTCCTGGTGTGCAGTTTGCTAAGACCCTTGGTAAAGCACAGTATTAGGGTGGGAGTTACCCGATTTTCTAGATTTTCCTTTGGCTAGGAAAAGGAATTCCCTTCCCCCTTGCCCTTCCCAAGTGAGGTGATGCCTTGCCCTGCTTCAGCTCTCGCTGATCGCTCTGCACCCGCGGACTAGCACCAACTGTCCGACACGCCCCAGTGGGATGAACCCGATACCTCAGTTGAAAATGCAGAAATCCTCCGTCTTCTGTGTGACTCACGCTGGGAGCTGGAAGCTGGAGCTGTTTGTATTCGGCCATCTTGGGCACGCCCCTGATTTTTTTAACGTTTATTTTAAGCTCAGGGGTACATGTGCAGGTTTGTTTTATAGGTAAGCTTGTATCATAGGGGTTTATTGTACAGATTATTTCATCACCCTTAATTGGTTTTGTAAGTTAATGACCCCTGGACAGTCCCTCTATAAAGTCTAAGATGATTATTTTATATATATATATATATATATGGGAGTGGGTGTGTGTATACAGATGTGTACACAGATGTATACACACACACACACACACACAATGATAGCCACTAACTTATATTGACCATTATACAGATGTGGCCATATTTTATGTCTCAGATAATTCAGATATTTCCCTTTTCCAGATGTCTATGAAATGGCCACCAAGTGTAATCTTCAGAGTATTGCAACTAGATATAATTTTTGGCCTTCTGAGATTAAAGACAGAAACTGAGTGGTGGAACTATCCCTGGTACTGACAAGTCCCTGGCGTCTCTTCTGGATTCTTGTGTAGCTGCCTTAAATCCACCATTTACAGATCTAACTATACCTCTTACTTTTTTCTGAGATTTTTTTTCTAAAGCCTTGTAAAACCTGACTTCATTCCCACACTTTGACTGGGTAGGAGCTTTTGTAAATCTGTACACCATTCTCTGAATTTATTATATCTTACTCTGATCTTTTTATTTTCCCACAATGGTCAGAGGACCTTTCCATAAGCCAGCTGGAGGATAACTAACTTCAAAAGGTGGTACCTTCTTTTAATTAATAGACATGTTCATATGTTACAGTCCTAATGTTGCAGTTATACCCCTTTCTAGGAGGAGAACTTTCTGAAAGTGCACATGTATTTCTAGCGAAGCATCTTAGCAGTTGCCCTCAGGTCAGGTTCTCTGGAGAATCAGACTCAGTTTGGGAGGCAGTGACTTTTGCTGTATGCCACTGGGATATAGGTTCTTCAACACTTATTATTCCTATAATATGATAGGTGCAGCTTTTGTGATAACCTCAGATTTATACCAGAAGCTATTTTCACTGGAGAAGTCCTCAGATTCATATATGCTCTTCATATTTACTGAAAGTATAATAAGAAATGAGTTAATAGATATTGTATAGCAAATAGGTTTATTTCATTTGGTAGCAGAGTACACCAGTAAATGCTTAAATCTGATTGAGTAGCTGGAGTTAGCCAATAGTGGTGCCAGTAACAGTGAATCTGATCATGGTGTCCAGTGTATTAGTTAGTATTTTCTCTTGCCTTCCATATTTTATTAATATATTCACTTATCCATTCCCAAGTGAACTGACAGGAAGATCAAAATCTCTGTATTTCCTGAAGTATTCCTTCTGCTTCTTGTGGAAGGTGGAGGCGAATAAAAATTTCTAAGAATCCTAGAACCGAGTGCTAATTTTGACTTTTTTTGGCAACTGTCTGGTTGTTTATTTTTGAGAACCTAGCCAAAAAGATACCTTATTCACATCTGATTGTCTTATTTACTCTTTTTTTTTTTTTTTTTGGAGAGCTTGTTCAAGTGTAAAGTGTGGGGATGGACCACTCAGAAACACCAACTCCATAGAAATGGAGTTGGCACTCCAAAGTAGGAAAGTTAAAGTTTCATTTGTATAGGCAGAGACAGAGGCACTTTTGACAGGATTACGACATTATTCATATAAGGTTGGCACATAGTTACAACAATTTGGTTGGTTAGGTTTTGTTGTTGTTGTTTTGTTTTTTTGTTTTTTGTTTTTTGTTTTGTTTTGTTTGAGATGGAATCTTGTTCTGTCACCCAGGCTGGAGATAAGGACTTGCTCTGTCACCCAGGCTGGAGAGCAGTGGTGCAGTCATGGCTCACTGCAGCCTCAACCTCCCAGGATCAAGCGATCCTCCCACCTCAGCCTCCTGAGTAGCTGAGACCACAGGTGCATGCCACCACACCCAGCTAATTTTTAATTTTTTTTTTTTTTTATTATTATTTTTTTTTTTCCGTAGAGACAGGAGTCTCACTATGTTTCCAGGTCTCGTCTTGAACTCCTGGGCTCAAGCGATCCACCCGCTTCAGCCTCCCAAAGTGCTGGGATTACAGGTGTGAGCCACCACACCCTGTTTTGATTATCTTATTCTTAACTATGCCTTACTCTTATTTATTCGAATATCTGTATCTAAGTTTTACAGTTTTAAGCTTAGCATCATCATTAGTATTAATGAAATGGAGCCCTGAGTTTCTTGCCTTAGTTGAACACATACTTAAATAATTTGTAAAACACTTCAACTGTTTACAGCGTGTTTTCACACACAGTATACCTTTAAAGCTTCATACTTTTAGTCCTTAAACTCACCATATACAATATTGAACTCCTTTCTGCCTCTACCTCTAAACATGCTTTTCCTCCTCCTCCATTTCTAAATCATTTTACAGTACCACTGTAAAATTGTTGATAAAGCTAGGAGCCATAACCTCATCATACATATGTCATCTTGTCGATCTGGGTTCACTGAGTTTCTCAGAGGTTTGGATTTGTAGTTTTAATTAAAGGGAACCTTTTGCCAATACTTCTTCAAATATTCTGGCCACATAACCCCTTTCTGAAACTCTGATACATACACATGAGACCCTTTGAAGTTGTCCCAAAACTCGCTAATGCTGTGTTCTTAATTTCCCCCCCGCCTTTTTTTTTTTTCCAAAAACGGAGTCTCAATCTGTCACCCAGGCTGGAATACAGTGGCACAATCTCGGCTCACTGTAACCTCCACCTCCCAGGTTTAAGTGATTCTCCTACCTCAGCCTCCTGCGTACCTAGGATTACAGGCATGCACCACCACACCTGGCTAATTTTTTGTATTTTTAGTAGAGACAGGGTTTTGCCATGTTGGCCAGGTTGCTCGAACTCCTGGCCTCAAGTGATCCACTGGCCTCACCCTCCCAAAGTGCTGGGATTACAGGCATGAGCCACCACACCTGGCTTCCCTGTCTTTTTTTTCCTCTGTGGTTTGATTTTAGATCTTCTGTTGCTATGTCTTTGGGTTCATTGATCTTGTCCTGTGCATTTTCTATGTTGGTAATCCAGTCCAGCATATTTCTCATCTCAGATATATTTTTCAGTCTCTATAAGTTAAATGTGGGTCTATTTTATATAGTCTCTGTCTCTTCTTAACAATACCATGTTTTCTTCTATTGTCTTGAACCATGGGACATATTTATAATAGCTGTTTTAAGGTCCATGTCTACAAATTCTATCATCTGTTTTATTTCTGGATCAGTTTTTATCGATTGACTTTTTTCCCTTAATATGGGTTTTATTTTCCTTCTTCTTTGCATGCTTGATAATTTTTAATGTATCCTGGATATTGTAGATTTTACATTGTTGGGTGCTAAATTATTTTGTTTTTTCATACTTTTGAGCTTTTTGGATGCAATCAGGCAACTTGAAAACATTTTGATCCTTTTGAGGCTTGCTTTTAAGTTTTGCTTTAGAAAACTAGACATTATTTATTCTAGGGAAAATTTGACCCCACTACTCAGGCAATTTCCTTCTAAGTACTCAACTGAGTGCCCCATATATTATGTTTTCTACACTTTATTCAGAATGTGAATTATTCTCAGGCCTATATGAGTTCTGGGAATTGTTCTGCTTGATTCCTTCCAGTACTTCTTTCCTTGGCCATAGGTAGTTTGGGATTCAAAATGAATTTTTAAACTATGAGTGAGACTTAAGTATATTTAAATATGGCTGAGACAAATTCATTGAAGCATGATATTTAGGATGTGAGACAAGAAGCCTATAGAAAATAGGATCCAGGTAGCAGGTGGAGAAATTGGTCTGAAATACAAGGGATGCCTCCTCTTACAATGGTAAGAAAGAAGGAGAGAATCCAGATGTCAGAAAGTTTGTAGATATTTTCGTAGGAAGTTGGGGAAGTTTCCACATATTGAGAGGTGTGTGTGCATGCGTGCATGTGTGTGAGAGAGAGAAGCAGGAGGCAGGAATGAGTAAGGAGAAAGGGAACGGGGTCAGTGATTTTAGAAGAATGGAACTGGGTCAGCTGATTTTAGAAAATGGAAGATTTATAATAATTGGGAAAATGGAAAAATAAATTCACCCAAGAAGTATAACTAGATTGTAAGTATAGCCAGATGATGGCCAAAGTTCCAATTCATCCCATTGTGTTGCTTTTCCTAGTGCAATCAAGGAGTTAATTGGTTCTTCCAAGGTTAGTGTTTTGGCAGCTTGGAATGCCAGCTTGATGGAGGAAGAAGTAAGGACAAGAAGGGGCTGATGAACAAAAAATATAGTGTCAAGGACTGAAGGTGCAGTCAAAGCATGGAGTTGTGAGAGCAGTTGAGTGAGCAACTTACGTTAGAAAAAAGAGGTTGTAGTCAGCACCTGTTTTACTTAGTAATTTTGGCAAAGACCTCACCGTAGCCTCTGGTGATGCTGAGGCCCAAGAAATAATGTGAGACTGGGAGGGAGAAGTCATTAGAGAAGAGAAAATCAAATAACTTAGTGTGCAGACTGTTAGAAGGATCATTCATGTGGAAATTTAATTCACCTTAAGTCACATTAAGTCAGAGAGACGTTAGGGTGCAGGGGAATCTGTGAGCCAGGTAGAAATCTTCACTAACGGAGCAGGCCTCACTAGATGATTAGCAGTTGAAACATTGCTGAGAGGGAGAATATGGTACAGTCAGATGGCAGGAGCTTCAGACTGAACCAGAATCTGCAGGAGTGCCTCATGGATCCTGGTAACATATGCTTCAAAATTGTATACAAATGAATTTCTGTCAGCGTATGGGCAGATTTGAAGGGACTTACCCAGTTTTGTAATTTGTATCAATCCCGTCTGAAGGCCCAAACAATAATGGGAACTCTGAAGAGGAGGCAGATGTGGGCCCCAGATTTGAAAGGTAAACTCGCAGGACACAACCTCTTTTACCTCCTATGCTCACATTCTTGATGGGCAGTTGCCACACCCCCACCAAAAATCATCACCATCCCACTGGCGCTCTTCCTTGGTAGAAATGTGGGGACCTCACTACTCTTGTGAATTATAGAGGGAAAAATAATGAAAGTGAATATGAGGATGAAGCCAGATTATAAAGATCCTCAAAAACAGAATAAGGGATTTAGACTTCTTAGTAAAAAAGACCATTCGAATTAAGAGTCCAGAATCCTGAGTCCTAGTCCATTTTCTCCAGAACAACTAGATATGTTAAAACTTTCAGAAAGGTATTTAACCTCTCCAGGCCTTATTTTTCTCATTTCTAAGGTAAATATGTTAGGTAGAATAGGTAGATTTGAACCATGTTCTCCAGAAATGCTCTGGGATTCTGGAAATGTTTACTTCAAATTTCTTTTTTTTTTTTTTTTTTGAAATGGAGTTTTGCTCTTGTTGCCCAGGCTGGAGTGTGGTGGCGCGATCTTGCCTCACTGCAACCTCCACCCCCGGGGTTCAAGCGATTCTCCTGCCTCCGCTTCCTGAGTAGATGGAATTACAGGTACATGCTACCATGCCTGACTATTTTTGTATTTTTAGTAGAGACGGGGTTTCACCATGTTGGTCAAGCTGGTCTTAAATTCCTGACTTGGTGATCTGCCCACCTTGGCCTCCCAACATGCTGGGATTATAGGCGTGAGCCACTGCTCCCAACTTGTTTTTAAAATTATAGTTTAAAATTGTAAAAAATAATAAAATAAAAAATAATAATTATAAATATATGTGTATTAAATTTTAATCTATTGGAAACTGTTTACATGTTAGCTCACTGTATTAGTCCATTCTCACGCTGCTAATAAAGACATACTGAGGCTGGATAATTTAAAAAGAAAAAGAAGTTTAATGGACTCATCGTTCCACATGACTGGGGAAGTCTCACAATCATGGTGGAGGCAAATGAGGAGCAAAGTCACATCTTACATGGCGACAAGCAAGAGAGCCTATGCAGGGGAACTGCCCTTTATAAAACCATCAGATCTCGTGAGACTTATTTACTACCAAGAGAACAGCACAGGAAAAACCCATCCCCATGATTCAATTATCTCCCACCAGTTCCCTCCCATAACATGTGGGGATTATGGGAGCTACAGTTCAAGATGAGATTTGGGTGGGGACACAGCCAAACCATATCACTCACTATCTACTCTTTTTTTCTTCTATAGATTTACTAATAAAGACACCTCTCCCATATCTCTCTATATATTTGAAATTCTTATAATTGTGACTTGGGAATATTATAGCTTGGTGTTGATATATTGTTTAATCGCTATATATTGTTTAATTTAGTCCTATATATGTCTGCCATAAAAATTATACATGCATCACAGTCAGTGCTTTTTCTATATTTAAAAAAATCAGGTAGTTTTAATTATTTGCATAAAATCAGGGTAATTTTCTTTAATTATAAACAATCATTATAGTAATGGTTTAACTTAAAAAGTTTCTGTAATGTTCCCTAACTTTGTCTTTCAATTTTCTTGGTCAGTTCAATCAATTAATATTCTGACATTGCAAGACAAGGTACTTCACAGCTTATCAGCTCTTTATTGATATACATAAAATAAAACACAAACAGTGGATGCCAAAACTGTTACCTACAAACCTAAATATCAAATTTCATTTTTTATTCAAACAACCTGTTATGAATTTGACTCGGTAATAAACATATACTAATATAATACTATACTTACCTGTTTCATGTATTTGAATGTGGAATTAGAATAATATTTTATTTCTTTTAATAGTACTTTTTTTTTTTTTTTTTTTTTTTTGAGACAGAGTCTTGCTCTGTCACCCAGGCTGGAGTGCAGTGGTGCAATCTCAGCTCACTGTAACCTCCACCTCCCGGGTTCAAACAATTCTCATGCCTCAGCCTCCCGAGTAACTGGGACTACATGCGTGCACCACCACGCCTGGCTAATTTTCTTTTTCTGTATTTTTAGTGGAGATGGGGTTTTGCCATGTTCCCCAGGTTGGTCTCGGACTCCTGCTAGGATTACAGGTGTGAGCCACCATGCCTGACCAAAAGGGTACTTTTACTACAACTCTTTGAAAACCACTAGATTAGGCCGGGCGCGGTGGCTCAAGCCTGTAATCCCAGCACTTTGGGAGGCCGAGACGGGCGGATCACGAAGTCAGGAGATCGAGACCTAACCCGGTGAAACTCCGTCTCTACTAAAAAAATACAAAAAACTAGCCGAGTGAGGTGGTGGGCGCCTGTAGTCCCAGCTACTCGGGAGGCTGAGGCAGGAGAATGGCGTAAAAAACCCGGAAGGCGGAGCTTGCAGTGAGCTGAGATCCGGCCACTGCACTCCAGCCCGGGAGACAAAGCGAGACTCCGTCTCAAAAAAAAAAAAAAAAAAGAAAACCACTAGATTAAATTATCTTTGAGATTCTAAGATTATATTATTCTGAAATAGGGATCCTGTAAGTAATTTTTCATAACTATTGAGACATGATTCACAGATCATAAAATTCACCCTTTTATAGTATAAAAGTCATGATTTTTAGAATATTCATATAGTTGTGCAGCCATCACCATGATTTAATTTCACAATATTTTTATTATCCCCCCCCCACCAAAACTCTGTAGCCATTAGCAATTACACCTCCTGGCAACTGCTAACCAATATTTTGTCCTATGGTTTTGTCTCTTCTGCACATTTTATATGAATCGAGTCATACAATATGTGGCTTTTTGTGTTTGATGACTTTTACTTAGCATGACGTTTTCAAGGCTTATTCATGTTTTATCACATATCCATACTTCATTGTTTTTTGGGGACTTAATAATATTCTTTGTATGGATATACCACATTTTGTTTGTCTTTTCATTCATTGACATTTGGGTTGTTTCCATTTTTGGCTTTATGAATAATGCTGCTATGAACATTTGTGTACAAGTTGTGTAGACATATAGTTTCATTTCTCTTGAGTATATATCTAGTTCTAGAGCTGTATTTATTCTTAACATTTCTAGGAACTACCAAACAGTTTTTCAAAGTAGGTGCACCATTTTACTGTCCCACCAGCAATGTATGAGAGTTTCAGTTTCTCCACATTCTCTTCAACACTTGTTATTATCTGTCTTTTTATGTAAGCTATCCTACTGGATATAAAGTAGTATCTTATTATGGTTTTGATTTGTATTTCCCTAATGACTAATGATGTTGAGCATCTTTTCATGTGCTTATTGACCATTCATTTATCTTCTTTGGATAAATTTCTATTAAAATCCTTTGCCTATTTTTTAAATTGGCTTATTTGTCTCTCTATTTTTGAGATGTAAGAGTTCTTTACATATTCTGGAAATAAGTCCTTTATAAGATAAGTGATTTGATAATATTTCCTCCCATTCTGCCTGTCTTTTTACTTGATGATGTTCTATGAAGTACAAAGTTTTTAATTTTGAGAATTCAGTTTATTGATTTTTCCTTTTGTTGCTTGTGCTGTTAGTGTCTTATCTATGAAACCATTGCCTAATATAAGATAAAAATTTACTACTATGTTTTCTTCTAGTAGTTTTATGGTTTTAGCTCTTTAGATTTTTTATATGGTGTGAGGGGAGAGGTCCAAATTAATTCTTTTACATGTGAATATCCAGTTGTCCCAACACCATTTGTTAAAAAAAATTCTTTTTTCATTTATTTGTGTTGGCACCCTTGTTGAAAATGAATTGCCCATAAATGTAAGTTTTTATTTCTGGACTGTCAATTATAGTCTCTTGATCTATTTGTCTATCCTTCTGCCAGTACCACACTGTCTTGATTATTAAAGCTTTATAGTAAGTTTTAAAATTGGGAAATGTGAGTCCTCCAACTTTGTTATTGTTTTTCAAGATTGTTTTGGCTATTCTGGGTCCCTTGCGTTTACATATGAATTTTTAGGACATGTAAATTTTAGGATTGAATTCTTTGTTTCTGCAAAAAAAAAAAAAAAAAGGAAGGCCATTGCAATTTTGATAGGGATTGCATCAAATCTGTTTGATCGGTACTTTGCGCTGTATTACCATCTTAACAATTTAAGTCTTCCAATCCATTAGCATGAGATGTCTTTTCATTTATTTAGGACTTCTTTGATGTCTTTCAAAAATGTTTTGTAACTTTCAATGTAATACAGGTTTTACAGTTTTGTTAAATACATTCCTAAGTATTCTATTCATGTTGATGCTATTGTGAATGGAATTGTTTTCTTAATTTTGTTTTTTCATTGTTCATTTCTAGTGTAAAGAGATAAAATTGATTTTTGTATATTAAGATCACAAATCCTGAAGCTTTGCTGAGCATATTCATTAGTTCTAGTAGTTATTTTCTTCGTGTGTATGTTAGGATTTACTGCATAGGAGATCATGTCATCTGTGAATAGAGGTAGTTTTAATTCTTCACTTCCAATCTGAATGCCTTGACAAAGACATTCACCTAGACTAGTCGCTCCCACGGTTTATTGTTGCTGTTTGTTGTTGTCATTCCTCTTTGATGACTTTCTTGGATTTTGTAAAGTCTATATTATTGTCATGTGCGTCTCAGTTAACATTAGTGGCCAGCTAACAACTGGACAGAGATTTCACTAAGTCTTTGCTGAGGGGTTCTGCGTGTATGGAGCCATGCCTTCAATACTCCGAGTCAGTTTATAACTGTGCCTTATCTTTCACTTTCTGCATGCACAGAGCAACAAGATCAGCTAGAGTTATAAGACTAGGACCTTCTCAAGTTTTTTTCTGGGCATGCACATAGCTTTGCACATGTGCATGGACTGCTAGATTTCCAGAAATGGGTTAGAACTTTTCAGAGATCCCTATTAACTTTTTATTCCCTAGATTTTGCTCTTATTTTTTCATTGGCCAGAACTGCTTCTTTGGTGGCTGCAGTGTTAAACAATTGCCACTGATTGCTGTTGGATTTCACAGTTGCAAGTGTTGGATTTCAACACTACCAGCGAACTGGGGAGAGGGTAATGGGAATAGGGTACATTTAAAATGCCACAAACCTTGTATTGCTCACAGTATTCAGCCATTTTTCTTGAATAAGCACTCCTTGGAATGTTGCAGGCCTTTAAAAAAAAAAGTTTTTTTTTTTTTGACAATGTTTGCCAGTGTTCATGTTGCTTTTATAGAGGAGCAGACTTTCAGAGGTCCTTACTTCACCATTCTGCCTGTAACGGTTTTTGAATAGAGGTGTGTCACCACAAAAGCCAGGTGTATGGAAGTCTAGTTTACCAGTGTCTGATGTCCATATGCTGGCATGGAGATTGTGAACTGTAGTGATGAACTGATCCAAAATGGCCATTCAGTTAAGGAAAACTAGGAACATTACCAGAAGAAAGTTACAAGGCCAAAAGTTCAAAGATTTAAAAGTAAGTAACAGATTGAGCTGACATGAAGGATGACCTGACTGAGCATAGGAGACCTCTCCTGTGCCTGCTCTCCGCACCCCTTCCTCCCCCATTTCCCACTGTCTGCATCCACTACACAGATAATGTTTGAAAACTTTTCAAGCATTCAAACCCTTTATTTCAAATGAAATATTATTTATAACTCAAATGGTGTACAAGAAGCATCAGAATGGGGAAAAGATAACTAAGATGAAATTGCATTATAGAAATATAGTGATCTATTTTTAAAACACTTATGTGTTTGCTCATGTAATCTTATCATTTGAGAGGACATGAACATGAATCTCTGTTTTGTAATGGAGAAAAATGAGACTTTCAGTAGATCAGTTACTTTCAAGGCTTAGGGCTAGAAACGGGTAGAACTGCTCCTAGTTCTTTTGATTTGTCAAGTACTTTTTGCACTATTAGATAATAACACTCTATTAGAGGAGTTTTAGTAGTAAGGAAGAGCCTATTTTGAGATACTATCTGGAGGAAAAATCACCAGTGTTTATCTGGTTGGTCATGTGAGATTAAAAAAGAGAAGATGCCCAAAAGTTGGAAAAGGTAATGCATGAAAAGTGTAATTTTAAAACATTGCAGCTAGCCAAAAAACAAATGCCATTCTAATGTAGGGAAATGAAGATCAAGTTGCTATTAATTCAGTGGAAGAAACAGGGAAATAATTACTGAATATTAAATTTTAGCCACAAATGTGTATATTTTGCTAATTTTTCTCCAGATGTCAGCAGCACTGTAAACAATAGCAATTATAATAGTTACTTGGGTATCTACATTTGTTAAATATTACACATTTGGGAGTATATTATATTCATTTGCTCCCACCATCAATAGTTTATACTTTAATATCTTGAAAAATGTCATATATTATTTAGTGCTATATTCAATATTTTACCATCTATATTATTACTGTCCTCAGCCTGCTAGAGAGTTACTTAACTGTAACTTAACTGAAGACTCAAAATATTTTGGAGAAACTGGGTCAGCAGGGGGCAGCACAATCTTACAATGTGTAAAATATGGTCATTTGAATGACCGTTCAGAAATAGGATATAAAGGTAGTGTAGTTCATGGCTTTTCAAGCTTTTCAAGCATTCGAACCCTTTATTTCAAATGAAATATTATTTATAACTCAAACATGTAAGGCAGAGAAAAGTGGTATTTTACTAACAGAAATCTTACTTTATAATATTTACTTGTAACATCTAATGCTGAAAATGATAGGGTTGTTTTGATGAACAAAAAAAATGAGAATGAAATTTTCTAGAAGGTACTATTACTATATTATTTTTATGGATGAGGAAATAGAGTCTCAAGGAACTTTTAAAACATGTCCAATGTCACACAGATGGCAAAAAGTTAGAGCTTATTCATAAACTCAACTGTCTTACTCTGTCCAAAGCACAGGCACCTACAATTATGCCATTGTTGCTAATACGTTTTCATCTTGCTGCAGCTCTGAAATCCAGTGCAACATATTTCTTTTGTTTTAATTATACATTTTAGAGAAAATTCTGATTCGTATAGATAAGGAGTTACAAATGATAACTTTTTTTGACAGCTTGCTCTTTAAACTTCAAATATTCTCAATTAAACAGAAATGACAGGTAAATCTTTAGTCCAAGATACAAACAATAATACATTAAATTTATTTGCAGTACAATGTGTTCCCTAATATATTAACAAGTGGTGTAACTATTAAGGAAGTAGATATAGTTATTTCACATTTTTTAGATAACTGAAGTATGGAGATGCTAAATACCTTACTAAAGTCACAGTCCTGTAACAGACCCCAGTAAATCTGGCTGCAAAGTTTCCTTTCCTTCTGAGTACACTGTATTGCCTCTATTTTATTACTCATTTATGTACTTGTATTGTTTTTATTTTAATTTTTAAATAGTTAAAATTGTATTTTAAAAATGAAATTCAATAGATTTCACTAACCACTGTTGGAAAACCAGTAGTCTATGGATAATCATAATCCAAAATATAGAAGACATTTAGAAATTATTTGGGGCTGTTATATTAATAATTTAATTTATTTCTATTTAGTTTTCCAATAATAAAAACATATTTATATTAAAAACAGATTCAAATCATTTCATTTAAAATAAATTAATTAAAGGGAACATATAATTGGATATATCAACTTGCATAGGAATAACTGATTCTAACACTCTATATGCTGAGTGACCAATTTAAAAAGCTCACACTTCCCCCAGGTGTAAATGTGAGAGCATTTCTGGGATACAGAGTCTTTACTATTTAGCAACCCAATATGTGTCAGCAGTGATTCAGATATCTCAGAGAAAGAAGATTTTTGAAATTTTCAGAAATGTGATAGACTAGGAAGAAATCAAGGAAGTCAGCTACATTAATTTTGAAGCAAAATTTATAGTTCTTAGTATGTGCTAAAGCTGTTAGGTTAGAAAAATCTTACATGATTACTCCAACTATAACATGTGTCTAGATCACTAAGATTGATTATAATAAAACAGATATTTTTAAGTCTATGTTTTGCTACAGGGTAAAAAATTGCAATTTTTTGCTCGGGATATAAAATGTGCACAAAGCAAGTGTTATCTATCACTAGCACAGCTAAGTAAGTTGTTATCCCTGCTCAAGCATTCAGTCATGCAGCATATTTGGCCTTATTTTTTGAAGAGGTATATCTGAGCATGTTACTCCCCAGTTCAAAATGCCTCTCTTGCTTCCACTACTTGTAGAGTAGGTCCAACTTTTCTTACTACCGCATTTCATGTCTTTCATGATTCATTATTTTCATTCAGCAATATTTATTAAGTGCCTGCTGAATGATAGGCACTGTACTAATTTGAGGACATACAAAGATGAATAAAACAAAAGTTCTGCCCTCAAGGGACCCACAGTCTAGTGGGAAAGACAGACAAAGCAACAGTTACAGGATATAAAGTCTCTAATAGAAATATTCATACAGTGCTGGGTGAATAAAATTTGGCTTCATCCTTCCTTTCCATCTACATTTTCCACTCCCTCCCCATAAACACATGCCACTCCAGATCCATTTACATTTAGCAAATGTGATACCCACTTTTGGGGCTTAGCTCATACTTTCTTTGTGTGAAATGCCCTTCCCTATGCCTGCTGAAATCCTATTAGGACCAACTTCAGGTAACTCTGGAATATTGTCTCTGTTATCCAGAGTTGATCACATCCACATATTTTCTCCCACAAAATCTCTAAAGGCAGTTTTTCATAGTCTGCCTTGAAATCAGTTCATCTATTCCCTAGTACAGTGCTTGTGCTGAACAGACATTGAATATACTTTTCTACTGCTGAGTCTCCAAATAACAACTTTATTTCTAGTCTATTCTGTTTCCTTCAGTAAAATAAAAAACAGTATGGCCGGGCATGGTGGCTCACATCCGTAATCCCAGCACTTTGGGAGGCTGAGGTGGGCAGATCACCTGAGGTCGGGAGTTCAAGACCAGCCTGGCCAACGCGATGAAACCCCGTCTCTACTAAAAATGCAAAAATTAACCAGGCATGTTGGCTCATGCCTGTAGTCCCAGCCACTCAGGAGGCTGAGGCAGGAGAATCACCTGAACGCAGGAGGCAGAGGTTGCAGTGAGATCACGCCACTGCACTCCAGCCTGGGCAACAGAGTGAGACTTGGTCTCAAAAAAAAGAAAAAACAGTATATGGCCTATTTATTACTTTTTGCAACTGGCCTGAAGTCTGGTCACAAATAAAATGAATTAGGATTATAAGATGAATATGAGTGTTTCTAAAAACTATTAAACACAATGTAAACAGTATATTAGGTACTAGAGTATAATGGATACTGTTGGTTTTCTGCCCCAGGTGTAAATGTGAGAGCATTCCTAGGATACAGGCTTTATTATTTAGCAACCCAATATGTGTGAGCAGTGACTCAGATATCTCAGAGAAAGAAGGTTTTTGAAATTTTCAGAAATGTGATTGACTGGTAAGAAATCAAGGATGTATGTATATACTACATATATACTATATGTAGTATGCATGGCCTATGTATGTATGACATACATATGTAGTGTATATATACTACATACATACTATATGTATGTATACGTATACATTTCCCACATACAATTCCCACAGAAAAAAATAATTTCCAATGAAGATGAACTCACATTTTAAAAAGTATGAGCAGGAAGAATTGGTCCACCATGAATGACAGTAGACACGAGAAAGATGTGTTGGCAGCTCTAGAACTAATAGGGCTCTGTGAAAGAGGTTATAAAATAAATATGCTTTAATAGAATAAAGAAATAAAAGAAGTAATAGAAACTACAAAAAAAAGAATAAGACAATGTGGGAAAAGAGGTTGATTTAAATAAGGGCCATATTGAACTTCTAGAATGAAAAAAGTCGTTAAAAATAGACTCAATGAAAAATATGAAAAAGTTTTGGAGAGTGGAATAAGAATGTTAAACATATTTTCTAATAAGGACTCCAGAATGTGAGACTAGAAAAAACAAAAGATAATATTTAAAATACATAGATCATCAGATTGAGAAATTAGAAGTTTTACACAGGATTATTAAAACTGAGTCCACACCCATAAAAATTACAGTGAAAGGATAAAATACCAGACAAAATGATAAAAGCAACCAGATAAGATACAAGGGAACAACAGTGTGACCAACAGCAGACTTCTCAACAGCTACAACAAAGGCCAGAAGGCAGTGCAGTAGTATAATATACTACATGTAGGTGGTGTTCTAGGTATTCAGTATACATTAATGAAAAACAGATATAAATTTTGGCTTGCATGAAACTTAATTCTAGATAGAGAAGAGAGATAAACGTAATACATACAATAAGTATAAGGTATGTGAGAAAGAGGTAAGTACTATGGGGTGGAGGGAGAAACGGTGAGCAGAATTAAGAGTGCTAGTGAGAAAGGAGGTGTAATATTAAATAAGGGTCAAGGTATAAGTCTCATTGGGAATGTGATATATGAGCAAAGACTTGAAAGAGGTGAGGGAGTTAACCATGTACAAATCTGAGGAAAACACCGCGAGCGGATGGAACAGCCTATCCTGAGCCCAGAGTGCGTGTGTTGTGTTCAAGGAATAGCAAGAAGTGCATTTAGCTACAACTCTTATGACTGAGGAGTAAAGTAGTAGGAGGTAAGAGAGTAAAAGAGGCAGCCCTCTCACTCCAACCCCCCAAAATCTATATTTTTCAATACTCAAACCAAAAAATAAAACTTTCTAAGTCAACTCAGCGTCTGAGACTAAAGCATAATTAAAATTGGAAATATTTAGGCACAAACACAAATGAAAATACCTAAATTTGGGGATTTCAGCCCCTATCAGTATTATAAGGAAATGTCTAGCCTTAAATTTATTTCTAAGAACATAAGAATGAGGCAAATTGATCAGCTATAAGCATTCTTCAACTCAAGAAGTTAGAAAGGGGAAACAGTAGAAATTAAAGAAAAATTGTAAAGAAGTTTAACATAAACAAAATCTGGTTCTTTGAAATTACTAATAAAAATAGATAACACCCCTGGAGATGTTGAACAAGAAAGAAAGAAAAATATGTCAAATTAAAAGGAGGACATACAGTGGAGATCTCAGAATTTTAAGAGAATGACTCTAGGAAAATAAATTTGAAAACAAATAAAATGTGCACTTTTCTTGAAACATACAAATGTCTAAAAAGTGATTTAAGAGTAGTAGAAAACATGAAAAGACTGATTATCATTAAAGAAATTCAGCCAGTAGCCAGAGTCCTCTTAAAAGAAAGAAAGAGGAAAAAAAGATGGTCGAGTTTCAGAAGCAAGTTTTACCCAACTTCAGTGAACAAATAACTTCTGTTATATAAGCTATTTCAGAGAATGAAAAGGAAAGGTATCTAACTTCTCTTTCGAGGCTTGTATAATTTTGACACCAACTAGACAAGAATAACGTGAGAAAATTATAAACCAATCTCATTTATAACCATATATGCAGAAACCCTAAATTAAGCATTTTAAAATAATTCAGCAAAAAATATACACATATGCCTATATTTATACATACATATTCTTCAAATAGGTATTGTTTCAGGAGACCATGAGAAAAGAAACTTACAAACTTTATAAACCAATCTCATAAGCAGAAATGCTAATTAAATATATTCATATTGAATAGAGCAAAAAAGTGCATATGTATATATACATATATATACATAAATTTTGATTATAGCAGGAACTTTTTTTTTTTGAGATGGAGTCTCACTCTGTCGACCAGGCTGGAGTACAATGGCATGATCTCAGCTCACTGCAACATCCACCTCGCAGGTTCAAGCAATTCTCGTGCCTCAACCTCCCGAGTAGCTGGGATTACAGGCGCCTGCCACCACACCTGACTAATTTTTGTATTTTTAGTAGTGACAATGTTTCACCATATTGGCCAGGCTGGTCTCAATCTTGTGACCTCAAGTGATCTGTCTGCCTCAGCCTCCCAAAGTGCTGGGATTACAGGTGTGAGCCACTGCACACAGCAGATCATAGCAGGGATTTTTATGACCATTTCCACATGATGCTATGGTCAAACGCTGATAAAGTATTCTGTTATTATGGTTATTTATGTGAATGTTCTATGATTCATTTTTCTTTTCTTAAATCTTATCAGATATTTTAATTTTTAGTGTTAATATGTAGAGCTTATGAAAGAAAAAGTGATCATTTTCTGCTTTTATTGTGGCTCTTCCTTACCTAACCTGAATGTCAGAGCCGTGCTCCATGAGTGTAGTAGCATCATGATTCCATTTCATTGAACCATCTTTTCATCCTCCTCGGCTCCTGCAAGGCTAATAACTGTACAGCAAGAGCCTGTGGAGGGTACTTACAATTGGAGCAACAGCAACAACATCACCTGCTCTCCAGTAATGTGGATAACAGTCCTCACTGAAGACCAAGGGGGAAAAAGCAGGGACAGACAACTCAGTTGAATGGGCTCTGTAGTTGACGTCTGTTTTTTCTGCCTAGCATTCATATCTTTCTTATGCACACAGTACCCAGATTTTGGTTGGGAGACTAACCTGCCCCTGTGTTCTGCTGAAGCAGACTTTATTCCAAAGCCCTAGAATTAAATCTCATGGGCTCTAAGCAGCAAGTTCCAGGATTTGGGTTTGAGCAAGTAGGATGCTGTCTTCCTCTTTCCCATGACACTCAGAGCTGCTGGCAACTAGGAGAGAAAAGTGTGCCAGAGAATGAAGCCAAATTTGGGAAACAAACCTGAGAAATGGATAAAGGAGAACTGGTTCCTAGTGACATGGGTTGAGGCCTGGATCAATGAGTGCCAGAAGCTACCTGTGTACATACTGTGCAAAGCCACTGTTCACTCCAGTAGACTGTCCTTTTGATACACTCGGTGTTTTTACAAACCCTACTAAAACCCAGCCTGGCTCTCCTTTACGCTAGACTTACAGTGTGGAGGATGGAAAGGAGGTGGGATTTGGAGCAATTACGCTCTTTCTTCCTCTCTCCTGAAATTGCCTCTGGTGATCTCCTCCTTACCTAGTTCCCTGGGGCTAGGAAAGGGCCCTGAGGAGGAATCCTTGCTGCTAGAGATGAAGTTCATCATTAGTGGCAGCTCTGACTTTGCAGCAGGTGACTTCCCTTGTTTTAACTTCAGCACCCTCTGTGATCGCCCCATTTTCAGAAAAGTATGATGGAAGCATTTCACATATAAATAAAAACTGAATGCTGTCTTCCAGACACAGTGAGAATTAAGTTCCACAGACACTATTCAATAGATAATTCAATTATAGTAATGATCATTGTACAGTTCAGTGGTTTCACCTTAAAAAATATTGAGCATAAGTAGTTACAAGTAAGCTGGCAGTAATTTAATATTAATAAAAAGCCCAGTATGTTTACTTAATAGGAATTCTATTGTATTTTTAATCATATTGTTTTTTCTCTATGTATTTACAAGCTTCCACCTGATTTTAACCTATTCACACCATTAAGGAAATGTAATGGCTACCTTAACCACTAATTCTGGTTATGGTAAACATATAGCATATATTCATTCCTCTAAAAATTACATATACTTCACTTTCACAGAATTACTTGTAATCCTTTACCCTAGGGCAGAAGACTCAGGGGGAAGGAGGGGAAGTATTAAAAAGAAGTAAAATATTATGCAAGATGGGAAGAAGTTTTACTTTGGGGAGCCTGTGGGACTATTCCTTTAAGTAGACCTAGTTATGATTGGAATTTGTTTGACTTTGCATTAATCACCTGCAGCTACTGCTACCTAGGCAAGCCCCAGTTATAAATTAGTGATGAGATCTGCAGAGGGAGTAGATGGAGATTCCTGAATATACACTGAATGGAGCAGCATGCCCTGAGGAGTAGTCTGAGGAAAGATGCCATTTGGGCAGATAGTGTCGATATTTAATTTGAGGTTGGTTGTTTTTGAGACAGATCTCTCTATGTTGCCCAGGCTGGTCTAGAACTCCTGGGGTCAAGTGATTCTCCTCTGTCAGCCTCCCAAGTAGCTGAAATTATAGGCGAATGCCTGTAACTTTTTTTTTTTTGTTTAACTACAGTGATTCTGTTTAGCTATTTTTTACTGCTTTTCTTGTACTGAGTGATCTCCTTAGAATGCCACAACTCTACAAATATTGAATGGGCAGTTACACTAATGTCAGTGGAAGGGACATGAGATTAGCACTTTTTCTAGGGTGTAAATTCATAATGAACTCTTCTAGGTAATAGTTTCTTGTGTTATTTAAACACCACTATATTTCAGCAGGGCTTACTAAAATAGAATGTGATCAACAAGGATCTTAATGCTCTTGCTTTTTGGTTGGACTTGAAGGTAATGATTTTCACAGCAGTGAAGTGGGGAGTGTTTTCCTTAGGATCGAGAAAGGACTTTCCATCGCTTTCTTTGGGCATTGCTTTTTTTCTCAAAAGTGGCAGTATGACTTCTGTGTATAAGCAGCTATTAGGTTCACATCTTATCTGACAGTAGGTTAATGTGGAAAATACTATATTGTGAAAAATGTATCTAACAATATTCTAACAGATGCTGCTAGTATAATAGCCTAATGTAACAAATGCACCAAATGTGCTCAAGCATGTTTTTGACACTATTTTCATAAGTGATGATATATCCTAATTGAAACTTACTAAAATTGTTTTCGTCTCCAACTGTCATGAAAACATACCAAACTATGTGTTTTGTGTACCCATGATTTAAGAATATAAAATGTGTATTCCTTTTGGCTTCCACTCTGTAGTCTAGAGTTAAAAATATGAGATTTTAGCCTTAGTATATTAGTCCAACAAGTTCGTTCAGGCTCCAGGTATGTATTCATTCTCCTTCATTACTTCTACAGCCAGTAGTAGGTTTAAACTCGAAGATTCTTATAAAACATTTAAATTTTTTTTAACTACATTGTTATACGGAATAGTGTTAGTGTCTTTTTCCTTTCCTTTTTAATTCATGGACTGGATCTCTTTGGGAATCTTCAAAGAAAGTTCTGTATATTTATTTTTATCATTGTATATTCATTTGTGTATACTGTGTCTTTTCATCATGTAATTCTTTTCTTAAATCTTTCTTGCAAAACCCAACACACATTAGAAAAGGGTAAAAAATGCAAACGTACAACCCATTTATCACAAAGCAAAACCCTTGTAATTACCATCCAGGTCAAGGAAAGAAACAGTGTCTCAGTAACCCCAGAAACTCCCATCCTGCCCTTCCCAATCACTGTTCTTCTCTCCCACCTCCAGAGTTAACTACAATTTTTACTTTATGTTAATTACTTTTTTGCTTTTCTTTGTAATGTTACCACCTATTAATACATCGGGAACATAATGGTTTAGTTCTGCTTGGTTTGAGGTTTTGGTTTTTGGGTTGTTTGATTTTTTGTTTGTTTTTGTTACTTTACATAAACGGAATTATGCAGCTAGGTATCCTTTTGGGCCCAACATGTTTTACTTACAATCACATTTGTAAATGTAGTTATAATTGGTTTTCATTGCTGTATAGTATGCTGTTATGAACTCAGTACAAATTATTTATCCATTCTATTGCTTGGATCCAATATGAATAATGCTGCTATGAACATTCTTTCATATGTCTCTTGATAAACATTGCACATATTTCTGATGGGTATGTATGTAGGAGTGGAACTGCCAGCTCATAGCGTATGTGTATTTGTAACATTTAAAAAATTGGTATCACTTCACATTTCTACAAGAGAACTGTGATAGTTCCCAGTGCTTTGTCCTCACCACACTTGGTATTCTTTTAGCTCATCTGTTTGTTGTGTAGTGTTACCTTGTAGTTTTCATTTCCATTCCCCTGATTACTGATGAAGTCAAACAATTCAAAGAAACCTGCTGATATTTTTATTAGAATTGAATTTAATCTATTGATTAATTTGGAGAGAATGTTACAAAATTGAGCTTTCTAGTACAGTAACAGTTTATATAGTACTTTTTGATTTCTCTCAGTAATGTTCATAGTTTTCTGTATCGAGGCCTTGCATATCATTTGTTACATTTATTCCTACATATTTTATATTTAAATGCCATAATAAATGCTATTTTAATACATTTTATTTTCTATTTGCTTCTGATATATAGTAATGTATGGATTTCTACATTTTACCTTTGTATACAACTGCAGTTCATCTGTAGATTTGTTCCTGTGTACATAATTATGTAATCTGCACATAAGGGCTTTTTAAAAAAATGTCGTCCAAATCATTATACTTTTTATTTCATTTTATTGTCTTCTTCACTAGCTGGTATCTCCACTACAGTGTTGACTAAAAGTAGTAATAGTTGGCAATTTCAAAGGGGAAACATTAACATTTTTTGCTATTAAGTATGATGTTGCATGTTGCTAGATTTGATTTGCTAATAGTATATTTAGGATTTTTTCATCTAGATTCATGAATGAGAAAATCTTTTTCTTTTTTATAATGCCCTTATTAGATTTTGGTTTTAATATTTTGCTAAATTCTTTTTTTTTTTTTTTGAGACGGAGTCTCGCTCTGTCGCCCGGGCTGGAGTGCAGTGGCCGGATCTCAGCTCACTGCAAGCTCCGCCAACCGGGTTTACGCCATTCTCCTGCCTCAGCCTCCCGAGTAACTGGGACTACAGGCGCCCGCCACCTCGCCCGGCTAATTTTTTGTATTTTTTAGTAGAGACGGGGTTTCACCGTGTTAGCCAGGATGGTCTCGATCTCCTGACCTCGTGATCCGCCCGTCTCTTAAAGGAAGTTGAGGAGTGGTTTCTCTTTCTCTACTATCTGAAAGAGTTTGTGTAAGGCTAGCATCATTAATTAGAATTCACTAGTGAAGCCATCTAGGCCAAAGTTTCTTATTTTGTTTTGTATGTGTATTTTGGAAAGGCTTTTAATTACAAATTAAATTTCTTTAGTAAGACTGTTTCTGAACAGTCTTCCACCGTGTCTTTTGGTTGGTAATAACTTTCTAGAAAGATGTCTATTTCAGAGGTCTCCAACCCCCTGGCCGCAGACCAGTACTAGTCCATGGCCTGTTGGGAATGGGTGCCACACAGCAGGAGGTGAGCAGCAGTGGGCTAGTGAACATTACAGCCTGAGCTCAGCCTCCTGTCAGATCAGTGGCAGCATTAGATTACCCTCTACACCCTGTCCATGGAAAAACTGTCTTCCAAGAAACTGGTCGCTGGTGCCAAAAAGGTTGGAGATCGCTGGCATATTTCATTCAAATTTCAAATTTACTAGAAGAAACTTGTTCATCCTATCCTCTTATTTTTTTCATGGTCTGTAGAATATATAGTGATGTCTCCTTCTTCATTCCTGATCATTGTTATTTGTCCCTTCTTTTTTTCTTAATTGGACTTTCCAGAAGTTTATTCATTTTATTAGTCTTTCAAATCACCTATTTCTATTATTTAGTTACTAAAAGTATACCTTTAATTTCCAAAAAATATAGATATTTTATTCTCCTCTAGAACAGAGTTTGGGTTTCTAATCAGTCAAAAATATTATGAATAATTTTCATTTGAAATTATTATTTGCTTTAATTTAAAAATTCTGTATACGTGGGTAAATTATATTTTGTAGTTATTAGGTGTAATATTCTGCATGTGACCGTTAGGTCAATTTTGCTTATTGTGATGTTCAGATCTTCTACATCCTTATGGTACTTATTTGTCCGCCCATTTGGTCAGTTACTAAGGGAAGTGTGCTTATGTCCCCAGTGATTATGGATTTCTGTATTTCTCTTTCTAGTTCTGGCCATTTTTGCTTTCTGTATTTTGAGTCCATGTTATTAAATGCATCCAAATTTGGGGTTATTTTACTTTTTAGTAATTTCAGTGTTTTATCATTATTTCATATACTTCTTCATCTCTAGTGGTGATTATTGCCTTAAAGCCAATCCTGACTGATACTAATGTAACTACATCAATTTGTTGATTATTTTTTACATGATTAATTTTTCACATATTGTTCAACTTTTCTGTATCTCTGTGTTTTAGATGTTGGCTTATAAATAGCAGGTTGTTTTGTTTTGTTTATTTAAAGGCACAGTTAGGACATTTGATGTATTGAGTCTAAATCTTTGTCAGTCGTTTAAAGTTGATAGTCTTTAAACAATAATTTCTCATATTCAGAAAACAGTTTATTAACATCTATAAGTTTAAGAAACATTTATCTGATTTGTATATAAATATGCAGGGATTTGTGAAGTCTTCTCATTTCCTATTCTTTGACTTTTATATAATGAAAAGAAATCCAGGGGCTCAAATATGCTAAGGACGATAATTCTAATCTGGTGTTTGGTTTGGTTTGCAACTCATCTTTATTGCGATTTACTTACCTAATCCAAATAAACATGGCATAACAATATATCTCTCTTGCAAAATACTATAAAAATTTTATTATTGATTACAGGGCTGTGACTCCCAAATGAGCGTGTCAGAAATGTCATGTAGTGAAAGTACATCCTCATGTCAGTCTCTTGAACACGGCTCAGTTCCAGAAATTCTTATTGGCCTGCTTTATAATGCCACAACTGGAAGACTATCAGCAGAAGTGATAAAAGGCAGCCACTTCAAAAATTTGGCAGCAAATAGACCACCCAGTGAGTGAAAAATAACTTTTTAAATTCTAACGTTTTCTTTACTTTTGGGACTCTCAGTACTAGGGACTTCAATCCTATCATTTAGTCTTAACCAATCAAAATGAGATGGTGTAATCTGTTTCATGTTTTCTATTTCCAGTCATTTGGGAAGTAGAAAAATTTGAAATTCAAAGTATTAATAGTAAGGTGACAGAACTTTTAATTTTTCATAGTGTCTGCAAAATAAATTATCTCTATCATCTTTTAATGCCAAAAAAGGTTACAGGGCCTTTAAAAGTGAGTAATGTTCACAAATATGAACAGGAATGTGTATAGCTATTGTTAACTGAAGAATAATGTGTTTTCTATCTGCATGCAGTACTATGAACTATTTTATTTACTTCTATATTTTCCTTCTTTCTCCCTTAACAATTTAGAAGAAACTATTACTTCACATTTTTTCTCCTTTGAAATTATAACCCAGTACTGCCAGTAGAGACTTTTTTTAGATGGAATGGGCTTTGCTCTTACCAGGACAAACAGAATAAGGAACAGTTTGCAGTTTACCCTGGATACTGAGAAAGAAAAGCTAGATGGCATACCTCTGCCCTGACTGTATGCATGTTATACCTGTTACTGTTCTCTCTCCAGATCTCTCTCCCAGTTCAACAGGGCCAGGGTAGGTTATGGGAGGATAGTGAAATTGTCACCCAATATACCTCTAAATTGTTGGTACCTGTAAGAAGTAAACTGGGAAAGTGGCAGCTTTTTTGGGGGGAGAGACAGAGTTCTGTTCTTGTCGCCCAGGCTGGAGTGCGATGGCACAATCTTGGCTCACTGCAACCTCTGCCTCCCAGGTTCAAGTGGTTCTCCTGCCTCAGCCTCCTGAGTAGCTGGGACTCCAGGCACCCACCACCACACCCAGCTATTATTTTGTATTTTTAGTAGAGATGGGTTTCACCATGTTGATCAAGCTGATCTCAAGCTCCTGACCTCAGGTGATCCATCTGCCTTGGCCTCCCAAAGTGCTGGGATTACAGGCGTGAGCCACCGAACCCGGCCCAGCTTCTTTATACTTAGCTAAAATTAAAGCTGTTAATGCCGTAAACTAAAAACTTGAAAAGAAATCTGAAATAATAATGCCACCTTAAATTTTCTTAAAATAATTCTCATAGACTTACTTAATGCCATGTTTTATTCCAAGAAGGAAGTAATTAGTATAGGAGTAGGGCCAGGAACAGTATCTCACGCCTGTAATTCCAACACTTTAGGAGTCTGAGGTGGGAGGATCACTTGAGCCCAGGATTTCAAGACCAGCCTGGGCAACAAAGTGAGACCCTGACTCTACAAAAAATTAAAAAATTAGCCAGGCGTGGTGCCTTGAGCCTGTAGTGCCAGCTACTCAGGACAGTGAGGTGGAAGGATCGCTTGAGCCTGGGAGATCAAGGCTGCAGTGAGCCAAGATTGCACCACTGCACTCCAGCCTGGGCGACAGAGCAAGACCCTGTCTTAAACAACAAAAAAAAATTGGCCAGGTGCGGTGGCTCACGCCTGTAATCCCAGCACTTTGGGAGGCCGAGGCAGGCAGATCACAAGGTTAGGAGATCGAGACCATCTTGGCCAACATGGTGAAACCCCACCTCTACTAAAATACAAAAAATTAGCTGGGCATGGTGGCGCATGCCTGTAATCCCAGTTACTTGGGAGGCTGAGGCAGGGGAATCGCTTGAACCCAGGTGGTGGAGGTTGCTGTGAGCTGAGATCGCGCCACTGCATTCCAGCCTGGTGACAGAGCAAGACTCCGTCTAAAAAAATAATAATCAATTAATTAATTAATTAAAATTTTAAAAATAAAGGAGGAGTAGCTTTTTTACCCTTGAATTAAATTAACTGTTTCTAGTTGTCATAAAAATTATTTATTCAATGGAAGTAAAAAGTTATTATAATATATTGTAATACTGGAAAACAATTTTGGAAATAATATTGGAAAGCTTGCTTCGTACATATATCATAGAAGGTATCTATCCCTGAATTAAAAGTCTGAAGGCTTTTTTCATATTGCTACCCTTGGACAGTTGACCTCACTCCCTTAAGTCTGTTTATTTATAGGTAAAATTAAGGTCGTGTATCTCACAGGGTAATTGTGAGACTCAAATCAGAGAAAGGTGCATAAAAGAAGGATGGAATTATTATTGTCCCCTTTCTCATTTCAGAAGGAGAAATTGAGTGGGAAAAAAGAAGCAATTTCTAGAATAAACAGATTTGATAGTGTGACTTGATCATCTTCATTAGTATACACTTAGAATGCAAACTCAAAAGGCCTGGGGGATAATGAAATAAGTAAAACTCATAGGTGAAAGATGGGGAGAGGTGAGGCCTGTGACAAACACGAGAGTGCACACGCTGCCAGAAGACTTTGAGATTCACAGATTGTTAGCACTGTACTGGATAAATAGGGCATTGTTTAGGGTCACATTGAGCCCCCAGTTATCAATTTGCCACTTGTGCTTTAACTAATAATTTACTACATTTTTTCACAAATATTTAGCTGGAGATACTAAAAAATAGAATGAAATGATACCTTTGCCTTTCTATCCTTACTGTAGTCACTCTGATAGAAACAGAGCAACAAGGATCACAACTAAAAGGGAGGTCTGACCAAGTGCAGGGATGGATAATAAACAGATGACAAAAGATTAACATCTGCAACATAGAGTCAATGTTTCAGGTTACAGAGTAGGTTATAGCAATTGCCGTTATTTTACCATTAGACCTTCAGTATATGGATAATTCATGGTGTTAGGTGGGAGGTAACTAGAAAGTAAGTATAAGTCAATTTAAAGCCATTTTATGAAAGTGGAATATTTATAAAGTAAAAGGTAAAACAGTTTTATCAATTTGTCCTAAACAGTATATATTATATAAGATTATAGCCCCTCATATATACCTAGGTTATAAACTTTGAACTATGTTATAGACTGAATAATCCCCATTTTTCCAAAGAAAGAGCAATATTCACGAGCAAAAATTTCAATAGTCCTATTTTGTTTTGCATAATTAATTTATATATATTGGGAGTAGTAAAAGCATTTGAAATATTGATAAATTTTAAATTTAGCAATAATAAGCATAATAATAATTCTGATGATCCTTATAATTACTCTTATTCAGTCTTTTATAGTTTGATAATGTGCATGATTCTATGTTCAATGTGCTTTAGACCAAGAGGATATCATTAAAAATATGTCCCCCTTTAAAAAAGTGTAATTTTTGTTTAAGATTACACAATAACCTTAAAAATTCTCATCCCATGAAATTTGCCCAACATCCCTTTTGTTCAGTCCTCTATCTGAATTAAAATGCTAAAGTTTTGTGTTCTTCCACTCCAGTGAACAGTGTTTCCTCTTTAATTCTAACCTTTGACCCTCTTTCACCCAACGATTGACATCTGGTCATTATTTCTTTTACTGCTTTCCACCCCCTGTTGTCAGATGGACTGTTCTGTTGTCTAAAACACTTGATAGGTGGACAGGTTTATATAATCCGAGGTGAGTTCCTGTAGAGGCTAATTGGATGTTGTCTTTTCATGCAAAACCAAAATACCCTAAAACTTGCCAGCAGTGAAGCTGTCCACCATGTTGGTTTCCAAAACAATGCACATTTATTATCTGTGGTACTTTAAATAAAACTAACTTAGAATTTATCTCTGATTATGGATGATGGTATTCACAGCATATATGAAATAAGCAAAACTTTTAAAAATAAAAATTGTTATTTTTTCATTCATTTGTACTTTGATTCATACAACAGAAATAGATATTTCCTGATAAATATTGTAATTTTCTTTAAAATTAATTGAAATTTTGATATGAAGTACACATGATGGATCACCATGCTGAAGATCATTTGCATGAGTCTAAAAAACTTGAAAACACAGTCTTATAAAGAGAGGATTTGTCTCCCAAATAATCAGGCAATGAACTGTTACGTTTCACTTCGTACACTAAACATCACATCAATTTTTTTTGTAATTCATAAAAATAGTTCAGATATCATTCTTAAAATTTTACATTAAATTTGTGCCAAAAAACAATCCTATTGTATTTTAACTATCCTGAAAGCACATTAAATGTACTCTTGCATGCAACCAGGCAAAAGTTTTACTTGGTTTGCTAAACTTTGAACCCTTAATGCATTTGGCTTCATTTTTGCCCTTAAATGTTTTTAAAGTATATTTAAAAACCACATCCATGCAGAGATTTTTTTTTACATTTCATCCTAAGCTGTTTTGATGTCATCTTTGCATTCTTGTCTTCTTTTCCTCTTCACCATTTGCCTTCATTTCTATTTGTTTGTTTATTCTTATTCTCTGAAAACAGTGGAATGCTTTACAGTGTTGTGGCTAATTGAGCTTGCTAAGTGTTTATTAATGCTATGATGTCCTGCTTAGTGAAGCTAAATGGGGAGGGGAATGGGCAGGGGAGGGTAGTGGGAGGTCAAGAATGGGGTGGGAGGGTGGAGGAAGGATTATGAGGTATACCTTTAAATTCTAACTATTACATAGAAATAGTAAGGTGAAGATATGATTACTCCCAAAATATCTTTGGCCTACTTAGCATTCTCTGTATTTGTCACATATTATAAGCATCTACATCAAAATGGAACTGGTTGAATTTCCATTACACATGGTATACACCATATCCTTATAAAGTATAAATACTTAATTTTCTTAACCTATAAGAAAATTGTTTTGAGTTTGTTTCAAATGATATTTGTGATATGTTGTTTCTTTCTTCTTTAGATACATATGTTAAGTTAACTCTACTGAATTCCATGGGTCAAGAGATGTCCAAATGCAAGACATCCATTCGCAGAGGGCAGCCAAATCCAGTATACAAGGAAACTTTTGTTTTTCAAGTGGCCCTATTTCAGCTTTCTGATGTGACACTCATACTGTCTGTGTATAACAAACGCAGCATGAAAAGAAAAGAGATGATAGGCTGGATTTCTTTAGGTCTAAACAGCTCTGGAGAAGAAGAACTCAATCACTGGACTGAAATGAAAGAGTCAAAAGGACAGCAAGTATGTAGATGGCATGCGTTGCTAGAGTCATGATGAATAGAATAAGCAAACAGTTATCATCCAAGGCAGCATATTTCCAATTCCAACATTATTGTTTCTACCAAGTCACCATTAGAAGAACTGTTCTTTGAAGAATCATATTCAACCTTCTATCAAAATGCTTTAAGTTTTGTGGAAAGAACATCTCATACTGACATAAATGAAGAAAATATGTGTATCTAGTAGAGCTTGTTTGGGAAACTGAGAAACGTACATTATCATTGCTAAACTAACAGCCCTCCAGAAATTTAATAAGATGTTTTTGATTTGAAGTTAATTTTAATTTAGCAAAAGAGCCAGTCATTTTATGAAAAATCAAAATTATAAGTGATTTTAAAAACCAGAATTTTAGTTGCGATGCAATTTTAATATCACCCTACATATTATTTATAAAACATAGTTTGACTGGCCAGTCCCTGGTGTTTGTAATGTTCTTTAATATGAAAAAGTAGTTCTCCAACTCTATCATAAGTCATATCTAATGGTGAAGGGTTTCAGTCACATTGAAAATTGTTTTATTTCAGACATGTTCCCTTTGTGCACTTAGTTTCATTGTGCCTCACTTCCTCTCAATAGCACTAAATCTAAGTGCAAACAAGTATTCATTTTCATACAGGAATTTTTTTAATATGTTATTTTTTTAAAAGCTCATTTTTCATTTGCCTCCGCTTTTGCCTGATCCAAAGAGACCAAGTCACTGTACTGGTCCCTTGCAAGTCTTCTAGACAGGTTGTACTGTAGAACTACGTAACTTTCTGTTGAAAGCACTTCCTGTATTCTTGTATTCCAATGTAGGAAGCTAATAGAGCAGGACTTGACTTTAAAATTTCTTTCCGTGATTGACTCTTCAGAATTGCAGTAGTGTGAAAATACATTTTTTTACAAACAAAATACAGTAGATAAGCTGTTGAAAATGGAAAACAATTCAATTTTAATTTTCTGCTCTGAGTATTTAGTAACCAACACTGCATAAAGCAGGTAGCATCCAAAATAAGAAACTGTTCTCTCTCTAAATCTTCACTCTTACTTCAATTTATATTTGTGATATAAAGACTATCCAGTTCTCAGTTTGAATTGGAACATCATGTTAAAAACAGTTATGAGATTCCTTATGAAGTTTCTAGTAACTTGTGACTAGACTTTATGAAATTTACAGATAAAGTTCTTCAACGTGATGTCATCTTGTGCCTTTCATGTAAGTTAAATTTGCTCATACAGCTTGAAAGTTGTATTTGCAAAATTAAGCCTTCAATTTTTATAAATGTAAAGATTCCTCAGAACAGTGTCGCAACATCTTTATTTCCTCTGAAGTATGTAAAAGTTGTATAATGTGCTAATTGTTTTAATGTCAAGGCACTTTCATTTGTTTTTATATTTAGGAACTCTAATCAGGAATATTAGAAGCTGTTTTCTTTTTAATTTTACTTCTTACCTAATATATCATTTTATGCATATACTTTATTGGAGTATGTTTTATATATATTAAAAATAGTTTCTTTTTTCTCCTTTTCATTTCTAGTTAAAATAGACAAAAATCTACTATTTACCAGTTACTAAAAAGCAGTATATCATTGCTTCTAGTCCCAACTAAGTACTATATATTATTGTAAACTAGAACTTGTTATTACCATAATAACAAAACAATGCATAGATATTACTTCAGCTTGGCTGTACTGAAAGGCCTTAAAAGAAATCCAAAAAGACCGTGAACTTCTGTAATTTTTAGTTTAAAAAATGGCAGCTCTATGCATTCATGCACATGAATTATAAGAAAAAATACAAATGCTATATTGGATGACATGAGGTTTGAGAATGTTTGTTACAGGGCTGCATTAAAGGGGAAAATCCATCTTTTATTGTTATATCAATGAGTTTTTCCCAGGATTTTTTAAATAAATGAGTAAGAGTTAGAACCTGAATCAAATGGCAAAATATCTCATTTAAGTGTTTACAGCAACAGTATGAAAAAAGACTTGAAGAGGGGATGTAGATTTTACTGAGAAATTGGACTTAGGCATTTGAAGCTACAGTGATCTTTTTTGGCTTTGAAACAACTGATTGCGTTGCTAACAACTGTTATCTTCCTAATAAAAAGAGTTATCAGTCTTATTTGTAACTGTAACAGAGCTTAGTGAAACACATTAGTAAGACCAGTTTGGTGCTTTCACTCTTAGAAAAAGACCTAACTAATTGTTATTTGTTAAATCTACCTGTTTTCAGACTATTCCCAGAATTGTGTGTGTGATTTGATACATCCCTAGGGATTTATCTGGTATAAGTATCAAATCCTTCATGGCCTAAAAATTAATAAACAGTTTTTTAATATTTCTGGAAAGACCCTACCTCCACCCTAGCTGCCAAGTCCTCAAAGATTATAAATTATCTATATGAGTGTGTGTATCTGTATATACACATGCACTTACACACATACAACATAAATATGTATATGTATATTCATTTGTAAAGGCAAAGGTGCCCTGGCTTTTTCAGATAACTGAATAGAGAAACATTTCATAAATTTAGGATTATTTTTCTCCTCTGTGTATTTACTAGATATTATATTTGGTTTGGGTGCTTTCTGCTGCTGTTCTCCTTTACACACAGCAAAGTATACATTTGTTTCTGTAGATTGACACAACTATAGTAATTACTCCCAAAAAGTTGTCTATTCTTCTAGAAAAGGATTAAATAAGGCTCAGGGGACCCACTTCACTCTACTGAATCTAATGTACGAGACAGTACAACTGCTTTTTTGTGTGCTTAAATTTGCATGAAAGCTTAATAGCAAAATCTTCTATCTCAGTAATTATAGCAAATAGGGACCCACTGGTAGGGAGCAGGTGTTGGCTCAGAAACCTGAAAAAGACAACCCACTTTCATATTCTATTAAAATCCCATAAGTTTTCTAATAAAATGGTATAGTCCAAATATGACAATTGACCAGCATTTATGGGAGCCTCTAAACCTGGAGTTCTGGGGTTTGTCTCCCAAATGAGCTGCAAAATATAGTTATTGCTGCCCAGTAAACAAAATGTATGTCAAATCAGTAAAGAATTTGTTTACTATAATATTGCCTTATCTTTCAGAAGCTTTCTTCTGTATTCTTGTGTCTTCAGAACAATCCACATTTTGTTTGAAATCCATTTGCATATTATCTTATTAGTGAATTCTCAATAATGTTGTATTTGCTGACAAGAATAATAAATTGGACCACAATTAAAAGAAAGAAAACCCAATGAGAAAACATCTAAACTACCTGATTAATATACACATGTTTAAATGTAGGGCCTGGTTAGGCAGTTTCATCCAACCTAGTGAAGATGCCCAGGGCTGTTTGTTAAATGATTTGCTTGATACCATCATCATTTTCATTTCACTTATCAAGTGAATCAGAAGCATAATCAATAACCGCAAATTAAGATAGTACCAATAGGGGAAAGGGGTAAAAGAATTGAGTGTTTGTCAATATGAAGATGAGTGGGGATACTGAATGATATCATAGTCTTCCCAATGGAAGAAAAAGTAGGCTATGGGAGATGTAAATTTTTGATGAAGTAAGAACAGAAGTCACCAACAAATATTTTTCAATATCCCTATCCAAATATGAATAGAAAGGACACAAATTCACTTGCATAAAATTGCCATTTGCCTACATAGACTAGACAATTCATAGAGATTTTTCACAGTGACAGTTATTATATTATGTATATAGTTATTTTAGTTATCAGTAATTTCACCTTGATAGTTTTTATTTCTAATTTTTTTTCCATTCACTGTCCCCTGTTCATCTGTGGCCTAGATTCAAGGTAGCTGTCGCTATTATTATTACTAACCAAACAATATTGAATACAAGTTTAAGCATGCTGAAAAGCATTTTCTAATGTTAATTTTAAAACATCGTCTCTGCCCTCCAAAGTGATGGTAACAGCTATAATTTTCTAAGATCTAGCACAATAAGTTATTATTTGCTTGATTCTGCAAACAATACTATGAGGTAAGTAATGTTATCAACATTTTATTGATAAAGACACTGCACCATGAAGAGGTTAAGCAGACTTTCCCAAGGTCATTCAGTAAGTAAGTAGTAGAACTGGGATTGGAACCCAGATGTAAATTACTCTAAAACCCATGCTATGCATGTTGCATCTGCCTCCCTGTTTGGAAAAAAAAAAAAAAAAACTACTTAGGACATTGTATTTATCAATAATCCCACTCACCTTGATTGAATGGCAGAACTAAGGGGGAAAAAACAGCTGGGGAAAGAGAAAAGACAAAGAAGAAAAGATCAGACGTTTTTTTTCTTTTCAGGACACAAATGGTGGTACTTTTGTGTCATTTTGTAGATGACTTTGATTTGCAGAGATTTGGAATTGATTTATCATGCCAGTTTAGCCTATCTTCTGAAAGCATATTAATCAGTTCTGCTCCTTGACCACTTTTGGGAATCCAAGGTGTTTTAATTGTTACATGACCCCCTTACTACTCTATGAAGGGCATAACCTGTGTCTAGCCCATATCTCACTCTTATCAGTGGCGAGACAAAATATTTGTCTTCCTCTGCCCTCTCATTGCAATTTATTTATGTTTCTTTTATTCTCAATTTTGTTAAGATTTGTCAGGAATTATAGCTAGTTTTTTATTACGTATGTCTCTCTTTCGCCCTAGGTACGTAGTCAATGCCTTGTTAGTATCTTTCTGTACCCCTTTGCTCATAGTAGGCAGACAATAAATATTGAACTAAATTCCCTGTGGAAGAAACCAGTCACACTATTACATGAGTCTTAGTTTTTATGAATCTTGTGTTATGCATGGATTTATTTATCCCTCCAGTTAATATATATTTAAGAGTACTAGATATGTGCCATGTGTTATTGTTCCAAGTGCTACAGATGCAGAGATAGTAAATTGGTCAAAGTCTTTGCCCTCATGGGGGCCTACATTCTAAGGTAGGAAGATGGCCACAGAATGGATAATTTCAGTCTAGTATAATGAAGCATTAAGATAGAGGCATGCATAGAGTACCATGGGATTTAGTAGAAGAATGCAACATGGAATTCAAAAAAATCTTCCTGGAGAAGGTAATCCTCGAGTTGGGTCTTAAAGAACAAATACATGTTAGACTCCCATCAAATTTGAGGATACATGTTCTTTCCAAGAACAAAATGTAAAATAATGATTTCTAAACTATAGTATCCTTAAAAATTATTTTGAAAATTTAACTTGAGCCAGGCGTGGTGGCTTACGCCTGTAATCCCAACACTTTGGGAGGCTGAGATAGGTGGATTACTTGAGCTCAGGAGTTTAAGACCAGCCTGGGCAACATAGCGAAACCCCATCTCTACCAAAAATTTAAAAATTAGCTGAGTGTGATTGTGCATGCCTGTGGTCCCAGCTACTCAGGAGGCTTAGGTGGGAGAATCGCTGGAGCCTGGCAAGTCAAGGCTGGAGTGAGCCAAGATAGCGCCACTGCACTTCGGCCTGGGTGACAGAGCAAGACCTTGTAGAAAGGAAGGAAGAAAGGAGAGAGAGAGGGAGGAAGGGAGGAGGAGAAGGAAAGGAAGGAGGAGAAGGGAAAGTATGAAGGAGAAGGGAAAGAAGGGAGGAAAATTTAACTTGTATTCCAAAACTCCACCTCCAGAGATTCTACTTCATTTGGCCTGGAAGGGAGCCCAATAATCCACATTTTATTAAGCTCTCCAGGAAATTCTGTCTGAGATCTATTGATATAGAATATCAAGTGTATTACATAGCATTATTCATGAAATGTTTCAGTGCCTGTAGATCAGACCTTGAAGTGTGATAGTGATAGTGATAGTAAGAAGCAGATTAAGACTTGGATTGATGTTATTCATCTTTTTCTTGTGCTTCCTTACAAAGGAAAATATTTAATGAAAAAAATTAATATTTAATGATGAGTTTCTGTACATTTACACTTAACATACATTTTTCAAAGTGTTTCTTGGTATAATAAATATGTTGATTTTATGGCTTCCAAAAATTCCTTTCCATTATTGTTCAAATATTTCCTTCCAAGTTATCTTTACAATGATGGATATAAAGCAAAGAATGGGGAGGTATTTATCTAGTAATTTCTCTATCAGTATTGTAAATGAAATAAGACTGACCTTTGAGTAAATGTATAGTAGCAGCCATAGGTGCTGGCATTTTTGCATTCTTGTATACAGTAAGATTTCTTGCTTCCCTTTATCATCATCTAAATGACTTCATTGTCATCACACTCATCAGATGAACTGCAGTACTGGATTCTTCTTGGATTCTTCTCTAAAAGCAGTGTTTCTGTGACTGCTGCTCTAAACTCTAGTTCCTTGATTGTTTTGTTCTTAGGATCCTTTGTTTCAAATAGCGAGTTAATACAGCAGCCTCAGGACCTTCTCTTTCTCTCACAATGAATGCTGTGGATAAGGTACATCTGTGTTTCCATTTCCCCTCATTTCAAATGTAGCCATATTTTCTTCTCTGATGTAATATTTTGTGTGAACACGTTTTACATTTTGAAGTTTTCTTTTCCCCCACGAAGATCTGTGGTTATCCCACTGAAAAACGAGCTTATTTGAATATGGGAAATAATGTTGTCATTGAATTAGACTGTTTTGTGACTGCAGATGTATCACTGTGTTTGATTTGGTGATAGCTTGAGGTCTGGTTAATCTTGAGGTAATCAGCTTGATAGACTGGAATTACTAGTTTATTATCAAAAAATGAATGTAAAAATATTGCTCTTTTCTCTCCCTGTTTAGACTAGTATGTGCCTTTTTAAAAATATTCCCTTTCTCTTCCCTGCCTTTTTTCCCACTCTTATTCATGTACACTCAAACTAGATACCAGAGTTAGTTCATCAAAGCTGAATAATACCTATCAAAAAGTGGTACCCTGACTTTTTTCTCTTAATCACCTGTACTGGACTGTAGGGAGGACCAGATAGGCTTTCTTGGGGACTACAGAAAGAGCAAAGCGTAATACTCTTTAATCATAGCATGTTTGTTGTTGCTGTTTCAGTGGTGGTTGTGGTGGTGGTTGTATACTTACCTTGAATAGTGTGAAGTACCCTAAAATTGTGTTGTGTGGGCTGGGAGCAGGAAGGAAACTGATTCTTCATCTAACAAAAGTTTGGCGTAATTTTATTGTAAAATTTCAACTGCTTATGACATGAAAATTTCTAATTAATTATAAGAACAAAGTCACTGCGGTGGCGATAGTTGCGCAAGATGTTTGACATTATTTCTATGTCAGTTTGATAGTCTGTGTTATAAACTGTCTTATTAGGACCCTTCTTCCCCCTCTTCTTTATTATTCTGATTATCAGTAAATCCAGTTTGTACTGTTAGACTTTTGAGTTTGTCTTTTAAATATCCAAGACTATTTTAAAAAGAAAAACCATAGCATCTTTATGTTTAAAAATATGTATGACGATGTGTTTAAAATGAATTAATAGATAAAATATAACACTCCATTATATACTGAAAAAATGATTTTTCAAACTTTGTTTATATATTCAGTTATTGCTAGCAGTTCATGTTAAATATGACTATTTTGTTTAATGAGAAAATAGGAATTTTTCCTTATCTCTGAGACTTACTGCTTCTCTTTGCCATTCACATCTGGTTGAAGGTGGATGGTTGTGAACTTCTTAACGTCACTTCATTTGTCAGTTTCTGGATGTGCCAACCTCCTCCTGACGGTTTAATTTTCGGTAATAATCAAACCATTTATTCCCTCAGGGGTTGGTCCTCATAGTGATTTCTGTTCTTAACCCCCATTAGTGTGAATGGAAATAATCCATAAGCACCAGTAGGCGAAAAGGCCCATAAAGGATCAGTATCCCAGAACCCTGAAATAGGACGGCCACTTCAGTACCCAAATGTCATTGCAATTCTAATGGAGTAGAAGCCAGCTTCTTGAAGTGAGGATTTGAGATCATTATGTCATATTCTCTCCTTTTGGTCTCCTCCCTTCTCCCTCTAGCTTGCACATTCTTTTTATTTTAAATTTTACAGGAAGACTTCTTTTAAAAACCTGGTTTTTAAAATTTCACATGTTGCTTTAACCAGGCGATTTCCCAAACCAGAAAACTGAAGTACGTACCATGGAGTTATAAGAAGTTTGGGGGCTTTTTTGGTTTTTTTGTTTTTGTTTTTTTTGTTTTTTTGTGGCTTTTTTTTTTTTTTTTTTTTTTTTTTTGTAGTGTGGGGAGTGGGGAGAAGGAAAAGGGAGGAATCGTGCTTGTTTTGGTTTTGGGAAGTCTTTTTGGATAAATATTGAGAATATTTATAGTATTCTGTAATTATGTGACATTTGTTGTGTGAGGGGAGACCAGAGTAGCTGTTGCACATAAATTGACTCTCTTAATATGTAAACATATTTAAACAGTTGTTTGAAGCAAAGCTAGAAATTAATGGTGATACTTCTAACAGCATTTTGATGTTATAAATATTACTTTAAGTTTATCAAGAGAAAAATTCCAGTAGTAGCTTGCATTATAAAATTAATTGATTTATTATGTTTCTGTATAATTTTATTGAGGTTGCTTTTGTTTTTGTGGTGAATATAATACAGTGGCAACAATTTTGAGGAATCTTTAAAGCTGTTTGGAAGAGATGGCCAAACTTTGGCTAGATTTTTACTAGAATTTTGAAATAAGAAAGTGTATAAATATGTTTTCAGTTAAATTAGTCTTGAGGAAGAACAGTTATTATATGAGTTATAAGGATCTTGATAAATGTTGGGACCTATTCTAAAACTCATGAGGTTCCTCACTGATCATGAGGTTCCTCTTGCACTCATGAGGTTCCTCTTGCATTGTATTTTATTTCTCAAAATAATGAAATTTTTATGGAAAAGCTCAATTAGTGGGATCTTTTATTCAATATTCCCTTACTCTTCTTTCTTCCTTCCTTCTTTCTTTCCTTCCCTCTCTCCCTCCTTCCTTCCTAGTTCTTTCATTTTTTGAGGCAAGAAGCTTCCTTAATAATATAGTTTCTACAGAGCTTTCTTACTTATTTTTCTAATAATGGATATAACAGTGTGATAAAGTTTAAATGCTCCGTGAGCAAAACTCTTATCAAACAACTGAAGAAATGCACTGCTATTAACCTTTTCCTTGGTCTTGAATTGTCTCCAGCATATTTGCTAGTGACTCTAAACTATTAATGGATCTTATTAATATAAACAAGTTTCTGTGTGGTTATCAACAGTGTTGTATTATTGTCACATTTATTTACATTTTTGGTCAAAAATATAAACAGATGCGTGTGTGAAGCAGTCTGTTTTATAGAGTGAGCATATATGTGATCATTTTCATGTAATTGGAAATGTGCTGTGTGTTGCATTTTATTCTCATGTCGACTTTTCTACTGTGTATACACCGATTGTCTCGGTGCCTTTTTCCTTTTGTATAATTGTATTACATACAGAAATTGCTGACCTCTGTGAAAACAGTGTAAAAAATGTTAAAATTATTATTCCAATGAGATTTTAATGGCAGTTTAATTTTCCAGAGAATAAATTTTGTGTGGGTTAAAAGTTATTTTTCTTCACCTTTATGTAAGAAATCTGCTCACATTTTAGTACTCACATGGAATGGGTAAACATCTGACTTGATTGATGATGATACATAAACATCAGTCCTAATTCTTGTCATTGACAAATGTTAATATGACTGTTACACAAAATAAAATAATGTCAATTACATAAGGAAATATCGAACGGATATATGTACATGTTGTTTAGATCTTGGGTTTGAAAGGAATCTCATCTAAATGCGCTATAAAATACTGCTCTCAAAAGGTTTGGGTCATATTATTTTCTTTGATTGTAAGTCAAATCTGGCTTCCAAAGAAAATAGACTTACAAATTCAAACATTTAAAAATATTCTCCTTTAAAGTTCATATAAATCACAAATAAACTAAATAGCTTTAAAATGGTCTCACTATCTTCAGCTGGAATATGAACTGTTATCTAGTTTGTTCTTTCACTTAATGTGAATTTGTTGTCATTCATATCAGTATTGCTATCCTGTTTAACAAAATAATTTTCTCTTTGCCAATAGTAGTTTGTTGATTTTTCATTCTTTTTCATTAGATAGTTGTATTGTTTCCCAAAGACCTTAAGTTTAGATATTTTTCATATTTCATTACCTTGTCCATTTTACTTCCAGCAACAAAGATTTATAACAACAGACTTAACAAGTACTATTTTGCATATGAAAAAGAATTTAAACGTTTGGTGCTCTAAAACTGAGAGAAATTAAAGTTGCTGCATCATCTAATCTCTGATTGTCTCTGAATCCTTAGTTCCATAAATTATCCAGAGCCTTTTTTAACATTTTTAAAGAGGGGAACGCCAGTGCCCAATTGGTCTGGTTGAGTTTTTTTTCTTTCCTTTTTGTAAAGTCGTCTCTACTGAAATATAATGAAAACATGAAACACATCTTCTGCTCAGAATAAATGGATTCATAATGTAATCTTCAAACTATAATTTAAGGAATTTGTATTTTTTCCCAGTACTCACTGCTGAATTCTTCCCCCACTCTCAAACATTTTGAGCTTCTGTTATTAAGACATTTAGGCTGGGCACAGTGGCTCATGCCTGTAATCCCAGCACTTTGGGAGACTGAGACGCAGATCACGAGGTCAGGAGTTCAAGATCAGCCTGGCCAACGTGGTGAAACCCCATCTCTACTAAAAATAAAAAAATTAGTTGGGTGTGGTGGTGTGCGTCTGTAATCCCAGCTACTCTGGAGGCTGAGGCAGGAGAATCGCTTGAACCTGGCAGGCGGAGGTTGCAGTGAGCCGAGATCACACCACTGCACTGCAGCCTGGGTGACAAAGCAAGACTCTGTCTCAGGGGAAAAAAAAAAAAAGACATTTAAGGTTAAGCCAAAAGTAACAGATTTGCTTGAGTGTTGACAAAATTTTTTTTCTGAATTGTAAGCAATATCTTACTTAGGGATAATTTATTATTTAATACTTTGGAAAAAGATTATTTTCGTTTGGGTCTTTCAGAGAATTACAATTAATATAAAGTGAAATTCCAGCAAAAAGTTGGCACATCTGCATTCTTGCTAACAAATCATGAAATTATCATTTTCTATTGTTATAAATGGATTTAGTAGTTATTCATTATAACAGGTTACTATATTTAAGGTATGTTTTTTGTTTGTTTTTCTCTTTTTTAAGCCAAAACCTCACCAAACATTATATTTTAATTGCAAATTGCTTATAACTCCTTTGATCTCCAATATGCAAAATGATATTTAAATCAACTTTTTCTTTCCATAGATTATCAAAATATTTCGTGATGTTTCCCATTTGAAAATAAAGTCATTCCCAATTTTAAAATAAATGGTCTCAGTAAAGGTATATATGGAATATTTTATTAGTAATTTATAATGAATTATTAAAATATAATACATGTTTTTATGAAATTAAGTACCAAATAAATGGGGCAAATTATGTGAGGATCTCATAAACTTATATTGATTAGTAAGAGAAAAAATGAAAACATCTACTCAGCATGAAGAAAATATATCTAAAGGAAATCCTTCCAAAGAATACTTTTAATATGTGGTAGAAACTGCCAATTCTTCGCCAAAACCCATGTATTTCTCTTTTTCTTGGTCATATGGCTAGCTTACGTTTCTCGCCTTCCCTTGAAATTAGGCATGACCATGTGACTGAGTTCTAGCCAATTGAATACAACCAGAGATGATGTGTACCAATTTCTAGGAGGTTCTTCTTTTTTTTTTTTTTTTTTTTTTGAGACAGAGTCTTGCTCTTTTGCCCAGGCTGGGGTACAGTGGCACGATCATAGTTCACTGCAGCTTTGATGTCCCAAACTCAAGAAATCCTCCCACCTCAGCCTCCCCAGTAGCTGGGACTACAGGTGCATGCTGCCACACTCGGCTTATATTTTTATTTTTTTTGTAGAGACAAGGTCTCACTATGGTGCCCAGGCTGGTCCTGAACTCGTAGGCTCAAGCTCTCTGCCTGCGTTGGTCTCCCAAAGTGCTGGGATTACAGGTGTGAGCCACCATGCCCAGCCCAGGAGGCTTTTTAAGAATCAAATATGGCCAGGCATGGTGGCACATACCTGTAGCCCCAGTTACATGGGAGGCTGAGGCAGGAGGATCATTTGAACCCAGGATGTGGAGGTTGCAATGAGCCGAGATTGTGCCATTGCACTCCAGCCTCGGCAACAAAGGGAGTTCCTGTCTCAAAAAAAAAAAAAAAAAGAATCAAATGTGCCTTTTCCGTGCGTTCTTTTCAGTTTCCACTGGCTGGATACAGAGAAAACAAAGCTTTCAGGAATGGCAAAGCCCCAAGTTGGAGAGATTCTGGGTCACTGAGTCACCTCACAGAAAACAGACAACCAGGTATGCATGCCTTGGAATGACAGCATAAATAAGGAAAAAAAACTTCTATTATATTTGAGCCATTACTTATTTTGGAGTACGTTTGTTACTATAAACAACCAAAACTAAAAAACTATTGATAACCTTCCAGTGGGGTTCTGTGAAAATGAAAACCTAAAATACTTTACATTAACTTAGCAGTCAAGAAGCCAGTGGTGAGGAAATAGATACAGCAGCCTGGAAACCTGTAGCCATATTTTGCTGTGGCAAAGCACGAATAAACCAGTTGCCTGTATAATGAAGGTGGTCAGTGTGACTACTAAAACTGTAGTTCAGGGGAAATGGATGGAAAGAGCCAGAGTAGCAGTGTGTTTGAGATGTTCCTTGCTAAAATATATTAAAAGAAAGCAGTAAACTCAAGCAGGAGTTCCATGGCTTTCACGGAGAGATTGAAGGGAATGGAAAAGAGCCCTGAGATTAACTGCCTTGGAGTTGGAAAAGTCTACTGCTTCTAGATCCCAAGTATTAAGATAGAAAATTGAAAAAAGTGTTGAATAAGAAAAGCCCATTGAGACTGCTCAACCAAACACAGGGACTCAACCTCATGGCAAATATCAGAATTGTTTTAGTGTTCCCTCCTGTTTCAGAGGAACTCCAGGCAAACTTTCATCCTCATGAAGCAAGCTATGAAAGTTGTGTGGCCTCCAAGAAGGAAACAATTCTCAATATCTACTTCAAATTAAACCATAGCATGTAACAGTCTTCTGACTCCTCAGAAGTCAGAGCAGTGGACCACTGGGAACAATGAATAAGAGAGTTCCTCTTAGAAAACAGATGGAGCCAAATAAAAAACTGCCCCTAGGTCAGGCGTGGCAGCTCACACCTATAATCCCAACACTTTGGGAGGCTGGGGCAGATGCCAGGAGTTACAGACTAGCCTGGGCAACATAGGGAGACCCCATCTCTACCAATAAATAAATAAGTTGGGCATGGTGCTGCACACCTGTACTCCCAGCTACTCAGGAGGTTGAACTGGGGGGATCACTTGAACCCAGGAGTTGGAAGCTGCAGTGAGCTATGATCATTTCACTGCACTCTTGCACTCCAGTGTGGTCGACAGAGCAAGACCCTGTCTCTAAAAAACAGGAAACAAAAATAAACATTTAAAAACTGCCTCTGCTGAGAGAATTGGGAGCCGGGGTTTCACTGCTATGAATCAATGACTGCTGTATGTTTCTCATTCTTCCCTTTTTCAAATGGAAATTTTAATGGCAGTTATCTTCTTCCTGCTCTGCATTATGTATTTGGTGGAAGTTGCGGGGGCAGATATCTTTAAATTCCCAGGTCACTGGACTTGATGGAAAGGAGAGTGTATCACCAGAGATAGAGGACTTGGAGAAGACTGCAATAACTGGATGGGACTTGAGGTGGTCTTCCTTAGGGAGAAAGTAAGCTATTTAACTAAAGTTCTGTTCTCTTCCTGGACACACACTAGACTACACTTCCCAGCCTCTCTTGCAAGTACCTGTGGCTATGTGACTGAGTCCTAGTCAACTGGAATGTGAGTGGAAGTGATATGTACCATTTCTAGGCCCAGTGCCTTCATGGTCTCTCTCCCCATGCATTAGCTGGTTACAGAAGATGGCTAGTATGCTAAGGGATGGTGAAGCCACAGATGAAAGGAGCCTGGGTCCTTGATTCACTGCTTGAAGGTCATCTACGCATCAACCAGTAATATCTTCAGAGTGTTACATGAGAAAAAAAACTTCCTCTGTGTATTTGAGCTGTTACTCATTTGGGGTCTATTTTATCCTTGCAGCACTAGCATAGACTGATAAGTAAACTCACAGCAACTGAGGAAAATCTAGATAGCACTGTAGCAAAATAAAAGTTCCAAACAATATTCGGAAAGACAAGGTCTAACACCTAATTGTTGGGGGCAAAAACCAAATAATAAGATAAGTCTCCAGAACATTGCCTGCCAGCAGTACTGGAAGGAGTTATTTTAGGAATGGATTGTAAGGTTTTTGTAAAGATTCAAAATGCATGACTCTCCAACTTCACCAAACTACAAGAAATGAATTTAACTGTGACCCAAGGGATGAAATGAAGTGATAGGTGGAAAGCCAGAGGAACAACTAAAACCTGAGCGTCAAACCTAGAGACATAACTGAAGCAATAAGAATGTTGGAGGAACACATTTGTAGGGTGAAGAGAGAAAGAACCCAAGCAGTGAACCAGAGTTAAGGCAAGGACACAAGAAACGTCATGAGGGGCAAATGAAAACCAGGTGGTCAAAACCCTTGAATCCAGACTAGAGACTTGTATAGTTAACCCCATAAGGTTTAGAGTAGAAGATTGATTTTAAGAAGGCAAGTTTAATAGGGGATAAGAATCAGAAAGAGGTCCGTTGGAAGCTTTTTTTAAAAAATTTTATTTATTTATTTATTTATTTAAGACGGGATCTCACTCTGTCGCCCAGGCTGGAGTGCAATGGCACAATCTCGGCTCACTGCAACCTCTGCCTCCAGGGTTCAAGTGATTCTCCTGCCTCAGCCTCCCAAGTAGCTGGGATGACAAGTGCATACCACCACACGTGGCTAATTTTTGTATTTTTAGTAGAGACGGGGTTTTTCAGCATGTCGCCCAGGCTGGTCTCAAACTCCTGACCTTAGGTATCTGCCTGCCTCGGCCTCCCAAAGTGCTAAGACTACAGGTGTGAGCTAACGCGCCTGGCTGGAAGCTATTTTTTTAAATTCAGATGTTTAAAATCATAAGTGATTAGATATAAGGTAATACTAGTAATCGATATCATGTGAATATATCCTGTATCCTATATCATGTGAATTCTGGGAATTGATGACCAATTCAGTGCAGTCGTGCAAAGCACTGGAATGACCAAGTCACAGGAATCAAGAGCTGACATCCTCTTATTAGAATATACGTTCCCCAATGGCAGAAACTTTTCACAACTGTGTTCCCAGTGCCTGAGCAGTATCTAGGGCATAAAGTGAATGAGTATTTAATGAATCTTTATTTCTGATGGACGTTGGGACATTGGGAAGTTTGAGGGGGCTTGAGAGGTTTTTGGGGGGGGTGTCTTTTTAGGCAGCTATTTGTGTGTTTTAATTGAATACAATCAGCCAAGAATGGTTAGATTATATTAATATACATTATTTGCCAAGGCAATAAAAATATACAAATACATTTGAGAAATATATTCAATAATACCTGAGATGAAAAGAATACTTGTTCAACAAAAAGAAACTAAAAGAAACTGATTTATGAAACCCCATGTCCTCTGTCATTTCTGGTTCATTAGTTGATTTTTTAAAAAACCTCTATTTCTGACATAGCTATAACTGTTAATAGGAAAATAATACTAAGCTAACACCAAGCTTTTTTTTTTCAATAAACTTCATTTTAGGACAGTTGTAGATTTACAGAAAAATTCAGTTAATACTACAGAGAGTTCCCACACACCCAGTTCCCCCTATTAATAACATCTTACACTGGTACATTTTTTACAACTAATATCCAATTTGCTTCATTATAATTAAATGAAATCTCTGGTTTAATCAGATTTTCTTAGTCCTCTCTCCTTGCTTATCTAATATCCTTTCGCTGTTCCAGGATCCTGTGTAGGATCTTACACTGCGTTTATTTATAAGTCTCCTTAGGCTTCTCGTGACTATGACAGTTTCTCAAACACTCCTTGTTTTTGATGACTTTGGCAGTTTTGAGGTGGACAGAACAGGTATTTTGTAGACTGTCCCTTAATTGGGATTTCTCTGATGCTTTTGGTTTACAAACCTATTTTCCCATCTGGAAATATTACTCCGCTCAGCATGGAGTTATGAGTTTTAAATGGGTTAACTGAGGCAAGTTATCCAACACTTAATAAGTGTTCATGTAGTTTTATTTTCATCTTTTCATGATTAATGAAAGGACACTCATCTTTGGCACAAATAATCACTTCATATGCTTGGGGGACATTACTAAATCAACCATCATTTTTCTAAATAATATTAATACCTTTAATGAATTTTATTTTCCAGATTTTCTATTCTCTAGATCCTTTCTAACTAGCTTGACATCCCTTAATCCATGAAATCTGAGCCTCTATTCATTTATTTATCAGGGGTTCAAACACAATAAGGGCTTACAATATGGCTTTACATTTTATACCACTTATCTTACTTGTTTTTTATTTTATAGTCACAATACAAGTATAAGGATTCTATTTTAATTATTTATAAACCGTCAAAACTTATTCACCCTGTATTACTTTGATAATTATTTTTAACCACTGGGCAATATTTTGCTACAGTAACTCTTAAACTGTACAATACAGATGATTTTTGTTCACCCAAGATAGTTTCAGTCTTTATAGGATGTTACCATATGTTGCATACCATACATGCATATAGATATCCAGAGATTTTGAAAGCAAGAAAAAATATGTTAAACTTCAGTGAACATATTTTTTAAATGAATCAGAAACAGTATCCTATAATCTTTATTATGAATGTCAATTTTTTTCAAGCTTACAGGTAATTGGATTTCAAATTAAATTGTGTTTGTGTGTAAAATCTTTGTAGAAATCCTCATACTTTTCAGAAGTTTTTAAACATTTATACTATCAATTTTGTGGTTTTTTTAAATTTGCCTCTTCTATAAGAGTAAAATATGAAACAAAACCACTTTTGCTTGGGCTTCAATTTACTTAGCAAAGAGTTTTCAATGCCTACTATGTGTTTGAGACTGTATTTGGCTTAGGGCTGTAAATACAAATGAGATATAGTTTTTTCCCAAATGAAGCATGTGATCTAGTAGAGGAAGACAGACCTGAAAACAAAACAAGGCCAAAAAATTGTAAATGTTCAATGATACAAGTTTGCAAGTAGTCCAAGGGCTCACAAATGTCATGGGTTTGGTTCTTCTTTGGGGTAGGGGGTTGCATCAAAAAGCATTCAACAAGAAGTTAATACCTGAATACAGTGTAGAAAAAGGACTGCACATATTTTCTAGTGAACTGGGATGAGGGAAATAGCACATGAACACAGGAATGGAGATACAAGGCCGAGTGCTTCTTGATGAGTACCGCAAGTCATTAGTCATGGCTGGAGCATAGTATGTGAGGACAGTAGCGTGAAAGATAATACTGTAGACACAGGCAGAGAACAGAGCAGAGGGGGCTTTGTTTGCCTTGCAAAGAATCTCACATTTATCAGTAGACAACAGAGAACCCCTGAAGAGTTTTAAGCCAGACAGTGACATGATGAGATTTTCATTTTATTAAGAGTATTCTTGCAGCAATTTGGAAGATAGGCTGGAGCAAAAGGAAAAACTGAAAGCATATGGCCTATAAAGAGGCCATTGCAGTCATCTAGGTGAGAAATGTGTGAGGGCTCAAACTAAGGTAGTAGCAGAGGGAATATAGAAAAGGAGAAAGAAAAAATACTTAAGGAGGCCAGGCACTGTGGCTCACGCCTGTAGTCCCAGCACTTCAGGATGGCCAAGGCAGACAGATCACTTAAGATCAGGAGTTTGAGACCAGCCTGGCCAACATGGTGAAACCCTGTGTCTGCTAAAAATACAAAGATTAGCCAGGCATGGTGGCTCACGCCTGTAGTCCCAGCTACTCAGGAGGCCAAGGCAGGAGAATCGCTTGAACCCAGGAGGTGGAGGCTGCAGTGAGCTGAGATCGAGCCATTGCACTCTAGCCTGGGCCACAGAACAAGACTCTATCTCAGGAAAAAAAAAAAAAAAAAAAAAAAAAGATGGAAGAAGACTAAACAGGCCTTGACGACTGACTAGTTGTGGAGGATTAGACAGAGGGAGATGTCTAGGAAGATACTGTTTCTGGCTTGGACAGTGGAATAGAGGATGTTGCTGTCTACTAAGAGGGAAGAATAAAGTGAGACTCTCTGAAGGAAGAGATACTGAATCAGTTTCCCTGTGGTTATCCCCCAAAGATTTCTAATAGGTTGTTGCATACGCAGGTCCGAAGCTCAGAAGAAAAACCTGAATGAAACGTATGGATTTAGAATTTATCAAATTTCAAATCGGTTGGAGTCTAGATAAATGGGATTTGTTATATGCTGATTGATGGCATATAGTTTAACCAATATATGTTATGTAGATGAACATTTAAAAAATCATTTAGGTAATGCTAAACCCAATGGGAAGATGGCATATTAGACTCTAGCACTCCTACCACTCATTAACAAGGACTATTATAAAATAATTAGAAGAGATTTCAAATAAATAAATAGAATGTAAAGAGCCACCATAATGAATGTTATGCTTACTCTAGTTGCTGTTTAAGAATTATTAAACAGCAATTTAATCATTATTGGGAAGTGGTTCTTTTTCTTTGTTTTTTTGTTCTTGTTTTTGTAACTAGTTTCTACCACTGATGTTTCACGAATCTTGGATGGACAGTAACTACTAAATAAATAATGAAAAATGTGGCTGGGCACAGTGGCTCACGCCTGTAATCCCAGCACTTTGGGAGGCCGAGGCGGGTGGATCATAAGGTCAGGAGATCGAGACCATCCTGGCTAACATGGTGAAACCCCGTCTCTACTAAAAATACAAAAAATTAGCCAGGCGTGGTGGCGGGTGCCTATAGTCCCAGCTACTCAGGAGGCTGAGGCAGGAGAATCGCATGAACCTGCGAGGTGGAGCTTGCAGTGAGCCAAGATGGCGCCACTGCATTCCAGCCTGGGCAACAGAGTGAGACTCGATATCAAAAAAAAAAAATGTATGCACTGCTTAAAGGGAAAGCTTGAACCACATCAAACAATAAAACTGATTTTAGAAACAAATATTTATACATTGCAATGAATGTTGTACTTTGGTGGTCTTAAAACATGGTATGCTATTCATCTATTTAAACAATAGTGCCTAATTCAAAACATTTTAGAAACATATTCTTTTGGTATTATTTTCAGAGCCCATCTAGCAGTCATGTAAGAAAAACATTCCAATGATTTGTAGTCAAAACTCATTTTTGACAAAAATCAGTACTTTTTTCTTTTTAAACTTTTTATTATGGGAAATTTAAAACATCTACAAAATAAACAGAATAGAATAATGAACTTTCATGTACTACTCACCGAGCTTGAGTAGTTAACTAACATTTTGTCATTCTTGTATGATCTATAGCTTCATGTACTCCCCATCCCCACTTAATTTTTATTACTTTCAAGAAGTTTTAAGGTAAATTTTTTATACTTTCATGTACCTTAGATTGAAATCTACGAATGTTACCTTGCACAATATTGACAAACAGATGCACCTTTGTAACCCTCACCTCTATTATAGACCATTTTCATCTACCAAGAATGTTTCATTATATTATTTCCTAGTCGTTTGCACCCAAAGGCAATCATAGGTTCACGTATTCATTTAGATTAACTTTGCTTATTCTAGAACTTCAAATAAATGGAAACATATGTACTCTTTGTTCCCAGCTTCTTTTGCTAAGCATAGGATCTTTAGATTCATCCATGTTGTTGCATTTACCAATACTTCATTCCTTTATATGGCTGAGTTTCATTGTGTGTGTATACCACAATTTGTTTTCCATTCTCCTTGTCCCAGTTTTCTATTGCTGCACCACAAACTATCCCAAACTAAGTGGCTTTGAAAAACTGGCAATCATATATTTTGCTCATGAATCAGCACTTTGTGCATGGCATAGCAGGGGCAGCTTTTCTCCATTCTGCATGTCACCCCCAGGGTGGCACAAAGGCTGAAGGTGACTTGATGGTCAGAGACAGGAATCATCCAAAGACTCACTCATGTACCTGGTGGTGGATGCTGGCTGTCAGCTGGAACCTTAGCTGGAGCCTCTGCACATAGCTGCTTGCATTCCTCACAGTCTGGAAGCTGGGCTCCAAGAATAAGATCTCAAGAGAGCAAGGCAATTGTAGGTGGCACTTTTATGACCTATCTTCAGAAGCCACAAAGCATCACTTTCTTTGTACTCTATTGGCCAACACAGTCACAGAGTTCTATCCAGGTTCAGAGGAATAGAGCAGAGACTCCACGACTTGGTGAGAGGGGTGTCAGTGTCACATTCTAAGAACACATGGGATAACACATGTTGTTGTGGCCATCTTTGGATAACGCTGTCTGCCATAGTCTCCCTTCTGGCCACAAGAGTTCACATCTTTCCCACATACAAAATACACTCAACTCTCTCTTCCAAGAGCCCTAAGTCACTTACCATTATGGTAATAGCACACAATCCAGGATCTCCTCATGTCATTTAGGTCTGAGTATGGATGAGACTCCTTGGGAGCAGCTTCTGCATTCAGTTCCTTCAGTAGCATTCTGAAGAGTTGTGAACCAAAGAAAGAAGTTACATGCTTGACACACACCCAACAGACAACAGGGGAACAGGCAGAGGATAACCACTGTAAACCCTACTGCTCAAAAACATGTCCACTCCCTGGGATTTCTTCCTTTTGATAAAATGTAGCTCATGTTTGCAACTAATACTTTTTATCAGACTACTCTCTGCTGCAGAAGTTTGTGGATCCAATGAACTCTTTTATTTTTGTACTCTTTGTTCCTTTCAGTCCAGGCAATCTACTTTTTCTTTAAACCTTGTGAGCTTTATGTGTATTAATTTCCAATCCACCCTATTAGAGAAAAGCCATACCCACAAATCTCTTCAAGAGAAGCCCTACTCTACCTAGAAATATCTATGAGATTGCTATGGGACAACTCTTTTAAAATCTTTAGATGCCCCATTGTTTAGCAGGGAAGATCTGTGAGGCATTTCCTTAAGATGTTTAGAAGAACTTCTGTCTATCTGAAAAGGCATATAAAATACCACCTTATGGTCAGGCACAGTGGCTCACGCCTGTAATCCCACTACCTTGGGAGGCCAAGGCAGATGGATGGCTTGAGCCCAGGAGTTCAAGACCAGCCTTGGCAACAGGGAGACCCCGTCTCTACAAAAAAATTTTTTTTAATTAGCTGGTCCTGGTGACATGCAACTATAGTCTCAGCTACTTCCTTGAGCCTGGGAGGCTGAGGTTACAGTGAACCATAGTTGTACCACTGCACTCCAGCCTGGGCAACAGAGTGAGACACTGTCTCAAAAAACAACAACAACAACAACAACAATAACAAAAAAACCCACATTTTTTTAACACCACTTTAAGTCTTTCTGAGGTCTTAACAAAAGGATTTCCAGTCATGCCCTTGGCTTATATGTGGACATATTTCTGCAACACCATTGATTTGCTATAAGCCATTTCTTAATTCAGGCATCATTTACCATCTGGAGAGGCTGGAAATGAGAAACCATGTAATTTTCATACCCAGCAAGTCCTGGCTCCTTATATTTAACTGTCCGTTCTCTTATCTCTCTTCTAATGCATTGCCAGTGAGAAGTCAGGTGACATTTTCAATATTCTACCTGAAAATCTTCTTAACTAGATTATTGTCTGCATTCAGGACATTGCCTCTTTTCCATATGACTGCAGGGGACTTCAGGGACAATTCTCCACCACTATAAAATGAAGGTCTCTTTCCCCTGCAGCTTCCAATAACATTTTCCTTACTCTCTCTTTGGTCCTCACTGACATCCTCCTCAAGATCCTTTAAGCCCCTGCTAACACCTTGTCTCCTCAAGGCCCTTCCAACTTCACCTACTATCCAGTCCCAAAGCCAATGCCACATGTTTTAGGTTTTTGTTTTGGCAGTACCCCATCTCCAGGTACCAAAATCTGTTCCAGTTCTCTGTTTCTGAGTGACAAATCACCCCACACTTAGTGGCTTAAAACACCAAGTCATTTATTTTACTCACGAATCTGCAATTGGGCAGAGCTTGACAGAGACACCTCATCTCTGCTCAATGCAGCATCAACTGAAATAATTCACAGGCTGGAAATGACTCCACAGTTAGGCTTTGAAGTCATCGGAAGGCTCACTTACCTGTCTGGGAGTCAACAAAGGTTGCCATCTGGGACACCGAGGCATGGACTCTCCTGCTTAGTCTCCTTGCAGCACAGTGCTGGATTCCAGGAACAAGCATCCCAAAAGAATAAGACAGAAGTGTGTGGCATCTGTATGACCCAGCCTCGTAAGTCTCATAGTGAAGCTTCCTCCATTCTTGGTTGATTGACACAGTCACAAAGATCTGCCTAAGTATAAGTAGAGGGAATATAGGAGACGTGATATAAGGTGGTGGCCATCTTAGAGAAATGAAATCTGCCATAGTCCTGTTGCTATTACTTAGGTTTAACCTGTATCTTATTGATAAGTCTACATTCCAAACCTGTATCTTATTTATAAGTCTAGATTCCAAACAATGTTTTTATATTTCTGATGATCAAACCCATTTTTAAGGTGCCATGATTGACTTGATTATTCATGATTATTCATGATTGAGAGATTGAGAACGCATGGAGGCTTTCAATTCCAAAAGAGTTTTTAAAATCAACAGAACCATCATCATTGCAAATACTGTTTGAATCTATATGCAATTCTAATTATCAGCCCTTTATCACAGATGATTTATGCTTGTAGTTGAATGCATTGCACACTCTGACTATAAACTACAACCATTAGATTATCACTATCAAGGAGAATTAAATTTAGCTGGCAAAAGATAGACTAATTTCTCAAGCTCTTCAACACCTGACAACAGTCTTATAAAATATTATGAGACCTTTGGTATTGTCAATTATTAGCATGCCTGATTCTTCTTTTCCCACTAGCACATTTCTATGAAGAAAATTAACTCCTATATATTTTTTGTGAATATAACCTAAGGGCATATAGCAATCTAATTGTATGCCTAATTATTTCAAGTTATCTTTTAAAAGTTGGTCCTAAGGATCTCTTTTGCTAAACCCTGTATCCAAAGGAGGCCAGAATTGACACAGACTTTTAAGAAAATTCCTAGGCCACATGCAGTGACTCATACCTGTAATCCCAGCACTTTGGGAGGCCGAGGCAGGCAGATCACTTGAACTCAGGAGTTCAAGACCAACCTGGGAAACATGGGAAAACCCCATCTCTACCAAAACTACAAAACTTAGCCCGGCGTGATGGTGCGTGCCTATGGTCCCAGCTACTAAGGAGGCTGAGATGGGAGAATCATTTTAGCCCAGGAAGTTGAGACTTCAGTGATCCAGGATCGCACCACTGCACTCCAGCCTGGGTGACATAGTGAGATCCTGTCTTAAAAAAACAAACAACGAAATCCCCTGAGAAATATTTAATATATAATCTTCCCTGCTATATTTGAGACACTCAATTGTACCCAATTGTATCAGGAATATTCCATAGATATGGAAAGATGTTTCTTTTCAAACCTTCTAACTATAAATAAACTATCAATTACTGAGTATATACATTCTTGTCACACCACCGCCCCACCACCGCCATTTATAGGGGGAAAGGCAAAAAAGAAAAACAAAAAAAACCAAATATATATATATATATAAAAATGCCAGACATGATCATTTAATCTCATAGGTTGGGACCAGTTGGAAAAGAATAATCTCATTTGCTAAGAGTGCATGGCACACTGGCTATAGAATAAAAATGAGCACAGGGAGGTAAATGCCCAGGCAGCTTGCACTCAGCCTGAATTGGACTTTTGACTTCAATGTAAGAGAAGGAGAGTGAGTCACTAAAAAACTTCCCACTCAAAGGTGATTTCTAAGTGATGAGTTATGTATTAGTGATAAATTAGCAGGTTTTACTTAGATGTCTCTTTACATGCTTACTATATAGGTATAACATTTTAAATCATGTCAGTAACAGGTTCAACTTTTAGAATAGATATTAAAAGAAAAAATTGCACAATTGCATGTCAAATAAACATGACTAGAATGACAGCCTTCGCTGGGACCATGTGGCCATTATCAGGGCCCCACCACCATCCAGTGTCACTGTACTCCAATTACAGAAAGAAGGAAACATAACGTTTTGAATACTGCATTTGCAAATATAATCATAGAAAGGTTCATAGATAGCTCTTTTTTTAGAAAATAGTTTAAGTATGATTTTAAAGAAAAAAATAGCAGAATTTTTTCCTATTTATGTCATGTGAGGCATCCTCAGCCTCCCCTCCTAGCTTTATTAGCTTTATCTTGGGTTTGTTTGTTTGTTTGTTTTTTGTTTTTGAGATGGAGTCTCATTCTGTCACCAAGGCTGGAGTGCAGTGGCACAATCTAGGCTCACTGCAACCTCTGCCTCCTGGGTTCAAGCAATTATTTTGCCTCAGCCTCCTGAGTAGCTGGGATTACAGGTGTGGGCCACCATGCCTGGCTAATTTTTGTATTTTTATTGGAGACAGGATTTTGCCATGTTGCCCAGGCTGGTCTCGAACTCCTGACCTCAGGTGATCCGCCCACCTCAGCCTCCCAAAGTGCTGGGATTACAGGCGTGAGCCACCACTCCTGGCCTTCCCTCCTAGCTTTAAACATTAACCTATTCTTCAAAGTCAAATGCTCTTCTCTTGTTATTGAACTTTGGTTGACTTTATTTTGTTATTGGGAACATTTTCTAGTTAAGAAACAATCTTTCACAGGGTATACATTTTCAGTAGTCCATAGAAAATCTTAAAAGGTGAAAATGGACTTGATTATTCATATTATTCAAAGATTTTAGTCTTTTTTCTTGGAATCCATGAATGGATGGCCATCTGGCCTTCTCGTTCCCACTACAAACACAATCACTTTTTTCCCAGTAAAGTTATGCTGATTCCCTCTTGATTTTGATTTTTTTCTAAATGGATCTTTCTTTGACAGCCACAGAGTGAAATGACTTGAAGGGGAAATTTCTCCATATGGTAGTATTGAAATAAAATGCCTGCCAAATTGGATTGATTGGAGGAGCTCTGAATGCAGCGATATTAATATTAAGTGAAAAATGCATATTTCATAAAAACCTTTGGGTGAAACAATACATGAGTCACAGAGCTATATTTCAAGATGTCAAATGGTAGTTCATGGTATGAAAATAAAGTACTAACTAAAGTAATGCCAGGTGCAATAGAAATGAGAGAAATGTGCCTAAGTCTTGAGGTACAAAAAAGACAAAACTATCATTTGGATAGTACAAGATCTTTAGTCTTTTTCTTGAAACCCATTAGTGGATAGTCATCATTGCCTTCTCATTGCCACTATACACATGCTTTGTTCTCAATAAAGCTATTTCTGATTCTCTCTTTGAATTTGATTTTGCTGTTGACAGAAACAGAATGAAATGTCTCAAATAGCATTTGGGAGGTTGGGGAGTGAATGAAGAGAAAGGAAAAGGACTCATGCTTCCCTGTTCTCATATTGGTGGTTCTCAAACTTTCAGATGTTTAGGAATTATCTGGGGAGGGAAGCATAGTACAAATACATATTTTTCAGGCCTTATCCTCACAGATGCATTCTAAGGCACCCCAAATATCAATTAGATTTACCCCTATGGCCCACTGAGTAACTCATGACTGGATATATATATCAGTTTTTCTCAACATTACAGAAATACCCCTGGTTCCCTCCTCTGAAAATGCCACTCTACGTGTTTCTTCTGAAATAACCTACACTTGGGGCCAAATACCAATGTCACGTAGAAACTTAAGGTGCAGAATCTACTCTAAAACATCTTCAGACTTCGAATGAATGTGTGGCCCTGGAGGTCTAAAAACTGTTATGTTGGCTGAATGCAGTGTCACACCTGTAATCCCAGCACTTTGGGAGACCAAGGCAGGTGGATCACCTGAGGTTGGGAGTTCGAGACCAGCCTGACCTACACGGAGAAACCCCGTCTCTACTAAAAATACAAGAAAATTGGCCAGGCATGGTGGCGCATGCCTGTAATCCCAGCTACTTTCCAGAGGCTGAGGCAGGAGAATCACTTGAACCCAGAAGGCAGAGGTTGCGGTGAGCCGAGGTCATACCATTGCACTCTAGCCTGGGCAACAAGAGCGAAACTCCATCTCAAAAAACAAACAAACAAAAACAAAACAAAAAAACTGTTGTATGGCTTTAATGTTTATTACAACCCCAAATATATTTAGTATGCATTGACTATTGTTTAAAAGTTGCTTCAGTAATTCCTGTGTTCATTGAATGTAGTTGGATAACAAGACATTTTATTTGCACAGGAACTTCTCTTTACCCATGGCATTGCTAGAATTTGCTTTGGGCTGAGTTGAAGTTCAGAGATTCTAAAGTGTGGGTTCAGTCAGTTTAACTTCCGTTGTATCATTTTGCATCTACTCATTTGCAAATGGACTGAAGATACCCCCTTTAACAGAAGAGGGGGTGAGAATATGATTCTACCATCCAGTGAGGTTTAACAAAATAACATTTCTGATGAACTGGAATAGGATCAAACCAAGTCTGGATCCCAGGATATGGCAACAAGATCCCTAAGATGGAAGAGGGATGATTGAATTATTTACTGATAAATAATAAACACTTCCAAACTAAGTGGCTTAAAAAGAAAACAATAATTTATTTTGCTCATTAATCTGTGAGTCAGGAATTGAGATAGGTGAGAAGAGAACAGCTTACCTATGCTCTGTGATATCTGGGGTCTCAGATGGGATGGTCTCAACATTTCAATGCTGGAACACCTGAAGCTACCCAGCCACCCCAAACCCTTCTCTCTCACACGCAGCCTATCTACATGGCTAGCTTGAGCATCCTCAAAACATGGCAGCCTTACCATTGTCAGACATTTTGTATGGCAGTCAGGGCTCTAAGAATGAGTGCTCTATGAGGCCTGGGTGAAAGCTGCAAGCCTTTTATGACCTAGCCTCAGAAATCCAGAACATCAATTCTGCCACATCCTATTGGTCAAATACGTCATTAAGACCAGCCAGATTCAAGGGAAAGAAAATTAGACTCCACCTATCAGGGGGAGGAATAGCAACAAATTTGCAGCCATCTTCGGTCTTTCTTTGTTTGTCCTTCCTTCCAGTTCATTCTCTGCCCACCAATAATTTACATTCATCCTACATGCAAAATACACATACCCCCTCCCAAGGCTCCCAAAAGTCTCATCCCATTTCAGCACTAGTCCAAAGGCCAGCATCTCATTATGTAAATTGGGATGAGGTTTCTCAATGTAGTTCCTTGAGGAGAATTCCTCTTGATCGGAAGACCATGAAATGAAGATGCAAGTTATCTTCCTTGTCTATAAACCCAATATCCAATAGTGACACAGGGATAGGGTTACTGCAGTCAACACAGTCATTCAAAAAAGAGGAGGACAGAATCAAAGGTTCAGAGCAGCCACTAATCTATAATAGTTATGAAACCCAACCAGACCCATATCAATAGTTCCTTTGCTCTGAAGCCATTTCTTACTTTGATAATATTTTTCTGAAAGAGATGGAGGTAGGGACTTTTATTTTCAAATGCAACAAGTTCTTCCTTCTTAATATATCCTATAAATTCTCAAAAAGTGAACAGTTCCATCTTTAATTTTTTCCTCACTTCCCATATTTTATTGTAGAAATAATAAAATTATTACAAAAAGCTAAGCAGCACTTTCAGCATTCTGCCTGAAAATCTGTTTAGCAAGATCCTCAAGATCTTTCTTTACTTCATTACTCCAAGCAACAATTTGGCTAACTGTTCTGCTAGGACATATCTCACATGCCTGTCAGGCCTCTGAGCCCAAGCTAAGCCATCAAATCCCCTGTGACCTGCACATATACATCCAGATGGCCTGAAACAATTGAAGATCAAAAAAGAAGTGAAAATAGCCTTAACTGATGACATTCCACCATTGTGATTTGTTCCTGTACCACCCTAACCGACACATATATTCTCCCCTGCCCTTAAGAAGGTACTTTGTAATATTCTTCCCTGCCCTTAACAATGTACTTTGTACACCTATCCCAAACCTATAAGAAGTAATGATAATCCCACCACCCTTTGCTGACTCTCTTTTTGGACTCAGCTGGTCGGCACCCAGGTGAAATAAACAGCCTTGTTGCTCACACAAAGCCTGTTTGGTGGTCTCTTCAAATGGACATCCATGACAATACCCTTTCTTCCAGCCTCTATTTCTTCACTGTCCTGTAAGGCATCACTCATAAGGCCATTACAGATTTCACATACAGTCTTCTTAAGACCCAGTTTCCACCTGCTACCTAGTCCTCAAACCAATATCATATGTTTTAAATTTTCTTAAGGTAGCACCCCACTCTTGGCACCAAATTCTGTTCCAGTTATCTACCCTGTGTAAATAACTACTCAAAACGACTTTTTTTTTCCTCACAAATCCATGAATCTGGAATTCAGGTATTGCACAATGAAGACAGTTCACCTTTGCCCCGCAATGTCTGGGTCCACAACTGTTATGACTTGAATGACTGGGTGCTAGAACAGGAAATTAGCTATATTGAGGTTTCTAATAGTATGGTCCTTATTGGGGGAACCCGCCACCAATATTTCAACATAGGTTCTTTCTATTTTCCATAAGTGTTGGCCAGCTGAGAAATAAAGAGAAAGAGTACAAAGAGAGGAATTTTACAGGTGGGCCGTCAGGGGTGACATCACATATCAGCAGGACTGTGATGCCCGCCTGAGTCTCAGACCAGCAAATTTTTATTAAGGGTTTCAAAAGGGGAGGGGGTGTAAAACAGGGAGTAGGTACAAAGATCACATGCTTCAAAGGGCAAAAAGCAGAACAAAGATCACATGCTTCTGAGGGAACAGAACAAAAGGCAAAACAGAAATACTGATAAGGGTCTATGTTCAGTTGTGCATGTATTGTCTTGATAACCATCTTAAAAAACAGAAAACAGGGTCTGAGAGCAGAGAACCGGTCTGGCTACAAATTTACCAGGGCAGAGTTTTTCCCAACTCTAATAAGCCTGAGGGTACTGCAGGAGACCAGGGCGTATCTCAGTCCTTATTTCAACCGCATAAGACAGACACTCCCAGAGCGGCCATTTACAGACCTACCCCCAGGAATGCATTCCTTTCCCAGGGTATTAATTATTAATATTCATTGCTAGGAAAAGAATTTAGTGATATCTCTCCTACTTGCATGTCCAATTATAGGCTCTCTGCAAGAAGAAAAATATGGCTCTTTTTGCCCAACCACGCAGGCAGTAATACCTTATGGTTGTCTTCCCTTGTTCCCTAAAAATTGCTGTTATTCTGTTCTTTTTCAAGGTGCACTGATTTCATATTGTTCAAACACACATGCTTTACAATCAATTTGTACAGTTAACTCAATTATCACAGTGATCCTGAGGTGATATACATTCTCAGCTTATGAAGATAACAGGATTAAGAGATTAAAGTAAAGACAGGCATAAGAAATTATAAAAGTATTATTTGGGAACTGATAAATGTCCATGAAATTTTCATAATTCATGTTCCCCTGCCATGGCTCCAGCCAGTCCCTCCATTTGGGATCCCTGACTTCCTGCAACAGGTCCTCAAGGTTGTTAGACTTTAAATTGGTAGCTCAGAGCTCCAAGAATGAGTGTAACCAGGGCCCTGGGCAGAAGCTGCAAAACTTCTTATAATTTAGCTTCAGAAGTCCGAGACTGTCACTTCTCCCACATTCTATTTGTCAGGCAAGTTACCATAGCTGGCCCAGATTCAAAGGGAGTAAAATTAGACTTCATCTCTTAATGAGAGAAGTAGCAAAGAATTTGCAACCATCTTTAATTGATCATAAAGGATATTGTAGATAGCAAGAATTAGTTTGCTCCACATCCATTTCAACTTCATTTTATTACTGCAGAGGTTAGAAAGGTTCTTTTAACCTAAAGCTTCTTTAACCTAAAGCTAAAAGCTTTATTTCTTCCACTCTCTTGCAGTTCGGTTTAGAGGTGTGAACCAACTTTAGTAAGTGGAGAGACAAGGCATGGGGCCTCTCCTTTTCTGGTATACAATATTGCAGAGAGAGGCAGAGGTTCTACAGTTTGCATCTAAAACAGCAGTATGCTATTTTAGTGCTATGCAGTGGTAGGCAGAATTCTAAGATGACCTCTAAGATCCCCTTTCCCTTACACACCATATCCCAGTTATTGAAAAAGACACTAATCTAGGTGCTGCTGTGAAGAGTTTTGCAGAAGCAATTGAAGTCCTTCTTCAGTTGCCTTTAAGTTATGGATATTATCCTGTGTGAGCCTGACATGATAATCAAGTGAGTCCCTAAAAGAAGTCAAAGAGACACTCTCCTGCTGACCTTGAAGGAACAAACTGCCTTGTTGTGGCAGGGAATGGCAGGCAGCCTCTAGAGCTGAGAACAGCTCAGGTTGACAGCCAATAATCAAGCAGGAACCTTGATCCTACAACTGCAAGGAGTTGAACTCTGCCAACAGCCAGGGAGCTTGGAAGAGGACCTCGAGCCTCAGATGAGATTATTGTCCCAGATGACACCTTGATTGCAGCCTGGCGAGACCCTGACCAGAGAACCCAGTTGATCTGTGCCTTGACTTCTGATCTGCAGAACTGTAAGAAAACAAATGGCTGTTGTTTTAAGCCACTAAGTTTGTGATACTTTGCTAAATAGTGTTTTAGTCTGTTCAAGCTACTATAACAAAATATCTTAGCCTGGGTAACTTATAGACAACAGAAATTTATTTCTCACAGTTCTGGAGACTGGGAAATCCAAATCAAGGTACTGGGGACATTTGGTGAGGGCCTGTGTCCTCAAGGATGGCAACTTCTCACTGCATCCTTACATAGTAGAAGGAGCCAACTAGCTCTCTGGAGTCTCTTTTATAAAGGCACTAGTCCCATTCATGCAGGGAGAGCCTTCATGAGCTAATCACCTCCCAGAAGCCTTCTCATACTATCACATTGAGGATAAAGTTTCAAAATATAAATTTTGAAGAGATTAAAAACATACAGACCATAGTAAATAGCAATAGAAAACTAATACAGGCAGCATTGCAGTTTGGCTGGTAGCTTCTTGATTGTCACAATGCAGAGTGATTCTAGAGTCAAAAAATGTAGCACAAAAGATTCCTGATTCTACAGTTTCTAGACCAGGGTAGAGGCTGGTGGTCCAATGGCAGCAAGTTTGTGGTGGATTTGGTAGTCATTCCTAAACTAGCCTAGAGTTTTTTTCAAGCACTCAATAGCAACAGTAAGTTCTGTTTTCTGCATTTGACTAGTAGAGTTTTGTTTGAACCCACAAGGCAGACTCAGCTCCTAGACCTAAAGTTTAATGGAAGGGCTTTGTTTCCTACAGCTGGCAAAGGAATTCATCCCAAACCAATTTTGCTTGATGCTTGATCCCATCTTGGGGCAAATGTATCTATGTAATTATGAACTGAAAGATCTGTACCATTAAAGACTTATTCTTCAGCACACAAGCCACTTTGCTGTAGGAAACTGTCTCAGAATAACAAAACAGAGAGTATTCTAGTTTTCATCACATCAGCTATTGATGACCACGTGATCAATGAATTCAATGACGCAAAGACATTGACAGGGTTCTACTGAATTCGGCCAATAACCAATGATCTTGGAAGAGGGCATCAGGTAAGCAATATGTATAAAGTTAAAGTTCCAGAAGGACCCAGTCATTCTCCCTCTACATACAGATAAGTACAAGTTGCAGATACATATATATATATACATTTACTCTTAAGAATTTTCAAGAATATTAGAGAATAGAGTCCTCATCAAAGATTTAGGCGGTGTCAAAGACCTCAAATAGAGATGGGTCAGACCTCATTGATCCTTCTGGGCTGGCTCAAAATGTGGCAGAAAGGTACATACAGGCTCTAGTACCTGACAGAGGATTGATGAGTGGAACCTGCATATGATGGTTCTATGTGTTATTAATCTTGTTTACTTTGGATAAAGTGTGTAAAATACATGGATGCGCATCTGGCACATGGTAAGTGTTCAGCAAATACTAGGTTTTTTAAAAATCCTTTTTATGAAAGTAACTATGTACATGTAAAACTTTGCTAAATTTTGTAAATAATTACAATAAAAGATGTGGTTTCTACTTTCAATGAGTTTCTAAACCAACAGATAAACATTTAAAATGGTTATTTCCTAAATAGTTAATGAATTAAAGAGAGAGAGAAAACGCAAAAAAAAAAAAAAAAAAAAAAAAAAAGTAACACCTTTTGTTTTAAAGAGACCTTCTTACTAAGACAAAGGGATATTGGTTTTAAAAAGAAAAATCTACTATTATAATATGATTACATTACTTGGAACATTTTTTTTTTAAAGATGGAGTCTCGCTCTGTCTCCCAGGTTGGAGTGCAATGGTGCAATCTTGGCTCACTGCAACCTCTGCCTCCTGGATTCAAGTGATTCTTCTGCCTCAGCAGTCTGCGTAGCTGGGATTACAGGTGCCCGCCAACATGCCCAGCTAATTTTTGTATTTTTAGTAGAGACAGGGTTCCACCATGTTGGCCAGGCTGGTCTCGAACTCCTGACCTCAGGTGATCCACCTGCCTCGACCTCCCAAAGTGCTAGGATTACAGGCATGAGCTACCGCGCCCGACGGGACATAAATATTTTTTTTATATTGCAACACCAAACAACAGCACATAGTATGGTAGCAAATGAAAAGTGAAATGGGTGATCAAGCATAATCAAGAAAATAATTTAAACCACAGGAATGGTGAAGTAGCTAGAGCTACACATTCGGTTTTATATTCGAATTCTTTCAACTTTGCAAAATTTCTCTCAAATATATTTAGACACAAGGTGTCAGCACAACCTTGAGCTCAATTAATTCTCATCACAATATCCAGATAATCAGGTAAGGAAGACTTGGTCTAAAGACGGCAATGTAGCTTTGTTTCTCTCTTGTATTAGGCATTCTACTTGGTTATTTAGTACTGATGATTTTTAAATGCTCTAATATGAACTCCAAGGGGTGCTCAAACATAATATTAAGGCAAAGCACAAAACTACAGGAAAGCAATAAAATGTATCTAATGGGATTATGTAATAAATCATATAGATTTTACATAAACAATTTATATGGCAATAAACCCCTAATATGATCATGAAAAATGTGTAAAGTTTACTATTGTTTGTTTCATGCCTAATTAGAGGTCATGCATCTCAGACTATTAACAATAGAAAGCCAAGTCTACAAATACATGTAATCACTAACATGTACCTGCTCAGGCCCAAGCAGAATCCAATAAACTGTTTCCAATAATAAGTTAATGAATATATTTTCTAGATTTCCACTTCTTATCACAGGTGTTTCATTTATTTGTGTTCCTCCATTAACTGACTTTCAGAATATTACTCTGTCCACAGTGCTTGGGAATAAATCAGGATATTACATAATGATAAAAGGGTCAATTCACCCAAAAGACATAATAGTCCAAAACGTGTATGCACTCAAAGCTGAATCTTTCTTCCTCAGTTTTTTGTGTGTTTTTTTTTTATAAATTTGCTAGATCCAAGTATGTACATCTTTAAGCCTTCTGACAAATCATGCTATAATGCCCTCCAGAAAGGTTGCTCTAATTTCTACCCCTAGCCAGGATATGTGAAAAAAGCCTCCTCTCTTCATTTTCACCAAAACCAGATGACCATTCCATCTAAAATAGTTTTCAGACCTTGTTTTGCTTCTTTCCCATTTCTCCTACTAATGGCAACTATAAAAGCATAGGGATTTTAAAAAGTATACATTCTCATACCTGCTTTCAATAACAAATGAGTTATGATGCTATTTATATGTAAACCTAGTGCTTCAAAATCCTTAAGAATTGTTCAGAGGCTTTATTTGAAATTTGATATGGAATGGTCATTTTACACAAACCTGTATGTATGTGTATGTGTGTGTGAGACCGTGCCAAGGTAAGTCAATTCTCCTCTAGTAACATTTGTATACATCTTTATCACTAAATTGTCACATTATTATTATTTTTTGATAAAGTCTTGCTCTGCTGCTTAGCCTGAAAGGCAGTGGTGCACTCACCGCTGCCGGCAGCCTGGACCTCCCTGGCTCAAGGGATCCTCCCACCTCAGCCTCTCGAATAGCTAAGACTACAGGCACGCGCCACCATGCCTGGCTAATTATTTTTTTATTTTTTGTAGATCTGGGTTCTCCCTATGTTGTCCAGGCTGGTCTCAAACTCCTGGCCTCAAGAGATCCTTTGGCCTCTCAAAGTGCTGAGATTATAGGTGTTAGCCACTGAGCCTGACCCATTTTTAATCAAGTTTTGCCTCATAGATTGTGACCCTCCTTCATGGCAGGGATTTTGTTTGGATTTTTGTTTGGTATGCTTTCTTTTACTATCAGGGGATTACAGAGTCTGGTATAATAACCACTCAACAAATGTTTGGGGGAAGGAAGGCTGAGAGGAAGGAAGACATGAGGGAAGGAAATATAAACTTGGTCCTTATTCAAAGAGCACAAATTCCAATTCACATAATCATGTTAAAGATGGTTAACTGTATTCACTGTTTGTAAAAATTAATTTGTTGGCTTCTAAATCAATTGACTATATTAAAAGTCTGAAGGCTGGGCATGGTAGCTCACTCCTGTAATCCCAGCACTTTGGGAGGCCAAAGAGTTTGAGACCAGCCTGGGCAACATGGCAAAACCCTATCTCTACACAAAAATACAAAAATTAGCAGGGCGTGGTGGTGCACATCTGTAGTTCCAGCTACTTGGGAGGCTAAGGCAGAAGAATTGCTTGAACCCAGGAGGCGGAGGTTACAGTGAGCTGAAATTGCACCCCTGTACTCGAATATCCTCTCTTGTCCAAATTTTTTTATAAACTCCAGTGAATAGTCTGCATTTCATATTAGTGAAAGAGTCTGGGCTTGTTGACAATGCCAGAATGCTCTGTGTGAACGACCTCAACCCATGTATAAGTGAGTTACATCTCTTTATTTCCTGCTTAATTGCAGAATTGGGTTTTATTTTGTTAAAATGAAGGTAAATTTTTCTTTACAATTAGAATTTTATATTTGTGAAAAACAGTTGTAAAAGCGAATCTAATGAGGATTCCATTAGCCTGAAACTTCTATTTAACCAGAACTTTGCTAGGCTGTTCACAGTAATGACTCTATAAAGTATGCAGTGTTTTGAAATGCATTCTGAATTATCAAGGATTTAATTATATGTAATATAGATTTAGACATTGTTTTCAAGTAATTTAAAAATTGATGGTGCATTAAGAATCAGCAATGGTTTTAGAGCTGTAGTTGATTTTAGAGATTATCAAATTCAAATGCATCGTTGTACACATAAGAAACCTGAGGCCCCAGGCAGGTGAACTTATCCAGAGTCACACTAGTTAATGTCACAGTGGAACCCAGGTCTACTGAATCCCAGCCAAACACCATATCCATTGATTGGACAGATTGACTAACAGACCACTTCTTTTTTTAATTTTTTTTCAGTTGACCTTAATTCCTCACTTAGAGAATTGAGTTTTTCTGTAATAACATGAAAGACAAAAATAGGTCAAATGGCCAATTACATAAAAGACATAGAGTCCTGTCTCTATGATGAGGAAAAACTAAGTTAATTGCCTAAAGTCTGAATATTTTGAAATCAAATATTTCTGAATAAACTCTTCTGTCTAGGATCTGCCTTACCCTTTTACAGCTGTAGGTTTGGCACAGTACTGGCATCTGCTACTTACTTGTTACCTAACAATGAAGAATGATAAGAATTAACAGGAAGCAACTCAATCCTCATTCTTCCCACCCTTCATGATCAAGTTGAGCATCTTTATCTCATTAACATCTGACTGTGAAATCCCTTGACACCTGAAAAGACTGACAATTTATTTGTAAGAATATGGTACCTGATTGTGAAGCTTTCTGCCGGCAGAGATTTTTCAAAGATTTATCTTTCTCCTGGAGTAAATATCATATTTTTAATTATTCATAATGTTTCTCCTGTTTTACCACAAGCTACCTCAGAGGACAGAAGTGCATTAAGACTCTTCTGTTACTGTAGGAGTGTGAAGTGTGAATAGAATATATATATTTTTTAGCATTTCATCGTTATTCTGGGCAAACAAAATTAAACATGATTTGCAAGTGCTGCAGTCAGAAACAACAAAAGGTGTAAAGTGATGTAACAGAATTTATACTGTATGCACACCAGAAAACGTAAATGAAAAATGCTTATAGTTGAAGTGGAAACTGAAAAGATATCATATTCTTAACAGCTATATTAGAGAGGTAAAAATGTGAGCATGCCTATAAATATGACCAGAAAAGCTTTATTTAGATTTGTGCTAAAGGAATACTACTCCACAATTTTGAGCGTCTTCTATATAAGCTAAATTTGGTGAGCTGCCTTTTCTCATATTGAATCCTTAATAATTAGCCAAAGAAAGAGAAACTTTCTCCATATTTTTAGGTTAGCTTAGATTATTATCTTATAAGTGCTAATGTCAAGAGTGGCCCTATTGGCTTTTCTTTCAGGCTCATTGAGATATAATTTGCACATAACAGAGTTCATTTTCAGTGTAAAATCCTATGAGTTTCAATGCATACAGTCATAACCATCACTACAATCAGGATATGAAACAGCTTTCTCTACCCAAAAGTCTCATGCGCCTTGGTTTTCAACTTCTTGCCCTGCTTTTAATCCCCAGTAACCATCAGTCTTTTTTCTTTGGTTTTGCCTTTTTGAGAATGTCATATAAATGGAATAAAACAATACGTAACTTTTTGGCTCTGGGTTCTTTCACTTTGCATAATGCGTTTGTGATTCATCTATTTATGTTTATTAGTAAATCTCTTCCTTTTTTTTTTTTTTTTGAGACAGAATGTCACTCTGTCGCTAGTCGGGAGTGCAGTGGCGTGATCTCGGCTCACTGCAACCTCTGCCTCCCAGATTCAAGAGATTCTCCTGCCTCAGCCTCCCGAGTAGCTGGGACTACAGTTGCACGCCACCATGCCCAGCTAATTTTTGTATTTTTAGTGGAGATGGAGTTTCACCATGTTGGCTAGGATGATCTCGATCTCTTGACCTTGTGATCCACCCACTTTGGCCTCCCAAAGTGCTGGGACTATAGGAGTGAGCCGCAGCACCCGGCCAATCTGTTCCTTTTTATTGCTGAGTAGCATCCCCAGTTAATATACCCACTCAGCAACTGACAGACGTTGGTTTTGTTTCCAGTTTTTGGTGATTATGAATAAAACAACTAGAAACATTGATGTACAATTTTCTGTGTTAACATAAGTTTTTATTTCTCTTGGATAAATAGCTAAGAGTGGGATTTCTGGGTTATATGGTAACTTATGTTTAACTTTATTAGAAAATTCCAAACTGTTTTCCAAAGGGGCTATAACATTTTGCATTCCCACCAAATACATAAAACCTTAAGTTGCTTTGCATTTTCATCAGCACTTGATATGGAAAGTTGTTTTTGTTGTTTTTTAAAAGTAAGCCATTCTAATAGATGCAGTGGTAACACATTATGATTTTAATTTGCATTTCCCTAATGTCCAATAATGCTTAGCATCTTTTAATGTGCTTATTTACCATCTGTATATGATCTTTGGTGTAGTGTATGTTCAAATTTTTGCCATTTTCTTATTGGGTTATTTGTTTCTTTCCTTTTTTGACAGAGTCTCACTCCGTCGCCCAGGCTGGAGTGCAGTGGCGTGATCTTGGTTCACTGCAACCTCCGCCTCCGGGGTTCAAATGATTCTCCTGCCTCAGCCTCCGCAGCAGCTGGGATTACAGACACTCGCCATGATGCCCAGCTAATTTTTTTTTAATGTATTTTTAGTAGAGATGGGGTTTAACCATGTTGGCCAGCCTGGTCTTGAACTCCTGACCTCAAGTAATCCACTTGCCTCGCTTCCCAAAGTGCTGGGATTACAGGCATGGGCTGCCACATCCAGCCTATTTGTTTCTTTATTATTGAAGGTTTTTAAAAAGAATTCTTTTGATACGTAATGTGGTTACCAGTTCTTTAGGAGATATGTGTTTTGCAAATATTTAATTCCAGACTATGGCTTTCTTTTCCTTTCCTCAACAGTGTTTATGAAGAGCAGTGTTTCTGTAAAGTTTTTTGCATATGAGTGTCCAATAGTTCTCATACCATTCCTTGAAAAGACTGTTATTTCTCTGTTAAATTGCCTTTGCACTGCCATCAAAATACAAATGACCACATAAGAATGGGTCTGTTTCTGGTCTCTCTATTCATTTCCATTGATCTACATGTTCACCAAATACCACACTGTCTTTTTTTTTTTTTTTTTTTTTTTTTTGAGATGGAGTCTCACTCTGTCGCCCAGGCTAGAGTGCAGTGGTGCCATCTCAGCTCGCTGCAAGCTCTGCTTCCCGGGTTCACACTATTCTTCTGCCTCAGCCTCCCAAGTAGCTGGGACTATAGGCGCCTGCCACCACGACTGGCTAATTTTTTGTATTTTTAGTAGAGACGGGGTTTCACCGTGTTAGCCAGGATGGTCTCGATCTCCTGACCTTGTGATCCCCCTGCCTCGGCCTCCCAAAGTTCTAAGATTACAGGCATGAGCCACCACGCCCGGCCAGTACCACTGCCTTAATTGCTGTGACTTGACAGTAAGTTTTGAAGTCAGATAGTGTGAATCCTCTAACTTTGTTATGTTTGTCAATAACAAGTGGGAGAAATGTGGGTAAAATGGAGAATGCATGACCAACCTATAAACATTCAAATTTAATCTTTAAAACTTTGTGGGCTATGTGCGACGGCTTACCCCTGCAATCCCAGCACTTTGGGAGGCCGAGGCGGGTGGATCACCTGAGGTCAGGAGTTCAAGACCAGCCTGGCCAACATGGTGAAACCCTGTGTCTACTAAAAAGGAAAAAAAAAAAAAAACCGGAGCATGGTGGCACGTGCCTGTAGTCCCAGGTACTCAGGAGGCTGAGCCAGGAGAATTGCTTGAACCCAGGATGCAGAGGTTGCAGTGAGATGAGATTGTGCCACTGTACTCCAGTCTGGGTGACAGAGTGAGACTCTGTCTCAAAAATAAATAAATAAAGAGAGAGAAAAAAGAAATGTAATCCCCTTGTCTATGCCAGAAGAGGACCCTGGGGGTAGGTGACTGGATCGTGGGGACAGGCTTCCCCCTTGCTGTTCTCATGTTAGTGAGTTCTCATGACATCTGATGGTTTAAAAGGATGGCACTTCCCTCTTCACTCTCTCTCCTGCTGTCGTGTAAGACATGCTTGGCTCACCTGTGCCTTCCACCACGATTGTAGGTTTCCTGAGGCCTCCCCAGCCATGTGAAACTGTGAGTCAATTAAACCTTTTTTCTTTACAAATTACCCAGTCTCAGGTAATTCTTTATAGCAGTGTGAAAACAGACTAATACACAGAGACACTTTATGAATGCCGTTTAAGAAAGAACTCATAGTCCTCATAAAATTTCTTCCAACTTTATGAACCTCTCCATTGCTTACTGGTGCTTGCTTAGTTGAGGAAAAAGACTTTAAATTCACATTCAGATATGAGGATTAAATGCAATGAGACTGTTTGTTAAAAAGTTGAACATAAACTTACCATATGACCCAGTATCCACTCCTGGATATTTATTTAAGAAAAAAATGAAAATATGTGCCCACACAAAGACTCACACACCAATGTTCATAGCAGCATTATTTGTAATAGTCAAAAAGTGGAAGCAACCCAAATATCATTTTGTTTATCATTTGGACAGATGAAATGTGGTATATCCACAACAGAATACTATTCAGCACTTAAAAGGAATGAGCAGAAACTGCTACAACACCTCAGGAATAATTGTGCTAAGTGAAAGAAGCCAGATGCAAAATGTTACATACTGTATGATTTCATTTATCCTAAAAAGACACATCTAGGCCAGAAATGGTGGCCCACGTCTGTAATCCCAGCACTTTTGGAGATCCAGGCAGGTGGATTGCCATGAGTTTGAGAGCAACCTGGGCAACATGGTAAAACTTGTCTCCACAAAAAAATAGAAAAATTAGCCAGGCATGGTGGTGTTATGCACCTGTAGTCCCAACTACTCAGGAGGCTGAGGTGGGAGGATCACCTGAACCCAGGAAGGTCAAGGCTGTAATGAACTGTGATCCTGTCCCTGTACTCCAGTTTGGGTGACAGAATGAGACCCTGAAGCAAGCAAGTGAGAGAGAGAGAGACGGAGGGAGAGAAGGAGGGAGGGAGGGAGGAATGAAAAAAGGAAGGAAGGAAGGAATGAAGGAAGGAAGGAAGGAAGGAGGGAGAGAGAAAGGAGAAAGAAAAAAGAAAGAAAAAGAAAGAAAGAAAGAAAGAAAAAGAAAGAAAGAAAGAAAGGAAAGAAAGAAGAAAAAAGAAAGTAAAAAAAGAGGAAAGAAAGAAGAAAAGAAAGCAAGGAAGAAAGAGGAAAGAAGAAAAAAGAAAAGAAAGACAAACGAAAGAAAGAAAGAAAAAGAAAAGAAGAAGGAAAAAAAGAAAGAAAAGTCTATAGAGACAAAAAGTAGATTAGTAGTTGTCTGGGGCTGAAGGTGGGAACATGAAATACTGTAACTCAGCATGAGGGAATTTACTGAGTTGAGGAAAATATTCTAAAACTGGATTATGGGGATGGTTGCCACAACTCAATAAACATGAAAAGTCATTGAACTGTATTCTTTAAATGGGTGAATTTTATGATATGTAAATTATACCTCAATAAAATTTTTAAAATTCAAGTGCCTGGCTGAGGTAACAGTGTAGTGTGAATGAATTTCAAGTATGCTACAATTATTCTCTCTTTAAACTAATATAAATGGTTAGTTATAGAGTTTACTCCGTAGGGTTCAGGGAGAAGACAAGGATAGCAGAAGGGACTGGAGTGAGTGTGGGAGGAAAATGGAAGGACAGAGGGGCGAGGCAGCCTTGCAGAGACATTAAGAACTTGGATAGCCAGATCTTGGTTCCTATGCTGGCTCTACCACTTACTAACAGATGAAGTGAGCAGATATTAATCTTCTTTTAATGTCTATTACCTCTCTGTGAAACAGTGTCTCTCATAGGACAGTGTGAAAAAACAGAGATAATTTATGTAAAGTACTTAGCATAGTGCCAGGCCCATAAAAATAATTTTTAAATGAACTATTATTATTTAAAATAGCAGTTTTTAAAATAGAAGGCAAAACAGCAAGGTGCCACGAATTTGCATGGGTAGTTCTTATTTACCCTCAACTGGAAAGAGAGAGATTGATCTTTATCCTTTACAACCCAAAGTGCAAGCCTAGATATTATCAGAGTCTCCTTCAACCCATCCGGAGTTTCTCTGGGGCTGTCTATGATGTCACATGTACACCACTACTGTATAGTGCATCCTTGAAATAACTCCCTTAGAGAAAGACTCCATTTTACATTTCGTCGGACACGTTGCCAACAGGAATAAGACGTTTCGCTTAATAAACAAATAACAAAGACTATACCCAACAAGACAAGAACATAAACAAACATACTCTTCCACTATCAGTCCTCACCAGGGGACTCAATGGTCATAAAAACTTACTGTCACTCATGATTTAAAAAAAAAAAAAAAAAAAAAAAAAAGAGTTTGGCATCTACTGAGCCAAAGGCTGAAGGCTGTGCCACATCAAAGACCCTTCATTACAAAACCGACAGACCTCCCTGACCTAGCCCAGGAGATTCTTTTTGTCTTGTTAAAGCAAACTAAATATGGCCTGAGAAGGACTCCGTACCTCTATATTTGAGTCCTTTTGGAGGAACTGTAACCTAGCTTAACAGACAAAATTGAAAACCTAACTTAGGAGTATGTGCCTGTCACAAGAGCTAATCTTGGCCAATCCCAGCGGCCATACTTCAACCATTCATTCACTACTGAGTGTTCACACTGCGTTCAAATAAGGTAAACGCCGAGCTGTAACAATCTAGCCGTTCTGTACCTCACTTCCGATTTCTGTATGTCATTTCCCTTTTTTTGTCTATTAATCTTCTTCCACCACGTGGCCATGCTGTATGCTGAAATCTCTGTGAATCTGCTGTGATTCTGGGGGCTGCCCGATTCCTGATGTTCATGGCTCGATTAAACTCCTTTAAATGTAATTCAGCTGAAGTTTTTCTTTTATCAGCCTTCATCACTCTCCTTAGACTAGTTTGTTAACCCTTTTTCCTATCTTTTCTCTTGATACTAAAAGTTACTTTATTTGTAAAAGATTACATCTGTAACATTTCTTTTTTTGGTAGAGACAGGGTTTTGCCATGTTGCCCAGGGTGGTCTCAAATTCCTGAAGTCAAGCGATCCGCCCACCTCTGCCTCCCAAAGTGCTGAGATTACAGACGCGGGCCACGGTGCCCGGCCAAACCTATAACATTTCTATATTGATTCAGTGTACTACTATGTGTGGTTTCTAAAACTGACTGACTTTCAGAGTGGCTTGAGCCTGTGTGCCCGCAGCTCTGACTACTGGATGAATGAAAAGTACTAAAAAAATTGCCTTCTTAGAAACTCCATGTAACTGGTGACTTTTCTAATTAAAATAACATCAATGAAAATCTAACATTATAAAAAGACAATGAAGGTGGGTAGATCTGGTTTCCCCTAATAAGGTAATGAGGCCTACCATTAACCAGGTAGAGAAGGTCTGCTGGGGCCTTTCTCAAGGATCTAGGGATGTCTTCACCCTAATCTTGCACCTCTGGAATCTTCCTCCTTCCCCTCCTCCATGTGTCAGCTGTCTAAGTGCCATCCACTGCTCTCCAGGTACAGGGACATTAATCTATCACACTCCAAGTACCCCAAAATAAAGCCTCAGAAGCAAGTTTTCCTTTGATTTTCTCTTGTCCTGTTGTCTCTCAGTTCCATTCTCCCCTGAGCCTAGCCATAAAGCTGGAATCCCTCTTCCCCAAGGCAGGTCATAGAAACCAGAACCCCTCTTCCCCAAAGGTAGCCATAAAACCTAAATATATTACTCAATTTTCACTCCATCTTTCTGTGTAAAGACTGGCCACAAAGAAATTATCTGACCTACCTTGTTTGACTATAGGTCATAAGACCCCATTCTAGAGAGGGATCTGCCCCACACACAGGAGGAGGAATGTGTGCTCAGGGAGATCAAGAAGAATCTAGACAGGCAGGCCTTGCTGGGTTTCCCCAATCAGTCTATTAGCATCAGATCAGACCCTTTCTGTCCAATCATATTTCTACATGGTGGTTTGTACTTTGTTGAATCTAAGCATACCAATGGACAATTTCCTCTGTATCTTTGGGTCTTCAATCTGAAGGCTCCCATGTATTCATGTTAAATAAATGTGTATACCTTTTCTCCTATTAATCAGTCTGCCTCATGTCAGTAATTTTCAGTGCACGCCCCCTCTAGGGGACCAAGGCCTTGCTGCCTATGTCACCAAGCCTTGGTTTTGATAAGTGAAGAGAAGGTTTGACATTTTCTCCCTCAGCAAAGCCTGGCTTTCCAGACTGTTCTCTCATTCAGGATGCCAAAGTAAAATAAAAATTGACAGAACTGAGCAATGACTGTTGTTCTAGCTGGTATCTACCATCTCTACAAAGCAATGAAATATTGATTCAGTGAGTGAAGGCAATGGAGCTTTAAGAAAAATCTTAAACTGCATTGGCTTAAATTTTTTAAAATCATTATTATATTTGTTACAAATGTACAAAAAATTAATTTTAAATAAGAATTAAGGAATTTTAAATTATTTTCCACTACTGGTAAGAGTGAAGAGAAAGACATTTTCATACATTGTGTTCACACGCTGCTGGTGTTTGCATAAATTTACTAAGTATACTCAAAGGTCCAAGTAGATGTCTGTTTTAACTTGTAACCTGCTCCTCTCTACTCACCTCTACCTAACCCCCTCCTCTCTTTTCCTGAAAATTAAAAGTGACAATAGAAAGCAATTTCCTCAACATGGAGAATTTTTGAGAAAGAAGAAATCAATGAGCTGCTTTGTCTTCTCTAAATAAGTTAGATTATAAACAGATTTAGACATATCAAGGGCATAACTTTCTCTTTCCAACTATTATGTTTTGAGATTTAGGATAGTTTATTGCATTTATATCAATCAATATGTTGTTATGAAATTTAGAGATTCCTTTTAAAGTTGGCAATCTTGGTAGTTTTTTTTTTTAACCTGTCAATTCAGTGAATTTCTAACTTACTGTAAATGTTGATGCTTAAGGTCTTAATGGTCTATATTTATATAGAATATCTTGATTCCAATTTTCTGTTCTTCTAGCTGAAGCTTTGCATTTGGAAAACGTTGCATTTCCATCTAGATCTACCCTACAGGCCTAGTGGAAGAAATTTTTTCCTCTCATACCTCTTACAATGAAATTTTAAGAAGCAAAAAAAGGTGGGGGGGCTTCTGATTAAATATGACAGATTGAATACACATGTTTGCCTCCATTTCCTTCCACAACCTCACTAACATGAAAGTAAAAAGGTTACCTAAAAGACGTAAACCCATAAAGGCAATGACAAAGAAAGAAGAGATGACAGTATAACATGATAGAATTTATAGATACATACACGAGTGGGAAGTTACTTACTAGATAAGAAAAAGCTGAAACTTTAAGCTGACCGTAAGGCAAAGGGAGGTGGTCTAGAAACAAGACAATTGATTTTACAGAACCCCAGAAAAGCTAAAAAATCATAAGTATCACATATCTCAAGGTGCTGATCAGGTGGGGCTAAAAACAGAAGGGCGGGGCCAGGCGCAGTGGCTCATGCCTGTAATCCTAGCACTTTGGGAAGCCAAGGCAGGCGGATCACCTCAGGTCAAGAGTTTGAGACCAGTCTGGCCAACATGGTGAAACCTCACCTCTACTAAAAATACAAAAATTAGCTGGGCGAGGCCAGGCACAGTTGTTCATGCCTGTAATCCTAGCTTTTTAGGAGACCAAGGCGGGCAGATTGCCTGAGCTCAGGAGATCGAGACCAGCCTGAGCAACATGGTGAAACCCCACCTCTACTAAAACTACAAAAAATTAGCCAGGCATAGTGGTGTGCACCTGTAGTCCCAGTTATTCAGGAGACTGAGGCAGGAGAATGGCTTGAACCTTGGAGGCAGAGGTTGCAGTGAGCCGAGATCACACCACAGTACTCCAGCCTGGGCGACAGAGCAAGACTCTGTCTCAAAATAAATAAATAAATAAATAAATAAATAAATACAAACAGGATAGGGTAAATCTATATAGGAAATAGAATCCCCAGATCCCCTCTTTCACCCCAAATAATAACTACCCTTTTCCCACCCGGTATAAGACTGGATTGCTCTCTGAACAAGCTGCACCATAATGGCTCAGGTCATAGGACATCAGGAAGTGAGAGACAGGGATACCGTACTAAAAATGAAAATCTACATATGAAAGGTGAGAATCTCATTGCCCTTTTTGACGTAACTCCCAAGAATGCTGGCATGCAGGCTGATACTAATATAGGAGTTAAAAATAAACTATTGGCCGGGCGCGGTGGCTCCCACCTGTAATCCCAGCACTTTGGGAGGCTGAGACGGGCGGATCACGAGGTCAGGAGATCGAGACCATTCTGGCTAACACGTGAACCCGGGAGGCGGAGCTTGCAGTGAGCCGTGATCGCGCCACTGCTCTCCAGTCTGGGGGACAGAGCGAAACTCCGTATCAAAAAAAAAAAAATAAAACAAAACAAAATTAAATTAAAAAAATAAAAATAAAAATAAATTATTTAGACAGATAGTGAGGGTACAGGAGTCCTCAGTAAGTCTTTTCTCTTAATAAAAAGCAGCCCCAAAACCATTTTCTTTTCTAACAGAAAGCAGCCTGAAAAGTCAAGCTGCAAGCATAAATAAGCAAGCTGGAAGCAGGGGTAGATGAGTGCCAGCAGCTGTACTAAAAGCCAGGTTCACACAGTATGGCAATTCCCCCTCCCTTTTCTTGGTCGCCATGCGTGTGCGTGTCATGGAGCCGGCCACGTAAAGAACCCCATTTACATAATAAAAGATTAAGGTGGGATGGCCAGGTTCTTCTTGGGCTATGTAATTGATACACCTGGTCAAACCAATCCCCTGGGCCCTATGTAAATCAGATACCACCTCCTCAAGCCTCCCTGTATAACCTACTGCTTCCTGCCAAGGGTGGGTTTTCCATTCAGAGCCCTTCCTCTGCACAGGGGAGCTGTTCTCTTCTTTCCTGCCTATTAAACTTTCCGCTCCTTAACCCACTCCATGTGTGTGTGTCTGTGTCGTTAATCCTCTCGACGTGAGATGATGAACTTCGGGTATTTCCCCAGACAACAAAGCTGCTTTGATACCTCCAAGCGGATTGGAAGATTTCTCTCTGGGTCAGTTGACCAATGCAAGAGGAAAGACTCACAGACACTCACAGACAACTCACGTCGGAGGGCACTATGACACTGTCCAGCCCAGCCACCCCGTGATGGTGATCATCACTCCAAAAGCCCCCACCACTCACACAAATGTTCCATCCAACTTTTTAGTGCCTTACTCTGAAATTAAATATGCAATAATGGAGAAAGATTGTGAAATAAAATTAAGTTAATCTCCTAGGGGGGAAGAGACAGAGACAGAAAATGGGAGATAAAATTTAGAAAATTAGAGAACCACTGTAGACTATCCATATAATAGGAATTCCAGAAAGAATGAGTAAGGAAAATGAAGGGAGGGTGTCTTTAAATAAATAATTCAAGGGAATGTCCTAAACCCGATGACATAAGTTTTCAGATTATGCCCAGCCCGACACCAAGACACACATGGAAACCATGCCAAGACACATCATGAAATTTTGGAACCCCTAAAATAAAGAAAAGACCCTAAAAGCCTTGAAATTTTTTTCCAAATATCATGTACAATGGATTAGAACTCCGATTAGCATCAAATTACTCAATACCTAACAATGGAAACTAAAATTTAACAGTATTCAAAAATCAGAAGGAAATTATATTCAACCCAGAATTGTCTATCTGGCCAAGCATTCAATTAAACAAAAGGATAAAGACATTTCCAGATGTGCAAAGTGTATCAGTGAGATTCCAGTTAGTATTCTGATACAGGGAAAATTTAATATGAAGAATTATTAGTTAGTAAAAAAAAATGATTCTTTTGAGAGAGGGTCTCACTCTGTTGCCCAAGCTGGAATGCAGTGGTGGGATCACGGGTCACTGTAGCCTCGACCTCCCAGGCTCTAGTGATCCTCCCACCCCAGCCTCCCAAGTAGCTAGGACTACAGTCATAAACCAATGTACATGACTAATTTTTTAATTTTTTGTCAAGATGGGGTCTCCCTATGTTGGGCAGGCTGGCCTCAAACTTCTGAGCTCAAGTGATCCTCCCGCCTTGGCTTCCCAAAGTGCTGGAATTACAGGTATGAATCACCATACTCAGCTAGTAAAAGATGATTAATTACTAAAAGATGTTAAAGAAAGCCCAAAGAAGACAGGAATACCAACTGTAGGGAATGACTACTTCCTTTAAGGCTGAGATGGAGTATCCATAATCAAGGAAGAAATAAGCTCAGAAGGACCTGCAAAGGCTGAGATTCAGACCTCATTGTAGAGGGTGTGACTGAGGCCCATGTAATAGTGGAGAAGTTCACTGGGGTACTGTGGACTGAAGCTGTCCACTGGGGTGTGCCAACCAGAGCCAGTGGGCAGGAGGCCACCCGCTAGAGCAAGCTAGGGCTGGCTCATGAGAAGTTGCCTGCTGGAGAGTTGGAGGAACTTACTGGAAGTTGAGTGGAGAAACTTGTTTGAAGGCAAGTGCCCCTGAGCCCCCTGCACATCTATTGGCAACTGCACATGAGAACTTGGAAGAGAAGCCCTTTTATCTGCCATGCTGTGCAGTGTTTTTCCAGGGCCCTCTGTTGACAAAGCCTACCATTGCTCTAGCTGGCAAAGGAGAAATGTTTATTGGGTCCAACTCCAGTATCATAAAGAAGCACAATAGAGCTGAGATGCAATAAATTAATAACTGGCACACAAAGTCTCAGAAAAATCTGCTTCCTTTGTGCCTTTCCCTGGAAAGTGACTCAAAAATGATCCACCAAAAGGAAGCAAACTAGGAAAGAATAATATATGAGATCTAAGAAACAAGAGATAGAGGACTGATCCCAAGAACGAGGAAAAGTGAATCCCAGGATGATGACAATGGAAGATCCAGGATGACAGTGGATGCAGCAGGACTAGTGAGCAACCAGTATCTCTGACTGGAGCAAGAAACGAGATGATTTCAGGAGGGATGACTCAAAAGAGACTGTGTGTGTGTGTGTGTGTGTGTGTGTGTGTGTGTCTGTGTAGAAGGAAGAAATGGAGTAGGGAGGAGGAGGGAGAAAAAGAGCAGGAGAAATAAAAAAAGAAAGAAAAGAAAAGAGAATATGTTTGAACACATTGAAAGGAGTTTTATGCTCTATCAGTGGCTTAATGATAGATACCTAGAAAATTAAGTGAACAAGAAACTGACAATTATTAATCCCAGAGGGAAAAAAAGGTTTTACAAAAAATATATATAATTGTAGTTCACTACATGTCTAGTTGTGAAAAATATTTACACAGTGTTCAAAATTCAATGAATATTCAACTGATCAAAAATCATGGTACAACTATATTAGGAAGATGAAGTGAGAATAGGTGAAGAATCAGGAGGTATAAAAGAACGGAAGCCTCATCTTACCTAGCAGGAAGGCAATAACAGATGATAACCAACATGCAAAAATATAAGAAAGCAACATTACGAAAATGTTATTTAAAAATATGAAGGTGACTACCAAATGAAAGACCAAAATGTATCCTAAGTGGTTGTTTCTGGATAGCAGTAATTGAGGGTAAGGTGAAGTGGGATGGAAATTGTTGGTTTAAGTTATAAGAATTATAGAATTTAAACATTTTTAACTATGCATATGGATATCTTCAATAAAAATTGAGGAAAAATAAGAACATAATTTATTTCTTAAGTTTGAATTGGAACGTAGGTCTGCGTTAAACACATTTCTTCAATTTATTTCAATTAAAGGTTGGTTCCAGGGCATAATTCCCTGCTTTGGACATATTCTCAGAAGCATAAAGTCTTTGGCAGTAAGGATGCTCCCCTCAAATTACATGAGGAGCAAAACCACAGTGTGCCAGGGGGAGTGAGAAACTACAGTGTAAGCATGGCCTACCTCTAGAGGAGAGAGTCAATTTTATCCAAGGGTAATCGCAGAAAGCTTCTTTTCTTGTCTTAGAAAACATATCAGGCCAGGCACTGTGGTGCATGCCTGTAATCCCAGCATTTTGGGAAGTTGAGGTGGATGGATCGCTTGAGCCCAGGAGTTCAAGACTAGCCTGGCCAACCTGTTGAAACCCTGTCTCTACCAAAACAAACACACAAACAAAAGAAAACCAAAAATTAGCTGGGAGTGGTGGTGCACACCTGTAGTCCCAGCTACTGCAGAGGTTAAGGTGGGAGGATTGCTTGAGCCTGGGGAGGTCGAGGCTGCAGCGAGCCATGATCATGCCACTGCACTCCAGCCTGGGCAACAGAGTGAGACCCTGTCAAAAAAAAAAAGAAAAAAGAAAAGAAGAAAAAAGAAAAGAAAACATATCTATGTTATGGAAGACGGTGGAGCTTTAAAGAAGGAAAGAAATTTGGATTAATTTTGATGCTAAGTTAATGGTTAGACTGACATCAGGGCTTTTCAGATGTTGTTTCCTGTCAAAAAGAGCAAGCCCCTCTAGCTTTTCACAGGTATATTACCTTCCCATTTGGTTCTTCAAGTATGAATGGAACACTTAATGTATATGTTATGGGTTGAATCGTGTTCCCCCAATATTTATATGTTAAAGTGCCAACCCCCAGCACCTCAAAATGCGACCTTCTTTAGAAATAAGTTCGCAGCACATATAGTTAAGATGCAATCTTCATGATGGACCCTAATTCAATAATACTGGTGTCTTTACAAAAAAGGAAAATTTGGACACACACACACAGACAATGCCATGGAAAGATGAAGGCAAAGATGAAGGCAGAGATGGGGATGATGCTTCTACAAGCCAAGGAACACCAAGGATCACCTACAAACTACCAGATACTAAGGAAATGGTAGAGAACAGCCTCTTCCTCACAGCCCTCGAAAGAAACCAACCTTGCCAACACCCTGATCTCAGGCTTCTAGCCTCCAGAACTATGAAACAATGTGAAACATTTCTGTTATTTAAGCCACCCAGTTTGTAGTATTTCATTATAGCAACCCCAGAAAACTAATACGGTGTTTAATGTGCTTTTTCTATTAAGTGGTGGTCTGGTCCCCAGATTTTCTTTTTGTTGTAAATATTATCCAGAGAGTCAATATACTTATAAATATCTTCTCAATGTATTTATATCATCAATTGAATTAAATTCTTCTTTTGAGCTACATTTGTATAGTTATGAATGAAAAGTTGGTGGGGGAGATAGCAGAGAAAGAAAATGTGATTCTTTATTTCTTTAGACTGAATAAATACATTTACTTTTCTGTCAGAGGGTGGAAGAGATCAGAGTAAGATTTTCCAGTTGCATTCCTTATTTGATTTTCTAACTGATTCAAGTCCTTTCAGTTTAGATTTGGTTTGTATGTTTTCTTAAAAGATGAGTGAATGCACATAGTTGTGTATACATTGCTTAGGATCTATATACTGTAAGGCAAGAACGTTTCCATTTATAACATTCCTTGCAGCAGGACACAGTGGCTCATGCCTGTAATCACAGCACTTTGGGAGGCTGAGGTTGGCAGATTACTTGAGGCCAGGAGTTCGAGACCAGCCTGGCCAACATGGTGAAACCTTGCTTCTATGAAAAATACAGAAATTAGCCAGGTGTGGTGGCACTCACCTGTGATCCCAGCTACTTGGGAGGCTGAGGCATGAGAATCACTTGAACCTGGGAGGCAGAGATTGCAGTGAGTTGAGATCATGCCACTATACTCCAACCTGGGCAACAGAGTGAGACTATCTCAAAAAATAAGAAGAAAAATACATTGTTCCCTGCTGGCAAACTACTGAGGGTCTGAACTAGACAACACTGTCCTAAAACCTATGTATTACACAGAAGTTCAATTGGTTTAGGGATCTGTAAAAACAAATAGAACTGACAATTTTTACCTAACACAGATGTTTTAATCAATGGTGTGTATACGTCTTGATGCACAATTAAACACAAATGTCCCCAGAAGATACATGCTATTTCAATGTGCACATTGGGAGTATCTCTAGAATAAGGACCTGAAAAAGTCCTATTGTTCTTCATCTTATTAAGAACTTCAATTCTGGCACTTTAATCTATGCATTCATAGTAGAGTTGAGAATCGTGATACAGCTATGCTGATAATTCAAGTTAAAAACACATTTTCTTTGATTATCTGGATGTTGCAGGCATGTGTAGGAACCTATTAGCATGAATTATTATCCAGAGGATTGGCTCAATTTTCCATTTCGCTTTGCTCATGTAAGCATGGTCTAAATCATTGAGTGAAAAATATTATTAGCAATGAACTGCATTTAAAACTCTGGTAAAAAAGTCATTTTTATCTAATGGCCAAATGTAACAAATATAATAACAGTGATTTCTTACACTTACAGGGTTGACACTGGTGAGATGTCTCCATCAAGGGATTTGATGGAGATTACAAAATTTAGAACTCATGGGTCCTAGTTCAGTGTTCCTTCCACTGCTTCAAGGTTCTTTGTTTTTTTTTTGTTTTGTTTTGTTTCTGTTTTTGAGACAGGGAGTGCAGTGGTGCCATCAAAATCCATTGCAGCTTCAGCCTTCTGGGCTTAAGCGATGCTCCTACCTCAGCCTCCCAAGTATCTGGGACTACAGGCACATATCACCACTCCTGGTTAATTTTTTAAAATTAGTTTTTTGTAGACATGGGGTCTCACTTTGTTGACCAGGCTGTATTTCAGGGGTGCTTAGCCTTTTATGTGCCATGAACCTCCTTAGGAATTGGCAGAAGCATTTGGACACCTTCTTAGAAAAATGTTTTCAAATGTATTTCTAAAACATAGGTTTATAAAGAAAACAATTATATTAAAATGTAATTATCAAAATATCTTAAAATTTGTCACATTGTAGTACATGTGCCTCTTTATTAACACACTAAATATCAAGATACAGTAGTAAATCTAATAAATGTCATAATTTCAAAGTAATGACAAGTATAAACAATAATTCAAGGTATTTACAACAATTGTGACATGCAAATAACTGTGATTTCTGTTGATAACAAAGTCACTGATATTGCTGCATACAAGACATTGGGAGTTATCAATAACCAGTAATCCAAACAGGATGTGGCATTAGAGTTTTGAATTCAGATAATTATTTAATTAATTAACTAACTAATTTTTTTGAGACAGAGTCTCACTCTGTTGCCCAGGCTGGAGTGCAGTGGTACAATCTCAGCTCACTGCAGCCTCAACCTCCCAGGTTCAAGCGATTCTCCTGCCTCCGCCTCCAGAGTAGCTGGGATTACAGGCATGTGCCACCATGCCCAGCTAATTTTTGTATTTTTAATAGAAACAGGGTTTCACCATGTTGGCCAGGCTGGTCTCGAACTCCTGGCCTCAGGTGATACCCTTGCCTTGGCCTCCCAAAGTGCTGGGATTACAGGTGTAAGCCACTGCCCCTGGCCGAGATAGTTATTTAATCAGTTGTTGGGTTCTTAAGAATGAAACTAACACCTTGGAGTAGCTCGACATTAAACCAGGTGTAGGGGCAGAGGGGTGCTGTCACCGAAAGGTCTAAAACCCAATCTGAGTTCTATGCATTCCAGAGCCAGGAAAGCTCTATAAGTTAAATTGCAATGACATTCATTCATTCAACAATTACCTTCTGGGAACCAGGAACTGAGTGGACACTTCCTCAGCAATGTGGTCCTATCTGCTGATATTCGAAAGCCAGTCATAAAATATCCAGAGATCAATGGGAAACAAAATGGCATTAATTCAAGAAAAAGCTATTCATCTTGATTGGATTGAGTTTCAAGACAGGAACACGTATCTTACATCTTGCCATTCCCCTGGTTCTCTCAGTAATCTTGGCCCATTCCCTTTTGTGTGTGTGTGCCAAAATATTTTTACAGACTTTATGTTTTTAGAACAGTTGTAAGTTTACAGAAAAATTGAGAAGATAGTACAGAGGGTTCTCGTACCCCCTAAACTCAATTTTCCTTATTATTAATAATTTACATTAGTATGGTACATTTGTTACACTTAATGATATAATATTTATACATTTTAATTAAAGTCCATACTTTATCCAGATTTTTTAGTTTTCACTGCATGTCTTTTTCCTGTCCCAGGGATGCCACATTACTGTCGTCCTGCCTCCTTAGACTTCGACTCTTAGACTTTTCTTGACTGTGACAGTTTCTCAGATTTTCCTTGTTTCTGTTGACCTTGACTGTTTGAAGGAGGACTGGTCAGGTATTTTATAGAATGTCTCTCAATTGGGATTGGTGTGATATTTTTGTTATGACTAGACTGAAGTTATGGGTTTTGGGGAGGACTATCACAGAAGTAAGGTTCCATTTTCAAGACCTCATATCAAGGGTACAAGCTATCAACTGAAGGATGATGACCTTAAGTTATCACTGTTGATGATCAAGTGACTGAGGTAGCATTTGTCTGGACCCCCTGCAAATTCACTTTTCTGTAATTAACTACTAAAGAGAAAATAATTCTTACTATACATGATAACCTCGTCCTTTACAGAATCATAGGTCTAGAAGAGATTTTGACAGATTAAGTGGTCCAGTCTCTTGTCCCTGTATTCAAGCCATCCTGCACAGATGAGTTTGTGGTAGGCCTATTTTTAAAGATAGAAAGTGGCTGGGCATGGTAGCTCATGCCTGTAATCCTAACACTTTGGGAGGCTGAGGCAGGCAGATCACTTGAGCCCAGGAGTTTGAGACCAGTGTGGGTAACATAGTGAAAGTCTGTCTCTACAAAAAATACAAAAATTAGCCGGGTGAGGTGGAGTGCAACTGTAGTCCTACATACTCAGGAGACTGAAGTGGGAGGATGACCTGAGCCCAGGAGGTCAAGGTTGCAGCGAGCTGTGATTGAGCCACTGCACTCCAGCCTGGGTGACAGTGAGACTCTGTCTCAAAATAATAATAATAATAAATATAGAAAGGAAAAGGGACTCCACAGTGAAAGAATTCTGAACTCTTGACAAATGAGGTTCTCTGGCTCAATCAATCAACAAATATGCAATGTAGAGTGCTGCAACCGTATGCAAACTGCTTAGATATGTGTGTAACTCCAACGCACTTTTACCATCTGAAATCACTTCTGGAACAAGGTGGTGTATGAGTGAAGATACAAATAACTGAAAACAAAAAGGCAGTATAACACAGTGGGAAACAGTACAAAAAAAAAGTGTGGTTATAAACACAGTTTTTGGACTCATAAGGTTTAAATTTACATTCCAGGTCCACTGAATGAAGGCATGCCATTTTTGACAAGACACTAAGGCCTTTCTAAGCCTTAATCTCCTTAGCTATAAAATGGGGATAATTCGTACCTATTATCAAAAGTTGTGCAAATCAAATAACATATCGAAAGCATCTGGCACATAGTAGGTCCTCAATACATTGTAGCTATTGTTATTAAGCAGGGAATAATTATATGACCCTGTAATCATTATATTACACGATATCATAATAGTTACATGGCACTGTAAATTAAATAGAGTGTGTTTTAGAAGGGCTTTCTGCTGAAGGAATACACATTGTGGATATTTCTCCTTAGTTTTCTTCCCACTTCCCAGCTTCCTCCACTCCCTACTTTCTCCCTTGTTTGTTCTGGGATTTCATTACCTCCTACCTGCTCTCTTAGTGGCTGGTGCCTTCATACCATTCCCCACTGCCAAGCCCTTTTGTTACTCTGGCATTTGTCAAGCAGCTGAGTTTCTTAGTGACTGATAAGAACCACTTCTCCCCCAGGTAATCAGGGAGAGGCAGCGAGCTGGCAAGAGTGGAGAAAATGTTTCTGTGTACAGGACTTGGATTCCTGCATTTGTTTGTTTTGTTTTAAGTGGTTGCTTTGCTGATCCTATTACTGTAAAGGGTAATGATATTTGGGAATGAAAGTCTATGAATAAGTAATGATAATAGAAGTAAGACCCAGAACTGTGGGATAGAAAGCTTGTGTTAAAAATAGTCTGTCATTTTCCACTCTGCCTACTAAGCCTTTTCCTAGACTGAAAGACACAGATCGTGCTTCCACGAGCTGAGCCAACACAGCATGGCGGGAGTCAATCCACAACCCAAGGAAAACCGTACTCCCGAGCAAAGCAAGTTTCTATTGTGGTCAAACCACGTCCCCTGGGTTTCTCTGATGTAGGCAATGAAACTTTTCTCCCCAAAGCCTGGTAACCTGAGTAAAAAATGTAAAATGTATTGATTTTAGAATGGAAACTACAAAATGAGAACACATTAGGCTTTGCTCTGAGAACTTTATGGTTCTTCAGATAGTTATTCTTAGTTATTTGATTCAATTAAAACACAGATATGAGCAAGGTGAACCATAAGGAAATATGATAAGAGACTTCAGCTCAGGATGAAAGTGTAAACCATAGCATCAGAGGCATCATGCATGCATTATCTAGAAGGCTGGTCAAACTGAGGTCCTGCAGCCTCAGCACAAATGGCTGCCAAATCTCGATTCTAGTGAACTAAGAGAAAACAGACAGTGAGGCAAGCAGGACTTTGTACTCAGAATATTCTCCAGTTCAGGAAGCCCAGATCCTAGGAGTGCAAGCCAAGACATTACAACCGATGCGAGCAATTGCTCTGGTGCCTATCGTGGCCTTGGATTTATTGCTTTAATGGCTAAGGTCACAAGCTAAGGCATTCTCCAGATTCTGCTATTGAATACAGACACTACCGCCCCTCCTGTCTCCCCACCATCAAACACCAGGAGTCTGGTGGGGCAGAACTGCACAAATGGGAAACACCCATCAAATGCAGCAGGAATATTAACTTCACTAGGAAGCCTTTATATGCCATTACTTTAGAAAGGATTCCTTGTTAGTCCTACCATTAAACAATTAAATTGTCAGAGATGAATTCTGTGCATGTGTGTGCAGAGCTTGCCTGTGTGTGCAGGATGTGTAATTTCCCGCTCAGGTGATGTCTGCTGCAGGTTGTCTTTCTCTCTCTTTCTCTCTCTGTCCCTCTCCCACCCCAATTGTATGCTTTTCCCTTTACATTGTTGAAAATAAATATATCTTCCTGATGGTATAAGCAGTTTTTGTTACAAACTTTGATATGCCTACACATTTTATACTACACAGAGAGTAGTAATATAAAATGAAATGTTCAAAAATTAATTTGTCTCCAGGTATTTCTCTGCCAGAACATGATTCCTTAGTTCCCCTCTCCTGACACTAGTTATTGATACAGTCAGTTTGCTCTACATGCATTCTAAACATGGATGTTATATCAAAAAACTCTAAACCAAGTCCAGGCTAATGCCTACAAATAGGAAGAATGATGAGCAAATGCTGTTTCCCTTATATATTCATCCTAATTAGGAATTTATGCCTTCATAATACTGGCTTACTTACCCCAGTTCCCTATTGTAAAGTGTTTGACCTAGGAAAATCAATGCTTGTGACAAGTACACACATTTCACTTAAACCAAGTAATAATTATTGTAGTCAAGAAAAAGCACACTACCTAAAATAAATTTAATTATATTTAATACATATAATTAGTGCCACACTTAAATCTCTATACTTTCTTATATAGCTCATATGTTTACTTAATTGGAATATATTCTTGCCCTTGTCAATTACCAAAACTTTTCTTTGAGGTTTTTATAATCTTTTTAAAATGCTAAAAACAAAATAGACTAGCTATACACTAAGATGAAAAGACTTTTAGAAATTCCACATGTATAAAGTGAAGGGGCCAGGTGCAGTGGCTCACATCTGTAATCCCAATTCCTTGGGAGTCCAAGGAGGTAGGATTACTTGAGACCAGGAGTTTAAGGTTACATGAGCTATGATCCCACCATTACATTCCAGCCCAGGTGACACAGTGAGACCCTATCTCTAAAAAATAATTACAAATTTTAAAAAATAAGGTGAAGAGTAAGCTTGAGAAAATACTCCAATATCTACAAATCCTCCAGTTCCTAAGAAAACCATGTTGGATTAATTCTCTATGTGCCAGTGTGACTATTAGTCACTTAATAAATGCTCCTTGATTGTGATGACATTGCAGTATCATGAATATAACCCATGAACGAATATTGAGCTTCATAAAATGTTTAGCCTATCTTTTTTATAACAATATGCAGAAGGGGCAAATAGAGAAGGAAAGGACTCTTCAAATCAGATTGTAAGTAGCTTCAGTTTCTCTAAAGACTGCCCATTTTTTGGCTCTTGTTTTCTTTGGCTTATGGTATGGTTCGACTATGTCCCTCTGAATCTTAAGATGAAATGTGACTCTCATTGTTGGGAATAGGACAGATTCCTCATGAATCTGGTGCCATCCTCATGGTAATGAGTGAGTTCTCAGTCTGTGAATTCGCACGAGAGCTAGTTATTGAAAAGAGCCTGGCACCCCTCCCCTCTCTCGTTTCCTTTCTCTCTATGTGATACAGTCTCCTCTTTTGCCTTCCACCATGATTGTAAGCTCCCTGAGTCCGTCACCAGAAGCAGATGCTGGCACTATGCTTCCTGTACAGCCTACAGAACTGTGAGCCAAATAAACCTCTCTTCTTCATAAATTACCCAGTCACAGGTATCCCTTCATAGCAACACAAACGGACAAACACAGCATATATATATATATATATATATTTTTTTTTTTTTTTTTTTTTGAGACAGAGTCTTGCTGTGTCGCCCAGACTGGAGTGCAGTGGCATGATCTGGGTTCACTGCAAGCTCCGCCTCCCAGGTTCACGCCATTCTGCCTCAGCCTCCCGAGTAGCTGGGTCTACAGGCGCCCACCTCCATGCCCGGCTAATTTTTTGTATTTTTAGGAGAGACGGAGTTTCACTGTGTTAGCCAGAATGGTCTTGATCTCCTGACCTCGTCATCTGCCTGCCTTGGCCTCCCAAAGTGCTGGGATTACAGGCGTGAGCCACTCTGCCTGCCCTATTTTTTTTTTAACAGATTGACCCTAATATGATTTTTGGAACCTCCTCCTGTTGCATGGCCAGTTATATTTAGGCGTAAGCTGGGGTACACTGCTGTCCAGCTGTGGGGGCCCTCATACAGCCCTGCACAGCCTCTCCCAGGCCTCACCAAAATCTGCCTTCAGGTTTTGGATGAAATACTCGACTTCTTCAGTCATTCATACTTCTGAATTTGTGTTCTGGCGCCATGCGGACCCATGTGTTTAGGTTTCTGGTCAACAAAAAACTGTACAGACCCTTACTGCCAAAGGAAGGAAGAGGATAAATGAGGAACATTCTTCTTGGAAGAAGAAAAGGAAAAGGGAACAAAGAAAGGTAATACTCCCAGAAGATAGATGTGTCACCATTTTTCTTATTTACTTACTATCTCAGTTCATTGTGTAAAAAGTTTGAACTCCCCCACCTCCAATACACATACATACCCCACACACTCTTTTGCCATCTTTTGCTTAAATAACTTCCTTCCACTTTCTGTGCTTTCCCTCCAATAGCAATGCCATCTTCCTTAATATAACTATTTTTAAAGTTGGCTTTGACTCATCCAGTGCCCTCATGCCTGGAGCATTCTGTTCTCTTACCTGTGGAACTCATGAATGTTATTCCTTAACCCACAAGAAGGTTCTCTTCCTCCTCCCCTCTGGTTATCCAGGTCCCATCCAAGTTTCATCCCTAACTTAGGTCCCATATTCTCCCTGAAGACTTGGGATGAATATTGAGGTTGATGTACACATGATTGCCACACTCTTTTTATTATTACTATTATTGTTCCTAATATAGAGAGGGGAGTCTCACTATGTTCTATGTTACCCAGGTTGGTCTTGAACTCCTGGACTGAAGCAATTTCCCCGCCTTGGCTTCCTAAAGTATTGGGATTACAGGTGTGAGCCACGGTGCCCAGCAGGCTACCATACTCTTTTAGCTAATACAATATTAATAGCATTAAAAGTATTTCAACTGAAAAATTTTAATTGAAAAAGTTACCAAGGATGTTAGAATGACATCTCTTTACAAATAATTGGTATGGGCCAGGGCCAGGTGTGGTGGCTCATACCTGTAATCCCAGCACTTTGGACCAGCACTTTGGGAGCAGGAGGATCACTGGAATCCAGGAGTTTGAGACCAGGCTAGGAAACAAAGCAAGACCTCCATCTTTACAAAAAATTTAAAAAACAGCCAGGAGTTGTGGTTTGTGTGTGTGTAGTCCCAGCTACTTAGGAGGCTGAGGCGGGAGGATTGCTTGAGCCAAGGAGTTCAAAGCTGCAGTGAGTTTTGATCACTCTATTGCATTCTAGCCTGGGCCACAGAGTGACACCTTAACTCTAATTTTTTTTCAATTAAAAAAGGATTGATATGTTTACTGTAAACCACTCCTACCTATTTATTAATATAGGTTTTCCAAAATAGTACCTTGAGCAAGGGACTCTCTCTATATATATGTACACATACATATATAAATATATAGTGATTTCCATTCAGAAATAATACTCATTAGCTTGTATTACATCTGAAATCATGTCATTAGTTATTAATTGCTTTGATTAAAGCTTTTATAGCATTATGAGACTCCTTTTAAAATACAAATGTCCCTGAGAGAGATAACACTCCAAGCTCATTGTCAATGATTTACGTCTTTTCAGGAATTATTGCAGGATTCTTTGTGAAATATCAAATCACTTTCCACCTGTGATGGCAAATAAGTAAATGCAACCACATGAGGAAGCCCAGCACATAACTACTTCTGTATCATGATATCAGGGCAGTTGGAAGAGACTGCCTGCTACCCAAACTCCACCATCACTTCTCAAATTTTTTATTTTAAATTTTAGCCACAAGGGTCTTTGTATACTATTAAATACAGATATTCCTGAAAGAAGTCACACATTAAGCCCAAAATGGTTTTTTTCCATTTCTGAACAAATGCATTTATCAGATTCTTCAAGATGCTGACCCAAACCCTTTACTGTTTAATTCTCTGAAATGTCTTCAATAATTTTATGAAGTCCTAAGAGATGTTTATTGAAATAATCACAAATTTTTGTAATTTCCTCCAATATTATGTCCACACCTAGAATGGAATATTCAGCTAACTAGTGGACATCCCTGTCTACACTTCATCCTCAAAATACCCAGAACCAACACATGCTATTCTCTTCATACCTGCTTCTCATTTGTTATGGGTTTACTTAGCCACACAGTAGTAGTAACGTCACTCAAGTAATAATGTCAGAGGCATCTTTCCTTCTTCTCTTCCCCGCAGTCAGTGATTATATCCTGAGGATTCCAACTCAGCGATACCTCACACTTGAAAGGGCTCTCATTCAGAGGCCCCGTGTTTCATGCAGACCTGCACTTTTCCTCCCTACACTGCCAAAAGTGCTTCTTACTCACAATGCCCAGCACCGCTCCCCACTGCACGTTACTTTTCCTAAAGCTCAGCTTCAATCATATCATTCTCCAGTTTGAAAACTTTAATGTTCCCCACTGCTTTTTAAATTCAGATCAAACTCATCTTGCTTTTCAGTGTATATTATGATACACTGAATTATGTATATTCATAATACAATATTAATAGCATAATATATTATGATACACTGTGTTATGTAATATACACTGTCTTATCATACACTATATTACGATACACTTTTACTTTCATGTACCCACTAGTTAACCAGAACACTCACTCCTCTCAAATATTCCCTTTGCTTTCCAGCCTACGTGGCTTTCCTCCAATTGTTTCCTCCACATTTCACCCATTCCCCATTTCCAGCCATTGAGAGCTACCTATCTTCAAGGTCAACTTCAGGTTTTACTTTCTTCACTACATCTTTCTGGCTCTCCCAGCTGGATGTGATCATCTCATTGTGGAATTCCCATGGCCATTGCTGTGTCCCGACTTACTAAATAGTGCCATCATGTCTATGCTTGTCTTATGCTACTCACTGTATTGACAACCCATAAGTCTAGGAATAGTGTCTTATTAATCTCTACTTCACCTGCAGTGCCTAGATCAATTCTTGCATGTAAAATGCACATAATTATTAGAGTATTTCTGAATGAGTTTTGAAGGAGGATAAGAAAGAAAGTGGAGGAACTCTGAAAGGGTAGCTATGCCAAGAAATGATATCCTAGGCTCCTAGAGAGTAATTTTACACACTTTGTCATCTTGTATAAGACTGTAACTTAGCACAAGCATCTTGGCAATGATGAAAATCTGTGCTGGGGACAAGGCAGGCTGGTCCAGAGCACCAGCATCCACAGGAATCAAATCTAGTACTGGGACTCTCAGGCAGGGAGGGCAGCATGAAACCACTGGGTCCTGGGAATCTTGGTAGTATCTTCAGGTCCTGGAAGGCTGCTGGGCAGATGGCAGCTCTAGGCCAGAGGATTCTGGGAGACAAATGAGGTAATAAAACTGACTGCCTGTTTCACCATTCTACATACACTAGATTAGACTAGCACTATTTTAGCCTTGTTTGGGTTCTGTATATACGTGAAACTGTCAGTCAGTTGTCCAATCAATCATTATATATTTATTGAGTGCTTCCAGTATGCCAAGTACTTGCACTGTGCTAGTTGCTGAAGAGATGGGAGCTAATAAAAAAAGACAAAAATCCCTGCCTTTATGGACATTACTTTCTAGTGGAAGAAGAGAAGTAATAAATTGAACATATGCATAAAAGATTAGAAAGTGATCTTTATTTTATTCTCTGGATGAAAATCAAGCAGGCTATAAAGGTGAAGTGTTAGAATTTCACGCATAGTGGTCAGGGCTTATTAAGAAGATGATACTTGAGCTGGGATGTGGAAGAGGTGAACATGTATCTGTGCAGCTATCTGAGGAAAGAGCACAATAGGAAGAGGGAATAGCCAGTGCAAATGTCCCAAGGAAAGCAAGGTTGGCTGTCAGAGGGACAGAAAGGAGACCAGAGTGGCTGGAGTGGTTGGAGGCAGAGTGAGATTAGAGAAATAAAGAGAGACTTCTAGTCTTTGTAGGCTATTGCAAGAACATGGCTTTTACTTTGAAATGGGGAGCTCTAGGAAGAGCCTTGGCAAAAATTGACACCATTGCTATTGACCTGAGATTGAAATGGAGACAGGGTCAAAGATGGAAAGCAGGGAGACCAGTTAGGAGGCCATTGTCACATCCCAGGCAGAAGATCATGATGAAAGCGTGGACCACAATGGTGGTGGTAGAGATATTGAGAAGTGATCACAGTCAAGAAAAAAAAATTCTTTTTGAGACAGAGTCTCACTCTGTTGCCCAGGCTGGAGTGCAGTGGCGTGATCTCGGCTCACTGCAATCTTCACCTCCCGGGTTCAAAGGATTCTCCAGACTCAGCCTCCCAAGTAGCTGGGACTACAGGCATGTGCCACCATGCCTGGCTACTTTTTTTTGTACTTTTAGTAGAATGGGGTTTCACCATGTTAGCCAAGATGGTCTCGCTCTCCTGACCTCGTGATTCACCCACCTCGGACTCCCAAAGTGCTGGGATTGCAGGCATGAGCCACTGCACCTGGCCGAGTCAAGAAAAATTTTAAAGGTAGCTTCTCAAGGACTTTCTGATGTATTAGATAGAGGAGATGAAGGAAAAGAAATCAATGATGACTCTAAGGATTTTTGTCAGAGCAAGTAGAAAAATACTGTTGTTTATTGATGGAGACTATTAAAGGTGGCATAGATTGGGAAAGCAGAGATAATAGGGGTTGAGTTTGGGGTCTGTAAAGCTTGTGATACCCATTAGGCATCTACACACAGTCTAAGAGTCAGGAGAGAGCCTGGGCTAGAGATATGAATTTGGGAGTCATCAGAATACAGAGAGTATTTGAAGGCAAGAGACTAGATGAGACCCACAAGAAAGTGGCTGTAGAGAAGAGACAAGGTGCAAGGACTGAGCTTGAGGCAACCCAACATCCAGAGGTCCTAGATAAGAGGGGGAACCAGCAAAGGAGACTGAGAAGGAACAACCAGTGAGGCAGGTGGCAAACCAGGTGGGTGTGTTGTCCCAGGAGCCAGGATACAGGCATTTGAAGGAGGAGGGAGTGGGCACCTGGGTCAAATGCTGCTTAAGGGTCAAGTTAGATGCAAAATGGCCTTTGGATTTAACAGCGTGGAGGTCATTGGTGACATTGACCAGAACAGTTTCAATGGAGTGATCGGATAAGAAAGCCTCAGTGGAAAAGGCTTGAGAATAGAAGAGGAATTGGGTGCAGATGCTTCTTTTTCACCATAAAAAATGGTTTGTTTTTTGTTTTGTTTTGTTTTGTTTTTTAGACGGATTCTTGCTCTGTCACACCCTGGCTGGAGTACAGTGGTGCGATCTCGGCTCACTGCAGCCTCTGCCTCCTGAGTTCAAGCTATTCTCCTGCCTCAGCCTCCCGAGTAGCTGGGATTACAGGCGCCTGCCACCACACCTGGCTAATTGTTTTGTATTTTTAGTAGAGACGGGGTTTCACTGTGTTGGTCAGGCTGGCCTCGAACTCCTGACCTCAGGTGATCCACTCACCTTGGCCTCCCAAACTGCTGGAATTACAGGCGTGAGCCACCGCACCCAGCCAAAAATGGTCTATTTTTTTTTTTTTTTTTTTTTTGAGACGGAGTCTTGCTCTGTATCCCGGGTTGGACTGCAGTGGCCGGATCTCAGCTCACTGCAAGCTCCGCCTCCCGGGTTTACGCCATTCTCCTGCCTCAGCCTCCGGAGTAGCTGGGACTACAGGCGCCCGCCACCTCGCCCGGCTAGTTTTTTGTATTTTTAGTAGAGACGGGGTTTCACCGTGTTAGCCAGGATGGTCTCGATCTCCTGACCTCGTGATCCGCCCGTCTCGGCCTCCCAAAGTGCTGGGATTACAGGCTTGAGCCACCGCGCCCGGCCGGTCTATTTTTTTAAAGCCAGTAATTTTAACTTTCAATTAACCCAAATGGGAATTGTATCCACAGCAATCTGAATAAGTCAAATTTTACTTGTGAAATCTCCCTATCAGACAATTGACAAAAAGGTTTTGTGAAATGGGTTTCAGCAATTTTAAGTCTGAAAGTCTATTTGTTAAACAAAGGAAAACCACCACTGCCTTCAGTAAATCTGCAGCTCAAAGTATTATAAGTTTTATAATCAAACTTCTATTTGGAACTTCACACACACACACGCACACACACACACACACCAAAATGATGACATCATAGTTCTCAATTAAATATTGTACCTCATTATAAATAACATTTACGCATTCCAAATATTTCATTATTGATTTATAGTTAGTTCTTTTTTCATGCTATAGCTACCACATACTCACCTTAAATTTGTAATGAGGTTTCTCATTCCATAGACATTTGTCTGCCTCTTGTACTTGTAGACACAGGTTCATGTTGTCAACAGTTGGGTATTGAATCTCAAAAAACATTAAGCTTGGGATTAAAAGTAGGGCAGGGAAAGCTGTCAGTAAAACATGCTAACCTAATATATCTGATGAGGACAAGGTCTAGTTCATACTCAGAACGGCAAGGATGCTGTGAAGTACAATGATTTGATACTTGTGATATTTTGTTGTAACATTAAAGCCAAGAGTCTTCTCCACCCAATGGCAATGCCAGTTTCCCAGAAGGCTCATTTCTCAGAGCCAAAGCTCCAAAGATACCAGTGCACCCATGCTGATAACTTAGTCTCATGTTATTTCTCAATTTTATGCTTAATTTGCTCCTTTTGGTTTTATGTATTTTGACACAGCCAAGTGTATGTGGGGATTTCCCCATAGTCCTTTAAATGCTATAAAACTTTAATATAGGGAGATAAAAACCATAATAAGCCATGCCTCCAAGCCCTCACATTTTGTTCTTTGAGTTTGACAATAACCAGTTTTAGATATTTGGAAATTTGGATTTCTACATACTTGCACTGCTTTAAACGCCCTTGTGCCTTTCCTAACCCTCCTCTCCCACCCAAATGAAAATTATATTCTACTCTTAACCTGGACATGCAACTTCCATTGACTGCACAAAATGGCATCTTTACAATTCTTAAATTATCATCATAATGGCCTACATCATGCATGAGCCAATGCAATTTAATATAGTTCAGAATAAAGCCAAGATGGATGCCCAATTCCCAATTTTAGGCATGCAACCCTGGAACGTCTTTTGGAAAAAGTGAAATAATGCTCTTGGTAGGCTGTTGGGTTCGTCTGTTTTCAGCATAATTGCCATCTCTCAGCTTCCTAATACCTTTAAAACCTCTGAGAGTCTTTAATGTACAAAGTTCAACAGAAACACCTTCAAAACAGATTAGTTCTAATTATGTTTAATATTGGTTTGCTACTTTATTGAATAAACTACATTTGCTTTAAAAAAAAAAAAAAAGGAAATTCACTTAACTGCATGTCAGTCACCCAAGTTTTAAGTGTACAAATGAAATGGAAAACATTTATTACACAAATTTAATTACAATTCTAAGAAATAAACATGCAAATTAGATAGAGTTCAATTTGCAGATGCTAATCCTCATCCTTGATCTTGTTCCTTCTTCCCTTGATTTTCAGTCTGTGCGTCTTCTTGATTCCTAGGGTGCCAGGCAGCCAGAGGTTTGGTTTTTCACAGTCGGAGGATCACTGTTTTAAAGAAGTGTTATATTTAGCACATCTGGCATAGTGGCAGTAAACAAACATTATAGTCTTTGTAACACTTTTGTGCAGGTGCCTTCTCCCGATTTTATTAGGTCTATGCCTTCCAAGCCTCTGCCTTCATTACACCTAAAATGACCCATCTCGGCTATGGAGGGGTCCCTCGACAGAAGTTATGAATTAATGTTTTTAAAAAATAAACTCTGATTGAGGCCACTATAGGAGAAAATTACTATTTGCAAAAATTCTGATTCCAAGGCTTAAATTACATTCTCTTCAGCAAGGACAATCTCTTGTATTACTTTTTATTTCCTGGAGGTTTTCCCTGGAGGCTCCCCACCCAGAAAGAGTTGCCAATTCAAGTTGCAGCAGGACCAAGGTTGCTTCTTTTTTTTTTTTTTTTTTTTTTTATACGTACGCAGCTCAGGAGGGAAACGGGCGGGGGCGGCGAGGGAGAGTAACTGGTCCTGCAAAGACATCTGTTTCTCATCTCCGTTTGCTGTGGCAAAGGAGAAGAAAGTCTTTTGCAAACGGTGGGAAAGGCACAGATTTTTTTTTTAATCACACGCACACACAACAACAACAAAACTAAACCAAATTTTAAAAGACAAGACATCTCGGAAGGTTGCAGTGTGAATACATTATTCGGCTGGAGCCGAGCCCCCAGGGTTAGGGCGGGAGCCGGAGAGCGCGTGGGGTCTGGGCTGCGGGCTGGAGCTGGGCCCGCGTGTCCCCGGGCACCGGGAAGGGAGGGGAGGAGAAGGAGGAGGGAGGGCGGGAAGGAGGGAAGGAGGGAGGGGGCGGGCTGGGGTGGGGGTGCGGGAAAGGCGCCCCGTGTGCAGCCTGAGGAGCGGCGGCGGCGGCGGGAGCAGAGGGAGGGAGGGAGAGCGGGCGCGCTTGTCATGTTCCCTCTCTCACCCTGGGGGCATCCTGCAGAACCTCTCCTCGGAAATCCACGGGGAAATGGCAAACAGGATTGACGGGTTTCACACGCTGCTCGCTAGACAGAGCCGCTCATTACCATAACCGTCTGCAGCGACGGCGGCGCAGCGCCCGAGTCGCGGCGGCGGGACCTGCCGGGACCCTCGCCCGCCGCGCACCCGCAGTCACCGCCGAGCGGGCCGCCGGGCCGGGACCCGTGAGTGTGCACCGGCAGCCGGGCTGGCGCCGAGCCCAGAGCGGACCAGCAGCGGCTCAAGCGCTGCGGCCGCTGCCTCCCCGCTGACCCCGCGGTAAGAGCCGGGCTGGGCGCGGGCCGCGGGGGCGGGAGAGGGCCGGGCCGGGTGGAGAGGGAGGGCCGGGCCGGGTGGAGGGCGAGGGCCCCCCGGGGCTCCTGCCCGCTCAGACGGGCACCCACGCGGCCTCCCGCGCGCCCTCTTGGCACCAGGGCTGCGCCGAGGTCACCGAGTGGACTCGCAGCGGCCGGAGCGGGGTCGGGGCGGCGTGGGGGCCAAGGCACAGCTGGGCGCGGAGGCGGCGCGGGCTTTTCCCTGGGCTAGCGTGCGCCGCGGCGCCTTCACCAGGGCGGGAACCGCCGCCTCCTCTAGGGCTGCTCGGGCTGCCACCCGCGCGCACCGAGACAACTCCAGGGGCGGGTGGGGTCAGAAGCTCTGGTGAGACCTCAGGGTCCTCGGTGGTCGCTTAATCCCTCATCCTAGGAGACGGGGGTCAGTAGGAGGGGTTCCCCCAGGTCCGGATGCCGCGGCGCTTGGCAGGTGGGGAGAGAGGGATTGTGGATGTCAGGAGCGCGCGTTTGCAAGAAAAAGGAATTGATGCAGTAGCTGACACCTTCTGTCCCCCACCACCTCCGCCCCCGCACCCTCCTCCCAGGCAGCAGAGCCGCGCTGCGGGCGGCGGCGGCTCCTCTGTCCTCAGCTCACCTCCCCGGCGGGCTGAGGCTGCTGCCCGCCTGGTCCACGCCTCCGCCTCTCTCTTCCCTTCCTCCCCTCCAGCCTCTTCGGCCCTAGCAACTTTCCGAGTGCCCAGCTGCGGTCGCAGAAGCAGGGAAGAGGCGTCCTCGCCGCCAGGTCCCATGGGCGCAGGGCGCTCCTGCGGCCGGGGGCTTCCAGCGGGTTTGGCCGGCAAGGGAGGGAGGGAGGGCCGGGCCGGCATCTGCTGCGGGCTGGAGCGCGGGGGCCCGGGCCAGCCCAGCCAGAGCCCTGCCAGCCGCCGTGAGTCATTTCCTTGGAATCCTACCTTTGGTGTTTATTTCCCTTAGAAGGAAACTTGGTTGAAAAAAAAAAAAAAAGGATAAGACATAAAGAATAATAATAGCTCTTATTCTTCCGAAGAGGCACACGGCTCCGGCACCGTAGAAAGACAACTTGCCTTTGTTCCCGGACACTTGGGGTGTTGTTTACTTTCTCCTGCGGCCAGCGGCCGACTGGGAGCTGCTGGCTACCCCGGGAGGGGCTGAGGGCTGCGGCACCGACACCCCGGGGGTGTGTCTGTGCGGGAGACAGAATGTGGTTGGTGGCTGCCGCCCGCCTTCAAGAGGTCGGCCCTCCAAACCTCAGACCCCCCCCCCCCCCGCCCCGCCGCCAACACACACACACACCTTGGGCACCGGGGCTTGGACATCGGAGCACCCCTTCGTGCTCTTTAAGCCCACCCAGCACCTGCAGCCCCAACCACAGGACCCAGCTTCAAGCTCTTGACCTCGTGGGGCTGCAGCTGAGAAATGTACTTCCCAGGGCAGACAGGTGTACTGCAGGGACCGGCAGAAAAGCGACATCTGTCTGTTTAGAAGGGTTGAAGGATTTTGTTCCGCCCATCCAGTGCCTTCCACTACCACCACCAGGAGCCGGACAAGCTATTGAGATCATTTTAGGACAATGTGGAGGTCAGGGGCTTGATGCCATTTAAGACTGGCAGCATCGATCGAGGGTGGAAATAGCCCTTTACTTCCCTGCTTTCCAGTGCTGGAATCAGACTGCTAACTGCTGTAATGATCTTAATCAAATGCTCTCCAGTTTTCAATGACAGATGGAAGAAGAGGTGAGCGAAGATCCAAGGTGCCGCTGAATTCATAGCTATCCTGTTTTGTGTGCCAGCCACTCCTATTAGCATCATAATTGCTTTGAGGAAAGAATAAGCACAACTCATCTGGAAAAAAAACAAATTGTGTAGAAATGTCTGGTAACTTTACTATGAACATTTGCTGGAAAAGCTTGGCATTCTAGCCCTCAGCCTTCTGGGGATGCTGGACATGTCATTCCACTACAGCCACCCGGGTGTCAAAACAGACATTCAGGAACCTGAGGATGAAGGGTTAGGGCTTGTTTTTTTTTTTTTTTTTTTTTTTAAATCTTTTAAACCCATGCATAGGCAAAACACACTCTAACACCCTCCTGTTGAATCCACCACCTCAGATGTTAGAAAATAAATTTTGTCATAATGTATATCCTTTTATTTGTTTAATATTAATAGAACATGAATTTGTGGACTTGAACTGCTGACATCAGTAGCAGAATTATAATATAAATCTCATCAGACTGAGAATTATGACAGTTTAGATCTCTACATATAATATGAAGACAGATTCATGTTAAGCATTTGTGCTTAATGCTGCCGTGTCCAATTTTTCATGAACATTCAACTTGCCTTCTTAATTTGTTAACATCCAGTGTAAGTTTTAAATAGACTAGGAAGACTCAATTGCAAAATCTCCTCCCTGCTCCCAAATAATCCCAGTTCATTCACGTTTTATTCAGATTTACATAAATCACTTGCAGAACTCAGCCTCTCTAGTTTAGGGTTTTGTGTGTAACAGTTTTCAATTTACAGAAGAAAAACTTACTAAAATTAGATATTGTGAACAAAAAAATAGCCAAGATAAATACTGTTATGCCATGTTTCCAGTTCACATGCATAATAGCATCTCATATGCTGGAAATAATGCTAACAAATAGAACACTGAAATCCCTAACAACCAAAAAACTCCTACCAAAAAGTTATTAAAATATAAACAAACTCTGACAAACATAAAACAGCACAGGGCCCATATAATGTCCTATTAAACAAAAGTAATTTGCTGCCAGGGGCCTGCAAATGTTTTTCTTTCTTAAGGGGCATAAGTTTGTCAACTTGCTTTTGTTTACATGAAATAAAATTCTGCATAGACAAAAGCCTTGGATCTTATTCCCATGATCTAACACAAAAGTGAGTGTAAACTTCAAACTAGAAAATGTTGATTCTCTCAATAAGAAAGGGCTGCTGACTGTTGAAAAGCTGTAATTCATGTGCTCTTGGCAATAGTATTTCCTGATATGATTGTCTCTTAGAATCGTTTAAGAGACTGGGCCATTTCATGAGAGTCTTCCAGGGAATAAATCATCATGAAGTTTGATACCCTACTTGGATGTGGAGTTTGAGAAGTGATGGACAGAAGGGCTTAATTTGTTAAATCAGTGTAGGCTAAATTTCTTTGTTGATGACTCAAAGATAAAAATAAATGACATGTCCCATCGTTTCTTTATAAAGATTTAATCAAACCTTTATTTTGCCCACGTGTCTTAAGGTTTACTAATAAGTCCTTACTGATGTCTCTTTGGAGGGCGTCTTAAAAGAGAAAGGGGAAGTGTTTTAGCAGCCCAAACCAGCTGAGTCCTAATTCTCTCCACTGACCTGTACACCTTCCCTGTCTGTCAAAAGGTCTTGCTTCATTATTCTGTGTGGTTGGGACAGAATTTGAGACCTCAGAGAGAAGACTGGGTGAAAGGTAGAGTCATTGCTGCCAAGAACTGCTCTTTTAGCCAGAAGGATATTGTCACTTTAATGATGCTGTTTTGCCTTACCCTGGTGTTTTTCCTCCTTTTCCTTGGAAGTGGACCCCTGTTATAGCATGTAGGTAATAGTCTCCCATGAGACAATGATAGATTCCTAGTCTTTCCCAAAAACATTACAAGCTGTATAATTTGGAAAAGAAAGCAAGAACTGGGCCCTTAGTTTATATATGAAAAACAATCAATCTTCAGAAAGCAAGCCTGGCATCACTTGTGTGACAGTTCTTGAAACCACAAAATCAGATAGTGGGGGCTGGGGTCTCGTAAAGGGATTGGCAGTTAAGGAGGCACTGAGGCTGTGCTACTGTCACCACTGGTCTATGGCTGCTAGGTCTTTTTACCTTCATATCAGACTCTTCTATCCCTTGAACTTACTCTTGACCCTACCTTGAGAGCTGCAAAGGGCCAAGTGAAGACACAGAGCCCCCATGAAAGCGGCCCCACTGCTTGAGCTATAGAGGGGCCCAGGAAGCCTCACAGAGCAGAGGCTTCCATCTCCCTGCAGGCCCAAGGGAGAAGGGCGTGAACTGGAGAGAAGGGCAGTGATGTGTTGCCTCTTGGAAAGTTCCTGCTCTGTGTCTGGGCTTTGCAGTGTAAAGAGTTGTTGGCTGCCTCTGGCCCCAGAGCCTGGCTCCTGTTTAATATTCTGCCTGCTCCGTTGATGTTGTGCTTGGCTCCTGTGGGACTGCAACTCACGGCTTGAAACTGGAGCCAATTTTCTGTCTTCATCTCGCAGTGTTTTGACTGGAGGCAGATCCAGTTCAGGCCGATCAGGGCTGGTGGAAACAACTACCAAGTGTCTCTCTGTCTGCTTTGCTTTGGGAGAAGAAAGTGGAGGGAGCCCCAGCATGTTGTAGAGGAACTGGCCTGCAGAAACAAGAGGAGGAGGGTGCAGGGGGCAGCGGAACAGACTGAACCTCAGAACATCAGTTGGAATTACGGTGGATATTTCTGCTTCCCCTGCCCTTTTCTTTTGATTGATTAGTGGATTTCATCAAAGGAGACTCCCGGGGGGATTGACTGGAAAATTGATTTTGCCTTATTAATAGAAAGGAAGAGCAAGGGTTTTGGCTTCTTAGCGGTACATTTTCTTTGGAAGGTCAGGAGGAAAATGTGTTTAGGAGGCAAAGCAGCTGTCTAGAAGAAGGCTGAGGGGAATCTGAGAACAATAAGAAATGAGGTTTTAAAGATCCGCCCATGAAATGCAGATTGCTGAACACAGAGGCTGAGCTAATAGCAGCTAGAGAGTTTGCTGAGGTTTTCTTTGAAAAAATAATAAAATGTTTCAGGGTGAAGGGGAGGGCCAAGAAGTAAAAGTTTCCCAAAGCAAAGAAATGAAGATGCCAAGGCCGTCCCTTGGCTTGCTCTTGATTAGGGCTGTTTTCTTCATTCTTGTTTTTTTTTTTTTCTTTTCTTTTCAGATCTGAGACTGTCAGAGATGACTCTGGTTCTGTCCATGAATAGATTCTGCGAGCCCATTGTCTCGGAAGGAGCTGCTGAAATTGCTGGGTACCAAACACTATGGGAGGCTGACAGCTACGGAGGCCCAAGCCCCCCAGGGCCAGCACAGGCTCCTTTGCAGGGAGACCGGGGAGCTGGTCCCCCGCTGGCAGGTATTTCCCTTGACCCCCCCCCCCCCCGCCCCGCTCCTTGCTGCCCTTTGCAGTCAGCCTGGTGGGCAGGAGGTGGTGTCTGGAGTGCCCCTCTGAGCCAGGAAAGCTAAAGCTCCAAGGACTTCCCGGGCTGCTGTGCACCTCTCATAAGTGAGTCCAGAGCTCCAGAGAGAGGACCAAAGGTGATATTTAAATTGCATTCAAACCTGTGTCTACCCATGCTGCTGCTTGAATTATATTCTGTATTTTTAAGAGGGCCAAACCAGATATTGAAACTCTGAGTTTGGGTTTTGGTTTTCTGCCCTGTGGAACTATATGGTTCTCTCACAACTATGAAAGCTCTGGTGGGCTCAACAATGACACCTTTATCCCATGAGATATAAAGGAATCGGCACTTTGGGCCAGCAGCTATGTGTCTCTTTTCTTTATTAACCCATTTATGCTCAGTGTTCCATTATTGGAACGCTAAGCTTGTGGAAGTTATTTCTATCCTGCTGTTCAAGGTCATCACCAAGGTCTGACTTCACACACAAAAAATTTGCAACCTCTGGCATAAATGGGTTAAGCACACAACTGGCTTTGGGATTGTAGGAAAAAATTTAGAGCCAAGAAAATAAAAATATGTTCTTCCTGATTCTTTCTTCTTATGGTTTAAGTTCCTTTGGATTTTTGTGCAGTATTAGCTATTTTTTAAAATAAACTAAAATATAAAACAAGTACTCAATGAAGTCTGTTTTGCTAAAAAAGATTAAAAACTGTGGTCTTCATGGTTGGCATACTACGTTTTGAAGAGTGAAAAGGACATTAATACCCAAAATTTTAATTCAAATTTTAAAAATTTGAATTTTGCATTTTGAAAAAAAGGAATGTTATAATTCCAATATGCAGATAACCATTTGTTCACTAACCTAAAGCCAATAATATTTTAAAGTTGTTTGGTTATCAGTGGTTACAGTTAAAGATGTATGCATTTGAACAGTGGTGCTATGTTGTCATAGGTTTAATTAAACAATTTAAATAAATACTAATATATTTTAGAGAAATTACACTCCTCCCCTTTATGAATATTGCAGTTTCCTTTTTCATAGATTTAAGATTCTGCGTATTTATTAAATGCTAAAGTATGTGATTTTCCTCTATAATTGCCTAGAAATCTTTTCCTAGCCTGGGTCACAGGATTCCATATGATAGCAACTATTAAGACAAATGTTTATTTTTAATCACCACATGTTCAGACAAATATGCAGCCAAGTTATCATCTAGAAGGACAGGAAACGAAAGTATTTTGTTTGGAGAACCTCTGGCAAACCGCATGTCATTTGTCATATCTGATTTATTACCACAGGATCACATTACAGGGGAACTTCAAATCCTCTAACAACATCCAAGATCGCATACTTTAAGAGGAAGTATGTGGAAGAAGAGGATTTTCACCCACCACTCAGCAGCTGTAGCCATAAAGTATGTTTTTTTTTTAATAGTCATTATTTTTATTAAGAGTTTAAGATACTTAGTAACAGTTGCTTGATCCACTTCCAGGAATTAAATTGTTTCACCCAAGCAATGAAAATGAGCCACTTCTCAGTGGAGCCTCATTAATCGTTGTCACTTTTTTGGGTCCTGTGTTATTTTTCACAAGTACTTGAAGAAAAAGCTGGCAAGAGCTGTTCTACCCAGAAATGTCAAAATTATGTAATCCAAGGAATTTTTTTAACATATGATTTAATATTTCTCAGACTGCGTTTCGGGTTATGGTTCTTCCGTACTTTTGTGTGTGGGGAAATGCTTGTTCTTTCCTGTGGTGTTCTCCCCAGTCTAAGTTCTGGCTCCTGCAGCCAATGTTACTTCTGTGTGTGTCCACATGGGGGTGGTTACGCAGAGCTTTTCCTGACCTTTTGTGGGTAGACTCACCATCCTTGAATGTGTGTATGCAAGTAGAAATATGCACTTCCCTGGACATTGGTTACATATAAGTTGTTGAAAAATATACTTCATTTCCGAGAAAAGACCAAAGCTAACTTTTTTGTAGGTATAGTTAAAAAAAAAAAAAAAAAAAAAACAAGATGGGGAAATTGCATAGAATTATGAAACTGGGCACCTAAACTTTTGAAATATCAGTTCGTTTTTCTTTAGAGTTACCTTCCTTCAATAACTATCTGCTGATTTAATTGAGGCAGGTATAACTGCAGACCATAGTTGTCTGAAATGCAGAGAGGATTTTCAATTCGTCTTCCTCTCTGTCTTCTCTTGTCTTCCCCCTCTGCCACCTCATCCTTTAGATGTTGCTTTTACCTTGCTCATGAAAAGACAGCAGAATGCATTGGTAGGTACTGGGCTTTTCCCTGCATGTGTAGTCCCTGCCTTTGGTCAGTATGGGCTGGTTTAGTTCACAGCTCCTCAGGTTATGCTGCCAGTTTGCTTTTTTGATGACCTGGAATAGCTGGTCCCCCGGACACAAGCAGTTTATTTCCTTTTTAGTTTCTGTGTTGTGGTTGTAGCAGTTTCCCAGTTGCTACTGGATTTGTACCAACCATCACATAGTGATAGTGTCACACAGCTCAGGAGTGAGCCCTCTCAGTTCCTCTCAGCATCTTGTCTCCCACTCAGCTCCACAAGGAAGCCTACTTTGGTCCTTCAACTGACAGATTCTGTCAGGGCCTGAGCCTCGTTCATTATTGTGTCCTCTTATCAAGCAAGGATAATTGCAAGTATGAAACACAAAGGATTAAAAGAGGGACAGTATTAAAAGCCAAATCTCATGCTCCTTGATGGCTAGACCAGGGTTTGAAGCACATTCATTGTGACTTGCATTTTGACATCATTTTAAAAACACGTATTGATGTATAATATATGGGTTATGTGTCTGTGTGTATGTGTATTTGTATAGACACACATAAAAAAGTACAAGTATCACAGTACAGCTTGATGAATTTCATGAGGTGAACATATCCATATAACTAACATCCAGGTCAAGAACCAAAACATAACCAGCAACCAGAATCCTCCTTGTGCCTGCTTTTAACACTACCCTTTGCCCCACTCACCCCAACTCTGAAAGTACCTCCTCTCCTGACTTCTAATAGCTTAGATTAGTTTTGTGTTTCAGCATCTTCCTTACTGGGCCATAATAGATCAAACCACCTGAACTGTCCCTCCTGAGGTCTGCACTGTGGCTTGATTCCCTAGTGCTTGACCATACCAGTGAATCAGGAAGTGGGTGGGCACTCCAGCCAAGTGACAAAAGGGAACATCGGCAGAATGGGGGACAGCCTTTCTAAATGAACCTTGGGGAACAAGACCACAACAAGCCCAGACCCAGACAGTGCCAAGAAAGAAGTATGCTATGATGGTGTTTTCTTATAGTCCATTTTCTAAGCTTTCTCTCTTCCTTTTTTGTTTTTTTGTTTTGTTTTGTTTTGTTCTGGTTTTGGTTTTGGTTTGTAGACCATCTCAATTTTTGAGGAACGAGCCCACATCCTTTATATGTCCTTAGAAAAGCTAAAGTTTATCGATGATCCTGAAGTATACCTCCGAAGATCTGTCCTTATAAACAATTTGATGAAAAGGATCCATGGAGAAATTATCATGCAGAATAACTGGTGCTTCCCTGCCTGCTCTTTCAATGGCACCTCTGCCCAAGAGTGGTTTATGGCTCAAGACTGCCCTTACCGAAAACGACCACGGATGGCCAAAGAGGAATGTGAAAAGTTTCATGCCTGCTGCTTTTACCAAGAATGTGGTGGCCACTACCTAAATGTACCCCTTTCTGTCAATGCTAATGTTGGAAGTGCCTCCACTGCTGCCTCCTCTCCCTCCATCTCTTCTTCCTCCTCATCCTCCTCTTCCTCTCCCCCTTTGTCTTTACCAAGTTGTTCCCACCAGGTGGATTTCGATGTAGGCAGTGCACCTGTTTACAAGAGTGATGGCCAGATACCTGCCAATGAAATCTTTGTCACTAATGTCAGATCACTTGGTGTTCAGGAAAAGGCCAAATTAAATGAGGAGAAAGCAAATAATGACACCAACAGAGATGGTGGCCCCCTCAGCCATGAACCTGTGGGAAATGACCTTGCTTTTGAGTGCAAAGGCCAATTTTATGATTATTTTGAGACCGGATATAATGAAAGAAACAATGTAAATGAATCTTGGAAGAAGTCCTTACGGAAAAAGGAGGCTTCACCACCAAGTAACAAACTGTGCTGCAGCAAAGGAAGTAAAATATAAGCCATCTTCTCACCGAACTTTGAAGCATGCACAGCATGATCAGTTAGCTCTCATAAATTTTATTTTGAATGGATTTTGTACAACTGATAAAATTATGCCATGAACATGCCGTGTCGTTTTAACGCCTGGAGAGCAGATTGCATAAAACATCTGTATAGTAGGCATCAGCGAGCTTCTTATAAATGTGGTGATTTTTACCAAGGAAACGATTGACTTAATGCTTAAAAGTATATCATAGTTTTCTGACAGAAAAGACCAGTAGATTAGATTGGGGGGCAATGTGCCCTTGCAATATTTCCATTGCCCCCCAAGGAGCCTGTCACTAGCTAAGAAATTTCTACATGTTTGCCAATTAATTAGGGAGTTATTTGGTAAGCAAATCAGTATAACCAGCAAAGATACCTGCTTCTTCTATATGATATAATTTTGTTTTTAAATAAAAGACTGAAGACAGGGAGCTAGATGAAATGGCTTAATGGTGCTGTTAAGTATTTGTACCTAACAGTCTTGCGTGACAGATGAAAATAGGATGTAACATAATGAAACACACCTGTCTAGGGGTGGCAATCAACAGTCTTACACAGAGAGGGTATTCCCTGCAAGCTTCTGGCTTGCCTGTGATGGGTGATGAGGCTTTTAGAGAGGTGTTATACAGGGCGATTTTTGGTGCCTTACTTTATCTTAATTTTTGCCAATGTGAAAATTAAGGATAAATCAGAGTTACAGCAGGGATTTAACAAACAGGAAAAAAAAAAAAAAAAAAAGCACAGGGTGGATCAATATGGTTTGGAAACTGTTAACTTTGAACTATTGTGTTCAACTTTTGATTCGACATCTCTATTCTTCCTTTATTTTTGATGCCCAATTGCTTTTGGATTTGGCATTTTTTCAATAGGGATGGAGGAAATGAGAGAGCTGTTAGAAAGCAGCACGGGCTGCTCGAGCTTTTCTATGGCAACTGTCTGTTGCTGGGGTTTGGGTTTTCTGGGTTTTGGGTTGTTTTGTTTTGTTTTCTTGTCCAATGAAGTTCACGAACCAGTGGCATGCATTATACTTTTCTCTGTTTTGCATCATTTCACTTGTTTAGATTATAAAAGCATGTGGGTTTTTATATATGAACTTTGCTGTTGATTAAGAAGCACAATGTTATAAATGATGTGGTGATCATTAAGGTTTATCTTAAAGAATGTAAAGACTTTAGTTTTTTGAAAGTTATTTTGGAGAAATGGGACTTAATTTATAATAGTTACTATGTATTTGGTCTACATTTTCCAAATAATATCTTCAATTTGTACATTTGAAAAGTGCTCAGAGTGGCCCTCCTACCATCCTTCCTTCCACTCCAGCCAACTCTTCCTGCCATTCCAGTTTCCAGGTTTACTAATTGACTTGGACCTGTTTAAACAATACTTCACAGAAACCAAATGCCAAATGGAGGAAATAAGTAAACCCTCCCAGTTTCTCCAAGATAAAGCTTTTTTATTATTGCTATTAATATTAAATATAGGTCTCATTCATACAGTGTATGAGTAGGATCATTTGGACAATTGTCCACAAGGACCAATTTTTAAAACATTTTCTTGCGTTATAGCTAAATACTCTAGTAATGTTTTGTCCTTTATTTTCAACATTTGATAAACATTTGATGTTCAAAACTTAGCAAATAGATGCTTGTATATGAATGTGTTGTAATAAAGTGAGGTTTTCTTGATATATATTTATTAAAATGATAAAAATTCGTTAAGATTTTTAAAAATTTTAATGGCTATTGGCTATGTTTCTCTTTTCCATTATTCTCTCTCCTTTAAAAAACTCAAAACATCTAGGAACTGTAATGGATAGTGGCCACACAGGAGTTTTCTAAATTAAAGAGTATTTTAAAATGCCAATCTGACAGGTGTTTTAGAATGATCCTAGTTTGTAAGTTTAAGTTTCTGTTGATTAAGAAGCACAATATTAATAGATGATGTGGTGATCAATAAGGTTATGTCTGAAAGAATGTAAAGATTTTCCTTTCTGGAGTGTGTCTGAAAAAAATTGTATAGCATGAAGCCGTAAATACTGAATCTTAGCTGATTGCATTATGAAATGTCGAACTGTGAAGATGACCCATATGTAAACGGTTATAACAACTACAGATTATTGCTGGTAGCATTCCATACAATTGTGTATTAATGTTCTTAGGAGCTAATATTTGATAAAGGGGGAAAGCTAGTTAAAAACTAATTTGTCAAATGTAGCATTCTTATTACGAGTGTAATATCTCATGGAGATTTAAATATGAACGAAAAGATTTATCCTTCTGCTTTTTAAAGGCCCCAGCATTACTAGGTAGTGTTTTTCTTGATGGCCAAAGCTGTAAAATGACAAAGTTGATGATTTTCAGCAGCACTCACCTGAGCTGTGAGCGCCGGCACCTGTTCGGTAGAACCCACTAGAATCACTTCTCTGCAGGATAAGTGATGCCTTTGAATCCAGCAGAATAAAAATCTGTTCTTTTTAGTCATCGTCAAGTTTTTGTTTCCAGGATATTTCTAGCATCACAAAAAAATTGTCTTCACCAAAAACTAATTCCGAAACACCCATCCAAACTACAAAAATTCTCTTGTTAGTAGGTGAGAGTGCTAGGACTTCCTGTGTTCACCTCCCATGCACCCAGAATTGTCTTTTATGCATGAGATATTCCAGTAGATTTTCCTAGAGTGGCCAGGACACCCTTCATAGTAAGTTAAATCCCTTAGCTGGATTCTATAGTTTTATCTTGAGCAACTTGGAAAAGCTAAGACATCCTCCACCCACACTGCTGTCTACCCGCCTGGAAGCAGCACCTTCTCTCATTGCTGTGCTGTGCTTTAAGGAAAACCTGATATGACAGAATCAAGACTATTAAAAGATAAATGAAGGGAAACCTTCATTTAAGAAAGTGGCCTTGCTCCCCAAGAGTGCCTTTAATTGCTATTCCCCTAGGCATCTGGGTGCATATCATTAATGAAATCATTAACCTTTGTCTCTGGTCCTTCCTTTCTAAAAATGGCAGATTATAGAAGGTGGTCTGGCAAAGGGATTTTCAAAGGGCAAAAGTCTCATCATCATCTTTCCACTCAAAATCCTATTATTCTATACTTCACTTTGCAGGGGTCCTAGGGACAGGATTGCAGGGACAGGGGACATGGGAGGAAGAGAGAAAAATTCAAAACCAGCAGATGCCACTATCTGGCAATGAATTGAGAATTAGGGTAAAGCATCTTTGGCATGATCTTTTATTAAGACAACAAAAATGTTAGAACATTTTACATGCTACTTTGTTAAATGGTGCAGCAAGTGAATGAAAGTATTTATTTTTAGAGCTCACAGTTAACTCCATCGAGACATGGCTATCCATCCCTCCAGTTATGAACTTGTATTACAGCTCCACTTGGTGACTTCCTTTCTGTGTATCAGGAGCAGAGCAGAGGACAACTTGTAGAAGACATGACCATTAAGAGACATGAACTTCACAACAAATATAAGACAAGGATTTCTATGTGATGCAGCTAGGTTTTTATATCCTTCTAACAAATGGTGAGCAGGAGACTTTTTTTTGGAAATAATTAGTTGTGAAATTCCATTTTTCTGACAGCCCCTTACATTTGAAGTTATTTCATTTGTAGTTAAGGTTATCACACCCCTGCCAATTTTGCTAGATCTTTTCAGAGACAAGCATTCAGCATGGCATTAGTAATGGTGGTTTAAACTAGATGCAGAACTGTCCCATGAAGAGAAGAATGATATCAGTATTTAAATAATAAAAGAAGAGACAATGTATGGTTTGTAGTGATTCATTTTAAGATTGCTGTGTTTTGATTCTGTGGTTTAAAATAAATGCATTAAGGATCTTTTAAGTTACTACAAGATGCCTCTGTTGCTTTCTTAGCTATAGTGCCTAAGCAAGGTATATTCTCTTGACATGGCTAAAACATCTCAATTTTATGTGATACAGCTACACGACCAGGGGTGAAAGAGTTACTAGTTTGGAGATTATTTCCCAGCCCTGGGTACCTGCCATATTTGAGCTGGGAGAACTCACTTAGGAAAAGCACTTGCAAAGATGTAAGTTATGAACACTTGAATCTCGCATCCTGCCATAAAGTGCATCAGCAAGTGAGTTTAATAAAACATGCTGTTTAAAATAGTCTGTAATTTCCTGTTTCTGCATTTCCCTTCAGTATCTGTGACAGGCTGAAGAACGATGACTAAACGAAGGGAATTTACACAAGCTAGTCTGGTGGTGTTTGCAAACCATCGCCATGAGCTTCATCTTCTTTGGTAAACAATCCACTGGTGGGCTGTCTATGGTTGGTTTCTTTTCCTTGTTGTTGATCCAATTTGTTCATTTTGAAAATGCAAACTACTTATTCACAGCGTGCAAACACCTGCTTTTGACCACAATGAAACTGATAGAATGTATGGGGATGTATTAGTGGTTTCTCATGAAATTTCTTATATTTCTCAACCCCATTTTTATGACTCTTCTCTTGATTTAAAAATATAAAAATGTGATAAAATCTTGTTGGGAGGACCTACATGTAAAAGAACTTGCAGAGATGTAAGTTATGATCTTGCTTTCTGCCAAGATCTCCAAGACAATAGGCAAATATCAGAATTTTGGGAGAAAGGGATCTAACATACCTTAGTCTTGTGCTGCACAGACCAGCCTGGCCTTCAGCAGGCATTACCTCTATCCAGATCTTTCAATGGAAGCAGCTGAGTCCAGGCATCAGGCATGTGATTCTCCACTGCCTCCTCTGGTCAGTACACACGTGCTTCAGATACCCTCTAAAGTGACTGCAATGAACTAAGCTCAGATGTGGTAAGACCCTGGTATCCTCTCAATCAAGAGATGAGTAGATCTCTCTGAAATATACTTGGCACAGCACGCAGATATCTATACCATCTTCAAAACTCACAACATCCCTGTGTGCACAATAAGGAAAAGATCAAGAATGACAGGCTATGCAAGGGATTTAGGCAAAAGGTTAGGGAGTTGATGTCTGGTCCAGTATGCTGAAGGAAGTCTGAAAAATACAGTGCTCCCCGTACACTGCGGAGTGAATACACTCTCTTTAAGGAAAAGTCTAAAGACTGCAAGAGAAAGAAGACAGAATTTTTTTGTTTCCTCGTCAAACCTCTTTAGGAAAACAGAAAAAAACATTTCAGGGACTAAAGGATTGTTTTAAATGTTTTTGCAGGAAGAGAGATATGGCTTGTCTGCCCTTTCTTGATCTGGGAGGGGCTCTCCTTGTTCTCCATGTCCTTAGATGCTGTGCTTTTCAATAAACCCACCAAACTGTATATGTGAACAGGTATGGTCATTAGCCCAAGGAATCTCTCTCCTGTTCAGTTTAGGCACAGAGGTTGTGGGTTTCTCACAAGACTGGAGTATAGCAGAGGGTTAAGAGTAGGGAGTTTGGAGTTAGACTGCCTGGATGAAAATCTCAGCTCTGCCAGGGTAGCTGTGCAAGCTTGGCCTTGGCCAACAAGCCACTTTACTTCCTAGTGCCTCAGTTTACTCATCTGTAAAATGGAGCAGCACACACTATCCACCTCACAATTGTCAGGATTAAAGGTTTTAATATCAGGGAAGTGACTCAACATTTCCTGGGTGTACATTATGGGTTTGCAACGAACACGCCTCCATGACTCCTCCATTACTGTCCTTGAATACCCTGCAGGTGGAATCCAACTGTGCCAGATCCTCCTTTTGGTGGAAAGTATTCAGCCTCTTTGGTTCTGTACAGCAAGCTTGAAGTTAAACAGGGGGATGGTATGAAACCTGGGGTCCCAGGGCCCTTAGCTATGAAAATAGTCATGGTGTCCTTGAGATATGTTTAGTATTTAAAATACCTTATTGCAAATCATAAAATCTTCTGAAAGTGGTTGCACAGGCTAACCCCACATCAGATTTCCTTACCTTTGGCTGGAATTAAATCAGCTCCAAGCTATCACAAACTGAGAAGAAACTCTGACTGGGAAAATGAAGGCATTATCCTTAATAAATACACTTTGTTTGTCAGAATCTTTCAGAACATTCGCTATGTGAGGGGAATAAGAGGTGTCCCTTACAAATGGAAAGATTGAAAACCACAAACCTCTGACTCATCTCCAGGATTTGCCAAAGTTCAAGTTTATTCAGTTGTTGTATCGAATAATTTTCTTAAACCTAGTTTTTACTCTGAAAAAGTACAGTATTAAGTTAGGGAAAAAAGGGGGTGGCAGGCGTGGCAGCTCATGCCTGCCAGTAATCCCAGCACTTTGGGAGGCCAAGGTGGTTGGATCACTTGGGTTAAGAGTTCAAGACCAGCCTGGTCAACACGGTGAAACCCCGTGTCTACTAAAAATACTAAAGTTAGCTGGGTATGTGTGGTGGTGGGGGGCGCCCTTTAATCTCAGCTATTTGGGAGGCCAAGGTAGGAGAAGTACTTGAACCTGGGAGGCAGAGGTTGCAGTGAGCCTAGATTGATCCACTGTACTCCAACCTGGATGAGGAAGTAACAGTCTGTCTCAAAAAAAAAAAAAAAAAAAAAAAAAAAAGTTGGGGGGTGGGCAGGGGAGGTAATTTAGACTAAACGCTATTCCTTGTGCTCCTAAACCTGATAATTTTGGAGGCCAAAGCAGAATTTTCTGGATAACCATAACCAAGGACACAGCCTATTATAAAATAACTGGGATACAGTTTCCATGTATAAGGTCAACTAGAGGTTGGTTATCCCTATTTCAAACTCTCATCCCTTCTGTTTTGCCATTAAACTCAGAAATCTACTGATAATTTCAAAATAGAATTCCATTTACAAAATTACATTCCATCTCTCTATTTTTGAAGAGTATGTATTTTTCCATAAGGTGAGGTTCACTTGTAGTAGGCTTGCTGATGGGTAGGTCCTGAAATGAGAACAAAACTGAACCATATGGCTTGAGAATGAGAAATGGACAACAGAGTATAATGAGAGCAAATGCAGTGTTGTATCATGGGGGTCCCAGGACTTCTCTGCAAGAGGCTCCCCTCCTATTTGACTGGACCAGGATCTCATGATTGGCAACATTAGTTGCCATCTGAGCCAGCTGAGAGAGGCAGTGGGAAGCCAGGACATCTCAGCCTGCCCAGGGTGGTCTAGGCTGGCCATCTCTAAACCTCTGTCCTCTCAGAGTTTGGAAAACCAGCAGCTGGAGTAGATATTTTTATTTTCCAATCAGTAGGATTTTAACCAGTTAAGATGACCAATTAGAATTCTCAACCGGCCCAATCTTGACCTAGCTGGTTTTAGGCAAGATGACCTAATGCACAAGGGACATCTCTATCTAGAGATGGTATTTGTCCCTGCACAGAAAGAACTCTTAAAGAAATTCTGAGGCCATTTATCCATCTGGGTGTTTTAAGTGATGAATAAAGAAATACATACTAGGAAGAATCCTGGGGTGGAATTTGTGTGACTTAATTGATTTCTAACTCTTATTCTTATTATAGATCCAACAAAGCTTAACTCAATCTTTTAAAAATGTCCTGTTAGGCCAGGCGCGATGGTGCACCCCTTAATCCCAGCAACTTTGGGAGGCCAAGGCAGGAGGATCACTTGAATCCAGGAGGTGGAGGTTGCAGTGAGCCTGCAGTCCCAGCCGCTCTGGAGGCTGAGGCATGAGAATCGCTTGAACCCCAGAGGCAGAGGTTGCAGTGAGCTGAGATTGTGCCACTGCACTATAGCCTGGGTGACAGAGCAAAGAGCAAGATCTGTCAAAAAAAAAAAAGAAGAAGAAGAAGAAGAAAGAGAGAGAGAGAAAGAAAAGAAAGAAGAAAGAGAAAGAGAAAGAAGAAAGGAAAGAAAGAAAGAAAGAAAGAAAGAAAGAAAGAAAGAGAAAGAAAGAAAGGAAGAAAGAAAGAAAGAAGAAAGAAAGAAAGAAAGAAAAGAAAGAAAGAAAGAAAGAAAGAAAGAAAGAAAGAAAGAAAGAAAGAAAGAAAGAAAGAAAGAAAAAGAGAGGGAAAGAAAGAGAGAAAGAAGAAAAGGAAAAAGAAATCCTAAGTCTTCATTTATTTGCTTAGAGTCAATCTGTTGTATTGATTTCTGGTCAAATGACTGCTGTTTCTTAACCACAAGATTATAACCAACTTAGTGGTGAGAACTAGATTAGGAGTTAGGAGACAGATTCTTGCCCAGGTCTGCCACCCAGTAGCGGTCTAACCATGAACAAGCCCCTTCACTTCTCTGGATCTTGATTTTCCATCTGTCAAATGATGAGGCTGGATTCAAAGGACCTCTAAAAGATTGTTCCCTTCTGACTCTCTCTTCTGATTCTAACAATTCCTGATTCTAACAATCAGGGATCTTTCTGAGGATGTTCACTTGAGTTTTCTGCATGTCACCCTTTCCTTTCCTTCCCCAGAATGCCTTTTTTCCCTCCCAGTGAAACTGAGAAATGGCTTCTGGATCTTTCTTTAAGAATACATCTCTGAGTTTTCCTGTCCCAAATAACTGTTTTCTGCATATGGCAGCTAATCTATTGTCTTCTGAAAATATACATTCCTCCAGATAGGCCATGCTCTCCCATTCTCACTGCAGTTCCTCTGCCCCCGCCTCCTTTAGCCGATTAGCTCCACACACCCGGAGCCAGCCAGGCACAACGTGACTCCCCCTGGCACAAGATTGTCCTCGCCTGCAAGCAACCAGCCTGCCTGCACCATGCAGGCGGGAGATCCGTGAACCGTCTTCTCTCTCATTCTTATGCGTAATAAAATAGCGGACTTTCCCCCTTCTTTTTATGAAGACAGTTCTTGCAGCTGTGACTATAACTGTTTTTTTTTGTTTTTTTTTTTTTAAATACCAGCCAAGATTATGGTCCCATAACCCAATTAGTGTCATTTGGTTGTGGTCCAAGGGCTTCCCCTGCACGAGTTTTAATTTGGGGATCCCCGGAGGCTGCACTCCACATCTGTAGCCGGCCTGTTCTTCCTCTCCCCTTATTTGCTCGAGGTTTATGGGAGGATTAGCTGTGTGGTCTGGGAGGCGGCTGCTTCCCTTTCATCCTCACGGCTCTGGAGCCGCCGAGCAGCCTTTTACTTTTCATCAAGCCCTGGCACCTGGAGGGCGGGCAGCCCGGGCGACTGGAATGAATCAGAGGATGCCCTGCAGGCCCCGGGGGGCGCGGCCCTGCAAGCAATGGGGAGGGGAGGACTGGGGAAAGGCTGCTTATTGGGCGGCTCAGCACCCGGCCAAGCTGGGCAGTGCTGGGACGGCGAGGGGGTGGTGAGGAGGGCGACCGCAGTGTGAGGTGCCCTCGCTCCCCGCCCCCACTCCCTGACTGGCGAGGGCTGGCAAGGGCTCCGGGCGCTCATTGTGCAGGCAGCTGGCACCAGCTGGGAAGGGGAATTAGCATAACAAAGAGCCGGAGCGAGCGCGGCGCGGCCCGGCGGGGGCTCTACCGAGCGCCTGGGGCTTGGAGGAGCCGCGCTGTCAGCGGCTCTGGTGCTCGGGCCGCCTGGCCTGAGACCCTCGGAGCGGCGGGGCCCGGCCCCCAGCGCGCGCGCTCTGTCTGGGTTCCGGCCCCAGGACTCGCCCGGAGAATGCAGTGGGTGTGGGTGTGTCCGGGACAGCGTGAATGGGCGTCGGGGTGTGTGTTCGGGTGAGTGTGGGTGCCCGTGTGTCTGAGCGTGCGTGTAACCGTGTGGAATGGGCGTGGGAATGCGGGTATGAAGGGGTCACCTCCACACGGGTGGGGACCCGCCAGCCCTCTTCCCTCCCACCCCAGGAAGGCCTCTTTGTTTATTTTTTTTCCCCGAGACCGCGGTCGTTCTTCTTTAGTCACCAGTTCTGAATCCTGACTGCACCTCGGAGCCCCCTTCGGGAGCTTTTACAAAACCCTCAGGCCTGAACCCTACCCCCACGCGGCTCGCGATGAATTGGACTCTGCTGAGGTTCCCAGCGAATGTTTCTTCAAATGTCCGCGTGGATTCCGACATACGGCGGGCGTGGTTGGAGACTGCCGGGTACCCCCTCCCACCGTCCCCAGCCCCGCTGCCGACCCTGGACGCCAGCGAGCGCCAAGGAGACCGGGGCCGGCTGGCCGTCGGGTTTAGGGTGAAGGATGAACTCGAAGCTTATCCTTCGCCTTCACTGGTTGAGGGTCAAGTGCACATTCCCCCGACAGTAGCGCTGGGTCTTAGGCTACCGACTGGGCAACTTCACCTCCATTATTGCATCTAAGCCTTACAGTAGCCCCGTGGGAAAAAAGCTGTCGTGAAATGAAGCTTAGTTGAGTGTCACAAAAGGTCACAAAGCTAAGTATTCGGCCCACCGAACTGGAGTCCAGGGCTGTGGGACTCCAAAGTCCACGTTCTTTCCACTGTAATATTTAAAAATAAAAATTAAACAACTAAATCAAAAACCACCGGTGCTTTTCAAGTGTTGCCAAGACCTCAAGCTGACCAGGTCCCTGGAAAAACCCTGGGAGGACTGTGAGATAGGCGGGGTTAGGGTGTAGCAAGACTCCTGACCCCAGAAGGCAGATACGGCCTAGACGACGTCGCTAGAAAATGCCAGGGGCATCTTCTCTCCAGCAACCTTCTACACCGCCTTCCACCTGGGTAGTCTCCCTTCTAGTCGCGGCCCTTCCAGATTCCAGTTCCCCACCTCCTCCCTACAGGAAGGAAATGTGACAGCACAAGCCGTTCTCCGTCACCCAGGAGCTGTCAGCAGCTGTGCAGCGCGGGGCGGGGTGGAGAGGGAGCGGGAGAGAGCGCCGCGGTCAGAGACTCGGGGACCCAGGGACCCGGAGACCGGGGAGGTGCACCTCCGCGTTCCGGGCCTCGCGCCTGGGCTTCGCCTCGCTGCACCGCGCCTGCTTGCTCCTAGCGGGAGCCCAGAGTCTCCGAATCTCCTCAACAGCTTCGCGACAGGAGTCTCTTGCCTCAGCTGCCTGAGCAGCCCTCCTGGAGAGGGAGGAGAGGAGGATGAAATAAGCTCTGGGCTCTGCTAGCCCCAGACTCCCCCATTACCCAGAGGTGTGGGTTTCCACAGTGCAGGCTCCAACCAGCGCCTTAGCATCACCAAGCTCCAGAGGGCCCTGGGCTTCTGAGGCCACCCAGGCCCACCTACCCTTCTCACAGCAGGGGAGATAAAGGTCCAGGGAGATGAAGTGACTGGAGGTTTCACGGCCTCCTGACTGCCTGCTCAGCTTTACTCTGGCTGCATCAGACCCTTTAACAGGCACCTGTCCCTGCTTACTTACCGGGGACGTTTTCTACAGAGAGAACCTCAGTGCTGGGAAAAGGAGCAACTATAGGCTTACAGGCAGCATCTGCCCACAAGGTGCTCTGGAGAGAGGGAGAAGTTGGAAATCTTGGGCCCCCAGCCTGAGCACTACCCAGTTTGAGTTTCTGGGACCTGATGGGGCTGGTGGTGGCTGCTGCTGTTATTATTAAGAGTTCAGAATTCTCGTAGGTTCTAACAACTGTGTTCTTTCTCAATAAATGGTTTCTTAATAATCGTTTTAATTAGCAAAAAGGCTGTCTTATTAAAGCTAATTAAAGGCAATTTGGGAACTTTGTTTTCATACAATCATAAAATTAGAGAAACAAGAGGCAGGAGAAATGGGAAAAGTCTCAGCTTTTCTGCAGAGGGGGCAGGGAGGAGTTGGGGAGACCCTACCTCCAAGCCAGGCATGCAGAATGCCAGTGCCCAGGGGGTGGACTGGAGCTCCTAGCCTTGGGTGTGGCCTCAGGCAGTGCTAGGGACCAACTGCAGGAAAGGATACTCTGTTCACATCCTCCAACTGGAATCTCAGAGTCACCTGAACTCCTCCCTCTGCTCTCACACAATTAGTCAATGATTTCCCTCTAGTTATCTTTACATGGAAAAAGAAGGTGCTACCATTGCACCTCTGCCATTGTACCTGGCAGCCACAACCTAGGTGGTTTAGCATCCCTCAGGTGCCTTAGCATCACCAAGCTCCACAGGGGCCCAGGTTTCTGAGCACTCAGGCTTATCTACCCTTCTCACAGCAAGGGAGATTAAGGTCCCCGGAGGTGAAGTCCAGAGCCTCAGCCCTGCCCAGGGCGCCCCTAAGTTCCCCAGCATTTCCATTCCATCCATTCTGTAGCTGATCATCCTAAATCACCAGGCAAATAGGAGCAGTTTACCTCCCAGGTTTGACTTTCAGTGCCCTCCAGACCTCAGCCTAGGCTATATGCCCAGCCCCACCTTCTGCTCCCTGGGGGGAACCTTCTGCTCCAGCCACGTCTGTCCTCTCAATGTCCTCTCCTGCTGACCTGCAACTTTTCACCTCCCAGCCTTCACTCCAGCTTTTCCCTTAGCCTGGGATAACCTCTCCATGCTCCCACTTATACAAAGAGTAACTTGCCTTCAAGGCCAATTCAAGGTCCACATTTTGTGTGAAGCCTGCCAGGGCTACTATAGTTCTGTTCTGTGATACATAAAATGTAATACCCCCCCCCCCCCCAGAATTACTTTTCAACTTGAATCATAGTTTTTGGGGACATTTTTTTTTGGAAGGCATTATAAAGTAGAAATTAAACATAGGCTTTGGAATCAGAGAGCTTAGTTACAACCCTGGCTTCCTATGACTTTGTGACCTTGAGTAAATGTCTTGACTTCTCTAAGCGCAGTCTTCTTCATGAGCAAAATGTGGCTAACGATACCCATAGCTAAGTTATTGGGATGGTGTATGTAAGTCACTTTACATAATGCCAAACACACAGTATGAATAGCTCTAAGATCCTTGTCCTTGTTGATGTGGGGGAATAGTTTAGGGTGACAATTTCTTGTTGTATGAGCAAGTCCTCCAGATAAAGAGAGCACCCAGTCAAAGGATAGATTCCATGGCTATCTGAACTTCCACCGCACACATCCCTAGGGGTTCTAGTGCCTCAGTACACATACCCCTATTCCTTCTCTCCAGGGACCCTTCCAAATCCTAGGAAGGGGCTCTTCCCTCGGGTCCATGGGATAGTGGTTTATGGGCGCATACTTACTGTAAGTGTCTAGTGTCAGAACTCTACACAAGAAAGACACTAAACAGGGGGTTAGCTCCTTACCTTCTTGTTTTAAGTTTCCCAGTCTCCATCCTCAGTAGGCCTCCCTGTAAATAACCCATTCTGGCAGGAACTAACAGTCTATAAGGGTTTTCCAGTAAATTCTACCATAACACCAAGAATTCTTGCCTGTCCTTAAAAATGCAGCTTTGTGCATACATAGCTTTTTTTGTACAGCAGGTTTTGTCCCTCTCCTTAGCTGTTGCTTAGGCCATGGGACAGTGGGTGGCCATGAATCTGCAGGGGGCTCCCCTTCTGCCCTCCCCTGAACATCCTCTGGATGAAACAACCATGGCAAAACTGACCTTGGACGAAGAGTAGTGAGCCCATGCGTGAAATACTAGTGTTTAGCCGCCTAGTCTCAAAGCAACTGTTTAAATAGGGGCCTCAGCCATGCTAATAGCTGTTATCATAGGACCTTACATCTATTAATGTCTCCTCAGAAGGAAATGCAAACCTATGACATGCTGATTGTGATAAGCAGCACACTTTCACCTACGAGGGACTATAATCGAAGCAGAAGTGCCTCACAAGTGACCTAGTAGTCCCCCGCACATCAGGCACCATAGTATCTTTTCTCTATCATAGGTAAGAAAGGGACTTATTTCCCATCCTGGAGCATCAGTGGCTGTGTCAGCCCCACCACAGCTTCCGATGTGACTGGAGCTACACTGACACGTATGATTAAAGCTCCACGTTATACCACAGTGGCTGCGTTTTCAAGGAGATGGAGGAAACCTCACAGGACCCCTGGGGCAGGACACAACACTGCTCCTCAGAACATTCCTTTTAAAAAAGTTGTCATGAAATCCAATTAACCAGCTGGAAGGCCATCGTGGGCAGGCCTCCTCGGGGTTAATAAATAATAGAATATGCCCTACATTGGAAGGGGAATCTCTCTTTTCTAAGCTTGCAGGCTGTGACAAGGGCTCCTGGCAGGAATAAACATGAACTACCACCACGTTCTGGTCCCTAAAACTTCGGTGAGTCCAGCAGTGAAGGTCCCCTAGACAGATGCCCAGGGGATACCCTAGGGGTACCTTCCTCCTCCCCTGCACCATAAGCCACAAATTTATCAACCCAGCCCCAGGTGTGAGGGAATGAGGGGCCCTGTCTTGAGAGAACAGAGCATTAAAATGTGGTCAGGAGCTTTAGTTCTAGCTCCAGGTCAGTCTCATTCTCAGGCAAGCTGTTCAGAGGCTCCTGTTCGCAGCTGAACAAGACTGATGGTAGAGAAGAGTTCAAGATGGGCACAGCAGGTCCTCTCTCACTGGTCCCCTCTCTGTGGCTGATCCCCCGTGGGGAACTCTGTGCTTTTGTTAGACCAGCACTGCTCAATAAAAATATAATGCGAATCATGAATGTCATTTTCAATTTTCTAGTAGTCACATTAAAAAAAAAAAAAGTTCATTTCAAAAAAAATGGTGACATTAATTTTAACAATGAAGGCTGGGTGTGGTGGCTCACACCTGTAATCCCAGCACTTTGGGAGGCCGAGGCTGGAGAATCACTTGAGACCCGGAGTTCGAGACCAAACTGGGAAACAGGGAGACCTTGTCTCTACTAAAGATTAAAACTTAGCCAGGTGTGGTATTGCACGTCTGTTAGTTCCAGCAACTCAAGGAGGCTAAGCAGGGAGGATCATTTCAGCCCAGGAGGTCGAGGCTGCAGTGAGCTATGATTGTGCCACTGCACTTCAGCCAGGGCAACAGAGTGAGACTCTGTCTCAATTTAAAAAGAATTTAAAAAAATTTTTTTTTAATAGAAGGTCTCGCTATGTTGCCCAGGCTGGTCTTGGACTTCTGGACTCAAGCAATCCTCTCGCCTCAGCCTCCCAAAGTGCTGGAATTACAGGCATGAGCCACCATACCCAGTCCCTTAATTTTGACAAAATAAAAAACAGTTTTAAATTATAAAACATTTTAATAATATATTTTATTTAACCCAAATATATATAAATGATTGTCATTTCAACATGTAATCAATATAAACATTTTGAATGAGATATTTTACATTCTTTTTTGTCTTGTGCTAAGTCTGAAACCTGGGGTCTAGTTTACAATGACAACACATATCAATTAGGACAAGACACATTTCAGTGCTCAATAGCCACATACGGCTAGTGGCTACCATATCGGACAAGTCAAGGCCTGGATCTCCGTGATCCCTTGTACAGGGAATCATGCAGCCCCCATCTGGCTCACAACCACATCCCCTCTCCTCTGTGCCCTCTGGGCACCATGTTCTTGCTTCTTGGGGACCCTTAGCCCATCTCCCTAGTTCAAGACTTTGGAAGGACTGGGAAAGACAATGGAAGCTGCCATCACTCCCAGAGACTGCTCAGTGAAAACTCCCCGACACCAGAGGGTCAACATTTTGGGGCTGGCTGGCTCTGGTCTACACCTTCCAGCGTCATCCCCACAGCCCAGGGAGGGTTGTGTGGGGCTATCCTAGAGTGGCAGAGCCAAAGACTGGGCAGGCAGGTTGGGGGAGAGGAGGAGTTGCAGACAGTAGCTTCAGTAGTTCCTGGAGTGGTGAGGGCTTTAGTTAGAAGCAGATTGAGGAGCCTTTAATCCTCTCTGTTACCAGAGAGGAAAATATGGGTGGCAAGTAAAGTCTTGTCAGGGAAAATACTGGCAGGAAGGTGAGCCACATGCCCGAGTAATCGCCGACTCCACTGCTCTCCTTTGATGTAGCACCTCGGTGCCATGCAGGCCAGGCCAGGCCTGTGACAGACAGGCCCTTCCTGGGCGATTGCGATTGTGTGTGTATGTGTGTGAGTGTGTATCCTGGCTCCTTCTCAAGCTGCAGATGCCTGTCTCTGCATGCCCTCAATCTGACAGCATCCCAAGGGGAATGAGTCCTAGGTTCATGTTTTCTGAACCTCACATTTAGATGTGTGGCCTGAGAAATTAGGAGTGTCATGGAGTGGACGACAGGCTGGTACAGATGACACTGTACTCACCATGCCCGTCCTACCTCCCTGAGTGCTCTCTGCTACCTTGTGGAATAGCAGTGGATGCATGAGCATGTGACCTCTCCAGACAGTGGGCAGGCTCGGTCAGCATGCTGAGTAGAAGAGGGCACTGCAGAGAACAAAGAGCTCCAGTGGAAGTGCTGTTTATGGGCCTGGAGCAGTGGAACAGGATGAAGCCTCAGTGAGGTCCCATGGAGGGGAGAGAGTCACCCATTTGTAAGAGACAACATTCCTGGGGTCCAGTTCTCAGGCCCTTGTGCATTACCAGGAACTCTGCCAGCTCTAGCCTGATGTTGCCACCATCCCTCAGGCTTTAGAAAGGGGAAAGGGAGCTGGCTGATTGATCACTATTATAATATAAAACACTTTACAGTTTACAAAAAACTTTCACCTCCCTTACGGTGTAATTCTCCCAACAATTCTATAGTGTTGGCAGGACAGGTATCGTTATCCTTATTTTATAGGTGAGAAAACTGTGGCTCAATGAAGGGAAACGCTTTCAAGGGGCAGAGCCAAGATCAGTAGGCAGGCTTTTCCATAGAGCTCTCCAGAATCATTGCTCAAGCTGCCCTTAGAGCAGGGCTCTTATAATTTGGGGGTCATAGATCCCTTTGGGAGTCTGATCAAAAAAAAAAAAAAAAGCTTTGAATCCTCTTACTGAATAATGGACTTTAAACAGTCCATGATCCCCTTGAAATTTTACAGAAAACATTGTCTGTACAGTTTTTAGGGGGAGGGACTGGGGATGAATGAAAAAGATCAGATTTTTTTTTTAAAGAGTCTTGCTCTGTTGCCCAGGCTGGAGTGCAGTGGCACGATCTCAGCTTACCACAGCCTCTGCTTCCTGGGTTCAAGTGATTCTTCTGTCTCAGTCTCCCAAGTAGCTGGGATCACAGGTATGCGCTGCCATGCCTGGCTAATTTTTATATTCTTAGTAGGGACGGGATTTCGCCATGTTGGCCAGGCTGGTCTCAAACTCCTGACCTCAAGCAGTCCAACTGCCTCACCCTTCCAAAGTGCTGGGATTACAGGTGTGTGCCACTGCACCTGGCCAAATATCAGATTTTTCTTTTTTTCTGGTTGGAGTCTTACTTTGTTGCCCAGGCTGGAGTGCAGTGGAGTGATCTCAGCTCACTGCAACCTCTGCCTCCTGGATTCAAGCAATTCTCCTGCCACAGCCTCCCAAGTAGCTGGGACTACAGGCGCACACTGCCAGTCCCGGCTAATTTTTTTTTTTTTTTTTTTTGTATTTTAGTAGAGACGGGATTTCACCATTTTGCCCAGGCTGGTCTCGAACTCCTGAGCTCAGGCAATCTGCCCACCTTTGCCTCCCAAAGTGTTAGGATTACAGGCGTGAGCCCCCTCACCTGGCCCAAAGATCAGATTGTTAAGGGAGTCTATGATACCCAAAAGGTTAAGAATTTGTGATCTAGACCAACCTCTTCATTTGACAGATGAGGTAAATGAAGCCCAAAGATGGCCAGTGATTTGCCCAGGACTGCACTAGCCTCAGAGCAAAAGTGGGACTTGAAATCTGAGTCGGTCTGCCCTTTCACTATATACCAATTATAATGAGGTTTACAGATGCCTGAGCTGCTCCTGGCTCCAGGGAGCCCCGGCTTGGGAAACACCAAGCCCCTACACAATGAGATCCAGATTAAGAATGAATGTGTCATCCCAGCTCCACCTCTAGCCAGCTGCACAACTATCCTGCACTCTCTACACATCATTTTACCTTCCAGAGTAGCATTTTACCTTCCAGAGAGAAGCACCCCCTGACCTCCCTACCTCTGAGGAACAGTGTGAAGCAAGGACATGAAATGTGATGGAGCTCCAGAGATGGGGCAGGGAAGGGGAAGAAGAGGGAAGAACAGAAGAGAGCAAGTGGGTGTTCAAAGAGGCTGGGGCTGGGCAACAGATAGATGGGATGGTTTTGTTTTATGCAGCCGTTTCATCCTTTGGGGCTAAATTTCCCCATCCCTCACACTGTAGGTAACAGGTCTCCTTAAACTTTGCCCTTGCATCCTCTTAATTGATCAGGGTCCTTCTTTGTAAAACAAAGCAAATATAAAAACCTGGAATCCCCCCATCTGGTTTAAGCATGAAGTAAGGATATGGAGAGGACTGAAAAACAGACTTGAGTCTGAGATTCCAGGATGACTCCAAGAGCCACACTGCAGATCTGGCTGCCAGGGGAGCTGCTGCCTCCGTCAGGAGCAGGAAGCTGCCAGTTCTTACCCACTCTGTACCTGCTGTGATCTGGTGCCAGCAAAAAGGGAGGACCCCTTTCTGCCATGTCCCTGTGCCTGGGTAACTCTGTTCAGAGACAAAGATTGACTCAGATTGATGTGACTAGCACCCCTAGCAGCAATGGAAATGAAAAAATAAGGGCAGTTTTCTTTTGTTTTAGTTTTCGTTGGAAAGGTAGGATGCGTCCTTGAAAAACTATCAAAATATCAAGAGGGTATTGAAAACATTTGGGCAGCCATGAATATGTCTATGATAGTGCCCTTTTTGATGCTGGGGACATAGTCCCAGGAGACTTGCTCTGACAACTATATTTTGAGGTCTCTCATTTTAACTTAATTTTGTTTTTGTTTTTTGTTTTTTTGTTTTTTTGTTTTTTTTTTTTGAGACAGTGTCTCACTCTGTCGCCCAGGCTGGAGTGCAGTGGTGTGATCACGGCTCACTGCAGCCTGGACCTCCTAGGCTCAAGCGATCCTCCCACCTCAGCCTCCAGAGTAGCTGGGGCTACAGGCATATCCACCACACCTGGCTAATTTTTAAAGTTTCTTTGTAGAGATGGGGTTTCACCATGTTACCCAGGCTGATTTCAAACTCCCAGTCTCAAGGGATCCTCCTGCCTCAGCCCCCTAAAGTGCTGGGATTACAGGCATAAGCCCCCACACCTGGCCTAATTTCAACACATTTTTAAAAAATTCATGTGACTTCTGTATTATATGTGTATATATCTCTTATCATCTATCTAGAAATATATATATAGATACACACATATACTATTTATAAGCACACATTGTATACATACATGTTTTATTTACCATAATAATCATGTTTCTCTAAAAATCAAGTAGAATTGGGGTGTTGAGGAGAATATGTGAAGCTAATCCTTCAGTTTCTCATAACCCTCAGCTACACACACACACAGGCCCTTAAAGATCTTAGAAGGGAGGGAGGCTAAATGTCCTGGTTTATCTGGAACAGGCCTGGTTTATGCCTATGGGCCCAGCATAATGATTAATAACACACCTGCCCTCTCCAAAGTCTTCATTTAAATGATAAATTATATAGTCATCTTAATCTTGGAGGACATCTGACAGTCCCTGGCTTCTGGGATGTGCTGACAGAAATGTCATTGCAACCTGACCCAGCCAGCCCTTGGGGAAAACCAGGTGGTCAACTGATTTGTCTTTATTCTCCTATTTTGAGAGAGGTCAGACCTCCAGGCCCTACCTCACCACACCCAGCCAGTTGAACTGAGACCTCTGGGGACATGGGCTCCTAAGTCCTGTACCCTAAGAATCGAGAATGCATCATCACAGATGCTCACACACAGGCTATGGTCCTAGCCAAGCCACGGTCATCTTACTGCTCAAACCTTCCCTCCTCTAGGAACTACCCCTAACCCTGATCCACTGTAAACATAAGTCCTTTAGCATATGATGTCTCCACATTGCATAAAACTCACTGAACCTGCTTACATGCCAATTCTGTATGAGTCTGATTATTGTTTCATTTACTACAGTCCTGCCTTTCTCACCAGACTAGGGATCCCAGGGTTAGGGGCTATCTACTAGGTATCCCCAAGTGCAGGATTGAGTTCTTCCCCCATCAGACCAGGGATCTTTAATGGCAGGAACCAGTCTCCCCTACCAGATGGAGCTCCCAAGGACAGAAGTCCTGTAACCTGGAAGACAATCATCTCTTCTTCTTACTTCTGCTTTTGCCATTCAGTGCCCAACCCAGGTTCAAGGGAAAGTATAGGTATGGATCTTGTTCTCCTAACTACCCCGCACTTGGGCTGAGTGAAGGGGTGAGATTTGTTCCTGTGACTCCCTTTCAAAGCAGTTCTGATTTTTCCAGTCTGCCTGGGCCTCCAGGCTGCAGAGCGGACTGACTCGTGCTTAATGAAGCGCATTCTCCATCTGTGGTCTGCCCCTCCTGGCAGCTCCAGCTGCCTGGGGTCTGGCTTTGGGGAAAGCAGTAAAGAAGTTCCCTCATCTCAGACTGCCCCCAACTACAGACACACCAGGGATCCACTCCCCCAGGCCAGCCCCACCCCACCCATGTTAGGCTAATGAGATCCAGACCCCACACCAGAGCTGTCCTGATTGGGTTGACCTGTTTAATTAAAGCAGCAGCTTCCAAAAACGGAGGTTCTGCTCCAAGGCTCTGCCCCTGGCCTCAGAGACAGACTCTGGCTGTCTCTGGCCAGCTTGGACTTTGGCACTTTTTCTCAAACCCTGACTTTCTTCTCTCCCTCCCTCCTTCCTTCTCCTCATTTTTCCAACATCTGTGTCCAGAAAGGAAGAAAAACCATGTTTGGACTGGCCTCCTTCCATCCGTCATTTTTTTCCCCTTTCAAACGTCTTGTCTAAAGCGGAGTCAGTTACATAAACATTCCACCTCTTTCCATAAATTGGCCGCAGTTACCGAACAATAGCGTTACTGTGCAGGGGAAGAGGGAGCCCGAGGCCACACCCCGCAAGTGCTGGTCCCCCAGCCAAATAGAACCAGAGACTCATTCTTTGAAAGAACCAAAGAGGAAATCCAGAATCTTCAGGCGAGACCTTTTCTGTTGTGCTTGGAGCGGTTCCTTTACCAAAGCCCCTCTCTGCTCTGCCCTCCCGGCAGCCGTCTTCCATCTCTTAACTTCAAGCTGTTTGAACGGATGCCCAATTTCTGCTTTTTCCTTAACTGCCTGACAGTGTATGTCACTGTGTGTCCCTGTCCCGAGGGCAGAGTGTGTGGATGATGGAGTTGGTGGTGGTGGTGATGTGTGCGTATGTGTGTGTGTGTGTGTGTGTGCGTGCATGTGTGCCTTTTGGCAAGATTTTTGGAGGCACGCCCTCAAGATTTTGTTGCCTTTTTCTTAAATAGAAACAGTTAGACCTCACTAATTCAGACCAGTTGGAGAAAAGTGCACAGGGGGAAAAAAAGTCTGACTTAACAGAACCCAGTTCTTCTCAGGCCCTCTCCCTTCTCCCAGATGCATCCAGTTACTGGAACTGGACTAACCACATTGGCAGATACAGTTTTGCCAGACTTGCTCCATGAATAGATAAAGACCACTTTTTCCATTATCTTGAGTACCTAATTAAATGTGCAGGCCACTCAGGGTGTGAAAATGCATTTTTTTTATTAGTAGGTCAGATATCTTCAACATTTATACAGTACTTCTCATTGACTTAGTGAACTGTCTTCTTAGCCAGACTGCATGCTCTTTAAGGACAAGTTCTATATCTTAATCCATTCACTATCCAGTGTCTATTGTAGCTCCAAGCACATAGTAAGTGTGCAAAATATTGTTGAATAGTGGATGGATGGATGGATGGATGGATGGGTGGATAAATGGATGTACAGATGAAATTAGTGAGGCAGGAATAACGGGAGTGGAGAAAGAGCCTTGGCAGGGGAAATTTGAAGGAAGCTTCTATTGACCTCCGTCTGATGAGGAGCAGAAGTAGCAGAGAGCAATGTTAGAGCAAGAGCAAGTAACTGACAGCACTGCCATCAGCTCTAACAGCAAGTGGCAGGAGATGGGGGAGGCAGAGATGGTTGGAGCTGGGACTGGGGAAGTGAGTGGTAAAGCAGAAGTAGGAAGGCTGTGATTGAATGGGGTTGGTGGGAAGATGTAATCATGTGAATGGGTCTGTGAGCAGCTCTGGTGCTAGAGGCAGATGGGGGTGTGATAAAAAGAGATTCATCTGCTATGGGTAAACTAAGTGGAAAAGGTGCTGTATCAGTTAAGTGGCTTTTGGCTGCAAGTAATAGAAAATTTAGTTCAGTTGGCTTATACTAGTCATTCTCAACTGGGGGCAATTTTACTCCCCAGGGGACATTTTGCAAGGTCTGAAGACATTTGTGGTTGTCACAACTGGGATGGGTGGTGGAGGGGGTCATACTGGTATCTAGTGGGCAGTGGCCAGAGATGCTTCTCAACATACCACAATGCATAGGACCACACACAATGCACAGCTGCCCACAGCAAAGTATTATGTGCCCCAAAGTGTCAATGGTGATGCTGAGAAACCCTGGCTTTAACCAATAAGGAATAATTTATTGTTCCATATAATAAGCAGTTTCAGTGGTGGTCATTTTATGTGTTCATTGAGGAGGTGGGTTCTCCCCACCAGTAGCCTTTGCCTCTGCCATGTATTGGGCCTTTGTACCCTCAGGGCCACAAGAGGCTACAGTGGTTCCAAGTATCACATCCTCACCCAAGAGCGTCTTCCTGTCCCTTTATAAAACTCAAATTTCCTTTCTGTCTCACTAGCCTTGTGTCCTATACCTATTCCTCAATCAATCCTGGGCGAGGGGATTGCCAAGATGAGTTTAATTGACATCCCTCACCCCTATCCCCACGCTGACACTGGGGTATGGAACGTGAAACATGAAGAAAATTTATATTCTGTTAAAAAAAATGTATCCTCTGGAGAAAGGAGAGGGTGCTGTGTGGTTCACAACAGGCTCTCCCCAGCATGTTAGGTTCATGAAACTGAGAAATGCGGTCCTGGGCCTCAAGGCTGGAACTTGCTGCTCTGTTACTCACTTTGGATTCGCACCTTCGTTCACTCATTCCATAAGCAGTAGATATTTACGGAATGCCTCTGCATGGTGCAAGGGATATCACAGACGTGTGGTTCCTGCTGACCTGGAGCTTTCAGTCTTGTAAGGGAGACACTAATCAAATAGTCTCACGGATGATGTGCAATTAAAGACAGAGATAGGCTGGGATTTAAAAGCACATGGAGCAGCGACAGCATATTACAGAAGGCCTTACAAAGAAGGTGAGGGAGAGTCAGGAAGGGTTTCCTCGGTTGAGCTAAGATCTGAAGAATGTATGAAAATTAGCTTGGTAAAAGACAGGGGACAGAGGAGATTTCCCGAGAATAGTGACCATGTGTGCACATCCCTCTGTGGGGAGGAGCTTAGTGCAATCCAGGAACAGTCACAGTGGAGTGCAGAGCAGAAATCTAGGGGAGGACAGCAGGGATTTTGAGAGGTTAGGCAAGGGCCGAATCTCATAGGGTTTGCTCATGTTAAGGATTTTTGTCTTGGTCTTAAGAGCAAGGAAAATTCATTCAGGTGTCCCAAACAAAGATCTTTTTTTTTTTTTTAAGTGTTTAAAGTTTGTAATTCCTAGTAGGAAAACATTATCTGAATGAATACCCTAATGGCAAACCACTGTAAAATGCTTCAGCTGCATTTCGGGGAGAGGGGTAGGGATTATCTTCAAAGCATCCCGGCTCTCTTGATGAGGTCAGAGGTACACTGGTTTGTATTACTGAGACATCCATAAGGTGATCTAGGTTGCTTTCCCTTCAGCAAGGGCTTTATTTATCAGAAAGGCATTATGCTTGACCTCCATATTTGGCTGACAATTTACTGATAAGATTCGTAACCTTTGGGTTGCTCTGGTATTGTGACATATTTGCTGGATGCTGAGCCACATCCTGGAAGGCCACCATAACTTCTGGATCCTGCATGGCTGCAAGAACCTCTGGATCACCAAGAATTTCACTGAGTCCAGGCATTCTGGCCCTTCCAGCCATGCCCCTCCCATTCCTGGCATTCCTCCGGGAAAATTACCAGGCATTCCCCCAGGAAAGCCACCTGGAAAAGAGCCATACTGAGCTCCTGACTGTCATCTGGCTTCTTCCTCCCTCTGGGCTCTCTCACGCTCTTCTTGAGCCTTCTTAACTCTTTCTGTTCTTTCTTTGATCTCTCGCTCTTTCCGTTTTCGCTCATACTTTCTCCAATATTCAGCAATTGTCTGTGCCCTAGGTTGAACTTCTTTTAGCATTGCACTGGCATCTTCATTATAAGCCAATTTACAGGCAAGGGCAAGATCATGGGCTGCTTCTTCCCAGTGACCTAGAAGTCTGTGTGCTTCCCAGCTGGGTGCGGTGGCTCACACCTGTAATCCTAGCACTTTGGGAGGTCAAGGCGGATGGATCACAAGGTCAGGAGATCGAGACCATTGTGGCTAACACAGTGAAACCCCGTCTCTACTAAAGATACAAAAACTTAGCCGGGCATGGTGGTGGGCGCCTGTTGTCCCAGCTACTTAGGAGGCTGAGGCAGGAGAATGGCGTGAACCCAGGAGGCGGAGCTTGCAGTGAGCCAAGATTACACCACTGCACTCCAACCTGGGTAACAGAATGAGACTCCCTCTCAAAAAAGAAAGAAAGAAAGAAAGAAAGGAAAGAAAGGAAAGGAAAGGAAAGGAAAGGAAAGGAAAGGAAAGGAAAGGAAAGGAAAGGAAAGGAAAGGAAAGGAAAGGAAAGGAAAGGAGAAAAGAAAAGAAAAGAAGTCTGTGTGCTTTCCCTCGCCACTTGTCAGGCTGAGCGGAATCAGGATTTATTTTGATGGCTCTGTCACAGTCTCGGATGGCAGCATTTGGCTTCTGTAATTTGACAAAGACACTGGCCCTCTTGACCTACAAAATGGCCAAACAAGGATTCAGCTTGATGGCATCTGTGAATAATTCAGTAGCTTTCTGCAGTTTACCATCATTTAGGGCTCAACAGCAGCCACCTTCTTATCATTTGCCTGATCCATCATCTCTGTTATCTCTGCATTTTCATCTCCCATTTCTTGATGGGCATCAGTGTCTGGTTCAATCACACCTTCATTATCAATTTCTAGATCACTTTCCTCACTTGATGGTTCATCTGCCTTTAAGTCTTCCTCCACCTTCTTACTATCAGGTTTTTCTTCCTAGGTATTTTCTTCGAATTTAGCTTTCTGAGTAGCAGGTGGTACTTTACCCCACATGCTCTCCACCCACTCCCTCAGGAAGCGCATTTCCTTGGTGTGCAGAACACTCGGATCCTGCTTACACATTTTCACAAAGGCCCGAAGTTCATTCACTTTGTGGGGGTCCATGGTCAGGAGGTGGTGGGCAAAGCTGAGGGTCTGTAGCCTGGTTCCAGGATCAGGCCCTGGCTTGGCATGACCGCGCAGAAAGGACTTTTTTTTTTTTTTTTTTGAGATGGAGTCTTGCTCTATCACTCAGACTGGAGTGCAATGGTGCGATCTCGGCTCACTGCAGCCTCCACCTCCTGGGTTCAAGTGATTCTCTTGCCTCAGGCTCCTGAGTAGCAGGGATTAGAGGCACCCACCACCACGCCCAGCTAATTTCCAAATAAGGATCATTTTGACTGCAGTGTGAAGAACAAAGTGGAGAGAAGCAGGCTAGATTTGGGAAGGTAAGAAACTACTACATGGGTTCAGGCAGGTGAGTTGTGATGGTGGATTGGATCACGGCAATGGTGGGGATGTAGAGAGGTTGTGAGATTTAAGATACATTTGGCCGGACACGGTGGCTCAGGCCTGTAGTCCTAGCATTTCGGGAGGCCAAGGCAGGTAGACTGCTTGAGGCCAGGAGTTCGAGACCAGCCTGGCCAACATGGCAAAACCCTGTCTCTACTAAAAATATAAAAATTAGCCGGGTGTGGTGGCGTGTGCCTATAGTCCCAGTTACTCGGGAGGCTGAGGCAGGAGAATTGCTTGAACCTGGGAGGTGAAGGTTGCAGTGAGCTGAGATTGTGCCACTACACTCCACTCCAGCCTGGGCAACAGAGCAAGATCTTGTCTCAATTAAAAAAAAAAAAAAAAAAAAAAAGCCAGGCACGGTGGCTCACACCTGTAGTCCCAGCACTTTAGGAGGCCAAGGCGGGTGGATCACAAGGTAGGGAGATCAAGACCATCCTGGCTAACATGGTGAAACCCTGCCTCTACTGAAAATACGAAAAATTAGCCAGGCATTGTGGTGGGCACCTGTAGTCCCAACTACTGCGGAGGCTGAGGCAGGAGAATGGCAAACCCGGGAAGCAGAGCTTGTAGTGAGCGGAGATCATGCCACTGTACTCCAGCCTGGGTGACCAAGGAAGACTCCATCTAAAAAAAAAAAAAAAAAAAAAAAAAAAAAAAAGCAGAAAGAAAGAGATAGACATTTAAGAGGTAAAATTGACTAAATTTATTGATGGATTTCTTGTGGACCAGTGGGGAAAATAAAGGATTAAGGACAGATTCCTAAATTTCTGGATTCAGAAAATGGTTGGAAGGAAGAGCCATTTATTAAGAAAGAAAACAGTGGAAAAGGATCAGACCTCTGGGAAAATTAGAATTTAGCTTTCATCATGGTGGGATCACAGCTCCTTTGAGACATCCAAGTGGAGATGCTGAGCAGGCAATTGGATATATGGATCCAGAGATCAAAGGAGAAGACTGGGTTGGAAATATAAATTTAGAGAATATTGGCATACAGATGGTATAGTGGGTGTCTATCACCAAGTAACAAATTACCTCAACACTTGGTGACTTCAAACAACAGTCATTTATTATCTCTTATGGTTTTGTTGTATTGAGACTTTGGACAGTGCATGGAGAGGATAACTTTGTTCTACAGTGTCTGAGGTCTCAGCTGGGAGACTCAATGGCTGGGACCTGAAACTATATATATATATAATATATGTATTTTTTTTTTTGAGACGGAGTCTCGCTCTGTCACCCAGGCTGGAGAGCAGTGGCACGATCTCGGCTCATGCAAGCTCCACCTCCTGGGTTCAAGTGATTGGTTCTTCAGCCTCAGCCTCCCAAGTAGCTGGGATTACAAGTGCCCGCCACCACACCCAGCTAATGTTTTGTATTTTTAGTAGAGACGGGGTTTCACCATATTGACCAGGCTGGTCTTGAACTCCTGACCTTGTGATCTGCCTGCCTCAGCCTCCCAAAGTGCTGGGATTACAGGCATGAGCCACCACGCCTGGCCTATATGATATTAATGTTGGCTGCTGGCTGAGGGCTTAGCTGGAGTCATTGGCTGCCAACACCCACATGTGGCCTCTCTACGTGGCCTGGGCTTCCTCACCACAGGATGGGTTGCTTCTAAAATCAAGAAACCTGAGAGAGATCCAGGTGGAGACAGAATTCTTCATACGACCTAACCTCCAAAGTCATAGAGTGTCACTTCCATTTGACTGAAGAAGTCATAAGCTACCAGGAAGATTCAACGGGAGGAAACTTAGACCCTACTTCTTGATGGAAAAGTGTCAGTTACGTTTTAAGAAGAGTATGTGGGATGGGATAAATATATAGGTGTGGCCATTCTTGGACAATGCCATGAGCCACAGATGCTACTTAAAGGTAGCGAATAAGGTGTCCCAAAGAAAAAAAATATGGATGAGGAGAGGAGAGTGCCTAGGATGGAGGTTTGGAGTCATCTTACATGTCAGGATAAAGAAGAAGAGTCTACCAAAAAAGACAGAGAAGAAGCAGACAGGGAGCAGAAGGAAAACCAGAGAGCATGGCGTCACAGAAGCCGTGGAAAGAAAGTTCACTCATTTATTCACTGAGTATTTATCAGGTACCTACTGTATTTATCAGGCACTTATGCCAGACTGTTCAAGGTTCTGGGAATGTAGTAATGAATGCAAAATTCCTTGACTTCATGATGTTACATTCTAGAAGGGAACTATCCAATTAGTTGAAAACTGAAAAAAAAAAAAAGTGCCTTGGACATAGTCACTTGAAGGTCAATGGTGATCTTCATGAAAATGGCTTTTATAAGAAATGGAGACCAAGCATGATGGCTCATGCCTATAATCCCAGCACTTTGAGAGGCTGAGGCAGGAGGATTGCTTGAGCCCAGGTGTTTGAGATCAGCCTGGGCAACACAGCAAAACCACATCTCTACAAAAAGTAACAAAAAATTAACCAGGTATGGTGACATGTGCCTGTGGTCCCAGCTAGTTGAGAGGCTGAAGCAGGAGGATAGCTTGAGCCTTGGAGGTCGAGGCCATAGTGAGCAGAGATCATGCCACTGCATTCCAGCCTGGATGACAAGTGAGACCCTGTCTCCAAAAAGAAAAAAGAAAAAAGAAAAAAGAAAAGAAAAGAAAGAAAAGAAAAGAAAAGAAAAAGAAAAGAAAAGGAACAGAAGCCAGATTGGGTGGGTTGAGTAATCAGTTGGAGAAGGGGAGTATAAAAAATGGATTGGGGAGGTAAAGGCAGCTGTGGGGCTCTGAGGATAAAGATAAAACCCCTGACAGGGCATTTCCTCTTCTCTGTGGCATGTCCTATTATCAGGCTGCATTGGAAGGGGCTGAAGCCCCACTGTGACTGGCAAGGGACCCGCATCAAGTTTTTCTGTGCTCCACTCAGCATTGTTCGGGAGTAACTAAGAATGTGCTGCCTAGCACAGTTCCAGCCTCCAACCCTTAGTCAACAGCTCTGTCATCTCCTGCACCCTCATGGATTCTTTCCTGGATTGTTTCTTCATTGCTGCCAAACTCCATCCTGAGCTTGCAGCCCAGATTCTAGCCACATTGATCTCCTCACAAGCTATGCCTGAACTCCCCTCCTTCCTTCCGTCTATCCCTTTCACTATTTGAGTTCCATGACAAAACTCCTTCTGCATGAAGAACGACCCACACCAGCCCTCATGAATGCCCTTACCCACTGAAGGCTGCACTGAGCTCTGCTCTGCACCATGCATGGTTCTGGCTGGCCTATGATGTTTGTGTCTTAATCTCCCACACCACAGGTAACTTATGTGAAAGCAGACCAGGTGGAGATGTTTCCTATGTCTTCACAGTGTCCCCAAGGCAAGCTCGATACTGGACTAAGTAAATAACAAGGGCCCAATATCGCATCTGTTGAATGACTTGATGCAGAGCCTACTTGTGCCCTCCCACACTTGCCCCAGATGACCGGCCCTGTGAGCCTGTCGCAGTAGCTGAATCCAGGATAGGAATGGGGACTGCTTTTCTCAAGACTGCTTGCAGAGCTCCTGGGGAATAAACAGCAGGAGAAGCCCTCTCTGTACTCAAGAATCTGAGTTCAATCTGGAGATAGAGGAAGAGGGATATAGTTCCCCATCCCCATAAGCACCCCCAGATAAGTTAAAGAGAACACACCAGCCCACAGTAGTAGTTGAACAAGTCCATTTAGGTATGGCAAATAGATACAGAATAAAAGATTGACTGAGGCGGGATGATCTTCTCTGGTAGAGTCTTCTCCAGGTGAAAGGTCTTAAGCTTGATGTGGGAGACATACAAATGCCACTTGTTAGCCATACCACCTTGTACAAATCACATAAGCCCCTCTGAGCCTCCGTTTTCCAACCTTTTTTTTTTTTTTTTTTAGAAACTGAGTCTCACTGTCTTACCTTGGCTGGACTACAGTGGTGGACTCACTGCAGCCTCAAACTCCTAGGCTAAAGGCATCCTCCTGCTCAGCCTCCTAAGTAGCTGGGATTGCAGACATGAGCCACCGTGTCCAGCTCCCAAGTTTTCTAATCTTTAAAATGGGAATAATAATACCCACCACAGGTTGGACGTGGCGGCTCACATCTGTAATCCCAGCACTTTGGGAGGCTGAGGAGGGAGGATTGCTTGAACCCAGGAGTTTGAGACCAGCCTAGGGGACAAAGCAAGACTCTATCTCTACAAATAATTATAATAAATACCCACCACCTAGAATTGCTAGGAGAAATAAACAGGATAATATACAGTTGATCCTGTTAGTTGTAACTTCTGTATTTACAAATTTGTCTACTCACTAAAATGTATTTGTAACCCTCAAATCAATATTTACAGTGTTTTTGGGGTCATTTGCAGACATGCACAGAGCAGCAGAAATTCAAATCATGTTCCCAGCTGAGGCTGGACAAGGCATGCTCTTCCTTCTTCTTTCAGCCCTCATGCTGTAAACAAGTGCCCCTGTTGCAGTCTATTTAGTGTCATGGTTTTGGCTTTTTTTTGTGCTTTTTCTTGGTGATTTCACTCTTTAAAATGATCCCCAAGCATAGTGCTGAAGTGGTGTCTCCCGCTCCTAAGCATAAAAAGACTGTGCTGAGATTTGTGGAGAAAAGAAATGTGTTAGATAAGCTTTGTTCAGGCTGAAATGATAGTGTTGTGGGCTGTGAGTTCAATGTTAATTAATTAATGATACACACTTCATAGAAACACATAAAACAAGGCTATGTATTGATTGGTTAATGAAAATGTTCTGACCAGAGGTTCGAGGTTTGCAGTGATTTTGTAGGGTATAAGAACCCTAAGTAATGGGAACGGACGGTATGTAGAAGTGCCTATATAGCACATGGTGTAGACGAGACACATTCAGAAGTGCTGACTGCTGATCTTGGTGACAAGGTGGCAGAAGGCACTCCAGGCAGTTTCTTGCCATGGTTGTTTGTGCTTTGCCGGGAATTTGGATCCTGTAAGAGTCAAAAAATTTTTGATCATGAGTTTCTGTCCCTTTGCATCCAATTGAGGTACCGAGTTTAAAAAAAAAAAAAAAAAAAAGAGTTTCTGTCTTGTTTCTCTTGTGTCCTGTGGGCGCCTCATGTTTCTGCCTCAGACAGGGAGCTTAGGCAGGGGCTGAGGCTCCAAAAGGACCATGTCTCTTGCCTTCTGTGTGTTTTCTACCCTCCTTCTTGTTTGACACCCAGGAGTCCCAATTATCTTGTGTTTCAGTGGTTACTTTCACTGTGGTTGGTCCTGGGGTGGTTGGAGGAGCAAAAGCCCTGTCTGGATCCACATTCCCCTGCAGGGTGACAGACTGGGCTCTAAGCCCCAGCCATGGGGGAAAATGTTGGGGGTGGGCCGGAAGGGGGACCCTGACCACAAGCTTTCCCCCCATAGGAAAGGCCTTCCCCTATTGGGCTACTGTCTTTTCCCAGGTGGGGACGAAAGCAGCAAGAACTGAGAAAAAGGACTAGAGGTTTTCTCCACACATGGGTCTGATTAGACTCATTCCTGAGGCTCTCTGGGCTTGAACACTTTCTCTCCAGGAAGCCAGACAGCCAGTTAGAGAAAATCTGCAAACCTGCGCTGAGGCCAGGCTTCAGGAGGCAGCCCCGGGTGGGGTGGAAGAGATGGGAGGGCTGTGGGCACTTGATCTTTATCACAGCTCTCAGCCTCCCGGCCTCCTGCCAGCTCCCACAGCCCCTGGCCAGGAGCCTCTAAGAATTCAGAGCCTGAGGATTGTGTTACCTTCTGAATTCTATTAGCACAGGCCAGCTGGGGGTGGGGATGGGGGCCGGGTAGGGCTTACCTGGGGAGTCGTTTGGTGCGAAGCAGGCGCCTTGGGTTGCTTGTCTCTGCCTTTCTAACTTTGATTCCCCCTTTGCCCTCATTCTCTCATGTTCTCTGCAGGGAAGGACATGAATTGTGTATATGTTAATATAAACCAAAAAAGATAGGGGTTTTTCAGATGTTCATAAGGAAGAGAAGTTAACGATGATACGAATAATAGCAAAACTTTGTGCCAGACACTGTTCTAATTGCTTATATGTGTACAGTCCTGCATTGTTTAACAAAGGGGATATGTTCCGAGAAATGTGTCATTAGGTAATTTCATTGTTAGGTGATTTCACCATTGTGTAAACATCATAGAGTGTACTTGCACAAACCTAGACGGTAGAGCCTACTACACACCTAGGTTGCAAGGTATAGTCTATCTCTCTTAGGCTACAAACCTGTACAGAATGTTACTGTATGGAATACCATAGGCAATTGTAACAGGCAGTGGTAAGTTCTAGAATACCATAGGCAACGGTTAGATTTTTTTGTGTGTAAACTTATCTAAACATAGACAAGGTACAGTAAAAATACAGTATAAAAGATAAAAGATGGTAGACCGGTACAGGGCATTCTCTGTGAAAGGAGCTTGCAGGACTGGAAGTTGCTCTGGGTGAGTCAGTGAGTGAGTGGTGAGTGAATGTGAGGGCCTAAGACACTATTGTGCACTACCATAGACTTTATAAGCTCTCTACACCTAGGTTGCAATAAATTTATAAATAATATTTTTCTTTCTTCAATAATAAATTAACCTTAGCTTACTGTAACTTTTTTACCTAATAAGCTTTGAAAAATTTTAAAAACTTTTTGACTCCTTTGTATTAACACTTAGCTTAAAACACACATTGCACAGCTATACAAAACTATTTCTTTCCTTATGTCATTATTCTATATTATTTTTTCCATTTTTATATAACTTTTTTGTTAAAAACTAAGACACAGACATACACATTAGCCTGGGCCTACATGGGGTCAAGAACATCATGTAGAGAACCACGTCCACATCTTGTCCAACTGAAAAGTTTCTTGTTTTTGTTTCTGTTTTGTTTTGTTTGTTTGTTCGTTTTGAGACAGGGTTTTGCTCTATTGTCCAGGCTGGAGTGCAGTGGTACGATCTTGGCTCACTGCAACCTCTGCCTCCCGGGCTCAGGCAATCCTCTCACCTCAACCTCCCAAGTAGCTGGGACTACAGGCCTGTGCCACCACACTGGCCTTATTTTTGTGTAGTTTGTAGAGACAGGGGTCTCACCATGTTACTCAGGCTGGTCTCAAACTCCTGGGCTCAAGCGATCCACCCACCTTGGCCTCCCAAAGTGCTAGGATTATAGGCGTGAGCCACCGCGCCGGCCCCATTGGAAGGTCTTTGGGGACAACAGTTGTCGTCTCCTGTGATAACAATGCCTTCTTCTGTAATACCTCCTGAAGGAACTCCCTAAGGCTGTTTTACAGTTAGCTATTTTTAAATAAGTATAAGGAGCATACTCTAAAATAATGATAAATAGTATAGTAAATACATAAACCAGTAGCATAGTTGTTTATTATCATTATCAGTTATTATGCATTGTACATAATTGTATGCTTTTACACGAGTAGGTTTATTTATACCAGCACATGAGTAATGCATTGTGCTACAATGTTACATAGGCTACCATGTCATTAAGGATAGGAATTTTTCATCTCCATTATAATCTTATGGGACCACCATCATATATGTGGCCCTTCCTTGACCAAAACATCATTCTTTATGTGGTACATGACTGTATTAGCACATTTGCAACTCAAAATATCTCTATTTTACAGATGAGGAGATTGAAACAGAACTGTATTGGACTACAGTTTCCTCATAACCATAAAGAAGTTAGACAAAATCAATCTAAAGTAACTTACGGCCGAGCGCGGCCGAATTATCTCCGCTCACTGCAATGCTAGGCTCATGCCTGTAATCCTAGCACTTTGGGAGGCTGAGGCAGAAGGATCACTTGAGTCTAGGAGTTCAAGACAGTCCAGGAGTTCGAGACCAGCCTGGGCAACATGGTGAAACCCCATCTCTACCAAAAACACAGAGATTAACCAGGCATGATGGCACATGCCTGTAGTCCCAACTACTTGGGAGGCTGAGGTGAGAGGATTCCTTGAGTCAGGGAGGCGGGTATTGCAGTGAGCTGAGATGGCACCACTGCATTCCAGACTGGGCAACAGAGCCAGATCCCGTCTCAAAAAAAAAAATGTAACTTTCATGTTCATTTTTCATTTGTTTTTCTTTTTCTTAGTCTCCTTCCATAACAAGAAGGAGGACAAGGAAAGAGAAAGGATAATTTATTTAATCTTTACTACATTGGGCTCTATAACAAGGGCAGCAAACTGTGTTTTCAAGAGCCAGATAGTAAATATCTCAGGTTTTGTGATCCACACAGTCTCTGTCAAGACTATTCAGCTCTGCCATTGTAGCACCAAAGCAGTTAGATACAATATGTGGACCAACATGTGTAGCTGTACTTCAATAAAACTTCATTTAACTAAATAGGCAGAGGGCTGGATTTGGCCCCCTGTCCTATTGCTTTATAAGATTACCCAGGCTGGGGTCCTTCCCTCAGAAAGCTCACCTTCTGCTCCAGGCTTCACTGTGAGATATATGAACGTGACTGACATACTCCATTTAACGTGCAAAACTACATATACATGTGGACACACACACACATGCTCACACACACATGCACATAGTTCCCCAGCTTTATGTGTATTGACACACACCACAGGCCTCTTTTACACGTTGCCTGGCAATTTACATCTCCAAAAGGAATAGTATTGCTGGGCATTCACGATGTTCTAAGCACTATGATTGGTGATTTTCATGTTTTCTCAAGTCATCCTTCCCACAGTTTCGTCCATAGGAATTATGATCCCTGTAGTAGTTTGTTAGGGCTACCATAACACAGTACCACAAACTGGGTGGATTAAACAACAGAAATGTATTTCTCACAATTCTGGAGGCTAGAAGTTTGACAACAAGTTGTCAGTAAGAGCCAGGCACAGTGGCTCACACCTGTAATTCCAGCACTTTGGGAGGCCAAGGCGGGGAGATCATTTGAGCCTGGGAATTTGAGACCAGCCTGGGCAGCAAAGGGAGACACTGTCTCTACAAAAACATTTTTAAAATTGTCTGGGTGTGGCGGTCTGCACCTGTGGTCCCAGCACTTGGGAGGCTGAAGTGGGAGGATCACTTGAGCCCAGGAGTTCGAGGCCACAGTGAGCTATGATCACACCACTGTATTCCAGCCTGGGCAACAGAGTGAAACTCCATCTTAAAATAACTAATTAAACAAGGCAGAGTGCAGTGGCTTATGCCTGTAATTCCTGCACTTTGAAAGGCTGAGGTGGGTGAATTCACTTGAGCCCAGGAGTTCAAGACCAGCCTGGCAAACATAGTGAAAACGCATCTCTCCTAAAAATACAAAAATTAGTCCAGACGCGCCTGTAGTTCCAGCTACTTGGGAGGCTGAGGCAGGAGGATCACTTGATCCTGGGAGGCGGAGGTTGCAGTGAGCTGACAGAGTGAGACCCTGTCTCAATAAATATAAATAAATAAATAAATAAATAAATAGTGTCAGCAGGGTTAGATTCTTCTGAAGTCTCTCTTCTTGGCCTGTGGATGGCCTTCTCCTCTTTGTATCTTCATATGATTTTCTCTCTCTGTGTCTGCTATGCTCTGAATGTTTGTGTTCCCCCCAAATTCATGTTCCTATCCTAATCCCCCGTGTGATGGTATTAGGAGGTAGGGCTTCTAGGAGGTGATTAGGTCATGAGGGCAGAGCCCTGATGAGTGGAATTAGTGGCCTTATACAAAAAACCCATCCCTTCCACCATATGAGGACACAGCAGGAAGGTGCCATCTATGATGAAAGGGACCTCACCAGACACTGAATTTTCTGCAGACATGATCATGGACTTCCTACCCTCCAGAACTGTGAGAAATAAATATTTGGTCTCCATAAGCCACCTAGTTTGTCGTATTTTGCTATAGCAGCCCAAATGGACTGAGATAGTGTCTGTGTCCTGATCTCCTTTTCTTATAAGGACACCTGTCATATTGGATTAGGGCCTACCCATATGATCTCATTTTAAACGACCCTTTTAAAGACCCTGTCTCCAAATGGTGCCATTCCAAGGTACTGGGGGACAGGGCCATAAACATAAATTTCTGGGGAATACGAGTCAACCCACAACAATCCCATTTACAGAAAAGATAACAGAGACACCGAGAGACCAAGTAATTGGCCCATAGTCACACTGCAATTTGGTTGCCTGACTTCAAAGCCCATGTTACTGCATGTTATCAGTAGCTCATTCCGGTTTATTGTTGAGTAGTATTCTATTGGATGCATACATTATGTTTTCTTCTTACGCATTAATTTTTAAATTTTGTTTTATTTTTTGGAGATGGAGTTTCACTCTTGTCATCCAGGCTGGAGTGCAATGGTGTGATCTCAGCTCACTGTAACCTCTGCCTTCCAGGTTCAAGCAATTCTCCTGCCTCAGCCTCACAAGTACCTGGGATTACAGGCATGCACCACCACATCCAGATAATTTTTGTATCATTAGTAGAGATGAGGTTTCACCATGTTGGCCAGGCTGGTCTTAAACTCCTGACCTCAGGTGATCCACCTGCCTCAACCTCCCAAAGTGCTGGGATTACTGTGTGCACCACCACGCCCAGCCATGCATTTTTAAATTGATGAACATTTGTGTTATTTCCAGGCTATTAGGAATAAAGTCATTGTGAGCATTATTATACTAGTCTTTTTGTGGCTACAACTCTAATTTCTCTTGCCTAAATACCTAGGAGTCTAATTGCTGAGTGATAGAATAGGTGAAACATTTAAGTTTTAAGAAACTGCCAAACAGTTTTCCAAAGTGCTTATTCTATTTGCACTTTTATCAGCCATGTATTAGAGATCTGGTTGTTCCTTGTCATCTTGAACATGGAGTTGTTTTTCCCTTTGCTATTGAGTTGTAGGAGTTCGTGTGTGTGTGTGTGTGTGCAAGCGCACGTGTGTGATCCTTTGTTGAAGAGATTGATTTCTGGTATGATGATTTGGGAAGCTCCAGTGAAATTGATGAAAATCATTTTTTTAAAACCCCAAACACTTAGAGGCTCTGGAAACGTGCCTAAGGGCATACAGCAAATGAAGAAATATCTATTAAAGAAAATCTACAAATATCTGGTAAGAAAAACGATAATCTATTGTATTTGAACAACTGTTTCTTTGTAGAAATTGACAAACTAATTCTCAAATTCATATGGATTTGTAGAGGACCCAGAATAGCTATAACAATCCTGAGAAAGAATCTTGTCTAGGTGTGGTGGCTCACACCTGTAATCCCAGCACTTTGGGAGGCTGAGGTGGGCGGGTCAAAAAAAAAAAAAAAAAAGCCAGGCACAGTGGCTCACGCCTGTAATCCTAGCACTTTAGGAGGCCAAGGCGGGTGGATCACGAGGTCAGGAGTTCAAGACCAGCCTGATCAACATGGTGAAACCCTGTCTCTACTAAAAATACAAAAATTAGCCTGGGGTGGTGGTGCACGCCTATAACTGCAGCTACTCAGGAGGCTGAGGCAGGAGAATCGCTTGAATCTGAGGCGGAGGTTGCAGTGAGCCAAGATCGTGCCACTGCACTCCAGCCTGGGTGACAGAGCAAGAGTCCGTCTCAAAATAATAATAATGATAATAATAATAATAATAATAATAATAATAATAATAAATACAGGTCACAAAGACTTTGCTGCTAAAACAGGCTGTGGTAAAGAAACCAGGCAAAACCCACCAAAACCAAGATGGCAACAAAAGTGACCTCAGGTCGTCCTCATTGCTCATTATATGTTAATTAAAATGCATTTTAATGCTAAAAGACACTCCTCCCAGCACCATAACAGTTTACAAATGCCATGGAAACATCAGAAAGTTACCCTATATGATCTAAAAAGGGTAGAAACCCTCAGTTTTGGGACTTGCCTACCCCTTTCCCTGAAAACTCATGAATAATCCATCCCTTGTTTAGCATATAATCAAGAAATAACCATAAAACAAGCCAACCAGCAGCTCTCAGGACTTCTCTGCCTATGGTGTAGCCATTCTTTATTCCTTTACTTCCCTAATCAACTTGCTTTCACTTTACTCTATGGATTTGCCTCGAATTGTTTCTTGCACAAGATCCAAGAATGCTCTCTTGGGGTCTAGATCAGGACCCCTTTCCTGTAACACAGGATGAGTGCTCTCCCCTCTCTCTGTGGGACGAGGGCCCAGCTGAGTATTGTTCCTAGAGGGAGGTAAGGAAACAAAGGACTTTCCTTAGGGAAATGGCCCAAATACCTTGTGGGCCATAACGAAATGTTGCTAAGTACAGTCCGATGGTACTTACAGAACCTGATACAGGGTTTCACTAGCTAAGGAATTATTTTGGTTCCACCCACAGTGGAAACAATGGAAGTAACCCTGTTGTGATTGGCAGTCCCAAGGGGGCCTTGTGTCTCTGGATGGAATTTATACATGGCTCTTTGTTGACCAGAGTTCATCATAATGGGTAGGGGAGGGGCTGAGTGCATGAGACTTGAGTTGGTTGAGTCTTTGAACCAGTAAAACGGCTCCCTTTAGATGTGGGAGCCTGACAATCAAAATTAGTGACTCAAGCATAAGTTTCAAATTATCGAGGTTTGTTAAGCCAGCTTGAGGGCACACCTAGGAAAAATGAGAGTCACAGACACATCTGCAGCTCTTTTTTTCCAAAGAGGTTCTCAGGAGATTTAGTATTTATACATTTTCCTTAAAAAAGGAATGGGAGCAGTGAGAGGAATGACTACACATTTGTCAGACTTTAGTTAGTGCCCAGGAAATCTATATTTTACATACTATAAGGTGAACATTTGAAGAGAAGAGGAATAGAGGAAGCAGATGTCTCAGAGAACGGTGAAGAAGCGACTAATCTCATCTTGTCTTTGTTCTATACCTGGGAAGATAAGCTAGTCATTGACATTATCAGTGTGGAGTCTTTTGAAAGGTCTGGTTTCTGTGTAGCCCTTAGGGAAGAAAGTCTAATGGCAGTTATCAAGGGAGCAGATGTAATGAGGTATGTTCAACCTTCTATAGCATCATGGCCAGGACTCAGCTTCCAAGGTTTCTCTGGGGTCCCCCTGGTCAAGAGGGGATCAGTTCAGTCAGTTAGGGCCTTGGAATTTTATTTTTTATTTCTCAGGTCTCAATAAGGCAACCTGGGGAAGAGTCATTCCCCACCTGGGGATTCCTGAAGATACATGTTATATGTAAGTGAGGCTTGGTGAGAAGGGGGGATGACAGGAGTCTTGGGGACCTGCCTGGTATCATCGTTCCTACTCTGAACTTGTCCATGTGAGGAAGCACCCAAGGACCAACACTGAGATGATATCTGCCTTTGTAGGTTCCTCAGTCCAGATCCACAGTGGAGGCAGAATTAATTAAGGTGTGAATTGGTGACTCCCTCTCCACATTTCCCCATCATCCTGTCTCTCCTTTGCCCAAAACAAAGTCCTCTTTTAAAGGCTAGGAGCTTCTGCTACTATGAGACTGCGAGCGGAGAAAGGAAGAAACCGGTCAGGCAGGCAGTTAGGGTGGGTCCTCAGTTAAATTCTTTCAAACAAAAGGACAGCCTGAAAAATCAAGCTGCAGGCACAGATAAGGAAACTTGCACAGGGGATCTTGCCTAAGACATTCCCACAGCTGCACAGATAAGAACAACTACACAGGTGACTTGCCCAGACATGCTTGCAATGGAAAATTCTGTACTTTAACACATGCGCGTAAGGGGAACAAAACAATATGCACATTAGGAAAATAGGGTGGAGCTACCAGAAATTTGCACCTTATGTAAATGAGATGCCTAGCCCTCATCAGTTTCTTATAAAAGGCTTTGCATTCAACTATAAAAACGGCAACCCTTTTGAGACTCCTCTCTGCTGCAGAGAGCTTCTTCTTTTGCTTATTAAACTTTCACTCCAACCTCATCCTTTGTGTTTATGCTCCTTAATTCTCTTGGTTGTGAGACAAAGAACTTGGAGTGATACCTCACAATGAGAGACTGCTACATTGTGGTGCATTGCTGAGACTGTAACAAAAACAGCCTCTTCTTACTACATATTTCATCAAGAGGAACTTACATATTTATTGTAAGGTTTTTACTTTTAAGGACTGAATCCCAGTATCATGTCTCTGCTCAGTGCTACAGGAAAGCAAGTGGCATCCAGGCAGAACCTGTGGAGATCTATCACTGTGGGGCCAATTTAACCTGCAGTACAGAGGCTTGTGCATTTAAGCTTCATGGTAACAGCCTTCAAATGCTAGTTCCATGTCCATGGAACACAAATGACCATGTGTCTGAGAAAGAATTTGGGCATACAATGTAGCAGCTTCATGTGAGGGATTGTATTTGTCAAACTAAGGCAGCCTGAACCGTTGGAACTTATGCTTGATTTAAGGGAGCTGATGATGTAGGCAGTGGAGACAACCCAGAGAGTTCATCTGCAGTCCACAGACCTCCTAAAGAATCCATAAGTGGAGCTCTATCTCAATATAATTGGTTTCCTAGGTAACCCTATACATCTGATTTTACGCACTTAAAGACACTCTTCAGAGAAGGGGTCCATAGGCTTCACTAGTTTATCAAAGTCATCTATGGCACCAAAAAGACTCAAAGAATAAGAACCTAGTACCTCTCTCTCCTTTCTCCTCTGTTTTCCCTGTTCTCCATCTCCTTTCTCAGTTTTTATAGCAGGGCAATTATAAGACAAAAAAGCTTGCTGTTACTAACACAGATCCCTCTTCACAGCATACTTTTGATATGTTTGTTTAAAAATCTACATTCCTATCAGGAGAGGAATGGGGAAAGACAAAGGAGATGACCTCATTTTTAGTTTCTAGTGAGGAAGGGATCCCTTGTGTGGTTTATTTATACCCAATTCCCTCCAGAAAAGGCTTGGGACAAATATAAACATTTCAACATATGTAAACCTATGTTTTAGGTATTAAACAGCAGGAGAGAAAGCAGGGAGTGATCCTGGGGTGCTTGCACAGACCTTGCTCAGCTGTGGAAATCAGCATTAGCATTTGGCTCTATTCCAAAAAGCTCCTTCATCACCTTCAGAGCATATCTCAGAATCTAATAATAATTTAAGTGAGTATTTTTGTCAAACTTTAAAAGCTTGGCATATTCTGTCCTTTAATATCTTCCTTTAGAAAAGGTAAGCTGCTTAGTAAGTATCGATGTTAATGGATGGAATCATTAATCAAGAGGAAGAAAGATTTTTTTAATAGTCATTTGACTTAATTCATCTTAATTCATCTCCAAAATATTTTCCTAGAGAGGAATTGGACAATTCAAGTCTTTTTTTGGTCATCAGCATTGATAAGGCTTTGGTACTCAGGTAGTAGTGGGGTCATTGTAAGACATTTCCAGCTTCCAGTTCTTTATGTAGTTTGGTTTTTTTGAATGTTGGTCAAAAACAAGATGTTGCAACTTTGTCAGACGTTTTCAGAAATCATTAGCAATAAAAATTCCATTAGTATCCCAAAATATGTATTAGTCCTATAGCAGACACAATGCATTGCCCACTCCCCATATCCATTGTTCCTTCCCTTTCCCTCCGTTCCTTTCCCTGGGCACATGACTACCCAGCTAAAGACCACATTTCCAGCCTCTTTTGCAGCACGAGATGGACACATAACTAAGTCTTGGCCAGTGAGATGTGAGCAGAAGTGGTACGTGTACTTTCTAGGTCATTCCTTTAGCAAAAGAATGTGTCCAGTGTCACCTTTCTTCCCTTCCCATGAGCTGGAAGGTAGGAGTTATGGCAGGAGCTGGAGTAGCCATCTTAGGCTGGGAGGTGAAGCCACATGTTGAGAATGGCATGGCAACAAGGTAGAAGAAACCTGGCTCTCCTACAAGATAGAAGAAGCCTCCAACACTACAGAACCACCATACCAACCCTGAACCATATACTCAAATTCTTTTATGTAAGAGAAATAAGCTTTGTTAGAGACACCATTATTTTGGCCTTTGGTATAGTAGCTAAATCTGTACCCTAACCCATCTTGGTCTCAGCCACACTTCTTCTTACTCCTAGTTACTCTTATTCTCTTCTGGGCTCCATTTCATTTTGCTGGCCAACCTCTGACATTTTGCTATCATGATCCATTGCCAAAGCTGTTGCAGATGAGCGGGGAGTACCTAGGCCAGTGGTGCAGGGGTAAAAGAATTTACCAAGACAGCTGTAGATAACAATAGGCAGATTTACTAGAGAAAGTAGCAAAATACGTTGCAAGGAGGCAATGGGCAGCCAGCAGAAGAGAATCTCACTGCCAGGAAACAGAGGCTTGCTGGAGATTCTATAGAAGAGTGTTTATGCTGTCTGTTGAAGAGGGCTTTGTGCAGTTCTGATAATGCCAAGGTTGCAGTGAGCTATAATAGCTTGCAGGTGTCTGGTGATAGTTGGACGCAGGAAGATTGTGAGTTATTTGCTCAGGAGGGCTATGTGTCCTGGACCATGAAGAAAGAAAGGAAGACTTACAGTTTATCTGCTTTCTTTCTTTTTTTTTTTTTTTTGAGATAGAGCCTCGCTCTGTTGCCCAGGCTGGAATGCAGTGGCATGATCTCGGCTCACTGCAACCTCTGCCTCCCAGGTTCAAGCAAATCTCCTGTCTCAGCCTCCCGAGTAGCTGGGATTACAGGCACACACCACGATGCCTGGCTGATTTTTGTATTTTTAGTAGATACGGAGTTTCACCATATTGGCCAGGCTGGTCTTGAACTCCTGACCTCAGGTGATCCACACACTTCGGCCTCCCAAAGTGCTGGAATTACAGGCATGAGCCACTACACCCAGCCGTTTATCTGCTTTCTCTCTTTGCTTTCCCTTGGTCCTGCTAGCCTAACTCTGTTTCTCTAATTAGGACTCCACAAAAGCTTCCTCAGTCACTCCCCCTTCCTGCAACTTGTATGATTTTCTCATCTGATCACCACTACACACCTCATTCTCAATTCTCCACCATGGCCTACCTCTAGATAACCCATGATCTCTAACTTCTGCCAAGGATTCATAGAGATAAAGCAACAAAAGCTGCCAATATTTCTTTTAACACTTAACACATGCCAGTTTCTATTCTAAACTAATTATGTATTAATGTAATGTCTAAACTAATTACATCTCATTTTAACCTTTCACCAGCCCTTTGAGGTAAGTAGCTTTACTCCCTCCATTTTGAAGATGAGAAATCTGAGGCACAGACAGGTGAGGGGATGCTCTTCCCACTCATCCTGACAGCGGTTCTACTCCAGAAACTCTAAACAGAGACAAGCAAGATCAGAAAAGTCCATGAGTGAGGCAGGTGAATTGCTTGAGGTCAGGAGTTTGAGAGTAGCCTGTGCAATACCACAACACCATGTTTCCACAGTAAATTTAAAAACTAGCCTGCATGGTGGCCCCACCTGTAGTCCCAGCTACTCAGGAGGCTGAGGTTGGGACGATCCTCTGAGCCCAGCAGTTTGGAGCTACTGTGAGCTGTAATCACACTGCTGCACTCCAGCCTGAGTGACCCTGTCTCAAATACAATGAAAGAAGAAAGAGAGAAGGAAGGAAGGAAGGACGAAGGAAGGAAGGAAGGAAAGAAGGAAGGGAGGGAGGGAGGGAGGGAAGGAGGGAAGGAAAGGAGAGAGGAAGAAAGAAAAGTTCTTGAGGTCACTGAAGAGTATGAGGGCCAGGCTATCTATGACCAGTGGCAGCTGCTGGGTGGTGGAGACAGGCTGAGCAGTTTTGGGGGACTCCTGCATCTCTGGTTCTCAAGAAATGGCACAACTTTTGTTGGGGTTCTGCTCTCTCTGCCTTGCTCCCAAACACACATAATTCCATGGTTGTTTTAAATGGTGTTCTCCCCAATGATTCCCCTCAGAATCCTCCAATTCTTATCCTTGGGCTCTCTCCATTTTATTTTTATTTTTTATTTTTCCTTTGTCAAGCTTTCTGCTTAATTAGAACCATATAATAGCAGAAAGCAACTTACCAAGCCAGACCCCAGAGAGCCCTACAAGTTGGAACTGGGTCTCTCTTCTCAGCGTGGGGACAACTTTGTCTCTTCCCCATCAGGCACATTGACCAGCTGAAAGATATTCAGTATGGTCACAGAGAAGGCAATCTGGAGTAAAAGATGCTTATTTAAAATGGAAAATTCTTCCTCTCTCGTCCTTCCTTTTTTCTACTGAAAATGTCTCTCTCTGTCCCTTGCTCCCTCCTGCAGCTTCAGCAGGGGTGTTGTGTGATCACATGTTAATTGAGTTGTAATTCCCCTCCTGTTAAAGTGGGTATTTGTTCACAGGAGAGTTTAATGCTGTTGTACTGGGATGTCACAGATAGTTCTTCCTTCTTTACAGCAGTATGTAGTCAATGCTACATGTCAGCTGTATTGTCATTATTCTGCCAAATGGATGAAAGGATTGTAGTGGTTATGGTTGATTGGCATTCAGCATCTAGTCCGCCTTCACAGGTAGCATTTCCTGTTTGATTTACAGAAGCTAGTAAACTAAACTCCTCATTTCTCAGACTCCCTTGCAGCTAGGTTTCTAGAAGACAATTAGGTTCTCCCAATTAGATGCGCCTGACCCAAGTGAGACAAAGGCTCTCTTCCTGCAGCTTTGACTATTAAGGATCTACCAGAGAACCAAGCAGCTAAGCTTGTCCTACCTCAGGGTCTTGCTCAGAGCCATCCCTGGAACCAGCAGCAAGCATGATTGTACAGACATTATGTTTCTCTATAGCAGCCTTCTAGCGCTCTGTCACCAGTCTTGTAGGTGTCAGGAGGCAATGATGTGGTGGTGGTGATGGTGGTGGTAGCAGATGCCTGAATCCAGCTATGGATTTTTAAATTCATCAGCTTCAGATTTGCCCACCTTCGTAGCAGCTCCCCTGTTGGGCCAGTTCTGGTGTGCTGTTCTGAAAGTCATTCTAGGAGGCACAGTCTGGGGTCTGCTGCTTCAGCCCTGGCAATAATCTTTCAGGCATCTAATTCCTGATACTACATAATGTTTTTGTTTAAAATTGGTATAATGGTTTCTGTTTCCTATACCTGAACTCTTTTTAAAACAGGGGGCTTTGGAAGTACAAAGAGCTGAGAGCCATGGAGAAAAATTCTAGCATTTGACTGTGGAAAGGGGACAGTCATAGTACCGCTCTTGCTGAAATGCCCATGAAAAGCTAGAAAGGTACTTTTTATGCCTATATGTATTACAAGTTGGTCAGAGGGCTTAGATTTAAAGCTTGCCCTAGGAAAGTTTCATTCATTTAGTCATTCAACAAACCTTTATTTTCTGCCAGGAACTATACTAGGCACTGTGGCCAAATAAAGAATAAACCATAATCCTTGCTCTCCAGGTGCTTGGAGCAAACATCCAAAGTAAAATTAAAGGCAGCTTGGAAGAAGCATCTTAACCAAAGTTTGGGAATAAGATCAAATTTAGATTAAATTGTGATTGATGACAGTTAAAATTGCCCAATTCTGTAGAGCTATTCCTCTTAAATCCTTTTTGGAGCTGACATGAGTCAGTAGATAAATAGCCTCACCTATGTGTTTCATTGAAATGCTTGTTTCCTGAGCATCTTCCCCGAGTGGAGTGTTTGTTTCATATGCATTAGCAAAGAATTATATTTTTCATTTAAAAAATATCTAGAAATGTTATTCCAAACTAGAACTCAGGTACAACACACATACTGTGGTTTGGAATGTGATATCAAGGTATCTATCACCAGCTCAATGCAGAGCATTAAAACTCTGGGAAAAATACAGCATCCTAAATGATGAATTTGCAAAACTGAACTTTTAAGGCAACAACAAGAAGATGTCACTGGCTACTGCTTTATGTATACACAAAGGTTTTTGACAATATTGACCAATTATTAGGTTGGTACAAACGTAATCATGGTTTTTGTCATTAAAAGTAATGGAAGGCCTGGTGCAGTGGCTCATGGCTGTAATCCCAGGACTTTGGGAGGCCGAGGTGGGCGGATCACCTGAGGTCAGGAGTTTAAGACCAGCCTGGCCAACATGGCGAAACCCCATCTCTACTAAAAAATACAAAAATTAGTCGATGGTGGCGTGGTGGCAGATGCCTGTAATCTCAGCTACTCAGGAGGCTGAGGCAGGGAGAACTGCTGGAACCCGGGAGGCAGAGGTTGCAGTGAGCCGAGGTCACACCACTGCACTCCAGCCTGGGTGAGAGTGAGACTCTGTCTTAAATAAACAAACAAACAAAAAGTAATGGGAAAAACCTCAATTACTTCTGCACCAACCTAGTATATTGATTGTTTATTTTAACATGTATAAAACAAAAATAGAACTCTTCTTCATTTTCTTCACCCAAACATTTGTTTCCACGAGGGCAAGGATCTCTTCTATTTTGTTCACTGCTATATCTCCAGCAACTGAAATAGACTCTTGCACATAGCTGGGCTCAATGAATATTATTTGAATGTTGAATATATCTTTTTAAAAGATTTTCTGTGCTGGACACGGTGGCTTATGCCCATAATCCCAGCACTTTGGGAGGCCAAGGCAGGCAGATCATGAGGTCAGGAGATCTAGAGCAGCCTGGTCAACATGGTGAAACTCCATCTCTACTAAAAATACAAAAATTAGCCGGGCATGGTGACAGGTACCTGTAATCCCAGTTACTCAGGAGGCTAAGGCAGGAGAATCGCTTGAACCTGGAGGCAGAGGTTGCAGTGAGCCAAGATTGTGCCATTGCACTCCAGCTTGGGGAACAAGAACAAGACTTTATCTCAAAAAAAAAAAAAAAAAAAAAAAGAGAGATTTTCTGGGCCAAGCACAATGGCTCATGTCTATAATCCCAGCATTGTGGGAGGCTGGGGCAGGAGGATTGCTTGAGGCCAGATGTTTGAGACCAGCCTGAGCAACATAGTAAGATCCCCTTCTCTACAAACTTTTTAAAAAAAATATTAACCAGGCATGTTGGCATATGCCTGTAGCCCTAGCTACTCAAGAGGCTGAGGCAGGAGGATAGCTTGAGCCCAGTGGTTCAAGGTTATAGTGAGCTATGATTGCACCACTGCATTCCATCCAGGCTGAATGACACAGTGAGATTCTGTCTCTAAATAATAATAATAATAAAAAGATCCATCTGGCTACTGTGTGAAGGATAGGCTATGGGGTGCAAGATGGCAAGCAAGGTGGCTACAGTAATCCAGGTGGGCAGGTGAGAGATGGTGGTGGCTTGGATTAAGGGTCTTTGGTGGAAGTGATAAGAAGTAGTCTGATTTGGGATCTCCTTAGAATGGAAACCTGTCAAGACCTGCCAAAGGATAGGCTACAGAGTGTGAGGAAAAAAAAAAAAAAAAAAGGAATCAAGAGTGACTCCTAAATCTACTGCTAAAGCAATTGGGGGAATCATGGTCCATTTATGGGAACTCTCGGTGTATGGACAGCCCAGGCAGCAGACTAGGCAAGTGTGTACATGGCCTGGTCAAGGAAGAGCAAGTAGGCTAGTAAGCAGTGAGCCAGAGAAGGCAGGAGCTGAGGTCAGAGAGGTGCTTGGCACAGATCATGAGGATCTTGTCAAGGAAGGTGAAGACAGTTGATGTTGTTCTGAGCGATGGGAAGCTCTTGGAGGTACAAACTACAAGTGTTCTAACACATGATCACATTTGCATTTTTAAAGGATGATTCAGGCTACGTATGTAGAAAATCAACCACAGAAATGAAGAAATAAAAATGGAGAGACTTGTTAGAGCTATAGCAGGGGAGAGGGTAAGAGACAGTGGTGGCTTGAACCAGGTTGGTGGCTGGGGCGGGGATGAGACCAGTGAGATCATGTCTGCTTCTGAAACATGCCAAGCTCATTCCCTCCTCCTGGACCCTCCCTGGTTGGTCCTACTAACTAGGCTGCACTTCACTCACTGTTCCACCTCATGCAGGTCTCTCCCCAATTATCATCTCCTCGGAGGTCTTCCCTGAGAAAGATCACCTTTAACACAATGCCTGGTGCCTCCTCTCTCACTCTGCTTTCTTTGCTTTATTTTACTCATACTCTGTATCACCCACTGTTTTTATATTTTATTGATGTATTTTTATCATCAACTTCCCCCACTAAAAGGTCAACTCCATCAGGGCAGAGGTTTTGTTGTACTCACTGCTGCATCACCAGCCTCTAGGTCAGTGTCTGCAAACAGGTATTTGTTGAATATAAACGAAGCACTTAGGTAGGTGCTGGGAAGATTTTCTTTATATGACAAAGGGTTTCGTATGCAAATATTCAGTGTAAACACGACTAAAGGACACGGAGTATTCAAACTATGTTAAGGAACAAGCCATGTTAGCGAAGTTTCTACATAGGAAAACTTTTTTTTTTTTTTTTTTTTTTGGAGACAGGGTCTCACTCTGTCACCCAGGCTAGAGTGCAGTGGTCCAATCATGGCTCACTGCAGCCTCCACCTCCAGGACTTCAGTGATCCTCCTGCCTCAGCCTCCTGAGTACTGGGATTATAGGCATGCACCATCATGCCCAGATAATTTTGTTCATTTTTTATAGAGATAATGTCTCACTATGTTGCCCAGGCTGGTCTCAAACTCCTGGCCTCAAACGATTCTCCCAATTTGGTGTCCCAAAGTGCTGGGATTACAGGCATGAGCTACGGGGCCCCGACTACACAGGGGAACTTCTCACTGACATACAGTCAACAGGTGAGGGGCATAGCAGCAGGTTGATGCTTATGTATGTAAGTACTCTCTTGCACCAAGATACAGGTCTAAATGAAAAAATGTGTTATTTTTAATAAAAATGCCTGGCTCATCATTTGAAAAATAGAACTTTCGGGGGGTGTAATTCCTGTTTAAAAAAAAAAAAAAGTAGCACGTATTCATAATACAGACCTTTACACAAGCATATGCACTGAGCAAATACATATTGTCTTATTATTTTTGAATGCAGTCTTTTCCCCCTATTTCCTTTTCTTTAGTCAGCCCTAGCCCCATTTCTTCCCACCATAACACCTTGAATATGGAGTATACTTTTCTCTTTTTAATGTAATTCTGTATAGAATGTATACCTATACACATACCCAGGGGGAATGCTGTTCATTGCTTTACAATGTGGGATCATTTATACACCTTTTCTCTCCTCATCTCAACACCACCTCATAGAAACTCCCCCAAGCTATCTGGCATACTCTGATTTTCCATGTTCATTGGTTACATACTATTCCATGGCGTGGACATGTAATAATGTGTTCAGCTATTCCCTCTTGGAAGGCAACCCTCTGTTTCCTGGCTTTTGCTCCTTTGAACTATGCCATAACACCCATCTTTGAAATGTACAGTTTCAGAGCAGGAGGTGAAGCTGGATGCTCTTTCATTCAATCCCACAGTTTTCCAGTTAAGATGAAAAAGGATCAGAAAAGTAAAAGAACATGCCCAAGGTCACACAGCTATTTGCTTGGTGCTTTGGAAAAATTTGAATAGCTATTATTTCACACGCTCTTCACAAGCAGGGCAAGTATTATCATGTCAACCTTAAAAGTGGAGAAACTGAAGTCAAAGAGACCAATTGCTTTGATTTTATTGCCAGTGAGGGCTAAAGCTAGGGCTTAAAGCCAGGATTTCTGATTCCTGATCCCCAGTAGCTTCTTCCACTCCTACGTTGATGGAAACCATTAACTCAAAACTTCTACAGGGCACCCTCCTGTTAATATATTCTAGATATCAACTATATACCAAGCCTGAAAAAAAAAAAAAAGTTTCATTAAAAGAATGACACAGTGTGGATTTGCCCATAATTCACAGCATACTTTCCTTACCTATTAGAATAAGTGATAGCTGAGGTTGTTAAAAATCGTCTTTGAAATCAAACAGATTTAATTGTGAGTGCTGGCTCTGTCACTAACTCTGCAACCTTCAGCAGATTATCCAGCATCCCTAAACCCAGTTTCCTCATCTATAACCAAGGATATAATTGCACTGCACCTACCTTCTCAGGTATTGTTAGGATTAGATGCCACAGGTGTAATAGCAGATAGGACAGTGCCTGGCACATAGTAAGCTCTTGATAAAGTTTAGCTATTATTTTGGATGCTGTAATTCTTAGGTCTCACCCAACTGAACCAGTAGATATCTTTGATATCTTTCCTTCTTCACTCTTGTCTAGGACAGGGAAAGTCTTTCTTATCTACAGGTCCAGGGCAGCTCGATATCCTTGCTGGTTACTTTGTTATTTCTTCGTAAGTGTAGGGTTAGAGCGGGGAAGACCTTGAAACAGTTGTCTCTTTTAGCATTGTACGTTGGCTAAAGTGGAGGGGAATCTGTCCCCGAAAACGGCAGAATGGGAATATTCTGACCCTTCTGAGCACGCCTGACTGACTGTGTGAGCCATGGAGAATGCAGACATTTTTCAGCAACAGAACATAACTGTCAATGGATGTGTTACAGCTATTTTAGTGCCTTCTCCCCTCCTGGAGAAAAGCCATTTTCAAGCCCGTTGCTTGCAATGCATCAAGTGATGAAATACAGATAACAAATTGTGCATTTGTTTGGCTTCATGCTTATTACACCCCCGGTTCTGGAAAGCATTGCACTTAGCCCCTTAATAATCCCTCTCCTGGGATCAATTACTAGGATTTATCTGGTTCCTCGAGCATAAAAGTGTTTTATTGTTTTTACTTTTGCTCCAAGTGAAGTGTGAGTGGGTAGGCCAGGTTTAAAGGGACTGTCCCAGGCAAGAATGTGAAGCTGCGATCATTGGCCCTGCTTTTACTGTCTACCGGGTCCTCATGACCAGGAAAGGGGGGAATATTTGGAAACGCCTTCCCTGGGGAGGCATCAGGTCCAGATGTCCTCATCTCTAGCTACTTGCATGTACATAGAAGGTAGGTCTGCAGGTGCCTAACAAGGTGGGTGCTGCTCCAGGGGAGAGGCTGGAAAGCAGAACCAAGTTACCATCTCAGACCAAATCGTTTTTCCTCTAGAGTTTCACTGTAATCCAAACCAGTTGAACATTTGAGAAGTGGGTACCATGAAAAGGGGTAATGGAATTAGCTTTCATGTTTTTCCAGGACTCTAAACCATATTTCCTGTCACAACTGTACATTATTAATACAAGGCATCTGTTAGCGCAGAGCTGCCTGAAAATGTGCACCCAAAAATCTTACATCTGGTTTCAATAATTTTTTTCTGACATTTGTAGTTGGTGGTGGTGGGGAGTGGGGGGAGGATGGGAAAAAAGGGGGAATTAAAGCAAGATGTTGCCTTTAACCCATCAGAAGCTCCTGTTGGAGCCGAAAGCTGGAGTTCTTAACGTGGTTTCTGCATTAGGTAATATAATTATATTAATTTAGCAGCAAATAGCAAGACTCCAGGCCTGGTGGGTGTGGGTGCCCGCTCGCTTTTATCCTGCCTTCTCTGGCTGCAGCAATTAGCTTCCTCTTGAGAAGGGGATTAGGAGGACCACCCCCCAGCGGCGGGGGTTGGAGGGCTCTCTCAGAGCTGTCAGGTGTCATTCGGCTTACCCAGTCCCCCCACCGCTCCCCGCCCCTGCAATTAACTCGCTCTCCAGCTTTGCCAGCCCCTCACCCGCGCAGAGACAAAGAGGCCTGTTCCCGAGGTGTCCGACCTCCTGCCCCCTCGGCGGGCCCCGCCCGGGTTCCTCCAGCAGGAATCGCCCCAGGCGCTGGGAGCCAGAGCAGGCCGGCTCTGACACCCGCCCCAGACTTTCCACGATCAGGTTTCAGCTCGACTAACGAGGGGGAAAGAAAGAACGCGCGACTTCCGCGGGCCGGAGCTGCGCCGGGGCCCGGGGGAAACGCAGGACTGGCCTGGGTGGGAGGCGATGCGAAGAGGCTCCGGGCTCGGCCAGTGTCTGCCCCGGGACTGGGCCCTGGGACTGGGCGGGGCACAGGCGTCCCAGGAGGAGGCGCCCTAACTCTACGCGTACGGGCCACCTGTGCCTCCCACGCGTGCCCTGCCACCCGCCCTGCTCCGCCGTCGCCTCCTCAAAAGTACCCCGGGTCCTCCGAGGCGGCGGCGTCCGAGATGCTGTGCGGAAGGAACGTCGGCTAAAGCCGGTCCTTGGGTACCCCCTGCCTCAGGAGGGGCAGAGCCCGGTTTGTCTTAAGTAGAACACTTGCCAAAAGGGGCTCTTTGGGATTTCGGACTTTTTTTTCCCCAAGCAACAGACGTACCTTTCTAGACTCACCATAGACTCACCAACTTAGAAACACAGGTTTTCTGTTTGTTTCATTAATAGACCTTCAAAGACCATCATGTCCCACAGCCTCCTCCTTTTCCAGATGAGGGAACTGAAAATCAGAAAGATTTTGCCTTTTGCTCAGGGTCACGCAGCTCAAGTTCACTGTGCGACTGGGACTAGAGGGTCCGAATATTCTGCAGCTATGATATTAAAAAAATAAGTTTGGCTGGAGGGTGGAGGGCATCCAGGTCTGTCCTGGCCAGCCGGCGGAGAGGCTCAGCCCAGGGTTCAGATTTTCCTGGAGCCAGTCCACCAGCGGTCAGGCCACATGTGAGTAATAAAGAATTGAGTGTTGTGTACTTTAGGCTGGTCTCCCTCTTCCTGGCCCCCTTCCCCGGCCTTAACTTCCTTTTGGAGTCCCTACTGACTTCTGGGTGTCCACCATGGGCCCTGTTGGAAAAATTTCAGCTCCATCCCAGAATAAAAGGAATGAAAACCTGGGGAAAGGAGCCAAGGAGGAAAAGCCACAAATACGCATCTGGCCGCGGCAGAGGGAGCAGATCCAAGAGTCTGCAGAGATGCACCGTGACTGCTGTTTGCAAAGTTTCAGCTGCCAGACACTGGGCTGCCCTCCTGGGTCCCGCTCCTGAGAAATCAGAGCAGGAGAGAGAAGACACATATTCCCCACCAAATTTTTCCTGCTGCCAAGTCCTTCAAGTTTCTGCAGACCACGGGGAAGAGCAAGAACTGTGGAGTCAGACAAGAGGTAGCTGGAATTCCAACTCCGCAACCCATTAGATGGGGCCTTGAGTAAGTGACTCAACCTCTCTAAGCCTCAGTTTCTTTGCCTGTTACATGAGGGGAACAATAGGACCATTATGAGGACTTATATAATGTGTACTATATAAAGCACTTTACACAGTTCTTGTACCCAGGGCTACCTTGTAACTTTTGTGGATTTTAGGCATTTTGGCCTTTGTGGCCCTGAGCCCTTCATCAAAAACAAAAATTAAAAAATACAAAAATATTTTATGACTGCATTTGTATAAAGATGAACATAGTAATATTATGTAGTAAAGCTTTTTTTTTTTTGAAATGGAGTCTTGCTCTGTGGCCCAGGCTGGAGGACAGTGGCACGATCTTGGCTCACTGAAACCTCTGCCCACTGGGTTCAAGCGATTCTCCTGCCTCAGCCTCCTGAGAAGCTGGGATTACAGGTACCTGCCACCATGCCTGGCTAATTTTTGTATTTTTAGTGGAGACAGGGTTTCACCATGTTGGCCTGGCTGCTCTCAAACTCCTGGCCTCAAGTGATCTACCCGCCTTGGCTTCCCAAAGTGCTGGGATTACAGGCTTGAGCCACCGTGCCCAGCCAGTACTAAAGCATTTTTTAATCTGAAAGTATTATATATTATTTTGTTTCTACAAAGAAATTACGACATTTCCGTGGGCCCCCAAAAGCCCTGTGGGCCCTCGACACTGTGCCTAATGGATGTCAGCCCTGCTTGTCTCCCAGCTCAGGATCTGCTTTTAGGGTAGCCCAAACAAAGACATAGGGACATGTCTATGGTGTGTGAGGAGCCACAGCAAAGAGGCAAACAAGAAGAGTGTAATGAGTGAAGGTGGGGGGAAATTGGAGAGAAATAATTTTCACAAACTCAGCCTCCCCACAATCCTCTCGCCATCACATGGAACTGCTGTTTTAGCCTTCCCTGCAGGGTCTGTCAGGACTGTGCTTCCTGTACGTTAGGTCTGCCCTCAGCACCACGGGCCTTCTATCTCCACTCCCTCTGCTCATACCCAGGCAGGTGGGTAGTGTAAAGTCCACCTTCCCCTATAGGCCCCTCTCAGTAGTTCCTCTTCACAGACAGGCATCTATCCTGCCAGGATTCTAGTCCCTCTTGCCAAGGGAGATCCCAGGCTTTGGGGCAACACTGCCCTAGCCTCCCGAGGCCCAATGTGGAATATCTGGCCATGCCCTCCCACCCACTTTTCTTCTCAGGGCAGGCCCACCTCCCGGGTACTTTTCAATTGCAGAGAGCCTCAGAAAGAGAGTGGACATGAGAGAAAAAGTCGCTGTCCTACATGATATTAGCTTTTCTTCCATCTGAAGTCACAAGGCTGGGTCATGCAGTCAGTCCCTGGGGGCACATAGCTCTTAGGATTCGCTTCCAGCTACCAGGCAACTGGCAGAGACTAAACAGCTTATGTTTCTAAAGAGGGAGTGACTGGTGTTTATCAAAGACTGATGTGTGGGCTCCAGCGGCCTCTCCAGACGGTGGCTGAGGCCTGTCCTGAGCTCTGGGAAAGCAGGAAGTCCCCGGCTGGGCTGGGACTTGCTGGCTTTGCAGGAGCACTGGCAGGATCTGAGGAAAGCATTCCTCACAAATGTCTCCTTCAGAGGCTGGTGGATTCCTTAACAGCTAATTAGTGAGAAGTCGCTACCATGATGGGAGATGACCTAGGCCTTCCTCCACCTCCTCCTCGGGGTCGAGACCCCAGAAGAGACCAGCAATGCTTTACTATGGCCGTATTTCCTCCCCGACATCAATGCTTTCTTTAGGAATCATCTCTCCAGTTTAAGCCTTTTCTCAGAAACCAGCTTTTCTCTGACAAGTTTGCAGCTCAAAAGGAACTGGCTCCTCTTACTGTTGAAATCGGGCACATCTGGAAGCAGTAAACTTTTCAGCAGGCTGAGGGGGAAGAAAAGATGTCTTGTAGGGGACGGATTCACCTCTGGGACTAATTATTCTTTGTATTTCACCCGTCACATTTACCATCTTCGTCAGAGCAAAGAGACAATAAGTGATCTCATTAAATCCCAGAAAGATGCTTCTCCCCTTCAAGGAGAATCTCCTCTCAACACCCTGTCCTCTGACAAGGGCCATGTCACTGAGGTTGGCACCGGGGCCTGGGAATCAGGGATGGGTGGGGCAGAGGTGCTTCCAAATGCTTTTCCTCGTCTGAATATAGTGTCTGTGTTTTCTATTGCTGGAAATATCCTTATGGGTCTGAAATCAAAGTCGTCTCTGGCCAGATTTTCCCCAGACGTAGGCTCCCTTTGGAAAGATATAAATGAGAGGGGATTGGTTGTGGGGTTAAAAAAATCATTTTGGGGGAATTCTGAACCAGCTCTCCTCCTCCCTTCTTCCTATCAAAAACTCATCCTGTGGCCGGTTGCATTGGCTCACACCTGTAATCCCAGCACTTTCGGAGGCTAAGGCAGGAGGATTGCTTGAGCTCAGGATTTCAAGACTAGCCTGGGCAACATGGTTAAACCCTGTCTCTCCAAAAAATACAAAAATTAGCCAGGCCTGGTGGCACATGCCTGTAGTCTGAGCTACTTGGGAGGCTGAGGTGGGAGGATCGCTTGAGCCTGGGAGGTTGAGGCTGCAGTGAACTGAGATTGTGTCACTGCACTCCAGACTGGGTGACAGAGTGAGACCCTGTCTCAAAAACAAACAAATGAAACATCCTGGTAAAAAGATCAGAGAAGACACTGAGTCAGATTCTTCCAGAGCTGGGTGACAGTTGTGTGAAACCCCTATTAACCCCAGTGAGTAAGGCACCAAGTTCAAGAGGCTGAAGATGAGGCCCAGAGTCAGCAAATGAGACATGGAGTTTTGTTAGAGGATTCCATACAGGGGAGCATCAGGATGGACAAAATAATTGGGTGGCCTAGTGGCAGTGGGCTGGGCAGGAAAACTGCAATAGCCTCCAAATCTCATGCAGTTTGTATAGCATTTTCACTTAACACCCTCCCCCTAACAACTTTCACCCAGCAGACTTCATTTTGCCCCAAAATTCAGGGCCTCAATCCCCTGTACCACCGGTGTTCCACAGGATGGCTGGGGACTCAAATGTTCTGCCTAGACAAGGAATGAATCTCCTGGTTGGCTACTCCCAGATTCCCTAGCTCAGAACACACATTCTGGTGCATCTGCCACACAGGGTCATTCCGAGGGTTTGCTAAACTTAATGCTGACAGGTGCGTTTACCCTACAATGACCCTCCACAAAGCCATCACTGTGATACCAGGGTTCAGGAGCTGTTGTCACTTCCTTTCCCAACCACATAAATGAGCAACTCAGACAGGGCCCCAGCATCCGATTGATTGTCTTCCCAATCCATACCTTTTTAACCCTTCAAACAGATACCATTCAAGTCAAGGGGATGAGTGTAGGACAAGACATTCTCTCCCTCTGCACTCTTGTCAGATGTTGGCCTGAGGTGGCCCAGAACGATCACAACCCCATCTTCTGAAGGGTGCCTGGTGTCTTTCAGGTCTTCCTTACTTAAAATGTGCTTGACAAAATTAGCATTAGTTGAAAGCTCCTTCAAAAGTACACAGTCTCCTCACCCTTTCCTGCCCCGCATCCCAGGCATTTTTAACAAGACCTCCAGGTGATTTGTATGAATGCTGTAGAATGAGAAGTTGTGTTCCAGATCGGTAGTTCTCAGTAATTGGCTTGGCTCGGAATCACCAGCAAGGGTTGTTAAAATGTTGACTGCAGGACCCTGCCCCAGAGTTTCTGTTTCCAAAGGTCTGGCATGGCTGAGAATGTACATTTTTAATAAGTTCCCATGTGGTGCAGGTTATGCTGATCCAGGGACAACACCAACGTGGTTCCCAAGCCTAATTGCATAACACTTAAGGAATTGTGTTTAAAAATATAGATTCCTGGGCTCTACTTAAGAAATTCAGATTCAAAGGTCTTATAATCTAATAACAGGGTTGTCACAACAAAGTACTTTTGTATAGCACTTTACAGTTTACAAAATGCTTTTGTCAGAGGCTTTTGAACCAGAGCAACTCCATCTTGAATAGGAGCTGGGTAAAATGAGGCTGAGATCTACTCGGCTGCCTTCCCAGAGAGTTAAGGCATTCTAAGTCACAGGATGAGATAGGAGGTAAGCACAAGATATAGGTCATAGAGACTTTGTTGATAAAACAGGCTGCAGTAAAGAAGCCAGTTAAAATCCACCAAAACCAAGATGGTGACAAGAGTGACCTCTGGTTGTCCTCACTGCTACACTCCCACCAGCACCATGACATTTTACAAATGCCATGGCAATGTCAGGAAGTTACCCTATATGGTCTAAAAAGGGGAGGCATGACTAATTCACCCCTTGTTTATCATATAATCAAGAAATAACCATAAAATGTGCAACCAGCAGCCCTCAGGGCTGCTCTGCCTGTGGAGTAGCCACTCTTTTATTCCTTTACTTTACTAATAAACTTGCTTTCACTTTGCTCTATGGACTTACCTCAAATTCTTTCTTGCACGAGTTCCAAGAACCATCTCTTGGGGTCTGGATCAGGACCCCTTTCCGGTAATGAAATGAGAGAGTTCCCTGGCCTCTTTGCAGGATGTGCAACAGGGGTGTGGCTCATTTATTTACCCCCCCCCCCCCCACAACAAACACACAAATCCCTTAAGGTAGCGGGAGCATGCAGGTGAGCAGGTGCAGGAGCTGGGGTGAGTGCTTTTGGGCTCCAGCCCCACAGCAGTGTCTAGGGGTGTTACAATGCTCTTTTAACCCTGCCGTATGGGGATGGCTTTACTGTTAAACAGCTGAGTGAAGAGTCAGTATGAGAGCCTTTTTGGGTTCCTGCATCCAGTGCATCCTGAATTCTTGTCCAGTGTCCAGGAAGAATCAGGTCACACAGACTTGAAGGATGGTGAATGCAGGGATTTTACTGAGTGATGGAGGTAGTACTCAGTGGGACGGGGAGCTGGGGAGGGGATGGAGTGGGAAGATGATCTTCCCCTGGAGTTCAGGCATTCTGCAGCCAGTCTCCTCTGCAACTGCTCCCAGCTGAGCTCTCGACCTTCAGACGCTTTGTCTGTTCTCCCCTTCTCTGCCATGCTGCTGTGCTGCTCTTCTGCTTGTGGAGCCTGGCGTTTGAGGTTTTTATGGGTACAGAATCGGGGTATGGTGGGCCATGGTGGTTTTGGCAAACACTTGGGCAGGAAAACAAGGATAATTGTTCTCATTTAGGGCCGTGGTTTCCAGGCTTGAGGGTGGGGCCTTTGCTGGGGAGCCACTCTCTTCTACCCAGTATTTCCCCGCCTCCTGTCTGTATCAGTAACACTTTTATAAGCAATATTCCATTTACTCTTTGGAGTGAAGAATCTTCTTACAAACAAGGAGGAAGCTCAGGCTCTGAGAGGTTAAGCAATTTATCTAATATTTCTTAGTGAGTAAGCCAAGATTTGAACCCAAGAATTCCAAAGCCACAACCTAAACTTTTCCATCTCATCATAGCCTGTTACAAAATCATTGTAAAGATTGAGGCCATTTCAAGTATTTTTAGTTTTGTGATCACATTTGAGTTAACTGTTCAAAGGGTTTTTCAGAGGCAGTTTTATGGTTTTGTGGAACCTGGTTAATGAACAGATAGGACTGTTTTGTACAGAGCAACATCTATTCCCATGCTGGTAATATCCTTGAGTACTTAGAAGCATGCCAAATAGATTGAACATGCCTTCTCTGGTCTTAACTACCCTTCCAATTCTCGTTTTTTAAAAACGGTTTAAAAAAATAAAAATAAAAAGACCCAACCCTTTCTTCAAAGGTCAAACTGATAAAGTTTTGATTTAGCTGAGCCATGAGTTTACTGAGTATACAGACTCACAGTCCACATCACTGCCATAATGTCCAACTAAGCTTTTTCAGTCAAAGAAAAGGCATCTGCTTGCATTGTAAGTACTAGTTGTTGATGACCAAAAAACAAAAAACAAACAAAAAAAACCATTGTATGCCTCAGGCCGTATCTATGAAAAAAAAAAAAAAATCTTCCCAGAATCTGTCCTCAGATCCTTTTTAAATGCAAGTTGAGACGAGAGGTTTCCAAGCTGGCTGGGACTGAGAACAATGCCCTGGAGCTGTGGGTGTGGGAGTGGGTGCGGCTTGTCATCTGGCAGCTTTTGAAGAGTTGTCAAAAAAAGGCCATTTTGAAATTAGTGCTCCAGTTACCTACAAGAGGGCAGCGCCTAGGTCAGAAATGTCCAGAAGTCTCCTTGAAAAAAGAAAAGGGGAGAAAACAACCTTCCTAGCTGGGAAGCTAGGATATTCTCCTATTGCATGAACCCCTTTCCCAGAGGTGTTTCTGGGAGCACCGAGATCAAATTACAAAATCATTTTCTGCCTCACATTACTCAGTTTCTTTCTTTCTTTCTTTCTTTTTTGAAATAGGGTCTCACTCTGTCACCCAGGCTGGAGTGCAGTGGTGTGATCTTGGCTCACCGCAGCCTCCATCTCCAGGGCTCAAGCGATCCTCCCACCTCAGCCTCCCGAGTAGCTGGGACCACAGGCACATGCCATTATGCCTGGCTACTTTTTGTATTTTTGGTAGAGATGGGGTTTTACCGTGTTGGCGAGGCTAGTCTTGAACTCCAGGACTCAAGTGATCCACCTGCTTCAGCCTCCCAAAGTGCTGGGATTACGGGCATGAGCCACCATGCCTGGCCTTAGTTGAGGTTTTACGTGGCAAAACTTTCTTCTTTCAAAGTCCAGTGCTCCATTGATTTTCCCTTTTCCTCCCTGTCTGGCAGGAATGGCAGTGGGGAAGTCAAGGTGCTACAGAAGAGTGAGTCGAGGGTGCCTGTATCTTAGATCACATGCCATAACCAGGAAATATTTTTAGAAATCCAGAAAAAAAAAAATCTCCTGGGCGAATGGTGTCGATTTTGTGCTGTTTGGGGAAAGTGGCTCATCAGAGTAAATGCCTCTTTCTCTGATGCCTTAAGTATCCTCCCTGCCTCAGATGAGCAGGTTATTAAGGTAATGTTACCCTTTATTGTTGAAAAGCAGTGTAAATAGACACCCAGACTACAGAGATTACCTGCTTTCAAACTGCAGAAATGAGACACTTTCTCTTACAATTTCCCTTTCCACCAAATAGCATACCCTATTTACTTGGGGGAAATAGTCGCCTTCTTATAATGACCACACCCATTTGCTCAGATGGAAGAAGCTGGCAAAGTAAGTGCTGTTATTATCTGGGCAAATCTTTGAGAGTTTTCTTCCTCATCCTGTGTTGTTCCACTGTGAGCTTACTGCCCTCCCTTCATTCAGTCACATACAGAAGGTACTGCCCCTTCTGCTTGCTCCCCACAAGGGTCAAGGAACTCCCAGTCCTAGGATGGAGGGTGTCTCTTGACTGATGGGGATGGTGGTAGGGGTGAGAATAATTTCAGGACCACCTGATACTGAGAGAGGAGACCCAGCCTGCTGCCCTTGGAGAGCTCTCAGCTGATGAAGAAGGCACAGCCCTGACATGAGGAAATTTACACACACACATGCACACATAGACACATACATATATACATTTACACATGTACATATGTGCACATATATATACATGCATTTCCACCAAATATTATATATTAATATATTTTTTCTTGGAATATATAGAGAAAAGTAGTATTTGATGAATAACACTGAGACTAAGAGAGCATAATTAGTATTCATTGACCCAAACTATGGAGTTAGTGCTGGGGAAAAGAGATTTTAAAGGGAGCAGGTGTCCGGCTCCATGTAGAGCGAGTCAGTATGACCGAGGTGTACTCTGAGTGCTTAATATTAGCCTAGGAAAGAATAGCAGAGACTCTGCCTGCTGCCTCCTGATAGGGATTTCTTTATAACCAAAGCACAATAGCTTTACCCAGCCCACTGTAACAGGATAAACAAGTTTGATGTAACTTCCAAATCTATTTTCTATTGTAAGTTCGTTTATTGAATAAAATAGCAATTCAACATGTTTGCAAATCATGGTGCTGTTAGATGCCAACGCTGGCAGAGATTCATGTGTTTACTGTACAGCTCGCCCAGTTAGGCTCTGCTACTCAGCAGAGCAGCAATGTGGAATTCCAAACAGCTGCAAGTAGTAAGTGGAAAGCGATTTTTGCTAATCATCCAGGAGGTTATGTGGCATGGTGGAAAATGGTTCCAGACAGCAACTTGCGTGTAGAGTCAGGACTTGGAAGCGGCTTCTGGATATTTGCTTTTTGGACTGATACAAAGTAAGAGCGAAGTGGTGACGTGATCTTGCACACTTGCATTTAGTATTCTCTAAATGTGAACCTGAATTTGTTTTACATTAGAAAACCCCTTTTCAACAGTTTTTGGGCCTGGTTCCCAGGACCTGAGGAAAATGCACAAAAGCAAAGATGTGGTCCACTTATGGGGGAATATGGGAAAGCTACCTCCTCACGCTTCTCCAAAGGATTTAAAAATTCTTCTGAGGATGTGTGTGGTTTTTTGAAATCTATTTTGAATGTAGAATTAACTTATATCCATTCAGCCAGAGAAAAGTTGATCTTGGTTTCTCAGTAAAAGCACATTTCAAGATATCGACGTGGAAACAGGGGCTTTGGTGGTGGTCTACCAAGAAGTATACCTAATCTGTGAGTATCCCTGCTCAAGTTGGCCACTCTAAAACTCAAGACTTCCTAGGCCTACCATCACCTTTTGCCATGTAATGATCCCCAGCCCTGCTCCTCCTTGTCCTGGCTAGAGCTTAGAATGGGCTTTGGAAGCCCAGGCTAGAGGCTGCATTTCTCTCTCATCAAGAATGGGAAGTGAAGACCCTCTGCTGCTGCTTTTTGTCTGTGGCTGGAGCACTAAGAACATGGCCTCGAAGCTGGCTTCCAGATACACAAGCAGCCAGGATCTCTGCTAGGTCCCTTCTGTCCTGGTGTTTGGCATCTGAGGTAGCCCTAGCCTGTGTTCCAGCCACCTAGCTGGTTGCTGCCAGCTCAGTTTCCCAGGACTTGGGCCTAATCCCGGTCTCACGCCTCACATGGAGCCGGCTGGTTCCTGTTAGCATGTCAGTCTACCCCTAATGGCGAGCATCGTTGCTGCCAAGAACCCATGAAACTGGATTCCCATTTGGCCCCTTCTGATCAGACTCTTCTGGACCACTTTGCCTGCTTGGAAACAGGCGGCAGTTATGCCACGTCCCTTGGACTTGTCTGTGGCTGCTCAGGGAAGGGCTGCGTCTGGTCCGTATGTTCTGATTCATGATATCCCCTCCCAGCAGCCTGTAGTGCAACTGGCTTCAATCTGGAATTCTAGATAATGCTAACCCCTCTTTTGGAATAGCTCCTTACAGCTATGATCTGTGCTGAACAAAATAATCTTATCAGGTGCAGAGGCTTTCAGAGAATATTATCTACCTTTCAAAGTAAAGTTCTCAAGAATATTCTAGAAGATCATGTTTTGTTTTTTCTCCACAGCTTAGCTCAAGGTATAGGGGATTTGATAGATTTATGACAAGAACTTTTTCAAATGTATTGATCTGGCTAGCTTTGGTCCTCAGAAGAATGTTCTGTCCTGGAGCAGGCCCGTCTTATCAGACACAGCTACACAAATGGGTTAGTTCTTGCAAATGGTCCACCAACTGACCATAGAGAAAAATAATTAGCCAAGTCTTTAGTTATGCCTCAGAGTGGACTTTTTTCTTTCTTTTTTTTTTTTTAAGATAGGTTCTCACTCCTGTTGCCCAGGCTGGAGTGCAGTGGCACAATCTGGGCTCACTGCAGCCTCGACTTTCCGGGATCAGGTGATTCTCCCACCTCAGCCTCCACAGGTGTGGGCCATCATGCCCAGCTAACTTTTTGTAATCCTTTTAGTAGAGATGGGGTTTCACTATGTTCCCCAGGCTGGTCTCAACTCCTGGATTCAGGCAATCCACCCACCTCCACCCCGAAAAGTGCTGGAATTATAGGCATGAGCCACCGTGTCCGGCCTCAGTGTGTACTTTTACTGAAGCTATTTCCGGTGGGCACTGTTGGGGTCGCACTGGTGGGAAGCGAGGGTGAGCCATGTGCCAGCCTTGATAGCTGCGCGCTGCCGCTGGGACTGTTACAGCCTCAGGATGGGGTATGCTGTGGGGAGGGCCTGCAGGACCGGGGTCTTTCTGACCTGGAATGAATGTAGAGCATAGGTGGACCTATTTCCTGCTGCCAGATTTAAGAAGTTTGCCACAGAAAATGAGGCCTGGGCCTTTGTCAGGAAATCTGCAAGCCCAGAAGGTTCAGAAGGGCAGAAAAATAAACATGTACAAGAATCACAAATGAAAGCCAGCAAGGGACTCCGTGAGCCATTGAATGGTGATGGAGATGAAAGCGCAGAGTCGTGTGCAAAGCCTGTGAAGCAAATCACAGAGCTGGCACCTCGCATGAGCAGGGACATTTTCTTACATCGAAGGCTTTGTCGTCGAGTACACTGATGGCGAGAGCACTAGTGGGAACTGATGTCTACTGGGGGCCAGGCCATCCTTTAAATGTAGGCATTAGACTTCCTGGGTGACAGACAAACCAAAGAGCAGAAAATCATGCAGCCTGCAACACCATTGAACAAGGAGAGGCTGAAAACATCAATAAATTGATTCCATACACAGATAGTATGTTTACTGTAAATAGTACAACTAACTGGGTTCAAGGTAGGAAGAAGAACAGGTGGAAGACAAGTACAGGGAAAGAGGTGATGAACAAAGAGGACTTTGTGGCACTGGAGAAGCTCACTCAAGGCATGGGCATTCAGTGGATACTTGTTCCTGGTCATCCAGGGTTTATCGGGAATGAAAAAGCTGATAGATTAGCAAGAGGAGCTAAACATTCTGAAGACTAAGCAAAGTGACTTTATTACTTGGGAAAAGTTGAGCCAGTGGCTGTTTTGCTACTTTTGCTTACTGGTACAGAAAAGAGACTACAGGCTGGACCATTGCAGTGGATGAGCAGATGTGGCTTTCACACTGAATCATGGTGGCACGGTGGCATTCTGTGATACATTTTGATAAAAAGTGGTTAAATATATAATAAATTGAACATCTCTCAGATTTAAGAATTATGTGAGATTTCAGCATTATGCTTACTAGGTTTGATATTGTTCTTGCTTATTTTATTGCAATCTGTTTTAAAATGCCACAAGTTTTTTTTTTGTTTTTTTTTTTTTAGACAGAGTCTTGCTCTGTTGCCCAGGCTGGAGTGCAGTGGCACAATCTCAGCTCACTGCAACCTCCACCTTGAGGATTCAAGTGATTCTCCTACCTCAGCCTCTCAAGTAGCTGGGACTACAGGCGCGTGCCACCACGCCCGACTAATTTTTGTATTTTTAGTAGAGATGGGGTTTCACCATGTTGGCCAGACTGGTCTCAAACTCCTGACCTCAAGTGATCCACCCACCTCAGCCTCCCAAAGTGCTGGGATTATAGGTGTGAGCCACCGCGCCCAACCCACAGCTTTGATTTTGATAAGAAATCAAAAAAACATTGGTTAAAAGATGCAGGTCAGAGGTCTAGAAATATTCTGAAAACATTCGTTTACCTTCCAGTTCACAGACTTGAGTCTCTTGCTTTTACAGGTGACTTGTGCCTGTGGGCACATTAGAGACAGATGCAGCCCGGGGCCTGGGCAGGCTGCTCAGCAGAGAGGATGTGAGCTGGTCTTAGCCTCACATGCCTGCCTGCTGGGCACTGACATAACAGGCCAAGCTTGCACACAGGCGACCCTGGCTGCTAGGCCACTCTCTAGGAACAGACAACTTGTAAAGACCAAGATGTATAAATCAATCTTTCCAAAATTTATTTGGCTCTTTTATTGAAAACTGTGCACACTTTAAAAAAAGTTTGACATGATCATTGATTTAGTTTTAAACCTTTTTTTCATAAAATGAAAACGTACAGGAAGACAGACAGACAGACACACACACACACACACACACACACACGCTGTTTTCATTGAGACTTCTGCCTAGAAGAAAATCCTTATTGATCTGTATGTTCTGAAGGCTAGTGGCATTCAAAACTGTTAGCAGCATTCAGACAATTTTTATTTATTAATGGAACATTAATTTTTAAAAACGTCCCTTATTATTCTTTTTTTTCTTTTTTCTTTTTTCTTTTTTTTTTTTTTTTGAGACAGAGTCTTGCTCTGTTGCCCAGGCTGGAGCGCAGTGGCATAATTTTGGCTCACTGAAACCTCTGCCTCCCAGGGTCAAGTGATTCTCCTGTCTCAGCCTCCAGAGTAGCTGGGATTATAGACGTGCACCACAACGCCCAGCTAATTTTTGTACTTCTAGTAGCAGGGTTTCACCATGTTGGTCAGGCAAACTCCTGGCCTCATGTGATCTGTCCACCTCAGCCTCCCAAAATGCTGGGATTACAGGCGTGAGCCATGGTGCCTGGCCAAAACCTCCCTTTTTAAAAAACCAATGATAATCTGTTAATCTAAATGCATACAGAAGCACAACTTATGAGTTGGCCATTTTTCTCTTGCTATGGAAAATTAGATAACAACTACTGAACAGGCTCACAAATCATAACATCATAACTTGGAAATACAGTTAAAACAGAGGTACATATGATCGTTTACTACTATTTTGCTTATTTCCAATAGATAGAATCACTATAAATGTCCCACATTAAGATTTGTGTTTATTCATTTCTGGTGAGTCCAAAAGGAATAAAACAGTATTCCCAAACATTTAATATTTTAATTGTTTTGTTATTTTCAATGGGTTTTAGAAATAATCACATACTCTGGTGTCATCCATTAGTAAAAACTTATTACTGCTTCAAATCATCTTTTGGCTAGATTGTATATAGAAATAAATATGTAATTCATCGAAAATCTACTTGATACATGTTGCCAGGCTTAGTCAAAGGAGCCCTAAAGCAGAGGTGTTTGAGACCTCTCCATTAAGCTATGAAGACCTTTATGTTAGTTACAAAACTTCTCTTACTGTAGGTAAACTAGGTGAAATGGTGGCTGATGTTGAGTCTGTGGTAGAAGGCCCAGACCCTGTTGTGAGCCACTCCTCCAGTCTCAAGGGTCTCCTTAGAATACCTAGACTACTATGGAGCACAGTTTGAAAACATGGCCTATTAGATGAGGTGTAATTTCAACCTTAGTGTTTCTTGGGTACCAAAGGGGGTCACCTTAATAGTAGTAACCCATGCCAGGCACCGTGGTGGACACCTGTAATCCCAGCACTTTGGGAGGCTGAGGTGGGTGTTCTTGAGTCTAGGAGTTTGAGACCAGCCTCAGTAACATGGCAAAACCTCATCTCTACAAAAAATACAAAATTAAAAAATCATCGTAATAACCCAAGTTTTATTGACTCTTCTTACCACATACTCAACTAGGACCTTCTATTTGTTTCAACAAAGTTCCATCCAGACTTCATAGAGTATGTCTCACATGTCCTTATGAATGGTGACCATATTATTATAGTCAACACACAGATTCCTCTAGGCTTATCCCTCTTCTCTGGCCTCAGTCCCATCCAATGTTCTCTGTCCACAAAACCTCTTGAGAGTGACTCTCCATTGCCCTAGCTTCTGGCCACCACAATCAGAATTTCAACATCCAAGCCAACTAAATCCAGAGGCCAAAGTTTCTAATCCATGAGGGCCAGAACAGCACTAGGTCCTGGCCCATCTGTCTGGCAACCTGTGTCATGCTGGTCCCTTAGGAAAGTAAGAATGATACTCTTGCCTCAGGCCTCACGGAGTCCCTCACAAAGACCAATAGTATAGCTTTAGCTCACAGCCCCTTTTCTACCAGGCTCAGACACCAAACTGAGATGCCAGGTATGGAACAAATCCCACTTTGGCCTTTTATTTTTACCTCCGACCAGATGGCCACCAAACCTCCTCCCTTCTGTTTCTACCCCATATAGCAAACCTGCAAACTGACTATTCTTGTCCACCCACCAGTTTAGGTCCATTCTCTGACATGTTTAAATCTCAGTTTGGGCTCAAAGTGGAATTAATTCATCAGATGACATTATTCTAAAATTTGGTATTGGCTATCTTGTTTCCCTTAGATTGACACCATTGACTTCTTTACGCTGTGGCTCTGAGCCCAGCCCTGGGGTGCTATGAGCTTAGATGGAGAGATGTGTTCAGGACATGAGGCAGCTTCAGCACATACACCAATATCTTTGGCCCTTGGAATGAATGTGTTATCCAAAGGGCAGCTACTGTCTTTACTAGATTTCCTGGAAAATTACAAAGAAAAACAAACAAACAAATAAACCACAAAAGCTATTTCCTGATTTTTCCAGCAACTCTGACTAGTTTTGAGTAGGTTGTTTTTATTATTTCTTCCTTTGGGGAACAAATTAAAGTTGTGTGTTTATTTCTGCAACATTGAGGAACACAAAGAGAAAGTCTCCCAAAAGGATGATCCTCTTTCCCATTCCAGATATTTGCCAACAACCACATGAAAAGGAAAAATATGCTTGAAGACATTGCATTATGCAATAGATTTTCCTTATAATATTACTTATAATTCCAATTCTATTTTAAATTCATGTAAGGTGTGACTCCCACTCCCTTGCACCATCCAAAGTCATTTAAAGACCTAGGAGGGCTGGGCATGGTGGCTCATGCCTGTAATCCCAGCACTTTGGGAGGCCAAGTTGGAGGGATTGCTTGAACCCAGGAGTTTGAGACTAGCCTGGGCAACCTGGGGACAAACCTTGTCTCTACAAAAATGATAAAATTAGCCAAGCATGGTGGCATGAACCTGTAGTCTCAGCTACTCAGGAGGCTGAGGTGGGTGAATTACTTGAGCCCAAGAGGTCAAGGCTTCTGTGAGCTGAGATTGTGCCACTGTAATCCAGCCTGGGCAACAGAATGAGACCCTGTCTCAAAAAACAAACAAACAAGCAAACAAAAACCCTAGATGATAAATAAATAATCATACTGATAACAGCCTCTCATATTACCAGAGAGAACACGATTCTAATAAAAGCCAATCATGACCACACTCAACATCTGGGATGGGGAAAAACTGTTGTGTTCTTTTCTCATTGGCTCTCCTTTTGGTCATATGAAGACAGCTTTAGGGCATTTGGAAGGCCTGTCTTGAGAACTTCTCAAGGCTGGTTTTAGTTAGTGGCACTTAGAGTACAACATTTTTAAATTTTTCCAAGAGGACCATCTCTAAGCAATATTTCGCTTGCCAATAGCAACAGCATCTCATAACCATGATGTGCTACTGTGCTCAAAGAATGCCTCCCTCTTCAAGGTAACAAAAGAATAGAACAAAGGCAGTTGAAGGAACTGAGACATATAAATGTATTGGTTTCATACAGCTGCAGTAACAAAGTACCAAAAACTTGGTAGCTAAAAACAACAGAAATTCATTCTCTCACAGTTCTGGAGTCACACGTCCAAAATCAACGTGTTAGCAGAGTTTGTTCTTTCTGGAGGCACTGAGGGAAAAGCTGTTCCATGCCTCTCTCCTGGCTTCTGGTGGCTGCAAGCAATCCTTGGGTTCCTTGGTTTGTAGATATATCACCCCAATTTCTGTCTTCACATTGTCTTCTTCTCCATGTGCCTTCTTCCTCCCCTCTCTCCCCTTCCTTTCCCTCCCCTCTTCTCTTCTCCCCTCCCTTCTTCTCCTTTCCTTTCCTCTCTTCTTCACTCCTCTTCTTCTCTTCTCAAGACACTTGTCATTGGATACAGGCTGATCCTAAGTAAACATAATCTCATCTCAAGATCCTTAATTAATTACATCTGCAGAGATCCTTTTTAAAAATAAGGGAATTTGAGACCAGCCTGGGCAACATGGTGAAACCCCATCTCTACAAAAAATACAAAAAATTAGCTAGGTGTGGTGGCGTACACCTGTAGTCCCAGCTACCCAGGAGGCTGTGGTGGAAGAATCACCTGAGCCTAGGAGGTTGAGGCTGCAGTGAACCATGATCGTACCACTGCACTCCAGCCTGGGTGATAGAGTGAGACTCTGTCTCAAAAAAAATAAAAAAATAAATGAATAACATTTAAAAGTAAATATAAAAGTAAGGGCATATTCACAGATTCTGTATCTTTTTTGGGAGGGGGATGGTGGCACCACTCAACCACCATAACATGTAAAGGAAAGTCAAGTAAATCCAATTAAAAAAGGTAACAAACATGTCTATAATCCTTTAAGAACAGATAAAATGACTGGAATTACGAACTGAGGATCAAGATATTGAGTTACATAGTCTTAGTTCTGTCAGTGTTGACTCTGGGATACTGGGCAAGACCTTCTCCTTTGCAGGCCTGGTATCTGCATTTATAAAATGAGAGGATGGATTAAATTAGCTTGAAAGTATGTTCTAGCTCTGGTGTTCCATGATTCCATATGAACACCCATTCTCCTAACTAGTTCTCACATGTGCTTATGTGCACACACATGGGTGCAAGTCATAACCCACCCTCTTACAGATCAAGCCAGCCACCTCCCAAACCCAAATGTGATTTCCACACTGAATCTATAACCTATGCTTTCTCATGTGGGGCATCTGAGCTGACTTCCATTGTGTCATGTTTGACTTGGCTGGAGAAATAAATTTGGCAGTGCTTAGAAATGCCACACCTTTATATTCTGAGTTTTTCCACAATCTTCTTGGTGTCCAAGACTTTTGATGACTTTTCTTTCTTATTTTCCAATTGCGTATTTCAGCCTGTGGTCTTCAGCCTGCCCACTGCATTTTCTGCCCCAGGAGCGGCCCACGTCTCAGATGATTGTCCTGGCACTGGCAGATGACCTAAGAAGGCAATAAACAGATAAAGAAGAGAGACTTGGAAATTCCATGGCATCACTTCTTCTGGAACTCTTGATGGTAAAATGACCACATGCCAGAAATTACACTGCAACTCTACTCCAGAAATTCTGTGTGGCATCTAATTTTGGCGGATTAACTGAGTCTTACTATCCCATACTTCATGTGAGGGCTGTGCAAGGGAAGGGTATACTCATGGAATTGTAGAATGACAGCTGGAGAAACTGTACACTTTTTTTTCTATGTACAGTGTATATGCATTTTCTAAAACCTAAGTTCCGTGAGAGTACAGAGTGTTGTTCACAGCTCTCTCCTCAGCACCTAGCCCAGGGTGTGGCAGGTAGTAGGCACTCATCAAATTTCTGATTATGAATGAAAATTAATGCAAATCAGATTCTTAGAAGAATTCAGATCTCATGCAACATCTTCATTTCTGATTCATTTTCAGTAGCCAGAAATGTTAGTAGGCTAACACTTCAGTTTCTCTGCTAAATAATTGATGAACTAAAAAGGACTAAAAATATCAAGAGAATTCACCTGTAAGGAGGAGCTCTGCACGCCTTCCATTGTCGGCATTAAGGATAGCCCTTCAACTTACCTGCTTTGTAAATTTAGGCATTTTTAACATTGAGTTTTCTTAAACTTCTGTCTCTGCCTCCCCATTCTCCCTGCTGGGCACCTCCCCACCCCCTACCCCTGCCAGGTGCGTGCACGGGAACACACACACACACACAAGTGGTAGAGGGTCTCATCTCTCTTTGCCACCAGCCTGGCACCTATGGAAACAAACAAGGTCTTGTGCAGCCACCTAGTGGTGTCTCTTCACCCCTGCAGTTCCCCATGGCTTCTAAAGGAAATAACAGAGGGCACTGGGAGGCACTGAGATACTTTGAAGACGGCCCACTTCCTCAAGGCATCTGGGACCTCACCCAGACGTGAGCCAGAGGGAAAAAAGGAGAGCGAGCTCAGGGCGTGCCTGGCTCCGGCCGCTGCCTCACTTCCTCGGGGGTCAGCAGCCAAAGGCGGTGGGGGTGAGGCCAGACGACCCTGCACCACCCGAAGGAAGTGATGTCATGGTCTCCTTCTCCGAGAAGCCTTTGACACGGAGGGCGGGGGCGGGGGGATAGGAATGAGTGCCAGGGTGGGACAGACAGCCCTTGTTCCATGGAAAACGTCAGGCTTTGAGAGACTTGTTTCATAAACATGCCTTGCCTCAATTTTGAACCCTCCATTTGAGTTCCTTTACAGAATTGTCCCTTGGGACCGAGAAACTGTTGTGATTGCAGAGGACACAGAAAAGGGTCAGCCAAGCAGTGATCAGAGAACAGGGGCAGGCAGAACTCAACAGCCACTAGGCAATGGGGTTTAAATGAAGAACCATAACATTGAACGAGGCTCCTAGAAGCTCCTAAGGACTCTGAAATCTTTCCACGGGGTCTCCAACCTTCACAGGTCCCAGGGTGCTGAGCCTAAGAAGGAGATGGAAGTCAAAGACCAGCGCGATCAGACACACACCATTAGAAATACCTTTCTTCTCATTTCATACTCCACCCTGCAGTACCACTGTGAGTGCTACCATCCCGAGAGCACCTTGCCTTTGTGGATTTGACCAGTTTTCACCTGAGTAGTAATGCATCCTACGTCCACTGGAACCTTCCTTTACCCACAGACAGCTCTGTGTAAGCCTTTCTCATCTGCCTACAACTTCTGCCTATAAATTATTAGGTTTCTCCATTTAAAATAAACGGAATTTCCCTCAAGCCTACGATCCATATTCATCCACACCCACACTCCTCGCCAGTGTCTCCAAAGAGCAGTTTATTTTGACCACTCTGTTCTGACCCCATTCCCATCTGGCTTCTGTCCTAAGCATGATGGAAATTGCCCTTTTGGAGGTTGCTCATGACTTTCTACTTGCCAAATCCAAAGGCTTCATTAATAATAGCATGTCAGTTTTGATATTTTATACAGTCACAGCTCTTGGTGTTCAAGGATGTAACTTAATTTTCTTAGAGCTGAACTCAAATCGTTAACTCAACCTCCAATGTCTGTGGCCTTCCTAATTCAAGATAAATCCAGCCTTTTCTGTTTTTTATCTTTTATTTTTTAGAGATGGAATCTTGCTCTGTCACCCAGGTGGGAGTGCAGTGTCACGATCATAGCTCACTGTAGCCTCCTGGGTGCAAGGGATCCTCCTTCCTCAGCCTCCCGAGTAGGTGGGATTATGGATGCGTGCCACCACACTTGGATAATTTTTAAATTTTTTTCTGTAGAGACTGGAGTCTCACTTTGTTGCCCAGACTGCTCTCAAACTCCTGGACTCAAACAATCCTCCCACCTCAGCGTCCCAAATGCTGGGATTACAGGTGTGAGCCGCCACACCCAGTGCCCATTCTGTTTTTATTCTTATTTTAAATTTTTATTTTTATGTAACTTGTGTTTGAAATGAACCATCAGACCCATTTTTTTCTGAGACAGGCTCTCGCTCTGTCGCCCATGCTAGAGTACAGTGGCTTGATCTCAGCTCACTGCAACCTCTGCATCCTGGGCTCAAACAATTATCCCTCCTCAGTCTCCCGAGTAGCTGAGACTACAGGCACACACCACAAACCTGGCTAATTTTTTTGCATTTTTAGTAGAGACAGGGTTTCGGGATGTTGTCCAGGCTGGTCTTGAAGTCCCGGACTCAAGCAGTCAGCTCACCTCAGCCTCCCAAAGTGCTGGGGTTACAGGTGTGAGCCACCACACCCAGCCTCATTCTGTTTGAAAACAGAATTAAAACATAGTCTTTGAGTAGCAAATCAGAAGTTCCCTCCCCTTATTCCCTGACATTTTTTCAGTCTCTGTAGCTGCAGGGGGCACGTGTCTGGGGGCAGCATTCATGCATCATGTCGGTGTGGGGAGAAAAGTAGTGTCTGGCCCATCATGACGTTCTGTCTACACCAATTTCCACTGACTAGTGACCCTTGCAACTTGATCTCATTGTCCTGAGCCAGCACTAGTTTCTGATGGCCAAGTTTCCACTGTCACCTCCCTTTGCCTATATCCTTATGGTCCAGACTGCCGCTCCTTTGGATCCTCTTGGCTTGTCCAGGGCCTCTTCTGCATCCCTTTTCACGAAACTTTTCAGATTTTTCTCCAGCCTCGCCAAGATGCGTGGGGGCTCTGTGTGGCCACCCTAAATCATGACTGCTCTGTTCTTCCAATGCCATTCTGGATGTGGACATTCTCCCAGGAACTATGATTCTCCCTGGTACATTCTGAGAGGAGAGACACATGTGTCCTCTGCTATGGAGAGTCTCTGGTGATGTATGAATTTCTTTGACTGTGACCATAAAAGAAAATGCATTTTACATCACGGCCGAGCACACGTACACATCACACATGAAACAACAACTTCATGAAACAACATTACCATGACTTTGCAACGCACTCTGGGATTTCCTAGTCCATTGTATTCTGTTTCTTTTCATGCTGGTTTTATCCCAATAAACCGATTTTATGATGCAAGAGGTCTCAGCCCACAGTTTAAAAAATATTGCCTTGACAGTGGGTTTACTTGGTTCAGAGGGCGGGCTCTGGGCTCCATACCAAAACTTAGGAAGCAGCTACACACTTGTTTTGTTCTTTCTCAAAATGCACAGCTTTCAGAATCAAAGAAAGTCCTGCCTCTCAAGCTGTTGTCTCTACTATGGGTTTAAAATAAATCCATTCAGACATTCAACAGATTTTTTCTTCTCAGCTTTATGTACTTTCTGTCTGAGAACAATGTGTATGGAGTATGACACATGATAAAGAAAAGAGTAATGGCTATAAAGAAGCACAAGGGAAAAAAAACCTCAGTTAATATTCCCAAATATACCTGTTAATCCCAGAACTTTGGGAGGCCGAATTAGGTGGATCACTTGAGGTTAGGAGTTGGAGACCAGCCTGGCCAGCATGGTGAAACATACAAAAATTAGCCAGCCATGGTTGGAGGTACCTGTAATTCTGGCTACTTGGGAGGCTGAGGCATGAGAATCGCTTGAACCTGGGAGGTGGAGGTTGCAGTGAGCTGAGACTGCACCCGTGCACTCCAGCCTGGGCGACAGAGCAAGACTTAGTCTCAAAAAAAACAAACAAACAAACAAAAAAAACCAAAAAAACCAAGCATTACATATTCTATTGGTAATAGTAATAGTAACTAATTATGATTGAGTATGTATTATGGGCCAGGTATGATGCTTAGCATTTCATGTTTTTTATTTCAGTTAATCCTTACACCATCCCTATGATATGGTACAAATATTATCCCCATTTTAGGTATGTATGTATGTATTTATTTATTTTGAGACCGCGTCTCTCTCTGTCACCCAGGCTGGAGTGCAGTGGCGCGATCTCGGCTCACTGCAAGCTCCGCCTCCCGGGTTTACGCCATTCTCCCGCCTCAGCCTCCCGAGTAGCTGGGACTACAGGCGCCCGCCACCTCACCCGGCTATTTTTTTGTATTTTTTTTAGTAGAGACGGGATTTCACCGTGTTAGCCAGGATGGTCTTGATCTCCTGACCTCGTGATCCGCCCGTCTCGACCTCCCAAAGTGCTAGGATTACAGGCTTGAGCCACTGCGCCCGGCCTATCCCCATTTTATAAAAAGGAAGTTAAGGCTAACCTAAATTTGACTCTTTCCCTAGCCTTTACATCCAGAGACCATTTCTCATGTCTGTTAGTTTCTTTGTTCTAGCCCTACCTCCATAAAATTAAGGATGAAAACTAGACCCTCTCTCTCAGCTCAGAAAGAGTCTAGCAAACTTTCAAAGGCAAGGCTGCTTTCTACTAAGTTGGAAAAGTGAGGGTCTTGCTGCACAGGCCTGCAGCTTGACCTGCACCCATGCCTCCTGCTGCTGTTAGCCATTCTCCTTCTAGGGCTTTCTATGGCCTAAAACTCAAGATCATCCAGAATCTTCTTCCAACCAGAAGGGACTGGGAGTCTGTCCTTCTCTTTAGCAACCTGCAGATCCTCATAGGAAATGATCACGTTAACTTCCCTTTATCTTTTCTAAAAGCCACATCTATAAAAGGGAGAAAGATGACTCAAGAATGCAAACAAAACATAACTATAAGTTTGAATTTTCTCCTTTGATTTGGTGAGTTCCTTCTTTATCTAGCAAATATTAATATTTATTGAAGATGTACTAGGCACAGTTCTAGGTGCTACTAGAGATTTGGTGATGAGCAAGACAGATCAAATTCTTCCCCTTCTGAAATTTACACTCTATAGGGGCTGGTTTCTGGGGAGGGCAGATAGTGGCTGGAGGTTGTCAGCTTTCTTTTAAGTCACACTTCCCAGTAAGAAATGTGTTTTGCACAGCAATGTAGTATATTCCTTCTCCCTTCTGCCCCCACACAATAGAATCAGAGTTTTGTAGAACACTTGCTCTTATTCAATATAAAAACTAAAAACATAAAGTTAATATTGCCTTATTAATACTTGAATGCAGCTGGGTGTGGTGACTCACATCTGTAATCCCAGTACTTTGGGATGCTAAGTCAGGTAGATTGCTTGAGCCAAGGAGTTTGACACCATCCTGGGCGACATAATGAGACCCTGTCTCTACAAAAAATAAAACAAAATTAGCCAGGCCTGGTGGCAGGTGCTGTGGTCCCAGCTACTCCGGTGACTGAGGTAGGAGGAGTGCTTGAACCTGGGTGGTTAAGGCTGCAGTGAGGTACGGTGGTGCTACTGCACTCCAGCCTGGGCGACAGAGTGAGACCTCATCTCAAAACAAAAACAAAAACGAAAACAAAAAAACTTGAATGCAGCATAAGAAAACTTTCCCCAACAAGCAATACAAAAACAAGAGTCAGGCAAGATTGTATTTAATGAACTAGGAGTACTTGTCTGCTTCTAAGTTTATTCCAGTCCCGAACATACAAGGATAATTCTCACTGTGCATACATTCATGTGCCTGTTTCTTTCTCTCCTTTGTTTTAATTGGTTTTAAAAGTTGGAAATCCTTGTTCATACAAATAGGTAATTGTGAGTGGTGATAATAAAGATGCATTCTTTTTGCCTAGGAATGGAGATTCTTCTTTAATCTTACCGTACAATTATGATTCATTTAACGTCTTGTGATTACTCTTTCATACAAACATAGAACTAAGCTGCAATAATTCATTCACCCCTTTTGGGCACCAAGTTTAGGTCACTTATTGATTCAGCGTTCTGAAAAGAAAATGAATCTTTCATTTGAAACCTTTTATCTTGTGTTTACAATTTATCATCTGGAAAATCACGATTGCATCTGGAAAATCACTCCAAGTTTGAAACTGAGGAGTGAAATATAACGATCTCCCTAATTTTATTTCCCTCATACTGACTTTACTAATAATATCATTTTCAATATGTTGTAACAATATGAGGAACAAATAGGTGCTAGGGTGATTGCTCTTAAGGTTACTTGCCATAACAAAATGTCTTTGGAATCCTGGATGTGTTGGACTTGCTGAATTATATTGTTGTTTTCTCCCTGAAGTTATACATTTAAGTTCATTTAAAAAAAATCAATAACCTCCGTTAAATATACTAATTAAAAATGCCAAACATTGTCTTTGAAAATGAGATTGTTTGTCAAATGAGATTGCTTTCCAACTAGAAAAACGTGACTGTCATTTCTGAGTTTATTCATCCTGCTTAATACTTTCCCTTACGTTTCCGTAGGATAACCAATGAATTTCAGTGAGCTTCAGCGTGAGAGTATGGTTCATTCCAGTCTCACCAAAACACATCAATATTGTGGCTATTGATGAGCTCTCTTTAATAAATTTAACAACCTTCATGATGTTTTCCAATACCTCTATGAGATTTAGCAGAATTACTTCAAGAGATGGCACATTTCTATTGATTCTGATTTCTAAACACAACTGATTTCTAATTCTGTCATTAATAGTTTTTACCGATATTTTAATAGCTTTGCTGTTTTCTAGCAATATCAGCTGGCCCTGCCTGTCACTCATAATTCCATTATTACATTTTATTTTATTTTTAAATGTAAATTAAAATAATTAAATTTGTTATTTTCTTTTAGAGATAGGGACTCCCTATGTTGTCTGAGCTGGAATGCAGTGCTCTTCTCAGACATGATCATAGCATGCTATATCCTTGAACTCCTCGGCTCAAGTGATCCTCCCTCCTCAGCTACCCAGGTAGCTGGGACTAAAGGTGCATGCCATCATGCCCAGCTCTATTTTTCCATTTTAGTAGATATTGACCAACAAAGCATTTTTCCACTTTTGTAAATATATACAATCCATTGTGTGTGCAGTTAAATTTAAACAACACAAACACCCCCACACACTCACACAGATCTTGTTGTTTTGCATACATGAGAGGAGTTTAACAACTTGCAGTATCTGTGCTCTTTTGGGGATGGATCTCAAGGTCTATACTGGATTATAACCACATGAGAAGCATGCCTCTAGAGGGTTCTGCAGTAGCACAGATCTGACTAGAAATACTACTATCCCAAAGAATTGTACACTTCAATTTATTAGCTGATTTGGTATTAAAAATCATATTCATCATAGCTATTTATATTAGAGAATAATTTTTATGTTTTTATTTTGAAAGATTGATTTTTTAAAGTGTTTTCATTTTGAAGTAGTATAGGTACATAATAGTTTTATATATTTATGGGGTACATTTGATACTTTGATACAGGTATGTAATGTGTAATAATCACATTAGGGCAATTGGAGTGTCCATCATCTCAAGCACTTATCATTTCTTTATGTTAGGGACATTCCAATTCCACTATTTTAGTTATTTTAAAGTAGACAACAATGTATTGTTAACTATAGTCACCCTATTGTGCTACCATATACTAGATCTTATTCATTTTATCTAACTGTATTTTTGTGCCCATTAACCATTCCCATTTTATCACCCTATCATTGCTACACTTCCCAGTCTCTGGTAGCCATAATTGTACCCACTGATCTCCTCCCTGAGTTCAAAATTTTTTCTCACATATATGAGTGAGAACATGAGATATTCGTCTTTCTACACCTGGCGTACTGCACTTAACATAATGTCCCTCAGTTCTATCTGTGTTGGTACAAATGGCAGGATTTCATTCCTTTTAGTGGTTGAATAATATTCCATTCTCTGTATGTGCCATAGTTTTTTATCCATTCATTTGTTGATGGACTCTTAGGTTGATTTCGTATCTTGGCTATGGTGAATAGCACTTCACTAAACAGGGGAGTGCAGATATCTCTTTGATATGCTGATTTCCTTTCTTTTGGATATATACCCAGCAGTGGGATTACTGGATCACATGGTAGTTCTATTTTTCATTTTTTGAGGAACCTCCATAGTGTTCTCTATAGTGGTTGCAGCAATTTACATTTCCACCAACAGTGTACAAGGGTTTCCCTTTCTCCACATCCTCACTAGCTTTCGTTATTGCCCGTCTTTTGGATAAATGCCATTTTAATTGGGGTGAGAAAATATTTAATCGTAGTTTTCATTTGCATTTCTGCAGTGAGATGTTGAGCATTTTTCCTGTACCTGTTTGCCATTTGTATGCCTTCTTTTGAGAAATGTCTATTCAGATCTTTTACCCATTTTTAAATTGGATTATTATTATTATTTTTTTCCTAATGAGTTGTTTGAGCTCCTTATATATTGTGGTTACCCTTTGTCAGATGGGTAGTTTGCAAATATTTCCTCCCATTCTGTGACTTGTCATTTCACTTTGTTGATTTTTTGCTTTGCTGTGCAGAAGCTTTTTAGCTTGATGTGATCCCAGTTGTCCATTTTTGCTTCGGTTGCTTGTGCTTCTGAGGTCTTACTCAAGAAATCTTTGCTCAGACCAATGTTCTGGAGAGTTAGAAGAATAATTTTTCAACAACTGTGTGAGACCCATTTTCTCTTTTGTCCAACCATATGTAACTAAGTCTCGTTAACAGTTTATAGAACAGGCCAGGTGCGTTGGCTCATACCTGTAATCATCTCACTTTGTTAGGCCGAGACGGGCAAATCACTTGAGGTCAGGATTTCAAAACCAGCCTGGCCAAAATGGTGAAACCCCCCCTCTACTAAAAACACACACAAAAATTAGCCGGGCATGGTGGCGGGCACCTGTAATCCCAGCTACTTGGGAGGCTGAGGCAGGAGAATCACTTGAACCTGGGAGGTGGAGGTTGCAGTGAACCGAGATTGTACCATTGCACTCCAGTCTGGACCACAGATTGAGTCTCCACCTCAACAAAACAAAACAAAACAAAACAAACAAACAAAAAAACAGTTAATAGAACAACAGAGAAATTGTGTCAATAATTTTTTGTCCTTTGTTTTCTTTTAAAAATGTTTGAAGGGCTTATTAGTAAGTCTAGCATGCTGTGTTTCCAAGTGTCCTTCTAGTTTTGAAGGTGTCATTACAAATAATATATTGGGGTTTGTCACTTTTGTTGGATTTTATGCACTGAAAATTTTTTAAAAAAATAATCCGTCTTATAAAGCTGTGCATTCTCTTTTTCTTTTTAAAAGACATCTCAAATGAAGTTGAAGCTAACTAATTAGAATCAATCATTTTCTCAACATTGTCACTATTTACAGTTCTAGGTTGAACTTGGCCATTTCTCTAATTTTTCCTTCATCATTCTTTTCTAATAAGAAGAAATCCTGTTAAAGGGAAATTCATGCTAATTTAACAAAATACACATTTGATGCAAACCTGAGACATATCTCACTTGACAATGTTCTTTCAGAAAAAGGCTTTACAATGAACCCTGACTAATGTTAACATAAAATATAAACAGCTAATTATCTTATAAATATCATGGGCATATTCATATCATATATCAGAAAATCAAATGAGATGTTTGTTTTTAGAAGGTAGAATGACTTGTACTAGCCAACTGATATTCATCATAGTCTTTTTTTTTTTTTTTTTTTTTAATTCTTTTTGAGACAGAGTCTCACTCCATCACCCAGGCTAGAGTGCAGTGGTGTGATCTTGGCTCACTGCAATTTCCACCTCCCAGGTTCAAGCAAATCTCCTGCCTCAACCTCCCAAGTACCTGGGATTACAGGTGTGTACCACCATGTCTGGCTAATTTTTTTTTTTTTTTTTTTTTGTGGTAAAGATGCAGTTTCACCATGTTGGCCAGGTTGGTCTCGAACTCTCGGCCTCAAGTGATCCACCCGCCTCAGCCTCTGTAAATGCTGGGATTATAGGCGTGAGCCACTGTGCTTGGCCTCTCATAGTCTTTTATTCGCTTTCTTAATCCCGCTCATAGCAATTGGATGTAGTATTTCTTACAGTGTTCACAATTCCTAAAAAAGTCCAGTGATATGTTCTCATATTTTCTCTTTTATTCTAATTGTTTATTCTACTCTATTTCATTTTGTTAAAAAATAAGTAAACAAAAAAAAAAAAATTAAATGTAGTTGTGACGCATTAAGTTTAGTTTACAACCTACTACGGTATTTTGTCTTCCAAGTAGTCTGAATAATGGTGACATAAATAATAAATATATAAACAAATGAGAGAAGTTCAGAGAGTGGTAAGTGTTGTAGGAAAATGTAAAAGAATAATGTGATAGAAGAGAGTGACTGGGCAGAGATTAATTTTGCCAGGGATTGAATTTACCCTGAATAGGAAGGGTTCTTGGAGATGCTAATGAATTGCACTCTGCATAGTTTAGGTTACTGATATGAGCCTGTTCTTCAGCATTTATGAGTAGTTTGAACTATATCATTTTAATTGTACTTCTGATTTGCCTATTGTTTTGTGTATATCTGGTGAATCCCCAGCCAGACTGCAACTTCCTGCAGGAGAAGTCTTTTTTCCCTTTTTATAAAATCTCCCCCAATACTCAGTTTTGTGCTGTGTGTAAAGTTGGTGCTAGACAAATGCTAGTTCAATGTTGATTATTGAAAATCACAATAAACCAGGGTGGACATTCTTATAGGTGGAGCAGACAAAAGCCTATGCCAGATGGTCAGGGTTGGGTAGATCCTTGAATCCTTCAAAATAGCTCATGATTGCTCCTTGAGTGTGAATCTTTGTAATTAGAAATTCACTCCTTTGTCTTCCAGCCTCTATCAATGAAGTCTTAGCAACCATTTATGCCTCTGTTGAATGAGTATAATTCTATGGCTGAGTCACGGCTGAACTTAAAAGGAGGATTGGCCTGGTTAATCCCTCCTAAGCGCCAGTTTTTCTGTCTGGAGAGTTGCTACCAGTTACTCAGGTCTGCCTGTCTGGATGGGACGCCCCAGTGGAATACTTAGATTCTACTAATTGAGAGTCAGAGAGAAAACACACCCAGTGCAGGTGCCTGATTAATGACTTATGATTACAATAATAGTATAGAGAGGGACTGACCATTTATTACTCGCATTTATATACTAATTTTGGTATTTTTGTTTTTAAGGAAATACAATACCAAGCCACAAATTGGTTCCCTCCTTTAAACCTCAATTATCATCAATTTTGCTCTATTTACTCTATTTCTGGTTTGCTTCTCAACTTCAGGGAGGACTCTCCTTGGCTTTGCTTGTAGTCAGAACTGAAGCCTTTCAAGCCGAGGCATGTCCGGTCATGTGTTGCCTCAGGGCTGACTGCTCTGGCTCCAAGTCGGGAAGATCCAGAGGCCTTACTGCTCCAAGACAAGCAGAGATCCTCAAAGTTCAGCCACTTCTGCCTGTGTGTGAAGCATTAAAGGTGGGGGAGAATCTCCCTCTTCTCCCTCTCCTCCCATCTACACTCTCCCCAACCCAACTTTTCTCCTGGTGTTTAGACTTTGACATTGGTTTACTCCATTAATCTTATTTCTCATTTCCAAAAGGAACTTAGTTTCCTACCATCCATTCCTTCTACTCCAATCCCTGGCATTGAAAAGATGTTTATGCTTTTTAACAAGTGGTATTGGGAAAGTTGGATCACCATATGCAAAAGATTGAAGCTGGACCCTTATCTAATACCAAATACAAAAATTAACTTGAAATGGATCAAACCCCTAATCATAAGAATTAAAATTATAAAAATTTCAGAGGAAAATATAGGAAAAAAGCTTCATGACATTGGTTTCTTGGATAGGACATTAAAAATACCAGCAACTGGCCAGGCATGATGGTTCATGCCTGTAATCTCAGCACTTTGGGACGCCGACGTGGGAGGTTCACTTGAGCTCAGTAGTTTGAGACCAGCCTGGGCAACATAGTGAGACCTCCTCTCTACTAAAGATAAAAACAATTAGCCAGGCATGGTGGCATATCCTGATGGTCCCAGCTACTTGGGAGGCTAAGGCAGGAGGATCACTTGAGCCCTGGAGATGGAGGCTGCAGTGAGCTATGAATGTGCCATTGCACTACAGCCTTGGTGGCAGTGAGCCCCAGTTTCAAAAAACAAAATAAAAACAAAAACAAAAAAAAGCAACAAAAGAAAATATAGTTAAATTAGACTTCACCAAAACTAAAATATCTGTGCATCAAGTGACACAATCAGCAGAGTGAAAAGACAACCCATGGGATGGGAGAACATATTTGCAAATCATATATTTGATGAGGGATTAATATCCAGAATGTGTAAAGAACTCCTACAACTTAACAAGAAAACCAACAATACAATTTTAAAAAATGGGCATAGGACTTGCTTAGACAGTTCTCCAGAGAAGGTATGTAAATGACCAATAAGCATATGAAAAGATGATCAACATCATTAATCATTAGGGAAATGTAAATTAAAACTACAAGGAGATACTACCCCATACTGATTAGAATGGCTAGTATAAAAACAAATAAAAAAATAACAAGTATTGGTGAGGATATGGAGAAATTGCACTGTTGATGGGTATGTAAAATGGTACAGCCTCTATAGAAAATAGTATGGCAATTCTTCGTAAAAATTAAAAACAGAATTACCAGATGATTCAGCAATTTCACCTCTGGGTATATACTCAAAAGAACCCAACGCAGGGTCTCAAAGAGATGTTTGTATATCTGTGTTCATGGCAGCATTATTCACAATAGCCAAAAGAAGAAAGCAACTCAAGAGTCCATAGAGAGATAAATGGAAAAAATGTGTGACATACATACAATGGAATATTAGCAGTTTTAAAAAGGAAGGAAATTCTGACATGTGTCAGCTTAAAATAAAATCACACTTTTTTATACATTTAGAAAAGAGAGTTTATTTCTTCTATAAGGTTGCAGAGTGCAGGGTGGCCATCTTACAGGCTAAGTGTAGCCTCTGGTTTTTTAAAGCCATTCAGCCACTCTTACGTCTTTTGATTGGAGAGTTTAGTCCATTTACATTCAATGTTATAATTGATAAGTAAGGACTTACTCCTGCCATTTTGTTATTTGTTTTCTGGTTGTTTGGTGGTCTTCTCTTCCTTCTTTCCTTCCTTCCTGTGTTCCTTTTAGTGAAGGTGATTTTCTCTGGTGGTTATGTTTTAATTTCTTGCTTTTTATTTTTTATGTATCTGTTGTATGTTTTTGATTCAAGGTTACCATGAGGCTTGAAAATTATATCTTATAACACATTATCTTAAATTGATGACAACTTAACACTGAGTGCATAAACAAGCAAGCAAAGAGAAAACTAATGAAAACTCTACATTTTAACTTGCTTACCCTACTTTTTAACTTTTTGTTGTTTCTATTTATATCTTATTGTATTGTTTATGTCTTGAAATGTTGTGGTAGCTATTATTTTTAATTGCTTCCTCTTTCAGTCTTTTCACTCAAGATATGAGTAGTTCACACACCACAATTACTGTGTTAAAATATTCTGTGTTTTTCTGTGTATGTACTATTACCAGTGAGTTCTGCACCTTCAGATGATTTCTTATTGCTCATTAACATCCTTTTCTTTCAGACTGAAGAACTCCCTTTGGCATTTCTTGTACAGGGCTGGTGTTGATGAAAAATCCTTCAGCTTTTGTTTGTCTGGAAAAGTCTTTATTTCTATACTTTTATGTTTGAAGGATATGGTTCACTGAATATACTATTCTAAGATAATTTTTTTTTCCTCAGCACTTTAAACATGTCATGCCACTCTCTCTTGGCCTGTAAGGTTTCCCCTGAAAAGTCTGCTGCCAGACATATTGGCGCTCCATTGTAGGGCTTTTTTTAAAATTTATTTTTGTTTTTTGAGACATAGTTTCATTCTGTTGCCCAGGTTGGAGTGCAGTGATGCAACCTCAGCTCACTGCAACCTCTGCCAACCAGGTTTAAGTGATTCTCCTGCCTCAGTCTCCCAAGTAGCTGGGATTAGAGGCACCCACCACTATGCCTGGCTAATTTTGTATTTTTAGTAGAGACAGGGTTTCCCCGTGTTGGTCAGGTTAGTCTCAAACTCCTGACCTCAGGTAATCCACCTGCCTCGGCCTCCCAAAGTGTTAGGATTACAGGTGTGAGCCACTGTGCCTGGCCAGTATCCTTTCTTTATCCTCGATCCTTGGAAGTTTGATTATTAAATGTCTTGAGGTAGTCTTATTTAGGTTAAATCAGCTTGGTGTTTTATAACCTTCTTCTACTTGGATATTGATCTATTCCTCTAGGTTTGGAAAGTTCTCTGTTATTATACCTTTCAATAAACTTTCTACCCCTATCTTTTCTCAACCTCCTCTTTAAGGCCAATAACTCTCAGATTTGCCTTTTGAAGCTATTTTGTAGATCTTGTAGGTGTACTTAATGTTTTTAAATTATTTTTTCTTTTGTCTCCTCCACTGTGTATTTTCAAATAGTCTGTCTTCAAGCTCACTAATTCTTTCTTCTACTCGATCAATTCTGCTATTAAAGGACTCAGATGCATTCTTCAGCATATCAATTGTATTTTTCAGTTCCAGAATTTTGGGCTTAATTCTTTTCAATTATTTCAATTGCTTCATTAAATTTACCTGATAGGATTCTGAATTCCTTCTCATGTTATCTTGAATTTCATTGACTTTCTTCAAAAGAACTATTTTGAATTCTCTGTTTGAAAGGTCACTCTGGGAGTGATGCCTTATTTAGTTTGTTTGGTGACATCATGTTTTCCTGGATGGTCTTGATGCTTGTGAATGTGTGTCAGTGTCTGGGCATTGAAGAGTTAGGTATTTATTGTAGTCTTCACAGTGTGGGTTTGTTTGTCCTCATCCTTCTTGGGAAGGCTTTCCAGGTATTCAAAGGGACTTGGGTGTTGTGATCTTAGTTTTGGGTCACTGCAGTCATTTCTGCATTAGGGGGCACCCCAAACCCAGGAATGCTATGGCTCTTGCAGACTCAGAGGTACTACCTTAGTGGTCTTGCATAAGATCTGAAAGAATCTTTCCCCAGCTGCTGCTGGAGGATGAGGGAGGGGTAGCGTCTGCAATTCAAGACTGTCTTTTCTACGCTTTTCAGTGCCTCTTTCAGTGATACAAAGTTAAAACCTGGTACTGCAATGGCCCACTTGATCTCTGGTTCTTATTAAGGTGTGTTTTTGTGGATAGTCGTTCATTTTGTTGTTCTTGAAGGGAGGACAATTGGTAGAGGCTTATATTTGGCCATCTTGCCCCACCTTTCTTAGATTTTGATAATTTTTAAGGGTTTTCATATTGCCAAATTGCTTATCCAACTAAACATTGTGTGTGAGTGCTATCACATAGCACCCATGCCAGGCTGTAATGTTATTTATTAATTTTTTGCCAACTTAATGTGTGAAAATTATGTGTTCTTACTTTACTATGCATTTCATTGAGCTTTTTGCAACATATTTTGTTTCCTAATTTTATTTCCCTCCTCCTTTTTCTAGTGGGTTGTCTATAAATGTGTCTTGCTCATCTATAATTGGTTTCTAATGTTTTCTTATTGATTGTATTAACTCTATATATAATTTAAAAATTAACACTTTGCAAATTTATTGCAAATACCCCAGTCTATTGCTAATCTTTAAATTTTTGCTATTATGGCCAAGCACAGAGGCTCACACCTGTAATCCCAGCACTTTGGGAGGCTGAGGCAAGTGCATCACTTGAGGCCAGGAGTTCGAGACCACCCTGGCCAACAAGGCAAAACCCTGTCTCTACTAAGAATTACAAAAATTAGCCAGGTGTGGTGGCTGGTGCATGCCTGTAATCCCAGCCACTCAGGTGGATAAGCCATGAGAATTGCTTGAATCTGCAGTGAGCTGAGATCATGCCACTGCACTCAGTCTGGGTGACAGAGTGAGACTCTCTCTGAAATATATATACACACACATAAATTTTGGCTATTTTTATTTAATTGATGTTTCTGATTGCCTGTGTTTAAATCTACCTTTATCTCCTTTGTGTTCTCTGGTGAATTTAAAGTGTGTTTATAGATAGGGGTTAAATCACACTGAACCTATATTAACAACAGCATCTTTTAGAAATAATGTAGGAGCTGTTATCACATCCCTGTCTCTAAGTCTGACAGTACCTGAGTTGAGTTCTTATTCCACCACTCCCTCTGCCAAACCCTTGGATCTAGAGTTGCCAGATAAAATACCCAGTTAAATTTGATTTTCAGATACCTAGGATGTAAATTTGAATTTCAGATAAACTTTTTTTTTTTTTTTGGTAGAGATGGAGTTTCATCATGTTCGCCAGGCTGGTTTCAAACTCCTGGATTCAAGTTATCTGCTCACTTTGGCCTCCCAAAGTGCTGGGATTACAAGCTTCCTGTAAGTACTTTTTTTCTTTTTTTAAACACAAGTATATCCAAATATTGCATGGGTCATAGTGATACTAAAAAGTTACATATTGTTCACCTGAAATTATGTACTTATTTTTTGAGACAGAGTCCGGCTCAGTCACCCAGGTTGGAGTGCAGTGGTGCTATCCGAGCTCACTGCAACCTCTGTCTCCCGGGTTCAAGCGATTCTCATGCCTCAGCCTCCCAAGTGACTGGGATTACAGGCACAGGCCACCACACCCGGCTAATTTTTGTATTTTTAGTAGAGAGGGGGTTTCACCATGTTGGCCAGGCTGGTCTCAAACTCCTGGCCTCAAGCGACCCTCCTGCTATGGCTCCCAAAGTGCTGAGATTACAGGCGTGGGCCACCGTGCCCAGCCTGAAATTCAATTTTAATTGAGTATGCTGTATTTTTATTTGTTAAATCTGGCACTCCTATTTGGGGCTAGTTTACTAACACCTGCTTACTGAACACCATCCTGTACTAGATTTTGGTGTGGGTGGGTTGGGAGAAAGCAGAAAGAAAAGATGGCTCCAGCTCTTGGAGAGTTCATACTCTGGTTTCCTGGAGAATTGTACAATCGTTAAAATAATCCTCTCGACCATTACAATGACTGCTAGATGAAATTTCTGAGAGCACAGCTTCCGCATTTCCCTGCTGCCTAGGGCAGAGTTATCCACTTTTACCTTATCATAGAACCACCTGAGCCGCCCCTGCCATGGGCAGTCTGATTCATTTGGTTTGGGGAGGGATCCAGAAGCCCGAGGTTTTAAGGAGAGCCAGGTGATTATGCTGCAATAAGTCTGTAGAACTCTGGCAAGCCTGTCTGTTGGCTCAGGTTTGGAGGCCTCCGAGCAGCAACATCGTGCCAATTACACCCCGGTGGGGCATCTTCAGATCTTTCACTCTTTTCACAACGCAATCAAAATCTTCGTACCCATTTTGCAGTAGTGATCTCTGTAAGTTGTTTTACAATTCATAAAGTTTATTCTGTTTGATCTTCACTCTAATTTACAAGGAAAAGCAGGGAAGTTTATTTCTGTTTTACAGAGGTGGACAGGGAGGCTCACAGGGGCTAAGTTCACACAGCAAGCCCTCGAAACTGCCAGGGCTGCAAAGCCCGCCCTCTTTCCACCGCACCGAACTACCTTCCTTTCGCCTACAAAACGTAGGTGGGGACCACTGGTGTTGGAATGAAGGCCCACCTCGAGTTTCAGGTGACTTCCACTCTGCAATTAACTTGCAGGCAGCGCCACACCTGCAATGAACATACAGGTGGGGGGAGAGATATACACGCCAGGGTCAGTGGAAACCAGCAGCCGAGGGGTGAGCGGGGCTAGGGGTCCCGGGCCGCCGGCGGGGCAAACGCGGTTCGGAGAGGCAGGCCGCTCTGTGGCCAGTCCCCCTGCAGCAGCACGGCCTGCTCGCCACCGCCCCGGGAGCGCCGCGGGTTCCCGAGGCCGGGCGCGGAGGGCGCGCGGGCACGGCGGCAGGGGCGTGCTCGGAGGACGCGCGCTGGACTACTCCTCCAAAGGGCAGCTCCGGGGGAAAGAGGGTGGCGTCCCGGGGAAGCCCGCAGCCGCCGCCGATGTCGCTGGGACTCGGAAGTGCCGAAAGAGGGGTGTTGGGAACTCGCGGCTCGCGTGAACGTTGCCGTCGCCGCCGCCCGGGACAGCCCGGAGGTTGGTAACTGGTGACCGTAGGGGGTCCTGGGGAGGTTAGATGCTGAATTTTCTGCGTCAGTTTACTTCGTTAAAAAAAAAAAAAAAAACGCACAAAACGCTTTCCGTTTCCTACCCCAGTTCCCGTGTGCGCGCCAGAGGGCGGGACAGAGGAAGTTCCCGGCTGGGCGAAGGAGACAAAAGCGGCGGGGGCCGCGCGCTCAGTGCGCCCGGGAAAAGGCGGGGATCTGGGCGCCGGGACATGTCCGCGCACGGCCCAGCTGGCGTCCTCTCTTCTTGGCTTCGTCCCCAGCTTCCGGCACTGCTGCGGGGAGTTGCGAACTCTGGTCCCCTGGCAGTATCAGCGGTGCGCCTGCCTGCCTGCCTGCTGTGACTCCAGGGACTCTAAAGTTAGAGACTTCCTTTGCGTTCTGTCTTTAGGACTCAGTTTCCTTCCTCTGTTCTAACCTTCAGGTGACAGGTCTTTATGCGGAAAACCCCTCCCCCCAATCCTCACCAGAGGTGCTTTACGGGTAGCATTGTGTTAAAAAATGTGTTGCTACCTGTGTTCGTTGCTCTTGGATCAGGGTTGTAGAGCTAGGGCATTTGGCATCCTCGGAGGCTTGCATTATGTGGGAGTGAGACATTGCTTCTCTGTCTCTGTTTTTGTTGTTGTTTGTGTTTTTGAGACGGAGTTTGGCTCTTGTCGCCCAGGCTGGAGTGCAATGGCACAATCTAAGCTCACTGCAACCTTCGCATCCCGGTTTCGAGCGATTCTCCAGCCTTGCCTCCTGAGTAGTTGGGATTACAGGCATGCGCCACCAAGCCCAGCTAATTTTGTATTTTTAGTAGCGACGGGGGTCTCACCATGTTGGCTAGGCTGGTCTCGAACTGTTGTCCTCAGGTGATCTGCCCCCCTCGGCCTCCCAAAGTGCTGGGATTACAGGCGTGAGCCACCGCGCCTGGCATCTCATTCATTCTCAGAGCTAAGGACCGATTTCAATGTGATTAAGTGCTATGGGAAGGCTTCATTGAAGAAGTGGTAGTTCATTGAAGGAGACTTTGAGGAATGATTTTTTTCCCCCTTCCATTCCTCATGTTCCATTTTCCCTGTGATTTTTCTCCCTCCTTTCTGGTTGCCAGTCAGTCCTTAATTGTGATTAAGTGTTTGATAAGGACAGCTCTGACCTGAGAGATTCAATTAATGTTAATTTAAGGAGACTATGTGCTTGTTAGGTGCTTTAGATACATTATTTCTAAACCTTACAGTAACTGGGAAAGATAGGTGGTGGTATAGCTTTTCACAGTAGGATAGAGAAAGCCTTGGAGGGGAGCCAAAGCCGCAGACTAGTACATGTCAGGGCTGGGTTTTGGACTCCTCTTTTGGATCAACGCCTGTGCTTTACTGTTTACTTTGTCCCCTCCTTGGGAGTAGGTTAGATGGATGAACTTAGGGTGAAAGTCAAGTCTCTGGAGGGAGCAGCCATTTTTGTGGGTGGCCAGATGTTGGGAGCTCTGTAGGTAGCATCACGAATTTGCGAGCATGGGCCTTAACTGCACCCCCAGCTTCCAGATGGACCTGGCCCAGGGGGAAGTGTTCCCTAAAGTAGTGGTCCCAATCTTTCTGGCACCAAGGACCGGTTTCATGGAAAATAATTTTTTCATGGACCGGGGGAGTGGGGATGGTTTGGGATAATTCAAGCGCGTTACATTTATTTTGTTCATTTGTTTTGAGATAGTCTTGCTGGGTCACCCAGGCTGGAGTGCAGTGGCACAAGACCGGCTCACTGCAACCTCCACCTCTGGGGATCAAGCAATTCTCGTGCCTCAGCCTGCAGAGTAGCTTACAGGCGTGCGACACCACACCCGGCTAATTTTTGCATTTTTAATAGAGACAGGATTTCACCACGTCAACCAGGCTGGTCTCAAATTCCTGAACTCGAACTCCTGAACTCAAGCCATCCTCTCCTTGGCCTCCCATAGTGCTGGGATTACAGGTGTGAATCACCATGCCCCCCCGCATTACATTTATTGTGGACTTTATTTCTATTATTACATTGTAATATACAATGAATACAGCTCACCATAGAGTAGAATCAGTGGGACCCCTGAGCTTGTTTTCCTGCAACTAGGCGGTCCCATCTGATGGTGTTGGTAGACATTGACACCCAAAGTCTGTTTGCTTATGTCCAGTCTACTCCATAGTCTCATTTTGGTTGCTGTCACTGCTGAAGACCCTGCTTCACAAAGATAGGATGTTGGCAATGGAAGCAGGCTTTTTGGTGCTTTTGTGGCAATCTCAGGATGTTTTGCCTTGACTTTAATCCAGAATGTATGGAGATGTGAAGTTGTCCCAAACGTACTTCTAGGGCCCCATCATTTGCCATCTCAAGCAGCTGGTCCTCTTCTGGCATGGACAAAGTCAATTCACCTGGCTTATTCACGAATGGGTGTAGGATCCTTCCCAGTTCGTGGGTCTCTTGTAGTTGGGAAGTAATGCTCAAACTCTTGAAAGCTGAGATAGGTGATCATGCACCAGCTGGGAGAGAGAAGGCCCTGACTTAGTCTCTTTCAAAATCTCTGCTAATGTTTGAAACATGTCAGAAATCCGTGTTCACTTGTCGCCCCAATAATTCCAGTTTGGTTTTGAGTGCAGCCACTTATCTGTTGACTTGAACACAGTTCTCCCCTGAGGGGACAGATTGAGTTCGTTGAGTAGGTAAGCAAGTAAGCAAGTTTTGCTACCCCTTCTGTGAAATGTGCTGCCAGTGGTGACTGTTTTTCTCAAAGAAATCCCTGGAGTGGCCCTCATAACTCAAACTCTGGCCAGTGATCTATCTTTAGAAAGCCATCCCACTTCTGTGTATAAAAGATGTGTGTGCCCTACGTCCATCTCACAAAGCTGCGTGAACAGATGTGAGTTAAGGGCACGTACTTTAATGTGGTTGATAATTTTAATCATATCCTGCAAAACGTTGTTAAGTTCAGGTGACATTTTTCGGCTAGCCAACACTTCTCTATGAATGTAACAGTGCATAGACTCACATTCAGAAGTGACCTCTTTGACCCAAGTAGTGAAACCAGCCGTAGCAGTCGCTCTGCTCATGCACGAAATGACCAATTCAGTTTTCCTGGTAGGTAATCATTCAAAGACTTGAATAATTCTACAGCTGTGGTGTTGGTTAGCAACAAAAGCGCAAGTGACACATCCTCGTGCAGCTAACATCCTCATGCATATCCTCCTGAAAATCATATCACACAAAAACAAGCATTGTTGCCTTGTCAGCATTGGTAGACTAGTCAATCTGGATTGCATTCTGCAGTGACTCATTAATCCTCTCTAACAATTGTGCCTCAATATCCTCTGCTATTTCAATTCGCCTAGTTATGCTGCTAGAGAAGAACACATGCCACCTTTTGAACTGCAGCCTCTCCTAAAAGTTCAGAACAAATGTCCTTAAAAGTAGGCAGGACCAACTCTTCACCAATAGTAAAGGGCTTCTTAGCTTTAGCAATATGGTTAGCCACTAAGAATGATGCTCTCATTGCAGACACATTTGATGAAATGGTAGCCTTCAATAATTGCTTCTGTTCTTTGTGCTTATGTTTTTTCTTTTGAAACACTCCAAAGGTTTGTCTTTTAATGCAGGGTGCTTGGTCTCTATGTGGTGAAGCAGTTTTGAAGGTTTCATGGCTTCATTGGATAGCCAGTAGCCGCATGTTATACAAAGTGGGTTTGGAGAATGTGAATCACCTGTTGCAATGAACCTGTAATTTGAGTTTGACTCCTGGTATTTTCTTTTAATTGCAGCTTTCTTTTCGTTGGCAGTCTTAGCGTCTTCTGTCTCATCATTGGGTCTTTCCCCCTTTTCAAAGAAGCTTACCAGTGATGTTTGTTTTTTACTCATTTCGGCTAGGGTTAACTTGTGGGCTTACCAAAACTGTGACTGAGACAAATGTGCAACGTAGGAAACAGGCACAGCTGGAAGTGGTAAATAAAATAATGGGCGGGCCACGAGTGGACTAAAATACGTGTCAGATTCTGATTAAAGCCTGCCCACGGATGCGGTTGTACAGTGGAAGTACATCAACTTACTTGCCATTATAAAGCCTGCCACCAGATGCAGCTTGTTGCTTGACGCTCACTGATAGGATTTTGATTTGAGTCTGCAAGCAATTGATTTATTATGGTCTCTGTGTAGTCAAACCTCTCTGTTAATGCTAATCTGTATTTGCAGCCACTCCCCAGTGCTAGCATCACTTGTAGTCCCAACAACTTGGGGGGCTGAGGAGGAAGGATCATTTGAGCCCAGGAGGTCAAGGCTGCAGTGAACTATCATCAGGCCACTGCACTCTAGCCGGCATGACAGAGTGAGACCCTGTTTCTTAAAAAAAAAATAAAGTGAAAAAACTAAAAAAAGCTCCAAATTTATGAGTATATGTACTTCTTTATTAATACAGTAAGTACTTTTATTAAAAAGTAAAAACAAATTCAGTGCAGTAGCAAATAACTTCTGTAATTTCAAAGTAGTGATGCCCATGTAAATGGTATTTTGTAGTATTTTCAAAAGCTACACTGTGGTATGAAAGTATCTGTGGTATGAAAGTATCTGACTTTTCCTGGTGACAGAGTCATCAGAACTGCTCTTACTACCATGATTTTCTGTTTTTTTTTTTTTTTTTTTTTTTTTTTTTGAGACAGTGTCTCACTGTGTCACACAAGATGGAGTACAGTGGCATAATCTCGGCTCACTGCAACTTTCACCTCCTGAGTTCAAGCAATTCTCATGCCTCACCCACCCCAGTAGCTGGGATTACAGATGTTCACCACCATGTCAGGCTAAGTTTGTAGTTTTAGTAGAGACAAGGTTTCGTCATGTTGACCAGGCTGGTCTTGAACTCCTGACCTGAAGTGATCTGCCCACCTCGGCCTCCCAATGTGTTGGAATTACAGGCGTAATTCCAACATATTTGGCCAGAACTGCTCTTACTACTGTGATTTGTTGTCCACATCTATAATCCAATGAAATGCTAATTTTCAGCCAGAAATTCATGAAAATAAAGATATTTGAGCTCATATCCCCCTGAATTCTCTCTATGGACACCTTGGGAGTGGAGGGCTGGGGATCCTGGGTTACATACAACCCTACTTAGTGGTTGTTTTCATCTAAGTACTTGCTGGCCACCTTAGAGTATCACTTTTTTTTTTTTTTTTTTTTTTTTTTTTTTTTTTTTTTTGAGAAATGGTCTTGCTCTGTTTCCCAAGCTGTATCACAGCTCACTGCAGCCTCAACTTCCCAGGCTCCCACCTCAGCCTGCCGAGCAGCTGGGACTACTGGAGTGCAACACCATTCCTGGCTAATTTTTGTATTTTTAGTAGAGAAGGGATTTCGGCATGTTGCCGAGGCTGGTCTCAAACTCCTAGGCTCAAGTGATCTGCCCACCTCAGCCTCCCAAAATGGTGGGATTACAGGTATGAGCCACCACACCTGGCCTGTTAGTGCATTACTGATAGCAGTTTCCTTCTCCTTCAGTTAGTGGTCCCCTTAGCCCAGGTTCACAATTGTTTCTGTTTGATGAAAGCTTTTGAGAGGGGATTGCTGGATTGTTTATATAATCTACGTGCTCTGCTCCTTCTGTGGGTAATACAATTGGACAATTGGAGAATAGTCCTGAAATAGTGGATGTGTGTCATGTATACACCCTACCTTTCTTTTTTTTTTTTTTTTTTTTTGGCGAGTAGAAAGTAACCTTAGTGGTAGATGATGTTATTAGTGTCAGGGAGGAAAGATGAACTACAATCACATATACCACAGACAGAAGCTCTGAAGATGTTATGAACAATTTCATGGTAATACATTTGAAAATTCAGATGAAATTGACAAGTTTTTTCCAATAAAATGTATTACTGAAGACACAAAAGCTAGAAAAAAGAGTAGTCCTATATCTACCAAAGACATTGAATTTGTAGTTAAGAACCTTCCCACAGCAAAATGTTCAGGCCCAGATGGCTTTACTAGTGAAACTTCCAAACGTTTAAGAAAATTAAAGAGGAACCACTTTCCAGTTTCATTTATGAGGCCAGCACAATCTTGTTACTAAAAATTGATAAGGATATTACAAGAAAATTATAGACCAAATGCTCATAAAGACAGACACATAAGTCTTAAATAATGGTAAGTCAAATCTAGCAATCTATAAAAAGGATAATAAATCATGACCAAGTTAGATTTATTTCAGGAATGTAAACTTTGGCTAACACTAGAAAAGTCAACAAATGCAATTTAACTCCATACATGAAGTAAAGGAGAAAAATTATTTGATACAATTCAGCACCCATTCATGATTAAAAAAAAAAAAAAACTCTTTGCAAGCTGGAGCATTGAGATAAATTAGATTTAAAGTAACAGAGGGTATGGTATTGCTCTGCAAATCTATAGATTTGGGCTAATCCCAATCAAAATCCTGGCAACTTTTTTTTTTTCAAAAATAGGTGATAAGCTGATTGTAAAATTTATTTGGAAATTCCAGACAGTCTTAAGAGCAAAATTGGAGGACCTAAGCTACTAGATCAGTATTTAGTCATGTCAGTGTGGTATTGCATAAAACTACACAGATTATGGAACTGAGCAGAGAATCCATAAACAGGCTTGTACATCTGTGGTCTGTTGATTTACGACAGAGGCAACACTGCAGGGCAGTGGAGAGAAGATGGTCTTCTCAGTAAATGACGCTGGGTTGACTGACTATCTATATGGACACATGATCTAAAATGAATCTAGATCATGTGTCTCATCTCATATACAAAAATTAATCAACATCATACACCTAAATGTGAATGCTAAAACAAAGCACCTGGAAGAAAGCTAAGTAAAATATCTTTATGACCCAGGGACAAGTTTTTTGAATAGGACACAAAAAGCACTAATTGGTACAGTAATAAGAATGAACAAATTATTGCCTCACATAACAACATGGATGAATCTTGTGACACAAAGCTGAGCAAAACCAAGATAGATGTAAAAGAGTAAGTGCAGTGTGATTCCATTCATATGAAGTTCAAAAACAGACAACTAAATAAACCACGGTGGTAGAAGTCAGGCTAGTGGTCACCTTTGATGGAGTTAGTGACTAGGAAAGGGCAGAAGGGGCTTCAGAGACATTCTTTCACTTTTTGGAGACAGGATCTTGCTCTGTCACCCAGGCTGAAGTACAGTGGTGTGATCTCAGCTCACTGCAACCTCCCTCTCCTGGGCTCAAGTGATCCTATCACCTCAGCCCACCTGAGTAGCTGGGACTATAGGCGTGAGCCACCATGCCTGGCTGATTTTGTTTTTTGTTTTTGTTTTTGTTTACAGATGGGGTCTTGCCATGTTGCCCAGGCTGGTCTTGAACCCCTGGGCTCAAGCAATCTGCCCATCTCCTCCTCTCAAAGTGCTAGAATTACAGATGTGAGCCACTACCTCTGACCTGGCATTTAGATTTTATCTCAGTGATAATTACTTGGTAATTACATAAGGCTTTCCACTTCTCGAAAGCCCTAAGGGCTGGGCATGGTGGCTCATTCCTGTAATCTCAGCATTTTGGGAGGCTGAGGAGGGAGGATCACTTGAGGCCAGGAGTTTGAAATCAGCCTGGCCAACATAGCAAGATCCTGTCTCTAAACAAAAGAAGACCAAAAAATTAGCAGGGTGTGGTGATGCAAGCCTGCAATCCCAGCTACTCCTGAAGCTAAGGCAGGAGGACCACTCTTGAGCCCAGGAATTTGAGGCTGCAATGAGCTATGATCATGCCATGCACTGTAGTCTGGGTGACAGAGTGAGACCCTGTTTAAGAAAAAAATAAAAAATAGTAAAAAGGAAGTCTTAAGGTTTTTTCTTCATTTAAGTATATTTTAATAAAGTTTACTTAAAACCTTGTAAAAAGTTAGGTTCATTCTGATGCTCCCAGGCTGGGGAGTGTAAGATGTGGTGGGCACGAGCCTTGCTGATTAAAAAGGCTTAAAGTAGGTTAAGAATTTTCAGGGGGAAAGAATGCAATATCACATCAGTAGCTTTTTTTGAATTAGGGACTTATAAAATTGACTCCCTTTTGCCAATCTTTAATGGCAGAGATCTGGCTTAAGGGAATTTCATATAAAAAGACTTAGAGTTATGTTTGATTATAAGATTGATATCAGTGTGAGGTGGAAATAAAAGCTAAGGGAGTATTCAGTAGAAAATTTTGTTTTCAGATTTAATTTTCTTCCAATTTAAGTTTTGAAAGTTTGTGACAACTGGATTAAAAAACTTTTCTTCCAATTTAAGTTTTAAAAGTTCACGACCAGTGGATTAAAAAACAGTCTGTTTTCTATAAATCCTTTCAGTTAGGTACTTTCCTCCAATAAGACCATGAACTAACAGAGGGCAGGGGTGGCATGTGAGTTTCCTATTACACCTGTACTAAATTAACACAAATTCAGTGGCTTAAAACAACAGACATTTATTACCTTATGGTTCTGGATGTCAGAAGTCCAAAATGTGACAGCAGGGTTCATTTCTTCTGGAGGTTCTAGGGAAGAATCTTTTTGCTGTCGTTGCCTTTTCCAGCCTCTAGATGCCTCTTAGATTCCTTCATCTGGGAGCCCTTCCTCCATCTTCCAAGCACACCACTCTAACCTCTGCCTCCATCATCACCTCGCATTTCCTCTGTGTCTCTGACCCTTCTGCCTCCCTCCTAAAAGGAACCTCGTGATTACTTTGGGCCCACCCAGATAATCCAGGCTAACCTCTCAATCAAAAGACCCTTAATCACATCAGCAACGTCCCTTTTGCTGTGTAAGGCAACATATTCACGGTTCCAGGGATCAGGACATGGATACTTCTAGGGGACCCATCTTTGGTGGACCCCCACAGAGGGGATCTTTATATTTTGTCTTCACAAAGAGCACAGTTCCTGGTTGTCAGTAGAAGTTCATTCGTATTTGTTGAATGAAGACATGGGTCTAAGATTTCATTATTTGAGTGCAGTTTCTGAAAGAAGAGAAGTGATGGTCTTGTCCTCCCACTGACACAACTGAAGCTTTGGGTTCAGGTTTAGGTACATGTATTATACAGAGACAACTGACAGTAAGGCAGAGGATCTGGGGACAGGCATAGTGGCTCATGCTTGTAATCCCAGCACTTTGGCAGGAATAGGTGGGAAGATCACTTGAGCCCGGGAGTTCAAGACCAGCCTGGGCAACATAGTGAGACCCCCCCCATTTCTTAAAAAAAAAAAAAAAAAAAAAAGGGTGTGGTGGCTTTTGTCTATAGTCCCGGCTACTTGGGAGGCTGAGATGGAAGGATTGCTTGAGACTGGGAAGTTCAGACTGCAGTGAGCCAAGATTGTGCCACTGCATTCTAGCCTGAACAACAGAGAGTGAGACCTTGTTTCAGAAAGGAACCTGGAACCAAGTCATTGAAGTAATGGTTGAAGGAATCATAGATGTTAGTCTGGAAGAGGGTTTAGATGGAGTAGATGGCATTAGTTATCTTTAAATATTTGAAGGAGTATTATTGGAAAGAATAAAAAAGCCTTTTTAGCATACTCAACAGTAATAGCATTAAAAACAACAAAATAAGCATTTCAGATTTTACTCTGCCTAAGGCACTGTTTTATCATTTTATAAATTAACTTAATCCTCACATCAGTCTTCTGAGGTTCGCTATTACTGTATTTTACAGATAAGGAAACTGAGGCTCAGAGAAGTTATGCACCTTGTCCTAGGTCACACAAGCATGAAGCAGCAAAGCTGGGATTCAATCTTTGGCATTCTGACTCCAGAGCCACCCCTGAAACCGTATCACCCTGTGCTGTCTCCATGCCTTTAGTTCCAGAAGGTAGGAGAGGACTAGTGGCAGAGGAAGTCCACCCTGTATTTTTTAGAAATCTGTATGTTTTAGAAATACAGGGGTAGATTTCAAGGGAAAACACAACAATCAGAACTGCTAGCCAGGCATAGTGCTGTGTGCCTGGGAGGCTGAGGCAGGAGGATCGCTTGAGCCCAGGAGTTTGGAGCTGCAGTGAGCTGTGATCACGCCACTGCATTCCAGCCTGGGTGACAGAGTGAGACCCTGTCTCAAAACAAAAACAACAACAACAAAAGCAACAGCTGCTTAGGAACAGTGTTTTTCTGCCTTGTAATGTTACTGGAAATGGTCAAGTAGGCTATTATAAAAGGAATTCCCCAAACTGGCTGGAGATGAGACCAAATGGCAACAGAGATCCCACTGAGTTTGAAATTCTGATTTGGGAACATAATTTTTTTCACTACATATATAAGAAGGGAGGGAACAACCTTTGTGACATTTTATGTAATAAAGATCCATTGTGAAAGGTATCTTTTCAACTAATTTTCCAGATTTTATTGATGAGTAACTATTTATAATATACCTGGTGTGGTAGATGTGTCCCCACCCCTTTCTAAGGTACCCTTGCTGCTCCTCCCATAAAGAAGTATGGTCTGTTTTCTCCTCCTTGAATCCAGGCTGGGTTTTGGACTTGCTTTGACCAATAAAGTGTTCTGTGAACTCTGGAGCCTGGTCCTTAAGGGGTGTTGCACCTCTTGCCTCTGTTCTTTTGGTACCCTGAAGCCCCACTGCTGTGAAAAAGCCAAGTCTAGCCTACCAGAGGAGGAGCCCTGGCCTGGAGGAGAAGGGAGGGGCCTTGTGTGAGCTGGCACCAAATGCCAGATGTGTGCGGGAGGTCATCATGGCCCCGTCCAGCCCCAGTGGAGTTGTGTGATGACAGAAGTCACATGAGTGACCCCAGGAATCTTTATAAGACTCTTATGTGGGGACCAGGCATGGTGGCTCACACCTGTAATTCCAGCAGTTTGGGAGGCTGAGGTGGGAGGATCATTCGAGGCCAGGAGTTCAAGACCAGCCTGGGCAACTAGGCAAAACCCCATCTCTACTAAAAACAGAAAACTTAGCAGGGCATGGTGGTGTGCGCCTGTAATCCCAGCTACTCAGCAGGCTGAGGCACGAGAATTGCTTGAGCCCGGGAAGTGGAGGTTGCAGCGAGCTGGGATCATGCCAGTGCACTCCAGCCTGGGGGACAGAGCAAGACTCTGTCTCAGAAAAGGAAAAAAAAACAAAAACAGAAACAAAAAAAACTCAAGTCAGGTTTGGAGAGAATTGTGATATGGGAATCTGGACTTGGTGGTTTTCTTGGAGAAAATCATGTAATTTGGAGTCTACAAAATGGGGTTCCGTTTCATGAAAATTGGACTCTGGAAAAGGCAGAAGTGTCATACCACTTTTCCCGAATATGCTAGAATATTGCACTACTATTTCATTTTCTTTGAAGCCATTGTCATTTCAGTGGGCATGTGCTTCTTTCACTTTTATTACTTGTGGTTTCCAGAGTGCTCATTTGTTCCTGAATTTAGAGCTATTTCAATTTTACTCTTATCTCTGCATAACTGCTGACTTTCCCCTCTTACTTGCAAGGTAGATCGGTTTGGTTTAGTTTGCCTTTTTCAGTAATCTTTTAAGGAATGTACGTGAGTTAGATGTTTCGTGTGTATTTTGATTACATTTCATTGATTTAAATTTTTTTTCATCATAAAGAGTGTCTAATGTTATGTATAACATTTAAAAATTCTATTACACTTAGACCACTTATATTACCTTCTAGCTTTCCTAATGGATTGATTTCATTATAGATTTTGGAGAAAATGAATCCAGTACACTCTAAGCATAGTGAGGTGGCTGAGGGAGGGCTCTGCAGTTAGACTCAGTGGGTATGAATTTAAGCTTTGCCGCCTACCAGCTGTGTGATTTGGGGCAGGTTTCTTTATCCTTTCTGTGCCTTGGTTTCCTCTTGTGAGGTTATCAGAAGCACCAACCTCAAAGGGTTGTTATGAAGATTAAGTGAGATAATACTTGTAAAGTGCCTTTTCAGCATAGGAAATCCGTAAATAGTACTTGTTATAGTACAGCTATTACTAAAGCATAAGAAAACTCAGTAGAGGGAAATCTTCGTTTAGGACATTAAGCAGTTAGTCAGTAGAAGTGACGATGGTGATGCTGGTGTAGGGGAATTGTTAGCTTAATGATGAGAGCTGTCTTATTAAAGTCCTCTGGTGCATGTGAATATTGGGTTATAGCCCATTTAGTGCTTGATATCAAGATTTAAAAGCAGAAAAAATTTAAAATGGAAGTGTTGGAATCCATTAGTTGCCTGCATCAGAATTAAAGCTAAAGTACTTTTGAATGATATTGGAAGTTGCTGGGGGAAAACCATCTTGCAGCCATTATGTTTATGCATGTTTCAGGGTTTGGCAAGGTGAGCTGTGCTTTTCTTCCAAGATCAAGGAACAGGATTTCTGCCTGTATGACAGCGGGGGTTGGGAATTTTGGTTCTAATTTTTGCTCCATTGCTGGCTTCTCTGTCCATGGGCAGATCGCTGCTTCTTCCCAAGCAGGATTCTGATTCCTGAAAGGGCTCTAAAAGCTTAGCCCTCCTGTGAGGATCAGAGTAGATGGCAACTTTGAAAGCAGGTGGAGGGTAATTCCAAAGTAAACGCAAATGTAAGTAGCTCCAGTATGAAAAAGCTCTTTTAGCTGAAAGATTCTTGCCATTTTACAGCTAAGATTTTATTCTGTGACCCTCTTGAGTTCTATAATTCCCAGATAAATATATTTTTTGAAATATTCAACTTTGGGGTGTTTGTACCCAATTTGCAGGTGGAGAAAGCTCCCTATTACTCCAGTCTGAATTCCTTCCGTCTGATTCCAGGGAAACCTTTGCTATGATTTCCTTTAATGTCTAATATTAAAGGCATGTTCTATCGCTTTGTCCTCACTTGCCTTGAAATTCTCACTCTTTTCAACATTTAACTTCGAGATCCTGTTGTCTTACAGCTTTGGAGTTGCTGTTTTATCTTTTTCATCTTCCTCTTTTTTTCCCCCTACCAACTTCTGGACTAGTTTGATGCCAGGGACAACTTAATTTTTCCCCGTCTGTGTGGCTTGGTTCCAGCACTCTCTCCACTTTCACTAAGGGCCTAAATCATCCACCTCCCTGCCTCTTGGGTCTACCACAGCATCAAGGCGCTGCTTTGTAGAGCTTCGTTCGAATAATTTTATGTACTGGCTTGCAAGCCTGAGGTTCTGCAGGAAATAAAATCTAAACGTGAAATCATATGTTTTAAGACTCCTTACCACTTGGCTCCTGTTCTCCCTTTCCTGAACCATCCACACTTTCTCTTCTTTACAGTTCTGACCAGTATTCCCACACTGGGAAAGTGTTCGTAGACACATCTCACCATCACACATCCCAACAACCCAATCACTCTTACATGTCAATAGTGCAATCTCATTTATGTAGATTAATCAGGTAGACTGCTACTTAAACACAGGCTATGTCACTATAGATTGGCTGTTTTCTATAGAAATGATGCTGTAAGTGGTGATGACTTTTCTAGGCTATCTCACAGCTACCCACTTAGCTGATAACATTGGTGCAGGACTGACTGCATGAAAACAGAAAAGAAGCATCAGTTACACATTTTAGTAAGAATCTCCTTGATTTCAGATAGCTCTGCCTAAAGAGGGACATGCTTGTTTAGAGCATGAGAAATGGACACTTGATAATTTTCTGAGAGTTTTTGGGAACCTCTAAGGGCCTGGACATTTTAAAAAGGTTCCAGTCATATTTCCAAATATACAGCTTTCCTTTTCTTTTTCCTTTTCATTGTGTCATAAATCCCTTAAGAGATATCTACTCTGATTTACTTTCTGGCTGCACAGCTGAAATAAACAGGGAAAACAAGGTAGATAAATAATTTTCCTGAGATAAGTGGGCAAGTGTTGAAGGCCGAAAGAATGAGGGTCGTGATCAACTTAGTATACCACTGGAAGCTATATGAGTAAACAGCAAACTGATTCTCATGAAAGCAGGTTGTTGGCAAACTGACAAACTGTGTCTGCCTCCCAGAAGGAATGCTGGGGACAGTCACCATCCAGGCACAGTGTTTCTTGTGATTAGGCAAATCTGAAGCCTGTTAGCAATAATGTGAACCTGTGATCAATCAAGCAGCTGACCAATCGTTACCTCCTCCTCCCTGCTCTTTCTACCCAATAAAAACAAAGGGCTATAGAAGCTGGAGGTTGCTGCCTTTGCTCCCTAGAAGTAGGGAGCTCTCTTCTTCCCCTGGCCCCTTCCTTTAAAATAGTTACTTTTGTTTTAAGTTTTCATTTCTGCCTTCATCCTCCTTCCTTTAGTCTCCTAATGATGGTCTCAAGTAGTAACAGTAGTAACTGTTATAATGACAGTCTCAAGTAGTAACAGTAGTGACTGTCGTAGTGACAGTCTCAAGTAGTAACCATGGCAGTCAGCTACAGGCAAGAGTTGAAAAGAGAGGTGTGAGGAAGAAAGGTCTGTTAAGGAGGGTGGGGGAGTGTCTGTGCGGTGGCGGTGTTTCGAGGTGGCATTCGTGTAATGGAGAGTGGTGAAAATGAAAGTGGAATGCCCATCGTTCCCTTGGGGGTAGCAGAGAGGTAGGTGGTGAGGAAGAGGCACTGGGCTGAAAGCTTGCAGGTGGCCCCCAGGGATAGTTTGCTTGCTGTCCAGGGTGGCCTTGGATTGGGCGTCAGAAGAGGAAGGAGACATTAACGAAAGCTCTGGGGATGCCAACCTCCGGAAAGAGGTCCAGATGCAGGTAGGATGGGCACACTCCTGGAAGGTCAGCCAGATTTATTTGATTCAGGGGGAAAATCAGGGTCTGGGCTAGGTAGGCTCCTGATGAATGAAATTCACTAGTAACTGCTAATGTTTGTTGAGTGCTTATTCACTGCCAGGCCCTGGGCTAAGCATTTTACATTTAACCCCTCAACAACCCTATGAGAAAACATTTGGGAGGCCATTATTTACCCAAGTTTCCTCAACCAATAAATGACAGAGCCTGGGACTCCCCCCGCACCTGCCCACCCCTCCTCCCCCGACTCCACAGGTGGGTTTGGTGCCAGAATTTATCACTGTGCTGTCAGGTGGAGACTATTTGGTTCAATCCCTAAATTTTGGGGGTGAGGGGACAGCTAGTTTTGCTGCTTTGTTACCTGCTGTTTTGCTGCTAGTTACTGTGTATCTTTGTGCATATGTCTACAAAACATATAGCATTATTGAAACTCTTATTGTTTCCTTATACCACTGAATAGAAGAAAATGGAGTTTCTGCTGGGGGTCACTGTCTGTGGAGTTTGCACATTCTCGCTATGTCTGCAGGGATTTTCTCTGGCTACTCGGTTTCCTCCCATGTCCCAAAGCTGTGCCCATTAGGTGAATTGGTGTGTCTAAATGGTCCCAGTGTGTGAGTGTAACCGAGCACCCTATTAAGTTTTTCTGTGATGGCATCGAATGCCTGTTGATGTTCATCTGTCCAAGGTTGGGGGCTCTGAATCTAGTCCCTTTTGAAGGCCTCATAAACTGGCTTAGCTATCAACCCCTAATTTGGAATTCAAATTCAACAAAAGCCAGACATTCCTAGGAATCCCTGCAATTGCCTCCCATTTTGGGGAGCCTTTAGGGCCACTGTTACCTGCTTTCAGTCGGGTCTTTAGGCTCCTTCAGCCTGAAGTCGAGGTTCCAGAGACTAGACCTTGATATACAGCACAGACACCTGTGAAAATCTCCCTTACCAGGAGATGGCTTCAAGGCTACAGTCAATTTACAACCCAGCTGAGCCCCAGATGATGCCAGCCCATTCACAAGATGGAGCAACAATTCAAGACGAGTCATCGGAACAAGTCATGCAGGCCTGCACTGCCTCACCCCATGCCACAACTTCCTTCCCCTTCTTTTTTATTTATTTATGTATTTATTTTTATTTTATTTGTTTTGTTTTTTTGAGACGGAGTCTTGCTCTGTCACCCAGGCTGGAGTGCAGTGGTGTGATCTCAGCTCACTGCAAGCTCCGCCTCCCAGGTTCACACCATTCTCCTGCCACAGCCTCCCAAGTAGCTGGGACTGCAGGCTCCCGCCGCCACGCCCGGCTAATTTTTTGTATGTTTAGTAGAGATGGGGTTTCACCGTGTTAGCCAGGATGGTCTTGATCTCCTGACTTTGTGATCTGCCCACCTCGGCCTCCCAAAGTGTTGGGATTACAGGCGTGAGCCACCGCGCCCAGCCTGCCTTCCCCTTCTTAAGCCTTTGCACTTCGCTTGGAAATTTGAAGTGGTTCCATTAAGGCAAGAGTCTAGACCGTCTTACCCGTTGCTAGCTTTGGTCTGTAATCAAGTCACTTTCTTTCTACCATACCTCTATCTTGCTAATTTGTTTTGCAAGTGGTGAGCAGCTGAACCTGTGTTTGGTAACGAGTGTGGGGGTGTGAGTATGAGTGGGTTCTGTGCTGAGATGGCATCCTGTCCCTGGTTGGTTCCTGCCTTGCGTCCTGAGCTGCTGGAATGGGCTCCAGCTACCAGAGACCCTAAATTGGAACAAGTAGGGTGGAAAATAAATGCATAAATATTCTCTAATAAAAATTTGTAAAGTCTATGATAATCATACAGATGCATGACAAAAAAATGTAGTATGGAAGCTCTCAGTGAGCCCACCCTAATTGTAAGTGTTTTGAACTGCATGGTGGCAGGAGGTGCTCCTTATAATTTTTGCTTTGCAAACATTTTATTCCTTGGTTTAACCCACCACCAGTACAACTGCCATCACTTGCTGATTCATCAAACTTGGGTAAATAATGATCTTACCTGTGCTTATTAATCTTTAAGTGTATGTATAGCTCATGTTTATTTCAGTGTTTACTATTAGAAGTGTTTTGGTCTTTAGATGTTTGGTGTTTTTGTGACCAGAAATATGCAGTAGGAACTTACCTTTTGTTTATATCAATTAGCCTATGGTAAAATAAGTTGCATTATACATTGTTTTGCTTAAAGTTACAATTTCCAAGACCCTACTAGTGGTGTTAAATAAGGACTCATTGTACAATCCAGCTAAGAGCAGCACTAAGCTGAGTGCAGTGGCTCACGCCTGTAATCCCAGCACTTTGGGAGGCCATGGCGGGCAGATCTCCTGAGCTCAGCAGTTTGAGACCAACCTGGGCAACAAAAAAACTAGCCTGGCGTTGTGGTGCGTGCCTGTAATCCCAGCTACTCAGGAGGCTGAGGCAGGAGAATCACTTAAGCCTGGGAAGTTGAGGCTGCAGCGAGCTGAGATCATGCCACTGCACTCCTGCTTGGGCAACAGAGCAAGACCCTGTCTCCAGGAAGAAAAAAAAAAGCACCAAAATGAAAAATTATTAAACCGAATTTTCTAGTTCCCTGAGGATTAAATCCTTAATGCAGGAGAATTGTCTCAGATAGAATGTCCCTGAAAAGCATCTAATGACAAGCCTCCTAAAACTTTCATTTAGTCTACAAGATCATTTGTGTCCAAATTTCAATCCTTTTAGAAGATCAGCTTTTTGTTAATCAGATTCTTCATCAGGCAAAGAGGTCATCCGATGTAATACCAACATCTTTTGACAGGCGAGTCATTAAATTATAAACCAAGAAGTTAAAATTACCTTTCCACTAAGGGGAAGCCTATCAAATTCCGGAAATGTTCCAGAAAGAAGTCTTGTTATTCTGAAGATGAAAGTATTTAAAAATAAATTGTGAGTAGAAATGGATAAAGCTAGAAGTAGTTCTGAAAAATAGTAAGGAACTTGAGAAAGTGTTATTGAAATACTAGGGCTTAGGCGTGTGTTTTAAAGCATGAATGATTGCTTCCGGATCTCTTAGGTTGCAGGAAAAGTCCAGACCAAACTTTCTGGGTGACTGTTAGGTAATGAAATGGAGCACTCTGGGTGCAAGACCGCTTATTTCTGAAATTGTGGTTTATCAAAGCTGAAGTTTATTTCCCTTCCTGCTCTGTCTCCCAGTGGCCTGAAGAAAGGAGTTTGTGTGTGGCAGATTCTGAGTCAGGCTCTAAGTCTGAGTAACTGTACACTGGCATTAATGGGATTGGCCGTGGCAGAGTGGAGGGGCAGGGGCCTGGGTCCAAAGACTTGGCTTTGAGCCTTCGCTCAGTTATTTACTTATTTGTTTACTCATTTATTTAGACAAAAATTGTGCATATTTATGGTGTACAATGTGATGTCTAGCTATACATTGTGAGATGATTAAATCAAGGTAATTAACATACCCATCACCTTACCTGCTTATCATTTTATGATGAGAACATTTAAGATCTACTCTTAGCACTTTTCAAGACTATAATACATTATTGTTAACTATAATCACCATGCTGTATGATAGATCCTCAGAATTTATTCATCCTGTCCAACATCTTTTAACCAGCATCTTCCCCCCTTCCCCCCAGCCCCTGGCAACCACCACTTCTGTGAGTTTGACTTTTTTTAGATTTCACATATAAGTGAGATCATGCAGTATTTGCTTTTCTGCTCTGGCTCAGTTATTTCTGGCTCTGTGACCTCATCACATTTGTCATCTATAAAATGCCTACCTCCCCTGTTCCACTTCCACCTACTTCACCAGGCTGTTGTGAAAACAAAATGAGATAATGTGTGAATTCTGGGTTTTGGCATTACTGTCACATGTTAGAAGTAGTTGGTGGGGTTGGGGAGGGGGGTGCGGCTTAAAATTTTGCTCTGAGTTTGGCATCCACAATGAGACATATTTGAGAGGTTTAAGTAAAGCAGTAAAGGCCATAAATGGGTTTAAATTTAGTGAACTCTGTTAGTTGGAACATTTGGAATCATTTAATTTGCTGAATTTTAGGATTTAACTTTCCTGTACCTTCTCTATTACTTGGAATATGGTCATGGCTGCCATGATGGAGAGATCTAGAATAAGAGAGGCTTCAACAACCTAGAAATGCATTTCTTTTTCCTGTAACAGTCTAGATCTAAGTAGTCTGGGGCACTTTGGGGGTTGGGGGTAGCACATGGATTTGGGGACTGAGAGGCCTCTGTCTTGTCCATGTGGCTTTCACCTCTTCATCCATGGTGGCTGTTCCAATTCTGTTCAACAGGAAAGGGAGGGAAAGAAAGAGATGGCCACAGCCATGTCCCTTCACTCACATCCTTTTGAATGGAGCTATTCAGGTGTCCACACTTAGCTACAGTGTAGTGTTGGTGTCCAGAGGAAATTTTAATTGCTGTGTGAGAAGAGAGACTGAATTCTGAAAAGGGGTAGTGAGGGGCAGTGGGTAACGAGCAGTGTCTGTCACAGATGCCTGTGGTTATGTCATTAACTGCCCTTTAAGAAATGTATGGATGAGGCCTGGCACAGTGGCTTATGCCTATAACCCCAGCTACTCAGGAGGCTGAGGTGGGAGGATCACTTGAGACTAGGAAATCAAGATCAGCCTGGGCAACATGGACCCTGTCTCCAAAAATACATAAATAAAGTGCATAGATGCATGGCAGACAGAGAGGTGTATAGTATTCCATTCTGATAATCAACTGCAGAATGGTACTTGATTTCTTATATATATTTTTTGAGGCAAGGTCTCACTCTGTCACCCAGGCTGGAGTGCAGTGGCACAATCTTGGCTCACTGCAACCTCAGTCTCTTGGATTCAAGTGATTTTCCTGCCTCAACCTCCTGAGTAGCTGGGATTACAGGCAAGTGCCACCACGCCTGGGTAATTCTTGTATTTTTAGTGGAGACAGGTTTTGCTGTGTTAGCCAGGCTGGTCTCAAACTCCTGGCCTCAAGTGATCCACCTGCCTTGGCCTCCCAAAGTGATGGGGTAACAGGTGTGTGCCACCGTGCCCCACCGATTTTAAGTTTTTATTATATTTTTTAGAGATGGGATCTGGCTATTTTGCCCAGGCTGGTCTTGAACTCCTGGCCTCAAGTGATCCATCTTGGCCTCCCAAAGTGTTGGGATTACAGGCATGAGCCACCATGCTTGGCCTATAGTATGATACTTGATAGGGACAACAAGGATGGTGAGCCTGTTGGCTTAGAGGTTTGGATATTGTTTGTGCTTTTCAGACTTTTTGAAGCCATTTATTATTCACAGAGCACCTGGTAGGCCCTTCTTGCTACATTCCAGGCACTGTGCTAGGGGCTGGGGAGTCAGAGATCATGGTCCCTGCTATCTGAGGTTCACTCCACGGAAGAGACAGGTATATTATGCAATGAGTAGAGAACTGTCTGATGCATACTTTGATGGGAGGCTGTGGGAACCCCTAGGAAAAGACCTGACCCCTTTGACAAGCAGGATGCGTGTGTGTGGTGTATGTGTGCATGTGCGTGTGTTTGTTGGATGCAGGAGGGAGTAAGGTCACAGGCAGGAGGAGGCTTTATTGGGGTTATGTCTGTATCACCTCGAATAGTGATGGTCTCGGGGAGTGTGAACTAACTGAACTGATGTTAAGATGCTGTTCTCTAGTGCCATGTTCATGGCTTCATGTTTTGTCTCTTTCTCAGAAACTCTCAGTGTGGGCATCGGGAGTCTTCGTGCCTAGGAGCCATGCTGCCCCGATGGGAACTGGCACTTTACCTACTTGCCTCACTGGGCTTCCACTTCTATTCCTTCTATGAAGTTTACAAAGTCTCCAGAGGTAAGGCCCCAAGCTTTTCTGACCTTCTATCAAACAAGGAAACTCCTGTCAAAAAAAAAGGAGCAGAGGTGGAAGATTCAAGAAGATGATCCAATAGTGTCAGATGATGTGGGCCTTGATTTGCTTCCCCCTGTCTTGGATAGTTTGAATCAGTGACCTGAGTCCGTTAAGTTTTCTACCCTAATCCTGGGTCTTTTAGGTGATGCTGTGGCTTGTCTTCTATAATTGGTGGGTTTGATTCAAAGGCTATTGAAGGCCCTGGAGGGGATTTGCATTCAGAATTCAAAGTAAACTCTTAAATTTCTCTTTTATCATTACTTCTCTCAGACATATGAGACCCGGGCTCATTTTATCTTCTTGTTCTGTCATTTTTAGTGTGTTGCCTTTGTCTGAGTGCTGGAGATAAATCATCATCAGGTCACATCCCAGCCCATAGGAAGGAGAATGGGGGCCCTCCTTTATTTTAGTGGCAGTTTGGCAGGGAGCACTAGTCACTCCTGCTTACACCCAGTTGGCCAGCACTGAGTCCCACGGGCACAGCTGGGAGGCTGGGAAATAGTCGTTAGCTTGGTGGCTATGTGCTGTCTAAAACTACTTTTTTTTTTTTTGAGACCTAGTTTCACTCTTGTCACCCAGGCTGGAGTGCAATGGCACGATCTTGGCTGACTGCAACCTCTGCCTCCTGGATTCAAGCAATTGTCCTACCTCAGCCGCTAGGATTACAGGCGCCCACCGCCACGCCTGGCTAATTTTTGTATTTTTAGTAGAGACGTGGTTTCACCATGTTGGCCAGGCTGGTCTCGAACTCCTGACCTCAGGTGATCCTCCTGCCTCAGCCTCCCAAAGTGCTGGGATTACAGGTGTGAGCCACTGCACCCAGCCTAAAACTTCTCATGTTATGGAAGAAAGAGAAAGAATTTTGGAGGGTCCTTGAGCAGTCTCTGCCATAGGTAGCAAGAGTGTCCTGGAGGTGATAATGATTACTGAGCCTTGTCTTAAGAAGAGCAAGAGTCAGCCAAGTAGAGAAGTGAGCAGAGGAACTCTGAACAGAGTTAAATTTGCAGGCAAATGATGTTGGAGATAGCTTACCATCATCAGGGAACTACAAACCACTCATCAGGACTAGAGTGCAGAGTGTGATGGGGAGTGAAAGAGTTGAGCTTAGATCAAAGAGCAGGGATAGGTTGTGAAAGACATGGGTTGTATATTTGGCCAAGGAGTTTGGACCTTATCTTGAAGACAGGACAGCATATTGAAAGTAGTGCAGTCATTTAAAATGACAAAGGTAGGTTTTGGGAAGTACAGTTGAGAATGCTGTGCCTTCAGCATCTGCTACTCTATGGATCACCAGGGTTGACCTTCCTCTGCATTCTGAATGTGTCCCATTCATAGCCATGGACTTGGTTGCAGGAACTGACCATCTAAAGGAGATGAGCAGGGTTCTTTGGGCAAGGCTGTCGAAGTGGCTGCATTCTCTTCCTGGAGCCTCTGAGCTCTCAGAGCTTATGAAGAGAAACTAACCTGCTCTGTGTTAGATACTTCATATACCTTGTCTCACTCGATCTTTAGCGCAGCCCTGTGAGATAGGATATTTAGAAAACAAGCTTGGCTGCAGAAACTTAACCTCCAGAGTAACTGTAGTTCACAGCTAGTGTGGTGTCTAGCTAGCATCAGAGACCCTGGTTCCTTCTCCCATGTTCCCATGTCTTCGACATGTCCCACCTTTTGTAAGGTAGCTGCTCCAGCTCTTGTTATCAAGTTTGCTCTTTGATCAGCAGGAAGGATGGAAGGGAAGGGGAGGACAGGCTCTCTCCCTTTCAGAACTTGACTTGAAAGGGCTTATATCATATCTATTCAAGTACTACTCACCAGAACCTAGTCCTGTGACCACATTCACTGAGAGGGGAGCTAGGAAATGTAATCTCTGGTTGGGAGGCCATTTATCCAGCCAAAGCACACGGATTCTATTGTAGAGAAAGCAAGAAGGGACATGAGCAGTTCATTGGCAGTCTCCTCCATAGAAGGGTGTCTTCATTACCTATTTCTGCACAACAAGCTATCCTGAAGCTTTGTGTTTTAAAGAAACAACCACCTTTTATTATCTCTCACTGTTCTGTGAGATTCTCCCTACCTCCCGTTTTGAATATACTTTATTTTTTAAAAGTAGTTTTAAAGCCAGGCATGGTGGTGCACTCCTGTAGTCTCAGTTACTTGGGAGGCTGAGGCAGTAGGATCACTTCAACTCAAGAGCTTGAGACCAGCCTGGACAACACAGCAAGACCATGTTTCAAAAACAGAACAACAAGAAAAGCAGTTTTTGGTTCACAGCAAAATTGAGCAGATAGTACAGAGAGCTCCCATAATACCCCATGCTCCTATACATACACAGCCTTGCCAACTAGCAGCGTCCAGCACTGGAGGGGTACGTTTGTTACAATTGATGAACCTACACTGACATATCATTACTGCCCAAAGTCCATACTTTACAATAGGGTTCACTCTTGGTAGTGTACATTCTTTAGGTTTTAGGAAATGTGTAATGACCCATATCCACCATTGTAGTATCATACAGAGCAGTTTCACTGCCCTAAAACTCTTCTGTGCTTCGGCTACTTATCCTTCCCTCCCCCTGCCCCAACCCCTGGTAGCTCCTACTCTTTTTACTGTGGCCATAGTTTTACCTTTTCTAGAATGTCATATGTTTGCCTTTTCTTTGAATCATACAAAATGTAGCCTTTTCAGATTGGCTTTTTTTTTTTTTTTTACACTTAGTAATAAGCATTTAAGGCTTCTCAGTGTCTTTTTATGGCTTGATAGCTCCTATCTTTTTACTGCTAAATAATTTGTGGTCTAGAAAAACCACAGTTTATTAATCCACTCGCCTGCTGAAGGACATCTTGGTTGCTTCCAAGTTTTGGCAGTTACAAATAAAGCTGCTATAAAGATCATGCGTAGGTTTTGAATGGACATAAGTTTTTACCTCCTTTGGATAAATACCAAGGAGTGCAATTGCTGGATCATATAGTAAGAATATGTTAATTTTTGTAAGAAACTGCCAAACTGTCTTCCAAAGTGCCTGTGCCTTTTGTATTCTTGTCAGCAGTGAATCAGAGTTTCTGTTCTCTGCATCTTGCCAGCAACTGGTATTGTCACAGTTCAGGATGTTGTCCATTCTAATAGGTATGTAGTAGTATCTCATTGTTTTTCTATAAGGAAATGCATTTGCATTTTCCTAAGGACATACAATGTGGAGCATCTTTTTATATGCCTATTTGCCATCTGTGTATCTTTGGTAAGGTGTCTGTCTGGTTCTTTTGCCAATTTTTAAATTGGGTTGATATGTCTTTTGCAAATATTTTCTCCTAGTGTATGGCTTGTCTCATTGTCTTGACAGTGTCTTTAGAAAAACAGAAATTTTGAAATTTTAATGAAGTCTAGCTTATCAATTTTTTTTTAAGGATTGTGCCTTTAGTCTTAGATCTAAAAAGTCATCACCCTACCCAACATCATCTAGATTTTCTCTTACGTTATCCTCTAGAAGTTTATAATTTTACATTTTATATTTAGGCCTATGATTCATTTTGAGTTAATTTTTGTAAAGGGTGTAAGGTCTGTGTTTAGACTGATTTTTTTGCAGGTAGATGTCCAGTTGTTCAGCACCATTTGTTGAAAAGACTATCTTTTCCTCATTGTTTTGCCTTTGCTCCTTTGTCAAAATTCAGTTGGCTATATTTATGTGGGTTTATTTCTGGGCTGTCTATTATGTTCTATTGATATATTTGTCTATTCTTACACCAATACCATAATGTCTTGATTACTGTAGCTTTACAGTAAGTCTTGAAGTTGGATAGTGTCAGTCTTCTGACTGTTACTTGTGTTGTCTATTCTGGGTCTTTTGCCTGTCTGTATAAACTTTAAAGTCAGTTTGTTGACATCTACAAAATAATTTTAATTATAAAATAAAGATGTTTATAGCAGCTTTATTAATAATTGCTAAAAATTGGAAGCAACCAGGATGTCATTAAGCAGGCAAATGGATCAATAAATTGTGGTATATTCAGACAATGGAATTTGCCAGGATTTTCACTGGGGTTGCATTGAATCTATAGATCAAGTTGGGAAGAACTGACATCTTGACAATATTGCGTCTTCCTAGCCATGAACATGGACTATCTCCCCATTTATTTAGTTACTTGATTTCTTTCATGAGAGTTTTATTGTTTTCCTGATATAGATCTTATATATATTTTGTTAGATTTATAGCTCAGTAGTATTTCATTTTTTGGGTGACAATGTAAATGGTGTTGTTTTAAATTTCAAATTCTATTTATTTCATTGCTGATATATAGGTAAGAAATTGACTTTGGTATAGTTACCTTAAATCCTGCAATCTTGTTGTTATTGCTTATTAATTCCAGGAGTTTTTCTGTCAATTCTTTCAGATTTTCTACATAGGTAATCATGGCGTCTGCAAAGATGATTTTATTTCTTCCTTCTCAATCTTGTATACCTTTTCTTTGTTGTTGTTGTTGTATTGCCTTAATTAGGATTTCCAGTACAATCTTGAAAAAGAGAGATGAGAGGAATATCCTTGCCTTATTCCTGATTTAACTAGGAAAACTTCTAGTTTCTCACCATTAAGTATGATGTTAACTGTGGGTTTTTTATAGATGCTTTTTATCTAGTCAAGGAAGTTCCCCTCTATTCCTAGTTTTCTGAGAGCTTTTGTTATGAATGACTGTATTAGTTAGGGTTCTCCAGGGAAATAGAATCAACAGGCTACATATAGCTATAAAAGGAGATTTATTACAAGGAATTGGCCCACACAATTATAGAGGCTGGGAAGTTTCATGATCTTCTGTCTGCAAGCTATAGACCTGTGAAAGCCAGTGGTACAATTCAGTTCAAGTGTGAAGGCCTAAGAACTGGAGCAGCCTAGGATGTAAATCCCAATCTGAGGGCAGGAGAAGATGAACCGAGATGATCTAGCTCAAGCAGTAGCCAGAAATAAGAGTGAATTCTTCCTTCCTCCTCCTTTTGTTCTATTTAGACCCTCAATGGATTGGATGATGCCCACCTGCATTAAAGAGGACAATCTACTGTATCTGATTCAAATGCTTATCTCATCAAGAAACACCCTCACAGACACGTAGAAATAGTGTTTAATCTGGGCATTCCATGGCCTGGTCAAGTTTACACATAGCACTAACCAACACAGTAGATGTTGGTTTTTGTCAAGTGCTCTTTCTGCATTTCTTGATCATTTTATTCTTCTTTAGCCTGTTGATGTGTTGGATTACATTGATTTTTTGTGTTCTGTGAGATTTTGACTTTAATATACCTGGACTGGACTCAGCTGGCCTTTCTCCTGTTTCCTGTATTGTCAGCTGGGGCTGCAGTCATCCAGTGGCTCGATTGGGCTCACTCATCCAGGGTGGCTCACTCACATGGCTGGCAGTTGGTGCTGGCTGTCAGCTGGGAGCTGTCAAGTGGAGTACTATGGTTCTCTCTAAATGGCTTCATGTGGCTTACATTTCTTACATTTATAACAGGGCAGCTGGGTTCCAGCTGTTGCACGTGCCACCTGGGAAGTTATACAGGTCACTTCTGCCTCATTTATTGGTCAAAGCAAATCACAGGGCCAGTCCAGATTGAAAGGGAGGAAAGACTACACCTTTTTACAGGTGGAGCAGCATATGGAGGAAGAGAAGAGTCTGATGGCAGCCACCTCCTGGAGTTTCTCTTCTATAATGGGTGTTATACTTCTTTACTCACATGAATCACTGAGGCTCAAAAGTATTACTTGTCCAAGGTCATATATCTAATAACTAATAGAGCTGAAGCTTAAACCTAGGACTCTACAGCTCTACTTCTTATGCTGTGTTAGCTTCTGGGAATGGGTCAAGGGGTCCCTTTGTAGATAGTACAAAACTTTTCTGCACCTTAATGTGTCCAGATGCTGTCATGCTGTGCGTCATGCTGACCACTCCCTAGCCTGAAGCTTCCTAAATCCTTAATGCCTTTCCTTTTATTGTCAGTGCCGACATTCCCAAGAAATATATTCCTCAAATGCTTTTGCCAGTTTAGCTCACAGGAGCCAGATCCCCATGCCATGCTTAAGTATGTTTAACGGGTGCAGTGTTGAGCCTTCTTGGTTCCATATCTCACTTTCTAATTCAGGAAAAAGTGCTACTTACCCACATTGTAGAAGTGGGTCACTGGAAACATTGTCTCTACTGTGAACTTTTTTAGGGCATTCGTGTCTGGAGCAAATGTGCTGCCTAGAATAGACTAGGGGCTCCAAGTGTATTTGTTAAGTGAAATGTCTCTGGTGGGCATCTGCATGGCTACTCTCCTTGGGCACAGAGCAGGCATCTCATTCACGGCTGTCTCTATCAGCAGTAGTGGGGTTGTCATGTGGTTGGGGACAGCAGACTGATTTTAACAGTTTTAGTCAAATGGAATCTCTCAGCAAATCCATAGCAGGGACTCAACAGAATACCCCTTCTTCCTTGCAACTCTACCAAATTAGAGTATCTTGAAGTCACATGGAAATATTTGGGGTGGTGACAGTGATCTGCTATGCTGGCTGACCTCGCCCCTGGTGCTCTGCAGTACTGTGGCTAATACACAGCTATTGCATTAGGTTGGTGCCTTATGGCTTAGTAGACATAAAACTTTTTTATCTCTGTTTACTTTTTTTTTTTTTTTTTTTTTGAGATAGAGTCTTGCTCTGTCACCCAAGCTGGAGTGCAGTGGCACAATCTTGGCTCACTGTAACTTCTGCCTCCTGGGTTCAAGTAATTCTCCTGTCTCAGCCTCCCTAGTAGCTGTGACTACAGGAGCATGCCACCACACCTGGCTAATTTTTGTATTTTTAGTGGAGACAGGGTTTCACCATGTTAGCCAGGCTGGTCTCAAATTCCTAACCTCAGGTAATCCACTCCTCCCAGCCTCTCTAAGTGCTGGGATTACAGGCATGAGCCACCACGCCCAGCCCTTCTCTGTTTACATTTAATGTGAAAATGCAATGTGCCCTGCATCAGAAGACTTGTGTGATAGGCCTTGAACGAATTGATGCCTCTGCCTAAAAGAATGCCATATATTTTTCTGGCCATATCAATTTAATGCAATATTCAGAATAAAAACTATTGAATTCCCATCATTGAAAATCCTGGTGATAGAAGGAATTCACCTGTTTTGTTTTTTTTTTTTTTTTAAAGAAAGCACTTGGGAGGGGAAGTCTTTGACTGTTTCAGTTTACCACCTATTGGTTCTTATTTAAATGTTTTATTTCTTCTTGTACCCATTTTGACATTTTACAGCTTTCTAGGGATCTATATACTTTATGTAGGTTTTCAGTTTGATTAGTATATTGTGGCTCTTAACTTTTATTTTAAAATTTTTTGTGGTTTCATTATTTAATATTTTATCTGCATCATCTTCACTCTCTTCATTTCCTCTTTCCATTTCTTCCTCCCTTCTATTCTTTTTTTCTTTCATCAGTGGTGCCAGAAATCTTATTAATCTTTTCAGCATTTGGCTTTATTTTCTCAGTCATTTCTTTTTGTTTTCTAACTCATTGATTTTTGCCCTTATCTCATTATTTCCTTCCTTATTGTTTCTTTAGGTTTGGTCTGTTCCTTTTTATTTCAGTGTCATGAGTTGAATGCTTATCTCATTTACTTTGTAAAGAATGTGTTTGGATTATTGATTGTTTTTCTCAGAAGGATTTCTAGAAGAGGAATTATAGAGTAAAACCACACAACCATTTTTCAGGTACTTAATAGATGTACCCAGGCTGTTCTCAGGAAGGCTGTGCCAATTCACGCTTCCAAAGGAGGCGATCCATTTTTCTGTACTACTCCTAGCAAGTTGAATGCTCTTCAATCCATCTCAAGTGTATTTAGTATATGATGTGATATTTTTTCACAAATAGGTAACTAAACATTATGTCTTTTTTTTGAGACAGAGTCTTGCTCTGTTACCCAGCCTGGAGTACAGTGGCACGATCTCTACTCGCTGTTACCTTTGCCTCCTGGGTCCAAGCAATTCTCATGCCTCTGCTTCCCAAGTAGCTGGGATTACACGTGTGCACCACCACACCCTGCTAATTTTTGTATTTTTAGTAAAGACGGATTTTTACCATGGTGATCAGGCCGGTCTCAAACTCCTCGGCCTCCTAAAATGCTGGGATTACTGGTGATTCTGATAATTATGATGGAATCTTGGTCATATACTGAATTCTTTTGTTAAAATTTAAAGTTTATTTTTATTTTTTATTTTATAAAAATAGAGACAAGATGTATGTTGCTGAGACTGGTCTCAAACTCCTGGACTCAAGCAACCTTCCTGCCTCGGCCTCCCAAAGTGCTGAGATTACAGACATGAGCCAGGTTGCCTGGCCTCACATATTAAATTATTATATTCTGTTTAATTGACTTCTCAATCAATTCTTACATCAATACTGTGCTGTTTTAATTATCTTTGATTTATAAAATGCTTAAGTATCTGGAGTAAGTTATTAGTCATTGGTTCTTTGTTTTCAGATCTTTCTTAGGCTATTCTTACTGGCTTATTCTTCCAGATATATATTTGAAATTGGCTACTTTCAAAAAATCATTTGGGTTTTAGTTAGAATTGTAATAAACTTATAAATTAATCTGTAAATAATTGATATTTTTATAATGTGTCTTTCTATCCAATAATATATTTTTTTCTTTGCTTATTCAAAATCTTTAATCACTTCCCTTAATGAAGGTTTGTGGTCTTCTTCAAAATAGATCCTGCTGAAACTTAAGATTATTTCTGAGTCTTTTCCTTTCTCCTTTTGTGATTGGGATATTTTCCAAATTTCCTAGCTGATTATTTCTGATCTACACTAAAGGTATTTATTTTGGTTTATCTATTTTATATTTTAGCAATTTATTGAATTCTCTTATGTTCCATTGGCTTATTTGATTTTCCTTGTTCTTGTATTTAGATAATACCATCCGCAGATGATGATGGTAGTTTTGCTTCATTTGTTTTTGCTTTGCTAGGACATCTAGAACAATACAACAGTTGAATGTTATCCTGTTTTAATTCTGACTTTAATGGGAATCTCTGTATAGTGAAAGCTTGAACAAGCTTTACTTGTTTTTAAAAACTCATGTTAAGGAATCCTAGCCCCTTTAAATTGGCAATAAGTGTTTAATTTTATTTGTTTATAAAGTACCTATTCCTTTTTTGACCTATTGATACATTTTAAAGTCATCAGTTTTCCAAAGGCAAACCATACGAATTCAATCCTACTACAAACCTACCATGACCATGGTATTTTTAAACATACTTTTCCCCCTAGGGTTAAAAAAATATGGATTTCTAAGTGAGAGTGGTTGGCCTGTAATTTTGTTTTGTCTCATCCCCAATTTCAATCTTGATATTCTGTTAGTTTTATAAAACAACTGGAGATGATTCCATTTTAAAAAATATTATGGTACTGTTAAAGTAGTTTATGAAATGTCTGCATCAGTGTCTGATGTTATTCACTTCTAAGTATGTCTAGGCATGAAGTCTCTTTGGGAGTTTATTCATTGAAAACTTTTCAGTACTTTTCAGGGTTATTTGTATGCTTTCATTCTTAAGTCATTTTGAACAATTCATATTTTTCTATTTCATTATTATTATTTTTGAGACAGTGTTTCATTCTGTTGCTCAGGCTGGAGTGTAGTGGCTCGATCCTAGCTCACTGCAAACTCAAGCACCTGGGCTCAAGTGATCCTCCAACTTCAGCCTCCTAAGTAGCTAGGACTACAGGCACACATTACCACACTTGCACACTTGCTTGGCTATTTTTTTTTTTTGGTGATAGGATCTTGCTATGTTGCCCAGGCTAGTCTTGAACCCCTGGCCTCAAGCCAAATCCCAAAGTCCCGGGATTATAGGCATGAACCACTATGCCTGGCCTGTGAAAATTATTTTCTAATGAAAAGCAGCTACCCTAGAACCTTCTGATTTTACAGAGACCAGGCACGTCTTCTTTTATGAAGTAGCTATGTTCCTGAAAAGTTGTATATTAATGACATTTTCATAAATGAAATTGTGCTTCCCATTGATTTGCATTTTCATGTCACAGGCTTTTTTTTTTCATTTTTTTAATATTCAGTGATATATCTGTAGTTAATGTTTCTTTAAATACACTCTAGCACCAGGGAGCCCTCATATTTAAGGAGCCTTTGCTTTTTATGGTGCAAAGTATTTATTTGAATCACCACTCCCTATTTCTTTGTTTTTATATAGTTGTTCTTTAAGTGGGATACAGCTAGTATAGCTGAACACATTCACCTTCTACCTTTTGTTTATTTCTGTATAAACCTGTGGCTTTCATTGTTACTAAGCTCGATTTATGAATGAAGGATACAGAAGCTCATTTATAGATTAGTTCTTTCTTTTACGTTGTTCATGCAACGTGCTAACCTCTCATGGGGCATGGGCTTTTTTGGAAGTAATTTTTCCCACTGACTTTTGTGATTAGAGGAACTTATTTGGTTGCAAGATGATCAGTAACTCTGGAGAGCCCAGTCCAGGGTGGGAAAACAAAGGCCACTGGTTCTGTCCTTGAACAGGTGTCCTTGTTCTTAGAACCAGGTGAGCTGACTGAGTATGGCTGGAGCCACCAGGGGCCCTTCAGTTAACAAGACTTTGTGAAAAGACCCAAATGTACTTCTTCTGTAGGAGCCGAGAACTGAACAGCCTGTCATGAAGCATTAACAGTGAGTGTTGTGGAACAGCCAAGGCTCTAAACATTCTGTTTGGTGATGCTTCACATGATATTTGACTGTGGTTTCCATTGTTATCTATGGCCAGAGTTTTAGGAAACAGTTGAATCACTGTCTTCCTATTGGAATGGATCCCAAATCTTGTAGCCTATCCCTTCCTTCTTGCACTGGCATTTTCCTCCTGGGTTGACACTGGTCCTTCAGGTAGGTGTTGGGGTTCAGGAGCACTACCTCAAAACGTGGCATCTTGGCATTTGAGAAAACAGCAGAAGCAGGAAAGTTACTCCCAACCTTTCTCCCCTGAAGCAGGTCATAAAACCCTCATCTGAGAGGTGCCTTCTCTATACACAAAGGAAGGAAACATCTTTATCTCAGAAGATGAAGGATCACACAGAAGAAATAGGTTTTGCTAAGTTCCCCTCAGTTTATTGCCATTAGAACATACTCATTTTGTCCAAATCTATTTCTCCACGACTATCCAATCTTCATCAAACCTAGCATTAAAATACACAAATTTAGCCATTTCTTTGGGTCTTCATTTCCTTACGAAGGCTCCTGTATCATGTAAAACTTACATTAAATATATTTGTATGCTCTTCTCTTGTTAATGTGCCTTTTGTTACAGGGGCCTCAGTCATGAACCTACGAAAGTTAGAGGAAAAATATTTTTTTATCCTCACATAGAGGGAGTGTTGGCTTCCAGATAATCTGCTTTCTTAAGACTTCTAGTAAGCCTCCCACAATGACATGGGGCAGAGACTGGACTGGAGGGCATTTGCGGGCAAGCCCTAGTATTAGACTCCACAGCTCCTCATTCCTTCTGCTCCCCATCTGGTGCTCCATGTCAGACCCCACACACTGAACATGCATAGAGCTTATGGCTCACTCTTGGCTTGAGAGTTTCCATTTCAGTCCAGGCTGCTTCTCCTTCTCCCAGAAGCTCTAAAGTTTCCCATGCAAATTACACACCTGGTGGTCTGCCCCTGCAGACTCAGAATTTCTCAGGTGAGTGGCAGATGAGCAGCCCTATTTGGGAGTTTTGAAGGACATTTATGCAGTGTCTCCTTTTACATCCATTGGCATATATGATTTGCTTTCCCTTGGGTTATTTTTAAATCGCTTTTTTATTCCTCAAGTGGAAATTGGAAGAGGAAAGAAGGAGCCCCTAGGCCTCCAGAGTGTCATGAAAAGCCACCCCCTTTCTGTAGGATAATCTGCAGATGAATATTTGAGAGTTGCTTACCACTAAATTCTCCCGTCATCAGAAGCCCATCTTTTCTGTGCCGCCCTTCCTATTCTCAGTGACTACCACAGTCTGTTGTACTCGTGGCTTCCTGGAGAAATAATCAGTAGGAGCTGATTGGAGTTTTGCCAATGCGTAGAAACAGCGGGGCACGTGCGCCATGACTGGGTGTGCTGCTCCCAGTGGCTTGTGTCTTGTGTCAGACTAGAGTGTGTGTGTGTATGTGTTTTCTCCTCTTTCTGATTATTGCCCTCTTACTACACCCACCCCAGAATTAATTTCCCATCAAAATGCTGAGAGTGAAAAAGGGGTAGGTTAGTTAGAGGTTTTAAGTCAATGGTTTACCACCACAGCTCATTGACAGCGATTAAAATGCAAATCCTCTCACTCAGTAGGTAGGATGGAGCTTTGATGTATCCTTTTGTGGAAGGCAAGAATCAACAGCTGACGTGGTAATCAGGACTCATCAGCAGAAATTGCTTCATTTCTATGCTCTCAGGCAGTTTTGTGAAGCACTGAATTTGGGGAAATAGAAGCAGGGCACTGGAAGAAAGAGCGGGCTCTGCCAGTCAGTCCTGTGTGATGGGGAGAGAATTCCCAGGCACAGAAGGCTTCTTTTCTGTTTGTGGCAGCCTCTTGCTTGACTGTGTTTGACTTAGGATAAAAACTCCAGTTCTGCTCAAAGAATGAAGGTCCGAGGTCCCTCCCTAAGAATAAAACTGCCTGTGCAAAAATTATAAATGTAACTGCCTTTGTAGGACTAACAAATTAGTCATAGGATTAGAAATGAAGCTTAGAGTTATGTAGCTGGAGGCCAAAAGATTCTAAATCATCCCAATTGCTCCTAGGTAAAATTATCACTATTGTAAAACCTAAGATTGGTGCTTGAGATATTTTGCAGACCCTGTACTGGAGGGATCAGCTGGTGCCACCCAGATCGATGAACTGGCTCATCTGATCTTGTGGCTCCCACTCAGGAATCGACTTAGCACAGCAGGACAGCTTTGACTCCTTATTATTTCATCTCCCACCTGACCAATCAGCCCTGGCCCTCTACCTGCCAAATTATCCTTTAAAAAAAAAACAAAAATCAGTCTCACGAGGTCAGGAGTTCGAGACCAGCCTGACCAACATGGTGAAACCCCATCTCTACTAAAAATACAAAAATTAGCCAGGCATAGTGGCGCACACCTGTAATCCCAGCTACTCGAGAGTCTGAGGCAGGAGAATCGCTTGCACCCAGGAGGCGGAGGTTGCAGTGAGCCGAGATTGCAGCACTGTACTCCAACCTGGGCGACAGAGCGAGGCTTATTCTGGGGCGGGGCTGGGGGAAATTTTCAGGAGACTGATTTCAGTAATAATAAAACTCTCATCTGCCATTTAGGCAGCTCTGTGTGAATTAAATTTCTCTATTACAATTCCTCTGTTTTGATAAATCTGCTGTGTCTGGGCAGCGGGCCAAATGAACCCAAAGGGCGGTTACCAGAAGATATAATCAGAAATTCTGAGGGTTACTGCAACTTGTGGAAAGATGTCCTGCCTCAGGTTCTCCTGTATCAACTACATTCTGCAGCTGGGGTTTTCAGCTAACTTAAGACAATGTGAAGACAGTGAGTTCCAAATGGGTCATGAATGGATTTAACTTAGAATTTAAAATTTATGTCAGGGAGCATTTGTGTCAAGAAATGAGACAAAGGTGATATATATGAATTCTCCAAAACATGAGGAAAGATTTTTTTTTTTTTTTTTTTTTTGGGTATGAAATTTCACTCTTGTGCCCAGGCTGGAGTGCAATGGTGCGATCTCGGCTCACTGGAACCTCTGCCTCCTGGCTTCAAGTGATTCTCCTGCCTCAGCCTCCCTAGTAGCTGTGATTACAGGCACCTACCACTGCACCCAGCTAATTTTGTGTTTTAGTAGAGATGGGGTTTCTCCATGTTGGCCAGGCTGGTCTTGAACTCCCGACCTCAGGTGATCTGCCTGCCTTGGCCTCCCTAAGTACTGGGATTACAGGCTTATGCCACTGCACCTGGTCAAGGACGGATTTTTGGTCTAGAGCTATGCTGTCCAGTACTGTAGTCATGGGCCACATCTGGATAGGGAGCATTTGAAATGTGGCCAGGTCAAACTGAGGTGTACTATAAAGATGACATGTAAATAGGATTATAAAGAATTAGAAAAAGGGAATATAAAATAACTCATATCACTGTTTAATATTGATTTCATATTGAAATACAATTTATATTGGAGTAAATAATATAGTAAAATTGACTTTTTTTTTTTTTTTTTTACTTTGTGGCTATTAGAAACTTTAAAATTTTAAGTGTGGCTCATGTTCTATTTCTGTTGGGCAGCACTAGGCAAGATTTCATCATCATTCTCCAGTCTGCATAGGGCTCCTTGCTCCCACTAGAGGGAGATATGTTTCAGCCTCAGGAAATCTGAGGCTAGTGTGTAAATAAATGCCACAGCTTTTGAATGAACTCTAAAAAAAGAAGCACCAAAAAAAGAGCTTAAGTTTTCGCTTTGTTTTAATCCTGTGTAACTCTGATGTTTCTAAAGGTTGCAGTTTGTGTGAAAGTGAAGCCAAAGCGGAAGAGGGATGAGGCAGAAAGTTTTTCTACTCTCTTTGCCCTCATGAATTCAGAGGTTTCTGTTACTTCTTTGTTGGATCACAGTAACTTGTCATTTGTTTGCCAATTGTTCCCTTGGACTTGAGTCTGTGTGTCTGTGTGCAGTGAAACACGCAAATAGGTGCGTGCACACACACATACACAATGTACAATACAGCTGTCTTGCATACAGCTGTCACAGAGAGGACCAGTGCCCTACTGCAGTCACACACCTCCATGGCACACCCAGATCACTTGTAGTACACTGTAGCTGGGGCTCCTGGAGGTGTGCCATGTGTACCCTGGGCCGGTGTGCAAGCCCCTCCCTTTTGTATTGTTCCTAAATGTTGCCTGTGGTCTGATGCTTGGCTTGCTGTTTGCATCTAGTGTGTGTGAATCTGCCCCTTGATCCTACTCTGAACCCAGCATCATTTCATGATTATATTTTAGTGACAGCACTCTCTCCTGGCTTTCCTTCTGGGTAGCTCCTTTTTGGTTTCTTGTGGTTTTTATACTTTTGTTGATCTGATAAGCATTAATATTTCCCCATTCTTGTCTATGTACTCTTTGTCCTTTTTGGGGGGTGGAATCTCAGTCATTCTGGTAGCTTTGTCCCACCCTTATACTGAGAACTCGTAAGTCTTTATCTCCAGCTTAGAGCATTCCTTTGAGCTCCCCCCACACCCATGCAGCTGCCTACAGGACATCGCACCTCAGCATCAGCCCCCACAGAATTCCTTCCTGCATCAATTCACTCATCAGCACTATCGTCGTTTCTCATTCTGTGTTTGTCTATCTTCCCCAGTCAACAGTAAGCCCCAGGAAGACAAAAGCCACACCAGTCTGGTTGCATTTCATTCCTAGTATCTTGTACTGTGTCTGGTGGTTGTATATCCTCAAGAAGTGTTTGCAGATATTATTTCATCTTTTGTTTCAAATCAACTGTATTGTTTACTTATATACATGCTCATTACCATTATATGACTATTATATTTTGTTAGCATTATATCATAGTGGATCCAATCACCATATTTTGTGGCAAGTCAGTGTCAAGATTTCTTTCTTTTTTTTTCTTTCTTTATTTCTTCTTTTTTTTTTTTTTTTTTTTGAGATGGAGCCTTGCTCTTGTTGCCTAGGCTAGAATACAATGGTGCAATCTTGGCTCACTGTAACCTCTGCCTCCCGGTTCAAGCGATTCTCCTGCCTCAGTCTCCTGAGTAACTGGGATTACAGGTGCCTGCCACCACACCTGGCTAATTTTTGTATTTTTAATAGAGGGGGGTTTCACCATGTTGGTCAGGCTGGTCTCGAACTCCTGAACTCGTGATCCGCCCTCCTCGTTCTCCCAAAGTGCTGGGATTACAGGCGTGAGCCACCATGCCTGGCCCAAAATTTCTAACAGCATGTGCACGTGGGCCATTTGCAGTAACCCTTCCCATGTTTTCCTGTGTTGGAAACTCTTCTCCCTTGCTCTCTCCTTTTGTGACCCTTATTACAAGCCAAATTTCCATCAGTGGCTCTACGTATTTCCAGGAACTTAGGTCACAGAACACTGGAAAGCAGGGTCAAGGAGTGTGGCATGTTTCCGTGCCTGCAGCTTAGTCCACCGCCTGCTTTTCCAGGACATAGTCCAATTCCTTTAGTGCTTCAGCTCTTCAGCCAACCCAATTTTGTTTAGATTTGTGACTAACGAAGACTTTTTTTTTTGTTGGTTTGTTTTGGTCAGAACGTGAAGAGGAGCTGGACCAGGAATTTGAGCTGGAGACTGACACTTTATTTGGAGAATTAAAGAAGGTACAAAGTGGATGAATAAAAAATCTCAGTTTTCAAACCTGATTTCAATATTTCACATCACGTTTGTATTTGGAGTCGATCCAGGTATCGTATTCAGCAACAATCTGGAATGAAGCGTCCTTTCTGCTGTAATGGTGTGAGTGTGCTGTGTTGGGGAAGGCATTCCCAGGGTCTGTATCTTCTTGTCCCCTGTTCTCTTCTGAAGATACCAGAAATGTGATTAACCTTATCAGTTAGGATAGTTTTCACTTTTGGAAAGCTCAGAAACTTCCTTCTTGACCTAGCCAGATCCATCAGAATCACATGTGGCCCCTGGACACTCCTACACCGACTGTTGGCAGCTGCAGAAACATCTTCCTTCCGGCCTCTGAGTGTCCCTGGCTGTTCACGCTGCTGCACAGCGTGCTGGGAATTCACATTCCTCCTCCCTCTGGTGGGGCGGTGCCAGGTTGCTGGCTCGCTTGTCTTCGCAGCAGCTTATTTTGTATTTTGTCTACTTTGGTAGCAGGCAGAGTGGCCACTGTTCTTCCACATACACGTGTCTTTCTAGATGTGACCAGTAGCACGTCTGTGCTAGAGTATATATTCTGGGTAGGGTACCACACCCTTCTCTTCCAGTTGAGAGATGCCTGACTACTTTTTTTCTCCCACCAGAACCCCTGTCCCTTTGAGGCTGGAGTTCTTCTCATTCTTCTCCATTCAATTTCTTAGGGCCCCATGTCAGTTATGACTTGGACTGTGGAGGGTCCAGGGCCCAGCTCATGGTGTAGGCTTTGGGTCAAGGCTAATTATGGGCTGCATATTTATTTTTCTAAGTATTTTTATATGTTTTTAAAATGTTATCAGAGCATTGTTTTTGTGGGTGTGTGTTTTCTATTTTTGCTTTAAGTATGTATTATACCAAATAAATCATAAATTCAATCAGCCTTTTGTGGGCTGGCTTGGGACATAAAAGACACCTTGCATTCCAGGTTCTGAACATTCTGCTTATGAATGAACTTTTGCAAGACAGTTCATGTCCAAGTTGGGTACTGCCTGTACTAATATTTTTCTCCTGTTGTAAGTTGCAGATCTTACTCGAATTGTAACAAATATAGCTCAATTTCCATTTTGATTTGCTAGGGTAAGCCGTTCCTTTCTCCCAGCGCTGTACAGAGCCATGCATAAGATCCAAGGCCCGTGTTTGTCTGGCACTAGGAAGAGTATCCTGCCCTGCATGGGGTGCCATTCTTGGCTTTCCTTGCTCTACCCACCAGATACTTCCATGAAAACTTAGATGTAAATTGAATTTTCATCCGTGGCATCCATTTCTAGATAGCTCTTCTTTAAATAAGCTCTTTTTAGGATCGTTAGTGAGAATGTAATGTGGGTAGTGTTATACCCACCTCAGAGATGAGGACATTTAGGAAGCTTTGTCACAAAGTGGAATTTGAGATGTAATAGGAGGTAGCCTTTGTGTGTCTCAGATCTACTCTTTACGACTATAACATTAGCGGATGTCTTACAGCAGAAAAAAAGGTGATTTTTTTCCTTTTAGAATTAAAATTCAAATTTTTAGATAATATTTAGATAATATTGAAATATAGAATTATAGATAATATTTTAGATAATATTGAAATATAGAATTATGTGCCAGGGGCACAAATAAGCAGACACATTGGAGAGACTTTGAGCTGCCGAGGAGCAGTGGTGAGGCGGCACGAGAAAGGAAACACAGGGTGAGGCCCCAACGAGGTTTGGAGCTGCCACACATTTCATTATCAAGGGCAGGCTCAGCCCAGTCGTGTGTTGCTACTTCTAGACAAAGGGGCTTTGTCTTCACTGACTTCCCGGCTCCTGTCACTTCATTGGGTCAAGCCCAGCTGCTTGACTGACTCCCTGCAGAGGCTCCAGAGCCCTGCAGAGATGACCACTTCTCCGTGCTCTCCACTCTCCACAGCAGCTCTCATAACAGGGCTGGGGGTGGGAGTGTTGTTGCTCAGGCCAATTCTGCCTTCACAGAAAAGTCCACGTGGCACAGGCACGTACTCTGGGAGCTCCAAGGATTCAGTCTTTTGCCATCCCGACAAATCTGTCTGTCCATCCCTCTGTCTATCATTCATCGACAGTGCTGTGAGCACCTCTCACCTTCTCATCTTTCTGCTTCTCATCACCTTGCATGTGAGGTGGGTGGTTTGGAGCCCTAGAATTTATGGAGGAAGTGATGAGTCCTCCTGGATATCCAGCAGATGAAGGACATTGATATAGGTCCTTAGGATCAAAACAGTCTTTGCTGAATATTTCTTTTCTCAGAGGCTGTAGGAGGTGGCAAGCACATGCTATTTTGGTCCAAATTCTAATCAAAAGAAGATATTAGGTGTAACTAGAAATCATGACCTTTAGAAGAAAGTTTGTTTTCTGACCAGCCCATCCCTTGAATGTTAGTCTGCAGCTGGATTGGTAAACCTCAGTACTGCCGACATTATTGTTATTATTATTATTATTATTATTATTATTATTATTTTGAGACAGAGTCTCCCTCTGTTGCCCAGGCTAGAGTGCAGTGGCGTGATCTTGGCTCACTGCAAGCTCTGCCTCCTAGGTTCTAGTGATTCTCCCGCCTCAGCTTCCTGAGTAGCTGGGGTTACAGGTGCCTGCCACCAAGCCCAGCTAATTTATTTTATTATTATTATTTTTTTTTTAGTAGAGATGGGGTTTCATTATCTTAGGCTGGTTTCGAACTCCTGACCTCAGGTGATCCACCTGCCTTGGCCTCCCAAAATACTGGGATTACAGGCATGAGCCACCATGCCTGGCCGACATTTTATTTTATTTTGTTGAAACAGGGTCTCGCTCTGTAACCCAGACTGGAGTGCAGTGGCAAAATCTCAGCTCACTGCAACCTCCATCTCTTGGGTTCAAACACTTCTCTTGTCTCAGCCTCCCAGGTAGCTGAGATTACAGGCACACACCACCACGCCTGGCCAATTTTTGTATTTTTAATAGAGATGGGGTTTCGCCATGTTCACTAGGCTGGTTCAAACTCCTGGCCTCAAGTGATCCACCTGCCTTGGCCTCTCAAAGTGCTGGCATTACAAGTGTGAGCCACCATGACTGGCCACATTTTATTTTTTAAAATATTATTATTTTTTTTAGAGATGGGATCCTGCTCTGTCACCCAGGCTGGAGTACAGTGGTGTAATCACAGCTCACTGGAGCCTTGAACTCCTGGGCTCAAACGATCCTCCTGCCTCAGCCTCTTGAGTAGCTGGGACTACAGACATGCACCACCATACCTGGCTAATTTTTAATTTTTTGTAGAGATGGGGGTCTCACTATATTACCCAGACTGGTCTTGAACTCCTAGCCTCAGCCTCCCAAAGCACTGGGGTTACAGGTGTGAGCCACACTGCCTGGCCACTACTGACATTTTAGATCAGATGGCTGTTGTGGGGAGCTGCTCTGGACATTGTACAATGCTTAGCAGAATCCCTGGACTCTACCTAGTAGATGCTAGCAGCATTTCTAAGCCTTAACAATTTAAAAAAGTGCCCTAAGCCTTAACAATTTAAAAAAGTGAGCTGGGTATGGTGGCTCACTCCTGTAATCCCAGCACTTTGGAAGGCTAAGGCCAGCAGATCACTTGAGGTCAGGAGTTTGAGATTAGCCTGGCCAACATGATGAAACCCCATGTCTACTAAAACTACAAAAATTAGCCAGGCATGGTGGCATGTGCCTGTAATCCCAGCTACTCCAGGGGCTGAGGCACGAGAATGGCTTGAATCCAGGAGGTAGAGGTTGCAGTGAGCTGAGATGGTGCCACTGCACTCTGCACTCCAGCCTGGGCATCAGAGTGAGACCCTGTCTCTAAAAATAACAAAAACAAAAAACAATTTTAAAAGTCTCCATGCATTGTTAAATGCCCCCGGGAGGCAAAATCATCCCCTTTTAAAAGCAGCTGCTCTATAGCAATATTTAAGTGCTCTTAAATGACCACTGTCTTAGTCATGCCAATTTGCCATTCTTACCTTTGCTCATCCTGTTCCTCTTCTGGATTGGGGCTCTCGCCTTCCCTGTCTGGCTGTCACTCACACTCCAGATCATAGCTGGCTCCCTGTCATGGAAGCATTGCCTGAACCTCAAGCCGGCCTTGGTACTCATAGTTCCTGACACTTCCCTGCCTCTCTCTTTACTTCCTTCCACAAATACAGCTTTCAACGAGAGTGTCTCTGTGCTCAAGTCCATATGGAGTGCTGGGGACAGTGGCGAACCAGACAGACAATGTTCCTATGCTAGTGTCTCCTACTAGGGACAGGCTGACCACAAATAAATGAACAAACAATGGCCACAGACTGAGCTAAATGACATGAAGGCAGTAAACAGGGTGATAGGATAGCTCTGTTTTGGATCAAATTGTGTACCCTATTATGAAAAATTGATTTGTAGAATTTTATTTGGTGTTATCCTTTCTCACATAGATTGTGGGTCCCACAAAAGCAGGGCTGGGATTTAATCATTTCTGTATCTTCAATGCCTGCAGCAGAGTCAATGAGTATTTTATTGAATTTAACTGCAGGAAAGAGTGAAGTGCCAGGTTGCAGCATGGAGGTGAAATACATCATCCTCCGTGCCTCTAGATAGCCCTGTAGGTAAGCGGGCGAAGTGGGACGGCGTGTAGAGTCAGAGGAGGGAAAGACCACTCTGGGCACAAAACAATCACAAACTGCCTCTGGGAGAAGGGGCTGTACCTGCACCTGAGCTGCAAAGAATGGGTAGGGTTTGGCAAGATCATCGGTAGAGGAGATGCTGTTCCAGTGGTGTCGCTGTGGTTAGAAAAGGGAAGAACATATTAGGGAAATGGAGACTCGAAGTGAAGCTTCACTTAGGGCAGTGAAAGGGAGCTGGACCTGACTGTAGTCCTCCAATTTTTGACGATGTTCAAGTTTGGAGGATTACAGCCCCAATCAAGGATGCCTTTGAGCTTTGTCATTTCTTTGAGGGTAACGCTGATTGCACTTGCCGAGACAACAGATGCGGTGTGGGTGCTTGTGTAGGTGCGGCTGTCAAGGGCTGTTCAGACTCCATATGCTTTGGTTTTTGCATCCTTTTTTGTAATGTTTGCTCTTCCAGGCTGTCAGGGTAAAAGCGCCCCTCGACCCCCCACCCCCCCAGGTTCCAGTGTACTGTGCTAGAGCCTGTGTGTGGCAGGGATGGGGTGAACCCAGTCTTGCTGGGTTCTGGCGTGATCTGTCGTCGTATTTGCCAGTCCCTGTCTGTTACTTCTTACTGGTCTTCTCTCTAGTGATGCCAGGGAGATAGGGGAAATATTTCAGTGCCCATGTTGCTTGCTCGATGAAGTAAACATGTTTCTAGACAGTAGCATCTGAACCAAACTGATACAAATGAAGTTCTATGTCAGGTATATTGTCATTAATTTTTTTCATTTTATTTAGGATTCAAGATCATAAATACTTGGCATAATGGAAAGAGCACAGGTTTGGAGTTGGATGGGCTTGAGTTCAAATTTGGCTTTGCTACATCTGGGAAAATAATTTACCTCCTTTGTAAAAAAATGTATGTATTTGTTTGAGACAGGCTGAAGTACAGTGGCATGATCTCGGCTCACTGTAACCTCTGCCTCCCAGGTTCAAGTGATTCTCTTGCCTCAGCCTCCTGAGTAGCTGGGGTTACAGGCGTGTGCTACCATACTCAGCTAGTTTTTGTATTTTTAGTAGAGATGGTGTTTTGCCATGTCGGCCAGGCTGGTCTCGAACTCTTGGCCTCAAGTGATCCACCCATCTTGGCCTTCCAAAGTGCTGGGATTACAGGCGTGAGCCACTGTGGCCTGCCCTCATTTACCTTCTTTTAGCCTCAGTTTTATTACCTGAAACCTGGGAATAAAAGGTTATGAAGAGGTGATGGACAGAAAACACCCAGCATGCTTGTGGTTCGTACAGAATCGATGCACAATACATGTTATTGTGGTTATTGTTATTTTTTTCTTCCATGGATGAATAATTCCTTGCTTTAGCACTAAGAATTACTGATTCTTGGTCGGGCATGGTGGCTCATGCCTGTAATCCCAGCACTTTCGGAGGCTGAGATGGGCGGATCACCTGAGGTCAGGAGTTCACAACGAGTCTGGCCAACATGGTGAAACTCCGTCTCTACTAAAAATACAAAAATTAGCTGGGTGTGGTGGCGGGTGCCTATAATCCCAGCTACTTGGGAGGCTGAGGCAGGAGAATCATTTGAACCTGGGAGGCGGAGGTTGCAGTGAGCCGAGCCTGTGCCATAGCACTCCAGCCTGGGCAACAAGAGTGAAACTCCGTCTCAAAAAAAAAAAAAAAAAAAAGAATTGATTCTCCCTTTCTAGCAAGGAGGTAATGTTCTACAGAGTGACATTTACATGTAGAGGGGGACTGCTGTTGAAAAGAGCTCTCAAAATCCTAATGCATTATAAAGAGTGTTACAAGTAATCAATTCTGTTCTTTCCTGAGAACACATTTTACCATGACAGGTTTCTGAAATTGGGGCAGACCTCTAAATAAGCTGTTATTTCAGAAGTAAAATCAGAAAGGACTTTCCAGTGCCTGTGAGGAGGCTTAGGAAGAAGAGGCAGAGGCAGGCAGGGAAGCTTGAATACGAATGACTGTGAACATAGAGAAAGAGGTACTTCTATAAAGATGTAGTTCTTAGCTACTCATGCTTTGCCCATGAAGGTTTTAAGATCTGGCTTATTTATAAATGCCTCTGCATTTTAATACTTCAGGAAAACAACATTCCATTTTGACTCATTTAACAAATGAGTTAAATGTGCACCTGCTGTGTAAGCAGCTTCCACGCCACATGCAAGGGATGCTATGACATTCCAGGCTCAGTCTCTGTCCTGAGTGGGCTCTGAAGTTTTGGGGAAGGTGGTGATGTGACAGTGAGCTGGTGGTGCAACAGCCACTGGGGCTTGTAGAGGCAGAGGGTGCAGAGAACCCCACTGGCAGGGACTGAAGGGAAGTGATGGCTGGGAGACGGGAAAGCTAGGTGAAGGGAATAGCATGCCTGACGACCTGGATTTGAGTGAAATAAATTTGACTTGGCTAGAAGGTTGAGTTGTGAGGAGGGCAAATAACTCAAGATAGGCAGGGGATAGATCATAAAGGCCATGGCATGCCATATGTGGAGTCTGGACTTTATCCAGAGGGCAGTGGTCAGTCATTGAAGGGTTTCAAGTGCCATTTCTTCTGTGGACTCTTTCTGAAGCCCTCTGACTGATTTTCCTGCCTTGCCCTGTCTCTCTCTTCTTTCTCTTCTCTACACACACACACATGCGCACGCACACACATACACACATACACACATACACTCTCTCTCTCTCTCTCTCTCAATCTGTTAGTTTTGCAGAGCTAAACCCTTGATTCTACCTTCACCTTTTTTTTTTTTTTTTTTTTTTTTCATACAAAGTCTCGCTGTGTCACCCAGGCTGGAGTGCAGTGGCATGATCTTGGCTCACTGCAACCTCTGCCTTCTGGGTTCAAGTGATTCTGATTCTCTTGCCTCAGCCTCCCAAGAAGCTGGGACTACAGGTGCCCATCACCATGCCTGGCTAATGTTTGTATTTTTAGTAGAGATGAGTTTTCACTATGTTGTCCAGGCTGGTCTTGAACTCCTGACCTCATGATCTGCCCACTTTGGCCTCCCAAAGTGCTGGGATTGCAGGCGTGAGCCACTGTGCCTGGCCTTCAAGGACCTTTTTAATGAAACAAATAATATTTCCCATGAACTACTAGATAGAAAAGAGAACAGAGCAGGGTACCTGGTGGCTAAGAATTAATAAACAAATTTGCTGTTTATCCATTCATAATGCAGATGCTATTTTTCTTTCTTTTTCTTTTCTTTTTTTTTTTTTTCTTCTTTTGAGACAGAGTCTCACTCTGTCACCCAGGCTGGACTGCAGTGATGTGATCTCGGCTCACTGCAACCTCCGCCTCCCGGGTTCAAGCGATTCTTCTGCCTCAGCCTCCCGAGCAGCTGGGACTACAGGCACGTACCACCACGCCCAGCTAATTTTTTGTATTTTTAGTAGAGACAGGGTTTTACCGTGTTAGCCAGGATGGTCTTGATCTCCTGACCTCATGATCAGCCTGCCTCGGCCTCCCAAAGTGCTGGGATTACAGGCGTGAGCCACTGCACCTGGCTGCAGATCCTATTTTTACGTGAGGCAGAGAGCTACAATTCCTATTCCTGTTCTCACCAGGAAATCACTAGCATCTTACGTTTTTCCTACCTGTCTGCAAATTTAAATGTCAGGAAGAAAATCTAGCATGCATGAAACTAGACAAAAGGTCTTGTACTGATGGGTAAAGAGCCGGCATTCTTTGTGTTCACAAGAAGGAAGCAAACCTGACCTTCCATCGCTAATCATGGGTTTTTTTTCTTATTTATTTTTTTGAGACAGAGTCTCACTCTGTTGCCCGTGTTAGAGTGCAGTGGCGCAACCACAGTTCACTGTAACCTCTGCCTCCCAAGTTCAAGCGATTCTCGTGCCTCAGCCTCCCAAGCAGCAGGGCCTATAGGCATGTGCCACCATACTTGGCTAACTTTTTGTATTTTTAGTAGAGACAGGTTTTCAACATGCTGGCTAGGGTGGTCTCAAACTCCTGGCCTCAAGTGATCTGCCCGCCTTGGCCTCCCAAAGTGCTGGGATTACAGGTGTGAGCCACCCCGCCTGGCCTAATCTGTGGGTTTCTTGCCCCTGCCATTTGGAGACTCTTCAACCCACATTCTTTGTCTGGAGGGGCTGGCATGGTACACAGGAATCTGTCTCTGCTAAGCAAGCCTCTCTGGGAAGGGGAAAAATGTATAAAATCCAATTTTCTGTTAAGACAGGCTGAACATTCACACACACAGCCAAATCACTTATTAATCTGCTCCCGTCGGATGGAGGGAGGCAGGGAGATGACAGACATGCTGGAATAATCTTTGAGGGGCTGGGCTTAATGAAAATGAGTTAAGGCCTAACCTCTGTAAACTCACCAGAATTTACATACATGAAACGAAGCAAATGTTGCCAACAGATCAATGTTCCTTCACAAGAAGTCCCAAACCCCAATGGGCATGTTCACCTCAACTCAGCAAACATTATCAAGAGTCTACTAATGTTTGAGGGAGTTCGATGCAAAGATGAAGACATTCCCACTGTTGAGAATGGTGAGAAATTTCTCAGTCACAAAGCAGTCAGTTTACAAGTCAGTGCTTACTACCTGCTTTCTGGTCTGGGTTGTGATAATGCTGTGGGTTAAGGAAGTAAGAGGCATTATTTCTCTACTCAACAAGTTTATACTCTATTTGAAAATTCCAGGAGGACACCCCTAGCTTTAATACAGCTGATGTCTGAAGTATGTTACAAGAGCCAGGGCTGTACACAGCCAGGACAGTTGGCCCTGCTGGTGGGTCCTGCCTGAAAGCTGGCCCTGGCATGCGGTTTAACAAAGTGTTTCCATATGTAGGATTGTCCCTAGTCGGTGTAGCCAAAAATTGCTGGGAGAGTTTGTAGCCTTGGAATGATCAGAGAAGACTCTCTGGAGTAGGTGGATTGGAGCTGAGTCTTGAATAGAAGTACTATATTTTGAACTGACCCAAGCCTATTTTGTTGTTTAACAAAATAAAGTTCTTTGGTTTTACTCTTGGTAACTTCTGGCATTTGGAGGTGAATAGGAGTTAAATGTCTTCTCTCCCACAACCTTGCCACCAAGTGGTATGTTAAACAGTGAAAGTGTCTAACTCTGAATTCTCCTACAAGTACAAACATTCATTAGGTAGGGAGGTACAAAACCCATCATTGAGTCTGTTCCTGAAAGCTTGTGAAGCCTCTATTGTTTGTCTTTACGTACTCCAACAAACATCTTGCAGGAAGTTCCTTCTGAGGCTGGTGCAATTCTATTCTGCTGGCTGAAGCAGTTACCCTTCTACTCTGATTAGAGGATAGAGCCTTACTGAAGCAAAAGACACAGACCAAGAGAGTGTTAGACCTTCAATGCTTTGGGTGCTGGACTCAAGGGAGTTGTTTTTGTTTTTGTTTTTGTTTTTTGTTTGTTTGTTTTTTATAGGGTCTCTCTTGGCCAGGCTGGAGTGTAGTGGTGCCAGCACCATAGCCCCTAGAATAGCTGGGACTGTGAGCATGTGCCACCATATCCAGCTAAGTTTTAAAATTTTTGTACAGACAGGGTCTTGCTTTGTTGCCCAGGCTTATCTCAAACTCCCCGCCTTAAGCAGTCCTCCTGTCATGGCCCCCCCATACTGTTAGGATTACAGGTGTGAGCTACCATACCCAGACTAATTTATTTATTTATTTATTTTTTAAAGACAGAGTCTTGCTCTGCCATCCAAGCTGGAGTGCGGTGGCATGATCATAGCTCACTGTAACCTCTAACTCCCGGGCATAAGCGATCCTTCTGGCTCAGCCTCCCAAAGTGTTGGGATTACAGGCGTGAGCCACTGCACCTGGCCTCAAGGGATTCTTACATACTTCATTAGTACAAGGGTAATAATGAAAAATTTTAATCCATCACATGTTGAGCACCATGCTTTTCATTAGTAAAATATTTATTCCTAACATTCCTTATGCTAGTAAACTTTCAGGTGCAGCTTTAGGTACCATGTTGGAATTATTTGAATTGTAGTCATGTGTGGGAGTAGATTTCTGATTAGAGTCCTTCAAATGCTAACTCACTCTTTCTGGACTCCTTATTTGGATACTTTCAATGTTAAGAACTGTCCTTAGAGGTGGATTAAAGTTAATTTACACACAAACATATAAGTGCTGTAACAGGATTCAGAATTATATAAGTGCCATAACAAGACCCAGAGAGAAAGGGGGAAGGGATTATTCCAGCCTAGGGCAGGTTGAATAGTGGCGGGATCTGAAATTTGGGGGGAGGTATGGGGAAGCGGGAAGGAGGGAAAACGTTTCCTTCTCTCAGTACATTTCCTAAAAGTGGTGCCTGTCAGCATTCTTAAAAAGGTTATTACCTTTTAAAATCATGACATGACAGTTGATAAGCCTTTGTTAAAAAGAAATTAAGCAGCAGCAGCAAGGTAAGAGCGAGATCACAGGGGCACGTGGGAGAAGATGTAAAGTGGGGTGTCTTTGTGTGGGGAACTGACTGATGCCACTTTCAGGGATGACAATAGCTGCCGAAAAGTTTGAGATGGATGAAGGTTTGTTATTCCACCATAATTTTGCTCCCAGGTTTGATGAAAGCAAATCTCAGGTCAAATTCTATCTGGCATATGTACGTTTATTAAACACTTGCTAAGCAAGCAGTGGAAACCAGTTTACACCAAGCTGATCAGTGGAATTGATGGAGTCCTTTAAGGAGCTTGCATCACCACCTTGCATTGAATTTCTTACTAGGTAGATAGATAATAGAATATTATCTAGAGGGGGATGGATTTGGGACTTTTTTAAAGACAGGAAACCAGAAATTCTCCAACCAAGTGACTGAATTTAGGATCTTAAAGGCCATCACTTCTAAATTGTCTAAGCCAGTCTGTGTCTCTAATGTTAATGTTGTTAATTAGCAAGTCAGATGTCACCAGGGAAAGTTATATGACTTTTGAGATACATGACTCATATATGACTCGAAGTTTTGAGATGGAAAACAAGAGTTTAACCATGGCCTTGCAAGTTCTATTATTCAGTCTTTAAGTGAACAATGTACCGCTACAACCTGAAGCTGTACTAGAATGCTTTTATCTTAAGATCTTTCTTTATAAAACATGATTTGCCTTGCCAAGGCAAGGTTTCAAAAATTTAATTTAAAAGTGATTTGTTTTTCTCCACGGAAATCTTTAGTAAAAGGCGAAAGATTTATTCGATTTGAAGAAAAACCACTGAATGCTGAAAATCAGTTTTAACTCATTATGGCAGTAACTGCAACTCCTAGTACACCGATGGTGCCTACAGTTCGCACAAAAAGAATTACTGCCTACAGTTTGCACAAAAAGAATTCTTTAATCTTCCCATAGTTAGAAATGTTGAGTCAAAAGAAATATTCTTTTAAGCTTTAAAGAATTTACTATGTGCAGGGTACTATGGGTATGCAAATGAATGTTGAGTCATCACCTTGAGATTCCACACCTTGTTATTCACCGGGTGCTGTTGGTGCTACCACTAGGGGGCGAAGTAGAGGACATGCTAGCAGGGTTCTAAATCCCATCCTGGGTTAACCATAGAAACTCTCGTTTTAGCCGTTTTTATATAATGGGACTTGGAGTACGATTTGTTATCTTTAGCATCGTCTTATTTTGAAACAATTACACACTTACAGGAAGTTGCAGCAATAGTACAGAGAGGCCTTGTGTACCTCTACCCAGATTCCCCAGTGGGGAATCTTTTTTTTCCCCCAACTTTTAATTTTAGATTCCAGGGGTATATACACAAATTTGTTACCTGGGTATATTGTGTGACGCTGAGGTTGAGGGTGTGAATAATCCTGTCACCCAGGTACTGAGCACAGTACTCAATAGTTTTTCAGCCCTTGCCAGTCCTCCCTCCCACCTCCCAGCAGTCCCTGGTGTCTGTTGTTGTCAACAGGAGGACCTGATAGTTAGCTCCCCAGTGGGGAATCTTACATAGTAAACTCAAACCCAGGAACTTGACATTAATACAACCCACAGACTTTAATCAGATTTCACCTGTTTTGCAGGCACCTATTTGTGTATATGTATATAGTTATATGCAGTTTTATCACGTGCAAATTCATGTAAACACCAACATGATAAAGATATAGGACCTTGAAGAGCTACTCCATGCTACCTCTTCTGTGGCCATACTCACCCTGCTCCTCCTCATCTCTAATCCCTGAAAAACCACAATGCTTTTAATATATATGTATATGTGTATGTGTATATACACATACACATTTAGGATTCTTATATCTTATTGGTGAGAAGATATTTTTATCATTCTGCAATGACCCTTTTTGACCCTGGTGATTTTCTTTCTCTGAAGTCTACTTTATCTGCCATTGATAGAGCCACTCCCACTTTCTTTTGATTCATGTATGTATGCCATATTCTTTTCCATCCTTTTAACTTTCCACCTCCCCATTTCATTATATTTAAAGTGAATTCCTGTAGACAGTCTAGAGTTGGGTCATTTTTCTAGCAATCAATTCTGCCAAGCTCTGTCTTTTAATTGCTGTATTTAATTTGATTGGAGTTTATTCAGGTTCTTGAATCTGTAGGTTTATGCTTTTTGCCAAATTTCTTTTTTTTTTTTTGCCATTATTTCTTTGAACATATTTTTAACCTCATTTTTTTTTCTTCTTTCTTTCTGGAAAATTTAATGACACCAATGTCAGGTCTTTTGTTCTTATATCAGGGGTCTCTGAGGCTGTATTTTTTCAGTCAGTTTTCTCTCTCTCTTGTTCAGATTGGGTGATTTTTATTGACCTATCCTTAGGTTCAAAAAAAAAAAAAAAAAATCTCACTGTGTCATCCAAGCTGGAGTGCAGTGGTGCAATCTTGGCTCACTGCAATCTCTGCCTCCTGGGTTCAAATGATTCTTCTGCCTCAGCCTCCCAAGAAGCTGGGATTACAGGCATGTGCCACCATGCCCAGCTAATTGTTTTGTATTTTTACTAGATAGGGGGTTTTGCCATGTCAGCCAGGCTGGTCTGGAACTCCTGGCCTCAAATGATCCACCCATCACAGCCTCCCAAAGTTCTGGGATTACAGACGTGAGCCACCATGCCTGGCTCAATAATTCTTTGTTATGTAATCTACTTTTGCTATTAAGCCCATCTAGTAAGTTATATTAAGTATAATTAATATTGCATTAATATAAATATTAATATATCAACATTTACTTCATACTTAATTTTATTTTGCTTATTGTCATTCTGTAGGTCCTCAGCTCTCTAGCCCAGTCTGTTCTTTTCACCATTCAGAATCTCCTTGCATTTGTTTTATATATTACATCCAAGGGTTTTAGCTGTCATTAGTGGAGGGACAGGGATAAATGTGTGTACTATATCTTGTCTGAAAGCAGAAGTCTCTGTGTTGTAGTCTGTGTTTTAAAGTAAGTTTCAGGTATCATAAATAAGATGAGTTATTTTATTAATACACAAACAGGTTTCTGAAGAGAGATGGTAGAAGCAATGGACAGTGGGGGAAGGATGGGGCAGTGTGCCCTGAGGATGTGGTGAGCCTTGGTCTTGTTCTTGTCTGTCTCTATTCTGGGTCTCCCAGGTTCCTGGGCTGCCTGTGATGGCTGGTGGGTTCACAGGTGATCTGGGTGGGGAGTTGTCTCTTGAACTGCTTTGGCAGCTAATGGGCAAAGGGGACAGATGTAAAGATGTATGGGAGTACTCTTCAACATAGCTCTGCTCACCTCTTTCCCTGGTCTTTCAGGCAGTGTGTAAAGTAGAAAGGTGGTATCTGGGATTATGGAGGGTTCCCTTCTTCTTCCCCTAGATAGATGGCAAAAATGTTAATTCTTCCTTTTTCTCTCTAAGATTATACTTTCTTTCTTAATTGACCTTTTGCCCTGGGGATCTCCAACATTTTGGCCTTCCATGTGGAGTTCCAGTTTGCTATGTTTGCCCACTGCAGAGACGTTCTGTACAAAGCAGTTTTCTTGCATGCGTGAAGACTTCCTCAGCAGAGAGTAAATTCTCTGAGTGTAAGGATCATTTTAGGGGCTGTGGCCCCCAACAGGCTGAGGATCTTTTTTCCTTCCATGTTATTGTGACTCACTTTGTCTTTTTGATATTCTGGGGAAGTGACATTAATGGTATGTGTGATTTATTAGCATATTTTGAAGCTGAGGAGTCATGATTCTGTGTAATTTGTTCTCCAGTCATCTCATTCTATTACATTTTTTTGTCATGATCTCCAATTTGTTTATCACCTTTTTCCATCGTTTATAGCTCTTTTTTTCCATATATCTTGTAGAAAATATAGTGTTTTTCCAATTTGAGACATGTGGGGAAAATAATACAGTTTTGTGCCTTCAAGTTCACCCTGAAATTTAATGTTTCTTTTTAAACATTTGATTCCTTCTTTGTTGGCTTTAGGAGGAAAGGAAAGGTGGGAATATGGCATAGACAGAGCAGGGAGACAGAATCTATTCATGTTAAACTGAATAGATTCTGCAGTCTTGCTCTCCTGCATAATCCCAAGTGACTTCTGAGAAATAGGTAAGTAGGTAGAGAGTTGTGACCAGAGGTTGTTACTGAGTTTAGGTTGGCAGTTGGGCTGAAGATATGCGAAATAACTTACCCATGTTAATTAGGTCCTCTTGTCTTAAGAGGCTTTCTCTTTTCTTCTTCCACAAAACACCTCCCCTTTACCATTTTACCCTGGACCAATTTGCCTGGCTTGTGTGGCGAGGGGCAATGAAGAGGCTGGGAATGGTACACAGTAGAACAGGGCAGCCTGGGCCTGTCCTGTTGGCGGCGTCCCTGCCCTTGTAAGCATCTTCACCTATGCAGGAGGGTGATGATGTTTCAGCAGGGACTTCGTTATTTCCAGAAAAAAAGGTTTTATTAGTGGAAGCGTTTTATCTTTCCGAAAATATTGACTGGGAGAGAGTGTTGTCTCTGGAAATTGTAAGCAGTAAAATGATTTAGTTCAAATTCTTTTAGAAAGAGAAAAGCAGTTGTCGAAGGAAAAAGAAAACTCTTCCAATAATTGCTCAATGAATCATTAGCCTGGGTTCATTCGGAGAGCAGTGCCTCTTTTGTGCAGAATTCTTACAAAATTAGTCTCCTTTTGTGTTTCTTGTCTGGAGATTTACGGGCCATTGAGGTCAGTTTGCTGCCTTAGAATGTACAGGGAAACATTTGTGATTTCAAGAACCTCATAAAGGTTTTCTCTGATTGCAGATAACTCTTATTCAGTGTAATTAGATATTATACATGGTCTCCAAGTAAACAATAAGCAAATAATGCTATTTAGGAAATAGGTACACAAACATGTGTAGTATTTCTGTAGTATTTTATTTTTACAACTTGCTAGATATAAGGATAAGGAAAATAGTAAATATTCAGCTCTATACTGTTTTCTCTGAAGGAAAAAGGTATAATGAAAAATATAAAGTGATTGGTAAGGTAGGTCATTTCCTTTTTTTTTCTTTAAAAATTGATATACAATAGTTGTACACATTTTTGGAGTACATTTGATACTTTGACACCTCTATATAATGTGTAATTATCAAGTAAAGGTAATTGGGATATCCATCACCTGAAACATTTATCTTTTTTTGGTATAGAGAACATTACATATCTTTTGGTTTTGAAATACATAAATGCATTTGTGACTGTATTCTAACAAACAATCACTGCCTTCGTTACCTAGTTCTTGAGCATTCATTGGGTTGACCTAGCTGGTGTTTTCTTCCATGTCATTTTCCTCCATTGAATAGACTTATTTCAGACTAGTGTCTTTCAAAGTGAATTGTTTTCAGAATGCTTTTGTTATTAAGCTGGAGCTGGATTCCAATCAGAGGAAATATTTCTTCCATAATATGTTAGTCATGGTTCCATTGCAGACAACAGAATCTATTGCAGTCATTTAAAGACAATTATTGCAGGGATTTAAAGACATTTCAGAATAATGGAAAGACCTGTAGGAGCAGACACTAAGTGATCTACCAGAAACAGTTCCGAGAGCCACCCTACACATCTACTGCCACGTAGCTCCTGGCTTGAGAACCTAGGGCTCTGGTGCCACATCTGACAGCTTCAGCATCTCTGAACTGTCTAGACCCCAGAATCTCCATCATGGCTGCTGCAGAACAGCCAAAGGGCCTCTGCCACCATTTTCTTCAGAAGTCTCACAGCCCATGCATCGTTCCTTTACTCTCAGAGTCATAGTGTTTGTATTTGTTCATCAGAAGTTCAGCCATTTTTAGACCTGCCAGCTACCGGGAATTCGGGGATATGTAGTTTTCAACCTTCTAACCTGTAATGTGTAGGAAGTAATGCTAGAGAGGATTGAATAGTCATGGTCGAGTTAATTGGCAGTGCCTGCTGTACAAGCAGATGTTTTCTTCTTAGCAAAAGATTAAGATGGTTGCTTTCCTGAATGCTGAAGTTCCTTTTTGTTAACCGTGGACTCACTTCTTTTCAGTCCACAGTCTCTAGAACTTTCCTCTTTCCTTTTTTTGGACTGGGTTTGGGATCTTGACAGCTGAACTCTCTCATATTCTAACTATGGGTGCTTCTAACTGTTTCAGGATGCGCAGCTTGAAAACTCCTGGAGTTGTGTTTCTGGGCCTATCAAAGTAGAATCGAGTTTGTTGTTTGTTCGTTTATTTGTATATTTACTGAACAAACAAGGACATAGTACTTCATACATTCCTGGCTGTATTCCAGGTGTTTTCCATACTTTAGTTTATGTGTTTCTTATGAATATGAAATGGGTCCTCTATTGTAATAATACTATGCTTTGGCCATGTCTTGAGAGTCAGTAATTGATTTTTCAGAGAGTGGGCCTTGAGTTGGTCAGGATAATCTGCAGAGCAGATCATCCACTAGAACTATTCTGTGAGCTTATATTTTCTCCCTACCTGGGGTTATAAAGGCATTCTAAGCCAGAAACTGGATTCTTCACTTTTAGTATCACTTCTTCCCCTTTCCCAGCAGACGGTGCTGATACCAGGTTCCTAAAAATAGTTTGACTCATTGTATAATCATTCAAATTTTTCAAACTTTTATTGAGCATCTAATATATTATGTTTATTGAAGGATACAATGCTTAATATATATATAGACCCTGTTGGAAAGGAGCTCACAGTCTAGTGGAGAGACAGCTCAGTAACCTGTAATTAAAACATAATGGGGGCTGGACCTGGTGGCTCACGCCTGTAATCCCATCACTTTGGGAGGCCGAGGAGGGTGGATCACTTGCAGTCAGGAGTTCGAGATCAGCCTGGCCAACGTGGTGAAACCCCATCTCTACTAAAAATACAAAAATTAGTTGGGCATGGTGGTGCACGCCTGTAATTCCAGCTTCTTGGGAGCTGAAGCAGGAGAATCGCTTGAACTCAGGAGGTGGAGGTTGCAGTGAGCCGAGATCATGCCACTGCACTCCAGCCTGGTGACAGAGCGAGACTCCATCTCAAAAATAAAATAAAATAAAATAAAATAAGCCGGGCGCGGTGGCTCACGCCTATAATCCCAGCACTTTGGGAGGCTGAGGCGAGAGGATCACAAGGTCAGGAGATCGAGACCATCTTAGCTAACACGGTGAAACCACGTCTCTACTAAAAATACAAAAAAAAAAAAAAAATTAGCTGGGCGTGGTGCCTGTAGTCCCAGCTACTTGGGCAGCTGAGGCAGAAGAATGGTGTGACCCCAGGAGGCAGAGCTTGCAGTGAGCTGAGATCACACCCCTGCACTCCAGCCTGGGCGACAGAGCGAGACTCTGTCTCAAAATAAAATAATATAAAATAAAATAAAAAAAATAAAAAGCACATTGGGATAAGTTGCTTTGATACAGGTAACCATAGTGGCCTATTATGAGAGCATAGGCAAGGGACACCGAGTCCAGGCTGAGTGGATGGATTAAGAAAGGCTTCCTGGGAGAAGGCTTGCCTGAGCTGAGACCTGAAAGGTAGGTCCTCATTCACATGATGCTTCAGTGATGGTTTTTCCAAATAGAGGGAGCAAAGTGTGGGAGGCCCAGCTGTATGAATGTGGGGCTATGGGGTCAGAGGGGTCAATGCAGTTGTAATGTGGGATGGTGGGGGCAGTGAAGGTTAGGTAGGATGATGGAAGGGTGGACGGGGGACAGGGCCGTTTTATGAAGAACTGCATGAGTCTCACTGAGAAGTTTCTCTGGAATGCTAAGGGGAGCACATGAAGAATATTAAGTGGGGGAAATAACATGATCAAGTATGCTCTTAAAAATATTACTTTGGTGCTGTGTAGGGGGCATGGAATGGAAGGAATAAGGCCAAATGGGTAGAAGTGAGTAGAGAACAGTCTGCAGAATTGAAGTAGGTCTAGCATATAGTACAGGGAGGAAAACAATTTTGCAGTAACTCCAAGACTTTCCTGGATATCAAAGCCTAATTGATGTGCGGTGATTGAGTATATGAAGCAGCATATACTAGATGCTCAATAAAATTTCTTGAAATATTTGAATGATTATACAATGGGTCAAATCATTTTTTTTAAAGTTTTATTTATTTTTATTTTTTTGAGACAGAGTCTTGCTCTGTTACCTAGGCTGGAGTGCAGTGCCATGTTCTCGGTTCACTGCAACCTCCACCTCCCAGGTTCAAGTGATTTTCATGACTCAGTCTCCCAAGTAGCTAGGATTGTAAGTATGCACCAGCACTCCCAGCTAATTTTTGTATTTTTAGTAGAGACGAGATTTCACCATGTTGGCCAGGCTGGTCTCGAGCTCCTGGCCTCAAGCTATCCACCCACTTCAGCTTTCCAAAGTGCTGGGATTATAGGCGTGAGCCACGGCACCTGACCTCAAATCATTTTTAAGGCTCATCCATGGCCTTTCTTAGACTCTGCTGCATTTGTAGATGTAAAGTTCTGAGCTGATAGCAAGCTATTTACAAATGCCATCAACAGGCATAATAAAACAGTGCTCCTGACCCATCTCACTAGGAAATAAACAGTGGAACTATTCAGCAGGTCATGGACTGATTACAAAAAAAATCCAAAAAGACTCCAAAAACAGTGGGGCCAGGGATCTGGATTGAGGAACTAGCAGACTGAGCTAACTGATGTGGTGACAGGATGAATTTCTCTCATTCACTTAGGGCGTCTTGGTGAGTGCCTTGGTACCTTACATTTTAGTCTATTGACCAGGCCTCAGTAGCTATGCATTTGTGGTGTTTTCAGCTGGAGAATAGTCCTCAATTTTCTGGGGAATGCAAGAGAAAGCACAGAACCAGAATTTTAGCCATCCCTTGTGATAACAACACAGTACTCCAGCTAAGCGGCTGAGAGTGAGTTGTGATCTGCCAAGGATTAAGGTCGATGAGAATTCAAGGCTAGAAGGAGGAAAGATTTACTCAGTGGTGAGTTGCTAGGGCAAGTCCTTACTTGCCAGGAATTTTTTCTTGTAACTTTCTTCCCTAGTGACATAGGGGTGTGAGAAGGGGGGACCACCCCCTCTCCACGGGTGGGTGACAAGCACTTTCTCAGTATTTCTTTCCTTTAGCCTGGAAAATAATTGTCTTTCCCATTTTCTGAAAGGAATCTTAGACATCGTGCTAGTGGAGCCCTTCATTTTACACACAAGGAAATTCAAGTCCAGATAGTTAAGTGACTTTTCCAAGTTTAAACAGGGGGAGAAATGTGACAAGTACTAGATGGCCTGATTTTTTGGCTCCCTTCCTGCTCCCTGCCATTTTAAAGGCTTACTGAATGTTGGGCATATAGGAGACAGATTTGAGTCAAGGTTCTTGCTCTCGGAGAACTCCATTTTTCCCTCCAGAGAGAAAATACATGAATAAAAGTAATATAATAAATATGCCATAATAAAAGTTCTAGAATTGAGATGTGATGACAGAGAAGGGAGTGCAATGAGGTCCACCTGGGAGGCACAGGGATGGGAAAGCCTCACTTCTGTGCTGACATTTGAATTGTACTATTTAGTGAGTGTTTTGTGCATGTCACTGGGCTGGCTTTGTGGTTATGGGGCATTAATGAGGTGCACTCTGGGTTGGAGATTGTCTAGTCAAATAGTTTTGTGGGCTAAAGGGGTGGGAAGGGCAGAGAGTCCAGGTACAGGGACAAGTATGAGTAGAAACATCTCAGAAAAGGGTTTCCTCCTTGGCATCAGACAGGCCTAGGTTAGAAACCCAGTTCTGCCCCTTACTAGATTTGGACAAATAATTTGCTTTCTCTGACCTCCAGTTAACTCATTAGTAATACGGAGATAAAAAACAGAACTACTCAAAAAAGAAAAAAGAAGAAAAAAGGAAAAATGAGCTTCAGGCCAGGCGCAGTGGCTTATGCCTGTAATCCCCGCATTTTGGGAGGCTGAGGCTGGTGGATCACTTGGGGTCAGGAGTTTGAGACCAGCCTGGCCAATGTGGTGAAACCCCATCACTACTAAAACTACTACAATTAGCCAGATATGGTGGTATGCATCTGTAGTCCCAGCTGCTTGGGAGACTGAGGCACGAGAATCACTTGAGCCTGGGAGGCAGAGGTTGCAGTGAGCTGAGGTTGTGCCACTGCACTCCAGCCTGGGCAACAGAGCGAGACTGTCTCAAATTAAAAAAGCTTCAAATTGCTGACAGAAAAAAAAAAACACCAAAAACCCAAAACTTATTTATTTCAACTACATGACATTCTGAAAAAAGTAAAATATGGAGACAGTGAAAAGATCACTGTTTGCCAGGGATTGACGGGGGGCAGGGGCAGGGTGGGAGGGATGAAGAGGTAGAGTACAGAGGATTTTTAGGGCAGTGAAACTATTCCATATGATATGAAAATGGTGGATATGTGTTTTTATACATTTGTCCAAACCCATAGAATATGCAACATCAAGAGTGAACCCTAATGTAAACTATGGACTTTGGGTGACAATGATGAATCGGTGTAGGTTCACCAGTTGGAACAAATATATTACTGTGGTGGGGGATGCTGATGGAGAGGGGTTAAGGGGTCTATGGGAACTCTCTGTACGTTGTGCTTAATTCTTCTGTGAACTGAAAAGTCTGTAAAAGATAAGGTCTATTAAGCAAATGAACCACTTTAAAGATTGTTATGAGGTTGTAATTAGAAAACACATACTCGAATGTTCATCAGTGATTGCATGGGAAGAAAGGAGAGGTCTGTCAGGTTCCTGGACATATGAAGTTGAGTTGCAGCACTGTTACCCCTCTCACTTTGCAGTGGATTTTTAGTATGTCTTCATTGTGGAGTGTGGTGGTCTTGGTGCTGGGGGTGTTCCCGTTTAGGCTTTGAGCTCCTCATGGTGCCTAGAGTAGAACTCCATTGTGGGTAGGAAAAGCAGCAGTTACAAACACTAGGCCCAGACCCTTTCCTTTGTTAAGAAGGGAAAAAGTGTTTTGCCAGGAAGTTAGAGTTACTATTTAAGAAACCCAGAACGATTGTGTCTCTCAGAGTCCTTAGTATTGCCTGGTAGCAGAATGCAAGCCTTGGAATAAACAACCGCATTTGTTAACTTGTTCAGTGAATTCCGAAGTCTGGGTGCTCAGAGCTTTGAATGGTGAACAGGAGGATGACTGCTCTGTTGGTGAGTGTTAGGTAGCAGCTTCGGAGTGTGTGCCCTCCCTGGCTGGGAATGGTATGGGGTGGGCTGAGCTGTTAAGGATTCTATGAGTTTATGAACATTCAGCTGTAGGAAGGCTTCATCAGTCGTGCAGATCGGTCCCCAGGCTGGTAGTATCACATCATCTGGAAGCTTGTTAGAAATGCAGACCCCAGGCCCCACTCTTGATTGACTGCATCAGAATCTGCATTTTAGCAAGTAGGTGGCTTGTGTCCACCTTGAGGTTGGATGTGGGTGACTTCTCCTTGGAGTACAGCCTCCAAGCTTCCATGGAGAAGCCTGCCTAGTTCTACCTGGCTGGGATTTAGCTCCAGTTTATATCTGACCCCCTTAGAGTCCCAAAGAAGAGACTCCTAATTGATTAATAACCATGGGGTCAAGAAAGAAAATGGGGGAAGGGACAGAACATGATGTTGTTCCTGATTTCAGGCTTTCATGTTTGCCTTGAAATGTGTGACTGAGCTCAGAGTCTATAAAGCTTTTACTTCGAGAAGCAGTGAGTCAATATTTTTCTTACCCAAATCATTAAACATCATCTTGACCTTTTCATTGGCCCAGCTTTTCTGTGTGGTTATTTCCCTTAGGTAACTTTTTTAAATGGGGAAGAATAGACATGAGGGAGACATTTTTATTGCCTTTAAATGAATGTTTTTTGCAATAATTAGCAGTGAAAGGCCATGCGTAATTTTTGTTGATGGGATTTTACCAGCAGAGTTTTCAGGAGTCCTGGACTTTCTGGTGGAACAGAAAGTCTTAGATGTTTTGTCATATTATATCCTTTTATCCCCCCTAAAAAATTAAACTTGGAGAAGTTTTGAGGCATAGGTAAGCTTGGGGTCATGAATTCTAAATGCAATTCTAAGTGTTCAAAAATGTTATATTTAAAAAGCTCAAATGTTTTTTCTTTTTTGAGTTTGTGTTAAAAAAAAAGTCTCGGCTTTCAGTGTCTTTTTAGCTATATCCCTGTTATAAAAGTGGTATTTTACTAACATGGCCTCATCACATGACCTTTGAACTTGTTTACCTTTAGTTAATTGATTCTCAGCCAACTTGGAAATCTCTAGATGGGGAAATAAACTGTGGATCAGGGATCAGGAGCCAGGTTAAAGCTTTGAGTTCTCTGCTGTGCTGCCTGGCTGTGTGTTGGTGGGCATGTCCCAGACTCTGGTGTAGTCATCTCTAAATGGAAGCAATTCAGCTCGATACATGATTTCCAGCAGGGGACAGGGGCTTTAGGAGCAGATCATGTATCGGGATCTGGGGTGTGGAGAGCATGTGTAATTTGAGAATGCACAGTATTGTATTTCCTTATTTGAAGAAATGGGAAAACTTTTTTTAAATGAGTGGCACAAAGTAAAGCATGATACAGTCTTGGCTGGTGGTTTACAAGGGATGGGAAGCACATGGGTCTAGCAGTGAGTAGTGGGTACTGCTGTTTAGTGAGTACTGTGTGCTGTTATAAACTTTTAATATACATATGCTCTTATTTAAGCCTCAAAAATCCCTGTAAGTTAAGTACTATTGTTGTATGAAGAAACAGAACAGAAAGGTTAAGGATCATGTTCAAGGTCATCACAGCAAGTGTGAGTAGATCTGGGCTCTGGACCCAAACCAAGCCTCCAGTCTTAGCTACCTTGCACTCATAGTCTGTTATGAATCAAGATCAATTTTATGTGTATCTTACTTTCTGCAAAAAAAGTTTTATTTGTGTGTAACTGGTATGACATTACCCCACAATCTTAGGTACACCAAAAAAAATCACACTTTTCATCAAATCCAATTAAGAGAGACTTCAAGTTCTACTTGTAGAGATTGGTGAGGGGTTCAATATCAGTAGTCATTGCAGGAGTCCTTTTCCAGGCACATGTTTTGGTTAGAAAAATCTGAGACCTCAAATCCACCTCCATCCTGTGTGCATCTCTCCACGCTCCTCTTGGCCTCTGTGGTCCTTTCTGGGGCTCCTGAGGCATTGACTTTGAGTTGCTGGTTTCTAAGCATCCACACATCCACTCTTTTCAGAGGTTTCTACCTACTCCTGCTGGGGAGCTTCATACATGTGGAACCTGGTACCGATGCAGACACAGAATGCCACATGGACACAGAGCTTCTTGGGGGGAAGGGAAGTGTACCTTTCATTCCTTTATTATAAATTTATATGAAATTAGTTAATTTCTCTGACAAATTATTCTGTCTGTAAATGGTAACAAGACTCAGAATGACTGACTTTAAGCCATATTATTAGTATCCAATTTACATTCCTCTCCTTAGTGAAAACATCTAGTTGTCTAAACCGGGATAGCCTCAATTCATTACTTGTGCTATCCCTGTGACCTTGGGTAAATGAATTGAGTTCTTTAAGTCTCTGTTTCATCTTTTGCAAAATGGAAATAATAATAGTATCTATACTATAGAGGGCCCTGGGAGATCAGCTGTAACAAAGACAGAGTTGTAGAAAGTCCAAGGTGCATTTGGGGAATGGCAATAGCAATGATTCTGTTAGGTTGGTGCAAAAGTAATTGCAGTTTTTGCCATTAAATAATAGCAAGCTGGAGGGGAGTGTACAGATGGATGGGGAAAGGCTAGAAGTGTGTAAATCCTGTTTTACAGAGTTTGGACTCACCTTCTTTCCAGTTTTATTAACTGGAGTTTGTGTTCTGACTCAGATGTGTACTGAAATCCCTCTGATAAACTCCTATTTTGTCCTATTTAGGATGCGACCGACTTTGAGTGGAGCTTCTGGATGGAATGGGGGAAGCAGTGGCTGGTGTGGCTTCTCCTTGGCCACATGGTAGTGTCTCAAATGGCCACACTGCTGGCAAGAAAGGTATGATTATTTGTGTTGTTACCTATTAAGTGTGTTTTTCCTTTGCTTCTTGTAAAGAAAGAGTCCAAGCTAGGAATCAGAAGACATGAATATTAGCATTGGGAGCCTGGAAAAAATGATAAAGTTGTTAACGATCAATATAACATTTAAGATAAAAGTTCATAGTTCATATCCTGCAGTTACTTTCTCCAACTTATTTTCAGACATTGAATATGAAGGTTGTAGAGTAAAACTAACCATGGAGGGTGATGGTGGTCTTTAAGATCACTTCCGATCAGTTTATCAAAAAGCTGCCTGTTGTTGAGAATCTAGACAAGTTCAAATTCAGAAGAAACTTGATGATTTACTTAAGAAGTGGAAATAATTTTAATGTCAAGTAGTTTATGCTGCTGTCGCTGTTTTAGATGGGAAGTCCAGTAGCATTTCACTCTTGCCTTGGTCTGACTTAGATAATGAAAGATTCTTCAAAGTGGTTATTTGAAAACTACTTTTATATGAGGCAGGATTGAGACCCTCTTCACAGGTCTAGCTAGCAAGGGACCTGGTATACTGCCAGGGGGATCTTTCTGTCACCTGGGGGCCAGGGTGTTGCCCAGAGGCCTCTGATAAATGCTTCTTGCTTGCTATAGATTCCTGGTGGAGGAAAAAGTCTGTGCTTGGAAATTTACTGAGTAAAAACAAGACACAACCAAAACCTGATTTGGAATTCAACCTAGGAAAAATGTTTTGATTCTCAGAGGTTCCCGGAGGTGATAAAACTGAAGTAGAAGAGAAACAGAAACCTCTGGAGATTGAGACCAGAAAGTGAGATACAGAAACAGGATGCCTTGTGGTTAGAGACGTGCACCTAACTTGAGTTAGTTTCTGACTCCTTACTGAAAATTGGTGCTTCCTGGGCATTGCTTCTAACCCTGGAAGATAGGAAATCCCAACAGCATGTTAACTTCCTCTTAAATATGATATTGATTATTTTTTTGTACTCAAGTGGCTGCTGAACTGGCAAAATCCAAAATATTAGACGTCGTCAGATCTGAATATATTTTAAAATTTCATATAACTTTGTGAGCAGACCTAATAATAATTTTTTTTGTTCCTAAGCTAGTAATAAATATATCTACCTCAGCCCTCGTTAATGGTTTTCTTTTCTCCCACAAATTTCTGTTTAGTTTTTTTTCCCCTAGAATTCAAAATTTCTGGAAATGTAACATTTTAATTTGTAACAAAGTTTTCCCACCCACGTGTAAATGACTTATTACCACAAGTCTTAGTTTTCCTATATGTAAAATGAATAGCTTCATACTGGTTTTTCTTTACCTCTGTGAGGGGAAGATGATGTACTTCGAGGATTGTACTAAATTAATTGTGTGGTGGAAGAGTGCTAGACATTGTTTTTTTTTTTTTTTTTTTGAGACGGAGTCTGGCTCTGTCGCCCAGGCTGGAGTGCAGTGGCCGGATCTCAGCTCACTGCAAGCTCCGCCTCCTGGGTTTACGCCATTCTCCTGCCTCAGCCTCCCGAGTAGCTGGGACTACAGGCGCCGCTACCACACCCGGCTAGTTTTTTGTATTTTTTTAGTAGAGACGGGGTTTCACCGTGTTAGCCAGGATGGTCTCGATCTCCTGACCTCGTGATCCGCCCGTCTCGGCCTCCCAAAGTGCTGGGATTACAGGCTTGAGCCACCGCGCCCGGCCGACATTGTTTTACTCATGTTTGGTCCTTAGTTTGGTCACTGATTAGCTTTCTAACCCAAGCAAAGGTTTTCACTGCATCTTCATTTATGGTCTTAGTGAATTTTTGTTGCTTAGAGTACATAAAACTGAGTAATTTTATAAGAAAATGAACTTATTTAGTAATTTATGAAGAAAAGGAATTTACACAGTTATGGAGGCTGGAAAGTCCGAGGTTGAGGAGCCACATCTGGTGAGGGCCTTCTTGCTGGCGTCTCTGCAGTCCTGAGGCCATGCAGGAGATCAGGTGGTGAGTGTGATAGCTCAGGTATCTTTTCCTCTTCTTATAAAGCTGCCGGTCCCACTCCCATGATAACTCATTAATTCATGATATGGTTTGGCTCTGTGTCCCTACCCAAATCTCATGTCAAATTGTAATCCCCACGTCTTGGAGGAGGAGCCTGGTGGGAGGTGACTGAATCATGGGGGCAGACTTCCCCCTTGCCGTTCTCATGATAGAGTTCATATGAGATCTGGTTGTTTGAAAGTCTAGCACTCCCCGCTTTGCTCATTCTCTCTTCTGCTCTGCTGTGGTAAGATGTGCTTGCTTCCCCTTTGCCTTCCACCATGATTGTAGGTTTCCTGAGGCCTTCCAGTCATGCTTCCTGTTAAGTCTGTGGAAGTGTGAGTTAATTAAACCTCTTCTTCATAAATTACCCAGTCTCAGATAGTTCTTCATAGCAGTGTGTAAACAGACTAATACAACCTATGAATGAATCCATTAATGAAGGCAGAGCCCTCATGACCCAATTGCTTCTTAAAGGCTGTATCTCACAATATTGCCACACTGGGGATTAAATTTCAGCACCAGTTTTGGAGGGGACAAACATTCAAAACATAGCAGTTGTCCTCTGCAAGATAGGATCAATACTATAGTATCAGTTTTTTAAATCCCTTTAGAATATGATGAATTCATTTGTTAGATATTTCATCCTTAAAAGTAAAGATGAAACATGGAAAAGTGGGAAAAAGAGAAAGCATAAAAGAAATGGTTGAAATAAGTTTAAATATGTCAGTCATTACAATCAACATAAGTGAATTCTCAAAAAAGATGAAGATTGTCAGACTAGATGAAAAAAAGAAAGAGAAATAAAACAAAAACCGAAATGGAGCTCAGAGAGGCTTTTCTTAGCTGGATATTCTTAAAACAGAAGGACACATGATTTGAAAGTAAAAGTATGAAAAGATATTCCAGGCAAATATTAAACCCCCTCTCCCTCTAACAAACTACTGGTGCAGTTTTATTAATAGCAGCAAAGAGCATTACTGGTGACAAAGAGGGCTGCTGTTGAATAACAAACAGTTCATTTCTTGTTAGGAAGATATTAAAACTCTAAGTTTATTTGCTTCAAAATATATAAAACAAAAAGTGATCATAAACATAAAGATAGGTCTATTATTGTAGGGAGATTTTTTTCATGTTTTTTTATTTCAATAGTTTTTGGAGTACAGGTGGTTTTTGGTTGCATGGATAAATTCTTCAGTGGTGATTTATGAAATTTTAGTGTACCTGTCACCCAAGCAGTGTATACTGTAGCCAATATGTAGTCTTTTATTCCTCATCCCCACAACCTTTCCCTCCGGAGCCCCAAAGTCCATTATACATTCTTATGCCTTTGTGTCTTCATAGCGTAGCTCCTCCTTATAAATGAGAACATATGATATTTGGTTTTCCATTCCTGACTTACTTCACTTAGAACAATGGCCTCCAGCTCCAACCAAGTTGCTGCAAAAGACATTATTTCTTTCCTCTTTATGACTGAGTAGTATTCCATGGTGTATATATACCACATTTTCTTTATCCACTCGTTGGTTGATGGGCACTTAGATTGGTTCCATATCTTTGCAATTGCAAATTGTGCTGCTATAAACATGCAGGTGCGTGTGCCTTTTTCATACAATGACTTCTTTTCCTTTGGGTAGATACCCAGTAGTGGGATTGCTGGATCAAATGGTAGTTCTACTTTTAGTTCCTTAAGGAATTCCTATACTGTTTTCTATAGTGGTTGTACTAATTTACACTTCTACCAGTAATGTGAAAGTGTTCCCTTCTTATCACATTTACAGCAATATCTATTTTTTTGACTTTTAATTATGGATTAATAAGTAATTATGGAAATTAAGTTGAAAAGCAATAAAAACAAGATCTACTTTTGTCAAACTAGAAAGTATACATATGCTTACCTCATAATAATTTTCAATATGAATTAAGAAGTTAAAATGAAAATCAAAAGTATTAAACTTTTAGAAAATATGACATAGAATATTGATGCCAGCACAGAGAGATTTTTTAAATACAAGGTACAAAAAGTGCAAATTATAGAGGAAAACACTGATAAATTTACATTAAAATTGAAAACTTTTTATCTAATGACACAATAGAAAAGTGGAAAGGCAAGTCACTAGTGGAGAAGTAATTTGCAAACTGACAAAGGATTGGCATATGGAATAAAGAAATTTCGTAAAAAAGACAATCACTCAATAGAAAAATGGTATAAGATACGAAGAGGAATTTGTAGAAGAGGAAACATAAATGACCAATAAACATATGAAAAAATGTTAAATTCATTAGTAATCAAACAAATGCATCTTAAAACTACAATAAGATATCATTTTATGCTTTCTAGTTTGGCAAAAACAAAACAAAAATCCCCTGATGATATCAGCGTTAGCTGCCTGAACTCATCCAGAAAGGGTGTTGAATATATATTGGTATAACTACTTAGTAACACATTATATAGTAAAGCCAAAGGAGGGCCTACCCTACAGCCACCAGCACTGTGTGATTTTTTTTTCCTTTACAGACAGGACCTCATTGTGCTACCCAGGCTGGAGTGCAGTGGTGTAATCATGGCTCACTGTAACCTCGAACTCCTGGGCTTAAGCAATCCTCCTTCCTCAGCTCCTGATGAGTAGCTTGGACTACAGGCTGTGAGACCACACCTGGCTAATTTTAAAAACTTTTTGTAGAGACGAGATCTCGCTATATTGCCCAGACTGGTCTTGAACTCCTGGCCTCAAGTGATCCTCCCATTTCACCCTCCCAAAGTGCTGGGATTACAGGCATGAGCTACTGCACCTGGCCAGATATTTTGTATATTTTTAATTGAACACATGGAAGAATGAAATGATGGGCAGAAGGAAAGGTGGAGTTGCCCTGGGGACACTGTGTTTTCATCTGTTCCCCCCATGTCTCTGGGCCATGCGCATCAGGACCCACATGGACTCCTCTGATGGGTCTCCCTTGCCTCTCACCCTTGTTCTTGTTCCTCGTGTTTGCTTCCTGTAGATCAGTGTTTCTTAAATTTTTTTCAGTATTGTCCCTGAGGCACCTTTCTAGATAATTTTTTCCCTGATCATCTCTCCTCCTCTGTGAAATTTGAGTACTACAGATATCCTGTATATATCTCTTTATTTACTGTACGTATGTCTGTGCTTTATGCATAAAGAGTAAGGTTTTCTTGCCCCCAATAACCAACAAGTAACCTAAAACTGAGACAAAATATAGTACTAATATTCTACAAATGTTAAATTAAAAACAATAGAGATGGACTCTTGCTCGTCTCAAACTCCTAGTTTCAAGTGATCCTCCCACCTCTGCTTTACGAAGTGCTGGGATTACGGGCGTGAACCACCATGCCCAGTCATCGCTAATTTTAATTTCCATTTTATCCTTAGGTCGAGCCTACAAAATCTGCCCCACCCCACCTCGTTTGAAGGAGATACAACCCTTGTTGAGAACACATGATTGAGATTAATTACCTGTTCCTGATTAGATGCCTCTCCCTCTTTCCAAACCTCCTCCACATTCAGCTCCTGTTTTGCACCTGACACTATCAGAAATCTAGCTATATTAGGATATAGATGTCCCTTCATTTAATTTGCTTGTACCTTTGAGTTCTTGCTCCTCCTCTTGTGGGAGGCAGTATTTGGTGTGGTTAAGAGCGCTAGGGTCAATCCCTGCATTGCCACTCTCAAGCTGTGTAACCTTAAGCAAGTTCCTGAATATCTCTAAGGCTGTTTCCACAGCTGTGCAAGCGGCATGGCACTGCTGGCTTTGTGGAGTTGTGGAGAGGGTCTGATAAGCAAACGTTTTTCAAGGTTATGCTTGCACATGAGGACAGCCCAATAGATGGTGTCTGCTGCTGTCATCTGCTGGCATTTGCTCCTGAGAGCAGTTTATGGTATTCAAGAATGGAGGTGACCATCTTGAGATTCCAAAATCTTCAAGGGCGTAGGCCGTGTCTAGCATCCGTAGCAATGTTCCCATGCTAATGGTCTTTTCAAGCTTGTCTTGGGTCCTGGGGGAAAGGATTGAGAAACACAGCCCCTTCTCTTGGGGAGTCACAGTTGAGTGGGAAGTTAGGAAAGCAAATACTGCTCACTGTTCTGTACCTGATGTGGTTGGCTGGGCACGCTATGGTGGGAGAAGGTGTGGGCCTCACCTGCCATTCTGGTGTCAGGGCAGGCCTCCGAGAAGGTGGCTTTTGAGCTGTGGCTTCAAGGAAATGGAGTTCACTTGTTTCAGCTTCCTGCATCTTGTTAACCAGGCAGGGCTGGACAGGTGGACTAGTCTTTTTCTCTGCAGAGCACATCTTATCCAATGTCCGTAGGAGGTGTTCTTTTGCATTTTTCTTGGAATGAGGCAGAGTGAGCACTGAGTCATCTCCCGCTGTATGTGCCTCTCTCATCCTCTGGGTGACCGCAGGTTTGATTTGCGAGACAGCTGGTGGGCCGGGTTCGGCCTGTGGCTGGGGCACAGTGCTTTCTTTGTCTGAGTTTGCTTGGCCCTTACATAAGTATGAACCACAGCGTTGGCCTCATTAGCTCTCTGCTTTCACCACCTGGACTGAGTGTTCCAGATGGCCTTAATTCGGGTAGTTGTTTTTGGTACTTATTCAGGGTGGAAGATTTAGGCTGCAGTTGTCCTCTTTTTTTTTTTTTTCTCCTCATTCTCTGAGGCATCCTAAACTATAGGCAATACTATGCAGGGACAGGCTTTAGCAATTCTTGCTGCTATAGCCTTAAGCCCTGAAAGATTCTAGCCTTCTCCTTTATCTAATATCTAATCTCGTCTCTTCCTTGGCTCGCTGCACCTCCTCCCCCAGAGAGGTGGCAGGTTATTTTTATTTTCAAAAGCATGATCTATCTTTTTTTTTTTTTTTTGCCATGGTAAGAAATAAAACTTTCCACTGAGTTCCTTGGCTCAGTTAAACACCGTTTCCCTGGATAAGGCTCTGTCTTTGGGTTTTGGTGAGACTTCATCAGGAGCCAGTGGCCCTGGAGGGAAGGCTGAATCACGGCTCTGAGCTTTGGCTGTGCGTTTGTTATGATTGGATTGGATGTCGCGGGTCAGTTGCCTCCTTTCATGAATGCCAACTGTGGCCTCACCACCACCTGAGACATTGTGTTCTCTGCCCTCAGAACCAAGAAATACCCCCATGTGAACTTTTTGAGAAGACTGACCTGGTGTAGGGCTGAGGGTGGGTGCTGTTGCTGACCACACAGCTGGGTTCTCACTGTGCCTCTGATGGGGAGAACCCACATCATTAGCTATTGGCTGATGGGCTGAGCTCATCAGGCGCAGGATATGAAAGGGCTGAGAAGCCTGACCCATGGTGCTGAGTGAGATGAGTTAACCAACCTCTGGAAGGCTGCAGGGAGCAGGGCTTTTTTCCAGGACATTCCCCAATCCATGCGCCGAATAGAAATATCATGTGCTAATGGTTCTCCTGGAAGCAGCCCCTTTCTACCTCCATCAATGCATGTCTAAGGAGGGATGAAATTCCTTTTGTATGGGCCTGCTGGCCTTTACTCTCAGGAAAAAGCAGGCTAGAATGCAGTTTTTCAGACTCTGGGATGGGTGGGTTGTATCTTTCTGTTTGGAGAGATTGTATATCAATATATGTGTATATATAAGACATATATATTTCAGTAGAGCTGCTGTTGATTATGTAGTATGTAATAAATTATGTCATACATAAGAATATTGATTGATTCCCATTCTTATTTCCCAAATAATGCTCCCATTAAGTGGTTTCTTGGCAGATGTGCAAAAAGAATAGGCAGGGACATCTGATAATGTTGCCAACAGGAATTCTGACCAAGGCTGTACACTTTAATTCCTCCCTACAGAGGTAAACTCTAAGGAGGGAACCCACTAGGCACATCCTATTATCACTTGGCGCCCTTGGCACAGAAAGAGCTGAAGTAGAAACAGATGGTGTGAGAAGGGGCATTGTCTGGCAGTTTTTCCTGACTCCTTATGAAGAAGGTTTTAAGAGTATGGATTTCAAAAGAAAGAGCAAATCTGTAGTCTTTTCTTAGGGTCACTGATTCCATCCTTGGAGCTCTGCCAGCTCAACTGGTTATTCTCCCGGGAGACTCTGCCGGGGTGATGGATAGAAGGCTCTACAGCAGGTATCCACTTTCCCGGATTGGTACCTGTGCCCCATCAGTTGTTAACTATTGGAGATTTCCCCCAACAGAAGTACAGTTAAGAGATGCTGTGAGTGGCAAACAGGTAATAGGCGGTGAGATGTGAAATGTCTCTTCCATTCTACCTACATTGGCAAAACAGCCTTTGTTTATAACGGGTTAAGTAGGACAAGTAGAGACTTTGGAAGACAGTAGGTTTTCACATTAGTGGGTTCCAAAGCCCACATTTTAGTACTATTTTCTTGTTTCTTCTTAGCCATGATCACAAGGTTAAATCCCAAGACTTGGGAAAGCATATCCATCTACCCAGCTGTCCATCCATGCAACTATTCTCTCCGTCCTTCCATCCAGTAGTTATGAAACACTTGATATATGCTGGGCACTGTGCCAGATTCTGGGCTCACATTACTGTAATCTAAACAAAGCAGGAGTTTAGCCTGTTAAAGGAGACTATCAAGTAGGGTCAGACCCCATTTTGAGAATGGGTCAGTGTAGACCCAGGGAGCAGAGGGGAAGGATGCCTGCTTAAGTCAATCAGGGTTAGTAAGATCTATGTCTCATCAGAGAGGCCATAGCATTCTCAGTCTGGCTTTGTCTCTACTGCTACATAAATAGAGTACGCTTTCTTATTTTTCATCAGACTTTTAAACATTTTCCCTCTTCCCCTGCTTTCTGTTCATCTTCTATTAGAAATGGAAGAACCTGGAATAAAGAGCATTAAGGGAGCGTCAGAGTAGTTCCAGTGGGGCTGCCATCCTGTGCTCCAGCAAACCCATCTCAAGCTTCAGGTCACTCATGCTTTGATACCTTTTAAAAGAGCATGATAAATTCAAATTAAAACTACAACAAGATGTCATTACACACTTACCAGAATGGCTCAGATAGAACATAGTAACAGCACCAAGTGCTGGCAAAGATGTGAATAAACTGGATCACACGTGCATTGCTGGCAGGAAAGTATAATGCTACAGCCATGCTGGAAAATGTTTTATAGTTTATTATAGAACTAAATATGCAACTACCTAGCACCCCAGCAAGTGTGATCTTGGGCATTTATCCCAGAAAAATGAAAACTTATTTTTACACAAAAATCTATACATGTATGTTTGCATAAGTTTTATTTGTAATAGCCCCAAAATGGAAACAGCCTAGACAGCCTCCAGTAGGTAAATGGCTAACAAGCTGTGGTATATCCACATCATGGAACATTACTCAGCAATGAAAAGGAGCAAACCATTGATACAGCAACTTGAAGGAATCTGCCGGAAATTACGCTGAGTGAAAAAGGCCAGTCTTTGAAATGGAGAAGAGGTTATCGGTTGTCAGGATTAGGGATGGGGGTGATCAGAGGAGTGGGAAGGAGGTAAATGTGGTATAAAATGGCAACATGAGGAATCCTTGTGGTGATGGAGCTGTTCTTCATTTTTACTGTGGTAGATACCAAACCTATACATGTGATAAAATTGTATAGAACTAAACACACACATAAATGAATACAAGTGAAACTAGGGAAATCTGAGTAAGTTTGGTGCATTGCAGCAACATCAATATCCTGGTTGTGATATTTGTGGTTTTAAACAATGTGCCATAGGAAGAAACTGGGTAAAATGTACAAAGGATGTCTCTTGTATGTATATGTGAATACAACTATCTCAATAAAAATCTGAGAGCATTATATAAAAGTTGTATGCAATTGGAATCTAAATTTATAAATCAGAAACATCACAATCCAACATTAAGGCCATGTTTTACTTATACACTTGATGTGATCAATGTGATTCTTTGTGTCTTCTTTCAAGTAACAAGTAATACCCAATCATATTCATGATTTGAACCTTGTAAATTAAATGAATTGGGCTATTTTGGTGTTTAGGTGTGTTTTTAAACTTGAGTTTGACGTACAGTACGTGTATGACCAAATCTTGTATGTCTGCTCTTATTACCTTGAGAACTTGGGAGAAAAAATCTGAAAGCCTTTCTAGTGATGAGTCAGAAGTGTTGTTTTGGAACAAAATGCAACACATTTTATTTTTTTATTTTTGAAAAGTTAAAAAAAATTCTGGCCTGGTTGATGTTAGATGTCAGAGGCTTAATACTGATAGTTAAGCATTTTTACTTAAGAGAGTAAAAAGGTCGATAAACACATACACACATTTGGAGTAGAGATGGATGGGACAGGGCTATCCTTAGGCCTTTGCTTATGAAACTGGCCTTTGGAATGCTTAGAAAAAGCTCTTCTGCTGCCCAGAGGAGCAGGCCGTCCATGCTGCTGCTCACCCTGCTGGGCCATGCCCCCCTTTAATCCTGGAACCCTTTTCATAGTGCTTGAGATCTAGGTCTGTGCATGGGAAGGATCGTGGTCGGGCAGCTGTGCCCTAAGGGCTACATCTATAATGGGGACTGCCCTGCCATGATGCCAGTTGGATTGCAAGACCTGGGAGGCTGATTCTGCTCTAGCAGTATTTTATTTATGTGTTTGTTACTTATTTTGAGATGGAGTTTCACTCTTGTCTCCCAGGCTGGAGTGCAATGGCGCGATCTTGGCTCACTGTAACCTCTGCCTCCCAGGTTCAAGCAATTCTCCTCTTGCAGGATTTTAATGGTGTTTTGGGGATAGGATTCATTCCAATGGCATTTTTATAGACAAAGTATGAAAATCAACATTGTAGTGGGATTCTAATTTATACAACAGTTTTGCGTAGGTGATTCTTTTTGCGTTACTCACATCTTTTCATGGCCTGTGCATCATGAATGTATATAGTAGAGTTGCTTGTACCTGGGGAGAATCAGTGCGTAATACTAAGATGGGTAGAGAACATGAGGCTCATGTGAGAGCATGTCCTGTGATGTCTTAGACCAGTATTAAGTGTCGTCTGCCTGTACTGTTTGGCAGTAGGGAAAACAGTGGGGGATGAATGTGGGACAAATTTGTCTGCCTCAAGGTGGGTTTGGAGACTACTGTTAAATTCATCATAGAGTCTCTCCAGTAAATGGGGTTTGCACAGCACTGTGAAGTATTTCCTGAAGGTTCTTTCAGCATTTTCCAAGTTGAAGCAGCTTCAGACTGTGGTAAGTTTCCAGATGAATCCTAGCAAACAGGCTTTTTCCGAAGGGATCAAATAGCACTTAATAAAAACATAACTGTGTCTGTGTATGTAGCCACACATGCACGAAAAAGAATTCCATTGGTAAATGCTGTAGGTCATGTTGGAAAAGAACCTCCTTTTTTTCATTTGTTAAAACTACTTCTTCAAATAGTCTTTGGCGACGTATTCCTTATAATTGGACTCTGCCCAGAGGTGAGGGTTTGAAGCAAATTTATATGGCTGTTTTCTGTGGGTAGTAGGATGGAAAAATAGTAAAAATGAACTTCACATTTCTCTGGTTTTCCTGGAACTTAAAAATGGCTGACCTAGTCTCATATTTAAAATGTTCTCTCTTGAACTAGAGTATAGGTTTGGGAAAGAATAGTAGGTAGGCAATATTTTGAAAGTGTTAGCATCAAAGCATGGGATTTGCAATTTACACTCCACACCTGTCTTGCCCTGAAAAGTCTTTGGCTCCACAAGAAGACTTCAATTCAGGCACTTCTCACTTTTCAATTCGGTGTGTTCCTGGGATCCACATTTTAAAATGCGTACCTGTGAGACATCACATTTCCCTATGGGAGTAACAACCGTATTTGTAGAGTCCTTCCTGAGTATACACCCCATGAAGGAGATACTGTTATTATTCCAGTTTTGTTTTGTTTGTTTTTGAGATGGAGTCTTGCTGTGTTGCCTAGGCTGGAGTGCAATGGTGCGATCTCAGCTCACAGCAACCTCCGCCTACCAGGTTCCAGGGATTCTTCTGCCTCAGCCTCTTGGGTAGTTGGGATTGCAGTCACCTACCACACCTGGCTAATTTTTGTATTTTTAGTAGAGATGGGGTTTATGCCATGTTGGTCAGGCTGGTCTCAAACTCCTGACCTCAGGTGATGCGCCTGTCTTGGCCTCCCAAAGTGCTGGGATATTCCAGTTTTATATATGAAGAAATTAATTCACAGAGATGGAGTCATTTACGTCAGGTTACACAGGTAGTTATGAGACACAAGCATTTGAATTTAGGCAGTTAGACTTCAAAGCTTGAATCATTAAACAATGATATCTTGCGTCTCAAAGTTAAAAACATTATAGTTTTTAAATAAGGATTTCCCCATCAGATCTGACCAAAGTTATATCATGAAGCAAAGACATGTTAATTCATCTACTTATTCAATGTGATAACTATAAATTACTTGATGATTAGATAAAAATCTGTGATTCTCCTAAAATGGGAATAAATGTATCAATCAGGTAGACTATGCAAAGTCCTCAGTAGCTCATAAAGCAGGTAAGATGCAATTTTTCTATGACATAAATCTGACTAATCAATATGCAAAAAATCAAAAATGGAAAAATCCCTACATATTTAAAATCTCTGGCTTAGACTTTGGAAAGTCTTTTGTGGTTTGGATGATCCAGTTTTCTTAAGAAGTCGTCCTAGAAATGTGTACTAATACTTCCTCTCGCCTTCACTTCTGAAGGATGGTGTATGTAGGATGTGGTCCAGTTGGCAGTTTCCCAGCTGTCTTCTGGCTTCCATTGTGTCTGTTGAAAAGTCAATCCAATATCTTATTGTGTGTGACCCAGGGGTCTGGGTGGCTTTGGTTGAAGGCAGGAGAGTGGTTACTTGCTTCTGGGTGGAGCCGATGGGACTCTGGGGGTTAATGTGGAAAGTCCCTCTGAATCTTGTTTGTTTTGTACCAAAATTCCCAGGGCCGTGATAATAGAGTTTCTTTATTGGGTAATTAAACATGATCCTCTTACACGTAGAACTTTCAATATCAATTCCATGGGCTCACTTCTCTTTCTTTTCCTCCCTCCCCTCTCCCTCCCTGTCTCTCTCTGGTTGGGCCCCACCCTGTCTGCAGCACAGACCCTGGATTCTCATGCTCTATGGGATGTGGGCCTGCTGGTGTGTGCTGGGGACTCCTGGTGTGGCCATGGTTTTGCTCCATACCACCATCTCTTTCTGCGTGGCCCAGTTCCGGTCTCAGCTCCTGTCGTGGCTCTGTTCTCTCCTCCTGCTCTCCGCACTGAGGCTGCAGGGTGTGGAGGAAATTAAGGTAAGTGTCTTCCTGTTACCATCGGAATCCAGAGAAGGCCCCCTTGGCTTTGCCTTGATCCCAGTAGACACCTTGGTTTTCAGACAAGAGATGATTGTAGAACTGTGATGGGGCTCCCCATAGTGGCCATACAGGGTTGCTACATGTGAACCCTAGTGGTGCATTCTGCAGTCCTATCATTCCTGGCTGTGTTTTAGCCCTGTGAGATTGCCCAGGGCTGGTCCTGTACCATCTCTCAGAGTTTGGGTAGGCATGTGGAGTGCCAGATGTCACAGGGCCAGAGGGCCAGGAACAAAGAGAGAAGAAACAAACAGATGATTTACTAAAAATCATCTGGAGAGTGCCCTACAATTTATAGGGAATGTACACATCACTCAACTCATCTGATGGCCACAATGACCCTGTGGTGGTAAGTCAGGTCTTTTTCTTCTTCCTAGTTGATTGAACAGATTCATTTATTCATTTATTGAGATGGAGTCTTGCTCTGTCACCCAGGCTGAAGTGCAGTGGTGTGATCTTGGTTCACTGCAACCTCCGCCTCCTGGGTTCAAGCGATTCTCATGCCTCAGTCAACCGAGTACCTGGGACTACAGGTACCTGCCACCATACCCAGTTAATTTTTGTATTTTTAGTAGAGACGGAGTTTCACCATGTTGGTCGGGCTGGCCTGAAACTCCTGGCTTCATGTGATCTGCCTGCCTTGGCCTCCCAAAGTGCTGGGATTACAGGTGTGAGCCATTGTGCCTGGTCAGGAACAGATTTATTATCTACTCATGTGACCCAGTGGAAGCTCTTTCAATTTAGATAGTGAAAACAAAGGGTTGTCTCCAAAGGGCACAGACCAAGCTTTCATTTTTGTAAAGCCAGAGGCATTTTGACAGACTCAGTCACCTATCGGTTGTTTGTGCTAATAGAGGAGGACACTAGGCTCAAACCACACTTCTTTATAGCTTTTGTTTGCATTAGTAAAATCTTATTTTATAGGCACTTACCTTTTAGCTTTATTTTTTTCTTAGTCACAATAACAGTGCATTTTTATTTTTATTTTTATTTTATTATTTATTTATTTATTTATTTTTTGAGACGGAGTCTCGCTCTGTCTCCCAGGCTGGGGTGCAGTGGCCGGATCTCAGCTCACTGCAAGCTCCGCCTCCCGGGTTTACACCATTCTCCTGCCTCAGCCTCCCAAGTAGCAGGGACTACAGGCGCCCGCCACCTTGCCCGGCTAGTGTTTTTTTTTTTTTTTTTTTTTTTTTTTTTTTTTTTTTTTAGTAGAGACAGGGTTTCACTGTGTTAGGCATTTTTATTTTATGATTGCACATCGGACTTGGCCCAGAGGATGGTGGATGACAGAGGGACTGCCTTCCGAGTTGAGGAGTTTACTGTGCCTTGCTGAGGCAATTGCACCTATCAGCAAATTCTTCTTGCACTGCATTTTCTGATTTCTGTTGTATGTTCTCTGATCATCTCCTGGGCAGTGGCTAGCATCTCCTGGACAGCTCCGGACTATCTGGTTCTATCTTTGGTAACTGGAATAACCTAGCCCTGCTTGTGCAAATGAAACTTAGGCCCCTCAGACTATCTCAGGCCCACTCAGACTGTGTGAGGTTCCTTCTCTCACTTGTCTGTTGAATACACCCTTTACATGTGCAAGTTGGAGCTGCCAAGGTCTGTGGCTGCAGGGGAAAAAAGGAAGAGTCTGTGTGGAACTCTCAACCATGCAGAAGTGGGAGCTTTCTTTTAAGGTAGAAATGCACGGCAAGAAGAACACAAGTCCAAGGCCCCAGCTCCAGGGTCTGGTCCTGGGCACTCGGCTTCAGAGCCCTTCACCTTCGGGGTCAGTTGACTCTGAGAATAGCCAGCCTGAGAGATCCACAGCTTGGAAAACACTGGGGGTCATGTGCCTAGGGCAGGACCATTGATGTTTCCCACCTTCATCGACCTTCTCCTTCCTAGAATATCCGACACTGTCCAACTGGCAGGAGCTGTTTTTTTGAGTCAGGCCAATCTGCTTACCTTTCCCTTTACACATTTACATATGTTTACACTGTCTATTGGAACCAACCTTCCCATCATCCCTGTCCACCTGATTCTCTTTCAAAGTACAGCTTAGACCTCAGTCTCTAAAGGTAAGTAATAAAAGAGGGCCACAGAAAAAACAGATCATTTAGTATCACATACTGCTCTGAGAGCTGCTGGCTCTTACAAACCGGGGACACAATAAAACAGTAGCATGTAAGTGACCAGTTGTCACATAGAGCTTTGGGGACACTGCACACACCTATCCCTTCCTCTAACCCCCTAGGATCTCCATAGGCACATTCAAAATCTTGGGCAGTGTTGGATATTCTTTCTTCAATCACTGTGGGACTGGAACTCATGTGGTATCTATATTTTTGTTCATTCATTCATTCAGTCACTCATTCATTGATGCAGGTGACTGCACTTAGCATTCATGTGCCCTGCATCAACACAGTAATGGGAAGGAACATGATGGGAAATGTGAGATGGATGACCTGGTTTCTAGTCTTTTCTAATCCCCGTCTCTTCTCACTCTGAAGCTGGAGCAGTCATTTAGCCTCTGAGCCTCAATCTCATCATTTGGAAAATGGAAGTAATAAATCCTCTTCCTTTCTCATGGGATTGTTCTGATAGTCAAACAAGATAATCTATCTATGTTAAGTGATTTTGTGAAAATTGTAGCATTTTGAAAGTTGAAGTATTTTTTTGCTGTTTTTAGTCTACCTTAATTTTTCTCACTCTCATTAATGATGTGGGGCTAATATTTTAAGCACATATGTCAAAATCTGGACTTATGAGAGTATATCTAATCACTCCATTTTAGCAAAAGATACTTCCCAGAGTGATTAACTAGGCAACCATTAAAGCAAGTGTGCTTAAAAACAGATTTACAGTAAAAAGGAAAACAAGTTCATACTTAACTTTTTGCGGACCTGGCAAGTGTAAAAACAGAATCTAATTCCATTTATCATTTCTTTGGGGACAGTTAGCATCAGTTATGGATGTTGGAGTTGAATAAATATTCATTTGTTCTGTACGTTTTACAGTGATTTGAAAAACATTGAGGAAGAAGATCATATGATTAGAAACTAGCTGGGTTTCCATGCTTTTGCACATGTGATTCTCCTGATATGATTATCCTCTTTCCCCTTGGTGGCTGTTAAAGTCTTGTACAAGAAGTAGAAACTCTGTTCAGTGGTTGGTTTTTCTGTGTACAGCTTTAAGAGACCCTGATGGATCAAATTAATTATTTTCTCCTTTGACCCAAGTTATATTTCTTCTATGTATTTCCATAAATAGTTTTTCTCACTGAATGTATTTTTGGAAAACATCGAAAATATAGAAAAATATAGAAATTAGAAAATACTTCATGATTTTACTCCCTGATATTAACATTTTATTGTATTTCCTTCTCATCTTTTGTTCCACGCATATTTTTGCACAGGTTATTTCTTGTTTCATGCTGTATTATAATTGCATGTTTACACATCTATGTCCTGTATGAGAATGTAACATATTGAGGGCAGGGACTTTTTTTTTTGTTTTTATTTGTTAATATTTGTCTGTAAAGCTTATTTGACAGATGCTACTCAACTAAATGTAGAGCCAAACTGATAACAAAAGAGCGAAAAGAAAGATACGTTGAAGACAGAAATCCCATGGGACATTTTAAGTCCCTCTTTGTTATCCGAATAGTTGAAGAAGCTGTCAAAGTATCCACTGGATGTAGCTAATCTGCACTTTATGCCCAGGGTATCTGATATGTGCGTATCTGGGAAAACCTTCACTATGTTGTGTCAGTCCTAATGCTAAATTTACATTAGAGACGTTCTTTTTCCTACTGCTCATTAACTGCTTGCTTTGATTACCGATGAGATTTACCTGGTGTTCATTGGTTCTCGACTTGCCTTTATGGCACAGCTGCTCTACCTGAAGAAGAGGTCGCCTTCCCAGAGCCCCCTGGGATTCTCAGATGAAGGTGGCCCTGCTGGGCAGCACCTGCAGTGGGACTGGACGATGTCCCTGCTGGCCACTGAGAGGTTGTTCTCTCCTTTTGATTTTGTAGAGAAGGTGGTACAAGACAGAAAACGAGTACTACCTGCTGCAGTTCACCCTGACCGTTCGCTGCCTCTACTACACCAGCTTCAGCCTGGAGCTCTGCTGGCAGCAGCTGCCTGCTGCATCGACCTCCTACTCCTTTTTCTGGATGCTGGCCTATGTCTTTTATTATCCAGTCTTCCACAATGGGCCCATCCTCAGCTTCCCGGAGTTCATCAAACAGGTAGAGCCCACTGGGGATGGGATTGGGATTCTGTAGATTAAGCTTTTGTCACTATTGCTGTGGGCTTCTCTGACCCTTGAGTCATTTCATTCAAAGGTGCCCACAGATTTGCAATGTACACTATTAGTTCTCATGAGGTTTTATGGAATAGATGAAATACATATGAGAAATGAGCCTTTAAAGTTTGACCCATCAGATATGTTAGCTCTAGGGGGTCCCACCTTGATTTTCAGTGAACTGTGGCAACCAGGATTAATGAGTGGGGCACAACGAGGAGTTTGGGAGTTGGTATCCAATGTGGCGAAGTCCCAAGGAAAGAAAAAAATTTGATTGTGATGCTATTACTTGAAGGAATAGAAAAGGAAACTGTCTAAGCTGTTGCTTGGCAAATAATATGTTTCCTTTTATATTCACAAGCTGCTTAAGAAATAGTCCTGCCATAGCCTGGGAGCTGTTTAGGGTGACCTAGATGTGAGAACAGAGTGGAGTTGAAGTAAATTCGAAGGCAATGGTGTGTGTTCAGGACTGGATTCCCCTTTGTGCCCAGGCCCCTGCCTGCCTTCCTTGGACAGCATCCTTGTCTGAAATGCCATGTTAAACTACCTTTGTTGTTCCCCTCTACTTCACTTTTCCCTCTTGCTTACAACTTTTTTTTCTGCCTCCTCAACCTACATCTAGTTTCATGGAGCATAATTCCTAAGTTAATTCACATAAGGAATTAGTAATTGACAATGCCTAAAACAGTGTTTCTGAAGGGATATTCTACCCCCCCCCCCACCAAAACAAAACAATCCTCATAGAGGAGAGAATAACATGTACATGCATACACACACATGCATGCACACACACAACACACACCCACACATATGCACACACCTGGAAGTGCAGGGCAAGCAGCAGTGTTGCACATTTCTGGGCAGCAACATGAAAGATGCTCCTTGAAAAAGAAGAGAGGGTTCTTAGAAATCATATTTTGTCCTCAAAGTTCCATTGAATTATGCATTGTATTAAAGAATATATGTTTGCATTATAACAATAACATAATGTTCTAAAATTTCCAGTGAAAGTATGTAACTTTTTATATCTCTAGAAATCTGTAAGTGAAATCGATATTCTAGACAGATATGTTTAGTCTGTGGTTTCTCATACCTCGGTTTGGGATTGTTCTTTTGTCATGAAGGAATTTAAAATCTGCATTTGAAATTGTGTTTAAAATTATTGTGTAAAAGAGATGGTTTAATGATGGCAGCAGCCGGGCGCGGTGGCTCAAGCCTGTAATCCCAGCACTTTGGGAGGCTGAGACGGGTGGATCACAAGGTCAGGAGATCGAGACCATCCTGGCTAACATGGTGAAACCCTGTCTCTACTAAAAAAATACAAAAATCTAGCCGGGCGCGGTGGCGGGCGCCTGTAGTCCCAGCTACTTGGGAGGCTGAGGCAGGAGAATGGCGTAAACTCGGGAGGCGGAGCTTGCAGTGAGCTGAGATCCGGCCACAGCACTCCAGCCTGGGCGACAGAGCGAGACTCCGTCTCAAAAAAAAAAAAAAAAAAAAAATGATGGCAGCTGATCTTCTAACTCAATGATTTGCAAAGTGTAGTTCCCGGACCAGCAGCGTCAGTATCACCAGAGAACTTGTTAGAAATACAAATTCTCAGGTCCTCTCCAACCTCCTGAATCAGAACCTCTAGGGTTAGAACCCAGGAACGTGGTTTAACAGGCCCTTCAGGAGGAGGGTGGGAGTAAAGGTAGGGTGGGCACAGCATAGGGTGGGTTCCTCTCTTTTACAATCTCCTTACCTTTGTGAATATTTGAATTATTCCCGGTTTGCCAGCCAATAACTTTTGGACCAAACATCCACACACAGACACCCCTCTCCTGAGGATGGCTGGTAATTTTCAGAGAAACAAACTAAATCCATTAGGAGGAAACAGATTATTTTCCCAACTTCCTCTTATATATAAGCTTTGCCCTGTATGCTCTGCACTTTATTATTATGCAAATTATTTGTTCCTGTTATTTCTCATCTCCTTTTTCTTCTTTTTTTGAGACAGAGTCTTACTCTGTCACCCAGGCTGGAGTGCAGTGGTGCAATCTCAGCTTACTGCAACCTCTTCCTCCTGGGTTCAAGTGATTCCCGTGTCTCAGCCTCCTGAGTAGCTGGATTACAGGCATGCGCCAGCAAGTGCAGCTAATTTTTTGTAGTTTTAGTAGAGACCAGGTTTTGCTATGTTTCCCAGGCTTGTCTCTAACTCCTGAGGTCAGGCAGTCTGCCCTCAGCCTCCCAAAGTGCTAGGATTACAGGCTTGAGTCACCACGCCCGGCCCCCCTTTTCAAATTGTGCCTTTTAGGATCTAGTAAGAATATTAGAGGCCTCTGGTAGGGTCCTGTGTCACACAGAGGCATGCTTTAAGATTATTTCCCACTGAAATCCTTAGCCGAGGGCTCTCATTCTCTTGAGTCTCAGTCTGGGGAAGTGAAGGGGCAGGTTGCTTCCTATAGGGGCCAGGTATAGACACTCTGGGTTTTATCCATGTCTTTTCCTTCTCTCTCTCTCTCTCTCTCTCTCTCTCTCTCTCTCTCTCTCTCTCTCTCTCTCTCTCTCTTTTAACCTGTTCCAAAACAATAGCAATTGCTGACAGCAGGGAACTCGAAAGGGCAAATTAAAACCTCTATGTTTGGGGGAGTAGTCATAGAACAGTCATTCTAGAAAAGGATAAATGTTCAGTAAGATATAGGGCAAATTTAAATAAACCAGGAGGTTTCCGCACTTGCTGAAAGTGGCTGTGGGAAACTTCCGTTCTATGGAGAAGGGGGCTCTAAAGGGGGAGGGGGTTAAACCAAAAAGGTTATCTTGTAGTGAAAGGGTTCTTTCAGAGAAGCCAAGAAGGAAAAGGCTGAGAGGTGGGGAAAGAAAGCTAGTTGGAAGAACTTGTAAGTTAGATTTGCTCTGAATGAATGCTTGAATGAATGCATGCATGAAATGCCTTCAGCTATAAGGACTGGAAATATTGAAATGCATGGTTCTTAGACTGGCAGGTCAATGCCTAAAAATAACGTAGAGCCGGAGAATGACGCTGCACCACCAGGGGGCAGCAGTGCTCCATCGTGGAAACCAACCTCAGCGGGAAATCTTCATCCAGTATCTGCAAACTCCTAAAGATCAAATGACAATGTTAGTTTTAGGCATACCCCTGGAGAATGTATCTTCCACCCAATTTACATACACAAAATGAGGGAGGTATAGAAGAGGTGTCTTCTGCAATGTAAAGTGTGTGAAATTTGCATAATTAGCCACGAACAGGTAAAAATTTGCCTCAGCGCCTTAACTTGAAGGCTATTTCTGGTGGCATTCAGAGTTTTAGGAACATGGGCCCGATTTGTTTTTCTCTCATGTTTCTGTGGCACTCGGATACCAAGTCAGCGGTGAGGCAGGGATCCTGAGGGACTTAGGGAAGGGAAGGACATGGTGTTTACTTGCCTAGCCTGGAGCCTGGGGCCGGTACGTCTTGAAGAGGTTGACTGGTGTGGTGTAGGCACTGGGGAGAAGAGCAGCCTTAGTGTGGTAGGCCAGGGACTCTTCCTTGCTGGGCACTGTGCTCTCCCACCTTAGAGAAGCCAGTGGTCAAATAGGGAATTTGGCATAAAGGTTAAGAGCAAAGGTCCTGGAGCCCACCCTCCAGGGTTCGAATCCCTGCTCTGCTTTGGCTTGAGAGTGCTTGCTAAGTTATTTACCTTATTTATGCCTCAGTCTTCTTATCAGTGAAATGGGAAGAATAATAGTGCTTCCCTCAGGATTGCTGTGAGGATTAAATAATTGTGTATAGGTAATGTGGTTTGACAGGTTAATACTATAAATTAAAATACTATAATTCTTACTCTTATTATTATTATTATTTGAGACAGAGTCTGGCTCAGTTACCCAGGCTGGAGTGCAGTGGCACAACTTCAGCTTTCCGCAACCTCCAGCTCCTGGTATCAAGTGATTCTCATGCCTCAGCCTCCCAAGTAGCTGGAATTATAGGTGTGCACCAACACACCCAGCTCATTTTTGTATTTTTAGTAGAGACGGTTTCACCATGTTGGCCAGGCTGGTCTTGAACGCCTGACTTCAGGTGATCCGCCCGTCTCGGGGTTACAGGTGTGAGCCACCATGCTCGGTCTCTTACTTTTATTATTGTGATTATTGGCCAGAAAGCATGCGGTAGTGTAGTTTAGGTCAGAAGTGAGACCCTGGGTATCCAGTCTGGTAGGCAGGCACAGCAGCAGGGGACACTGGGCCATGGCCATGCTTGGGCTCAGAAGAGGCCAGTGTGCTGATTCCATCTATTTGAAGAGAGACCCAGGCAATTGCTGCGGGAACAGGGATGGGGGCAGTCCCAGAGTTGCTGGGACTGGCAAGAGCTGTGCAAGGCAGTCAGTGTCCCAGAAACTTTGTTTAGTATTTGGCATGGGCTCCTGGAATCATGTATTTGGCACCTGGAATCATGCTAATTGTAATAAAATATACTAGCTGATTTATATTTAGTCTGAGCCAGGCTTTATACAACCCTAACTTCAAATTTTTGAGATGGTCTCACTCTGACACCCAGGTTGGAGTGCGATGGTGCAATCATAGCTCACTGTAGCTTTGGCCTCCCGAGCTCAAGTGATCCTCCTACCTCAGCCTCTTGAGTAGCTGGGACTATAGGTATGCATCACCACACTTGGCTAATTTTTTAAAAATACTTTTCTAGAGATGAGGTCTTGCTATGTTGCCCAGGCTGGTCTCAAACTCCTGGCCTCAAGTGATCCTCTTGCTTCGGCCTCCCAAAGTGCTGGGGTTACAGGCACACACCATTGTGCCTGGCCATTCTAGCTTGTTTAATCCTCACAACCTATGAGAGAGGTACTGTCATGACCACTTTATGGACAGGGAAACAGAGACAAAGAGAGGCTATTACAATGCAGATAGGGTGAAGGGAATCAAGACACGGGCCTTACTGCGCTGACTTGGTGTGTGAGAGGAGTTAGAGGCGGATGGAGTGTCGCCTGGTGGACATGCAGGTCTGGAGGCTCAAGCAGGCTGGACCAAGTACCAGTCTTGGCGGCAGCAACACCTGGAGGCCCCACTTGCTGTTCCAGGAGAGCTCACTGGACGTCACTGGCCTTGGTCTGGATGGCTAGGGGGGCGGGAGTAATGTGGGTCTGATTAGGGAATGATTTGTTACGAGTAGGGGTATGGTCTGTGACCAGTATAAAGGACTAAAACAACTGCCACAAGGCCTCCTAGACCCAAGCAAAGAGAAGCCAGTAAGTTAGTGGCCCAGGTGGCCCAGCTGAATATCTGGCTCTGGGGAGGGCTTTTGTTTTGTGCTCGCAAACATATGTATTATTCGTGTGTGAAGAAAAAGAACCTTTCAGCTCTGAGAACTGTCATCTTTAATCATCAGAATATATTTGGAAGAGAGAGAAAGGCATCGCTATTCCTTTTTATGCAATTTGCATGAAATGAGGTTTTAAAATATAATGCATTTTGAAATGCACTTTGCAGATGAGTTAATGTGCCTTTTTTAGTGATGCTTGAACTTCACAATTTCCATGGTAGCAGTTTCCAGTGGTCTTAAGGTTGGCAGTCCCCTAGGTTTGAAATGTCTCAAATGAAATACTTTGCATGCAGGCAAGAGAGCTGCCCTGCACATTAGATGGGCTATATATGGGCTGTCTGTTCTTCCTGCTGGGTCGAAAAGGGACAAATTTTGGACTTTTTTTTTTTTTTTTGAGATGGAGTCTCGCTGTGTGGACCAGGATGGAGTGCAGTGCTGCAACCTCAGCTCACTGCAACCTCCAACTCCTGGGTTTACGCCATTCTCCTGCCTCAGTCTCTTGAGTAGCTGGGACTATAGGTACCTGCCACCAGGCCTGGCTAATTTTTTTGTATTTTTTAGTAGAGACGAGGTTTCAGCCTGTGTTAGCCAGGCTGGTCTCGATCTTCTGACCTTGTGATCACCCTCCTTGGCCTCCCAAAGTGCTGGGATTACAGGCGTGAGCCACCGTGCCCGGCCGGATTTTTTAATAGAAGACAGTCAATTAGATTGCACATGTAAATGGACTGTAATAATGATATGACTCTAAAGAATCATGAAAAACCTTTTTTTATTTCTTTATTTTTTTTCAGGTGAAAGCAAATAGAATGAAAGTTGGATTGTTTTTCTTTTGCTATGTTTATTTGTACAATTTTTTTTTTTAAATTTAGATGGAGTCTTGCTCTGTCACTCAGGCTGAAGTGCAGTGACTCAATCTCAGCTCACTGCAACCTCCACCTCCCAGGTTCAAGCGATTCTCCTGCCTCAGCCTCCTGAGTAACTGGGATTGCAGGCACATGCTACCACACATGGCTAATTTTTGTATTTTTAGTAGAGACAGGGTTTGACCATGTTGGCCAGGCTGGTCTTGAACTCCTGACCTCAAGTGATCCACCCGCCTTGGCCTCCCAAAGTGCTGCGATTACAGGCATGAGCCACCATGCCTGGCTTATTTGTGTGATTAATAAATATTTCTGTTACTCAGAGCAAGGAGGCAGTTAGCACCAGAAAGGGAGTGTTGCAGAGAAAAGTCTAGCCCTTTTGGTCCTGTAGTGACGTGTAATTATGCCTTATTAAACCTGGTAGGGAAGTTTTAGCTTGTGGAAACCAGGGAAGTCATTATTAGGAAGCCAACACCTGACAAAATGTACCTCATGATTTTTCTTAATTAAGATATTTGTGTCATTTTAGAAACTATGTGGTTTGAGGAGGGAAAGGAAGCCTTTGAATTGACCTTGAAACGTGATTGCCTGGAACTGAGAGGTGATTGGGTGTTAGTGGTATTTTCTTGATTGTCATGGGGGCTGTTGGTTCTGGCCTGTTGGCTCCCTTCCAGTCCAGCTGCTATCTCTCCACTCCCTGGGATGGGGCTCCATACCCAACACTGCTTGGAAGCCCGAGGTGCAGTCCTGGCCTTCAGGGGACCTGAGCTTGGGGTAGGTTATGCTGAACAGCCTGTGGGCCATATGCACAGTTGCTTATTTAGAAACTATAGAAATATGGCTGTGGGTGAAGATTATCTGCTGTCAACACTGCTTTTGAGGCCATTATCGTGTTCAGCTAGAAGACTTGCTTCTCTCTAAGAGTTTGGGCAGGTTGGGCACAGTGATTTATACCTGTAATCCCAGTGCTTTGGGAGGCTGAGGTAGGAGGATCACTTGAGACCAGGAGTTTGAGACCAGCCTGGGCAACATGGTGAAACTCAGCTCTACAAAAAATAAGAAAATCAGCCAGGCATGGTGGTACATGCCTGTAGTCCCAGCTACTGGGGAGGCTGAGGCAGGAGGATCGCTTGAACCCAGGGGATCAAGGCTACCATGAGGTAGGGTCACATCATTGTATTCCAGCTTAGGCAATAGAGTGACAGCCTGTGTCATAAAGAAAAGAGTCTGGGTGCCAGGAAAGATCTGTCCGTTGGTCTACAGTGATTTTGCTGCCTCTACAAGTCTTAACCTTGGTGTGAACTCCTCTAGCCTCTACAGACTAATGGATAGTATACGTCTTAGTCCATTCAGACTGCTATAACAAAATATCATAAACTGGATGGCTTCTAAGCATCAAACATTTATTTCTGACAGTTCTAGAGGCTAGGAAGTCCAAGATCAAGACACTGGCAGATTTGATGTCTGGTAAGGGCCTGCTTCCTGGTTCACAGGCTGGTATCTGTCACGTGTGCTTTTGTGGTGGAAGGGGTCTAACTCTTCAGCATCTCTTTTATAAGGGCACTATTCCCAACCATGAAGAATGCCCTCATGACCTAATTACTTCCTAAAGACCCCATCTCCTAGTACCATTACCTTGGGTGTTAGGATTTCAACATAGGAATTTTTGGAGGGATGTAAACATTCAATTTATAATATTCTGCCCCTGCCCCCTGAAAATTAATATCCTCCTTACATGCAAAATATACTCATTCCATCCTAATAGCCCCAATAGTATTAACTTGTTCCAGCACCAGCTCAAGTGTCTGAAATCCAAAGTCTCCTTTAAATATCATCTAAGTCAGATGTGTGTAATACTCAAGGTATGATTCATCCTTACGCAAATTCCCCTTCAGCTGTGAGCCTGTGAAATCAAGCTCTGTGCACCCAAATACAATGGTGAGACAGGCATAGGATGGACACTCCAATTCCAAAAGGTAGAAGGAGTAAAAGCTCCCGAGGAAGTCCAAAACCTTAAGGCTCAGGAATCATCATTTTTGGCTTATTACTCTGCCCTCCAGGCCCACTAGCGTGGAGGTTTCACCTTCCAGACACACTGGGGTGCCTTCTGGACACATGGTGGCAGGGAGGGGGGTTGTGGCTCTGCCTTCATGGGGGCTTTGCGTCTCCTGCCGATTGCCCAGGCCAGAATCTTGAGCTGGTGGCTCTACTGGTCTGGGGTCATGAGAGCAGTGCCACCTGCATGGCTCTGCTGGACCCTGCCTGTGTGCAGTTATTTGTCTGGGCCCCATGGCTCTGTAGGCATTGTTAGAAATCCAGGTGGAGGCAGCCACACCCCTTTACAGCTTCGCTGGTTGCAGTGCCAACTACACTGCACTGGGGCCCACAGAAGCCACTCTTGGGGCAGCCAAGGAGTTTGGTGATGGGGAGTGGGGAGCAGAGCTCAGTGTGAGGCAGGACTGGGCAATGACATCCCCTCCTTTGCATCTGCAATTGCTCTGTCCCCCAGGCCTTTGCACTCTGGCCTGTGATGATGGTGGCAGCACAGAGGGTCAAAATATTCACAATATTATAATGTTACATTACTTTTTCCCTAACTGAAAAGAACCAATTTTAATTGTAAAACATAACTAAAATCTCACCATCCAAAGATTACCATTGTTGACATTTGGTGTATATCTTTCCAGCCTTTCATTATTTTATGCACATTGAAAAAAATAGTTTTCATGACTGAATTCCCTTTGGAATCACTCTTCCATTGTCTTGGACAGGAGGTCCTGGCTTCTGTTTAAACAGCTGACTAACCTTATCAGGTGGTTGTTTGGCCACATTCTCAATGTTCTCTCCTGAAGAGGCTTTCTCATTCTTTATAGTATGGAAAAGCTAAGAGTTTTCCAGATCTTTAAGTTCCGCTTCCCTTTTGATTAACAATTTTGTCTTTAAATCACTTTTCTCCTCTACTGTTTTACTATAAACAGTCAAGAGGAGCCAAGCTGCACCTTCAACACTTTGCTTAGAAATGGCTTTAGCTAAATATCCAATTTCATTACTCACAAATTCTGCCTTCCACGAAACACTAGGATATGAACACAATTCAGCCAGCTTCTTTGCTGGTTCATAACAGTATTGCTTTTCTTTCAGTTTTCAATACCATATTTCTCTTGTCTAAGAAATCATCAGATGGCCTTTACCATGCATATTTCCACCAACATTCTGTTCACTACTGCTTAGCTCTTCTCTAAGAATATTGAGGCTTTCTCTACAGCTCTTCTCCTTTCCTTCTGAGCCCTTGCCAAAATTTCCCTTAAAGATCCATTTACAGCAATGCAGACTTCTTAAAGCATGCACCTCCAGACTCTTCCAGCCTCTATCCATTACCCCTTCCAAACTAATTGCATATTTTTGGGTGTTTGTTAAAGCAGCACTCCCACTCTTGGTACTGATTTTCGGCTGTAGCCCATTTGGGCTGCTGTAACAAAATACTATAAACTGGTTGGCTTATAAACAACATAAATGTATTGCTTACAGTTCTAGAGGCTGGGAATTCCATGATCAATGAGCTGGGAGATTCCGTGTCTGGTGAGAGCCTGCTTCCTTGTTCATAGAATGGCACGTTCTCACTGTCTTCACATGCTGGAAGGAACTAGCTAACTCTCTGAGGTTTCCTTGATGACAGCACTAATCCTAATCATGAAGGCTTTACTCTCATGACCTAATCACTTCTCAAAGGCCCCACATCCTAGTATCATCTCCTTGGGGGTTAGGATTTCAACATATGAATTTTAGGGGGGCACAAACATGCACACCATAGCAGTGTGTGTGTAATCATTTCTTCTTTGCTAGTGGTTATTAGGTCAAAATGAATTTGCTTTGGAGAGCTGGAAAAGGGTTGAGAATGAACAAAGAAGAACTCAGTACATAGCTAAAAAAAAAAAAAAAAACACACACACACACAAACCTAAGAGTGAAGGGAGAAGGAAAGGAGAAATAAAAACTAGTCTAGCATAAAACATGGAGAAGAATACTCACTCATAGAGGATGCTGGGCTTCCTGGCAGAAGTTCCAATGCCAGGCATTTGGAGAAGCAGGATGAAGAAATAGAGGGGTCTTGAGTACATTGGCCTCACTAACAGAGAGGGTCCAAATATTCACAATATTGTAAGGTCACATTACTTTTTCTCTGATTTAAAAAAGAACCAATTTGGCCGGGTGCGGTAGCTCACACTTGTAATCCCAGCACTTTGGGAGGCCAAGGTGGGTGGATCGCTGGAGGTCAGGAGTTTGAGACCAGCCTGGCCAATGTGGAGAAACCCTGTCTCTACTACAAATACAAAAAATAGCCAGATGTGGTGGTGGTACGTGCCTGTAATCCCAGCTACTTGGGAGGCTAAGGCACAGGAATCGCTTGAACCTGGGAGGCAGAGGTTGGGGTGAGCTGAGATTGTGCCACTGTACTCCAGCCTGGGTGACAGAGTGAAACTGTGTCTTTAAAAAAAAAAAAATTAATTGTCAAAAAATAACTAAACTCTCACCATCCAAAGATTACCACTGTTGACATTTGGTGTATATCTTTCCAGCCTTGGATTATTTTATGCACATTGAATAAAAATAGTTTTCATTACTATATAATATTGAGGTACACACATGCACTTAACCAACACCCTAGTGTTGGACATTTGGGTTATTTCCTTTTAACTTCTTGTTTACTAACACAAACATGAATGATCTGGCAGGTAGATGTTTCCACACTGAGGATTTAGTGATTGACTGGCTTGTAACAGATCTGCTGCCATAGACTTTGTAGGGTCTCTCAGAGCATGCATGCTTGGGGTAAGGATTCAAGTGAAAACCATCCTCAGTTTATGCCCAGAAAGGGGTCTGCCTGGGGTCACTAGTGCATCTTTAATTGCTGTTAGGTCTGATCAATACAAGTCTGCAAATACCCAAGGATACCCAGTCTTCCTTCTTGGAGAACTCAAGTTCTGCTTCCTGTCAATACTAACCAGATGAATTCTCCAAAGCAGTTACTGTTGTTTCTTAACAATGCAGATTGGTATGACTGCATAAAATATCTTCCTGAAGTGAACTGAGGGAAACAAAAGGCAAAAGGGAAATTCCTGTTAGTTTTGCCAATTTTTTCCTTTTTTTTTTTTTCTGAGACAGAGTCTCTCTCTGTCACCCAGGGTGGAGTGCAGTGGTATAGTCTAGGCTCATTGCAATCTCTGCCTCTTGGGTTAAAACGATTCTCCTGCCTCAGCCTCTTGGATAGCTGGGATTACAGGTGTGTGCCACCACATTCAGCTAATTTTTGTATTTTGAATAGAGATGGGGTTTCACCAAGTCAGCCAGGCTGGTCTCGAACTCCTGACCTCAGGTGATCCACCTGCCTCTGCCTCCCAAAGTACTGGGATTATAGATGTGAGCCAACACCATACCCAGCCTAATTTACATTTTAAAAGTTAAACCAACAAGCTTTCCTAGGCATAGTTAACCAAGCAGATGGCAAAAGGGAGAAAGCTGTTTGTGCAGAAGATTGTAATGCCAATGAGCCGACCAAAATTTCTTAGCCTGGCTTCTTGTTGCGGGAGGACAGTTTGAGAGACTGGAAGTTTCTAACACTGGAAGTGTTAGAAAATGGAATAAAAATAAATCCCCTGCTGTGTAACTCTCTCTTCCCCACTGGGAGCAGTGCCTGCCACTCTCCTGGCTGCAGTGGGACCCACTGCACCCTGATGGTAGAGGAGAGAGAAGCTAAGGAGCTACCTCACAGAATGGGCCTTTGTGTCATGAGCCCTGATAGTCAAATACTAAAGCAAGCTCATTTCCTCCACCGGCTAATGTGTGCAGATGCAGCTTCGACATTTAGCATTAGTCTGTCCTCTGCATTTCAAGGGAGCTTTCAGTCTAATAAAATCTTGTCATTGTGAGATCCAGAAAACTTACTGCTCTCTCTAGTTTTTCTGTATTTATATTTGTTTAGTGGTATAAGGCTGAATGAAATGGAATTCACTTCACATTTTCCGGCATGTTTATGAATTCTAGAATCTATGTGTTTTAAGTTATTGTGCATCTCTAAACAACAGGCAGTGAGGTGAGACCACAGAACCAGGCTTTAAAATTTTTCATCTGTGTTGTCCACATGTATTGAGTATGCCCTCAGTAACTTCTATCTGTATCTGTGAATAATCAAAACATCCCTTTCTTGCCTTTGGTGTTTGGCTCTGAGCTGTCTCCTAATGCTGCCCTGTAGCTGGTTGTCTGGGACATCACATGGGAAGGATGGGAAGACACACATGGAAATGGTTAATGATAGATACTAACTACCAAGTATCCAGGGCTTCTTGTATGCCAGTCACTCTACTTAGCACTTCACATACTTCATCATATTTAATCATCACAACAATGTTTTTTACTTTTGTGTTTGAGGAAACCCAGATTCTGAAAGGTTAAGTAACTTGCTCAGGATCACACGGCTGCGTAGTTTGTGGTGGAATTTGATCTTGATCCTCTGACTCTAAAGTCCATTTCTTAAAGACGAAAATTCCTTTTCCAATAACATCAAAAAGAACAAAATATTCAGGAATAACTTTAATCAAAGAGGTACAAGACTTGTACACTGGACACTACACACATTGCTGAAAGAAATTTAAAGAAGACCTGATAAATGGAAAAACAGCCCGAGTTTATGGAGTGAAAGACTCAATATTGTTTTGATGACAAAACTACCCAAAGTGATTTATTTTACTTTTTCTTTGTTTTGTTTTTTAGACGGAGTCTCGCTGTGTCGCCCAGGCTAGAGTGCAGTGGTATGATCTTGGCTCACTGCAACCTCTGTCTCCCGGGTTCAAACAATTCTCCTGCCTCAGCCTCCTGAGTAGCTGGGATTATAGGCATGTGCCACACCACGCCTGGCTAATTTTTGTATTTTTAGTAGAGATGGGGTCTCACCATATTGGCCAGGCTGGTCTTGAACTCCTGACCTCAGGTGATCTGCCCACCTGGGCCTCCCAAAATCCTGGGATTACAGGTGTGAGCCACTGTGACCCACCTTATTTTATGTTTTCTAAAGTCTGTATTCTTAACTGTTATGCTCTGCTGCCTACTAGGCAAGAGACTTGTTCCACATACTGTCTGCCATGTTTCGAAAACAACTTAGGGTGAAATGACACTCCCACACATCATTTTCCCTTGCTGTCAGCCCCTGTCTTTTTCTCTGTCTCTTCTACCAGTCCTGTGTCTCTTTTTGACTGGGCCCTGCTTTTACCAGCCTCAGACATGAGTAGGTGATGGAAGAATTCAGGCAGGGTGGCGCCTGTAGCCTAAAGAAACTCCAAATTCCCAGTGGGGAAAATACACCGTGTGCTGCCCTTCCACTTGGGTTTTCCCAGGGCTGATGCTGGAGTGGAGGGATCAGTGCAGAACGTGGCTTTGGTTCTTGGCACTAGGCTAGCTTGTTGATCCCCATCCCCCATTCTTATTTTGAGACAGTGTTCAAGCTCAGATATGATTCTTCCACCCAAGAATGTTGAGTGTTCCCAAGACAAGCCAAACCAACCCTCTGTCAGCCGGCATAGCAATAGTTTGTGGGAAGTTTATGACAAATCTTATCGAGGGGACTGTTTTAGAAATCAATCACCATCTAATGACTTCTTTTGTTTCCACTTTAGATGCAGCAGCAGGAGCATGAATCCCTGAAGGCCAACCTGTGTGTCCTGGCCCTGGGGCTAGGCCGCCTTCTTTGCTGGTGGTGGCTGGCCGAGCTGATGGCTCACCTGATGTATGTGCATGCCATCTACAGCAGCATCCCCCTCCTGGAGGCTGTCTCTGGTTGGACGTTAGGTAACTGCGGGAATCACTAACAGTGGGATGAGCCCCCATAGTCAGTTAGCATCAGAGTGGAGCTGGAGTGGGGGTGAGGAGGGGTGCAGCTGCCTAGAGCATACCCTCTTTATTATTATTTTTTAACCTACTCCTCTTGTGGCCAAGATTATGCACGTGAGAAGTGGTTGATGTGGTTGACGTGATTGATGGACGTGAGAGCTGTGCTTATAATCTGGGAACCAAGAATGGTGGCATTCTCCTCTGTAATGGGATCCTACTGAGCTTAGCTGGGTCCCCATCTTCACAGATGGCCAGCATTGCATTTAGCAGTAGAAAGCAGGAGTTGCTGGGGGCAGCTTTGAGTTCATTCTAAGAGGGAATGCTCCAAGATTGAGTTGTTCCACAGTCTTCCTTGCTCTTTGTGCATAGGGTATAAAAGAATACGAGGCTGGCTGTGGTGGCTCATGCCTGTAATCCAAGCACTTTGGGAGGCTGAAGCGGGCAGATCACTTGAGGTCAGGAGTTTGAGACCAGCCTGGCCAAGATGGTGAAATCATGTCTCTACTAAAAGTACAAAAATTAGCCAGGTGTGGTGAGAGACACCTGTAATCCCAGCTACTCGAGAGACTGAGGCAGGAGAATCACTTGAATCTGGGAGGCAGAGTTTGCAGTAAGCCAAGGTCATGCCACCACACTCCAGCCTGGGTGACAAAGCATGACTCTGTATCAAAAAAGAATGAATTTGAGGATCACACAGTTGTAGGTTTGAGTTTCAGCTTCACTAATGACTGGTGGGTAATCTTGGCAATTTACTTAACCTCTGAGCTCCAGCACCCTCATCTGTAAAACAGGGAGACTTAGCTTTGTGGAATCATAGGAGGATATTAGGAAGTGCCGCACATTGAGGGTATACCTTGTAAAGTGTCTGGGGGATAGAATAAAGGGTGTGTGTGTATTTCCCTCTGTAGATCCCCTTTTCTTATCTACCCTTTCCTGTGTGTCTGCCAGGGAGGTGGCATGGCAGTCTTATTTCCTCCGCAGGGCTAGTCTCCAGTATAGGATTTGTCTGTGGAGAAACCACTGTTCTTTATCCCCCTGGCCAAAACAGCAGAGCCCATGCCCTTTTCTGAATAAAATCTCTGCACTTCCTTGTTCTCTCTCCTTTTGAGGACTCCCGCAGTGACTGACTTCTGCCTGTGCTCTGACCTCCAGCCTGTAGCTCCAATAACTGTGTGATCCTCAGGCAGATCAAGCTGTTTCCTGCTGAGGGCAAGAGTACAAGCCCGACTCCCTCCTTATCTGTTTAACATTTCATAGATCTTCCTAAACAAATCTTGATTGTTCTTGGTATCACACGTACTTAATCAGGATGTTTCCAAGGAAGAAACCTTTAAGATGGAAAAAATGCTAAGCTCTTTTAATGATAGTCTCTTTCTTCAAAACAAAATTTTTTATAGTTTGGGGTTGCTTAATATTGTAAGGTTTTAATGATACAATTTGACAAACAGAATATGATTAAATGATAGCTTATACTAAGTCAGATCTCAGTTGTATGGGATATAAACTAAGGGACTGTTTCAGCGTGAGGGTTTTTAAACTACAAGTAATGGAAGACACAATTCAAAATGGCACTTAAACAATAAGGAAAAGTTATTCTATATAACAATGATACCTAAGTTCAGCACTAGGGGTAGTAAATTATGTGACTCTGATGTCACCAACACACCTTTTGTATGTCTACCATTCAGCTTAAACTAACCAGAATCTTAGAAGCCCTTAGTTTGTACTCCTAATCCCGTCAGCCTCTGTCACCCTCTCTGAAAAGGTAACCTGAATATTGTATTTATCCTTTTCTTCTTTTTAGTCGTACTTTTACCACAGTTAAAACCTTAAAATTGCATATGTTAACACCTCTTCATATGAATAGATTCATACTTGGTATGTATGTTCTGTGACTTGATTTTCTTGTTTAACATGTTTTTGAGAAATACTCATGTTAACATTCATGTAACTAGGTACCACTTATTTTCACTACTGTATGGCATTCCAGTGTATCCATATAGAAGATTTTATTTGTCCATTCTACGTATAGGAGGATATTTGAGTTTTTTAACAGGGTTTTCATATAATGCCATTTATAATGCTGTTCCATATAACGCCATTTCTGTGTCTCTTGGAGCTCACGTGTAAGGGTTTCCCTGTAGGGCTATAACTTTCAAACTCCATGGCACATTACCCACAGTAAGAAATACATTTTGTATTACAGGTGTGTGCATGAGTGTATGCATGTCTGTGTGTGTGTGTAAACTCTCACAAAGCCATACTTTACCTTGAACCACCTGCAATGTATACTGGCTGATATTTTCTGTTCCATATCATTCTGTTTTAAAATATTTGTTGGAAATCCCGGAATTGGATGAGTCACTATCCAGAGTTTGTCAAACATTGCTCAAATATATCTATATCTAGAAATAAGTATCATAGGTAGTATATATGTTCAGATATATATGTTCAGATAACATAAATTATTTTTTAAATTGGCTAAACCAATTTATGCTCTTCTTGGCAGTGTATGAGAGTTTCCATTGCTTGAAATTCTCACCAACACTTGATACTACTCAAAGCAATTTATAGATTTAATACAATCCCTATCAGTGACATTCTTCACAGGAAAAAAAACAAAAACAAAAACAAACAAACAAAAAACCTAAAATTTGTGTGGAACCAGAAAAGAACCGGAATAGCCAAAGCAATTCTGAGCAAAAAAAAAAACAAAGCTGGAGTCATAACACTGCCACACCTCAAAATATACTACAAAGCTGTAGTAACCAAAACATCATGGTACTGGCATAAAAACAGGCATGTAGATCAATATAAAAAAATAGAGAACCCAGAAATTAATTCACATATCTTTTAATTTTGAAAATCTGGTGGTTGTGAATTTTATCTCATGGTTTTAATTTGCCTTTCCTTGGTTACTAATAAATTTGAGCATCTTTTCATAGGCTTAAAGGACTTTGTTGTATCATTTCTTATTTATTTTTTAGACAGTCCCACTCTCTCACCCAGGCTGGAGTATGGGTGATCTCAACTCACTGCAACTTCCACCTCCTGAGTTGAAGCAATTCTTATGCCTCAGCCTTCCAAGTAGCTGGGATTACAGGCGTGCACCACCATACCCAGCTAATTTTTGTATTTTTAGTAGAGACAGGGTTTCACCATGTTAGCCAGGCTGGTCTTGAACTCCTGACCTCAAGTGATCCACCCACCTCAGCCTCCCAAATTCCTGAGCTTACATCTATAAGTCCCTGTGCTGGCCTGGTATATCATTTCTAATGAATAACTGTTGATAATTTTTGCCCATTTTTCTAATGGGATTTCTGTCTTTTTCTTATGGATTCATAAAATTTATTCTATATTATTTTTAAAAAGTCTTATGTGTAGTTGCAAATATTGACATCTTTTGGTTTGTGGTTTGACTTCTAATGTTTCTATGTTGTCTTTTGGTGAACAGTCTTTATTTTAATGCAGTTACATTTAGACATTTTTATTTATCATTTTTACTTTTTTGGGTCTTTCAAAAATAATTATTTCAAAAATATAAATAAAAATAATTAGGTAATTCTCCATTTTCTTCTAAAGCTTTTAAAGTTAAAAAAAACTTTGGTTATTATGGACATTTGCATCATAGACTGATAAAATATAAACCATCCAAAATAATTTTTTTTTAAATTGACAAATAATAACTGTACATACTCATGGGGTACATGGTGATGTTTTGATACGTACAATGTATGGTGATCAGATCAGGGTAATTAGCATCTCCATCATCACAAATGTTTATCATTTCTTTGTGTTGCGAACATTCAGTATTTTCCTTCTAGCTATTTGAAACTGTACAATATATAATTAACGCTAGTCATCCTACAGTGCTTATTCCTTCTACCTACTGTAATTTTGTGTCTTTTAACAAATCTCTCCCTATCCCTCCTTTCCAGCTTGTAGTATTTTCTCTTTGGTTTTTTCACTTCTGTATGAACATTTATTAGCTTCCACCTATGAGTGAGAACATGTAGTGTTAACTTTTTGTTTCTAGCTTATTTCACTTAACAGAATGTCCCCCAGTTCATCTTTGTTGCCTCAAATGACAAAATTTCATTCTTTTTTATGGTGGCATGGTATTCCATGGTGTAAAAATACCACATTTTCTGTTTCTTTTTTTTTTTTGAGACAGAGTCTTGCTCCGTCGCCCGGGCCAGAGTGCAGTGGTGTGACCTCGGCTTAGTGCAACCTCCGCCTCTTGATTTCAAGTGATTCTCTTGCCTCAACCTCCTGAGTAGCTGGAATTACAGGTGACTGCCACCACACCTGGTTAATTTTTATATTTTTGATAGAGATGGGGTTTCACCACATTGGCCAGGCTGGTCTTGAACTCCTGACCTGAAGTGGTCTGTCTGCCTCGGCCTCCCAAAGTGCTGGGATTACAGACACAAGCCACTGTGCCCAGCTTTAAATATCACCACATTTTCTTTATCCATTTGTCTGTTGTTGAACACCTAGGTTGATTACGTATCTTGGCTGTTGTGAATAGTGCTACGGTAAACATGGGGTACAGATGTCTCTTGAATATAATAATCTTCTTGTTGTTGGATAAATTCACAGTAGTGGGATTGCTGGATCGTATGGTAGTTCCATTTGTAGTTTTTTGAAGGACTTCCATACTGTTCCCCATAGTGGCTATACTAGTTTGCATACCCACCAACAATGTGTAAGAATTCACTTTTCTCTGCATCCTCATCACCATTTGTTAGTTTTTTGGCATTTTCACAGTAGTCATCCTAACTCTGGGGTGAGATGATATCTCATTGTGGTTCTGATTTGCATTTCCCTGATGATTAGTTATATCGAACTTTTCACGTATTTGTTGACCATTTCTTTTGAGAAAATATCTGTTCAGATCATTAGCCCATTTTTAAATCTGATTGTTTTGCTTGCTGTTGAGATGTCTGGATATTAATCCCCTGCTGGATAAGTAGTTTGCAGATGTTTTCTCCTATTCTGTAAGTTGTCTTTTCACTCTGTTGTTTCCTTTGCTTTGCAAAGCTTTTTAGTTTGATACATTCCATTTGTTTATTTTTGCTTTTGTTGCCTGTGCTTTAGAAGTCTTATATATAAAATCTTTCCCTGACCAATGTCCTGACAGATTCTCCCATTGCCTTATTCTAGTATTTTTATTGCTTCAGGTATTACATGTAGGTCTTAGATCCATTTTGAGGGTGAGAGGTGGGGGTCTGGTTCAATTCTTCTGCATTTGGGTATCCAGTTTTCTCTATCTGGTTCGAGACCAGCCTGGGCAAGATGGCAAAACCCCATTTCTACAGAAAATACGAAAATTAGTTAGGGTGGTAGTGTGCACCAGTAGTGCCAGCTACTCAGGCTGAGATGGGAGAATCACTTGAGCCCAGGAGATCAAGGCTGTGGTGAGCTATGATCACACCACTGCACTCCAGCAGCCTGGGCAACAGTTCTTGATTGAATTGTTGAATGTTCAACAATTCCACATTTGTTGAACAGACTGTCTTTTCCTTAATGAGTGTTTTTGGCAGCTTTGTCAAAAATCAGTTGGCTTAGATAGTGAATTAATTTCTGGGTTCTCTGTTCTTTTATGTTGATCTATGTGCCTGTTTCTGTGCAAGTACCATGCTGTTTTGATTACTACAGTTTTGTAGTATATTTTGAGGTCTGGCAGTGCTCTGACTCCAGCTTTGTTCTTTTTGCTCAGAATTGCTTTGGCTACTCAGGATCCTTTGTGGTTCCACATAAATTTTAGGGTTTTTGTTTTTGTTTTTCTATTTTTGTGAAGAATGTTACTGGTATTTTGATAGGAACTGTATTAAATCTATAAATTGCTTTGAGTAGTATTGTCATTTTAACAATATTCTTTCAATCCATGAGCATGGGATGTTTTTCCATTTGTTTGTATCCTCTTCAATGTTTGTATTTCTTTCATCAGTGTTTTGCAGTTTTCGTTGTGAAGGTTTTCACCACCTTAGTTAAATTTACTCCTAGTTATTTTACTTTTTTGTAGCTATTGGAAGTGGAATTGCCTTCTTAATTTCTTTAGTTCACTGTTTGTGTATAGAAATGATACTGATTTTTGTATAATTGTACCCTGCAACTTTACTGAATTTGTTTATCAATTCCAGTAGTTTTTTTGGTAGAATCTTTAGGTTTTTCTTTCTTTCTTTTTTTTAACTCTTTAAGTTCAGGGGTACGTGTGCAGGTTTATTACATAGGAAATTTGTGCCATGGTTTGTTTATTTTTTTTTGTACAGATTATTTCATCACCCAGCTATTAAGCTGAGTACCCATTAGTTATTTTTCCTGATCTTCTCCCTCCTCCCACCCTCCACCCCATGATAGACCCCAGTACGTGTTGTTCCCTTCCGTGCCTCCAGCTCCAGCCATGTCCCTGCAAAGGACATTATATTGTTCTATTTTATGGCTGCAGAGTATTCCATGGTGTTATATGTACCACATTTTCTTTATCCAGGCTGGGCATTGTTGATGGGCATTTAGGTTGATTCCGTGTTTTTGCTATGTGAATAGTGTTGCAATGAACATACACATGAGTGTGTCTTTATAATAACACTATTTATATTCCTCTCAGTATATACCCAGTAATGGGATTGCTGGGTCAAATGGTATTTCTGTCTTTAGATCTTTCAGGAATTGCCACACTGTCTTCTATAATGGTTGAACTAATTTACACTTTTACCAACAGTGTATAAGTGTTCCTGTTTCTCCACAATCTGGCCAGCATCTGTTATTTTTGGACTTTTTAATAACAGCCATTCTGACTGGTATGAGATGGGATCTCATCGTGGTTTTGATTTGCATTTCTCTAATGATCAGTGATGTTGAGCTTTTTTTTTCACATGATTGTTGGCCACATGTATGTCTTCTTTTGAAAAGTCTGTTTATGTCCTTTGCCTATTAATGAAATTGTTTATTTTTTTTCTTGTAAATTTGCTTAAGTTCTTTGAGATGCTAGATATTAGACCTTTGTCAGATGCCTAGTTGCAAAAATTTTCTCCCATTTTGTAGGTTGTCTGTTTACTCTGTTGATAGTTTGTTTTGCTGTGCAGAAGCTCTTTAATTAGATCCCATTTGTCAATTTTGCTTTTGTTGCAATTGCTTTTGGCATATTCGTCATGAAGTCTTTGCCCATGCCTGTGTCCCAAATGGTATTGCCTAGATTGTCTTCCAGGGTTTTTATAGTTTTGGGTTTTACATTTATGTCTTTAATCTATCTTGGGTTAATTTTTGTATGTGCTATAAGGAGGGAGTCCAGTTTTAGTCTTCTGCATATGGCTAGCCAGTTATCCCAGCACCGTTTATTGAATAGGGAATTATTTCCCCATTGCTTGTTTTCGCCAGGTTTGTTGAAGTTCATATAGTTGTATGTGTGTGGCCTTATTTCTGGATTCTCTGTACTGTTTCATCAGTCTATGTGTTGGTTTTTGTATCAGTATCATGCTGTTTTGGTTACTATAGCCCTTTAGTGTAGTTTGAAGTCAAGTAGCATGATGCCTCCAGCTTTGTTCTGTTTGCTTAGGATTGCCTTGGATATATGGGCTCTTCTTTGGTTCCATATGAATTTTAAAATAGTTTTTTCTAGCTCTGAAGAATGTCAATGGTAGTTTAATAAGAATAGCATTGAATCTGTAAATTGCTTTGAGCAGTGTGGCCATTTTCACAATATTGATTCTTCCCATCCATGAACATGGAATGTTTTCCCATTTGTTTTGTATCATCTCTGGTTTCTTTGAGCAATGGGTTGTAGTTATCCTTGTAGCTATCTTTCACTTCCCTAGTTAGCTGCATTGCTAGGTGTTTTATTATTTTTGTGGCAGTTGTAAATGGTAGTTTGTTGCTGATTTGGCTCTCAGCTTGACTGTTGTTGGTGTATAGGTATGCTAGTGATTTTTGTACATTGATTCTGTATCCTACGGCTCTGCTGAAGTTATCAGCTTATGAAGCTTTTGGACTGAGATGATGGCGTTTTCTCAACGTGGATCATGTCATCTACAAACAGGGGTAGTTTTATTTCCTTTAATACCTAGTTTATTGAGAGTATTTAACCATGAATGGATGTTGTATTTTATTGAAAGCTTTTTCTGCATCTATGGAGATAATCATGTGGTTTTTTTCTTTAGTTCTGATTTTGTAATGAATTACATTTATTGATTTGCATATATTGAGTCAACCTTGCATCCCAGGGATAAAGCCTACTTATTGTGGTGGATAAGCTTTTTAGTGCAGTGGTGGATTCGATTTGCCAGTGTTTTGTTGAGGATTTTTGCATTGATGTTTGCAAGGACATTGGCCTGAAGTTTTCTTTTTTTGTATCTCTGCCAGGTTTTGGTATCAGGATGATGCTGGCCTCATAGAATGAGTTAGGTAGGAATCTCTCCTCTTCAATTTTTGGAATAGTTTCAGTAGGAATGGTACCAGCTCTTTTTTGTACATCTGGTAGAATTCAGCTGTGAAGCCATCTGGTCCTGGGCTTTTTGGGTTGGTAAGCTATTTATTACTGCTTCAATTTCAGAGATTCTTATTGGTCTGTTCAGGAATTCAGTTCTTTTCCTGGTTCTGTCTTGGGAAGGGTGTATGTGTCCTGGAAATGATAACTTTCTTCTAGATTTTCTAGTTTGACATATTCATAATATTCTCTGATGGTTGTTTGTACTTCTGTGGGGTCAGTGGTAATATCCCCCTTGTTTCTTATTGTGTTCATTTGAATCTTCTCTCTTTTCTTTATTAGTCTAGCTAGTGGTCTATTTATTAATTTTTTTTAAAAAACCAATTCCTGGATTCACTGACCTTTCAAGTCTCTAATCCCTTCAGTGCAGCTCTGATTTTGGTTATTTCTTGTCTTCTGCTAGCTTTGGGATTGGTTTGTTCTTGGTTCTTTAGTTCTTTTAGTTTTGATGTTAGGTTATTAACTTGAGATCTTTCTAACTTTTTGTTGTAGTCATTTAGTGCTATAACTTTCCCTCTTAACGTTGCCTTAGCTATGTCCCAGAGACTCTGGTATGTTGTATTTTTATTCTGGTTAGTTTGAAAGAACTTGCTCATTTTTGCCTTAATTTCATCATTTGCCCAAAAGTAATTCAGGAGCAGGTCATTCAATTTCCATGTAATTATATGGTTTTGAGTGAATTTCTTAGCCTTGATTTATAATTTGATAGTGCTGTGGTCCAAGAAACTGTTATGATTTCAGTTATTTTGCATTTGCTGAGGAGTGTTTTCCGATTATGTGATCAATTTTAGAGTATGTGCTATGTAGTGATGAGAAGAATGTATATTCTGTTGTTTTTGGGTGGAAAGTTCTGCAGATATCTATCAGGTTCATTTTATCTAGTGCTGAGTTCAGGTCCTAAATATCTATCTGGCTTCTCATAATGTCATTTAGCATATTCCTTTATCCCTTCTGTTTCTTATAAACTAAAAGTTAAGTCAAAGCTTCATGGGCTAGGTGTGGTGGCTTATGCCTATAATCCTAGCACTTTGGGAGGCTAAGGCGGGTGTATGGCTTGAGTCCAGGAGTTCGAGACCAGCCTGGGCAAGATGGCAAAACCCCATCTCTACAGAAAATAAAAAAATTAGCTAGGGTGGTAGTGCGCACCAGTAGTGCCAGCTACTCAGGCTGAGATGGGAGAATCACTTGAGCCCAGGAGGTCAAGGCTGTGGTGAGCTAGGATTGCATCACTGCACTCCAGCAGCCTGGGCAACAGAGTGAGACTCTGTCCTCCACTCCGCGCCCCCCACCAAATGAAAAACCTTCATAGATTAAAGTGGTTAATTATTTTTAGCTACAATACCTATCATATCACCTATGAAATCATAGGTGCTATGGCATAAACTTTCCCCAATTCTTATGAGAAATTTTAAATATCTAGAATGTTTGAAGGAATTATGTAACAAACACAATGGATCCACCGTGTAGATCCAACAATTGTTAATTTTTGCCCCCAAGTAACATTCTCCTACCTAACTACAATTACATATCACACTTGAAAATAGTACTTTTCTAATACCTAATATCTAGTCTATCTTCACATTTTCCTAGTTGTCTCCAAATATATTTGAAAGTTATTTTTGTCAACCCAGAATCAGCCAAATGCATCATTTGGTTTCATGTCTATTAGTCTACTTCAATCTAGAATAGTTCAACCATGTTTTAAAATGATAAGACTTTTTGAGGAGTCCAGACCTATTGTCTTTTAAAATGTCCCACACACTGGATTTGATTTTTTAAAATTGCGTTATTCTTAAATTTGTTCTTCTATCCTGTCTGTTTCTGTAAATTGAAACTTAAATCTAGATCCTCTAGACTCTTGATTTAATAAAACATTTTTTTTGCAAAAATAACATAGAATGCCCTGTGTTTCGTGTTGTATCTGTGGGATGCATATAATGTCAGGTGGCCCCCTTTGTTTGCATCACTAAGTTAAATCACTTGCATATGGTGGTGGTGCCCCATGTCTCCCTTCTGAAGGTACATTTATCCCTTTGCAATTACAAGCAACATGTGGGATGTTAATTCAGTGCTATCTGAGTATCTTGTTCCCCAATAACCTGGAAAACAGTGTTAGTGAATAGTTTTAACATTTTTTGATGAAACTTGCCTGAATCAGTTTTTTGAGTAGGAGTTTGAAATGCTGATTTTCCAAATCTATCATTATACCTGCATTTGATAGCTGGCATTCTTCCATAAAGAAGACTTTTCCATCATAAACTGGAACTGACTACAGTTTCTCATAAAAAGCCAGGGCAAACGTGTAATCGTTCCTCTTTAAACTTCATTTTATAGAATAAGGAGTTCAGTGAAATATTCTCCTTCAATAGTAGTGTCAAATAATTTTATATTTTACAATTCAATGTAGTAATTTTCCTTTTGGATGCTAAAATTGTCCCAAATTTGGTCAGGCTGGCTTCTGTGTTGTCTTGACGAGCCTTTATTTGACTCTGAGTGTTTCCTTAGTTTCTGGAACTGAAAGATACTCCAGTGCTCATCTTATATTTTCCTTAGCCCTGTATTGGAATTAGCCAAATCTTCAAAGGAGCCTTGGTTCTTTTAGTTGGGGAATTATATTTGGGAGCCGAGATCCGAGTCTGTCCATTACTACAGGGGTGCTATTGTTTGGAGGCCTGAAAATTTCCAGTGAGTAGACTGGGGAATATGTTTTTACAAAAACATGAGTTTTGTAAAATGTGAGTTCATACTGAGATTTTAAATTCAGATTTAACATTACTATGTGTTTTCTTAGCAACTTTGATTTTATACTTGTGCCTTTTCTCTTTATTAATGAAGATCATAGTTTCTAACTACATAAGCATATTATTTGTGGTGACACTATGAGTAGTTTCAAAATTATAATACTCAACATTTTGACTAAAAATCACTGAATGACATTTAAGAATCATTTCAGTTCTTTTTTCTCTTAGAGTCAAGGTAGATACTGAGAGCTCTGTATTCAAAAGCCATTTGAAATAATGCTTTTTAATGTGTGTTCATATTACTGATTTGATATTTGGTTAAATTCTTCTAAATTTGAATATGTCTTTTTGTCCTATTTTTTAGTTTTATAAGTTCTTTTTGATGCCTTTTTGTATCTGTGAGGTCTTATAGTTTCTTTTCCTTGCATATTCTTTCAAGTTTACTTATGTTTTCAAACATGATAAATATATTTATCTTATATTCTATAGCTGGTAATTCTACATCTGCAATCTTTGTTAGTCTGATTATCCATTTTACTTCTGTCAGTTCTCACCCATATTTTGGGATGTTTGATTGTGAGCCCATGTTAATTGCTGCTTTGTCTTTGGGAATTCTTTGGTGTCTGTGTTTGGAATACATTCATCCAGAGAATATTTAGGTTTATTTCTGCCAGGTGCTTGGAGTTATTACCAACGTGGTGCCACTTACATTTCTGGCTTGGGATTTTGAGGGGACACACCGGCAATGGAAATTTTGGGCTTTGGAAATCTGGATTTATGTGGGCTCTCACCCTCACCTCCTATGTGTATGGGCTCCCAGGACCGCCACCTGTCCCCACATGTGGCTTGTGGAAAACAAAGCCTACGTCCTTGCAGCCTGGCAGGTTCTACCAGGGTAAAGACAAGCACCACTGCTCACCCATTTTTCAGCTCTTGCTTTATATGTATATGTTTGGTCTCCAAGGACTTTTCCAAATAGCTCAAGCATATATTTTAAAAAGATGCTTTTACATATTTCAGTTAGCATTTCTTAGATGTTCTCCATTGGCATGATTTTCAAGATGGGACAGTCTGTTATATTGCCAGAAATGGAAATTCCCCTATACCTCTTTTTAAGAAGGAAGAAATCTCCCAAGAAGCATCTCCAGCAGCATCCCTTTTTATGTACCTTGTAGCCATAACTGCATCATCTGGGTCATATGCCTATATTATAATCATCCTATGATTAGTTGTAATCAGGAATTTCTTTCAGGTTACTATGGGGAAGAGGTTGGACACTGGAATGAAATTCCCTTTCCAATGGCAAGGACTGGGGGAAGAGAGTTGTTTGGGAGGCAGCCAGTACTTTGTATTAGGGCAACTACTTCTGAATACAAAGTTGCAGTGTAGTGTTTCAACTCGGAAAATTTGAAAAGTAGTATAATAGGCAGCCAAGAAAATAGAAGATTTAAATTTTATAATTGTTTTATTCCACTCTTAAAACAATTAATTTGAGGCTTATGATTTGTAGAGTGACCAAATATCCCATTTTGCAGTCCTATTTTATATATGTTGTCCTGACATCATTATAATAGTTCCTTTCATTCTCGAAAGTGTCACTGAAAAGTGAACATCCATGGATTTTGGTATCTGTAGGGGTTCTGGGAACCAATTCCCCAGGGATACAGAGGGCAACTATATAGTTAGATGCAACTGGAGCTCAGGAGTGGGCTTGGCAACGGAGACAGGTACGTGGGAACTGTTGCACATGTGATAACTGAGGCCACAAGAGTGAAAGACCTTCCTTGAAAAAAGTGTAGAATGAGAATAAAGGAGGGCCAAGTATGGAACTTTAGGGAATGCTAAAATTTAAGAGGTGAGCTGAAAAAGAAGAGTCAAAAACGAATGAGAAGGAATTTGAATAAACAAAGGAGGAAGCCAATGGTTTTGTGAAGGTTGCAAGAAGAAAGCTCAATTTATCAGAGGTTGAAAAGAGGCTGAGTAAGAGGGGATTTAAGAGAGTCTTTCATTTTGGCAAATGGGAGGTCATGGTTGACACTGTTCATTTTGGGGGACTAAAGACCATGGTTACAAAATAAATCAAAGGTGAAAAAATAGAGGCAGAAGCTAATATGCTGCTTTGGTTGTGTTAAATGATGATGCCTAGTATGTTCTGTTTCCCTGCCACATAGTCTCAGATGGCCTTGCTGTCACATAGCCCAGTGGGTCCTGACTACATCTTTTTTCCTTCTGGTGGACCTGCCATCTCCAGGCCACTCCTCAGGGTCTCCGTCTCTCCAGGCTGCCATGGTGTGGAGTATAGCATGGCAAACACCCCCTTTCTTTCCAGCACTTGGGCATTGTCAGCTTCAAGGTTTTGGGGCTAATCCTTCTTGGGATGTTCAGAAAGATAAAATAAGCATAAGGGGGTTATAAGGTGTACAGAAGGCGTGTGGGCTTTGGGCCCTGGTTGTAGCCTCTGATTTCCTTCTGAACTAATACAGAGATACAGTAATTTTTTTATTCTATCACTTTTAACCTCTCAATGGTAGGGCTCTCCTTCCACAATGGCCCTTTTTTTCCATCCAAAAGTTGTAGTTAAGTGTGAGGCAGCAGCACAGACAGAGTAAAAGATGCCACTTTGTCTTACATGGAAGAAGACATACAACATATCCTTCATCTCTAAGGATCTCAGGACTGGGTAACATTCTACCCTGTCCAGGAATGACCCCCTCTGAACACCCCAAGCTGAGTGAGAGCTGCTTTAGAGAAGTGCCTATACCACTGCCTCTGGGGTCTTTCTCCTGCAGCACTCACAGCACAGATGCTTAATGAGTACTTCACGTGCAGGTTCAGGTGAAGTAAAATTTCACAGGGACTCTGCCTGGCAAAGGAGATCAGCTTGGTGTTAGTGTGAGCAGCCAGATATCCACATAAGTGATTGATGCAAGATTTTGCATAAGGCAGCAAAGGGAAATCATACATCTTACGTTATTATTCCACAAAGGGATCGCTGCAAAGTTAACAGAAATAGAGAATATAAATAGAGGTGGTTTCTCATGGGATTGATGTGGTTAATCAAAGGAGAGAGATTCACATACTCCATGGAAGGTGTTCAATCCTTTCCTGGCGGGGATGGAAAAAAACAGTGGTGGCTGCTTGTCTGTCAGGGCTCCGTTGCTACTTACTGTGATTGAGAGGACATTGGGGGCTCCATGGCAACAGAGCGACTTTTGTTTTTCTTTCATTTCCCTTAATCCTCTCCTGGAGATATCAAAGTAAAATTTTCTTCCCATTTATTTTTCTCTCTCTTCAGGGTGATGTTGATGATGGTTATTAATTTTAACCTTCTCCTTCAGTTTCTAGTGAGGGTTAGAGCTGCTATAATCAACCTCTCAGGTGGAGGCCAGGCTCCGGAAAGATCTGCTCCCTGAGCACTGCCTGGGCAGGGCATTGGGCTCTGGATGTTTTCCACACCAGCCTTGTACCAGTCTACATGGGGTTACCTCTGCCCCCGCTGCGGCTGGCCCAGCACCTGCATTAGATATATCTTACTGGAAGGATAGAACTTTAGAGAACACCAATATTTGACAGGTGGATAGAAAAAGAGGGCCGTCAATGAATCAGAAGGAATATTAATTAATGAGGAAGGAAACAAGTGTCTTGTGAAGGTTTAAAAAAGAAGGAGGTGCACAATTTATCAGAAGTTGAAGAGAGGCCAAGTAAGAGGGGACTGAAGAGAATCTGTTTCAGTTTTGGCAAATGAGTCATGGTTGACTATGGTCATGGTTGCCACTGTTCATTTTTGGGGAATATAGACCAGGGTTGAAGAATAATCAGATATGAGAAAATAGAAGTAGTTTGGGGGAAACTTTCAGTGTTTCTTCTTTCAGCAACTAAAAACAATCAGAAACTAGTGGGAAATGCGATAGTGATTATAGCTTTCTGAAGGCCAATGGAAGGCTGAATTCTCTTAATATGCAGGAATATTCAGGAAGAGGATACTGAGCAGCTCCTATCCATGTCTGCCGAGTTCAAACAAGGTTTAAGTTTAAGCAAGGAAATGTTATTAGATATAGTCCTCAAGTGGTGTACCACAGACTGAACACCTCGAGGAAGACACACACTATCTCTTATAGAGCTAAAAACATGCACACATCTTTCCCTAAGTAACTATTTAAGTCCAGGCTCTCAGCGGGCTCAAGGGAGTGTTCACATCTCCTGGAATTCGGTCATAATGTTAATATCCTACAACTGTGGGCTCAGTTGTAGAGTTAGCTACTATTGACACACTTCATATTAAATAGAAGGGGAAAGAGATGAGAATGAAGAGAAATATTAGTTAAAATTTACATGTAAATGCATTATACAGCAAATAAGAAAGTACAGGTAATGGTTTAGAATGAATTTTTATGTTTTTCATTAAGAAAACTTTTTAACTTTTAAAATTGATATATAATGTACATATTTTGGGGTTACATGTGATAATTTGATACATTCATATAACCAGAGTAATTGGGATCTCTTTTTAAATGCTGGGAACATTTGAATTATTTTCTTGCTGTTTTGAAATGTACAATCAATTAATGTTAACTATAGTTACCCTATTGATCTATTGAACAGCAGGTCTTCTCTCTTCTAAGTGTATATGTGTACCCATTAATCAGCCTCTCTTCATCCTCCCCTTCTGCTTACCCTTCCCAGTCTCTGGTAAACCACAAATCTACTCTATCTTAATGAGATTCACTTTTATATCTCTGGCATGTGAGTGAAAACATGCAATGTTTATCTTTTTGTGCTTGGCTTATTTCACTTAACATAATGACCTCCAGTTCCATTCATGTTCTACAAATGACAGAATTTCTTTTTTATCGCTGAATAATATTCCACTGTGTATATATTTCAATTTTTAAACTCCATTCATTCATTAATGGACATTTAGGTTGATTTCATATTTTGGTTATTGTGAATAATGCTGCAATAAACATGGGGAGTACAGATATTGCTTTGACATGTCGATTTCCTTTCTATGGGGTGTGTACCCAGTAGTGGAATTGCTGGATCATATGGTGGTTCTATTTTTGTTTTTTGGGGGGAGTTTTTATATTGTTTTTCATAGAGGCTGTAGTAATTTACATTTTCACCAACAGTGTATGAGGTTTCCCCTTTCTTCACATCTTCAGCAGCATATATATATATATTTTTTTTGGATAAAAGCCATCCTAACTGGAGTGAGATAGTATCTCATTGTGGCTTTGATTTGCATTTCTCTAATGATTAGTTATGTTGTGTACTTTTTCATATGTTTGTTGACCATTTATGTCATTTTTTTGAGAAATGTCTTTTAGGTCTTTTGCCCATTTTTAAATTGGATTCTTTTTTTTTTTTTTTGGTGTCGAGTTGTTTGAGTTCCTTGTATATTCTGGTTATTAATCTTTTGTCAGAGAGATAATCTGTATTTTCTCCCATTCTGTGGGATGTCTCTTCACTTTGTTGATTATTTCTTTTGCTGTGCAGAAACTTTTTAGCTTGATGTAATCCATTTGTCTATTTTTTCCTTTTGTTGCCTGTGGTTTTGAGGCCTCGCCTAGAATCTTTGCCCAGACCAGTGTCCTGGAGTATTTCCCCAATGTTTTCTTCTAGCAGTTTCACAGTTTCAGGTCTTGGATGTAAGTCTTTAGTGTGGTTTGAATTAATTTTTGTATATGGTGAGAGAGAGAGGTCTAATTTGATTCTTCTGCATGTGGTTATCCAGTTTTCCCAGAGCCATTTATTGAAGAGAGTGCCCTTTGCCTATTTTATGTCCTTGGCACCTTTGCTGAAAATGAGTTCACTGTGTATGCATGGATTTATATCTGGGTTCTCTATTCTATTGCATTGATCTCTACATCTTTTTTAAAATGCCATTACCATGCTTGATTTGGTTTCTATAGCTTTGCAGTATATTTTGAAGTCAGATAGTGTGATGCCTTCAGCTTCATTCTTTTTGCTCAGGGTTGCTTTGGCTATTTGGGGTCTTCTGTAGTTCCATATGGATTTTAGGATTGTTTTTTCTATTTCTGTGAAGAATGTCATTGGCATTTTGATGGGGATACAGCAATTTCTGTGCCTGATCAGGGGGTTTGTGACTTTCCCCTTCATTCTGTGTTCTTTCTTTGCCTTCAGTTAGTATTTCTGCTGTTGGGTTTCTTAACTCTGGTGTGATCCAAATTTTGATTCTTCACAGGTCTAAGCCATTGCAAGTCCTGCTGTTGTCTTCCATTAACTAACCAGTAGACATGGCAATACTAGGTGATACCCCACAAAATCCCCTAAGTTTCCTTTATACTCCTCCTGCCTCCGTTGTGTAGGAGTAACTCAATTTCCCTTTGACAGTAAAGGTTAAGCCTCCCAGCTTGTACTATAACTCCTCTTTCACTTGTTCTCCTAGTTCCATGAGGAACCCCAAATGGCTGGGTGATAGTAGGTTTTGATTTGATGGAATCATTGTTTTGTCCCCTGGTGGAAGCACTTCTTTGCTGTGTGGTAAGACCTCTAACCAAGCACATCACAGAGTTGCATGGATGGGAAGAGGATTTCTTAGGAGTAGGTTAAGAGGCGTAATAGTGAGAGATGCCACTCCCTCTTCCATTTCTTTGAATACTGACTCTACATATTTAGGTGATGGGTAAGAGCACCATATGGAGTTTGCTGGCTCAGAGCACATTCTATATCCTGTGGGATAGAATCTGAACATCACATGATGATGTGTATGGGAACCTTTGATAGACTATTCTGTAAAGCTAACTGCTTTCGAATGATGGGATGAGACTAGTGAATCCCATAGCCCATCGTCTGACTTCATTTGCTACAAAGTGAGGTCATTAGACAAAAGTGATGTTATGTCTGATAACATGACGGTGACTAAGACAGTCATTATGTTCATGGATGGTGAAACTGGCAGACACATTTGTGAATTTGGAAAGCAGATTCACAAGGAACGACTCTCTGGCCCCTCCAAAACAGAAGAGGTCTAGTGTAATCAGCCTGATACCAGAATATGGAAGGTCATAGAAAACTGGCAAATTAGGGACCCAGCTGTGCTAATAGCCAGGTTAATCTTGGTGAGAGGCTGTCCACATTGTTGATCCTATGCAAAGCTTTCATTACTGCCCTTGCAGCTACTTTGGTCATGAGCCCATTGGAATGGCTGTGGAAAGAAGCTAGCTGATGTGCAGGGGCCATGACACCTTGTTATTTAGACTGCCAGGCCCTTTTGTTGAGTATTTACATGGGTCACAAATATCTCCACTGGGCTCATTTTGAGATGTTCATTTATATGCCTCTTCACTGATTTAAATGCCTCCTTATTAACGTTTATCCAATGGAATTCCTTCCACAATCCTAACTATCCCAGGAAACTATTGGACACTCCCATGAATCAGTTTTAGATTCTTACAGACAAATTGACCAGTGGTATGTACCACTTGAAATTCCACCCAGTGTAAGGCTTTTTCCTTGTTTGCTATCCTTCGGGGCCACCTCACATGTAAGGTTGCAGCTGTTCATTTCCAGCAGATTCCAGCATATCATGGGGAGCTGTCAGTGAACAGAGCTCAGTTTACCCTCCTCTACCAAGTCCTCTTGGGGCCTTAGGTGTGGGATGAGAGAAGGATAGCCATATAGCAGGAGTCAGCATATTGGGAGGAAGAGTTCTCTTTTCCTGCAACTTATTTGTGACTTCAGGATTCTCCTTGTGTGTGTATGTGTGTACACACACGTATGTATCCATCGATAATGGAATGCTTCCTGATATTGTGACTAGGTGAATCAGATAACTCCAGTTGATAATGGATCACTCAGGTAACATGGTTCTCTGGTATCTTGTGGTCAGGGATAGCTCACTTGGTGAATGAGTTAGAATGGCATGCACAGTTATGTATATATCACCTCCAAATTCCAAAGAGGTCTGCCAAAGCTGTGCCTCTTTCTTATGGATGAGTGGCATAAGGTAGACCAACTTGCCCTTTACTTGTATCTTGAACTTCCAGAAACTGCTCTGAAGTGATATATATATATGTTTATTTCTGATATGCTCATACTTACTAAGGCATCTGGTATACCTGCCACTCTTAATTTTGTAGGTCCTATTGGCATGCTCTATTAATGATTTTTCTTATGGTTATTTGGCTCTCTAGTTTAGAATCTTTAGATCTGTGAACTGATTCAGGTCTGGAAATTGGATAAATGATCATGGTGGCTTAAGTTAAGCCTTGTTCACTAAGACTAGATTATTTGCCAGTTATATAATGACAATAAAAATAACAGTAGTGGAAATGATAGCTAACATATATTGAGCACTTAATCTGTGCCAAACACTGCTTTAAAAGCTTTGTATTATATTAGCCTGTGTAATTCTCACGGCAGCCCTACGAGCAGGTAGAATCTTACTGCTATATTACAGTGAGGAAATGGAGACACAGAGAGGTTCAACTTGAATATTTGTCTGTTTAAGGTCTATGGACCTCATAATCAGTTGCCCTTCTCCAAAAATCCCAGTGAATCAGAGCATCTGACCACCAGGAAGGCCATGTGACTTACTGTGGTCATCATGCACACGTCACCTTGGGGTTAAGTGGCATTATTTAGTCTATTACTTAAGGGGTTGATGTCCGCATTGAAACAAAGAATCTCGTTGTCTCCTAACAGCATTCTCAGACCACAGAGAATGGCCTTGGCAACACATTTCTGAGATGCTTGTGCTCCCCTCACTAGTGTATTTATTTATCAAATTCTCAGTGAAGGGGAGTGTCTTCTGAGCTCTCTTGGAGACATAATTAGGGAGTGGGCTAGCAGGTCACATGTGATAAATCCACTCTGACATTCTTATCTCCTGAAATCATTCTATTACTTCCTCTATGACTTCCCAAAGAATTTCTGGCATCTCAGCCCCACACATATGGGCAACTGTGGTGTCTGGGTTTCCGGAGTCATACAGTCAGCTCCACTCCCAGCTGCTGCAGCTGGCATGTGGAATCCTGACTTGCTGGTAAGTGTACTCATATTGATCACTCCACCCCATCTAGTTAGTGTTCTTTCCTCCTTCTAGATTCCTCAGAATCCATTTGCACATATATAGGTCAGAGTTTTGTGGTTCTTTTGGAGTGAAAGCCTTGTAATAGGCCCCTTGGGGGCATGCTGGGGCTCATTTCTAGACAGTGAGGCATGGTGAGCAGGAGAGATGAAGAAAATCTGCTTCTCTTGCAAAGTAATTCCTTCATGAGACTTCATTAAAAGGTCTTCAGGTAAGGCCAGATCAGCCTCACCTGAAAGCCTTACCCAGGGAAAAATGGGCTGTCACTGCTGGGAAGTGATGCTCCCTGAGGTTTGGGCACTTGGGCTTTTCTGAATCACCTTAAATATCCGTTTTAGTTTTTAGGAGTTTCACTCTTTGTAGATTGGTAGCCCAGTCTATAGATACCTTGCAAGAGTAACAATTCAGCTGACAATGTAATTTAATAAAGATAAGGACAAAACTTTTTGGTTTTTTTGTTTATTGAGCCTGCTGACTACAAGAAATAAGAGATGGTTTTTAGCAGAGGCCAAGAAGGTCCCTGGGTTTCAGTCCATGCGCTGAGCTGAGAATTTAGGAATTTGAGCCTGCCATTCTCCTCTTACTCTCATTCTTTAAGCTCTCCTTGGCAGTTGAAAGCCACCAGCCTACACCATATTTCTTGGAATTAAAGACATCATGCCCTTAGTAGTTGTAAACTGTGTTCCCCAGGGAGGCTAGTTTGCAGGTGCTTATTAGGGTGTTCTCTTGAGATTAATTCTTGTGGGAGGAAAGGGGTGGAAGGAGGACCTGGAAGAGGGAAGAGCCAGCTGTGATGGAGTCTTCATGGAAGCTCCAGTCGATTCTGTAGGGAGTTCTGCAGATGGGGTAATTCTTTGGAGTGGTCCTAAGCAGAGTGAGGAGGCTAAGCCTTTCTACCCCCATGGCAATCAGTCCTTGGATGTAGCCTGCCCCAGAAAGGCTTGGGCGAGGTAGCTTTCCTGAGTGGAGGCAATCTCCAGTGGAGGCAATCCCCAGCTGGGGGTTTCTGCTGGTCACCTCCCATCAGCTGGGACAGTGAGTCCTTCCTTGCTTAAGAAAATCTGGGCAGTGCATCCTAGTATTCACCACAATAGTGTTTTATGGAATTGTCTACTCAGTCACCCAGTGTTGGCTTCAATGGTTGCTTCTTTCCAGGTGACTCCAGACAATAATTTGATGAACAATTTCAATACGTACCTGGAGCTTCCAGAGTCTCACTGTTGATTTGTAGCTGGATTTTCACTGCCTTCAGCTCCAAAGCATCAAGACAACCAAGTCTAGGTTCCCCAGGTTTTCCTGAGTGTCTGATGCCGACAGGTACTGAGTATTAGTTTCTTGAAACTATCAATTTCCTCCTTGGAAGTAGGAGAAACCAACTTTGGATGATTTATGCAGAAAATAAAATGCATTGAAAGGAAAATGAGTAGCTCATACAATCACAGGGCTCTGAACTCAGAGGACTGAATCCAGGGCTATGCAGCCAGGACTCAAACCCCACAATATGCCACAGTCTGTAAGGATGCCACCCCCTCCTAGGGTAACTTGCACTAGCCACTGTGTGCTGCCACTAATGTCACTGCCACTAGAGTGTGCTCGTCTAGTGGACAGAGCCTATTCAAAGTGCAGGGGAACCCGCAGGGACTGTGTGATGTGGATTGAGGGTAAGGAATGAGGAACGGGAGAGGGACTGTGGTCAAGTTTCACAAATGCCCATGTTGATTTTAGACAGCAGCAGCTTGTTGAATGGCTTGAGAATCGAGTTGCAAATAAGACCTCTTGTGGGTTACATAGGAAATCTGAAGCCTGCTGGGCCCAGAGGGACAGAAAGCTCAGTAATTGTTTTTATAGAGGTACTGGTCTGAATGTCAAGTGTCTTTGCCAAAAGAGACCTTGCTCACTTTTCCGATCAATCTTTCTCTACACCTTCTGGCTGTAGTTGTTACCTAAGTGAGTTTTTTGGTGATTATTCTACAAATATGACACTTTTTCAAATTATTTGCATTTTAATGTCAGTGAAAGTCAAGCTTGTCTTTAGATTTTGACAATGATAGCCCCATGGCTCACCAAAGATATCTTAGTTCAAGCTGTTCTTTTTAATAGTATAGTAATAATAGCAACATATTTTCCTCACCATGAAAGTGGAAATGAATGGCAATTGGAAAAAGTATTTGTTCATTGACATCTTCTCAAATTTGTAATTAAGAGCAACAAATAATCTGCTAAACATTTCAACATGCAATAAATGTGTATATAAAAACAGATATACACATGTAAACATATGTGTATGTGTATATATGTACACACACACACACACACACACACACACACACACACACATTTTTAAATAGAGACTGGGTCTCATTATTTTGCCCAGGCTGGCCTCAAACTCCTGGACTTGAGCAATCCTTCCACCTCAGCCTCCCAAAGTACTGGGATTACAGATGTGAACCACCATGCCCAGCCAATATATAACACGAGGTGGTTTTTTTTTTTCTTTCTCTTGAGACAGAGTCTAACTCTGTTGCCCAGGCTGGAGTGCAGTGGTGTGATTTCGGCTCACTGCAACCTCCACCTCCTGGGTTCAAGCGATTCTCCTGCCTCAGCCTCCTGAGTAGCTGGGATTACAGGCATGCACCACCACACCCAACGAATTTTTATATTTTTAGTAGAGACAGGGTTTCACCATGTTGGTCAGGCTGGTCTTGAACTCCTGACTGTGTGATCTGCCTGCCTCGGCCTCCCAAAGTGCTGGGATTACAGGCCTGAGCTACTTTGCCCAGCCAACACACAAACAAGTTTTAAACAGTGGTCACATGTTGACTAGTGAGCACAGTGGTGCAGAGAATATAAAATAGAATTGTGCTAGTATCTCTCGCTAGCCCTCTCTGCCTTTACTATTTGCCTTCTGCATTTTGTCCAGATAATCTACAAGGATTTGCAAACCCTGTGTTCTTTACAGGCTACTTTTTTTTTTTTTTTCCTTTTAAAAGGTCGCCTTGGCTTCAGAGCTTACAACCTACTTTGAAGGCTTACTATATTATGAACTTTTCCTCTATGTGGTGAAATAATCTTTTAGATTTCATTCTTTTAGAGTATATATATTTTTTACTAGTTTTCAAGTATTCCTTTCTATGGCTTTACTGTAATTTAGTTAACCAATTCTCTGTTGTTGATTATTGCTTAAAATTTTGCCTCATTATAAATAATGTTTTAGTGAACATATTTACATTAACCTTTTTAAATTCACCTGGGATGATTTCCTCAGGGTAATTTCCTAGGTCAAAGGCTTTTGCAACTCATTGCCAAACCAGACTTTAGAAGGGTAGTGCCATTTTTCTTTCTTGACATCAGCAGTGTTTGAGAGAGGTAGTTGGTGGTGGACTGATTTTTTGTTAATGCAATTGATTTCTATTTAGAAGGCTAGACATCTCTTGCCACCTGCCTTACCTTTCTCTATTTTCTGGATTCTCCTACCCTGCTATCCTCTTAGGGTGCTCATTAACATTCCTTTGCTCTTGGACAGTTACAGGCTCTATCTTTGAGTATGGAGCAAGCTGCAGTCAGGTGCCATCTAAGCAGCCAACTATGGGAAAAGCACAAAGGGCGGAACCTGCGGGAGATTCTCTTGTCAGGTGGGCAAGGCATGGAACTCTGGCCCTCTCCCCCAGCCTTTTCCCAAAAGACAATTGGGGCCGCACGGGAACCTTACAGGGCTTCTTGGAGGTCAGATTGCCTGAATATTGAGGCTATGAACCTACTGCATATATATATATACACGAGTTTTTAGATAGGACAAACTTTTCTTCTTGCAAGATTATAGTGTTTGAAGTCTTTCAAATGTGTCCTTCCCGTTTATGGAAAAAGTACCATATTAATCAAGACACCAGTCAGTGGATGCTAGGAATAATGGGACGATCGGGACTTTGGGATTATGGGGTGTAAAACTTGTTCTACAGTGGTGTGACCTTGTTAAAAAACAGGATATTTCTGCAGTTGTGTGCTGGCTTGTCATTGAGCTTAGAATAAAGCCAGTCTGATCCTCCTTAACAAAACATCATGTGGTCTGGCACTTGCCTCCGTGACTCATCTCCTCCCACCCTTGCCCCGGCCTCTGTGCTCTAGCACTCTGGGCTTCCTGCTCATCTTCAGACAGAGCAAGCATGGTGCCACCGCAGGGTGCTTTTATGAGCCGTTCCTTCATGTTAGAATGCTTTTGCCTTTCGTCATCATATGACTTCTTGTCATTCCCATCTCTGCTTAAATGTCATTGCCCCAAAGAAGCTGTCCTTGGTGACCCAAACAGAAATAGACAACCAGCGTTCTACATCACTGGATTTTTTTTCTCTGCGTAGGACTCATTGCCATCTGAAATTTTCCTTGTTTGTCTGCCTTCCATCCCTGAGTCTATGTTCCATGGACATAGGAACCTTAGTGAACTTGTTCATCATGGTGTCCCCACTGCCTAAAACAGTAGATAGCTAATACTTGACACTCCATAAATATTTATTGAGTATATGAATAGTGCAGTTGGTCAGGTAAATGCCTTTGTAGTTTGTTAAAAGCAAGTATCCTCAGTAGACTCATCTGGGGTCTGAAGATCTGAGCTTTAGTCTTAACCCCATATCCACTAATTCTGTGACATTGGAAAAACCACTTGTCATCTCTGAATCTCAGTGTCCTTATCTGTAAAATAAGAATCATAGTACTTACGCAGAGAACCCCCTATGGTGGTTGAGAGGAATAGCTGTGACAGTAGATGCGCAAGCTGTCTGTAAGCTTTTCAACAAATGGACATTGTCTCTACCTGTTTATTAGAAGTAATTACAGGAGGTTACCATAGGGTGCTTCCAAAGCTTGGAAAAAGAGAAAATGCAGCCCACTACAGAGAGAAGACTTTTATATCAGTGCACGACGGGTTAGAAACATGTATTTTGGTGGGCACTTGATTGAGGATCATTTAATTGGAGGCTTTAATCATACCATTGGAAAGATTTTGCCGATCAGAAAGGGAGCTGGTTTAGTCAGAACTAGACAAGGAAACCTCCAGAAGGCAAATCCTGACAATTCCCAGTCAAGCATTGGCTGGGGAAAGATGCCCTGGTTCAGCAACTTGCTTCGTCATGTCAGGTGGCAGAATATCCCTGTGGAGGAGACAGGTGCCTCCATCTTTCACAGCTTGAAGTCACTGAAGGTTCAGGTTCTTGAACCAGGGCCAGTGCCCCGGCCCTGATTTCTTTCTCACCAAGCACTCTCTGAATGCATAATTTGACTTCGTATGTGACTGACCTAAAGAAGATATGAGGCCCCACATTCTGGTAATATAGATCTGTCTCCATGAGCTGGGTTAATGTGTGTCTACCCCTACCCACAGATCTGTCTCAGGGTGCTGACAAATCAGGCTCCTGACCCACAAAGCAGAGGACCCAGACCCTGGCTGAGGTGACTGTCAGTGTACAGCCACCTTGAAGGGGATGTGGCTGGGTGACCGGCTGCCTCGATCAGGGACTCCCACTCGGTAGCATAACTTTCCATCTGCAATGTGGTCATAGTTTAATTTGACAGTTTATTTGGTTAGAGGTTCTTTTTTTGTTTTTGAGATGGAGTCTTGCTCTGTCGCCCAGCCTATAATGCAGTGGCTCGATCTCAGTGCTCACTGCAGCCTCTGCCTTCCTGGTTCAGGTGATTCTCCTGGCTCAGCTGCCCAAGTAGCTGGGACTACAGGCGCCTGCCACCGTGCCCGGCTAATTTTTGTATTTTTAGTAGAGACAGGGTTTCACCATGTTGGCCAGGCTGGTCTTGAACTCCTGACCTCAGGTGATCCACCCACCTCAGTCTCCCAAAGTGTTGGGATTACAGGCATGAGCCACTGTATGCAGCAATTAAGAGATTCTTGAATGTAATTGATATTTTGTGTATGCATAGGAGGGTTTATCAGTCTTAGTGTAATAGTTTAGGGTAGACATACCAGAAGGGGCCAGGAGGTGGCAGTAAAAGATAGCTAGTCATTTAAGCAATTCAAATTAGACCAAATTAGCCTAATATTCAGCCTCTCTAGGGTAATTTGCAAAGTACTGAGGTTGGAGCAGGATGGGTATTGCTTCTAGACCAGAGAGAGAGAGAGTCTACCGAAGTAGCCGTTCTCATCCCAGCTTTCATGATTTCCCTGAATCTTTTTACTTTAAACTGTTTTTCATTAAATTCTGTGAAATTAAAAAAAAATTCTCAACTTACTCTAGTTTTCAGATTTTATGTAGAACATGTTTTTATATATAGGCTGTAGGTTGGACTGTCACTGAATTTCAGCAGTGAGGGTCTCCCAGCTCCTTAATTTCTAGATAAGGTGGACCTGACTCTTTATTCCCTAGATGGAGCGGCCCAGTGCTGTTCTGAGACATTTAGTCCTATGCCGCTTCTGTCCCTCACCTCGTGCTTCCATGGAATTGGTTCTGTTTGGAGATCATATTGCTGTCCCCACTGAACATCACCCTGGCTATCATGTGGCATTTGGCTATTTTTCTTAATTTGTACACACACACCATGCATGACACACACAACCACCAACAAAAATCTCTTTGGATGCAGCACGTGTTAGAGGACTTTAATAAAGGTTTGGGAGACAGTTCCACAAGCAGCTTAAAATTGGTGGTTGGACCTCCTGGATCCCTCTGCCATATCTGAAACTCAGACTCTGGCCTCTGGCCATGCTGTTCTGTCTTCTCTGTCTAGCTCCTTTTTCTGCCTTTTCTCCCCTTAGGAACAAAGCTCATCCTCTACTTCTTTTTCTAAACAGACTGATCTTTCTAAAACACAAAACAAATCATATAATTTTCTTATTTGATTTCCCAGGTCTCCCACTATAAAGTTGTGCTTTGTAGCTGACGAGTGTGACCCTTTCTGATAGTGCCTTTCCCGTTGCTGAAGTCGCATCACTATTCCTGTCTATGCTTTCTCCGCCCCAGCTGCGCTGGGATGGTTCATTTCTTCATGCTTTGTCTATGCCATTGCTTCAGGTTTTCTTTATCTAGTTAATGCCTCTAAAACATCTCACTTCTGAACTGCTTCCCCTGAGCCCCCAGGTTTAGAGGGAGCCTCCCTCTGTTCCTTCATGACTGTAATGAATTACTTTTCATTGGGAGAGAGAAGCTGAGAGTTCCAGTCTTAAACTGTCACCAATTTTGTGACACAGGGCATATTAAGGGAGGCTAAATGATTATGAGGAGTTATTTAAGTGCTAACCTTCCTCAAATGTAATTGTGATCACTGAAAAAGTGATGGTCATTTAATTCACATCAGTTCATCAAAGTTTCATTAAGTCTTCATAAAGAAATTTCTACTCATGAATTCGCTCTCTAAATGTTGGGTGCCAGGTACTGTGTGGGGCCACAGGTACAGAAAGGAAGCAGAGATTTCCAGCGGGAGTATGCATCCATAGTTCTGGGATTCAGAGGAAATATCAATGTTAGCGATACGTATTTGGGATTCAATAGTGAGAATATAGGCTGGGCGTGGTGGTCCTGTTATCCCTGCACTTCGGGAGGCTAAGGTGGGTGGATCACAAGGTCAGGAGTTCAAAGCCAGCCTGGCCAACATGGTGAAATCCCATCTCTACTAAAAATACAAAAACTAGCAGGGCTTGATGGCAGGCACCTGCAATCCCAGCTTCTTGGGAGGCTGAGGGAGGAGAATTGCTTCAACCCGGGAGGCAGAGGTTGCAGTGAGCCAAGATTGCGCCGCTGCACTCAGCCTGGGCAACAGAGCAAGACTGCGTCTCGGGTGGGGGACAGGAAACGGAATATGGCCATTAAAGCTATTGGGAAGGGTGCCGACTAGGGAAAATATATGGAAGATCTGTATAGATCACTGGAGCCGTGGATACATCCTGCTTTTCAAACATTTCTTATGTGAAAGGGAAGATGTTCTGAGTGTAACTTGCCTATTCCGAAGAATTAAAAAATTATTTTGTATGTTTAAAAAAAAATTTTTTTTTGAGATGGAGTCTGGCTCTGTTGCCCAGGCTGTAGTGCAGTGGTGTGAGCTGCCGTACCTGGCCATAGCTTTTATAATTGGTACACTGTAAATCTGTTTTTTTACAAACTCCAAGGACTGTGACAATAGCAGAGGGCACATTTTATGATGAATCTACATATTAAATAAATATATAGATAAAATGTACAAACAGCTTTCCCCTGGAATGCTAGCAAATTTGAAAATTAGCTGAGGATTTATCTTTTGAGGGAGCTTTGATAACTGGCAGTAACTTTTTTTTCTCTTCTACTAGTCCTTACGCGATGGAATAGGGTGTTGTTAAAAGTGTTTTGTTAAAATAGGGTTTTGTTAAGTGTGGGCGGATCACGAGGTCAGGGGATCGAGACCATCCTGGCTAACACAGTGAAACCGCGTCTCTACTACGAATACAAAATATTATCCGGGCGTGGTGGTGGGCGCCTGTAGTCCCAGCTACTCGGGAGGCTGAGGCAGGAGAATGGCGGGAACCCAGGAGGTGGAGCTTGCAGTGAGCCGAGATCGCGTCACTGCACTCCAGCCTGGGTGACAGAGCCAGACTCCAGCTGAAAAAAATAAAAAGTAGCGCTATTTGTGGAAGTATTTTAGCAGAACTCTGCAGAGAAGCTTGGAGCTTGGTTACTCAAGTAGGGAGTACTAGATTGGGTCTGGGTGATCGCTGATCTTCACTCTCAGGCTAGCAGAGCATTGTTTCTTTACAGTTAAATTGTGCTTCTCAAAATGATAGCAGTCTTTAGCTAATAAAATGAAAGGTCACTTCTGTGGCACAAGATTTCCCTTTGAAATTCCCTGCATGTTCTCTTTTCGGATAACTCAGTGATGAATGTCACAATGAATTTGGAACATTACCTTTGAAATTCTGCCAGAGAACAAACTGAGCGAGAAAGGTGACTTTTTTTCTTTTCTATACCTGAAAATGAGAAAATATTAACGAAATTAGTATTTGGAAATTTAAAACAACAGAAAGGTAATCTCTATTTTTCCAAGAAAGCTGCTATTTACACTTTGAAATATCTTTTTATATTTATATCTATTTATTTAGAGACAGGGTCTCACCCTGTTACCTAGGCTGGGGTGCAGTGGTACGACCATAGCTCAACATAGCCTTGAAATCTTGGGCTCTGGTGATCCTCCCACCTCAGCCTCCCAGGTAGCTATGACTATGGGCATGCATTACCATGCCTGGCTAATTTTTAAATTTTTTACTGAGACACGGTTTTGCTATGCTGCCCAGGCTGGTCTCCAACACTTGGTCTCCAGTGATCCTCCCAGCTCAGCCTCCCAAAACATGATACATCTTTTAAAAAATGGGAAAACAGGGGCGGAGCAAGATGGCCGAATAGGAACAGCTCCAGTCTCCAACTCCCAGCGCGAGCGACACAGAAGACCGGTGATTTCTGCATTTTCAACTGAGGTACTGGGTTCATCTCACTGGGGAGTGCCAGACGATCGGTGCTGGTCAGCTGCTGCAGCCCGACCAGCGAGAGCTGAAGCAGGGCGAGGCATTGCCTCACCTGGAAAGCGCAAGGGGGAAGGGAATCCCTTTTCCTAGCCAGGGGAACTGAGACACACAACACCTGGAAAATCGGGTAACTCCCACCCCAATACTGCGCTTTAAGCAGACAGGCACACCAGGAGATCATATCCCACACCTGGCCGGGAGTGTCCCACACCCACGGAGCCTCCCTCATTGCTAGCACAGCAGTCTGTGATCTACCGGCAAGGCAGCAGCGAGGCTGGGGGAGGGGCGCCCGCCATTGCTGAGGCTTAAGTAGGTAAACAAAGCTGCTGGGAAGCTCCAACTGGGTGGAGCTCACAGCAGCTCAAGGAAACCTGCCTGTCTCTGTAGACTCCACCTCTGGGGACAGGGCACAGTAAATAATAACAAACGCAGCAGCTCTGCAGACGCAAACGACTCTGTCTGACAGCTTTGAAGAGAGCAGTGGATCTCCCAACACGGAGGTTGAGATCTGAGAAGGGACAGACTCCCTGCTCAAGTGGGTCCCTGACCCCTGAGTAGCCTAACTGGGAGACATCCCCCACTAGGGGCAGTCTGACACCCCACACCTCACAGGGTGGAGTACACCCCTGAGAGGAAGATTCCAAAGCAAGAATCAGACAGGTACACTCGCTGTTCAGAAATACTCTATCTTCTGCAGCCTCTGCTGCTGATACCCAGGCAAACAGGGTCTGGAGTGGACCTCAAGCAATCTCCTACAGCTACAACCTACAGCTGAGGATCCTGACTGTTAGAAGGAAAGCTATCAAACAGGAAGGACACCTACACCAAAACCCCATCAGTACATCACCATCATCAAAGACCAGAGGCAGATAAAACCACAAAGATGGGGAAAAAGCAGGGCAGAAAAGCTGGAAATTCAAAAAATAAGAGCGCATCTCCCCCGGCAAAGGAGCGCAGCTCATCGCCAGCAACGGATCAAAGCTGGACGGAGAATGACTTCGACGAGATGAGAGAAGAAGGCTTCAGTCCATCAAATTTCTCAGAGCTAAAGGAGGAATTACGTACCCAGCGCACAGAAACTAAAAATCTTGAAAAAAAAGTGGAAGAATTGATGGCTAGAGTAATTAATGCAGAGAAGCTCACAAACGAAATGAAAGAGACGAAAACCATGGCACGAGAAATACGTGACAAATGCACAAGCTTCAGTAACCGTCTCGATCAACTGGAAGAAAGAATGTCAGCGATGGAGGATCAAATGAATGAAATGAAGCGAGAAGAGAAACCAAAAGAAAAAAGAAGAAAAAGAAATGAACAAAGCCTGCAAGAAGTATGGGATTATGTAAAAAGACCAAATCTACGTCTGATTGGGGTGCCTGAAAGTGAGGGGGAAAACGGAACCAAGTTGGAAAACACTCTTCAGGATATCATCCAGGAGAACTTCCCCAACCTAGTAGGGCAGGCCAATATTCAAATCCAGGAAATACAGAGAACGCCACAAAGATACTCCTCGAGAAGAGCAACTCCAAGACACATAATTGCCAGATTCACCAAAGTTGAAATGAAGGAAAAAATCTTAAGGGCAGCCAGAGAGAAAGGTCGGGTTACCCACAAAGGGAAGCCCATCAGGCTAACAGCAGATCTCTCGGCAGAAACTCTTCAAGCCAGAAGAGAGTGGGGGCCAATATTCAACATTCTTAAAGAAAAGAATTTTAAACCCAGAATTTCATATCCAGCCAAACTAAGTTTCATAAGTGAAGGAGAAATAAAATCCTTTACAGATAAGCAAATGCTTAGAGATTTTGTCACCACTAGGCCTGCCTTACAAGAGACCCTGAAGGAAGCACTAAACATGGAAAGGAACAACCAGTACCAGCCATTGCAAAAACATGCCAAAATGTAAAGACCATCAAGGCTAGGAAGAAACTGCATCAACTAACGAGCAAAATAACCAGTTAATATCATAATGGCAGGATCAAGTTCACACATAACAATCTTAACCTTAAATGTAAATGGACTAAATGCTCCAATTAAAAGACACAGACTGGCAAACTGGATAAAGAGTCAAGACCCATCAGTCTGCTGTATTCAGGAGACCCATCTCACACGCAGAGACATACATAGGCTCAAAATAAAGGGATGGAGGAAGATTTACCAAGCAAATGGAGAACACAAAAAAGCGGGGGTTGCAATACTAGTCTCTGATAAAACAGACTTTAAACCATCAAAGATCAAAAGAGACAAAGAAGGCCATTACATAATGGTAAAGGGATCAATTCAACAGGAAGAGCTAACTATCCTAAATATATATGCACCCAATACAGGAGCACCCAGATTCATAAAGCAAGTCCTTAGAGACTTACAAAGAGACTTAGACTCCCATACAATAATAATGGGAGACTTCAACACTCCACTGTCAACATTAGACAGATCAACGAGACAGAAAGTTAACAAGGATATCCAGGAATTGAACTCATTTCTGCAGCAAGCAGACCTAATAGACATCTATAGAACTCTCCACCCCAAATCAACAGAATATACATTCTTCTCAGCACCACATCGTACTTACTCCAAAATTGACCACGTAATTGGAAGTAAAGCACTCCTCAGCAAATGGACAAGAACAGAAATTATAACAAACGGTCTCTCAGACCACAGTGCAATCAAATTAGAACTCAGGACTAAGAAACTCAAAACCGCTCAACTACATGGAAACTGAACAACCTGCTCCTGAATGACTACTGGGTACATAACGAAATGAAGGCAGAAATAAAGATGTTCTTTGAAACCAATGAGAACAAAGATACAACATACCAGAATCTCTGGGACACATTTAAAGCAGTGTGTAGAGGGAAATTTATAGCACTAAATGCCCACAAGAGAAAGCAGGAAAGATCTAAAATTGACACTCTAACATCGCAATTAAAAGAACTAGAGAAGCAAGAGCAAACACATTCGAAAGCTAGCAGAAGGCAAGAAATAACTAAGATCAGAGCAGAACTGAAGGAGATAGAGACACAAAAAACCCTCCAAAAAATCAATGAATCCAGGAGTTGGTTTTTTGAAAAGATCAACAAAATTGACAGACCACTAGCAAGACTAATAAAGAAGAAAAGAGAGAAGAATCAAATCGACGCAATTAAAAATGATAAAGGGGATATCACCACCGACCCCACAGAAATACAAACTACCATCAGAGAATACTATAAACACCTCTACGCAAATAAACTGGAAAATCTAGAAGAAATGGATAATTTCCTGGACACTTACACTCTTCCAAGACTAAACCAGGAAGAAGTTGAATCCCTGAATAGACCAATAGTAGGCTCTGAAATTGAGGCAATAATTAATAGCCTACCAACCAAAAAAAGTCCAGGACCAGATGGATTCACAGCTGAATTCTACCAGAGGTACAAGGAGGAGCTGGTACCATTCCTTCTGAAACTATTCCAATCAATAGAAAAAGAGGGAATCCTCCCTAACTCATTTTATGAGGCCAACATCATCCTGATACCAAAGCCTGGCAGAGACACAACAAAAAAAGAGAATTTTAGACCAATATCCCTGATGAACATCGATGCAAAAATCCTCAATAAAATACTGGCAAACCGGATTCAGCAGCACATCAGAAAGCTTATCCACCATGATCAAGTTGGCTTCATCCCTGGGATGCAAGGCTGGTTCAACATTCGCAAATCAATAAACATAATCCAGCATATAAACAGAACCAAAGACAAGAACCACATCATTATCTCAATAGATGCAGAAAAGGCTTTTGACAAAATTCAACAGCCCTTCATGCTAAAAACGCTCAATAAATTCGGTATTGATGGAACGTACCTCAAAATCATAAGAGCTATTTATGACAAACCCACAGCCAATATCATACTGAATGGGCAAAAACTGGAAAAATTCCCTTTGAAAACTGGCACAAGACAGGGATGCCCTCTCTCACCACTCCTATTCAACATAGTGTTGGAAGTTCTGGCTAGGGCAATCAGGCAAGAGAAAGAAATCAAGGGGATTCAGTTAGGAAAAGAAGAAGTCAAATTGTCCCTGTTTGCAGACGACATGATTGTATATTTAGAAAACCCCATTGTCTCAGCCCAAAATCTCCTTAAGCTGATCAGCAACTTCAGCAAAGTCTCAGGATACAAAATTAATGTGCAAAAATCACAAGCATTCTTATACACCAGTGACAGTCAAACAGAGAGCCAAATCAGGAATGAACTTCCATTCACAATTGCTTCAAAGAGAATAAAATACCTAGGAATCCAACTTACAAGGGATGTAAAGGACCTCTTCAAGGAGAACTACAAACCACTGCTCAGTGAAATCAAAGAGGACACAAACAAATGGAAGAACATACCATGCTCATGGATAGGAAGAATCAATATCGTGAAAATGGCCATACTGCCCAAGGTAATTTATAGATTCAATGCCATCCCCATCAAGCTACCAATGAGCTTCTTCACAGAATTGGAAAAAACTGCTTTAAAGTTCATATGGAACCAAAAAAGAGCCCGCATCTCCAAGACAATCCTAAGTCAAAAGAACAAAGCTGGAGGCATCACGCTACCTGACTTCAAACTATACTACAAGGCTACAGTAACCAAAACAGCATGGTACTGGTACCAAAACAGAGATATAGACCAATGGAACAGAACAGAGTCCTCAGAAATAATACCACACATATACAGCCATCTGATCTTTGACAAACCTGAGAGAAACAAGAAATGGGGAAAGGATTCCCTATTTAATAAATGGTGCTGGGAAAACTGGCTAGCCATAAGTAGAAAGCTGAAACTGGATCCTTTCCTTACTCCTTATACGAAAATTAATTCAAGATGGATTAGAGACTTAAATGTTAGACCTAATACCATAAAAATCCTAGAGGAAAACCTAGGTAGTACCATTCAGGACATAGGCATGGGCAAAGACTTCATGTCTAAAACACCAAAAGCAACAGCAGCAAAAGCCAAAATTGACAAATGGGATCTCATCAAACTAAAGAGCTTCTGCACAGCAAAAGAAACTACCATCAGAGTGAGCAGGCAACCTACAGAATGGGAGAAAATTTTTGCAATCTACTCATCTGACAAAGGGCTAATATCCAGAACCTACAAAGAACTCAAACAAATTTACAAGAAAAAAACAAACAACCCCATCCAAAAGTGGGCAAAGGATATGAACAGACATTTCTCAAAAGAAGACATTCATACAGCCAACAGACACATGAAAAAATGCTCATCATCACTGGCCATCAGAGAAATGCAAATCAAAACCACAATGAGATACCATCTCACACCAGTTAGAATGGCGATCATTAAAAAGTCAGGAAACAACAGGTGCTGGAGAGGATGTGGAGAAATAGGAACACTTTTACACTGTTGGTGGGATTGTAAACTAGTTCAACCATTATGGAAAACAGTATGGCGATTCCTCAAGGATCTAGAACTAGATGTACCATATGACCCAGCCATCCCATTACTGGGTATATACCCAAAGGATTATAAATTATGCTGCTATAAGGACACATGCACACGTATGTTTATTGCAGCACTATTCACAATAGCAAAGACTTGGAATCAACCCAAATGTCCATCAGTGACAGATTGGATTAAGAAAATGTGGCACATATACACCATGGAATACTATGCAGCCATAAAAAAGGATGAGTTTGTGTCCTTTGTAGGGACATGGATGCAGCTGGAAACCATCATTCTTAGCAAACTATCACAAGAACAGAAAACCAAACACCGCATGTTCTCACTCGTAGGTGGGAACTGAACAATGAGATCACTTGGACTCGGGAAGGGGAACATCACACACCGGGGCCTATCATGGGGAGGGGGGAGGGGGGAGGGATTGCATTGGGAGTTATACCTGATGTAAATGACGAGTTGATGGGTGCAGCACACCAACATGGCACAAGTATACATATGTAGCAAACCTGTACGTTGTGCACATGTACCCTACAACTTGAAGTTTAATAATAATAAATAAATTTTAAAAAAAAATGGGAAAACAAAGTAGAGTGTGGATCTTCTAACTTAGGTCTCTAAAGCTTGACTGGGCATAATTTTCTAGTACTTGTTTTATATATAGATTTCAGGTCTCTGGCTCAGATACTAAACAGAATCTTTCAAGGAGCGGCTAGGATTCTCTGTGATTATTATCCCGGAAGGCGTTTAGGACCAGATACATTTCAGAAGCGCTGTTGTAATTGCTAAAGATCATGGGGCATCTTGTTGTAGAAAGACATTCTTCTTCATAGGCTGCCAGTTCCCAGCGATCTAAGGACTGATAAGCTAATTCATTATTCTGATCCTTGACATTCTCCCCCTTCTCCCTCCCATCATTGGCCTCTCCATTTTTCTATTTTTCATGCTTTCTATGTACAAAGGCCAAGCAAGGAGGTGGGATTGTGCTGAGATAAGCCCATTTTGCTCATTGCCCCCTGCACATGCATTCAGTGGGTGGTGAGGAGGAAGTTGAATATTCAGGGTTGAGGTGGGGGCTCTCAATGCCTCCCCTTTTAGAATATTGTATTCTGGAAAATTAAAAGCGTAAATGTAGAATTAACCCTAATGTTATCATCACCCAGGTTCAACAATTATCAACTCCTGGCCAATTTTCTTTCATCTGTACTCTCTCCCATATTGTTTTAAAGCAAATCCTAGACATCTTATTACCTGTAAATATTTCAGTAGTATCTCTAAAAGATAAGAACTCTTATATTCTTTTGAACTTCAGAATCTTCTAAGAAAACAGAATATGGCAGAGTGGAGCTTTACCCTAACTAGGCAGAGCCTAGGATTAACAGGAACAAAGACAGTGACTTGAGGTTTTTCTTTAAAAGAGCTCAAAAAGGTAACATTTCTTCAATTCATTATTGAATGGTGCTTCTCTATGGTAAATCCATGGTAAATCCAGGTATATGAGTTTATGGGAGAAAAGAGCTTTAGCAAGGGATTTGAGAGTGAGCGAGGAGGTAGAAAAGTGAAAATAATTGAAAGTTAGTTGTTCTTACATGGCAAAGTTTATAATAAAGCTTTGTGAAATGTACATTAGAGTCCTTTTTAAACACTTAACTGTTCACTGATTGGAGATTAAAAACCTGTCTAAGTGTAAGTAATCAGTTTTTTAGCTCAGTGTTTAAGTACTAACTGTTGTTGATATAACGCCTGTGCACCTATCTAAATGGTGATGAAATGTCAGCAAAGTTATCCATTTGCTTTTTCTCATTCTACAACATAACAGTGAGAGGAAAGAGATAAGACATTTGACATCTGATATTTGTTTTGAAATCTGGGGAGACAAACATATCAGTTAGCATAAGATTCCTTTCTTTTTCCACTCTTTTGAGGAATTAAACATTCTAAGGTTTGTTAAGATACAGTAGAAAAAATTTTTATACATTTTCTCCTTGGATTAGAATCCTGAGGTTATTTTAAATTAATGCAGTGTGAACCTAAAGCTACTCTGGGATTTACTACTCTGGAACTTGACTGTTCAATTACAGGTATTCTATGTAGTGTGAAGATAATTTCATGGTGCATGCTTGCAGAATGGAAGAGATGCCTGCTTGATGTACTGTTATAAATATATACTGAAATGTAGCAAGTTGCAGCACAGTTATTTAAAATACCAACTATTGTCTGCCTTCCCTTTCCCCCTTTATCTCCTTCCCCCATAGTCCCCTCAGAATACCATGCTCTTTGTTCATTCTTACCTAACTCATTGTTGTGCTCAGGTAACTTGGTGTACAGATAACTTCTTAGATGCAGAAAATAGCTGCATCTAAGAAAATAGCTGCATCAAAGTATCCAACAAATTCAGATTTCCATACATCAACTTTTAAGCCAAGTTGACGTTTGGAAATCTGAATTTGTTGGATACTTTGGTGGGGGGGGGCAATTATTTGCTTTCTGAAGATATTCTTTACTTTTTTGAAGGATTTGCAATAGAATCCTTTAATTAGTGGTTAATTTTCAATTCATTCTGCACATAGATTTTACAGAGCACTTCTTTTAGGCAAAGTGAGTGATTGACTGTATTAGTTTGTTTTCATGCAGCTGATAAAGACATACCCGAAACTGGGAACAAAAAGAGGTTTAATTAGACTTACAGTTTCACATGGCTGGGGAGGCCTCAGAATCACTACGGGAGGCAAAAGGTACTTCTTACATGGTAGTGACAAGAGAGAAATGAGGAAGTAGCAAAAGCGGAAACCCCTGATAGACCCATCAGATCTCATGAGACTGACTCACTATCACGAGAATAGCACAGGAAAGACCAGCCTCCATGATTCAATTACCTCCCTGCTCCTGGGTACCTCCCACTACGCATGAGAATTCTGGGAGATACAATTCAAGTGGAGATTTGGGTGGGGACACAGCCAAACCATATCATGGACTCTGCCTGAAAATGTGCTTTTTAGAGCTGTCAGGACATTTTGCCCTGTATAAAGCTCCCTTCTTGTCCCACATTATTTCATTAAGTCTTGCCTGGCTGTGTGTGTGGAGTATTACTTTGCTTCTGCTGTGTGGAATCTTCCCTGCATTTCTTGAATCAAGTACAAGATGATGTCATAGGTGGTATCCTGAGGAACAAGATGGGCAAATAGGATTTAATATTCTACCTAGTAAATTGTCTCCTCCAGCAACACATCTTTTCTTTAAAGAGGGGCATTTTGGTGATTTGAACCCGTTAAGAAGAAATTTTCCAAAACTAGGATTTTCCATGTCTAACATGTTCAAAGAATAGTCACTCTGGGAAGTAAACTCTCTCTTGGGTTTCCAAGTTTGTAACCACTCATTGTGACCTTGAGAGGATCAGTTTGGTGTTAAAGAAAAAGAAGAAACAGTTACCTGGGAGAGTGTTAGTTCATGGTTGACCAATATAGAGCCCTTTCTACAGATCACTGGCCCCTGTCATTTAAGGACAAAGCAAGGGAGAATGATGGGAGGCCAGGAGACAATTTGGATGCAGCTGTGGAAGCCCTTTTTGGGGCTGACTCTTGACCTTGACAGAGATCACCTCTGGGAGCGGCTGAAAGGCTTCCTGAGCTTGATGGTCCTTGGCACACTAAGTGCCTGTCTTCTTGTCCCTGTCTTTCACATCACCTGCCCTTTATAGCAGAAAAAGGTATCTCTTATTGTGCCTGTGCTTCTTTGACCTGGTATTAGCTTGAAACAACTCAAAGAGCAAATCTGTTCACCTGGAGTTGCTCACCACGATGCACCACCCCCTCATTTGATCTCAAATACCTTTGCATACATTGTGCTGCTTGAGGCTGGATTTTCTGAGGACCTTTAGAGCTCGTTCCCTGTGTTTTTTTGGTTTGTTTGTTTTTTTTTTTTTCCTGCTTGAAATAACCTCTGTCGGCTCCCTTTAACAACTCCCTGGTCAGCTTCACACAGGCACTGTTCCACGTCTGGCCTTAGAGTTGTGTGTGAATCTAGTAAACGTGGTGACTTGGAGACAGCTGACCCGATTCAAGTTATGACCCTGCCACTTGTTAGTGTGTGATCTTAGGCAAATGTTGTAACCTTTCTGTGTCCAGGTTCCCATCTGTAAAATGGGGAGTAATAGTAGTTCTTACCACAGAGAGAATGGAGCAAACACTTGTTTCTCCACCCTTAGTTTAAGAAATAAAATATTACAACATAGTTGAAGCCTGATTGGGTTCCCTCCTGATGGTGTTTCCCACCCTGCCCCTAAATGGCAGCCACTATCCTGAATTTGGTATTTTTATTCTTCTGCATCTGTTTATGCTTTTACTGTTTGTGTGACTATTGTTTTACATGGATATTGGTAAATAATAAGACCCATGAGAGACGAGATGGAACTGTCTGAGAAGCCACGTGTGAAGGGTGTGTAGATCCCACTCTAGCAATTTGTGGGGAGAGGAGAGTGCAAAGCTCTGCCATGGCTCTCATCAGGAGAGCACCAGGTTTTGGCGTTGTCCCCTTCTGTTTGGCTGCTGTCCCTCCAGGTCTGTTGATGCACACAAGGGGCATAGCCTGGCCTCTTTGTAGTGTTTTATGCCTTCACGCAGAAAGGAATTATGCAGCCAGAAGTTTATAGCCCCAAACCACTCTCCAACCCACTCTAGTCTGTTCTTGCTTCATTTTACCAACGTCTGCTTTGTTTGTTTCTAGTTTTACGGATGTGATTAATGTTCCTCCAGCCTCTGACTTGTTGCCTTTTTTCCCCTTTCTGTCTCCCCTCCCTCCCTGGTTTGGTCTTACTTACTCTGAACACTCAGTCTTGGCATTTCCTAGAAGCAGCCCTGAAGCGTCTTCTGTGAACTACTCACCAGCCGGATGCAGCCGGGGTCCTGGGACCACTCCCTTTTTGAGCACCAGAGGGTCCACTACCGGGTGTGCATGACCTTGCTATCAACATGCACAACCAATTGTTTACAGCATATTATTGCTGTACTATGAGTAGGGGATTTTGTGATATAGACCTTGCACAGTCAGCTAGATTACAGGTGTCCCCCTTAGAGATTCAGCTCAGGATCTCTTAGTGGATGAGTCTGGTCTGAGCTACTGGTTTCTGACTGTTTCTCCTTCAGCAGGCCAGTGACACTGTTGAGTTCAGAAGTGGGGACACTAGCTTCTCCCTGGGGGGGCTGCTTCTAGCTCTAGAGGTTTAGGTTGAATTGAAATGACACCAGTTGCTCTAGTCATTGATTTCCAGAAATCAATGCTAGAGATGACTGAATTCCTTTTGCTTCTTTGGCCCCTCTGGCTGGCCAAGCTTCACACGAGGTGTCCCTGGTGCCTCTCCCCTGCACGCTGCTCTTCCTTCTGGGCTCTAGCACCTGCTGCCCTGGAATATGTGGCAGCCGTTCCTCAGTTCTGCCCATGACCTCACTCCCTTCCCCCACCAGTCACATTTACTGACTTTGGTTTTCTGGGTGCTGATCCATCTCTTCCTGACCAAGCACATTACAGAACTCCTGTGGGGCAATAGCTACCTTTTGTTCAGTGTGTCTACAGAGCCATCATGATGACTCTCAGCACTGGTGTTGACCACCTCAGGACATTAGCTTCTCTTCTTCCTTCACCCCTGGCTGGGAGAGAAAATCTCCAAGTGTCTGTTGTGGCACTTCTACCTTATGTTGAGGTTCCTGGTCTGTACTCTTCTCGATTCATCTTTATATTTCCAATACTTACCGCAGATCTTATATATGAGGGGTTCTTATAAATAACCTCATATGAGAAAAAACTTATTTAAAAAAATGTAAGGTTCTTGAAGCTACAAAGCTTTTATTATTATTATTATTATTATTATTATTATTAATTTATTTATTTTCTTGAGATGGAGTCTCACTCTGTCGCCCAGGCTAGAGTGTAGTGGCTGGATCTCAGCTCACTGCAAGCTCTGCCTCCCGGGTTTAAGCCATTCTCCTGCCTCAGCCTCCTGAGTAGCTGGGACTACAGGCGCCCGCCACCTCACCCGGCTAGTTTTTTTGTATTTTTTAGTAGAGATGGGGTGAAGCTACAAAGCTTTAATCACAAAGTTAAGCAAAATCTAGAGTAGGTTTGATGTGTACAAAGTAAAAGTTATTAGAGGGACTTGGAGCAGAAAATGTCCAGATGAGAGGTCGGGCCATGGACTGATGCAGGAGCCCAGGACAGGCTGGAGATGAGAGCGTGGAGTCGGGGGGCACAAGCTAGTAAAGGCAGCTTCCTGAAGCTGAGGAAAGTGGGAGCCAGTACCTGACACACACGATGAGACTCGGAAGGCGGGGATCAAACATGCAAAGATGGCAGCTCTGTAGCCAGCCCACAGAGCCGAGGGGCACCTCTCTCCAATCCTGGCAAACGCTGGCACAAGATGCAACTGGACTCTTTCTGTTGCTCATGAATTTTCATGAGACAATTGCTGAGTTGTTCTCCAGGTCTGTGGGGGAATTAACAGTTCACAAGGTGATCTCATACAACTCAGACCCTTGTGTTTACCCCCGGGAAGATCTTCTGATCATTAACAAGGTTCGTTGGACGCGCTACTCCGTATTGTGTGCCTGCTGCTTGGAGGTCCTCATGTTCAGCCATGTGGGGATGGCCTTTGGATATCCTGTAATCTGGTAGACAATATCAGCAAGTACAAAAAGACCTGTAAGATAATGAGTAGTAGAAATGTTAGTTGCACTTCCTCATATGTGGTACAGATAATAGAATACTAGAATTGAAATCATATGAGTAAAATATTTTTTAAAAATCTAAAAATTTATATGTAGAGAAGGTACTTTTGGAAACTTGGAATTTGGAGAAGATGCCATTGATTTTGGAGTCAAGAGACCTGGGTTAAAGTCCCAACTGTGGATTGACTCTGAGGCTTGCTAAGGTCACTTAATCCTTATCAATCTTTGCATTCTAATATGATATATGGGGGCAATACTTGTGGGATAGGGTGGTAAAAATTAACAGTGGGATAATGGACATGAAAGTGCATTCATTCTTTCATCCCATTCATTCATTCAGCAAATACTAATTGCTCATTTTGTGTTATGTGCCAAGCACTGGTTGTTGCTAAGGAGATGGAATTAAAGAAGTTAGTTGTGATCTTTGCCCTTCAGATCTTATCGATAACCAGACTTTACAGAAAGCTGAACCACATTATGTACTGGGAAAATACTGTGTGACTATTTTAGCTGGGGCAGTTAGAAAAACTTTAAGAAATAATCGCACTTAGATGTGTAATGGCAGTTTAAGGGTAACTCTATCCTTAAACTTATGTAGAATTTTGACAGACAAAATGGAGGAAGCGAACCTCTAGGCAGAGAAAAGAGTGTGAGCAAAGAGAAAGTGAAGGAGAGAATTGGATAAAATGAGTGGTTCAATGAGGACAGGAATGTCAGGGCAGGAAAAATAGGTTGGGCCTGGCCTTGGCTTCTCCTTCCCATTCCCTCCACCTTTCAGCGTGAGATTTTTAGCCACTCATTTGTGGACTAGAGCCGAGAGGAGGGTGATCAGCCAGATGGGATCAAGTCACTAGCTTCTTCATTTTTAGTTAAAATTATGACAAGTCAAGATTAAACACAAAGAAGGGCTGGGTAGGTATGTATGTCAATCTGGGAAGAACTAAATTCCAGGGGAGCTAGTTGGGATCCTTTCTCAGCCCTCCTAGAACTCTTATAGAATTTGACATTCGTCTCCTTTTGTCTTGAAAATCTGTGCCATTTACAGTTTTCAAGGGGAGAAAGCTAAATTCTGTTTCAGACAAGTTGAGTTTCAAGATGGCCAATTAGAGGTGGCCTGCTGTTAGGCAGAATTAACTACACATTTAGTAACTTCAAGGCAGTAGCTAACATAGTGCTGGGACTTCTTTTTCTCCTTTTCACCAATGTTCTTGATACTGGGAATACAGTATCCAAGGTCCCAAACCTACAGAAGACTCGTTGATTTGGTGGCAGGTCTGAACTTCAGTAGAGATTTAAAAATCCTCAGAGCTGACCGTATACACTTCCCAGAAGTACTGTGATACAGTTTGTCTTCCTACTGTAGTATAAGGGGAATTTTTCATTCAGTTACTTCTTAAGGAAGTGCTTATCAAACACCAACCATATGGCAAATATTAGGTGCTGGGAATGCAAGAGGTATAAGACACCATTCTTGATCTTAACGAACCTACGGTCTTAAGCTATACGCACATGTGTACAACTGTGGTCTGATAGGATAAGGACAGACAGATCATAAGAAGGGAGTATGATGAGAGCCCAAGAGGAAGCAGAGTGGCTGCATAGCTGACCTCCTCACCCCCTTCGAGTTTTTGCTCAAATGTCCTCATTTTGATGAAGACCACACCACTCTCCTTTTAAAAAGGGCAGCATCTGCCACCTGAGCACTTCAGAGCTCCCTCACCCTATTCTACGGTTTTGCTTTTTCCATTACATTTATTGTCCTCTGTCTCAGTTGGCTGTTGCTGAATAACAAACCATCTCCAAACTTACCAGCTTAAAACAATGATTGCCTCTGTCTCCCTGTTCTGTTGGTTGACTGTACTTGGCTGGGTAGTTCTTGCTTGGGGTCTCTCCTATAGTTGCAGTCAGACATCAGCCAGGGTTGCCATCTTTCAAAGGTGTAACTGGGCAGGATGTCCAAGAGGTTTTCTCACATGGCTGGCCATTCAGGCTGCTGTCAGCTGGGAGCTCAGCTGATGCTGTTCCCCAGAATATCTTCATGTGGCCGCTCTGTGTGGCTTGGCCTTCTTTATATGACAACTGGGTTCTAAGAGGTACTATTCAAAGATTGAGCATTCCAAGGGGCAGGAAGTGGAAGGTGTCCGGCCAGTGGCAGACCATGCTTGGAATTAGAACAACATCACTTCTTATGTATCTGTTGGTCCTAGGACCTGCCCAGATTTACTCTTGATGGGGGAGTGGCAAGGTCACATTGCAGAAGACCATATGGGATGAAAGATACAGTTGCAGCCATCGTCAGGAAGTCATTCTGTCATACTTCCTAAAAAGTTTATAAAGTTTATTTTTATGTCTATTTTTTTGTTGACTCTTGCTAGGGTATAAGCCCCATGAAAGCAGGAGTATCCACTGATGCATTCCAAGCACCTAGAACCATGCTTGGCACATATGTACACAATGAATGTTTGTTAAATGTGCAATGAATGGTGTCTGATCCTCTGTGTTTAGGTTGTTGCCTGTCCTTGGGGTGTGAGTATTAATCTCACTCCTAATTTACATTCTTTTCTCTTTTAACAGACTGTAACACTCCATAAGGGCTGTTATCATGGCTTTTTATTCACCACCATATTGCTCAGTGCCTGGCAAGGAGCTGATGTTCAATAACTGTATGTTAAATGAATGAGATGAGACCATATTTGAGCTGGGATCTGAAGGGTACATAGTATTTTGCCAAGAAAAGAAGGAGGGGTAGGGCACAGAGGCAGAAGAAAATACTGTGTGGCAAAAGAGAAGGATAAATGAGACTGCAGTGAAACTGTGAATCCCCTGAGGCTAGGTCCCACCAATTTGACCTCTAGTCTATTTCTCATAGGGTATAACTGGTGATTCCATTAGTCATACCCTCTGCACATGCTTGTTGAATGAATGTCAAAGGAGTGTGTAATACATGAACTCATATATGGCTTTTTTTTTGTGGGGGAAGAAGTTGGGTTAGATAAAGTCGTAACTCTTGCTAATTGAGAAAATCTTACATATACAAACCCAGAAATATTTGTTAAAGTATTGAAAAATAGTAAAATGTAATTTTTTTGAGCATAACGAAAGCTAGTTCAATTTATGTCAAATAACTTGCAATCAGAGTAGAGTCATTTATAGTCTTATGTTGCCTTCCTGCCTATTGTATGCCCAAGGGAATGCAACAAAATATTTAGGGTCAACCCTGAAACGTAGACCAAATCTTACAAGGGAAAGAGACTAATTTTTAGGTCAAGGGGAAAGAAGAATGAGCCATGCATTTTTCTTTTTTCTTTTTCTTTTTTGGGACAGAGTCTCACCCTGTCACCGGGCTGGAGTGCAGTGGCACAATCTTGGCTCACTGCAGTCTTCGCCTCCCAGGTTCAAGCGATTCCACTGCCTCAACCTGGAATTGCTTGAACTGAGTAGCTGGGAGTACAAGCATGCACCACCACGCCTAACAAATTTTTTGTGTTTACTTAGTAGAGACGTGGCTTCACCATGTTGGCCAGGATGGTCTGGATCTCCTGACCTCGTGATCCACCTGCCTCAGCCTCCCAAAGTGCTGGGACTACAGGCATGAGCCACCGTGCCTAGCCAAGCCATGCATTTTTCAAAGGGATAATGAAAATCAACAGCAAGACAGCAGAGTAGTGAAATCCACGGTGCAAACCCAATTTTTAAAGAAAATTAACACACAAATTGTTATTTGTAATTTAATCTTTAAATTTAATATTGTTTTAAAAATCATTATGTGTCTTTTATTATATAAGCTTGTAAACCAGATATTAAAATTTCAAGGAAAAAATCTATTTAAGCCTTTCATATCTTAAGTCATAAGAAATATTCAGTGACAGGAAAATAGAACACTTGTATGACTTCTTTTTTAAAAAAATATTATAAAAATGTATTTAATTAATCATTTTGTTTGTTATCTGGTTAACTTTATATCTTTTTTTTAAGTTCTAGGGTACATGTGCACAACGTGCAGATTTGTTACATATGTATACATGCTTTCTATTCACATAGCGCTTTAAGAAAACCCAAATCAAGCCCAATTACCTTATCTTTAATTATATTTAGCAGTAGAGTTTATTAAACATCTATGCAAAATCAATCTTTTCCTTAGCCCAGTTCTGTGTGAAAGTACTAACAAATAGTGAATATTTTGTACAAACAGTGACTCATAAAAATGTAGACTCAGCCATAGATTTTAATTTATATGCCTTGGATCTGACAAATGTACAAAAATAGTGTAAAAAATAAAGCAATACTTGAGACATGAAGCAACCCATTTTTCCTGATCTGGCATCCTGTTAGCAGGGAGGAGAAGTCTGTGATGCTTCATATACGTAAGAGCTTGGCATGGCCTTAACCATGCATAGTCTTCCATAGGTCCATTGATGCCTTCAGTTCTTCAGGTAGATTATTTTCAGCTCTGGAAGCATTGCACCCTTTAATCAGTCATTCTTACGTATGTGTCCTGCCATCTCTAGTTATGGAATTTTTCTGGCTAGAGCCTAGTGATTCATTTTGCATGAGTTGTGAGCCTCCCTCATTGCCATCTCAGCCAGTGAGACTGATTTGTCACCCAGAGTGATCACATGCCCTTCAAGTATTTTATGATAGTATTGCTAGGACATATGTCTCACTTCTTGCTGAACGTGTGGTATATACCTATATTCACGTGTATGTATACATATATATTCACACACATATATCAGATTTTTTCCTGACTCTTATCAGGCACATCCAAGAATGCTGAAGGTTTATCCCTAGCCCTTCAGCAGGTATGACTGTAGTCTGATTTTCAAAAGTCTGAAGAACCTGTTTGATCACTTCTGAATGGGAACGAGACACAGCGGTTCCCAGGGGTTTCTCCTTGTAGGATGTATGACTTTCACATTTGAACTACCACCTGCCATCACCCAAACTGTATATTCAGAAAGTGGCTTATGTTTTTCTTCTGACACCAGGGTTACCATTTATAGCCACACACTCGATAATAGTGACATTCTTTCAAAGATCATAGTGTGGCATCAAAGAGGACAGACAGTGGTATTTTCTGCTAGTACCTCTCTGAAGCTTGGTTATTTCCTTCAGAATATCCCAGAAGATAACCTGGTCTGCCACACCGACATGTCCTGCAGTAATTTTCTGCACAGTGGGGAGGGCAATCTTGAGGTGAGAGAGCGTGTGACCATTTATCATCTTCCCTGGGGGTTCCTTCTGGGCTTGGCCTGTGGCCTTCTCCTTGTGGGCACTGCTCTGGCGGACCCACTGCCTCCTTACTCCGCTAGACCTCAGGCCTTCATGTGAGTTTTCCTTTTTTTTTTTTTCCAAAGAGCTTTATTGGAAGATAGCTCACATACCATAAAATCCACCCCTTTAAAGGGTACAGTTCAGTGACTTTTAGTATATTCACAGATATGATTCACCTATCACCACCACCAGTTTTAGAATATTTTCATCGCCTTGAAAAGAAACCCCACCTTTTATTAATTGCTGCCACTTCTCCCCAAGAAACCACTAATCTACTTTGTCTCTATAGATTTCCCTATTCTGGGCCTTCATATGAATGGAATAATACAATATGTGGTCTTTTGTGACTGTCTTATTTCACTCAGCTTCATGTTTTCAGGGTTCATGCACATTGTGGCATTTATCAGTACTTCATTCCTTTTTATGGTGGGAAGTTATTCTGTTGTATAGACAGACCACACTGTGTTTATCCGTTCATCTGCTGATGGATGTTTAGGTGGTCTCCTCTTTTGGCTATTGTGAATAATGCTGCTCTGTACATTGGGGTACACGTTTTTGTGTGAACATATGTTTTGTGTGAACATTTCGTTTCTCTTGGGTATATAACAAGGAGTGGAGTTGCTGGGTCATATGTAACTCTGCTTAATCATTTGGGGAACCATCAGACTTTTTCCAAAGCAGCGGCCTCGCTCTGCACTCCCAGCAGCTGTGCCTGGTGGTTCCACTTTCTCCAGATCTCCATCAACACTTGCTGATCTGACCTTTCGATTCTAGTTATCCTAATGGGTATAGACTCATGTCGGTTTTCTTTTTTAACTTTTAAATTTTAGGTGTGCATTGTAGATGTATATATGTATAAGGTATGGGAGATACAGCAAACAGGCATATGATGCATAATAATCGATACAGGCATTCAGTGTATAATAATCACATCAGGGTAAATAGGGTATCCGTTACCTCAAGCATTTATCCTTTGTGTTACAAATAACCCAATTATATTTTTCTAGTTATTTTAAAATGTGTAATTAATTATCGACCAAAGTTACCCTGTTATTCGGTCAAATACTAGATCTTATTCTTTTTTTTTGTACCCATTATCACGTAGGTTTTGAAAGATTTTGGAACGATTTTCCCCTTTGTAATAGTTTTTTAATGCACTGTACACATTTTGGGCATTCTCTTTCCTAGTATCTGTAAAAGCATGACTGCTAAGAGGTCCTCTTGCCTGTCACAATAATGAAATTTCATTTTTTGTTAATCAAAAATGGTTTTCATTGAAGAAAACCAATGTAGGATACTTTTGTAAAATGTGCGAGTGGAAGGGAGGAAGGGGTGGGTGGAGAAGTGAGGCAGTTGGCATAGCTCCTGGGGTGTTGTTCTCCTCCAGGAAGCTGCTGTGACTCTCATCCGTGTGTCTGACCGGCCTGTTTGCCTTTCAGGAGGACTGGCGTTAGCCCAGGTGCTCTTTTTCTACGTGAAGTACTTGGTGCTCTTTGGTGTGCCGGCTCTGCTCATGCGCCTGGATGGACTCACTCCGCCCGCCCTCCCTCGCTGCGTGAGCACCATGTTCAGTTTCACCGGGATGTGGAGGTCAGGCGCTGGGTTTGCTAAAGTTGGTCAGGCTTGTCCAGTGGGAGGAGCACGACTGGACAGGCCTCAAAGGGTTCGGGCTATTGTCCTCTCCCTGTCTCTTGCTCAAGCTGCATTTGGCATCCGTGTCTTCATCCTACTAACAGGATGACTAATCCATGCTTTCTGGGTCTCTCACAATTATGATTAGTCTATGTAGATAGGTGAGATAAGGAAGTTTCTTTCTGAGTCTGTGTACTGGTGCACAAAGGGTTATATTTGAAGTGGTTTCTTACTAACTTGGGAAAGGCTACTGTATCTTGATTTTTTAATTGCTTTCTCTTTTTCTTGAAAATGACATCAGTATATGTGAGACTGTTAAGAAAAATAGACTTAGGATAATATGTTAGGCCAATGTTGCAGCATACTATTTATAAAGGTCTCTAAGTTTCATTTTTCTTATCTCTTAAACAGTAGTCAAGATAATCTCTGTCTCAAGGAGTTGTTTTGAAGATTAAATAACCTAATGCATGTAGAGCAGGTGGTATAATATAGATGTTTACTAATGTTAGCTTTAACACTTGTCTTATTCTTATGCTCAGTGAACATGATAGACACTTTTTTCTGAAATTTTCTTTCTTTTCTAGATTTTGACCCACAGTCTTATGGTTGGTGTGGAGTCTTTTTTTTCCTTACTCCTTCTGCCATTTCAGATTGTTGTTTTCAACGTGATGGACTTGTTGCTGTGTTCCTCTTATCACTTCCAGAGTGTAATAAGTGATAGGATTGTGTTTGCAATGGGAAACCTAATGGAAGAACCTCAGGGTCAGCACTGGCACAACCATGGGAGTCGGTGCCTGATTCATGTGGCTCATTCTTTTTTATTTTTTAATTTTTGAGACAAGTTCTCGCTATGTTTCCCAGGCTAGTCTCAAACTCTGGGCTAGATCCTTCCACCTCAGCTCCCCCAGTAGCTGGGATTACAGGCTTATTCATTCTTAAATTTCGTCTCTGTAGGGCAAAAACACCCAAGACACAGGTAGGGAAAGAGCTCAATAAATACTGCCACATCTAATGTTGCTGTTCAAAAGGAGGTGGGTAGCACTCAACATCCTGATTTTTCATAGTAACTTATTACAGATGCTGAATTTATCAGAGCCTCTCTAAATACATTTTATTTTTGGTCCAGCTTGCTTCTTGGAGTAAGAAATTTCCTATGGTGATTGCCAGGAATGTCGAGTGGTTACTTTGATTTGTCCTTACTTCATCAAATATCACAGGTTGCCCTGTTTTCATGGCAAGATTGGGGAATGTTGGCAAAGAGGTACTCTCTAACTAGAAAGCCAGGGAATGGTTTTTGTTGAAAAGGTGATGCTGGTTGGAAGGCTCTGTTAACTTTTGATTTACTCATCAAAGTCACTTACTGAGTCAATGGGTTGGGACCCAGCATGATTTGGGAACATGTCACAAATATCTGGTGTGAACCTTGCACAGTCCCTGTGCCTACTCAGTGTGAATGCTTGTACTGTTGCATTTGTTGGGAAGCACATTCCCCTAAAAGGCTTCTCCCGTATTGGCTGGCATGATAAAACCATAACTCCCTGGCATGCATGCTGGTTTCTGGGTCCATGTCCATAAATACCAACCCATTGTGTCACCAGAGGCAATTTTGGCAGTTGACTATATTTCATACTCAAAATGGTTGTCTTCTTGTCCTTTATTTTAATTTTTTTTTTTTTTGTCCAAGGAAGACCTTCAGTTCTTTATCAACCACAGAGGTGGAGAGAACATGTCTGTCAAGACCGTTGTCACTGTCTTGATTAGAACTAGACTCATATAGTTGAGACCCCAGGCTGCTGAGACACTCTCTCCCCTCACTCAGTTAAAGTTTTAAGACAAATGTGGACAAAAGAGTAGTAATGAAAAGTTATTCTGAGGAGGAAGCTCTGGGGTGACCCCTTGGAGTGATGTGGTTCTAAAAAGAGGTGTTTCTGAGGGCCTGTGACAAAATAACAAAGAGGGCCTTTCCTGGGAGTGACCTAGACTTTTATCCTAGCTTCTTTAGCATGCATAGGTGTAGGTTTTCCTCTCCACATTTTTAGGTTTCTTGAGGGATTTTCTGGGCTGCTAATTATACTTAGAAACACACAGATCTTTGTACAGAATGGCCATTTCATACTAAGTAGTTAAATTTAGGTATGGAGATGAACTTTTTCTGAGATTCAGTGTACAATGTAAGACTCAGAAGTAGTTTTTTAATTAAAAAAATATAGAATAACAATTGGAGTGTCTCTTTTGTGTGATTTGCAGATGCTCCCTAGTAAGTAGGAGGAGGTTGACCATGTTGCATGTTTGGTATCTGGTAGCATAACCCTGACACTGGTCTTGGTCTCATTCTCTAACTGTTCTCTTTAAGAATGCTTGTTAAAGGAAACTAGGTTTTGAATTTGTAATTTCTATTAACAGCTAACCTTACTTTTTCTGGGCCATCTGTTGAAGTATTGCTGCAGACAGGGAATGGCTCTCTTCCTGGATTTAGGTTTGAGAAGAATTTAATCATGAGCAGATGTGAACGCTGGTGATGCAAATTATTCTGCTGGATCATGTCAGCTATTCACATGGTGACGTAAAGGGTACGGTGGATGGGAAGTGGAGGGAAGAATCTCCAGAGATGGTTTAATGGTTACCTGAACTCCTCAGAGATCTACACTGAATGAGATTTAGAACTGCTGATAGAGGCATATTTAGCCCCCCCATTTTAATGGAGCCATACCCTCCTGAACACCATGCTGACTGATTGCATCATCTTTCAGCCTACTTAGCATTGAGAGACTTGAAGTCAGCAGCCTGCCATATCAGAGGAATATGAGCTCTACATCATAGAAAAGATAAAATTGGCCATTACCAGAGAGATAATCTTCCTTGCCATGCTAGTTCAAATTGACTGTGAAAAATTGCAATTCACCAAGAAGGCCCAAACCTGAAAGTTAGGACCTGATGGGTTTGTTTTTCTTTCCTCGTAAACCTTCTCTTTCATATAATTTCTGCTCAGATTATTTACAGATATAATAAGACTCCAAGGAGTACATGTATTCCCACTTGCATGATTTTTCCATGGTCTTATGGACCTGAGAAAATGATAATTTTCTGCTTAATTTTTGGATTTCACATTTTAATTTAGATGGGCTGAGATCTGTAATGAGCATTTTTTGCCAGGAGTCATTAAAGATGACGTTGCATGTCTAAGGCTCCAAATAAGAGATCTGATCCTATTTTTGTGATTTGATTTCTAGCTATGGAAGCAAAGTGATAGAATTTCCCATGGTGGCTGGTGAGTTATGGGTCAGTTTCAATTATTTCAGGAATCCTGCACAGCTTGCCCTCTGCATTTCTTGAATTATGACGCTTTCAGGTGTTCAGAGGCAAACTCATGCATCATTGCTTATCCCAAGGGGATCTGGGTGCTGTTGGTGGCTGCTAGACCTTAATACATAGGAGTATCTTTAGGCTGGGGATGAGGAGGAATCTGAGCACCTTCTTTTAGTCAGGTAGATTGCGTGGGCTGTTAGGTCAATAGAAGAATTTAGGTCCCTAGGTAGAGAGTTGGTCCAGCATGTTAGATGATAAATCAGCTCTACAAACTGCTGGCTTTGCATTAGTACTGCCTTTGAATCATGCTTAACCACCAGTTGCAGGGCAGGATGGCGGGCATGGAGTTGGTGAAATATTTTATCATGTCTACCTACATTGTTGGGTAGAAAGCTGGAATAGGGTGAGCATAAATAAGAAAAGGTCAAATAGGTGCTGTTAATAAAAGATTGCTTTTTTGGGCAGTGATCTATTGACTAAGAGCTGGCTACCTACTAGTTATGTGACTTTGGACAAATAATTTAAATTCTCTGGGTCAATCTTTTAATCTCTAATAGGAGAATAGTACTACTTTGCCTCATAGGGGTGCTATGAGGATTGAGTGAGCCTGGTATATAGTAGGTCCTCAGGAAGGGGTAGTTTCTTAGTACTTTTTTTTTTTTGCTTGAAAATAAAATGAAGCCAGAGGTGACCGAGAGGTCCACCTGCTAATGGACTGGGGTAGGGAGGCAGGGAGCAGTGATGGGACCGGCTGATGGAAGGCTCAATTTCAGCTCTGCGCCGGAGATGTGATGATTCAGAGACAGAGACTACGGTGGAAGCAGTATGGGCTGGACCTTCAGAGGAGGGGCCTTGGTCTTGTCGTTTTTGTCTGCTTCCTTATGTGAGAGGAAGACTGAGGTGTCGGATGAAAAGACTAGGAACAGCATCTTGTCACTAGACAATGCCTGTGTTCCCCTCTACTTGTCTGTTAGCCCCAGCCACATTGAAGGGAGATGACCACCAGGATCCCTGTGCTAAAGTACAACCACCCCCACAAATCTCCTTATTCCTCAGTTTCTTGAGGCATTAAAATGGGGCTGATCGTAGTACTCATCTCACTGGATTGTTGTAAGGGTTAGGTAAGACCATGTACTAAAGCACTGGATACACTGCAGGCAAGCTGCAGACACCAAAATATAAGTGATTAACTAATCATTACATAATTATATAAATAATGATTAATAATCATTGCAAATAGAGTAAAACTTATACCATTTGTTCGTTTGTGGTTTATTTATGAGACAGTGTCTCGCTCTGTCACCCAGGCTGGAATGCAGTTGTGTGATTATAGCTCATAGCAGGCTCTACCTCCTGGGCTCAGGTGATCCTCCTGCCTCAGCTTCCCAAGTAGCTGTGACCACAGGCACGCACCACCATACCCAGCTAATTTTTTTTTTTAAAGTTCTGGGATACATGTGCTGAATGTGCAGGTTTGTTACATAGGTATACACGTGCCATGGTGGTTTGCTGCACCCATCAACCCATCATCTAGGTTTTAAGCTCCACATGCATTAGGTATTTGTCCTAATGTGCTCCCTCCCCTTTCCCCCACACCTGGCTAATTTTTAAATTTTTTTGTAGAGGAAGGATCTCTACTGTTTTGGCTAGACTGGTCTTGAATTCCTGGCCTCAAGCAATCTTCTCACCTTGGTCTCCCAAAGTGCTGGGATTACAGGCATGAGACACTGTGTCCAGCCCCACCATTTGCTTGTTTTTTAATTTCTCAGAAAAGAAAGACCTGATAAGGTGCTAAGTGTTGAAGTAGATGGAAGGTAGAAGAGGTGAGTGACAAAAGGTGGAAGACATGGATTTCAAATTAGATGCATGTGAGTCCCCTGAATCTGCCCCAGTATGACCTCTCCCCCACCCCTCACAGAGCTCTTATTCATTCATATAACTTTGCAAGCAGTTTCCAGCCACTAGACATTTATATTACCTCACATTTTGGGTACCTACCTTAGTCAACCCCTATCTCATAGTTCCATCTCAACAAACTCAAAACATATTTTCTTTCTTGTAGCATTCATATTTTAAAATCCCCTTACCTTTTCCTTCAAACATAGACTTCCATAGATCAAAGTGGAAAGGGCTATCAAGTTAAAGCAAATTTTACAAACCATCATTATATTTTGCTTCCTGAATTTATTTTGCTTCACGGATTTATTTTTGCTTCACAGATACTGTGTCCTCTTCTCCATTTTCTCCCCGTGTGGAAGATTTTTTGGGGGGTGCCTTTACTGACAAGCTCTTAGATGACTGTTAGAGTAAGAAGTAATCTAATTAAGAAGCGCCAGACATTTTCAGATGGAAGATGTTGATCACCAGTCACCAGAACATAGTGTCTGACGCCACAGATCTCGAGCCTGAACTGCCTGGGTTTGAATCCTGGCTCCACTGCTTATTAGCCGATGACCTCTCTGTGCCTTCGTTTCCTTCTCTGTAAGATGGAGATACTATAAAGGGTATCCAATTCCTAATGGAGCTGGAACCCTGTACCTTTCATGGTAATAGTCACACTCTACTTGGTTACAACCCACCAGCCCATAAGCCCTTTGAAGGCAGTGATCATGTCTTATTCTTGTTTAATGTTGTAATCCTAGCACCCTCCTCGGTGCCCAGCATTCAGTGGAAATCTATGCTGAATGGACACTGGTCACTCTTCTGAAATTTTGATCACCAGGTCTTAAGAGCAAGATTTCCAAGTATTTAGGTCTGGCAGCTGAGCGGCTTCTCTCTGCAGCATGTGGTGATATGTGGCTGTAGGTGTACCATACCATGACTGCTGTTGATACGCCACTGTCATCTCCCTGTTTTTCTCATTAAGTATTAATACATGACATGCCAACATATTGCATCTGCCGCGATTTCTTTGAGAATGACTTTGCCTTGTAAGGAATCTAGAAAGAAGAATGTTTGCCTTTCTTACTTTATTACTGTCATTATTTTATCAGATGTTGTGCCACATCCTAGATATGAGATGAGGGAGAAAGTTACAAATATAAAGGGAGAAAAGGGATTCAATTCAGACTTGGCTATGAGAGAGGAGTTTGGCAACTGTTTATCTTTGAGGGTAGGATTTTTCTGAGGGAGGTGCTGAAAGGAGATATCCTAATGCCTTACAGAGGAAGATGAGGAACTGGATGCAGCGCTGGGAGTGAAGCCTTTCTAAAACACATCCTCAGAATAGCCCAAACTCTAATAATAATAATCATAATAACAGCAATAGCAGTAGCAGCAGTGCGAAGAACATAATGCTTACATTCTGCCAGGACAGTTATTTTTAAAACATGTTTTAAATTCATTTAAAATAACATTATTAAGCCCACTATATGTTAATATAACACTTTTTTCTGAAAAAGTAACTATTTCCAATATCAAATAATTTAGTGAGAAGAGTTTTTTTTGCAGATTTAAACAAAATTCTAGCAATTTTCAATGCATTGTTTACTATAGTCACCATATTGTATGACAGATCTCTTGAATTTACTCCTTCTAACTGAAATTTTGTATCCTATGAAGTCAATATAATTACAGATAATCTAGGGAAATGGACAAATATTAAGAACAAGTCTAATTCATCTAAAATATTCACCACCTTTGGAAAGTAAAATTATCTGCTCCTGTAATAAGATCAGATAACATCTCAAAATCAATTAGAAGGTACTTGAGCTATTACAGCTTTGAAAATGTGTATCCCTGTGTTTGTGCATGCACACACACTCAAGTATAATTTATTCAGAAAAAAAGTCCTCCCACACAGCTTGTTCCCACTTCTGCAAGGACAGTTCTAAGTTCTTTTATATATTCAATGTATTTCATCTTTACAAAACCTCTGTGAAGTAGGTACTATTATTTTTGCCACTCTACAGATGATGAAATTGAGGCATAGAGAGGTTGAGTAACTCTCCTTAGATCACACAGCGAGTGAGTGGTGGAGCTGGGATTTGAATCCAAACACATGGCTCTTGAGTCTGTGCTCTTGATCACTCCCTTTTACTGTCTCTCTAGTGAAATGGAACTGAAGCAGATTTCTCCTTCATAGTCTGGAGTGTGGGGCTTGTGGGACAGGATCTGGAATTTAGAGGTACCTGAGAATGACTATGGCTTACATACTGACTCCCTAGAAAGGGAATGGTTCAGGGAGTGATGGGAAGGGTTCAGTCTGTGTCACGGTTGATGAAAATAGTCAAACTCTGTAAAATATTTAAAGAGGTTTATTCTGAGCCAAATATGAATGATCAAGGCCCAAGACGCAGTCTCAAGAGGTCCTGAGAACCTGTGTTTGTTAGGTTATAGCTTGGTTTTATACCTCAAGGAGACATAACACATCAATGATTGCACGTGAGTTATACATTTGTTTGGTCTGTAAAGGCAGGACAACTTGAAGTAGGGGCTTACAGGTCACAGGTGGATTTAAAGATTTTCTGATTAACAATTGGGAAAAGAGTTATCATCTAAAGACCTAGAATTGATAGCAAGGAATGTCTGGGTTAAGAGAAGGGGTTGTGGAGACCAAGGTTCTTACTATGTAGATGAAGTAGCTACTCTTAAAAACAATAGATGGCAAATATTTCCTCTTCAGACCTTTAAAAGGTGCTCAACTCTCAGCCAATCTCTTCAAGATCAGAAAAGGACCTGGAAAGGGAAGGGGATTCTCTACAGAATGTAAATTTCCCCCCCAAGAGACAGCTTTGCAGGGTCATTTCAGAATATGTCAAAGAGATATATTTTAGGGTAAAATACTTTAATTTCTTTCAGGGCCTGCTATCTGTCATGTAATTGCTATACTAGAGTCAGGTTGAAATTTGGTATCTTATTGCCACAAAGAGTCTGTTTTGTCTTAAGATCTCTGTTTTAATGTTAATGCTGGTCAGTTGTGCCTGAATTTTGAAGGGAAGAGAGTATAATGAGGCATGTTCAACCCCTTCTTCCCATCATGACCTGAACTAGTTTTGTAGGTCTACTTTTAAATCCCCTTAGCCAAGAGAAGAGGTCCATTCAGTCGGTTGGGGGGTTCAGTGTTTTGTTTTTGGTTTATAGCACCGAGGGGGAGGGTTGGGGAGAAAGGGAATCACCAGTTTAACCTGAGTCACTGACTGGATGAATGGTGTGGGGCCACTGGGGGCTTCTGTTCTTATCTTACATCCTTGTATTACAAACAGCAATCCAGAAACAGCTGCCCTGATAGAGGAAGGAAGTGGAGGCTTTACCTGGTGCCCACAAAGACTTAATTTGACTTAATTTCTCCTGCCAGTGTCTCCTCCTGCATCTCCTTTCCCACAGCCACCTTGATGACTGTCCTCTTGTTCTGTTCCTTTTTCTCATTTCACGCTGGGTCAGGTCCTCCTTGCCAATGAAAAAGGAGAATTGTCCTACATCTGCTAGTCTTTAAGCTTCTGGGTCTCCTAGCTCTACCTTATTTCTAATTCAGACATACCTTCAGCAAAGTAGTGTTGCTTTTTGCCCCACCTCAGTTCTGAGAACTGAGTGCAACCTTCTATTTTTCTTAAATACTTACAGAATATTTGGATATGTCAATTTCACATTTATATGCAATTAAGGCTCTCATTCTTTTCCTGTATAATTTCTACCTTTAGTCATCAGCTGAGAATGTCCTTCTACACTCCATCTAAAATTTATTTTTATGTAGGGCAGAAATTCCTAATTTGGGGATCCACAAGCCACTGATTCAGTTTTTCTTTAGCTTTTCGAAAGACTACCCCCGTAGAATCCCTGCCTCCTAGCATGGGGACCGGCACATAGTAGGCACTTAACAAACCGATATTTTCTAAGTGAAAGAATGCATGATCCTTCACTATTCCCACTCCTTTGAGGAAGAGATAAAGAGTAATTATTTATTTTCCGAGACAGGTTCTCATTCTGTTGCCCAGGCTAGGTACAGTGGTGCCATCATGGCTCACTGCAACCTCCACCCCTCCACCTTTCGGGTTCAGGTGGTCTTCCCACCTCAGCCTCCTGAGTAGTTGAGACTATAGACGTGCACCACCATGCTTGGCAAATTGAATTTTTGAAATATAGGTTTAACTTAATTTTTTATTTCCAGTGGTTAACCTGCCAGCCTAAGTCCATTTATGGTCATCATAAAATGCTGTCTTTTGCCATAGTCTCTATTTCCTATGTTGACCTGAGACTTTCTGGGCCCATCCTCCAGCAGCATGCATTCCAGGTTTTGTGTTTCTTTAAAATGTAAATGTTTCCATTTTTGTGTGTATTGAAAAACTCAGCATTAGAATCCAAGAAGGAGTTTGTGTTTCTTTATTGGTCTAGTGGATAAGAGTGAGTCTGACGAGGAGGGAAAGGTGGTGAACTTGGCCTGGTTGGGGTCCAGACTTCTTTTCTTCCTATCTTGGCCTCACCCCAGGTGTTTTTTGTTTGTTTGTTTGTTTGCTTGTTTGTTTTTGAGGCAGGGTCTCACTCTGTCACTAAGGTTGGAGTGCATTGGCTCAATCAGGGATTATTGTAGCCTCAACTTCCCAGGCTCAAGTGATCTTCCTGCCTCCCCCCCCACCCCAAGTAATTGGGACTACAGGTGTGGGCCACCAGACCTAGCTACTTTGTTTTTTTAATTTTAGAGACGAGGTCTCGCTGTGTTGCCCATGCTGGTCTCGAACTCCTGAGTGCAAGTGATCCACCTGCCTTAGCCTCCCAAAGTGTTGGGATTACAGGTGTGAGCCACTGTGCCGAGCTCACCCCAGTTCTTATTAACTGGGCAGAACCTTTTGAGTCCTGGCCAGGCTCTGACAAAGCTGTGTACTTTGTGGTAGGCTTACCTTGCCATCCATCATGGTGCACCTTATCCTGGTTTTCTGGCCTTCATCCCTCTACCTTTAATGCAAGAACTTCTGGATCCCTTCTTGCACAGGGATTGCTGAGGAAGACTTAGCAGTGCCAGCCAAGCTCTCTCCTTCACTCTGCCTAACTACATTTACTGTGATATAATCACCCTGTGTGTTTGTAGAAAGCATCTTGCAAGAGTCGTCTATCAGAGTCTGAACCAGGAAGTAAAGCCAGAGCCTCTCTGATTGGGTTTTTACCTCCACCTACAGGACAGACTTCCCTTTCAGGATGCCATGGGGTGACCTGAGGGCAGGGGAAGCTAGAACATGAGACTGAATAATTTCATCCTCTTCCTTCTCTTTCTTTTTCTTCCCATGGTTCACTGTGTCACAAGGGACTAGTTTTTTGTTTCCTCTTCCTATTCTCTCTTGATGACATATTCTTCTTTAGGGAAGGAAGCCTTGTTGCCCAGCCCTTGTAGGGAGAATGGCATATTCTTTTTGTCATATGGAGGAAAATAAGTTTTGACTCATTAGATTTGATTCTGAATTTGTGAGCAGGCAGACAACCACTAGGAATGAGAGATTGCTGAGAGTGAAATTCATTGTTTTAGTTAAAAAAAAAAAAAAAACCCTGTTAGAATTAGCTTATTTATTCTCTTGTAATTGTATTGTTAAGTAAGGATTAAGATATTATCATCAGTGAGAATCAGAGATACTGATAGGTCCCAGATCACAGAGCTAGTACATGCTAACTGCGTTTAAATCCTAATCCTCTTAGTAAGAAAGGTTTTGAACCATAAGTGTGTTTGCTCGTAGAGGAGCATGTGAAAATTTGCATATTCTGTAGCACCGTGGGTGAATAGGTTTCTTCTTTCTGTTATACCAAGAAGAAATGCAGAAGTTTTCTTACCCATTTTGTGAGTCCTGAGATTGCAGACGATTACAGCTACAGACAACATTTGTTTTGTGTTGCTATGCAGACCTACTGCCATTTTTATTCTAATCCACCTGTCTGTACAGACATTCAAAGACTTTCTTTTGGTATACTAACAACTCTCTGATACTGCCCAACTGCTTACCTAATGAACAAGATGAATACTTTGTCTTCTACTAAGAACCATAAACTGTAATTACCTGCAGGGTAAAAGTTAAGACAAATTCTCTGGTTGTCATGCTTGCAAACAATGCTTTATTCTTGAGCATGGTGTATAAGCCTGGCTCCAACCTTCTATTCCAAATTCCTCTCACTCACCCTACTGGCAGTAGTGCAGAACAAGTCTTCATTCCTCAGTCCAGCCTGTGCAGCTCTCTCACAAACCTCCGTGACTTGGGTGCTGGCTTTCTAGTACCGTAGGGCACACTCTCCGGACCCTTTTTTATTTTTTTTGAGATGGAGTCTCACTCTGTCGCCCAGGCTGGAGTGCAGTGGTGCGATCTCGGCGCACTGCAAGCTCCACCCCCCAGGTTCATGACATTCTCCTGCCTCAGCCTGCTGAGTAGCTGGGACTACAGGCGCCCACCACCACGCCCGGCTAAGTTTTTGTATTTTTAGTGGAGACAGGGTTTCACCGTGTTAGCCAGGATGGTCTCGATCTCCTGACCTCGTGATCCACCTGCCTCAGCCTCCCAAAGTGCTGGGATTATAGGCATGAGCCACCGCACCCGGCCTCCAGCCCCTTCTTATATCAGGCAAAATGCCACTGAACTTCTGGAGGCCAGGGACTGCTATACCTTACTGTTTTGTATTTGATATTTTGCTTTAACAAAGCCAGCGTTTTGGTATTTAGCAAGAGCCTTGCATTCAATTCTTGGTGTCTTAAGTAGGGTCTGAGGAACAGCCACATCAATCTTTCCTGGGAGCTTGTTAGAAATACAGGATCTTGACTACAAGATTGGAATCAGAATCTGCTTTTCAGCAAGATCTCCTAGGAACAGTGTATGCATATTAACATTTGAGAGTCACTGGGCTAGATGACTCCTCAGGACTTCTCCTCCTTGACGTGCTATGGCTGCATAGACTGCCTGGATGATGGCCATGAGTAACCGTAAATATGTTTGAATATTTAATATCTTACATTCACATGGGTCACAGGGACCAGGACCCTGAAGAACTTAAATGGGAGTTTTTACTGACTTTACCAGGGGATGAGACCACAAAAGGACTGAAGAGACAGGTGACAACAAACTTGTTGACCAGTTCTAAGGCAGGGAGGGTGCTGGAGGGCAGCTCTTTGGAGGAGGTAAGGAATCAGGGAAGCTCGACTTACAGGTGCTCAAACCATATAAAGGCAACTGATCTACAGCCACAAAAACCTGGCAAGAATGAGTTGGCCCATTTGTCATCATAGGATGCATTTGTCCTCCAATTCATTTTCCTATATATGACTTCTCTTCTCTGCCCTCTTCCCACTGTTTCCCTAGAGTTGCTTCTTGTGTGTAAGAAGCCCACAGGGGAGGGACTCCGCCGTTCAGGAGGGAATGCCCAGCCTCTCCTGGTTTCTGGCCAAGTCCTGTAGACATCCTTCTGTGAATTTCGGAGGATTGGCCACCTGATCTCCATGACAGGGAGGGATCTAGTTTCCTGTGAGACTATTTAAATAGGAGAGCTGACCCACCAGACTTCTGGAAAGCATCATCAGGGGCATGGCCTTACTGTTGAAATAGAGATGACAAGTTCAAGTAGGCATTCCATTTCTGGGAAATGTTGCTCGCTGCAGGCTACAGAGGATTTGCTAAGAAGTTAATTAAAATATACATCATGGGTGTCCTACAGGTGGCGCCTGGGTTGTGATTAGTGAGTGATTGGGAGGCAGTCAGGCGAGGTTGCTTGCTGCATTATTTTAATTGAGGTTCTTCACCTGGGAGTGGGGAACAGGGTTGTCATTAGGAGACTAAGGGAAATGGACTTGCAGAGGCTTGGTGATGGGGGCAGTAGCTCAGATCTTATGACACATTGTCATCATAATGTAAATCTGCAAGTAATACTTGTCTAGTCGGCAGCTGACTTAATTTGGTAGCAGTAATTGTCATAGCAATATATTTCCAAGATTACTTGTATTTATGTTGCAGTTGGGGTTAGGTACCCTTCTTACAGTCTGGTTTTAATGAAAAAACTGAGAGCTAAGATCTTAGGTTCCCCGGGATTTCTCAAGTGAGTTCCTGCTACAGAGTGGGGTATGGTATATTTGAGACAGATGTATTTCCTCCTGAGTTGTGTCGTCACTCCAATAGGATTGATCCAGAGGGAAATTCAAGGGACTGGTTTTATGTATTATGCTTTTTGTGTGCTTCATTTTCTATTAGCAGATTTAATTTTCCAAAAGTTTTTAGCAAGATCATCTGCCAATATTTGCCTTTGACTCAATCATGATCAACTAAAATGTAGCCTGGTTGCCTCCCTTCCTCAAGGTTGTTGGTTGTGAGAGTCCTATAGGTGGAACCGAGAAACTGGACCAGCCCCTTTCCTGGTTTGAGTAAAGACTTCAATTAGAGTTATGTGTGGAATTTGGCTGTGGTCCTTGGCTCTTGGGATCTTGCCTGTGCTTCAGAGGAGAGGGATGGATGTTAGGTGAGGTGGAGAGTGATTCTCTCACACTCTATGAAAGCACCTTCCTAGTGGAGCCTTGACCACAAGGGACTCCTCGGCCCTTTTCCAGCATAATGTAGGTAGAAAGGAATTTTCCTTATGACAAGCAGGGGTAGGACCTGCCCTCAAGAAATCTATGCAGGGGCTGTTCTTGTCTGAGTTTGTCATATATGCACCTCAAAAGTGCCGTTTATCCAATCTTAGATGGATACTCTGGAACTGTTAGCCCTGAGGAATGTGTCCTTAAATGTTTTCCTGGTGCTGGGAAGCATTTTTCTGGACCCCTTCCCTCCATAATGAGAGACAAGCATCTGGGAGACAGTTTGCAGAGCGGTGGCATCTGTGTCATGCCATCTGACCCTTGTGGGCTTAAAGTGTGATCTGTTGGCTGTGTACTCTGACCACTGAGTGGCTGGTGGAAGTGCCTGCAGCAGGAGTAGCAAACAATTTGTCAGCTGTTCCTGGGCAAGTTTTATCAGCATCTCACTGAACAGAGTGTCCCCCATCGTATGACCTTTCCCCAAATGATTCTGTAACTTCATATTTGATTCTCAAATGGTCTAGATTATTCTTATCAATACTTCACTCACAGAGTATTTAGACTTGTTGTAGAGCCTCTCTGAACGAATTGTACCTGATAGTCCAAATTCTCTTTGGTCAAGGAGTATTTATTGAGCACCTACTATGGGCCAACCATTGACAAATGGATATGATACAGAGCTGGATAGAGGAGTCCCTGCCCTCAGGGAGTTAATACTGACAAGTAATGTGTCACAAGACAGGCATGACCATCATTGAGTCTCTATAGCCCCTGAATGTTAAAAAACATTTCCACATCTATTGTCTCATTTGTTGGTTCAATAGATTAGTCAGAGGCCTTGTTTTTGTTATCTCCATTTTATTGATGAGAAAAATAAAAGCTTAGAGAGGTTAAACAATTTGCTGAGAGAGGAGAGTGGCAGACCTGAGACAATACCATGTCATCTCCCAACAGCATGTCCTAGTTTCCTTGATGTTGGTTTCTGTAACAGTTTACCAGTGATTAGCTTTAAACTGTCATGTCTTTAAAATGTAAATATTGTGGTCAGTGGGCACCTTGAAAGCTAAATGAAATTGCACTAATTCCCTGAAAATAAGTGAAATAAACAGTTTTGTTTGAATAATTGTACATCACTATTGATATAAAGTTGTTGGAAAAGCAGAGCAATATTTTAATTCTTTTAAAAAGCATTTAAGTTATGTAATGATGTAGTGTAGAGAATAGAGCATGAGCTTTGGAGTCTGGCAGACTTGGGGTCACATCCTGTCCTTGCTAGTTCTGTCACCTTGGTCAAAGTACTCAACTTGTCTAAGCCTTAGTTTCTCTACCTGTTAATGGGCTACTGATGCCTACCTACTGGGGTGAAGGTGAGAAGTTAATCTTTCTGTATAAATTAAGGTTCATATTCTGTTTGTTACTGGACATTCAGGCATTAAAGGTGTGTGTGTGCATGTTTATGTGTGTCTTTTGAGTAAACTGACACAATATGAATTACATAGCTATCGGAAGTTCATCTGGGGTAGAACGAGGTGTAGTCATCCTCCAGGGACACTGACACCAAGGTCCAAAGTGTGCTGGAGGTGAATCAGGATTGAGAGAGACCTCACCTCTGTATTGAAATCCCATGGACAGACTGTGAGCTGAGGAGTCAAAGTTGAGCCACCAATTAACCCATTTATGCCTGAGGTTGCAATTTGTTGAATATTTACAATCAGACCTCGGCAATGACATTGAGCAGCAGGATATAAATAACTCCCACATGCTTCGTGTTCCAGTAATGGAACACTAGGCATAAATAGTTGCCAGAGAAGACATGGAGCTGCAGCCATTGATATGTAATGAAGCTGCTGCTTACGTGGGCAACTCTATGGAGCTTATTCCAGGAGGCACAACACCAGGGATTTTAGTTATTAAGGATTAATGCAATTATGATGGTACTTGGCACCCCCCCATTTCTGTTTAGAGTCTGTTGTATCCTGCACCCCTTGCTGGCTTGAACTTTCCATCTACAGTCTGCCTCTAGAAACCTGGCAACTGTCTACCTGGGTTCAGCTTCAGAGCCTGCAGGTAAACTCTTTGTTCCCCACCCAGCCTCTGTTTCCCTTTAGGCTCAGCTGACTGTAAAATGTTTCTCTGACCTCTCCCTGATAGCTCCCCTCCAGGACAGAATTCCCACCTTATTCCTTTGTTTTCCTAGATACACTCACGTGGTACTTATCCTCTAGGAAGGCACTTGTCAGATCTCTGCTTCAGGGGAGGCTGTGACTCCATCCATCTATCCATTCACTGATGAAACAAATATTTGTTGAGTGCCTATTATGTGCCAGCAACTGTGCTATGTGCTGGGGATATAGTAGTGAACAAAACAGGCAAAAGCACATACTCTCACATAGCTTACTTATAGCCAGTGAAACAGATAATTAACAAACCTAATACATAAGCGAATGATATGGTGTGTTAGGAAGTGATAAATGCTATGAAAAAGATAGAGCACGGTGAGGGAGACTTGGAGTTTTGGGGGAAGGGTTGCAGTATACAGTCAATATCATTTTACAAACACTGAATTAGTGACCACTGAGCCATTGCTTCTAGGGGAAATACAGAGTTAGGTTCCTGCTAGCCTCTGGTCACAACTTTCTCATCAACTGATAATACATAACTTTGTTTTTTTGAGTGTTTCTGCTTAAAGACGCCTTCTTTACCATATGTAGTCAATTCATTCACATTGAACTCATGGCCAACAGCACCATAACTTGTGCTTGAATAAAGCTTTTCTAACACTTGTGTTTTCTCCATAAGTCTCATCACAGCCTTCCTGTACTTAGCAACGCTAGACAGCACTTCATTACTGTGCTTGGGGGTCACTTTTAGCAATGAAATCGCCAAAAACACAAAAATGTGTAAAACATGGCACTAAATAGGTGGCAGAAAGGATACTCATAGTATGAGAGCTAAAGCATGGAGGCGGCATGGGCCTTGTTGGACCTCACCCAGCTGAGATCTTCAGCAGCACTTCAGACCTCATCGGGTGATGTACATATTTTGCTGCATGGAACTTGCCTGTGAATGGCCACAAAAGTGCCTCAAGTATTGATTTTGAGGTTACAAATAAATTTTAGTGAGATGAATTTGCAAACACACAATTTGTGAATAACAAGGATTGACTGTCAATGAATGATCAGCATAGGCCTCACTGGGAAGGTGATATCTGATGAAGACTTGGAGGAGATTACGGGAGTCATGTGGGTATTTGGAGAAGTGTTCCAGGAAGAAGGTGCAGCCAGTGCCAGAGGTGTGCCCAAAGTGCTCAAGGAATAGCAAGAAGGCCAGTGTGGCTGTCATGGAGTGTGGAGTGACTAGGAGAGTGGCAGGAGATAAGGGTGGGGGAGTGGACTTTGTAAGCGATAGTGCATCCTTTGGTTTGTATCTGAGTTAGATGGGGAGATGTGGAAGGGTTTTGAGCTAAGAAGTTTTACAGCACTGTACTGGGTTGAGGCAGCAGTAAACCAGTTAAAAGGGTGCCGGCAGTAATCTATAGACAAGCCTAGATGTCATCATCTGGTCACCACTAAAAATAACTCTTCTGCACCTCCCGGTTCCCGGATCACTCCCAGATCACAAATAGAGCACAGTTCTCAGAACTCAGCCACCTTTCTGGAGCATCTCAAGGAGAGTTAAACTGTGGGATTACAGTACCTGCTGCTGCTGGTGCCTATCTGAAAATGTGCTGCCACTTGAAATTGAACTAATTGAAGCTTTAGTTTCTCTAACGCAATTTGGCGTCTTGCATTATTAGCCTTACACATTCAGATTATTTTAAACACAGGGTGCCAGTAATTGGATAGAAGAATATTCCCTTCATTGTTTGTCTGGATAAAAGGTACATATGCTTCCTTGCTAAGTTTCAGCTTTCCTTTTTACAACCATGATCGCAGCCGTTGAAAGCCACATCTCATTTACCTTCACTGGGAAGGGGAATGTGGCTAAATAGATTACCTGCATGAAGATATTTGCATCCGAAGTAGAGAGTGGAAATAATTCATGTCACGTTGCTGTACTGCTATAATGAATACAGAATATACTTTAGGTAATGCATTATTAAAGGCATGCACAGCAGAGCTTCCGTGTATACAGTTTGAGCGTGAGCTTATTAGCATTTCAGGTTGATACCTCTTTTAGATTTAATTAGATTCCAGGCTTCAATCAATTTATTAAATGAATTTCTTGCTGCTTAAAAGGTGTAATATGTTCATGACAGTAGCTTTTCATCACTCTCTTCTTATTTCCTCATGCACTCAAGCAAATCTCAGCTTCCGTCTTGGATTCAAAGCCAGAGATTATTTTCCAAAGATACTATGCTGTATAAACGTAGCCTCTTTTGTGCTTGGGGATACTGGGGCTTTGGGAAGAGTTATTTTTTATCCACACTGTCTGACATGAATGTACTTCTTGTAGATTTACCACCAGTAAATGTAACCAATGCATAATAATAGCACTCTCTTCTGTTTCTGTGGCCCTTTGTCACTGTGACACTTTCTATTATTTTGGCACAAAATTCACAAACTTTTATTTCTGTTGCCATGGGGAGAGTGTTAGTACTATTCAAATAGTGGGAAATTAAATGGAATGCGTCAAATCATATTAGTGATTGGCAAGATGAGCTAGAGAGCTAGACCATAAAGTGCGTAATTTCATGATGTTCTGCATTTGTTTAGAAGAGCAGAGAGAACACTTCTCTGAGCCCTGCAGCATCCTAACCTTGCCTCTGTCATTGCCTGCATGCATGCCCTTAAGTCAGCCCCTGGCTATGATTGCCTCATCTTTGAAGTGGGGCCCCTGGTATCTTGTCATTGGAAGGCAGGGGAGAGGTCTGATCTAGTTCCAGCAGTTCCTTCCAGCTTTAGGTTCTGTGTATTTGTGGGGTAAAGGAGGGTGATGTGAAAATAGATTAGTTTCTATTTATGTCTAATAGCCATCATCTAAATAAATAAAGCCTAAAATGCAAAGTGGAAGAAGTGATATAATTTATTTGATGTATTTTTAATTTGTGAATGAACTAGGGCCTCAGATTAAAGTTAGTTGTGCCCAGCTCAGTTAAGGAAGTTATTTTTATTATATGGACTGTTTATCTCTTCATGGGTTATATTTTTGAAAGCTCAGTTGGGAAGGAGATTAAAGACCCATCAACCAAGGTAGAATAATATAAGTATAAATCCATTTCTATACTATAAATCTTTTTATAAGGATAGATCCATTTTTGCCACAGAGCAAAAGCTGTGGTGAAAATGCTGTGAATTCACAATTCAGGAAAAAAAAAAAATACTAGCTAAGAAGCAGAGCCCAGAGGCAAAATGGGATTGTGACTGACTGACAGGCTCAACTTCAAGGACAATGCTGGTTTTATTTGTTTCTACAAGCCTCAACATGGGCTAGGTTATGTAAGAGGCCTATGAAATTTTAAAAACTGATTTTCCACCTGCAGATTATTCATGTAAGGAATGCTAAACCTTATTATTAACCCCAAGCCTGATTTCTCACAGAGGAGAGAGTGCAAAAATGCCTGACTGACATGTAGTTGGAGTTCTAGGATCTTCTTTAACCTGGAAAATGTCTGTAGCCTTTTTTTTGTCTTTTATGACATTTAAGAGTTCTCCCTTATTTAATAGAACACTCATAATTTTGAAGAATCCTCATGATGAGACTGATACACATTCTGGGCAGGAAAACTACATAAGAAGTGTTATATCCTTGTCGGAGTATGTCATCTGGAGGGACACCATGTCCCACTCTGCCCATTAGAGATGTTAATTTTCATCATCCTGAAGGATGAATTTTGTCTGATTTATCTACTGTTACCATAGTTACTTTTTTTTTTTTTTTTGGCCTTGCGGCTAATAAGCAGTCTAGGGAAGACACTTGAAGACCATGCAAATACTCTGCTCTTTGTCAAAATGTCCCCCTAGACTTAGTGTTATGGGTTATTTTTGCCTGAGCCAGTTTTACCCTGATGGTTGCAAAATGATGACTTCCTGACTTTGGCACTTACCAGTGGCACTGGGTATTCTATTGAAAACATGAGCTCCTTCCCCCAGTTTATTTGTATATTTATTATCTGTACAGATGCACCACTTCCTGTTTTTTAGTAGTTTACAATTCATTACTTAATTATGTATGTATTTTTTGATGCTCACATTGTCTCAGTCTTACCCAAGGGGAGCCCCATCAACCTGCTTCTGTGTCCTTGGACATGCCCAAATGGGATTTGAGAAGGATACCTCATATTAATAAACTCTGCCCTGCCAATCATGTTTTTTCCCTCTGTGATCCCTAAAGTATCCATACATAAATTTGGAGTCATTGATGGCTATGTGCAGAGTAAGATGAGGTGTGGGCTAGAGGTTCATGGGGTCTCTTTGCTCCTCACTGAGCCCAAATTTGAAATTCAGTGTCTTGCCTCATGTTGAGTGGCTACGAGAAGAACAAGAGAGAGAAGAGAGTACATGAGAATATGAATGAGGAAAGAGAAAGAACAAAGAGCTCAGGCCTCCTCTTCCCCCATGCAGGAGTGGGCTCAAGACCTAGATGGGAGTGAGAATAAAAACACACCTGTATACCTGACTTTTTAACATGCCGACTCCTCCTCCTAGGATATGCAGCACACAGTGCTATGGTCCGATCACTCTGAGGCAAGTCCTTCTCTCTGTAGGCTCAGGGTCAGCCGCCATAGACTTCTTCACTAGTCAGCTCTGGTCAGAGCTATAGCCTTCTTTCTTGTTCTTCACAGTTGCTTAAGAACAGAACCCATTTCATCTCTTCCTTGGGTGCTCCCAGCAGAACTGACACATGGACCTCTCCCATCAGCAACTCCTTAGGTCCTGGGGCTGTTTGGATCATGAGGTCTCTATATTAGTCAGTTTTCACACTGCTGATAAAGACATATCTGAGACTGGGTATAAATTATAAAGAAAAAGAGGTTTAAGGATGTACAGTTCCACATGGCTGGGGAGGCCTCACAATCATGGTTGAAGGCAATGAGGAGAAAGTCACGTCTTACATGGATGGCAGCAGGCAAAGAGAGAATGAGAACCAAGCAAAACAGCTTTCCCTTATCAAAGTCAGATCTCGTGAGACTCAGTCACTACCATAAGAACAGTGTGGGAGAAACCACCCTCATGATTCAATTTTCTCCCACCGGGTCCTTCCCACAATATGTGGGAATTATGGGAGTACTGAGATTTGAGTGGAGACACAGCTAAACCATGTCAGTCTCAGACTGTATGCCCTGTGTTGTCTTGTGTTTCGAAAAGGCATCTGATAGGCTGTAATATTGGGCCTCAATTTAACTTTAAGCTAAGAGAGGGAATAGGATTAGGATCTTTAAGATGGTCTTCAACTTTAAAACTCTCTAATTCTGAAAATTGAGTCAGGAATTGTATGTGCTTGATTTAGTATTCTCACATATTTGCCCTTACTCATCACCGTAATGATTCTGCTATTGTGTCTAACAAAATAGGCACTTTTCATGGGTTTTCTTCTTTAACAACTTCTTACCACTCCCCTAAATGATCCCTTTTGATAGAAGTGTAAGGATGTTAATTAATACATTTGCTAGCTCTCACATAAGGACATAAAAACAAAGCATTCTCACAAAAAAAGGAAATGAATTTCTGTAACAGCCTAGTAAAGGGCATATTTTTGAATTCCTCCTAAGACTACGTTAAGTGAATGCTTACCCATAATGAAGCCACTCCAATCAGCTTCTCATTTCTTCTTCATTTTGAAGGATTGTTCTTGAGCTGCTGAAAGTGCTATTCACATTATTAATAATTAGAACTTTTATCTAGATGCTGGGTCCTCTTTTCAAGTATTCTGACCATCGGCAGCACTGTGTTTACCTGCTGGCCACAGGTAGGACTGACCAAACATTTGTTCTTCTGAGTGGACAGTTAGAGTCCACACCCAGACCTTCAGTGTGGGGGAAGCACAGTGTTTCCTATACATCAGGTTAACTTCTAAGGTGGTGTATTAATAAGGGACTTGCCCCCAGTATTGACAGTTCATATCCAATAGTACCTTTTCTGCAGTTTGTATACTTAGAAAGTCAGGGGCCTCTGAAAACTCAAGAATCAAGAACATTCATCTCAGGAGTTACTGTCATCTAAGATCAAGCCTCTTGATTATCTTCTTATTGGCCTGGGCAATAGGCAGGCAAGTGTCCTCTCCCCTGTCATTAAATCCTGCACCGGCTGCTAGCCTAAAGGAAAGCTTGATTTGCTGATTATACTGTGGCTTTGAAAGCTGCTTCTGCTCTCTGAAGAATGTGAAAAGGAGGGATAATGAAGTGCCCAGTCACTCTCAACTTAGAACCATATAATTATTTTAAATTGTTTTCATTGTCTGTTCTTCACACCTGTGATGTGGTTTTTCAGATTTCACTCCTAAGAAGTCCAGATCTTGATGCAGAGGCGTAGGCAGTAGGAGAGGATGGGCAGAAATGGGAGCTGCCAGGCCAGGCATCTGTGTGGCTGTGCAAAGAGCTTAGGGTCAGCTCAGACAGCAGAGCAGCAGATATGTGGGCAGAGTGAAGAGCTCAGGAGCAAAGGTGAGGACAAAGGGGTTGCAGAACCGTGAGGATGTGGTATAAGGGAGGCCATTCCCAGAATAAGTCAATACTCAAAAATAATGAAAAGTAACTAAGAGGGTTTTTTTTAAGCTATGGGAGAGCATAAACATGGTCTCCTACAGAGCCCCACAATATCTATTTGAGCCCTTCCCTGGACTTCACAGAGAATGGTCTTCAGAGGTATCCAGTTGAAAGACAAAGGTTAGTAGTATTCTGAAGGGAAGTTCACAATGGTTGCTAGAGTCCCATCCTCTTCCAAATTTGTTTTGACAGCCAGGAAGCACATGCATGTTTTAATATGTGTTTCTAGTATGACACTGAGAGATATGGATAATGAATGGCTTGGAAGAATGATCCAGAGATGCTGGTGAAGGGGTTCAGAAGATGTTGCTCCAAAATATGCCACTTTGGCATATTATTTTGAGCTGAAAGAAACTGAGAACCAGCCAACACAGGAAATGCTCTTTTACCTTTCCCTCAGCTGCCTAAAATAAAGTATAAATTTCCCCTTTTGTAAAGGAAATGTACATTTATGAAGGAAATGCTCATTAATGTTCATTAGTAAAGGCATCTGTAGCAGGAAGAAAGCTACAAGAGACAGCTTTTATCACCTAAGGGACTTTAATCTGCATACCAAGGCAACATTTATTCACCATCCATTTCCTCTTCTCACCTTCCATAATTTGCTTTCACCACCCCTCAGAAGCCCCAAACCCCTATTTTTCTCTGTAGCTCAGATGATACATTAGTTTCAATCATCTGGCTGCTTCCTCGTGGGATTCCCATGCATCTGTATGTAATTAAAATTATTTTTCCTCTGTTAATCTGTCTTATGTTAATTTGTAGACCAAAGATCCAGAAGGGTGGAAGGAAGCAGTCTTTTTTTTCCCTCTACACTGGAGAATTTGATGCACAGCACAGCAATTTATAACAGAGAAGGAAAACCTATAAAGGTCACCTGGCTCTTCCTTCCCCTACATATCTGCCTCACAGATTCCCTCATCTCCTTCAAGTCTTGACTCACACATCACCTTCAAAGGGAGGCTTACCTGGACCATTCTGTTTAAAACTTCAACTGACATCCCTACTCACCCCATCACTCTCCACTTTTTCTTTTTTGCTTTTTGCTCTAGTACTTGGCCATCCACTAACACATGATATGCTCTAGTTATTTATTATACACATAATGGGGGTGAATTGTTGATTGTCTGCCTTTCCCTGTTGGAACAGAAGTTCCATGAGAGTGAAGATGTTTTCCCATTTTATTCACTCATGTACTTCAACAGCCCAAACAATGCCTGGCACCTAGTAGCTGTTCAATGATTATTCATTCGATGAATGAATGAATTTAATAAGAGGTAAAACATGGTCAGGCATAGTGGCTAATGCCTATAATCCTAGCACTTTGGGAGGCCGAGGTAGGAGGATTGCTTGAGCCCAGAAGTGTGAGACCAGCCTGGGCAATATAGTGAGACCTTGTCTCTACAGAAAATTAAAAAATTAGTAGAGCTTGGTGGTACACACCTGTAGTCCTAGCTACTCAGGAGGCTGAGGTGGGAGGATCATTTGAGCCCCTGAGGCAGAGGTTGCAGTGAGCCAACTGTGGCACTGCACTCCAGCCTGGACAACAGAGTGAGACCTTGTCTCACAAAAAGAAAAATAAGGTAAAACATTCACAGACATAGCAAAGAAGCCAAAATGGGGACCTGGAGGGAACTATTCTCAGGTTTGGCTTAAGTGAAAAAGGAACTTTCCATACTAAAAAGTGGACAACAGAAGCAATGCTTTGCTGAATGGTTCACGACAAATTCTATTGAAAAGTCTTAAGTAATGTTCTTTCTACCTGTATGTGTTCAGTCAAGATTCTAGCTCTTTGATACAAAGTCATTATTTTGATATCATTCATTTAGGGTACAACTTTATTTAAATGCAGTGCAAGTTATTTCTTTAAAATGTGCTGATTTGTAAAATATTGTGTTGTTAGTAAATAGTTCTCTGCTGTCCCTGAAAAGCTAGGAGTGGGGATCAGGGAGTGGGGAGATTAAGCTGGAGGGAAGAGAGTTGAAGAAAGTTAACTGGAGATAGGGTTAAGCTGGGATTCTTTAGGAGGAGTGACAGAAAAGTCATTCTGAGGCTGTCAGCTTAATGCCATAATTGCCTTACATAATTTGATACACAAACGCTGAATAAATACCAATTAAAGCCTTCATGAGAGAGAAGCAGGCTAATCTGAGGATCTTACTTTGTGCACCTTGACTTGTGGTCATAATTGTCTCCACATTATTATTCTTTTTGCAGCCTCCTCCAAGTAGCTTGTCAGTTCCCCTTGACCAGGGCCCTTTTGGTCATGTTCTCTTTCTATTCTATAGCAACTGGCATTCGGTGTTGTCCTGGTAACCATCAACTTCTCTGTTTGCATTTCTTATTGGAGCTAGAAAAGCTGAGGTTGTAGGTTAGGCTTCCTACATGCTGACCATCTGTGAATCCGGGAAAACTGCCCATGACCTTCTTAAGCAGAGCACACACCTTTGGATCCATGCCTTTAGTGAAAGAGGAGCTCAGGAGAATCTGCAGATGCTCACCCTGTATCACTTCCAGGTATGCATCCCCCACGGCCCGCAGTCCCAGTCCTTTGTGAACGCCATAACATCATTTATGATTATTTCAGATCAGTTGAGTGGGCTTGTCTGTAGGAGGCATAGTCCTCAATGACTGTTTTACATCTTAACATAGAGCAGCTATTAACTGCTGAGATATAGAAGGAAGCAAAGAATTTTGTGAGCCCATTTTAGTAAAAAAAAAAAAAAAAAAAAAAAGTAACTGTAAAATTCCTCAATTGTTTTTAGATCTGGTAGCCAGTACCATGGCCTCTGGATTAACCCAAGTTTGCCATCTGAGCTTTGTTCCCTGACGTCTGGTAAAGTGGTCTGGATTCCAGGCTCATAGGCTGCCAAGGCCTTCAAGTCGTGGAGTGAGACCAAGCAATGGTGTAGAAGAGCGGGGAGAAAGAGGCTTGTTAAATCACGGAATAACTCTGGCCTTTAACACATTCTAAAGAGAGGAAAGGTATCTCTGAGCATCTCATACATTTCTGCCACCAACAGTTGTTCTCCACCAGAAATAACGACCACACATGGATATGAATGGAGTGATGTCTCTACTGATTTCCTTGGTTCTCCCCATTTGGAGTTGAAATGCCCTGACTTAGACTTGGTTCCTGGGAGAATTCTCTAGGGGACAGGGACAGGAAAGCTGAAGCTCAAAAATCAAACCTAAACATTTTCATGTTCACCCAAGAAGTGACGTTGATATTCTGGCCATATCAAACACCTTAGCAAACTTCCCAGGTTTGAAATCCCCATGTGCCCTCAGGCAAATGAGATTATTGAGATTATTCATCAAAACTAATGTTTTCACAAAGGGAACGAAAGACATACCTGCTAACCTGATGGTGGCATCACACCACAACTTGAAATTGAGGCCTGTGGGATTTAACCTGGGTGTCATGTCTGAATTTTTGTCAAATGTAAGCCCACTAATAGGAAAAGAGACTTTCACCCAAGTGAAAATGTTCTGCTAAGAAAAACATTCCGAAGTAGAGATTTTTACTTTTGATGTAGAAAAATGTTTCAACTATGAACTTGCAAAAACATTCTTTTACATCAGAAGACAAAAATAACACATTGTAAGGAACATAAGAAAAAAATCCATATGGAAAAAGTTGAAACAGCCAATATGTGTTTAAGTGTCTCCGTTATGCAGCCATCTCACATAAACTGTCTGAAGACACCATTTTTGTGAGACACACACATCGAGAGAGAAAGAGAGAGAGTGTGTGTGTGTGTGTGTCTCTCCTGGATTGAAAGTGGGAAGAAATGGGGGGGAGGGGCAGTGATTTATATGCTGCTAAGTCCTCTGAGACCCTAGTTGATGGGGTTCAAGCCTGATTCAGGCCTCTCAAGCTGACCTTTGCAGGCCCATCACCATCTCTCAGAACCGGCCTCCCACCTCACTCTTGAGCCCTCTCCCTCTGTGCTCTCACTAATGCCAGACTGAAATTTTTCTAGAAGATAAATAAGTCTCTATCCAGTCATTGCTCTGCCTAACACTGTTTGGTGGCTCCCTAGTGCCTTAGGATAAACCACAAACTCCTATGAGGAGCAAGTTCAGAGAGTTGGTGGGAAGGCAGTGGTTACGGCTTTGAGCCGTGAAACTGTACTTCCTGGGTTAGGACCTTGTTCATCTACTTACCAGCTGAGAACCCTTGGGCAAGTTATTTATTTCTTTGGTTTTCAGCTTCTTCATCTGTAAAATTGGGATAATAGTACGACCTTGACAGTATTGTTGAGAGGATTAAATGAGTTCTAACATGTACTAAACACCTAATAAAGATTCGCTTTTACTGTGATTACTTACATTCTGCTCCCAGTTTGCTTCTGCTCCTATTCCTTCAGTCATACCCAGCTACTTGCAGAGCTCTACCCTACCGCATTCACCTAATGGACCATATTTCTTTCTGTCTGTGTTTCGTTTTTTTTGTTTGTTTGTTTTGAGACGGAGTCTCACTCTGTCATCCAGGCTGGAGTGCAGCGGCCTGATCTCAGCTCACTGCAACCTCCGCCTCCTGGGTTCAAGCGATTCTCCTGCCTCAGCCTCCCAATAGCTGGGACTACAGACATACACCACCACGCTTGGCTAATTTTTGTATTTTTAGTAGAGACAGGATTTTACCATGTTGGCCAGACTGGTCTTGAATTCCTGACCTCAGGCGGTCTGCTGCCTCGGCCTCCCAAAGTGCTGGGATTACAGGTGTGAGCCACTGCACCTGACCCTGTATCTAGTTCCTATAAGCTATGTCATCACACACGTACCCACCTGCATCCTCTTCATTTATCTTCTACATCCTCCCACTAACTCTTCCTTAACCTTCAAAGTTCAGCTTAGGTCAAGACTCTTTTTACTCTCAACAGCCTACCAGATATCACTCTATCTTAGAGGCTCCCGTAGCTCCAGTTCATCTTTCTCTCCTACCATTTATGACACAGCACAATAATGGTCTGTTTACTTGTAGTTCTTCACTCCCCAACCCCACGAAAGAGGGATTATATCTTGATCATTTCTATATATCTCCTACCTGTATATTGTGTGCTCATAAATGCTGCTTCATGAATGGATGGTTGGATGGAGGGAGGCATGGATGAGTGAAGGCACTTTGAGAGATATTACCAAACTAGAAAGTGTCTAATGTGGTTGTAATGGTTAGGGGTTTGGAAGCCTATTTGATTAAGAAATATGTCAAATATTTGAGAAATACCCATGCTTTGTAAAAGAAGGCATGAGTAGGAGAGGGTTTAAATAGCTGTCTTGGAATATATAAGTGACTGGAGTGTACATTTACTTACTTTGTATTGTTTAACATGGCAGAACCATGACCAAGACTGGGATGAAAGATACAGGCCACTGTCAGCTCAAAATAAGGGATATAATTTTAATAAAGGGATTTCATTTCAGTAGCAACTGCCTAGGTTATAGCAAAACTCTGCACCAAAAGCAAGTTAGACTAAATGATCTCTGAATTCTATTCTGTGCGTTAGTTTTTGTCTTCTTCCTGTCAGTGGATGGGTTCAGATGCCAAGTGTCTTATCAGCCTTTTGGGATCTCATTTCTTAGAGGGCTACTGGGCTCCAATTCTTAAATAGTTCCTTTTTCCCTTTTTAGCCTGTGCACCCTCTTTTTTCTACAAATGCCTTCAAAGTTAACAGAATATCAGCAGTTGAAAGGATCAAGTACCTTGATTCTAGTTCAGCCAACCATCTGAATATTTGGTTTCCTTTATAACACCCTTCACAATGCTAAGTTTGCAACTTTTAGTCATCCCAGCAGAGACAGTCAAAAAGCAGGGAGATCTATAGGTCTTATGGCAGTCAAGATTTTCCAGAGAAACAGAATCAATATAGATTGTACTCACATGTATGTATGTGCATGTAGATATACATACATATATATTTATTTATTAATTTTAAATAATTGGCAAATTCAAACTCTGCAGGGCAGGCTGGCAGACTAAAGAGCCAGGGAAGAGTTGATGTTCTACTTTTTAGTCAAAAGTGGTCTGCAGACAGAATTTCTGCCTCCTTGGGGCCCTCAGTCTTTTCTCTTAAGGCCTTCAACTGATTGAATAAGGCCCACCCTCATTATGGAGGGTAATCTGCTTTACTTGAGGTCTGCTGATTTAAGTGTTCATCACATTTTGAAAATACCTTACCTGCAGCATTTATACTGGTGTTTGACCAAACAACTGGTACCATAGCCTAGCCTAGTTGACACATAAAATTAGTCATCCCACGTCTGGAGTATGAGAGAGAGGTCAAAGCTAGAAATACAGATTTGGGAGTCTTGAGCATATAGGTAGCACTTAAAACCTTAAGACTGGGTGCTGAGTTTGCCAAAATGATCTAGTGACAGGAAAGTTCTCAAGGCAGCCCATTTGGTTATAGTCATAATTGAGCTGAAATCCACCTGAAAACCCTGTTTTCTGGTTCATTATTTATCCATCTTAAACTTCCCGGTTCCTTGCATTCCCCCCTCAAATGGTATTCTTTCACATTCCTGCCTCAACCTGGATGTTATCATCAGACATGTCTCTCTTTGTCAATCTGTCTTTAAAGTAGGCACTTGAAATTGAGGGTGACCTTCCAGGTGTGGTCTGATGAACACAAGCCATGCTCAATTCTTTTGTTCTTCTATTGAAGCAGATAAATATTAGAATTTGGTTGAAGGGAGGGGGGTTAGAATACTGTTGATTCATTGAGCTCACTCTTGGCTTAAAGGCTAAATCTCAATCTGCTTCTGCAACATCACCTTGCCTGTATCCTACATGTGCAGTGTTTTGTAGTCCATAGTAAAGACTTGAGCTGCTCCTCTGAGTGAAGTGGGGAACAATTGTAGCACTAAGTAGAGGAGTGATGTGTCTTGGGTCTTTAAAGGATCATTCTGGCTGCTCTGTTGAGAATGGCTTTTTGGGAGCAAGGGGAGCCTTTTAGGAAGCTATTGAAGTGGAAGTGGTGAGAAGTCATCAGATTCCGGATATATCTCAAAGTAGAGCTAAGAGGCTCTGCTGATGGATTGGATGTCAGGGTTACAGACTTAATTAAGTATGACTGCAGGGTTTTTAGCCTCAGCCACTGGTAGGATGGAGTTGCCATCAACTGAGATAGGGAAGGCTACCAGAGAAGGAGATGCAAGCGGGGAGATCAGGAGTTCAGTTTGGGATGTGTGAAGTTTGAAATTGCTTTTTTTTTTTTTTTTTTGGGACAGAGAGTTTTGCTCTTTTTTCCCAGGCTGGCGTGCAATGGTGTGATCTCTGCTCACTACAACCTCTGCCTCCCAGGTTCAAGTGATTCTCCTGCCTTAGCCTTCTGAGTAGCTGGGATTACAGTCGCATACCACCATGCCTGGCTAATTTTGTATTTTTGGTAGAGACAGGGTTTTACCATGTTGGCCAGGCTGGTCTCAAACTCCTGACCTCAGGTGATCCACCTGCCTTGGCCTCCCAAAGTGCTGGGATTACAGGCATGAGCCACTGTGCTCGGCCTGAAATTGCTTTTTGACATCGAAGTAGAGTTATTTAAAACGTAAGGAGATGTATGGCTCTGGACTGCAGGAAAGAGGCCTGAGCTGGAACTCCCAATTTGGGAGTCTTTAGCATAGGTAGTACTTAAAACCCAGAGACTGGGTGGTACGACTGCCAATGGCATGAGTACACAGAGGAAAGAAGAGGACCAAAGACTGATGAGCCCTGGCTCTCCGGCAGTGTGAGGCTGGAATCAGCAAAGGAACCTGAGAAGGAGCAGCCAGTGAGTTACCAGGAAAACCAAGAGAACGTGGGGTCCTGGGAACTCAATGAAAATCAAGGAGGATATCTATATAATAGATTATAAACTTTATATATAGTATAAAATATTGTATACATCTGTAATATATAATACATGCTTAATATGTATTTTCCATAAAGATTTTATATAAATTATAATATATTACAACATTTATGTATTAGATTACTTCTGGGGAAACACAGCAAAGGTGGCTTAGTGGAAAGGGCACCAGGAATCAGAAGGCCTGAGGGCTGGGCTCAGTTCTGTTGGTCTTAGTTCTTTAACTTTAGTCAAATTAAATAGCCTTTTTCAAGCAACATTTTTGACTCATCAGGAAAGTGGAGATTTTAATCCTTTCTTTACTCTAAGTTATTGCAAGAATCAACTGAAGTAATAGATATGGATATGGTTTGTTAACAATAAAGATCCTGTCCTCCCTCCTTCTCCCTCTCTTTCTCTATGTATGTATAAATATATAGGTATATATATAAGGAATTCAAGATATTTGTTATATTTTTAATGCCTGTTGGACCTTTCAGATTATGACCTATTGTAGGTCATAATCATTTTAATGGATTTCAGGCAACATTTGAAAATGAAATAGGACCGAGCATGCTGGCTCACACCTGTAATCCCAGCACTTTGGGTGGCCAAGGCAGGCAGATTGCCTGAGGTCAAGAGTTCAAGACCAGCCTGGCCAACATGGTGAAACCCCATCTCTGCTAAAAATACAAAAGACAGATGGGCATGGTGGTGCATGCCTGTAGTCCCAGCTACTCGGGAGGCTGAGGCAGGAGAATCACTTGAACCTAGGAGGCAGAGGTTGCAGTGAGCCAAGATCACACCACTGCGTAACAGTCAGACTCTGTCTCAAAAAATGGAATAGAAAATATCAGTATTCATGGGCCAGAGAGAGTAAAGGTAATTATAGCTTTTTTGGGGGAATCTTTTTATATACTTGCATTAGTTATCAAATTACCCCCATACTTAGTAGTTTAAAATAATAAGCATTTGTTATTTAGAGGGGTCAGGTATCTGTGACCTGCTTAGCTGGGTGGTTTGATTCAGGTGGAAGACAAGCTGTCAGCGAGGGCTGCAGTCATCTGAAGGCCTCGCTGGGCTGATCTTCCAGGCCTATGCTTGTGGCCGTTGGCAGGAGGCCTCAGCCTCTCACCACATAGGCCTTTCCTTAGTGCTACTCATGACGTCTTTGCTGGTTTCTACCAGAACACGTGACCTAAGACAGAAAGAGAACAAGAGTGTGTCCCCAAGACAGAAGATGCAGTATCAGATCAAAATTAAGAGTATCAGATCAAAAGTAATCAAGTCTGCTATGACTCTCTTCTCTCCTGTTAGTCACATCTAGCGGTCCTGGTACAGTGCGAGAGGGACTTTACGAGAGTGTAAAGGGCGGGAGGTGGGGATTGTCCAGGGCCATCATGGAGACTGGCCATCACAACTTCTATAACTGGGTTGAGATACAAGATACATCTTTAAATGTGGGTCGTGTGAGAAAGTGTTTAAGAAACACTGCTGTACAGTGCCTAATACTGTGCACCATTAGGCAGAGGTATACACTAGCTAGCAGAAGCCCATTTAAGAAGCTCTGCTGTTGATGCGCTCTACACCCGTGGTTAATTACCTGTGACTTTAAGATCATGAATATGAACACCAGTGACTTTTACAATGAAGCAAGATAATGGAAGTCTTACTGGGCTATGGGGGACTGTTTGTCCTTAAATAAATTGAGCCTATACTAATGTCCTTTCAGAGTCCTTCTGTCTGATTTCTGTAGTTCTACACCTTTTACCTATCTGGTCATCTGTCAAGTATATCTGCTGGTGGTGAGTTCTCACTCCAAATCTGTGGCCATATTTCATGCACAACTGCATGGCTTGTTTCTTATAGAATACAGTACAGGGGTTTGTGATAGCAGTTATACTTTCAGCTGATCTTTCTGCCTGTTTAGTCTTCTTAGGAGTGTGGTCTGAGTAATGAGCTTATGGAAAATTCTACCTGGAGATAAATGGGGTATAATTAAACTTTGATATTTTGAGAATAGGGATTATTAGAAACATAAAGGCATGCCCTACTTAAAGGAATCTTGTAGAATAATTACAGACATGATTTGTATAATATAATTTGATATATTCCCTGGTGTGAAAACAAATCTGTTTTAGCTCTCCTAGCCAATATTTTTTGTGTTGACTAGTGTAAATGACTGAAAAAGAACAAATTATTTTTGAAGTGCTAATAGATCCTAAGCAGGCTAGAAGTCTCTAGTTAAACAGTTAAAAGACCAGTAGAAAACACAACACAAAGTAAAAACATATGGCCTCGGGTTCTTAATTTGAAACTGTGAGAGTTTCAAACTGGAGTCGTTTCTTGATATAAAGTGAGCCCTACTAATTATTTGGAAAGGCACTGTTCTACAAGAAAGTTTCTTAGTTTGATGTTGACTGTTTACCCTTCAACACACTCCTGCTACTTGTCAGCCCTGCAGCCACAGGTCTTCTCTGGCTTAAGATTTTACACCTGAAGGCCTCTCTGCATCTTCCAGTCACAGTGGAGGATTGGAGGATTGGAGGATGTGCTGTTTTCAGTGGGCTCGCGGGTCTGTAGAGGTCCATTTTTTCTCAAAGAGTTACTACTGTTAGAATGCTGGGCTGACTCTAATTTTTTTTGTTTTGTTTTGTTTCGTTTTGTTTGAGACAGAGTCTCACCCTGTTACCCAGGTTGGAGTGCAGTGGCGTGATCTCAGCTCACTGCAACCTCCACCTCCCCGGTTCAAGCAATTCTCCTGCCTCAGCCTCCCGAGTAGCTGGGACTACAGGCATGCGCCACCACACCCAGCTAATGTTTGTATTTTTAGTAGAGATGGGGTTTCACCATGTTGGCCAGGATGGTCTCGATGTCTTGACCTTGTGATCTGCCCGCCTCGGCCTCCCAAAGTGCTGGGATTACAGGTGTGAGCCACAAAGCCTGGTCATAATTTTTTATTTATGTATCAGTTGACCCCCTAAGCTATCAACTCCTGTGGTCAGGGACTGTCCATCCTTGTACCTGACAGCATTTGGCTCATGGGAGAAGCTCAGTAAATATAAAGAAATTACATTCTTTATTCTCTTGTGTGGATTTATGTCCAGAAGAACAATGTTTGGGGTACAATATGCATGTGATACTACTTTTCTTAGTGTTTCTATTAAATGTAGTAAATTTTAATTTTCCTTGAAGTATATGAAACCTAAAAATTTAAATGTTGAGACAATATGATTCTTATTTCTTGAAATAAGATTGATTTTTTAAAAAAATCTATTAAAAATCCCTGTATCATTTTTGGTAACATTCAGTGGGAGAGGAATTTAGTTTTTATAACACAGATAGGGACCACTGGCAGCTTGAATGAGCAGGTTGAGAACCACTCAGCTAGAGAACACTGAAGGCCCCTTTATGTTCTCGCCTGTGCATATCCCTGAAGACCCAGCAACATCATCAGTCGGCTTTATGAAGTGACTTCTTCTCTGTCCAGAATGCTGTCTGAGCAATGGGTGGCTAATGAAGGTGCTGTAGGCCTGGCCCACTCACCCAGCATTAATTATAACTAGGAAAAACCAAAGCAACTGTTGGCATGGTGGATCGTGAAAGGCCAGGCACTCTTTTGTATGTATTGCTTCCCTGCCTTGCAGTCTATTTTTATTTTTCCTTGCTGCCTCTGCTGTGCAAATCAGCCCATGCACTGCTTAGTCCTGGGAAGACCATCTGTGTCACACTGCCTTGAACCTCAGGCCTCAAGCCGTGACACAGCCCTGCAGAACTCCATCCTCATCCGTGTCCTTCTGGTCTCTGCTTCCCATTCCCCACACCTGCCTATGCTGCATTGTGACCCTGACAGTTGACATACTGTGGCTCCTTAATTTTTTTCTTCTGGACTTCAATAAAAAGAATTTGATAGAAAGTTATGGAAGTGGCCAGGCATCATGGCTCATGCCTGTCATTCCAACACTTTGGGAGGCCAAGATGGGCAGATCACTCAAGGTCAGGAATTTGAGACCAGCCTGGCCAACATGGCGAAACCCCGTCTCTACTAAAAATTCAAAAAAATTAGCTGGGCGTGGTGGTGCATGCCTGTAGTCCCGAGAATCCTTGTAATTCAGGAGTTGGAGGTTGCAGTGGGCTGGGATTGTGCCACTGCACTCCAACCTGGGTGGCAAAGTGAGACTCTGACTCAAAAAAAAAAAAAAAAAAATTTATGGAAGGGAAAATAGCCATATTCACTTAGATTAGCTCAGCCACTTAAGTGAAAGAGATGCCCAAGGAGAGACTTAGACAGTTTGCTGATAATCAGTAAGCCTAGGAGAGGCGGCTGCAAAGACTAGGAGAGCTTGTTGTTTTAAAACCCCGAAACTCTACTTATATCTTAGTCAAGTAGGGAATAAATAACCAAATGGGAATTCTTAAGGCTCCGATATATCATGAGTATGAGAGTAAAACTGAGAAAAGAAAGGGCACAAATTAGTGAGAATGACACTAATGTCAAATATATTTTCAAAATTTGTTAGTATCATTTTTAGATACAATGACTGTTGTCTTTTGAGTCCTGATTATGGTAAAAAGTATTTTGTTTCAATATAAAAGGAGGGAAAGCCTGTGTACCTCATTCCAGTTAAGCAACTTTTCAAACCAGTCGGCCTTGGGTAACAAGGCCACAAATGTTCAACTATTCCGAGAGGTGAAACTAGATCCTTGAAGGGATCATGTGATGGCAGTTTTTCAAACCGTAATGAACAGATTCTTCAAACACATGTCATGAATAATCGCTTGTTGTGATGTATTCACAAACAAACTGCTGAAGGGTAGAATGAGGTATTAATAAGATGACTGATTATAAAAATACACATGCAGGGAAGATGTTCAGCTTTTAAGATTGCATTAATAATAGCCTTATATTAGTTTTGTGTTGAATTCTTGTGACCTGCTGGCACTTTTTTGTAAGTATTGACTCATTTAATTATCCAGCTCCCAGAACTCAACCCTTGGAAGCCTAACTGAATTTCTTTAGTTTCCTGAAGCTCTGGGTGTCTTGGGTCCAGTTTACTCTATAAGCACATGCTGAAGCCTGTGTCTCTATGTAATTTTTGGAGCATCATGGAGAGGAAGGTGTAAGTCATATATCCTTGTTCTCTGTTTGGAGATACTCAGTGGTGTGGTTGTCAAGGGCAACCTGGGCAGAAAGACCAGCAGGGCTCTGTGGTTCCATTAGGGGTGTAGACTTCTCTCCTCTTAATCTTGCTGCTTTTGGTTGCCCTCTGGCCATCATTACTGAAGTGCTCCTTGGAAGAAAGAAGACAACGTTTGTCACCATCTCCTGTGGCTCTGGAACCAGCTCCCCTTATCAGTCACCAACTCAAGTGATGTTCTGTGGGGACTGTTGCCAGTTGGCTTCCGCAGTGAGGATCCTAAACACTGTGGAACTGACATGTTACCTGGGAAGTACCTCCCACACCAGGCTGTCCAATTTCTTGTTCTTCAAAGCCCAGCTAGAGCATCAGCTCCTCTGGGAAAGCCTTCCTGCATGCCCCTGCTGCCCTCCCCCATGCTGGTAAAATGTAAACACCCCCTCAGGAGCTCTCACAGCACCTCATGCTTATCTCTTCTTTGGCATTTGTCCCTTTGTTCCGGATTCACTGAATTGCTTATATTTCCTCCACCAGACTGAATGCTGGAGGACCACATTCCGCTTTGTTCAGTTTTATTTTTCTAGCCTCTAATGCCATGCCTAACACATAGTAGGCACTCTAAATATTCATTAAATGGATTTATTTGCCATTCTTATTTTGGCCCATAGACTCGGTTTCCCCAGCCTCTACCCTTTGCAGATGCTTGAAATCTGCCACATCTGTTTCTGTCCTGTCTCCTCCCCTTTCTCCCTTTTGCCGCAGCAGCTTTGCCCTGTTTCATCGGTTGCATGGGAGTTTGGGTAGGAAAATGGAAATCACTGAAGATATTTTGGGTGGCAAGGATTAATTATAGGGAACTGGAGGCGCGCCAAATTCATAGAGGGGTGGTGGAGTGGAGGGTCAGAAGGCTGTTGGAAGCTGCTGCTGCTGATCTTGGCTGCCTGCAGCACCACAGTGGGGTCTCAAGAGTCCCTCACTGCAGAAGCAGCTAGCAAAACCCATGTCTGCCATCTGTTGACGTCCACAGGCCTGTCCACAGCTGCCCCCTGGGAAAAGTGGCTTTTCTTGCTTTTTTCCCTTCAGTTCTTATGAGAGTGCCTCTCATTGGGAGAACTGAATCAGAAGTCAGCTGAAAAGGGAATCTGGGAAGTGCTAGTTTATAGGCATTTCACCTCTGAGGTAAAGGCCAGTGCTTGGAAGGAAGGGATATCCACACACAAATTCTGGCATATCGAGAGCACTGCCTTGCTTCATCTGAAACCTTCTCCCTGAGCTGCCCACCCCCACCTTTAAAAAAAAACAACAACAAAAAAAGAACAAAGCTCTGCCCATCTTATTGGATGCTTTAATTTTGTTAATATGTGGGAACCCTCATCCTTAGTCCTATCCCAACAGTTAATATCCCCTCTGCCTATATTTTAGGTCTCCTGTATTCTTCTTAAGAATTAAATCTTTCCTAGTCCAGAAGTTATAAGCATAATCTTTTGAAAAGTATATCTCATTTAATTTATAATACATTAGTCATTTGAAAATCGCAGAATTTTTAGTGAGGCAATCTGAGTTTAAGTTAAAATCAGGTCCCTTATTAGCTACATAATTGTAGGAGAATCATTTAGTCATGCATTCATGCATTTTCATATTTACCAGGCTTGTACTAAGTGCCAAGAACCAGGCTCTGTTAGGTACCACTGGCTGTTAAATGGTTATAATATACAAGCCTTATTTTCCATACAGTTTGTTAAGAAATGTTTGTGATGGTGCTTTGTAAATTTAAAGTTCCATTGAAGTACTAATCATTATTTTCCTAATAGACAACAACTTATAAATTCACGTTTAGAATTCTTTAATAGAATTTATTATAGTTATAATACGTCAGCAAAGTGGTATCATGGTGATATTAAGGCACAACACCTGGAGTGAATCAGCCTCAGTAATTTTTTTTCTTTCTTGCTGTCTATATACTCAAGATTTAATTTAGCTTATACTATATACTTAATATATATACTCTCTATATACTCAAGATTTTTTGAGACTGTCTCGCTCTGTCACCCAGGCTAGAGTGCAGTGGCACAATCCCGGCCCACTGCAACCTCCACCTCCGCCTCCTGGGTTCAAATGATTCTCCTGCCTCAGCCTCCCGAGTAGCTAGGAGTACAGGCATGTGCCACGACACCCAGCTAATTTTTGTATTTTTGGTAGAGACAGGATTTTGCCATGTTGGCCAGGCTGGGCTTGAACTCCTGGCCTAAAGTGATTTGCTCACTTTGGCCTCCCAAAGTGCTGGGATTACAGGCATGAGCCACTATATATTCAAGATTTAATTTTACTTAGCCTGGCTGCCTTGCCCATGGTTCTAGCAGGCAGGGATGAGATTTAATTGTCCTACTAGAACAGGACACAGTAGGCGAGAGGTAAGTCCCCAAAGGAAGCCAGGCCTTCTCTCAGAACAAACAAGCAAACAAGCAAAACCAACAAATGTCCATATGTAACTCCTATCTACTTTTCTCTCATCTGATGATTTTGCTTTATACTCTTGAAAATATTGCCTCCACCAAATCACTGCCATTTGCATTCATCTTTTAAATCTTCTGTACCTATCACCGGTACAATGGAAGACTTTCCCCCAAATGAACAAAAACCAACCTTGTTTGTTTCATCTTTCTTCAGTGACTATGGTTCCTCTTCTCCTTCAGGACATAACTCTTCCTCATAAGAACTACCCACACCGGGTAGTGTCCTCCTCTCCTTCTCATCCTCTCTTCACTTGGCTCTAGTCTGGCTTCCATTTCCACCACTCAATGAAACTACTCCTCTAAGTTGCTAGTGACCTTTAATTTGGCAAATGGATCCGATAGACATTTTTACATGAAGAGATAAAATGCAAGATGAACTTAGACCCTTATACTCACCCCGTGCACAAAAATTAACTCAAAATAGATAATGGACTGTAAGTGCTAAACTGTGAAACTTTTAGAAGAAAACAGAAAATTTTCAAGATCTTGGGTTAGGCGAAGATGTCTTAGATATAACACCAAAATCATGATCCATAGTAGGAAAAACATCGATCAATTGGATTTTTGAAATTCACAACTTTTATGCTTCAAAGACATTTTCAGAAAATGAAAAGATAAACCATAGGTTGAGAGAAAATATTTGCAAATTACATATCCAATAAAGGACTTGTTTCCAGAATACTCACAAGGGTAGGAACTCTCTTGTTCATTGCTGTATCCTAAGCATCTCTTGTAGCTCTATTGAGCATCTAGAAGGTACTCAATAAATATTTCCTGGATAATCACAGCATTCATACAGTTTGGAGAATACTCTGGTAGGATTCTTAATGACGTCTAAGGAGGAGAGAAAACAATCTTGAACATTTGTAGAATGTTTTTGAAGCATTTGTACCTACTACATTTATTCCCTTTTCTGTTGTTGGTATCATTGTATCCATGCCACAGTTAAGAAAACAGAGCCATGGAGGATAAACTTTTTGCCTGTGGTCAAATGCTGTTAAGGGGTAGAGTCAGAATCCAGATCTTGAATTTCTAATTCTACATTCAGTGTGTCATGATTTCCACTGTTGTTGGGAAAATGTCTTCACTCCTGAGCTGATGATGCCTGGGACTGGTGCCTTCTCACCTTTCCTTCAGCAGTGAAATGCCTAGATCTCAGGCTTGTGGGCTGTTTTTCCAGACCTTCCTTCCTGATGATCTGATGGCAGACACACTTGTCTGATCCTTAAGAGCATGTCACGTGATAACTCAGGACTGTTTTCACCATGTTTGCTCTGAGGAGTTTGTCCTCCCAGGGCTTGTTTTCTACTTTTCCATCAGATCTTGGTATTTCACCAAACGTGTTTGATTGCCAACTGGGATCATGTTAGTCTAAGTTCATTTTCACTTCTCACTATGTTCCCGGCGTAGCTTTTTATTCTTTTGTTTTTTTTTTTTTTTTTTTTCCTTGAGATGGAGTCTCGCTGTGTTGACTAGGCTGGAGTGCAGCGGAGTGATCTCGACTCCAACAACCACCTCCTGGGTTCAAGCGATTCTCCTGCCTCAGTCTCCCAAGTAGCTGGGATTACAGGCGCCCACCACTATGCCTGGCTAATTTTTGTATTTTTAGTAGAAATGGGGTTTCACTGTGTTGGCCAGGCTGTTCTTGAACTCATCACCTCAGGTGATCCACCCTCCTTCGCCTCCCAAAGTGCTGGGAATACAGGCATGAACCACCACACCTGGCCCGGTTTTTTATTCTTGACTGTGAGCAGGTTGAGACGTAGGATAACAGATGGAGCTGAAGATGGTATGATGTGGTGCCAGTTACTATATGATGTCATCAGTAAGCCTGTTCCAAGAATTGTGCCTTGGGCATCCTTAGAAAATAAAGATGTTGCTTGAGGCTGAGAGGAGGGCAGCACTGGGACACTTTGAACAAAAAGCTGGGGTCTAGGGGGCCTGGTCGATCAGCCTCAGCTCTGCTGTTTGTTGTATCTCAATTATTTCATGTTCCTTATTCTGTGCTTCCGAATTAGTCAAGTGAGGAGGAGGTTAGGGCAGATACACTTTCAGGTCTTCTCTGCTGTCTAAAATTGGGTTGGGTAGGCCAGCCAGAACTAATCAGGGCTTCTTGAGTCTAGGTATCAACTTTGTCACCCTAGCGATGTGCTTTGGTTTTTACCCCAGCTGTGCAAATTAGTTTTCAAACTTCCCAGGCAGGAATGTAAAGGCTGAACTTTGGCAGCCCATTAATGGGATAAACAAGTCCAGTGACAAAAGACTGAAGATTGAAAATGGAAGAGGTGGAGGCAAGGACTGAGAGCTGAATTTTGGTATATTGTCTACATGCTACCTTGCCTGTGTCATCCTTAGTGGCCATGACAACAGTGGTTCTAAAATATACCTCGGTTGTATGGTATTTGCCACTCCTGGCCATAGTCCATTGCTGTTTTTATCCCTAGCTCCCACCCAGCCAAGATTAGCCTGGGAGGAAGGACAGGACCCCAAAGGGCAGGCAGCCTGTTAGTGCGGAACAAGTCCTGGAGCTGGCCATAGGTTCTGGTCTGAGTTCTGCCCTGGACGTGCTGTGTGGCCCCCATCCCTCCTCCGTCAAAGGAGCAGTTCTAAGCTAGGTGATATATAAACCTCTGTGCTCTGTGAGTAAGCATATGGGCAGCACCACTTTGTGAGGCCCAACAAGCCTAATTTTGATGCACTGCGAGGCTCTAATGAGTACAGCAGTCATAATCATAAATAAACTGCCAGGGCTGCCATGGTTGTGTTAGCCCAGGCACAGTCTACTAATTTGCTGATGGTAATCAGACAGGAGCTGCTGCTGTGGGAGGGAGCACTACTACTTAGAGATGCTGCCTGAAAGTGCCTGAAACACGAACTTGGAAACTTGAGGCTTAAAGGAATCTTAAAGGTCATCCCTTCCAGTTTCTTTTTATCTCATGCTGAAATCTGCCTCCCTGTGGCTGCTATCAATTGATGTGCAGATAACAAAACTTGCATATCGTATGAGATTTTCTATTTTTAATTTCTGGAAGGAGCTAAGAATAATATGTACAGGATCCATGTTCCTTATGCCTCGTCATAAGGAAATCCTGGTTTTCTGTGGGCTGGTTAGCAGTGAGACTATTTCCTTAAAAGGTGATAAGAATGATTGTGCTACAGTTTGATCGGTATCTTATTGCAGAAGAGAACCCCCATTTTTATCTGTAGGTGTTTATTTTATGCACTTACATAAAATATTCAATGTATTAAATAACTACTTTTGAGCCTCTTCTATCTGCAGTGTACGATGCTAAGTGCCAGAGCAGACAGAAGCGTTGGTGCCTTATTACGGGCGTATCATTCACACATTGCTTCACTCAACGACATTTATTGCTTTCCGGCAGGCTCTGGTTCTTGCCCTTATGAAGTTTTTGGTCTGTTGTGGGAGAGAATGATTGATTAGTTATCAGTCATGCTGCATTGAAATTATTGTTGACTTTTCCATCCCTTTAGGCTCTATTCTCCCTGAAGCAGAGGTTACGTGCTGTGCATTACTGAATTTCTGGTATGTAGCACAGAATAGGCACATAATAAATATTTGTTAAATGAGTCTGTGGTTGAATATATGAAGGAAAAAGCACAGACTTTGGTGTCTGCTCTAAGCTAGATCCTGACTGAGCATTTGATAGCCATGAGACTGGGAATAAAGACACAAGCCTTCATAAAATAGGACCTATTTAACAGAGTTGTTGTGAGGATTAAAAATTAGGATATACAGAGTGCTTAGCCCAGTGTTTGGCATATACTTCTAAGAAAACAATGTATATTCTTTTCCTACTGTAGCTCCTTAAGGTGCCTTTTGCATCTGTATAAAAAAACTAAATGAAAATATATTTCTTTTTTGAGATGGAGTCTTGCTCTGTCACCCAGGCTGGAGTGCAATGGTGCAATCTCGGCTTACTGCAACCTCTGCCTCCTGGGTTCAAGTGATTCTCCTGCCTCAGCCTCCCTAGCAGCTGGGATTACAGGCATCCACCACCATGCCTGGCTAATGTTTGTATTTTTAGTAGAAACAGGGTTTCCCCATTTTGGCCAGGCTGGTCTTGAACTCCTGACCTTGTGATCTACCTGCCTTGGCCTCCCAAAGTGCTGGGATTACAGGTGTGAGCCACCACGCCTGGCCATGAGAATATAGTTCTAGAATTCATTGGATTGCTAGTGTTTTGAAATTAAAGATGGCCCCACAAGGGAGGCCCTACCCCTTAACTCTTTGGAAGGAGCATGAGTTAGGTTTACCATGGTAAAGAGGAAATCCATACTGAACGTTTCAAAATCACTGATGGAGTAAATTTCAAATATTCTCATCACAAAAAATGTTAAATATTTGAGGTGATGGATATATTAATTAGCTCGATTTAATCATTCCATATTATGTTCAAAAATCATAGTTATCACTTTGTACCCCGTAAATATATATGACTATAATATGTCAATATGTAATAATAATGATGATAAAAGAATTGACTCATGATTCTGAGGAAGCTGCAAAAGTCCACAAATTCTGGTAACGTAAGGCTAGACCTCTGGTTGGGTAGACCACAGTTTTCTTTTGGATAGAGTAATTTTCTCTTATGATACTTAAAATTCTTAAGGTAATGATGAAATAACTTATTTTTAAAATACCACATAAATTTAAATAACAGTTTATAGTTTCAAATATGTTTGGTTTATTTCTTTCTAATGGGAACAGGATGAAAGGCCATATACATTCTTTAAGACAAACCTTTAGCATCGTATTAAATATGTTGCCTGACTTATTGGTGGTGAAGTTGGTAAGACTAAGATAATGACTCTTATGAAGGGCAGCTTTATGGACCACTTCATTCTCCAGCCAGTAAGATAGGTATCATTGGTTTTATCATGTGGTCTTGATTTTCATTTTATATATGTTCACTCATTTACAGCTCAAAAACAAAAGATACGAGGAAAAACTAATTAGAGTTATAGACAGTAGATTCTGATTTTAGGATGCATTGTTAATTTCTATATACAAAAAACATGAACTTGTTTGTCTTTATTTTGCAAGGAGTGTGCTTTCTGTTTTATCTTTCATTTTTAAAATGTTGAAATAATCTTAAAGTCACAAACATTAGAAGCACAGTACATGTAACGTTTTCCCCCTGAATTATTTGAGATTAGGTTGTGGACATGAAGCATCATCACCCTAAATACTTCACCGTATGCTTCCAAGGACACTTTCCTATTTGTTAGGTTGGTGCAAAAGTAATTGTGGGTTTTGTCATTACTTTTTTTTTTTTTTTAATTTATTTATTATTATTAAACTTTAAGTTGTAGGGTACATGTGCACAATGTGCAGGTTTGCTACATATGTATACTTGTGCCATGTTGGTGTGCTGCACCCATCAACTCGTCATTTACATCAGGTATAACTCCCAATGCAATCCCTCCCCCCTCCCCCCTCCCCATGATAGGCCCCGGTGTGTGATGTTCCCCTTCCCGAGTCCAAGTGATCTCATTGTTCAGTTCCCGCCTATGAGTGAGAACATGCGGTGTTTGGTTTTCTGTTCTTGTGATAGTTTGCTAAGAATGATGGTTTCCAGCTGCATCCATGTCCCTACAAAGGACACAAACTCACCCTTTTTTATGGCTGCATAGTATTCCATGGTGTATATGTGCCACATTTTCTTAATCCAATCTGTCACTGATGGACATTTGGGTTGATTCCAAGTCTTTGCTATTGTGAATAGTGCTGCAATAAACATACGTGTGCATGTGTCTTTATAGCAGCATAATTTATAATCCTTTGGGTATATACCCAGTAATGGGATGGCTGGGTCATATGGTACATCTAGTTCTAGATCCTTGAGGAATCGCCATACTGTTTTCCATAATGGTTGAACTAGTTTACAATCCCACCAACAGTGTAAAAGTGTTCCTATTTCTCCACATCCTCTCCAGCACCTGTTGTTTCCTGACTTTTGAATGATCGCCATTCTAACTGGTGTGAGATGGTATCTCATTGTGGTTTTGATTTGCATTTCTCTGATGGCCAGTGATGATGAGCATTTTTTCACGTGTCTGTTGGCTGTATGAATGTCTTCTTTTGAGAAATGTCTGTTCATATCCTTTGCCCACTTTTTGATGGGGTTGTTTGTTTTTTTCTTGTAAATTTGTTTGAGTTCTTTGTAGGTTCTGGATATTAGCCCTTTGTCAGATGAGTAGATTGCAAAAATTTTCTCCCATTCTGTAGGTTGCCTGTTCACTCTGATGGTAGTTTCTTTTGCTGTGCAGAAGCTCTTTAGTTTAATGAGATCCCATTTGTCAATTTTGGCTTTTGCTGCCGTTGCTTTTGGTGTTTTAGACATGAAGTCTTTGCCCATGCCTATGTCCTGAATGGTACTACCTAGGTTTTCCTCTAGGATTTTTATGGTATTAGGTCTAACATTTAAGTCTCTAATCCATCTTGGTTTTGTCATTACTTTTAATGGCCAAGACCACATGCAATTACTTTTGCACCAACTAAATAACTGCAATATGCAGGTTGAATATCCCTTATTTGAAATGTTTGGGTCCAGAAATCAGTGTTTTGGATTTTGAGCTTTACAGATGTTGGAATAGTTGCAGTTACACTAGTTGAGCATCTCAAATTTAAAAATCCAAAATCTTTCAGGGCTATAAGAATGGATAATTTCCTGGCTATTAGTTGAATAAGAAAGACACATTTTGCCTTTTAGAGATTGTTATGTTTTATAATACAGAGATGGTTTCAAATATATTTAGTTTTTAAATATTCAGTAGGTGGTGTGCTAAAGCTTAGTGTCCTTAGGTAGGCCTCATGTTACAAGTAGAGGAGGAGATGGGAGAGGGAATTGGTTTGGCTGGCCACCGTTTCTATGAAGAAGGGCACCTGGAAATGGGAAGAAATGAATTGACTACCACATCATCCCCTGGAGGCCATGGCTAGGTTGAATGAGAATGATGGTGTTGGCATGAGTTGGGTGAACCTTATTTTTTTTAAACTGATAGTCATCCAGAAACAAAAGGACAAATAATGTACATCTCCACTTACCTGAACTTCCATCACTTTGTGGAGCCTGGCTAGCTGAGACCAAGGAGGTGGGTGGAACCTGGGAAGAAAAAGTAGGTGGGAGAAGAAGTAGGTGGGAGAAGAAGTAGGTGGGAGAAGAAGCAGGTGAGAGAAGAAGCAGGTGGGAGAAGAAGCAAGTGGGAGAAGAAGCAGGTGGGAGAAGAAGCAGGTGGGCTTCCCTGGAGCAGGGCAGCCATGCTGGGAGAAGCAGAAAGGAAGTGGAAGCAGGAAGACATCAGCTTTTAACATGAGCATTTTCAATTAGTAATAACGAAAGGCAGTGAGAACCCTGCTTTTAGTGGGGTGCTTGGGAAGAACAAGTAATTCATGCATTTTAGGGTTCAGTTTGATTTCCAGCTTTGTTTTCTACTGGCTGTCAGCTCCGGGGATACCAGTACCTGCCTCACCGGCATGTGTATGTGAGCACCAAACATAGTACTTGCCAGATTCTAAACAATAAATATAATTTCTCATTATTATCAGGTTTTTCGTTACTGTTTCAGTGCCTTCCTCCTACCCCAGTATATACTGCGGATCTCTGATTTCTTCTATGTCTGCTTTGTCCTGTGATTCCTGGAATAGTCTATTGCTGTCTGTTCCCAATGTAATTGAAAAGGCTCTACAAGCTTTGGATGAGTGAAGGAAGCTGAAATCTTTGTTTTAATCTACACATACTTCTACTTCCCATGTTATAGATGTGGCAACCTTAAAATTGCTGTCTGTGGTGTGGATATTTATTTATGGGGCTGAGCAAGGTAGCCTTGGTTTTGGTTAAGAGAAGGGATCATTTCTATTTTTAAAAAATTTGTGTTAAATATAATTTTAGAAAGAACTTAGCATCTTTTCCGGATCAATGTAAAATTCAAATGAAACACATCACCTCTGCCTACAGGTAGATCTCTCTTTAGAGAACAGCTCTGTGCAGAAGACTTATGAATAAATGGAATTTATGTATCTCTAATCCCGTTTTTCCTGAATTATGTAATTATTTTAGGTCAGTGATACAGTAAATGAGGTCTGTCATGTTTTGGCTTTGAGTTTCTTTTTTCTCATCTATGCGTGTGTCCATTGTGTCCATTGTCTGTAAACAGATACTTAAGTACAGAAAAGAATCTTGTCATTTAAAGGTATCCCACAGGGAATGACAGTAATTACCTGTCAAATGTCAGGTGGCGAGGTACCAGGCATGATGGGATGTTCGAGGGATGAGGCAAGGGTGGAGCTGGAAGCTAGGGACAGGTGGGGTCTGGACAGTCAGACCCCCCTCGAGGGTGAATTCCTGCGTCCATTACCCCTTGTCTGAAAGGGACAGAATTCACTCAGGCCCTACTCAGTCAGGTTGGCAACCCAAGAGGTGAGACTCGTGAGTGGGATGCAACCACCACCCTTTAGGTGCTGGGAGCAGTGATTCTGCCTGGGGAACTATATCATCATGATTCTGGCCGCCTGGTCTTTTTCTCTGTCTTTTTTTTTTTTTTTTTTTTTGAGATGGAGGCTTGCTCTGTCACCCAGGCTGGAGTGCAGTGGCGCAATCTCGGCTCATTGCAAGCTCCGCCTCCCGGGTTCACGCCATTCTCCTGCCTCAGCCTCCCGAGTAGCTGAGACTACACTGGCCACCTGGTCTTTTTACTCACACTCTGACCCAAAGGGAGAGAAGGGCACTGGCTACATGATCAGAGGTTCGGGAGGAACAAGCATGCTAGTTAGAGAAACCAAGCAGTGTCATTTATATGGACTGTACCAGTTTGGTGGTGTCAGGAAAAGGCTGTGACTTCAAGGGTCTGCCATAGACCAATGCTATGGGATGCCTGGTATGAGGCTCAAGCACAATGGCAGTGCTCCCCAACTAGTGCATGGAGCTGCAGCTCTTCCAATCCCCTGCTCAGGGCAGACCCAGAGATGGGACAGGGTTGTTCTCTCAGGTGGAAAGCTCCAAGGACTACAACTAGGTGGGGCTTGGAAGGCCACTGCCACACCAGCCTCTCCCCGCCGCACCACCCCCACAACCTTCTTCCCTTTGGCTAGTGTGGTGTTGTGCTTTTGAAACATATTTCGGGCTGAGTGCGGTTGCTTGCACCTGTAATCCCAGTACTTTGGCAGGTTGAGGTGGGAGGATTGCTCAAGCCCATGAGTTTGAGACCACCCTGGGCAACACAGACCATATCTCTACTAAAAAAATTAAAAATTAGCCAGGTGTGGTGGTGTACACCTGTAGTCACGGTTATTCTGGGGGCTGAGGTTGGAGGATTGGTTTAACCCAGGAAGTCAAGGCTGCAGTGAGTGTGATCGCACTGCTGCACTTTAGGCTGGGTGACAAAGCAAGACCTTGTCTCAAGGAAAAAAACACAAAAACCAAAAAAACCATATATGTATACATATATGTATGTGTGTGTGTGTTTGTATACATATATATTTTTTAAATGAACATCTGAGACATGAATATTACAAACGAACTCTTCTATTGGAAAAGTGGAAGGTACCTGGGAGATCCACTCTCATGGCCTTTGTTTCTAGAGACAGCTTACCCTTGCTGAGACACTTACGCTACTAGAGAGCAGTGTTTCTGCACGAGAATCTCCTGGAGGGCTTGTTAAGTTTAATTGCTGGGCTCCATCCCCAGAATTTCGGAATTGGTATGTCTGAGGTGGGGCCTGAGAAGGCCTGGAATTGCAATTCCAACAAGTTCCCAGGAATGCTGCTGCTCCAGCAGCCGCATCTTGAGAACTACTGTGGTAGAGCAATCCATTTATTCATGCTATGAATTTAAATTATATAGATAGTTGTGTAGTCTACCATTACTGTAAATATCTTTTCTTGATATGCCTGTCTATGTCTCCTTTGAACAGGTATTTTGATGTTGGACTGCATAAGTTCTTAATCAGGTAAGCCAATAATTTTTATTTTAGGTAACAGTGAATAGCATGTCTATTATTGAAAGACTGCAACGGAAAATCCTTGTTAAATATCTTGATAAATAATGGCATTTGCATATATATACTTGTCAAGAAAACATTGCTAACACTAGTTTTTTTGTGTTTCCCAGAATCACACATGATTAAGCAATTAAAGAAATCAATGTTTAAAGTGGCTTATTTCTGAAGTGATAGTTACCTAAGATCTCAGACAAGTATAATTCCAACTACTAGGCTGCTGGAAAAACTAATTGAAAAATTAGGAGTGCCAGCTTGTATTCAAACATTAAACAACCGCCTTAACCAATTTTCCCTCCACTGAATTTAGTCTTTTTAAGTGGAATCTTTCAGTTGCTTTATAGTTGTGAAGATACAACTTTGTTCATAATTGAAAGAGATTAAAGATGACAGTTTATATCCTAGTTTATTGGTGATTTTTACCAGAGTTGGCTTATGGGACATATTAATTTCAAATAGCTATTAAATCTAATAGAGGTTAAATGGAAATATACCAGCATTATAGTTTTAAGAATATGCATATTTTGTCTGCTATCAGTTTTGCTGTGTTTTCTAAATGTATTAATATTGAGCATGTATTACTCTAATAATGGTAAATAATGATCATTAAAATGCTTGTCAAAACTATTGAGGGAAGCAGAAATGGTTGCTGAAAGACTGCAAGCTAAAGATGACAAGGAAACCAGAAATTATGTAAAGCGATTTGCTTTCTGCAAGTATATATCTCTAAATGCTAGTTAATATTGTCTAATAGCCTGATAATGAACAGTCTGTAAATTCAATGTGATTTTTGGGTGTTATGCTGATTTCGTTCTCTACAATGCGTGGCCATCTCCCTACTGGTAAGATGCTCTTTGAGAGGAAATGTACATAATTGACATCACCTTTAATCCCACCAAAAACCACATTTCCTCTGCACTAGATATGGTGGTGTTCTGAGTAAGGCCATGCAGGCCTTGTCCTCTTTGACCTCTTTTCCAAGGCCTCATCCAAGGCTGCACAGTGAATTCTCCTCGGCTTCCCTCCTACTCAAGGAATATGGATGGTCCTGGCTTTCTCCAGGACCATCCATACTTACTCCACAGATAGTAGAGTGTGAACTGCTATCTTCGACACAGCAAGGGTAAATACATTTTAGCAGGAAAGACAAAGAACCAGCAGTCATGGGAAAGCAGGTATGAACATTCCATATTTGAACGGATCAGAAGAATCTGGATGTATTATTACTTCAGGGAGTAGTTCGAGTTTTTTATTTAATGTCTTTGGTGCTTTGTATAACTCCCATTGTACTGTTCCCTTAATGCCTTGTAGTGGATGCAAGTTTGTACTCTTATTTTTTATAGTAAATTTCTTGAGGTCAGGGATCATGTCTTAGTCACCTATCAATGATTAGATTCAGAAACTTGTATAGGATCAACCTTCAGCAAACATTAGTGCTAGCAGGGAATGAATGAGATGAGATAGAAAGGACAAGAGGGGTGAAGCAGGTTGAGAAGAAGCTGTACAGTCATTTATTCAGCAAATAACTTAAGCTTACCGTGTGCCACTTACTTGGATATGCCTGGGAATGCTGTCACTTGCAAAAACAGACATTTGATTTGAAGCTTTCCATGTGCTTATCCCTTGCCAGGCTTGTAGTTGGAGTGAACGGTGGGTCTGCCTCTGCTATCCCTCCTCTTTTTCCTTCTTCTGGGCTCCAACCCTTCCTCCTATGTTGGGTCTGGAGGAAGGAGAGGGAGTGGTCAAGTGGCTCTAACATGATTGAGGCTGGGATCCCCTTGCTCTGGCAGGAGGCCCTTTTGGGCAGCTACTGGAAGATGCTCTAACTGGTCACCTTAACCAGCATTCTGTGAAGCGAGCACTATTGGGAGAGTAAGGCTTCTCTCTACCCTGCCATGCCGTCTTCTGTGTTTCCTTTCCCTCATTCGGGTAGGGGGCAGAGAAAATTAGCAGGTTTCTTGCTTATCCTACTGGGGAATGAGAGGTTAGTTTTGCAGGCATCCCTAGCCTCTGGGAGTAGGTCTCTTCCTCTCCCATCACATGACAGCGCACCCCACTAAGCAAACAACTTAATGACTCCAAGGAGTCTCTTCCTCTTTCCTCTTCCTAGCTTGGGAGTAAGGGGTAGGGGTGTTAAAGATGGTGGTTGGGAGCAGAGGCAGTTCTCCATCTTGCAGTAATCCCAGAATGGGGTGGATCTCACCTCTTTATTTGCAGCTCTCTTTAGAAAGTGAGTATTTTCAGGCCGGACTTGGTGACTCACACTTGTAATCCCAGCACTTTGGGAGGCCAAGGCAGGTGGATCATGAGGTCAGGAGATCGAGACCATCCTGGATAACACGGTGAAACTCCATCTCTACTAAAAATACAAAAAATTAGCTGGGCATGGTGACAGGCCCCTCTAGTCCCAGCTACTCAGGAGGCTGAGGCAGGAGAATGGTGTGAACCCAGGAGGTGGAGCTTGCAGTGAGCTGAGATCGCGCCACTAAGCTCTAGCCTAGGTGATAGGGCAAGACTCTGTCTCAAAAAAAAAAAAAAAAAAGTATTTTCAACCATGTGCAGTGGCTTATGCCTGTAATCCCAGCACTTTGGGAGGCTGAGGTGGGCAAATCACTTGAAGCCAGGAATTCAAGGCTAGCCTGGGCAATATAAGAAAAAATCCTGCCTCTACTAAAAATACAAAAATTAGCCAGGCGTATTGACACACACCTGTAATCCCAGCTACTTGGGTGGCTGAGGCACGAGGATCACTTGAACCCAGAAGGCCAAAGCTGCAGTGGGCCGAGATGGGCTGCTGCACTCCAGCCTGGGCGACAGAGTGAGACTCTGTCTCAAAAGAAAAAAAAAAAAAAAAGAAAAAGAGGTATTTTCTGCTCCCAGCTTGGGAGGGAAGTCAAACCTGATGGGACCCAGCACCATTTATGACTGGACACCTCAATAAGAACTGTTTCTTTGGGACAATGACCCTGAAGCTAGGTTGAAGAGGGTGGGGACATGGTGGGGTTAGCAGTGAGGGGATGGCAGCAACAGCTCCTTTAAGAAGATAAGCTGTGAAGGGGAGGAAAGAAAGACAGGGCAGCTGGTGGAGAGGGTGGGTGGAGTGGGTATTTTTTTCTTTTTAATGGGATGAACTCTTGTATTTAGCCACCAGAAGGTCTTAAGTGTCCTTTAGACTTAGAGAAAGCAGTTTCATTTAGGTGGAGAGAAGTAGAGCCTGATTGCTAGGGGGAGTGAGTGGCCCCTTAGTAACCTCAGACAGCAATGGCATTTTCTTGTAAATATATCATTAGAGAAAACCTTAGAGGGTTGGAAGAGTGAAAGGGATGGTACTTAAGGAATTCTTCTCACTCTATAATGGCCAAGAGAAGAAAATATACTTCCTTTGTAAAAGAGCAAATGTGGGAGAAATTGTCATAGGTTTCCTCCTCCCCTCTAAGATTAACTACATTTATTAGCTCCAACAAGCTCTTAATGTGCAGTTTGGTTTGTCAGGCTGTATTGAATACTTAGTGTTTGGCTTTAAAAAAAAAAAAAAAAAAAAAAAAAAGCTACAGCATGCCTGAAATTAATCAGCTGCATCTTTTAAATTGATGGAAGTCATGTCGACTTCTCTGGAATGACGTAAATTTCCACAAAGCCAAGAGCCCTATCTTTGATCTCAGACTAGGCATTTGCAAGGAGGGACATGCTTCCTTTTAAACCTGAAAGTACTCCACTGAGCCATGGGGGCAGGAAGGAGCTGTCACACTTAATGAAATGTGGGCATTTTTGGTATTAGTGTTTTGTGATGACTGTGGGAAAATTCAGTGAGCTCAGCTCTGCATCTTATAGAAATCATAGACAGAAGCAGCAATCACAACTCACCTAGGAATGGCCTCAGAAGAAGCCTACTGGCTGGAGTTCTTAATGTGACACTGTGTAAGAAAAGCTGACCAACCTGGGGAAAGAGATTACAGAATAAAAATTTCTGTTTCATTATAGATAACAGGGTGGCTTGTTTAAATTTAGCTTAGTTTAGCTTTGGCAAGAAAGTAAATGATTTTTGGTTTGATTCTTGCTGACTGAGGCATGTTTCTTTTTCTTTCTTCTTTTATCTTTGAATAGATATGGGATTTTGCCATGTTTCCCAGACTGATCTTGAACTCCGTGAGCTCAAGCGATCCTCCCGCCTTGGCCTCCCACAGTGCTGGGATTACAGGCGTGAGCTACTGCACCTGGCCAGCATTTTCCATCTTACTCAGAATTGCAGCCAGCACTGTCTCTTTTAAGACAAAGGTGTACATGTGGTCTCACTTATATGTGGAATCTAAAAAAATTGAACTCATAGAAACAGTAGAACGGTAGCTACTAAGGTCTGGGAGCGGGGAATGAAGAAATGTCAAGGAATACAAAATTTCAGTTAGACAGAAAAAGGAAGTTCAAGAGCTCTATTGTATAATAGGGTGACAATAGCTAATAATGATGTATTCTTGAAAATTGCTGAGAGAGGAGATTTTAGGCTTTCTCACCACAAAAAAGATAAGTATATGAAGAAATGCATGTTTTAATTAGCTTGATTTTTCCGTTTCACAATATAAACGTATTTCAAAACATGTTGTACACCATAAACATATACAATTTTTGTCAGCTAAAAAATAATATTTTAAAAAAGATGAATGATACTTGTTTTGTTCCATCCCCCACCTCTGACTGCTCCTGTCTGACCACCTCAGGTGGGGCAGTAGTTTTCAGTGGAGCAGGATAACATCATGACTTAAAAAAAAAATTGACACATTGTGTTTGTATTTATGGGCTACAATTTGATGTTTTGATATATATATGTTGTATAATGATCAAATCGGGGTAGTTAGCATATCTGTCATCTTATGCATTTGTCATTTGTGGTGAGAACATGCTGTATTTGGTATTATACAGTAACTATTTGATATAATGTACAATACCTTACTATTAACCATTGTCACTGTACTGTGCAATTGAACACCAGAACTTACTCTTCCTATCTAATTGAAACTTTGTACCCCTTGACCAGTCTTTCCCTATCCTCCCCTCTCTACCCCATCTATGGTAATCACTGTTTTATTCTCTGCTACTGTGTTATTAATTTTTTTAAGATTCCACATGTCAGTGAAATCATGTAGTATTTGTCTATGTCTGGATCTTTTCAGTTAACATGATATCCTCCAGATCCATCCGTGTTGTCACAGATAACAGGATTTCTTTCTTTTTTATGGTTGCATAGTATTCCATTGTGTTGCCAAAATCAAATAAAATATAGAGATGAATCTCTAAATTTAAAACATTTTATTTGGCCCCAGGCACAGTGGCTCATGCCTGTAATCCCAGCACTTTGCGAGGCCATTTGCGAGGCCAAACCAGGTAGATTACTTGAGGCCAGGAGTTCAAGACCAGCCTGGCCAACATGGCAAAACCCAATCTCTACTGAAAATACAAAAATTAGCTGGGTGTGGTAGCACACACCGATAGTTCCCGCTACTTGGGAGGCTGAGGCACAAGAATCTCTTGAACCTGGGAGGCAGAGGTTGCAGTGAGCTGAGATCATACCACTGCACTCCAGCCCTGGGTGACAGAACAAGACTGTGTCTCAAAAACAAACATATGAGAAGCAAGAAGTTTCAATTCAGGGCATACATACAGACCAAGTGGCCTTCCATATGTCCAGAGAACAAACAGAAAGTTGGGAGTTGTATTAGACAGAGAAATGTTATGTATTGTTTTGAAAGAAAGCTCATTGGCACTAGAGAGGCTTTTGAGAGATGGTAAGCTCTGATTGGTGACTGATGATGGTAAATAAAACCAGTGTTAGAGTCTCGGGAGGTCATTTCAGCAGCTATTAGGTAAAACTGGTCTTAGGGTTACAGCAGGCTGTTTCAGCACCTGAGCTTGTGGAACATTTAACTCTTGGAGCAGGTGCTATGTGTCCCAAGTGCTTTTCTTCCCTGGCCCCTCAACTCTGATTTAGTTGGGCATGACAAGAGTGATCCAGTTTGTATAATTAACTTTCACAGTGTGTATATGCCACATTTTCTCTATCTGTGCATCTGTTGTTGGACACTTGAGTTGATTCCATCTCTTGGCTATTATCAATAGTGCTGCAGTAAACATGGGAGTGCAGATATTTCTTCAATATACTGATGTTCTTTCCTTTCACTGATGTATACCCAGTAGTGGGATTGCAGGATCATATGGTAGTTTTGTTCTTAATTTTTTGAGGAACCTCCAAACTGTTTTCCAAAGTGGCTGTACTAATTTACATTGCCACCAACAGTGTGTAATATAAAGGGTTCCTTTATCTGCACATCCTTGCCAACACTTTTGTTTGCATTTTTTTTTTTTTTTTTTTTTTTGAGGCAGGGTCTCCCTCTGTCACTCAGGCTGTAGTGCAGTGGCATGATCATGGCTCATTGCAGCCTCAGCCTCTGGACTCAAGAAATCTGCCTGTCTTAGTCTCCAGGTAGCTGGGACTACAGGCATGCACCACCATGCCCAGCAATTTTTTTTTTTTTTTTTTTTTTTAATGGTAGAGACAGGGTCTTACTGTGTTGACCAGGCTGCCTTTGAACACCTCAGCTCAAGTGATTCTCCTGCCTTGGCCTCCCAAAGTGATGGGATTACAGGTATGAGTCACCACACTTGACCTTTTTTTTTTTTTTTTTTTTTTTTTTTTGGTCTTTTTGGTGATAGCTGTTCCAACTGGGATGAGGTGATATCTCATTGTGGTTTTGATTTGCATTTCCCTGATGATAGGTGATGCTGAGTATCTCTTCATATGTCTGTTGGCCATTTGTGTATCTTCTTTTAAGAAATGTCTATTAAGATCTTCAGCTCATTTTAAAACCCTTTGTTGTTTTGTTTTTTGTTTTTTTGAGACAGAGTCTCACTCTGTCCCCCAGACTGGAGTGCAGTGGCATGATCTCGGCTCACTACAACTTCGCCTCCCGGGTTCAAGCGATTCTCCTGCCTCAGCCTCCTGAGTAGCTGGGATTACAGGCATCCACCACCATGCCTGGCTAATTTTTTATATTTTTAGTAGAGATAGGGTTTCACTATGTTGGCCAGGCTTGTCTGGAACTCCTGACCTCATGATCCACCCACCTCGGCCTCCCAAAGTGCTGGGATTACAGATGTAAGCCACTGAACCTGACCCATTCTGTCTTTTTAATTGGGGATTTGATCCATTGACATTCAAGATTATTATTGATAAGTAAGGACTTACTCCTGCCATTTTGCTAATTGTTTTTTGGTGGTTTTGTAGATCTTTTTTTCCTTTTTTTCCTCTCTTGTTTTTTTTCCCCGCTGGTTTGGTGGTTTTCTGTGTTGCGAAGCTTTTTTTCTTTTCTTTCTTTTTTTTTTTAATCTTATTTGTGTATCTGCTGTAATTTCTTTCTTTGTGGTTACTATGGGATTAACATAAAGAGTGCTGTAGTTATAATAGACTAACTTTTTAAAGCTGATAACTTAACTTTGGACATATGACTTTTAAAAGAGGACCCAATGCTATCCTTCTCCCAGTGTCTCTGAAACATTAAATTTGTCAATTGATAATTTTTCATTACTCTTTAACTTACAGATTTAAAATCAGAAAAATATTCACCTGAATTTTTTTCTATATTTACATGTATCTTTTAATTAATTTCAAATACATATTTCAAATAAGAATCTAGCTTTTAAAAAAATAGCAAGATAAATTTTATCATCACTTTTCGTATTTACTCCAGAGACCATGTGTGAGTTCATCAGAGCCACTACTTCTGTCCTAAGGAGAAGGTCTTGATACCTTCTCAGGACTAGTGGAAATGCAAAGTATGGAAATAATTCCACTGATACTTCTTAGGCAAATAGAACAAGGCAATGAACCTCTGGCATGGCCCTGAAGCTATTTGAGAAGATCTCTGGAGATCTTAATATAGTCCTTAATAGAGTCCTTAGAAGATAAATTTTTCCACAAATAAATAGATTTTGCATATTAGAATGGTGTTCAATATAGTGTATATTCAGTTCATACAAAGGCCAACATTGATATGAAATACATGTGCCCTTTTGAAGCATGATTTGGTTCTGATGAAAGAGAAGGTAGAAGAGGACAACTATTCACTTGTAGTGTCTTTTGTTCTTCTGGAGGTTGCTGCAGGTTTTCCATGAAGTCTGGAGTATCTTTGAATGGCCAGAAGGGCAGCCAATTTCAGCAATATGGAAGTTGGTGGCTTACTGAATTCTGAAATGATTATAAATGATATTACCTGCTTCTGGCTTTTTCCTTGTTGATACCCCATACCTGACCCTTTCATAAAATTAGCCCTACAACAGAACAGAATTATTATTTGGGCTAAAAATCATTGACATTTTGAATTTTATGAATCACAGGGTAATTTTTAACTTTCTTTATCTTGGATACCACAAGTCTATCACAGCATTCGCTGTAGTTAATTGTAGCATTCCTGGTATTGATGAAGAAGTCTGGTCACCATCATCTGAAGTGTTTCTTGGATTGTGTGATGTCTGAAACGTTCAAAAAATCTGCCTTGCATCTTTAAGAAGCGAGGTGGTCAAATGAACGATTAATTGAGGCTTATGCACTCCCTCTGAGAAGGAAGAGAGCTGAAGATGAGCCACTCTCTTTTTGGTGTCCCCTTAGGACCGTTTAGACCTATTTGGGCTCTGAGCTGCCCTGGAAACAGAAAGAGAGAGGCACACATTTGATCCTGAAGTAGGATGGTAATGGGAAGTTAATTAGCATTTGTATTCAGTTTAGCAGTTTAGAACCAGCTAAAACACATGCATGTTCTGTGTCTACCAGGAAAGAAAGATGAAGTCTGTGTGTGTGTGTGTGTGTGTGTGTGTGTATTTTTTTTTTTTTTTGGGGGGTGGGGGATGGAGTCTCACTCTGTCGCCCAGGCTGGAGTGCAGTGGCTGGATCTCAGCTCACTGCAAGCTCCGCCTCCTGGGTTCATGCCATTCTCCTGCCTCAGCCTCCGGAGTAGCTGGGACTACAGGCTAATTTTTTTGTATTTTTAGTAGAGATGGAGTTTCACCGTGTTAGCTAGGATGGTCTCTATCTCCTGACCTTGTGATCCACCTGCCTCGGCCTCCCAAAGTGCTGGGATTACAGGCATAAGCCACCACGCCCAGCCCATTATGTATATATTTTTAAACACAGAGGTGACAACTCAGAGGCAAAAAATACTTGCTTTGTTACATGGGATTTTAAACTTTGTGTTTTGTAAATGTAACATAAAGGTCGGTTTCTGTTTAAACGGTTTTTACTAGTGATATAAAAAGTGAATGAGCTTATTAAAACACCGCTTCCACCTGAGGTGAGTCTAAAGCGTGTGTCTTTGCGGCCCTAATTAGGCATTGCCCATCATCTTTTAGTGGCATTCAGGGGGAGAAATGACACCTGGGAGGAGTGCCCAGGTCTCTTTCATCCCTGCCTGATGAAAACTCATCTCCTTTGAAGTGACTGCAGTATCAGTTTCTTTTAAACTTTTCTTTGATTCCACCAGAAAGAAGCTAAGGATCTGTATGATGTTCTTGTACTAAAGTGTTTTAAATAAAAAGTGAAGAACATGTGAGTGAAGAGACCCAGGTAACCAAAATAGGCCCCAGAGAGGCAGTTAATGAAAATGCAGGCAGGGTGCTGGAGAGAAGTCCACTGGCTCCCATGGAGCTGGGAACCCTCTTCCATCGTTGCTCCTGCACCCAGTCATTTTCCAGATCGCACTGGCTTTGTCTTCTTAACATCTCTCACATCCACCCCTTCCTTTCTGTTTCTGGAGGAAAAGAATAATATGCACCTTTGTCTGTGAACTGGGCTTCTTATCCCACAGAGCTGTGATGAGGTTTAATAATACATGCTAATCACTCAGCTCTGTGTCTGGACATGATGGAAACTCAAGGCTAGTTTTATCTCCCTGCCCCCCACTCCCCAGTCCCACTTTACCTCTGGAATCAGAGTAACAGGATTTGAATCCTGGCACACTCTTCACTCTTTCTACCCGTGACTTTAGATAACTTACGTAACCTTTCTAAGACCTTGACTACTTATCTGTAAATTGGAAATCACAGTTTCTGGCTCAAGGAAGTTGTTTGCCAGGCTTGAATGGGATGGAGTGTGTCAGAAGTGTTTTAGGGGCCATAACACTCCATGCAGATGTCAGCTGTTATTCAGGTCTTCATTTTCTTTCCAACCAAGTTGTCCGAGCCTCCTCCCAGTCCCCTCACCTTTCATAGCTTTTCTTTCACTTTGCTTATGGCCACCCATCACTCTCACAGAAACCCAGCCCTGATGCTGCCCCTCCCTTCTCAGAACCAGACTTTATACAGCCTTGTGTCCTGGGCCCACCACAGTGGGTCTTCAGGCTACCTTTCCATCTCATCTCACCGTTATTCCCTTTGTGCCACTGCCACTTGGGACCAAATGCTGCTTTTTGCCCCATGCCTCACCATCTCCTGGCGTCTTTGTTAGCTATATCAGAAGCGCCTGTGCTTCCCCCATTAGTGCATATCCAAATCCCACCCGTCTCAGTCCATCTCAGATGCTGCCTTCTCTGTGCAGCCTTCCTCCCTCTACCTCGATAACGCTGTCTCCCAAGCCTCCTGGATCCTGGGAATCTTCCTGGATACTTTAGATCTCCAAGCTCTACTTCTGGGAATTGGGATAAGTAGATTTGGGTAGAGTCCAGCAATGAGTATAATTGTGAATCACTCCCAGTGACTCTGATTCTTAGGGGACTTTGGGACCCCAGCTTTAAATATAGCGTGTGTTTGCATGTGTGCACATACATGTTGCAGCCCCTCCCAGGTAGCCAGCAGGATCTGACTCATCTGGATCTTCCACATAGTACCTCACAACGTCTAATGTCTAGAGGGCTCCTCAACATGTTCAGATAAATAAAATTTATTTTCAAAAACGTAAAAGGACTTAGTAACCATGTAATTTTCTTTTCATTTAACCCGTTTATTTTTATACCAAATTAAGTGCCCTAAGCACTATTCGGGGTGCCAGGATCAAAGCAGTGACAAAATAGGCAATGTCCCTGCCCTCTCTTTGCTCACATCCCAGTGAGTAAATGAGAAAACAAGTAAGCAGTGTGTGATGACATGGGTGAGTGTGGAGGACGTTAGCTAAATGAAATCAACCACTCACAGAAGAACAAGAACTGCATGAATCCACTTTTATGAAGTATCTAAAATAAACTCAGAAGCAAAAACGAAAATAGAATGATGGTTGCCAGGGGTTGGGGGAAGGGAGAGTTGCTAATCAGCAGGTATAAAGTTTCAGGTAGGCGAGATGCATAAGCTCTGGACATCCACTGTACAGCATGCGCCTGTAGTTATCAGTACTGTATGGTGTAGTTAAAAACCTGTTAACAGGTTAGATCTCATGTTAAGTGTTTCTACAGTAAAAATTTTTTTTAATGGAAGAACAAAAAGAACCCAAGTAAGCAAGCACTATCATTCCCTTGATGTGATGGAGGGTGCAGGCGTGAGTGCCGTGTTTGAAGGGCTGGGCAGGAAGGCCCTCTTTGAGGCAGTGGGTGACACAGAGATGAGTGAGGAGGAAGGGGTCACCGGGGAAAGGGCCAGGGCTGGACTGTTCGAGCCAGAGGGAAGTACAAGCACCCAGCCCCTGAGTTGCAAAGGAATGTGCTTGAGGAACAGAAGGGGAGCCTGGGGCTGGCCAGTGAAGGAGCAAGGAGTCCTCCATGAGGCTGGAGGAAGAGGGAACAGCCAGACTGTGATGAAGACTGGGCTCCATTTTGAATGTGATAGGCACCCTTGAAGGGTTTTAAGTAGGAGAGTGACAGGATCTGATTTACATTTTCGAAAGTCACTGTGACAGACTTAGGTGGGAATCTAGAGAAACTGGGAATTTTGAACCTCAACCATGACTGCGCTGCTGCACCATGAGCTGGAGCCTCCTAGTCCAGGTCTGTCCTGCTACTCGGGGGTTTCTCAAACAGACAGCTGCTGTGAAAGCCTCACTGTGTTGAGCAACAATAGACCTCAAATACCTCTTGATTTCTTTCTGCTTGCCTGGTGTGTTCTAAAATATGTAATTATGCACGTGAACATTCACTTGGAGGCAGTTAAGTGAGGGTCGGTCATGGCAGTAGACTCTTTCCAGAAGTATGGGCAGCTGAGTGGAGTTGGGGTCAGGGCTACGAAATGTACTTGGGATAGAGGTTTGCAGTTTTCCCAGGATGACAAGTACCCATCTTGTCTTCTGGCCACTCAGCAAACCAGGGCTTTGGCCTCGTCACTGGTTCGTCTCTCTTGCTTGGCCATTAGTTAGTGAGGTCTCTGAAGGCCCAGTTCTTAGCCATCAGCACCCTTGTGATGACGCCCACTCGCCTTGGGTGTCAGCCCATCTTAGGATGCAGAGACCCTCTAAGTCCACAAGGCTGGCTCCTTCTCTGGGACTGCCAGTGCAGTCTGTCACATACTGTGTTGGTGTGTTCTCCCATTTCTTGTCAAAAATTAAATCCCCTTCCAGGCTTTCCCCATCACAGTCATGTCAATGTCCAAGACAACATTCCTTGTCCTTCAGATGCAAACACTTAGACTGCTTTGGAGTCCTTTTCTTATGTTCACAGAGTGTTAGAATGGAAGAGCCTTGATGATTATGCTCCACATTTCACTAATATTTCGTTTTTAGAAAATTTCTCAGATTCACTCCTTACCCTGATCTTGCTGTTACCACTTTTGAGGAAAAACTTGTTAGAATTATTTGTCTTCCTGGTTGTGCTATATTTGAGTTTATTAATGAGAAAATCCAGGTTTGAAAAGAAAAAGAGAAACTCTCCACACTTGAGAATTGAGATGCATAATTTAGTTCCCAACTTACATAGCTTTATCAATACAGATGTTCCTGTGAATAAATGTATCATTTAAAAAAATCAAAAAGAGCCCCTGGTGACTTGTTTGAGATATTTGCAATGTAGAGACGTAGTTTTAAATGTAAAAAGCTCTGAGTCGGGGATGCTGCTTAGCAAGACGGGCTGTGAGATCCATGGTCTTAGGCCAGTACAGATGAGTTATTTACTTGACAGGCTGTTTGCTAAGTGTTGGCGCTGCCTTCTTCTGAATTCTCTTATGCGTGGGGGATCTTTCTGCCTTATGAGGTTGCTGCATCTGGTAGAAGCCATAAATGTTTTGTTCTTCCTTGCAGGAAGAGTCTCAGATCCCCTGTGCCTGAGATTAGATTCTGAAGAGAATGGTAGGTGGGCAGAGGTGGGACCTGAAATGCATTCTGGTGAGCGTGGTAGTGGTGATACCCAGCTTGGAGGGACTGAGGTCCTGGGGTGGAGTCCTATGCCCAGCACTGGAGATAGGGAGCCCCTTTCCCTGAGTCCAGTGGCAGACATGGTTGAGTCCCCACTGGAGCAGTGGTGGTATAATTTGTCAGCAGTTCTGACTGCATCACCTCTGAGCCTGGCTCTCTGGTCCTTTCAGAGATTGTGCAAACTGCCTAACCTTCCTTAATAAACTAACCAGAGTGGGTTCTGTTTTTGTTGTTGTTGTTGTTGTTTGTTTTGCAACTGAGATAACTAATATAGTTACTTACTCAATGGACATTGGAAATGCCTAGCTCAACAGGGGGAGCACATGATCTTTAGTTAGCTTTGCCTGTGAGCTGCATCAATTCCACATACCAGAATTAAACAAAATTAGAGCTATTTTTGCATCAGTAACAGAAGCAGCCTGTGGAATGGAAAGGGCATTGGATCAGATGCAGAAGACCAACACTCTAGACTGCTGTACCTCTCTAGCTACAACGGTTTTGTGTGAGTTGCTTCTGTTTGGGCCTTAGTTTTCTTATTTGTGAGATGAGAGAATTATACCAGATAAACTCTAAGGTCCCTTCCAATCTCAACAGCCTCTGCTAAGCAGCCTTGCTGTTTCTAATATTAGAGAGCAGCTTCTGTTGTCTAGATCTGTGCCAGCCAATACAGTAGCTATTAATCACTCATGGCTATTTAAATTTAAACTACTGAAATTCCATAAAATTACTGTGATGTTGTGATATAATATGAAATATATATTTGGTCTCTGCCTCCCAGTTTCCAGCACAGAGCTCCTAAAACACTTAGGGGCACAAGGATAATATTTTGTCCTGATATTTGGTCTTTGACCCCAGTTCCTGATGCAGAATTCTTAAATCCCTTGGAATTTCCTGAGTGATCAGAGCATCTTTTGTTCTAACGAGGCAACTCTTGATGGGCTTCTGGATAGCATCAGGATAGGGGCTGGGTACCAGGGTAACCAACCATGTGATAAGAGGATGGGAACTTTTAGCCCCACCCTCATCACCACCTCCCAAGAATGCAGAGGCTCCTTCATTCTCTTCTTTCCTTTAATGCATGTGTCGCCCCCTCCTCCTGCACAGGCTGGCTCAGCACTCAGCTCAGACTCCCCTGGAAGCGTCAGGTGCTCCCTTGCTGTATGCTGTGTGGTCTCTCGCGGTTTTGCAGCACAGGCTGCCATGGCTGACTGCCTGGGTTTGTGTGCTGGATGCATTACTCTTGACTGTGTGACCAGCTTAACAGCTCCGTGCTTCACTTTCCTCATCTGTAAAATGAAGATTAATAATAATACCTATTTCACAGGAAGTTTTTGAGGACCAAATAACACAGTACACTTAGAGTACTTAGAATAGTGTCCAGCAGTAATACAATGGCGGTTAGCCATCACCATTATCAGCATCATTATTTCCCTGGCTATCTTGTCATTCTTTGGGATCTTAGCATACTGAGTGGCAACACTTTTTAAAAGAAAACAATAAAGAAAATGAGTGATTCTGCTTTTGCTTAAGATTTGGCGATTCACAAGTAAGCTCCCTGAGGGCCAGAATTGTGGGCTTGCTTTCTTCTACAATTTCCTTTGAGCACCTGGCAGAGGATGGTGTGCCAACAGTGTGGCACTGATGAGTGGAGCTGCTGTAGGACAAACCCAGGCCATCTCTGGTATGTACTAGCCATGTGAATTTATTAGCGAATATTTAATAGCACTGCTTCAGTTTCCCCATCTGTGAAATGGAGACATTGTCACCTTTGAGAGAAAAGTCAGATACTTTGAAACTCTGAGTTAAATCAAGCAAATAAATAAATGGTGAAGTCAATCACTCTAAATGCATAAACCCATTCGTTTATATATCAGATGTTTTTTAGCATCTACCATGGGCAAGAAACCCTACTTGTTCTTGGAACACAGCAGTGAGCAAAAAGACATGCAGTTCCTACCCCCTGGGAGCTTATTATGCTTTAGGAGCAGAGCGGTGTTCATCAGGTGATCATATGCATATCAGCAAAAGTATAGCAACCAGTAATGCCGAGAGAGAGACACATGGTTCTGCAAGTGTGTGTCACAATGCACCTGACCCAGGAGTGGTGCAGGGACTGGTCATGGGGAAGGTTCTCCCAGGATCTTTGGGGTGGAAGGTGGAGGGAAAAGCATATCAAACCCCTGTGGTGGGAGGAGCAGGGTGCGTCACAGGAGGAAGAAGAGAAAGAAGGTCCTTGTGTTCCGGGCACCAAGAGTGAGGGGCATAGTGAGACTGGTAGATTGTCCAGGGCTGGGCCATGTACAGGCCTTGAATGCCATTTTAAAGATCAAAGTCAGTTTTAGGTGCTAAGCAATAGACTGGAAATGAATGACTAAGGAGTTTCCTGGGGAAACATAACTGTAGTTAAAAATTATGTGTGCAAATGTATCCTAGCATGTCTAAAGTTCTCATTCAGATGATGCAATTAACATATTGAAGGGAGAAACTTTCACTAGAAAATGTGTAGTGCAGGCTATTAATATGTGGAAGTGGAAGGATCTGTTGTGAGGAATATTATCACTAATCTGTTACCAATCATAATCGCAATGTTTGCAATGATGTACATTTTTATATTAATTAGGGTAGATTCATTTGCATTCAGATACCCTTTCCTGAATGAGAAAAATGTGATAGTACCATCAGGGACGTGGAAATCGGGCATACCCTGCCATCTGTAGAAATCTGTGATGCACCTATGTCCTGTTTTGTCAGCAAGTCAAAACCCCCATGTGCTCATACAAACTGTTACCCCCTGGGATATCATCCATTGATAAGTGCAGCCTTGGAACCTTGGGGATATTTTCAAATGTTGATCAACATATAAGATCAAATTTTGTTAGAAAATGGAGGCCAGGTGCGGTGGCTCATGCCGATAATCCCAGCACTTTGGGAGGCTGAGGCAGGCGGATCACCTGAGGTCAAGAGTTCGAGACCAGCCTGGCCAAGATAGCAAAACCCTGTTACTACTGAAAAAAACAAAAATTAGCCAGGTGTGGTGGCATGTGCTTGTAATCCCAGCTACTTGGGAGGTTGAGGCATGAGAATTGTTTGAATCCAGGATGTGGAGGTTGCAGTGAGCCGAGATGGTGCCACTGCACTCCAGCCTGGGCAACAGAGTGAGACGTCGTCTCAAAAACAAAAAAAGAAAAAAAATGGGGATATTTGTTGTTAAGCTGATGTACATCAGACAGAACACTGAATTCAGCTATGAGAAGCGGTGACATCAATGTGGTACTGAGAGATCAGTATTTGTTGTGACTTGTGTAAAATTTAATCCCTACTCTAGCTATGCAGTACCTTTTGAACATTCTTGTGGCTTTTAGGGAATTTCTAGCCTTATGTACTCTGCCTCCTCAAAGTACAAGTCAAAAAGTCACTCTCTCGGCCTCTCTTGCAGCTAGTACCCCAGTATATCCCAGGCCCAGCTTCTCAGGGACATCAAAGGGGTAGCTGTAATTCAGAAGAGCATCATGGGAATGAGAGGGCCTCCCACAAAACTATTTCCAGCAAAGATGGTAGAGAGACATGCAGCTTTCCCTGCAGCATAAACAGGGCTCTGCAGCACAGGCGTCTGCAGCACAGGCATCTGCAGTACGAGCACAGTGCTGCTGGCGGTGTCACCAAAAGCGGGGTGAACTGGAGCGGCCTCAGGGAGCAATGGTCTCCCAGCCTGATTTGCTGGCTCACCCAGGTGTTCTGTGAGCACATGTCCTTTAATAAATTCCTTTTCTGCTTAGTTAGAGTCTGTTGTTTGCAACTAAAAACTGAGTTATATATCAGACTATATAAATAAGCACGGTAAAGACAGTAATTCATTCTGTTCTCACAGTGACTCAGTGTTGAAGAGGTACCACGTGAGTCTTGAGGTAACTGGATAAAGTTTAATCCTTTGGTTGTGCTGCCAGTTCAAATGTTTCTGCTATGATGTAGGGTATACAAACTTGGAAAAGCTCAGGTTATGTAAAATTGCACACAAAAATCATAGGATTTGTGGGAAAAATAGAGTTGAATAAATCACTCAAAATCTATTCAACTTTGTCCAGAGCACCAAGAAAAACAGTAACAGTCCTAATAAGGATCTTAGCACATTTGAAACGTCATGTTGAATTCCTAGGAAATACATATTCTAGTAAGTACATATTAGCCTTTACCTTAAAAGGTGAAGGTAACATGACTAAAGGGGTATAAACAAGGGTCGGGGCTATCAGGGCTAATTTGTTATGAATTATAATATTAATACCAATGTTTGCAATGATGTGCATATTTGCATTAATTAGAGGAGATTCATTTGCATTCGAATACCCTTTCCTGAATGAGAAAAATGTGTGACAGTACCACCAGGGACTTGGAAATCAGGCGTACCCTGCAGCCTGTAGGAATGAGGAGTACTGAATAAGGAGTTATTAACAGAGCAACTTGTTTTGGAGACAAAGGCAGGGAGAGATGGAGAAGCATTTGCAGACTTTGCACAGACTTGAGTGATGTCTGAGAGAGATGGCTCTGAATCCTTGTTCTGGGTTGTTCTTTTAAACAAGAACCTAGGAGAACTGGGTGGGCCCTATGTGCTTCTAAGACAGCGTGTTGACCGAACTAAGCCAATAAAAAGAGGCAGGATTAGTGGGTATTTATTTGGTACAATAATCTAGTCAATTCTGTTAGTGAATTCTGTGTTCAGATGCCCAAAGTATTGACAGGCTAAGAAAAAAAATGCGTATAAACAGTCACGATTTCTATTTTATAAGGATATTATTTTTCCCTTTACCAGTTAGTCATACATCAATTAACGACAAGGATACAGTCTGAGAAATGCATCGTTAGGCAATTTCATCATTGTGCAACAACATAGAGTGTACTTACACAGACCTATGTGGCATAGCCTACTGCACACATAGGCTATGTGGTAGAGCCTGTTGCTCCTGGGCTACAAACCTGTGCACTGTGTTACTGTACTGAATACTACAGGCAGTTGTAATATGGTCAGTATTCATGTAAACATAGAAGAGGTACAGTAAAAATACAGCATTATAATCTTATGAGACCACCCATCGTATATGCAGTCCGTTGTTGACTGAATCATTATATAATGCATGACTGTACGTATGAACTATGGTAATTAAAGGGTGTGACTGTGTGTTATAGAACAGTCTGTATTTGAAAGTGCTGTGTAAACCTGAAAAGCTGGTGGACTTCTGGCATGTAAATAACGGGACTGTGGGCTTCAGATAGTCTCTAACGTTGTTGAAGAGGAAGAGGAAGAGGAGGAACCTAGGCAGAGGACTAGAATCTCTTGTCAATGCATGCTGCAGAGGGGTTGAATAGCTTAACAGTTATAAGCGTAAGTTGTGGAATTAAACCACCTGGGTTTGAATCCCTAGTCTACTACATACTAAGTCTGAGCCTCGGTTTTTTTCATGTGTAAGTTGGAAATGATAAATTTGCTAATGTATGTAAAATACTTACGGACAGTTCCCTAAGTGGTGGATATTGTTATCTCTTATCTGTCCATCAGTCCACAATACCATCTGTTTCAAGGCTAAAGAGAGAAAACTCATGTGGAAGTGCCTCTCACAGGGTCTAACACTTAATAGGCACTCAGTACGTATTTGTGGAATTTGAATCTGATGAGAAAGAATGACATAACTGCAACTAACACTGTTTCTTTTCCTCTCACCAAGTCTATGTGAAAAGGCTTGCTTAGTGGCAAGGGTGGGTGGGATAATCTTTATTGACAAGACAGATGCAAGAGCATATTCTACACCAAACAGGCGATGATTCCTGGGTATTTGCAAGCAACATGTGATCCCAGGGGAAGGTCTGACCTTCAAAATGTGTGTGGACTAGAAAGAAAGAGCAGCCTGGTTTCAGCTGTGAAAAGGCCATTTAAAATAAAAACACTTTAGAATCTGAAAGCCCACAGCATCTGTTTCTAATTGAAAGGTTATTTGCAGACAATGTGTTTTTCGTAGAGTGACATTTGTATGTGTTTATTAATATACTGAGTCTATTGCAGTGAAATCCATTTTGGAAATGGAAATAGATTTTTGAACATTTTAATCAATTTTTAAGCAAAATAATGAACTGGAAAACATTTAGCTGAGAAAGTGCATCTGATTACACAGGACAATTTTTCAGTTGTAATAAAATGCAGATATATATTGTTTCTCCCTGTGCTACTGAGAGGAGGTTCCTTATTTTATCTCTGGACTCTATAACGTTTTTTCACTTTCATCTGATGCTTCAGAGGCCCAAGATTCTAGTCCTGGCTTTTCCATTTATTTCATGGCCGTAGGAAAGTCACTTCCCATTTCTGGACATCAGTTACTCATTGGTAAAAACACCTTATGATTTAAAAGGTCTCTTTTAGCCCTAAACTTATATAACTGTAGAATTCTGTGACTTGACTGAAGCAGGCAAATTCCTATAAGCAATTGAGCAATCCAAGAACCATGACGTTCTCCAGACCCCATACTGGAGTTTTAGATACTGGATTTTATGTTTCCGTCAGCACCATGTGCAGAGCTCCTACCATATGCAGAATACTCTTAAGGCCAATGATGGGACAGAAAGGTAAGCGACTACCTGAGTTTTCTGTGGTCTTGTTGGAGAGGGAGAACAAACATTTATGACATAATTAGAGTGATTAAACCAGTTAGAAATGCCAGAGCACAAGCCTTTGATAATTGTAGAATATGAAAGGAAGAAAGAGTCCTAGTGGGCAATGTGAAGAAAGGGACACATTCTTAAAGACAATATTTGTAATTGAAAAATGAGACTTGGGTTCATATTCTATTTACTGAGTCAAATCTGCACTACCTATTTTCTTTCCATATAGTTTTTCTGGAATATACCCTAGTTGAGTCTTTCTCTCTCACTAGATTTGTGAGCATCTCGGAAGCCTCTCCTTGTTTTTCGGTGTGAAGTCCCTATGGCATTGAGCGTGGCACTTTGTTCAATATAAATGTCTTGAATGGTGGAACGTCCCTGATCATCACCTTCCAGCCCTATCATTGCTTACTGGCACTGGAATTTGGGTATGGCCAGGAGTGATAATTGGGTGAGATGGAGGTGAATGGCACAGAAAATCTGGCTCTTTTGTTAGTAGCTCTGCTGTTTTAGAAGTACAGATGGCAGCTGGCTGCTTCAGAAGACAGCATCTTTGGGGACTGTCAACTCCAAGGGACATAGGTATGCCTGAGAAAAGTGCATCCCCAGATGCTGCTCTTGGCCTTATGTCTGGAGATGGTCTTTTCATGACTAAATATGTTTGTAATCACCTCTGAGACTCACAGACAACCTGCAGCTTTCTGTCTGTAAGAGCTTCTCCATCCTGTCCTTGATGCATCTTGCTGGAGCAGGCAGGAGAGTGGCAGCATTTGTATATAGTGCACCCATAGGTGTATTTTCAGAGGGAAAAAAATCAAGCTATGTGATCATTGCTTTAGATTGGGGATCTTTAAATGGGTTCTGTAGTCCTGCCAAGGAAGCTCTGAATAAACTGAGATTTAGGGATTTCCAATGATTTTGATCTTCCTGGCTTTCTCTCTAGTAAAGAAATCAAGGGTTTGATAATTTGGTCTTACCAAACTTTTTAAAATTTCTGAGAAATCAATCCTGACTCCAAGAACAAAAAAGGCCCAGCTTAAATGAGTTTGTGCTGGCACCTGGTGGCTTGATGATGCAGAATACTCCCGGGTCCCTGAACTCACTGTGGGATGTTGTGTTAGGGAGGAGGCTGGAAGAGAAAGTGGATGGGGAGCTGGTGGGGAAATGAGGAGTCTCAGGCTGCCGTATAGAGTGGAAGGACATCTTTTCATACTGGCTAGCTGCCATGCACTGGGGTAATTGTACCTTTTTTTTTTCATGAGTGTTCTCCTAGGTGCTGTTCCGGGCACTGCTGAGCAGGCACCTATGGTCTATGAGGGGCATCCGTTCTTTTCCTGGCTCTGATGGCTCACGTGGAGCCTGTCAAGTTTTCTTTTCAAACTCAATACTGTGTCACTGCACTGCTACCATGGTGGATTTGTACACTTCTGTTGTATTTAGCTTTGGCTACCTGAGGATGTGGGGAGATGATTATTCACGCTACATGGGGTAAAGATTTATACACTTTTTTCCCCTAGGGTTTTGTTACATTTTGTTTGTTTATTTCATTAATGCTGTTTTTGTATAACAATCCCCACCCCACTACATCCTGTACATAAACAGAAATACAGGTGGAGTACCCCTTATCTGAAATACTTGGGACTAGAAATGTTGAATTTTATATTTTTTCAGAATTTGGAATATTTGCATATACATAATGAGATATCTAGGGGATGGTACTGAAGTCTAAACATGAAATTCATTTATGTTTAATGTGCATCTTATATACATAGCCTGAAGGTAATTTATACCATATTTTAAATAATTATGTGCATGAAACGAAGTTTTGACTGCATTTGGACTGTGGCCTGTCACATGAGACCACGTGTGGCATTTTCTACTGGTGGCATCATCACGGAGCGCAAACATTTCAAATTTTAGAGTTTTCAATTTTGGATTTTCTGTAATAGAATTCCCAGAGAAAGGTCAAATATATAGGGTCTAGATTTACCCATCACGTCAGTGCTAAGATACCCATAGAATTGTACTTCCTGTGTCTAACATTCTGGCCTTCAATAAGGACCTTGTGGATTGGGTTGGTCTCTCTTTGCCTTCCATGGGAGTACTGCTAGCGGGATGCACTGCTGAAGTCACTCCTTGATAGAGGGTTGGCTTTGCATCCACATTTTCTTTTCTTTGTTTTCCTTTTTTATTATACTTTAAGTTCTAAGGTACATGTGCACAACGTGCAGGTTTGTTACATATGTATACATGTGCCATGTTGGTGTGCTGCACCCATTAACTCATCATTTACATTAGGTATATCTCCTAATGCTATCCCTCCCTCCTCCCCCCACCCCACAACAGGCCCCGGTGTGTGATGTTCCGCTTCCTGTGTCCAAGTGTTCTCATTGTTCAGTTCCCACCTATGAGTGAGAACATGCGGTGTTTGGTTTTCTGTTCTTGAGATAGTTTGCTGAGAATGATGGTTTCCAGCTGCATCCATGTCCCTACAAAGGACATGAATTTATCCTGTTTTATGGCTGCCTAGTATTCCGTGGTGTATATGTGCCACATTTTCTTAATCTAGTCTGTCATTGATGGACATTTGGGTTGATCCCCAACGTCTTTGCTATTGTGAATAGTGCCGCAATAAACATATGTGTGCATGTGTCTTTTTAGCAGCAGCATGATATATAATCCTTTGTGTATATACCCAGTAATGGGATGGCTGGGTCAAATGGTATTTCTAGTTCTAGATCCTTGAGGAATTGCCACACTGTCTTCCACAATGGTTGAACTAGTTTACAGTCCCACCAACAGTGTGAAAGTGTTCCTATTTCTCCACATCCTCTCTAGCACCTGTTGTTTCCTGACTTTTTAATGATTGCCATTCTAACTGGTGTGAGATGGTATCTCATTGTGGTTTGGATTTGCATTTCTCTGATGGCTGGTGATGATGAGCATTTTTTCATATGTCTGTTGGTTGCATAAATGTCTTCTTTTGAGAAGTGTCTGTTCCTATCCTTTGAGAATTGGAAAAAGCTACTTTAAAGTTCATATGGAACCAAAAAAGAGCCTTCATTGCCAAGACAGTACTAAGCCAAAAGAACAAAGCTGGAGGCATCATGGTACCTGACTTCAAACTATACTACAAGGCTACTGTAACCAAAACAGCATGGTACTGGTACCAAAACAGAGATATGGACCAATGGAACAGAACAGAGCCCTCAGAAGTAATACCACACATCTACAACCATCTGATCTTTGACAAACCTGACAAAAACAAGAAATGGGGAAAGCATTCCCTATTTAATAAATGGTGCTGGGAAAACTGGCTAGCCATAAATAGAAAGCTGAAACTGGATCCCTTCCTTACACCTTATACAAAAATTAATTCAAGATGGATTAGAGACTTAAATGTTAGACCTAAAACCATGCATCCACATTTTCTTTTTTCTTTTTTTTTTTTTTTTTTTTTGAGACGGAGTCTAGCTCTGTCACCCAGGCTGGAGTGCAGTGGCCTGATCTCAGCTCACTGCAAGCTCCGCCTCCCAGGTTTACGCCATTCTCCTGCCTCAGCCTCCCAAGTAGCTGGGACTACAGGCGCCCGCCACCTCACCCGGCTAGGTTTTTTTTGTATTTTTAGTAGAGACGGGGTTTCACCGTGTTAGCCAGGATGGTCTCGATCTCCTGACCTCGTGATCCGCCCGTCTCGGCCTCCCAAAGTGCTGGGATTACAGGCTTGAGCCACCGCGCCCGGCCAACATCCACATTTTCTTAACTAGGCTTCCTGACCAGCCTCTGGCTTTCTGTAGGATTGTTTAGCTGTGTTGAGCACCAGGGAGGAGCACAGAGGCCTCTCTGGGGCAAAGGCAATGCATCCCAGCCCTGAGGAAGGCCATTGTTATGCATGGAGCTCTGGGTTATAGGACCTCCATTGCCAGCACTACTTCTACCTGGCTATGTGAACATGCCCATATCGGGCTCCAGTTCCTCATCTGCCAAATAGAAGACAGTGACTACATCACAGGGTTTTGTGAAGATTGGGTTAGATGATTTATGTGGAAGAACTTGGTGGCACTGTACAGTATTGTAAGGTGGATTACTAGCATGTTGCTCTAACCTACTGAGCTGTAATACTGTGGGGGAAGGGGACTGGGAAACATTTGTGTGTGTGTGTGTGTGTGTGTGTGTGGTAAAATAATATAAATAATCTGTCTTTCATAGTTGATGATTCTCTGGACATTGGCTAGAATCCCTTTGGATGGGGGAGAGAGGTCAGTGGGAGCGGGTAGGCCAGTTTGCTCGGTGTGCAAATAACTCTGTTCACACATCAGATGTCAGACTGGCTTGGCCTTTTATGACAGAGGCTACTATGAGCGACACTCTTGCTGGTGTGTGTGTGTGTACGCTCGTGCATACGCGCATGTGTGCATCCCTTCTTGTGCTGTATCTGCACAGAAAACATAGCAAAGATTTTGATTGAAAATTTGGGGGTGGGGGAGAATCCCTGTGAATAGCACATCAACAAATAAAGACACCCACGAAATAAACAGTGTTCCAAACCAAACCAACTACAACACAAACATGCAAATATACTAAAAGCTGTGTAACCAATTGCATGGTCCCCTTAGCTCTGAATTACAGAGCCTGGAAGAGCAGCTTGCGGATGCTCAAGATTCCAGTAATTACTCAACTAGCAGCCAGCTCTGTAACTCTCAGCCACTCCTGGGGAGATTTGGGCATATGCATATCAAGTCCAGCTATGAGCTGTCACTGGCCATCAGAGTGCTAATCACCAACTGATTTGGCTGCCTTAATGTGATGGAATTCCTTTTGAGAATATTTCCTTTTTAATTGGCGAAAATACGTTTAGTGCTTTAGTAAGCACCTCATCACAGAAGCCACTGCTGCAAAATATATAAATAGCCTGTGTGAAAGTCCTGGGATATTTGTATGAATTTAGCCTATTCCAGCACACAGACCTTTACCATCTTTCATCCACCCAACCCAGAGTCTCTGATGCCTGTTGTGCCCTGAGGGCTCATAGCTACTGCTGGTATTTTGAGAACGAGTTTCAGAGCATCTTTTCAGTACTCACTCAACTTTCTTTGTCTGAACAGAATGCAGGCAGTTCCCTCCAGTTTCCTGCTGGGGAACCCAGCGGTCTGCTGTTTTCATGTGTGTCCAGCCCAGGCATGCTGGGCTCAGTACCATATTACTGCTTGTGACTGCAGACTTTTCAGCCTCTGCCTGTTAGTGATTGTATCTCTCCTCTGCTATATCATTTACAGTGGAGGTGAAAGAACAATATGGGAGAATCTGTCTTTTCTTGAGTTGGAGAAGGATTTGTGTCTCCTAATCAGCAGAAAGTTAATGTAACTGGGACATTCAGATAATGAATAGGGGGCTAATACAGGTGATCGGGAGTAGCAAAGACACCCCTCAGATAATTCCCCCATGAGGCTTCTGTTTGAGTTGGACCTTTGCCATACAGCAGGATTCAGTGTTTGCACTGTTGACATTTTGGACTGGTTAATTCTTTGTTGTGGGAGCTGTCCTGTATACTTAGATGTTTAACAGCATCTCGGGCCTCTGCCTGCTAAATGTCAGTAGCACCCCCTACAAGTGATAATAAAAAATATCACCAGGTAGTGCCAACTAGCCCTGGGGTATGGAGAAGGAGGGGAATTGCACTTGGTTGAAAACCACTGTTAAAGATAAAATGTCACATTGGGTTTTGAACTGTACATAAAGGAAGGTGTAAAAAAAAGGTGGCTATAGGGCTTCAAGTTTAAAATAATGTCTGTTGCCTCTGATACAACCTCACCCAACCACCACTGTAATGTAATGTCTAGAGAACACTGAGAAAAGATGAATGAAATCAACACTGAAAAGTAGGGCTGGACTTCAGTCTGTTGTCAGAATCAATCCTTTACTTTGGCACAGAAAGCTCACTTGTCTGAAAATGCTGTCAGTGGCTTGTGCATGCTGTGCTACGAAGTCCCTCACCCTTCTTCTGCTGTCTGCCTGTCCTCCCAGTTCAGAAACACAGTCTGTTCCAAGCAGAAAGGTGGGCTGCCCTTCCTTTTACAAATACAGTGTCACTGTTGCATTCCGTTCCAGCGCAATTGTTGTATTGCTCTTCTCAATTCATATACACCCCCCTTTCCACATCAATGTGGAGACTCCAATAATAATAAAATGAATAGACAGAAAGTGAGGAACACAAGATTGGGCCATTGGGGTTCATTTCTGTGTTCGGTCTTCCATCTTCTGTCTTCCGCAGGTCAGCTGTGGTAGGTGAAAATGGAGACAGGAAGGGCCCTGCTGACACATTGACAAGGGCCATTTTAATGTGTCCTGTTGGTTAATTGATCAAACAAGCAAGGAATGGAGTAGAGGAAAATGCGCCCTGAAGGAAGAAGCAGCATATCAGAGAATACCTGTTGGAAACTTGAAATTGGACTAGGGACTGGCACCTCATTTTGTTCATTGAGTGTGTTACTTGAGGAGCTTTGACTGTTGCTTAAGGAGAAACAGAACAAAGTGAAAAGCAATAAACTTTCCTTTACCCTTTCAATTGAAATAAGAACAATTTTGAGAAACTCGAGGCATTTGAAGTTCTCCTTTATTAATTTTATAGAGAATTTTATGATTCTGGGTTTTACTGTTTTTGGTAATTGGATGCTATAAAAATTTTTCAGTGATTTTTCTCTTCTTGATAATTAGAAATAGTGATGAAAGTATCTTTTTGTATTACAAGGCTTTCTTTTCCTTTAAACAATTGTACACATTTTGTATTTTTTTTCTTTTCTCCATAAAGACTTTTATGAGAATGGATTCATTGTATCCCATAATTGCTATTATAGTATGTAATGAAAATGAGATATTAATCATTGAAAATCACAGCAAAAGTCAATATATTCCTCATTGGTAGATAGCAGTTGGTGATAAATGCTAAATATGAATACATTTTACTACTTCTAAGGATTTATGTAGAGAAAATAAATAATATTTAGCCATTGAAGAAAGTTTCCACTGTAAAGTAAGGGACTCATCACTCCAAGTCTCAGAGGAAAAGCAGGCCTGTGAGATGATTTATTATAAATATAAAAAACAGGACAAATATTTTAAAGCTTTAGTCTCATGTGGCATATATGAAATAGTAATAAACCATAAATAGAGGATAAGAAGGGAAGAAAAATGGAGTTAAGAGAAATAAGAAAGCATTTCTGGAGAAATAAGATAGCATTTCTGGAAAAATAAGGATGCAATCACATAATTAAAGTTTTCTTTGGAGAACATGAAGATTGAAATTGACACTTGAAAATACTCCTATGAGGAAGACCATCTTGAGATTGTCTTCCACATTGTAGAAAAAGATAAAAGAAAATAATAAATACTAGAGATAACTGTAAAACCTGAACAATGAGAGCAGAAGCGTTAAAAAGGGCAACATAAAGAAGAAAACTTTCCTGGATTTAAAAGGACTAACCATATTACAAGCAAAATGCATAGAAAGGGCTGGGCACAATGGCTCACGCCTGTAATCCCAGCAGTTTGGGAGGCTGAGGCAGGTGAATCACTTGAGGCAGGAGTTTGAGACCAGCCTGGCCAACATGGTGAAACCCCGTCTCTACCAAAAATACAAAAATTAGCCAGGCAGGGTGGCGGACTCCTGTAATCCCAGCTACTCAGGAGGCTGAGGCAGGAGAATTGTTTGAACCTGGGAGGCAGAGGTTACAGTGAGCCAAGATTGCACCACTGCACTCCAGCCTGGGTGACAGAGGGGGACCTTGTCTGGAAAAAAAAAATCAAGGAAAGAGAGCCACATGGAAGCATATTTTGCTGTAATTTGTAAATTATGGAACAAAAGGAAAAGGTACACAAGGATCCACACAAGAGACAAGGGTTACTTAGGAGGAGAAAAAGATGTCGGACATCTAACTGGCAACACCTCAGGCCAAAAAAACAGTGGAACAAGGCCTATTGAATACTGAGAAGGAAAGACTATGATTCAATAATTTTATATCCAGTTACATTGTTTTAGTGTTTGAAGCCAACTGAATGACTTCTCTAAAAATGCTTTAGGGTGCCTGCCCTGGACAAGCCCTCTTCTCACAGAATGGTCTTGACCTGGAAGGACCTATGGAGTAGGAAGGCCTTTGAGCCTGGGTGGCCTTGCCATCTCCTGCTAAAGTGGTAGGAGTAGCAGTGGCCATCCCTCAGAAGTAACCTGCGATTTAAGATCTGGTAAACAGGGATGAGGTGGGCCAGCTAGATTCTTCTTCGAGGATTTTGGAATAGAGAAAATACTGCAGTTGGTTTTGAGGACTCAAGGTAGGGAGTCACAGAGATGGGGGTGTTGTCAGCAGCTCCCCAGTCTGGCAGTGTGTAAACTGACATTGCAGAGGGCCAGAAGCTATGAGGAGGCAGGGATGCTGAGTGGGGTCAGAGAGGAGAAGAGAAGCCACACACAGAGACAGGGCAGCTGTTTCAATGCCTTTCTTGTGCTCACGAAGCTCTGTCATCCTTTGAATTTTGTCCTGTGTCCTTCCAGTAAATCCTCCTGTATATGAGAGTGTGTATCTGTTCCTTCTACTCAAGAAAAGTTCTTCCTACAAGGGCATTCTCAGATCATCAAGGGCTTATGAAGCAGGCCACCTGGCAACCTTTAATTGAAAACATTGCTTGAAGTACACTAAAAATTATAAATCAAATAATAAAGAAGTGCGAAGGGATTGGATTGCTCTGTGGGACTCTCAGTAGGCTTAATACCGAATGTCTCCCTGAAGTCCTGAGGAGACTGGTCACCCAGTAGCCACCCTGATGACTTGGTCACTCTAGTGACATAGAAGATGGCCGAGGGCTTGGTATTTCTTTTCACAATAGCATCTGGATGAAACTAAAAAGTAAAGAATGTTGTTAGGGATTGTTACTCTCAATTTAGGCAATCATCCTGTAATTTGACATAAAAGATGTTCCAAAACAGCCTTTCTCCAAGGTAGCATTTATCATCAGAATTACAATTGCAGTTTAGTGTAATGACAACAGTGGAGCAAATATGAACATTCATACAATGTTGCCTTGAGAGAAAACTGGGGAAAAAAATACCAAAATATTGATGTGGTTTTCTTTGGTGGTAGTAAATAGGAGATTTTTTCCCTCTTTATACACACACACACACACACACACACACTCTCTGTCTCTCTCTCTTTCTCTGACTCACCCTCACCTTCATATACATACACATAGCGTGTACTAAATATATATAGATATTGATATAAATTTAATATTTTTGCTTCAATGAGTAGATACTGATTTTTTTTTTTAAGATATGAGATCTTGCTACATCGTCCAGGTTGGAGTGCAGTGGCTATTCACAGGTGCAGTAATAGCACACTATAGCTTAGAACTCCTGGGCTCAAGTTATCCTCCCTTGCTTAGGTTCCCAAGTAGCTGGAACCTACAGGTGTGCATCATCACACCCAGCTTAAGTATTGCTTTATTTAAATTTTTTTTTTTTGAGACAGAGTGTCTCGCTCTGTTGCCCAGGCTGAAGTGTGTTGGCGTGATCTCAGCTCACTGCAACCTCTGCCTCCTAGGTTCAAGCAATTCTGCCTCAGCCTCCTGAGTAGCTGCAATTACAAGCGCACACCGCCACGCCCAGCTAATTTTTTTGTATTTTAGTAGAGATGAGGTTTCACCGTGTTGCCCAGGCTGATCTCGAACTCCTGAGCTCAGGCAATCTGCCTGCCTCGGCCTCCCAAAGTGCTAGGATTACAGGCGGGAGCCACAGCACCCAGCCAAGTATTGCTTTTTAAATGAAAAAATATAAGCTTTATATTTTAAAAAAATAGAGACAATACTAAGCAGTGTTTCTGAAAAAATCCACAATGAGTTACTAAGAACCTCCTGTGTATGGGGTATCATGTTTAGCCACTTGACCAACATTTTCTCCCCAAATCTTTCTGTGAATCCAATAGAGTGTGGGGTTTTGCTATTTTCTAAATGAGGGGAAACAAGCTCTTTGAGGGTAAAGGCTTAACAAAGTCTCACAGGCAGACATAAAGTTTGACTGTTCTAGAAAAGAATACCAGCCAGCCGTAGTGGCTCACACCTGTAATCCTTGCACTTTGGGAGGCTGAGGCGGCAGATCACTTGAGGTCAGGAGTTTGAGACTGGCTTGGCCAACATGATGAAACCCCGTCTCTACCAAAAATACAAAAATTAGCTGGGTGTGGTGGAGCGTTCCTGAAATCCCAGCTCCTTGGGAGGCTGAGGCAGGAGAATCACTTGAACCCGGGAGGCGGAGGTTGCAGTGAGCTGAGATTGTGCCACTGCACTACAGCCTGGGTGACACAGCGAGACTCCATCTCAAAAACAAACAAAACACAAAGCAATAACAAAAAGAAAAGATTATCTACATCCTCAGGGAACTTTAGAGGTTTAGGTGGAATGTTGGCATCCCCCCGGTCTCCTGGTCTGAATGACTCCGTTGAGGGCATGGGACGGATTTGTTGTCTGCCCAGTGCCCCAGGCCGGCAATGTGAGTGTGGCTCTCCCTTTTAGAATGTCTCTGCACTGGCTGGGGAGTTCATCAGCATCAGCGCTTATTCCAGGGAACAGTCTGTGCTGAGTATCTGAATGGGGGATGACTGGACAGTTGGTGGATTCGTCTCCTCCTTCCTCCTGCTTTCTCTTTTCCTCTCCCTTGATGTCCCTTTGTCTGTTTTTCCCATTGCCAGCCCTGCTTTTTGAATGGCAAAGGAAAGTGAAATTCAAACTGTTTCAAGATGAGACAGACAGAAAGTTGTCACTGTTGACAGATGACAACCTACGTATCCTTCTAGATCTTGATTACTCTTTATCTATCTGCCTGCCTCTCACACCTCTGGGCAGGGAATAAACAGGTAGGGGAGGGAGGTTGGCCTCCAACTGCCCAGATTTCTTGCTGTCACCTAAACTGTTACCCCTGGCTTACCAGGGACATAGTCATCCCTCTGGTGTATTTCAAAACACATTTTGATTTCTTTCCAATTCAGCAAATGCATTAGTTTATTTTCCTGTTTCTGTTGTATCAATGTTGGGCTTAGGAAATAAATAAAATTCTTACAGTTTTTGCTGCATCAGTGTTTTAGTAAAAAAAAATCAATATTGGTTGGATGCAGTGGCTTGCCCCTGTAATCTCAGCACTTTGGGAGGCTGAGTTGGGAGGATTGCTTGAGACCAGGAGTTGAAGACTGGCCTGGGCAACATAGTGAGACTCTGTCTCTGTAAAATAAAATAAAATAGCCAATCACAGTGTTGTGCACCTGTAGTCCCAGCCACTCAGGAGGCTGAGGTGGGAGGATTGCTTGAGCCCAGGAGCTCAAGGCTGTAGTGAGCTAGGATCACACCACTGCACTCCAGTCTGTTTGACAGAGTGAGACCCTGTCTCTGAAAAAACAAAAATAAAATAATATCGTCTTAAATCATATTAAGTATACATGTTGTATATATATTATACATATATGGACATCTTTATGTGTATGTATATTTTGATTGATTGTTTTGTTTTACATTTGCAAAAGGTTTAGGTGCTGATCTCAGAGCTGTTTGCCAACAGAGGTAGATTAATATGGCACCGTTGTTCACAGACAGGCATCATGGGGAAAACTGCATTTGCTTCATTGTAATGACCACAGTTAAGCAAAGCTTTTGATTTTCTTGTTCTAAAGCCTTTATGGAACATTAGTCCTGGCGAGAAAGAGAAAACATATTTAGTGAGTTCATAATCGGGAGCTGATGGAATAGCCTTTAAAAAAGCAGACACTTGCCGGGCGCGGTGGCTCAAGCCTGTAATCCCAGCACTTTGGGAGGCCGAGACGGGCGGATCACGAGGTCAGGAGATCGAGACCATCCTGGCTAACACGGTGAAACCCCGTCTTTACTGAAAAATACAAAAAAACTAGCCGGGCGAGGTGGCGGGCGCCTGTAGTCCCAGCTACTTGGGAGGCTGAGGCAGGAGAATGGCGTGAACCCGGGAGGCGGAGCTTGCAGTGAGCCGGGATCACGCCACTGCACTCCAGCCTGGGCGACAGAGCGAGACTCCGTCTCAAAAAAAAAAAAAAAAAAAAAAAAGCAGACACTTTTTTAAAAAGAAATTCAGCTAATTTCGTAAATGTGGGTTAACAGGGGCAGGGAAGTTAGGGGAGGATACAGGAAGGGTAAATTTCATGAGTAGGATGGTTGGGCATGTTTTCTCTGAATTTTTTTTTCTAACTTTTCTGTGAAAAATTAATAAGGCTCCAGGGTGTTTTTCTTTTTTTCCTTCTTTTTCTCTGAAAAATTAAGGGAATTGTTCAGATAATCTCTCTTGACTCTTTAAAAAACTAATGTCTGACTGAGCATGGTGACTTGCGCCTGTAATCTCAGCACTCTGGGAGGCTGAGGCAAGAGGATTGCCTGAAGCCAGGAGTTTGAGACCAGGAGTTCAAGCCTGCAGTGAGCTGTGATTGTGCCACTGCACTCCAGTCTGGGTCACAGAGTGAGACCCTGCCTCAACCCTCCCCACCCCTTCAAAAGACCTCATGTGTTTTGAATTTTAATTTTTCCAAATTTTTCTTTGAATTCATTATTGGGGCTCTCCTTGTTTCTTCATAGGACCCCCTTAATGGCCTTCCTACTATGCTCTGTATTATTGCCTGTGCTCTTTTGCCTCTAAGTCCATCCTTTCCATGACCTCCTTACCTTAACAGAACATGGATGAGAGTCTAGTAACATCCTCAGAAACCTTGGTAGCTCCTCTCTGCCCATAGGGATGAGTTCATCGAGGCCTCATATCCAATCCCAGTTCACCTTTCCAGCCCTATTTTTCTACACTCGCTGTCTCCACCTTCCACATAATCTAGACAGCTGAAGCAGTTCTTGGTCCCAGAACACATTGTTGACTTTTCTCTTCTGTACCCTTGGGGTGCAGGTGGCCTGTGAGCTGTCTGTAAGATCCAAGATTTGTCTGTTTCAGGGTCTTCGGCCCTCTCAAATACTAGACCCTGAGAAAAGACTCTTTATTTTCTGCAAAAGATGGAGAAGGAAATAGTATGCACTGCCCGTGCGCTCTATTCACCCACTGCTGGTCCTGAGGTGTGGGAATCTCTGAAGCTCTAGGCATCAACAGTGGGAGGGGATGTAGCTGGTGATACGTACAGTCTTAGTGACTTTTGACTATGTGGATTCCTGTCGAGGGACCTTGTCAAGTATCTTTACTTAGAGAAAGTTAGAAGGGTTTAATAAGGCCCCAGGGTGTTTTTCTTGTTTTTCTTTATTCTTTTCTTTCTTTTCCTTTTTTTTTTTTTTTTTTTTGGACAGAGTTTTGCTCTTGTTGCCCAGGCTGGAGTGCAAGGGCACGATCCTGGCTCACTGCAACCTCTGCCTCCCAGGTTCAAGTGATTCTCCTGCCTCAGCCTCCTGAGTAGCTGGGATTACAGGTGTGTACCACCACGCCCAGCTAATTTGTGTATTTTTAGTAGAAACGAGGTTTCACCATGTTGGCCAGGCTGGTCTTGAACTCCTGACCTCAGGTAATCTGCCCTCCTTGTCCTCCCAAAATACTGGGATTACAGGCATGAGCCACCATGCCCAGCCCAGGGTGTTTTTCAGAGAAGACTCTACCAGCTATTCCTAATCTACATCATACATGGGTTTGGTTCTCTTACAAGTGTCCTTCCACTTCCAGTTCATTCAAAGCATTTGTTAGCCACAGTTCATGATCTTTCCTCAATATCTTATCTCTTCAATAGTTGTTACCTCAGTAAATGGTGTCTTCACTTCTTCCATTACATGCACCAGATGGCAGGAGTCATCTCTGATACCTCCTTTGTCCTCACCCTTAAATTCCCAGGTCTGTTGATTCTACATACCTATGTCTCCCAAATGTTCCCACTGTCTCTAAATATCCATGGCTACTGTCACCTCTTATCTGGGCGACTGAAGTAGTTTCCCATCTGGTCGACATCCACGTGTTCTCCTCCACCTACCCATTCTTTATATTGTAATGAGAATGGCTTTTTAAAAACAAAAAACACAATTCTGATCGAGGTACCCTTTGCTTAAAATACTCCAGTGATTCCCATTGCTTTGAAGATTTGAAGACAAAATTCTTAAACTGAACTATAAAATTCTCCTTGCTTAGGCCTCTTCTCTTACCTCTCTTACCTCTGCAGCCTCATCATCTTTAGGCATCCCTCACTCTCAGCATTCAGCCTCATGAGTTTTCTTTTGGTCCCTTGAGTGCCCATTTTCTCTTGCTGCCACAAGGCATTTGCACAAGCTATTCCATCTGCTTAGAATATTATCCTTCTCTCACTTGCTTAATAAGCTTTCGCTTCACAACTCAATTTAGTCATGATTTTTTTTTTTTTTTTTTTTAAGATCAGAGTCTCACTCTGTTGCCCAGACTGGAGTACAGTGGCATAATCCCGGCTCACTGCAACCTCCACCTCCTGGGCTCAAGTGATTCTCCTGCCTCAGCCTCCCAAATAGCTGGGATTACAGGCATGTGCCACCTTGCTCAGCTAATTTTTTAAATTTTTGTTGATACGGGGCTTCACCACATTGTCCAGTCTGGCCTCTAACTCCTGGGAACAAGAGATCCACCCACCTTGGCCTCCCAAAGTGCTGGTATTACAGGCGTGAGCCACTGCACCAGGCCTTAGTCATCACTTCTTCAGGAGACCTTCTCTCATCTCTAAGTAAAACTGTTGTTTCTCCCGGAGTAGTATGTTTTATCTCTTTAGAGCCTCATGACAGCTTTTCATTTATTTGTGAAATGATTTGACTGCTTTTCTTCCCTGTTGGACTGTAAGCTCCATTAAAGTAGGGACCACGTATAGTTTTGCTTATATCGCCAACACTTAGTGCAACACCTGGCACTTAATAGGTTCCTTTAACTATTTGTTGAAGGTCATGAGGAAGGGCATTTCCTTTGCTCATGCTGTTTTCATACTACAGCATTTTTCCTCCTTCTGCTTAACATTTAGTCTAAGCATCCCTTTAGATGACACTATGCTGTTTCTCACCAGCCAGAATCAATTACTCTACTTCAGCTGGTCAATTCAGCTAACATTCTCTCAGTGTCTGTCTACTACATGCCAGGCAACACTCTGGGCCTTGGAGACATAAAAACGGGAAAGACATTGTCCCGGATACAAAGTGGTCCATAGTTTGCCTGAATGTGATGTATTTGAGTGCCATACTAGGAGTCTGAATAAAGTGATGGGAAAATACAGAAGCAGGACCATCCACTTGGCCTGGGGAAGCCACAGAACATTTCAGGGAATGTGATCCAGGGGCTGGACTTGAAGGTTGGCGTGTGATTCCACCAGGCATGGCAGATGGAGGAGAAGGGAACTGCTGAGCAGGAAGCACCTGGAGCAGAGGTGCAGAGGTGGAAGATGAGTGCATGCTTGGAAAGATGGCGGTCCAGTGTGGCTGGGGCGGTTAGGTCTACAGGGAGGTAAGAGGAGAGGCTGGGTTGTGGAGAGGCCAGGAAGGTGGGACCTTATCCTGTCTGGCATGAGGAACCTCCACATGGCTTTAAGCATGGGCTTAACAGCATCAGATTTCATTTTTAAAATAACCCAGTGTCAGTGTGGAGAGGGTGTGGCAGCTGGTGGTGGTGGGGATGGAGGCACAGAGAAAAGCAAGGTGGTGGTTGCAGCATTCTGGGCAATGAAGGAGCAGGGCTTGAAGCTTCACTGTGAAAGTGGGAATGGGGGCGGTGGGATGATTTGAGAGAAAACTTGAAAGTCTGGGTGACAGACTTGATAATGAAGGCTGGATGGGAAAGAATGAGGGGAGAGTGGGGACAGAACAGCTTGGAGTTTTTGTCGGGTGAAGTGACAGATCGTGATGAACTGGGCCATCACCAGGGCCTCTCTGGACCCTTTCAAATGGTCTCAGATGGCGTTAGTGGTCAGGAGATGGGCTGAAATGGAATAGAGAGAATAGGTTAGGCCCGGTGAGGTGACTCACGCCTGTAATCCCAGCACTTTGGGAGGCCGAGGTGGGTGTATCTCCTGAGATTAGGAGTTCGAGACCGACCTGACCAACATGGCGGAACCTCGTTTCTACTAAAAATACAAAATTATCTGAGCGTGGTGGCGAGCACCTGTAATCCCAGCTACTCAGGAGACTGAGGCAGGAGAATCACTTGAACCCGGGAGGCAGAGGTTGCGGTGAGCCAAGATCACGCCATTGCACTCCAGCCTGGGCAACAAGAACAAAACTCCATCTCAGAAAATTTAATAGGTTACAAGACAAAAACTTTTTGATTCATAATTTGGGTAGAACTTGAGCAGAAATTTAAGTTGGTTCTCCATGAAGAAGGAAATCACTGAATTTGTTAGTGGTATTAATAGAAAATTACAGAAGCATATGGAATCCCGTTAAGAAAGTAGATCCCGGTCCCTCAGTGGTAGTCATCCTGGTTGTGATGAGGGCATATTTATTTTATCTGCTCATTAAGGCAGGTCCCAAAGGACCTCTATTTGGCAGTATTCCAATAATCTAGTTACTATTTTTAGTCTCTAAAACATGTTGGGCACCATTTTGTACTTAGCACTGAGTTGGGAGCTGTGAGGAAGATGATTAAATGAGTCATGAAAATCTCATTTCTTCCAAAGCCTCTGGGAATTCAGACTTCCAAGTTTCCCTCCAAATAGCGTTAATTTGTACATTCGACCAAGTCCTCCTGTGACTCCAGAACCTCATCCGAGGACCTATTTCTGTCTGCCTGTACTGAATCTGGAGTATCTGAGCAGGTGTGTTACTCCAGCCAGGTGGGCATCTTAAGTGTGTGTACACAGCAGAGCAGATTGACTTTGAAGTGCTAAATGGCATTAAAAAGTCAAAACAGAATAATGTTCATGTAGGGTGGGTATAAACAGCTGTATGATAAGGTGGTGTTTCGGAGTCCAGAAACATCTTGGGGAAAACTCTGATGACATAATTGCATGATTTCTTCTCTTATTTTATACCCTACTATACTCACTGACCCAGCAGTGATGGACCGTCCTGGTAGTCGCCATTGTCTTATGGAACATTTCTGTTCTGCTATCAGTGCTCACCGTGGGCACCAAGGCAGAGGAAAATTGGGGAAAGCACCCAAGAACACCTCGGAAAAGGGCCAGACCCAATTACCAAGGCCAAGTAAGCAACTGTCTGGTCTGATCTTGGCCTATGTTACTGTCCTGGACAAGGTCCAGTGCTTTAAGGGAGCTTTGTTGGAGGTGATACAAGGACTATCAAAAACAGTAGCTGCTTTAAAATGTTGTATCCCCAGAGCCTACAAGGTCTGGAAAATAGTAGGTGTTTAATAAGTGTTTGTTTGCTTGAATGAATTAATGAAGAACAAATAGATGAATGGATGAATCAGATTCCAAGTCACAGATTTGGAGTAGGAACCAGGAGACTGAGGGGAGCTCGTGAGGCAGGTGGTACAGAAGGTGGGGACAGGCACCCAACTGTGGCTTGATGCTCCTGCTATGCCAGGGCTCTCCTTGGTGCATGAAGAATTAGGTAACAGGCTAGCTACCTAATTATTTGATTAGAACTTAGCAGAAATTTAAGTTGGTTCTACATGAAGAAGGAAATCACTGGACTTGTTAATGGTATTAATTGAAAATTACAGAAGCATATAGAATTCCCATTAAGAAAGTAGATCCCGGCCCATCAGCAGTAGTCATGCTGGTTGTGATGAGGGCATATTTATTTTATCTGCCTATTAAGGCAGGTCCCGAAGTGCCTGTATTTGGCATTATTTCAACTGCTGTTCCTAATGCCTAACAGACCCCGCTAACTGGGGGAGAAGTATTCTGAAGTTTACTGCCAGGCTTACGCATTCAGCCTGGGCGGGGCTTCTCGGATGGCAAATGGCAGTGCAATGCAGTGGTTCTTAAGAACATGGATTTTTGAACCTGCTCCCAGCTTCCATTCTTGCCTCTGCCACTTACTACCTTGGGCAAGTTGCCTAATCTGTCTGTGCCTCAGTTTGCTCACCTGTAAAATCGGGATAATGATGGCATTTACCTTGTAGGGTTGTTGTGAGGATCAAATGGCATAATACATGTAAAGCACTAAAGTAGGCATGATTGTTGTTTTTGTTATTTGTCATTGTTTTTATTACTGTGGGTGAGGAAAGAATGATCAGATGTTGTCTATTTTTCAGTTTAGGTTTCTATAATGAAGGGTTGGTATTGAGCCATTGGCAATAAAGCCTTTTAGGAAATGCATTTTGTCAGTTGCATATGAAGGATGGATTGGCAGAGTGTGGTACTGTGGGGAGGTTTATATTCAGAGTCCACGGTTCTCTATGAAGTCCAGGGCAAGCTGGCAGGACTCCTGAATTCCCGAAATTGTAAGAAGAGTGTGCAAAGGGGCGAGAATCCATAGTTCTAGTCAGTCAGTGCTCAAAGGCCATTTCATGGGAAGACATCTATCTGCCTACAGGGTCTGGTAATAAGGAGACTTGAGTTTTAGGTTCACCATTTACTTGGAAGAGTTGTGGGCAATTTAGACTTCATTTTTTCCTCTTTGTAAAGTGAGCAGAATAATACATCTGTTTACCATATGGCATTATGATAGGATAAAAATAAAGAAGGAAGCTGGGTACAGTGGTGTACGCTGTAGTCTCAGCTACTTGGGAGGCTGAGGTGGGAGGATGGCTTGAGCCTGGGAGTTTGAGGCCAGCCTGGGCAACATAGCAAGACTGCATCTCAAAAAAAGCAGTGTGAGAAGATTAAGATATCCATAAATAGATTAAATTCTGTTGTTCATTTGGATCATACTACTCACTTGCATTCTGCCTTTCTTAAAAAACAGAGTTGTCATATCTTGGGACACATGTACCAAGGTCTCATCAAAGCCAGAGAAGAGAATGTTTACTGTCTCTACTCACCCCCTTATCCACTATCCTCCCCAGGCACTGTGCTGATTTTCAACTGCAAGCCTCTGTGCTGTTTCCTGAAGTATTTGTTCTTTCTACCTCTGATCTAAACTCCACTCATCCTTTCATGCCTAGCTTATGTCTCACCTCTTCCCTAAAGCTGTTTGATTATTCCAGCCACACAGACTTCTCTCTTTTCTGAAATCCACAGATCAGCACTGACTTACTCTTCAGCTGGCTGGGATTTTTAACTCCTTTGTAAATGCCTTGGATATAAGAGCCATGGTTAGTTGATATGTGTACATCCAAAAGTACATGAGAGAAAAGAAATCTGTCTGTATGGTAGAAAAAGCACAATGGAGCATGGCTCCTTCTCTCCACCTTTTACCCTGTGTGTGTCCTTGGGTAAGTTATTGAAGCTCTTCTGAACTTCCGTTTCCTCAACTGTAAAATGGTGATAATACCTACTTCAGGACTGCTGTGCAGCTTAAATGATATAAAGCTGTGAGCACAGTAACGAGCACATAGTAGGCATTCAGTTAATGTTGTTTTGACCCCCTTTTCTCCTGCAGGGGAAAGCTAGGGATGAGAGAGGTGGGAAAGAGATACTGTTAACCCCACCAAAACTCAACATTGAATTCTCACTGGCTTGCCTAATCTACAGAAGTGATGCCTTTTTTGTTGTTTTTGAGACAGAGTCTCACTCTATTGCCCAGGCTGGAGTGCAGTGGCGTGATCTCAGCCCACTGCAACCTCTGCCTCCTGGGCTCAAGTGATTCTCCTGCCTCAGCCTCCCAAGTAGCTGGGACTATAGACATATGCTACCACTTCCAGATAATTTGTATTTTTAGTAGAGACAGGGTTTCACCATGTTGGCCAGGCTGGTCGTGAACTCTTGACCTCAAGTGATCCACCCAGCTTGGCCTCGCAAAGCTCTAGGATTACAGGTGTGAGCAGCCACTCCTGGCCCAGAAGTGTTGACTTTTTAAGCAGGAGTAAGAACTCCTAAAGACTGATACAGAGCTAAAAGGACGCAGGGGATGTAAGAATCCTGACATCAGCTAGAGTCTGGGTTTCAATGTAAGTGAGCGCAGATCTGTGGGTTTTTAAAAAAGAACTCCATGTGACTGGAATAATCAAATGTGTTGGCTCTTCTCTGAAGCCCTGGGTTCCTTGTAGGATGTGATGTATACTCCAGTGACCGAATTAAAGTGCCTTCAGAGGTTCTTAGTGCAGCCCGCTGCAAAGCCCAGGGAGAGAGGGAGTGTCCCAGTGGCGAGCAAAAGTAGAATCCTTAGCATCCCCCACCCACGAGGAACTGGAAAGTGGGGACCCAGCATGACTCGTCACAGTTCTGAAGATTCTGTACCATTTAGAGACAGTGCAGATTTAGCAATTATTTTGAAAACTGTAACCCTGCTAGAAGATTGGTAGGTTTATTTTTGTTTTTTAAATTGTGTTTCTGAGTAACCCCCTAGAAGAGCCCGCTGGGTTGTTGGCTCCAGAGACCAGGCAACAATGACTTTAAAGTGATTAATGCTTTCTGCCTTCATTATTCAAGATAAAACTTTATCATCACAAGGAACTACTTAATCAAAATGCCAGGAATCTTCTCGGTTATATGAAATTTATTGGAACGGTTCTTTTTTAATCTCAAGTCATAAAACCATTTTAAGATGTAAATGTCATAGCAACATTAATGAACAATTTATTGAAGGGAAAACAAATTGGTTTATCAACTCCCAGGCTGCTTTGGTAACCAAGGTACTGTAGAGAAGCTACTGCCTTTGTAAATAGGCGTGCAAGCCTTGCAGAGAGGCACAGCTCCTGAAAAGTTCTATCATGTTGAAGTCTTGGAAAGTGAACCAAGATTTTTATTAACCTTCAAGGCCATCTCAGTTATGCCTCAGTGATGATTTTCTGCCAAGTGGCTAAAATAGAATCAGATTGGAACAGGAACTTTCCTTACTGACCATCAGCTACAATACAGTGCTAGGAGTTGAGTTTCCTTTCTTTGTACTTCATAATCTATGACCTGCAGAGCGCTGCAGTTGCTTCGTCTCCAGCATTATCGATTGGCTTGAGGGTGGCTTTCTCCCCATTTGTATTCCCGGTGACAGCTCTAACATTTTGTTTCTAAGGATAAACAGACTTGTGGAGAGTAAGGATGATATGCAGGGAAGCAGGTGGCAGGAGTACGTTTTGAGAAAGCTCCTCGGGGCATTGGAATTTTCCAGGTAGATTCTTCAGGGACTCACACAACTTTCAGAGGGTTCTGGGAGAAAGCTTGCATGTTTGACAAGTAATCAGTGCTTTGCTTGTTTAAAATGTAGGTAACTTACATGTCCAATTTGTGTCCTTCTGAGATGTTGTTCTTGAAAACCTCTGGCCTGTGCCTTGTGCCTGGCTGAGATGGTGGAAATACGGGAAATGGACTTGGAGATGGAAATTCGTGAACAGGTAGTTCACTGGCAAGTGCTCATGGGATGGACAATTTTGAGGGAATGAGGCAAACAAGATTAAGCAAGGGGAAAATTGGACTGCTGGGCAGTTGTGGCAGAGGCATCACCTAGTTGGCCCCATGTTGCTCTCGAATTGAGACACCCTTCACAGTTGTCCTGCCTTGAGTCAAGGGAACCGGACACTTGTAAGCTTCTCCCTCTTGACCAGTTATTGATGTGGGCTGCCTCCAGGGTGGGCCATGTTGCTGGGTGAGGCAGCTCTCTTGGAGTAAAAGCAATTCCTGGAGAGGGCTCAGCTGCCAGGAGAGCAAATGGGGCTACCCTTGGTTTGCCTGGTGATTATATGTTAATGGACCTCCTCATTCCCCTTGAGAAGCCCTCCTTGGCTTTCTGCCCCCACAGAATGATTCCTGCCCTCCTTTGAGTCTGACCTCTGTTTTCTTGTAGCTGTCTCTCTCTTTGCTGGTCTGTGAAGGCAGGGAGCAGGTCTTCTTCATCTCACATCCGCAGCCTTCGGTGCAGTGCCTGCGTTGAAGAGTTAAATGTCTTTATTCCCCCATTCAGGTGGCTCTACCCCATCTTTGCCTGTTCCACTGCATCTCTCTGTCCTAAGGCGTCAACATCTTCTTGATGTCATGCCAGCCCAAGGGCCTTTGAGGGGAGAGGAAGATGGGCGATGGAAACTTTTTCTTGGATCCAGTGGCTCTACTGCTGCCCAGAAAGAGGGAACCAAGGTTGGCTTTCTGGCCCACAGCAAGAACAGCCAAGTCCTGCGATATTGGACCCCAAGCTGAATTTTCAGAGTGTGTCCGTTTGCTCTTCTTCATCTGTCAACTTGGCTCCCCACTTTGTACCCTGCCTTTAGAGGCTTTGAAAGGGTTGGGGTCAGAGAGGCTGTAGAGCTTCTTTAGCTTCAGGAGACTTCCAGATGGAGGAGAGGACATTCTTCTGCTGAGGCCCTTCTAGGATCATGGGGAAGATAGACATACACGTTGGAAGGCAGAAGAGAGACTTCAGAAATGTGAGTGAAGTGCAGAGTAATAAGACCTAAATTTACCCGTCTGGGTGTCAGAGTTACAGTTCACCTAGCAATGGGGTTTCATAGTCTCCTGAAGGTTTCAACCCTAGCCCTGCTCAGTGCCCACAGGGCATCAGACAGTACTCTTCTCTGAGGCCAGAATAGAACATCTTGGTGTTCAGGGCTGGCTTAGACTCCTGCAGTGTGAGCTTCTCAAATCATTTCTCCGTGGACCGCAGCCTCCTTCCCTGGAAATGGGGATATGGGCTCAGAGTTGCTTAGGCCGCCCGGGGCTCTGCCTCCTTCTCTCCCTCTCTCCCTCTCTCCCTCTCTCCTCCTCTTCCTTTCCCTGTATGGTTTGCTGGGCCATGGCTCCACCCTGAGCATATCCACTTCATTACTCGACAGCTCCCTTCCATTCCTGTCTGGGGCTGACATATTACTAGAAATGGCCCTGAAATTGTTCTCTTCCCTGATAAAATATCCATCACTGGGATCTGTATTTTTATTGAAAATTTAAAGTGGACAGGCTCCATTTCTGTTGTCATACATCATGGGCATGCAAAGCCCGCAGTGAGCGAGCAGAACCAGGGCTGCTGGGTTATGAACACTGCATGTGGAGGGGCAGGGAGGGGATGCATTTTAAGAAAGAGAGTAATAATGCCGATGATAATGATAAACCAGATAGGTTAATGATTTTAGCATGAGGGTGCACGCTATTATAATTGTATAATGAAAGTTTTGTCCACTGCTGCATCCTCAGTGCCCCTTGTAATGTCTGTCATCATGTAGGGGTTCAAAAATATTTGTTGAACTAATTACTTTCAGGAAAACCCTGACCTCTCCTAATTCACCTCGGGTTGTAACCTTGGTTTGCTGCTTTGTCCTGGCTTGTGAAGATGAGCTTTGGTGGGATGCTGTACTCGGAGGAGTAAGGGAGTTTTTGCCCTGTGGTGCTGGTCAGAGCTGAGTGCAAGGTTTGTGCCTTGAAGGTTGAGATTTGGGTTTGGAGACAAAGGCACCTTTCTCTACCCAGAGACCAGGCCACCCTCCCTGTGCGTGAGTTGTGGGTGTGAGTCCACGGAGGTGCTGTGAAAATGTGCATGTGTGTGCAATGAGTGGGAATATACTAGCGAGAAGGCAGGGAGGTTTCAGTGTAAGCCCATGAAAGTGCTAAGATCCTTGAATGAGACGTTGCCATCTCTAAATCAGGAAAGTGGGTTTCCTTGACTTCCTCTCTTTCATGATGGATTTATGTGGCACCATCTAGTCTTTCTCAAGGTGTGCCTTGTGGTCACTGGAGATCTGAGGGTCAGGAGAGAGATGGCAGCACTGAGAGGGTACCATCTAGCAGTCTGCTCTCAGGCCATTTGGCAAGGTTGGAATACACAAGGTTCGTGTTTGTTGAGTGGGTCCCCTGGAAGATGATTGGACGTGAGCCATCCTGCTGGTGTTTTCTCTTCTGCCTACCTCCCTCTCCTGCAAAGAAGGCTGCCCACCAGATAAAAGGGGTCCCAGAAGCAAGAGGCTGTATATTGGGCCTCCTGTGATAGAGGCCAGAGGAACGAAAGAATATGTTGAACTTGAGTTGGATATTTCACACCCAGGGACTTGAAGGGGGATCCCCTCAAGGAACCAATGAAAGTTTTCCACAAAAGCCTGGCGTTTAGAAACATTCGCCACAAAGAAAAACTAACAACCAGCCAATTTGAAGAAGCAGAAACAACCTACAGAAAGAGGCTACCTCCTTGCCTTAAGCACTCACTTGAGAAGACCCCTCTGCTGCCTGTAGTTCTACTCATCCCAACCCCTTGCTGTGACACCATAGTGAAGCCCAGATAAGCAGGAAGAGGAAGCGTCAGCCTGCAGTACCCCTTCTCTCCAAGCTGAGAGAACAAGCAACAGATCTCGCCCGTGCTGGAGACAGGAAGAATTTTAATTCGTGCACAAGACTGGAATTGTGAGATGAACAAGACTGGGAAGTCCTGGAATTGGGCCCTAGTTCTGTTTAAGGGAGTGGCCGCCCATCAGTGGGAGTCTGTGGAGAGTGGGCATGACATAGAATAGTTGGGGGCAATTAGGAAATTGTGAGAAGAAGAGATTCCCTGGACTTTTATTTTTAGAGAGGATTTGTGCTATTTCAAAGCAGCCAGGCTTTCACACACTGTCCCTCATAACTGTTAGATAACAGGCTTGAACCTGTTGGGTATTACCAACAAACCATTGAATTAATGGCTGAAGCCCATATATATTGATTGACAGACATCCGGGACAGAAATGGTGCCCATCAAACCCTCTTAGAAGCCTAGTGGTAAATTCTGCACTGGCAGCCTCATTAGTATGCATGTGTTGGACTCCAATCAGATCAGGGCTGGGAAGTGTTATTAAGCCCTGTGAGGAGAAGTGGGCCAGCTGAGCCTGATTAGTATTGATTGGAATTTCTTCCTACCAATAAATTTGCTTATTAATGTCGATGTTTGGAGGTCCTGTTTTTGAAAGCATAGCCATGTTTGTTCTTTTCTCTTTCACATGTCCTTCCCCCATTTTTTTTTTTTAAAGACAATTTTCATTTGAAAAAGTATTTTGTGAGGAGTCAGAACTGTAGCGTGCAGGGGGTTTAATCTATACTCTCGTTTCTTTTCTTTTTCTCCCCTTCTTGTGGTCTTTTTCTCATCTAGTCTCCAGCAGCAGGGGGCATGAAGGGCGTGTAAATTGCAGCCCTACGAGGCTCCTCCCATATTGTCTCATGTTGCCTGACCTCTGGAGAGTTTTCCCTCAAGTGGTATCTTTCCCCTGATTTTCTTAAAATAAAGATGCAAACAAACAGAACCTTCCATCATTTGAGTCCATTCTTATGAAAAGGTCAGTTCTCCCAGGGCCAAGGGCTGTGTCTCTTCTGTTTATCACTATGTCCCCTAGCTGTGGTCAGCCCCCAGATGTTTGTTAGGTGCATGAATATATGATATAAACGCACACATGTCCAGCCTGGTTCCCACTGCTCCCTGCTGCTCACCTGAACCCCAGGGGGCTGCCCTCCCTCCTGATCTGCCAATGCCTACTGCCTCCTTTCCTCTCATCGCCTTTGGGCCTCCAAACATCCTTCCTCCTGCTGACAAACACATATACCATCCTTTGGGCCCAGAGCGGCCTTCAAGAGGGGAGCTGATATGACAGCTTCACTCTCTTGCCATGTTTGATTGACTGTAGTTTGGCAGATGTTGTTGATTAGCTCTTTGAGCTGGAGACTGGTGCTGATGAGACCAAGATGATGGAATTTAACTTCCTATAATTTGACCAAGAATAACAATGCATGGACCACAGATTTCACCCCTAACATAGCCAGCCACTCATGAATGGGTGTGATTTGTTCTGGTAAAGTAAGGATGTAAGAGTCAGCATAATCCAATACCACTGGAAAAACAGCTCAAAGCCACTGACCCCCTGAAGGGCTAGATAAGCAGTTTCCTCTTTTAAATGAAGGACAGTGTAGGATTGTGCTGTAGAAATAGGGGATGAGACCCAGATGTGAGGCTTCCTGCAGACGGTGCTGATTGTCACCCACACTCACAGCAGGGCTCAGGATCAGCCCTTCCCCCTGAATGAGCTGGAGGAACATGGGGAGGACCCAGTGGTGCCAAAGGCTCACGGGTGAGAAAGAGACCCTAGGAGGGAGACAGAATGTGGCTGGGACCAACTCTGAGCAATGAATGAAATGCATTAAGGTATGAAATGCATATGTTATTAACTGACACTTGCTAAACTCCTGGATATGTGATAGAGAAAGAATGTCTTCATTGTGAGTGGAGGACCCATAACAAATGCCCCCATGAACCTCGAAGTGTCCTTGGAAGGCAGATGAGTCCAAGATAAGCCAATCCCTTCCACTGCTTTCCAACTCCTGAAACCCCTGGTTTAGAGTTGAAATTTTGGAATCTTCCCCAGCCTGACGATCAGAACCTAAGTTGCCCTTGTACACGAATGTCTCCTGCTTCGGTAGTGGATCAGGCCAGTTACTTGTTGGCTACTGTATTAGTCTATTTTCACACTGCTGATAAAACATGCCCGAGATTGTGAATAAAAAGAGGTGTAATTGGACTTACATTTCCACATGACTGGGGAGGCCTCAGAATCATGGCGAGAAGTGAAAGGCACTTCTTACATGGCAGCAGCAAGAGAAAATGAAGAAGAAGCTGAAGTGGAAACCCCTGATAAACCATCAGATCTCATGAGACTTATTCACTGTCACGAGAACAGAACGGGAAAGACTAGCCCCTGTGATGCAATTATTTCCCACTGGATCCCTCCCACAAGAGGGAAAACTCTCTCCAGAGGGTTTGGGAATTCTGTTTACCCATTTTGAAATAAAACATTGCAATTCAAGTTGAAATTTGGGTGGGGACACAGCCAAACCATATCACCTACTGTCAAGGAAGAAGTGGGCAAGGCACTTGGCTGGTTATGTGGGCGACCAGGAGTACGTGGGTGGAACAGGCCAGAAGACACTGTCCACATGGGTATTTGGGCGGATTTCCTAGGGAGTCGGAAGAGCATTCTTCCTGCTTGGCTTTCAGTGGTGTCCTGGGAAAGTGGCTACACTTTAAAAGGAACTGGATCCCTAGGGATTTTTCCTTCCACTTGAGCAGTGAGAATGATTCAACCTTGTATTTGAGGGTAATGCTGTATTGTGAGTTCCTTGGTGGCAGAGAGTTTTTTGTTACTCAGGTTTGAATTTCGCATAACAGCTAACACAGAGCCTTCTGCCAGAAGATATCCAGCAAATGGTGGGTGGATAAAAGCCGAGTGAATAGAGAATGTGTCTCACAAAACCTGGTGGTCTCAGTGTCCTTCATAGTTCCAGAAGGAATCAGGATAGGGGAAGCTTTAAAATGAAGGCTGGTAACTCTTTTGCAAAGGAGTGCTGTAGTAGAGTTCTCCTGCCTGGCTAAGGTAGGAGGGGTACCTTGTGCTTCTTTCTCTTGTTACTTTATTTAGAAAGAAAGGATGCAGTTGTCCCTAAGAGCAGATGCTGGCCACCTGCCAGGACTTGCCTTTGGGTCTTACCTGTTTGTGTTGGCTTAAGCAGTTCGTAGTGTTAATGATTGTAGAAGGAGCTTAAGGGGAAAGGATAGGGAAGAGTAAATATACTTTACAGGGGCAGGAAATGGATTTGGTGACTTTTTTCTTGCTGCTTTCTGGTCCACTTTGAGGGGCTTCTGGTAGACAGAGCTTACAGGCTTTGGCGAAGTGAGGAAGAAAAATGTTTTATCTCGAAATGGGTAAACAGAATCTGCCATTTTCTTTGAATCTCCAAAACAGCTCTATAGGGAAAAGGCTATTGAACCTTTCAGAATTTTGCCAGTTATTCTTGAGGCCAGGCATGCATGGGTTGGCGTCATATGCCTGGGATGGTGGGGCATCCTTGGGAAAGGCGCACAGAGAAATCGAAATGGAAGGTGCGGGGCTGTCTTGGGGTCAGCTTAGTGCTAATGATGAGGTCCTGTCTGGAGTAGTGAGGAGACTGTGCTTCTAAAGTTTCTGTTTATTTCATAATGATATCAAGTAGTGACTCATGGAATTGGATGGTATCTAACTTGGTAGAATCCTCTTCAGTCCGTTCATTGTCAGTTGATGGAAATTTGCTGAGCATTTGCTATGTGCTTGGCATTCCCATAATATCACAGAGCATGACGACTTATAAGGCAGAATCCATATGTCTAAGAAGTTTCAACCTAATTCAGATTATAGATTAACACACAGGAAAGAGTAGTGAATCAAGCATTGCCATCCATGCTGAGATTCTGAATGATGTGGTCAGGCTCTAGCCCCTTATCATGCTTTATTGTTTTTTTTTTTTTTAATAGTAGTCTGAAAGTATTTACCTATTCATTTGCTTATCTGTTTAAGTCTCCCCTACTAGAATATTTCGTGAGGGCGGGGACCTTCTCTGTACTGTTCATGTTTTTTTTTTTTTTTTTTTTTTTTTTTTGAGACGGAGTCTCGCTCTGTCTCCCAGACTGGAGTGCAGTGGCCGGATCTCAGCTCACTGCAAGCTCCGCCTCCCGGGTTTACACCATTCTCCTGCCTCAGCCTCCCGAGTAGCTGGGACTACAGGCGCCCGCCACCTTGCCCGGCTAATTTTTTGTATTTTTAGTAGAGACGGGGTTTCACCGTGTTCGCCAGGATGGTCTCGATGTCCTGACCTCGTGATCCGCCCGTCTTGGCCTCCCAAAGTGCTGGGATTACAGGCTTGAGCCACCGCACCCGGCTACTGTTCATGATTTTAAATAAACAGTTTAATCTGTGTCCACTTAGCCCATAGTAGGTACTCAGTAAATATCTGTTGAATAAATGGAGTGGATAAGTGCTAGAGGAGAGGTTAGTCGGTAAAGGTTGATGTGAAGCAGGATATAGTAGTGAATCTAGTTTTTAATTCTATTCAGCATTTATTATTCAGCACCCCTTATACATAGATCATAGCTCACTTTGCAGATTATCACAGATGATTGGAAGTGGTGGAGCTAGGATTTGGACACAGGCCTGTCTGACTCCTAAACCTTCATCTTTCCACCACACAATGCTGCCATTCACAAAAATGGCCAGGTTTTCCCACCAAATGTCCTGGAGACCATAGGTCAGAGACAGAATTCCAGATCTGGTCTCTGTGTGCTCGGAACAGGATTTTATTGTGACACTATGCTGGCTGCTCTGTGGATGAGTGACTTATGCAGATGTGGTGGTTCCTTCTTTGGACCATTCAGTCATTGATGTCACCCAGGAAAAGTGTAGGTATTTTTTTGTGTGTGTGACCTTATTGAAACAAAGTGTATCAGACTCTGTTATCTGAGAAATTATGGCAATTCCTTCCCAAAGACATTTCTAATGAGGTTGAAAGCCTGCTCAGTCAGTAATTTGGGAGCAGCTGTCTCTGGTAGTGCCAGGGGATTGGAGACTTTGGTCCACTGTAATCATGGAAGGCCTTTTAAGCCCTGGGATCCTGTGTCTTTCTCCTGAATTGGCCATCTCTTCACTCTACCACTCGGTAAAGTTTTCCTGTGTGCTCCTTTCCCATGAACTCTTAGGATCACGCGAAAGCCGGGTCCTGAAGCATTCAGTCCTCCAATTTCTCTCTTGTACCCTTCTAAGGACTAGTCCTGACCTTTGAATTGGTATTTAGTTCCTAAAGATGGTCCTTTATTTCTTTGCTTATTACTTCTCGGAATTGTGAACAAAAACAAACAAGGAAGAGAACACGGTGAGAATGTGTGTGACTTCCACAGAGTCAAAGTTTTTTGGTTTTTTTTTTCCCTTAAAAACAATGGGAATGTCCATATCTCACCTCTCTCATGCTTTGTTGGTTTTTCCCCAAGTTGTTCTGAGACTTGTTTTTAACGGAAAGTTATTCCCTGAGGAGACCTCTGGCTTCTTGGGGGCTCACCCTGCCCAGGGCACTTACCTGTAAGTTAAAAAGAACCACATAAAGGGAGGACAGCTATGACATCATTCAAGATAAACAGAAGAGGCTGCGGTGTGGTCCCAGCACTTTGGGAGGCTGAGGTAGGAGAATTGCTTGAATCCAGCAGCTCAAGAGCAGCCTGGGCAACATAGACCCCATCTCTACCAAAAAAAAAAAAAAAAAAAAAAAAAAAAAAAAGCCAGGTGTGATGGCAGCACCTGTAGTCCTGGTTACTCAGAATGCTGAGGCAAGAGAATGGATCGCTTGAGATCAGGAGTTTGAGGCTACAGTGAGCTATGATCACGCCACTGCCCTGCAGCCTGGGTGACAAAGTGAGACCGTGTCTAAAAAAAAAAAAACAAAAAAAAAACAGAGTAGAGTGTGGTGGATCCGTTTTTTTCCTCTTTCTTTTTGACTTTAAAGACCTTTCAGATTAAGAAATGCCAACTCCTGAGCTGCACTGACCATGGAGAGTGAAGGAAGCTAATGATCACTGAGGCTGGTATCTGTGACGCTCTTTGATACATCTTTTCTCAAAGAAAGAAGGGGAAGATGTGGTGAAAATGGTCGTCTCCTTTCCAGGTTTAAAACAGAATCCTTTGCCACATCCCAGTTTCTAGCTGAGGTGTGGGGTGAGTCCCATGGAACTAGGTGATTTCTTCACTGGCCTGTACCTTTTACCTTGATCATGGCCTCAAGGTGATCTTGGGCCACTTGTTTGGACAGATGGGAGGCCCTTTGGTTTCATCATAAAGAGTCTGTAGGATTAAAAGACTGAGAAGTTTTGAAAGTAAATCTATTCATAATGTTTAAATATGAGCAGGGTACTTAACCATTCTGTACCTCATTTTGCATAAATGTTGTATAAATAAGTCTAAATGTATAAATAGGTCTAAATGAAGAGGCTGGGCAAAGAGAGTTAGCATGGCATGGTGACAGGATGCCAGTTTCAGAGATAGGTGTGAGTCCAAATCCGTTTCCTCATCTGGAAAATGCGGGTTTTCTACCTCACATCATAGCTTTAAATGTGGCAAGTGCCCAGCCATCTGCCTGGTGCCTAGAAGGTGCTCAGTAAGTGTTCATTCTTAACCCTGTTTTACTGCTACTCTGCATGCTACTCACATTACCTTAAACTGCTGTCATTTTCTCTTTTTTCTGCATTTATTTGATTTCTAATTGACAAATAATAATTGTATATATTTATGGGGTACAATGTGATGTTTTGATGTATGTACACATTGTGAAGTGATTGTCCAGGTAATTAACATATTTATTGCCTCACGTAGTTATCATTTTTTTGTGGTGAGAACATTTAACATCAATTCTTTTGGCTGTCACTCTCAATGTTTGTTTTGTCTGTCAGGCAGAGGATACACTCCCTAAAGGTGGGGACTGTGTCTCTAGCATCTTCATTTTCCTCATCGTGTCCAGCACAGTGCCCGACACCTGACAGTCACTTACTAACTCCTTCCAGTGCATAGTGGCTGCTCATAGTAGGTGTTATGTTAAATGAATGAATGAATATGACAGAGACTAACCAAATACAATGTAAACTTACTAACCAAATACAATGTAAATTATAAGATTACAGCTTATAGATATCATTCAGTAAACCAGCTCAGTTTTAAGTAGTTGTTGAACACTTAGGAGATAGTTGACTGCTGTTTCGAGGGCACCCTTTAGTGTAAACAATATTAGCAGCACGAATCATACAAGCACTAATTAGAGAAGGTAATTGGAAAGGATATATATTTTTCCAATCTGCATCGTTGACATTCGGGGCTTCCACTTAAACAACTTATTAAGGAATGTCGCACTCATAAAGAAAAGGGTATTTAGCAGAAATTCTTTTCAATCCAATCCCCAAGGGCCAAGGGGTGGGGGGTGGGTAAAGAATTTTGAATTTGCTACAGCTGTCCTGAGGCCATTCATGATTTGGAGAGAGGAGCAGGGTTTCTTGCTTGCTTTGCCCTTTTGCTTCTTTGAGATGTTTCTTTCTGCTGAGGTGCATCTTTGTCACAGCTAACATCCAACATCTACTGAGTGCTTGCTGTATGCCAGGCATTCTTTGAGCTCTTTGTGTTCAATGTCTTGGTTAAGCTTTACGACATTCCTGTGGTGGATTTTATTGCCTCCACTCTAAGGATCAGGAGCCTAAGGCTCAGAACAGATAAACTTGGCTCAGAGCCTCACAACTACTAAGTGAAGGTGGGATTAGAATCCAAGGGTGAATCCATGCCTTAACTGCTATATTTTGAGGCATCTCCTTGGTTTTAATGCTTCTGGGTCAAGTGATTCTGCCTGTGGCAAGTACCTAGAGGGAATACAGAAGAGTACTGGGCATGTAGGGTATAGATTCTGGAACAGATGAAGTCTCAGCCCTATGGGGTTCCAATATAGCTAAGAAAATGAAGCAACTGAACAACTGTATAACTATCCAAATGGTAAGAATTTATAAATAAGCCGGGAACGGTGGCTCAAGCCTATAATCCCAGCACTTTGGGAGGCCGAGACGGGTGGATCACGAGGTCAGGAGATCGAGACCATCCTGGCTAACACGGTGAAACCCTGTCTCTACCAAAAAAATACAAAAAACTAGCTGGGCGAGGTGGCGGGCGCCTGTAGTCCCAGCTGAGGCAGGAGAATGGTGTGAACCCGGGAGGCGGAGCTTGCAGTGAGCTGAGATCCGGCCACTGCACTCCAGCCTGGGCGACAGAGTAAGACTCCATCTCAAAAAATAATAATAATAATAATAATTTATAAATAGCAGAAAAGATCGTGTTAGGGGCCGGGGATCATAATTTGAGTTTGGAAGATGGATGATGTTTATCTGGGGAGGCTTTCAGATGGAGCCTAAAGGTGAAATCAGAGTGGAGTGGGCATGGAAGGCAGTTTATGGGATAGTGGGTGGGAAGCTCGGTGGGGAGGGTTCTTCAACGTTGCAGTGGAGTGAAGTCCAGCGAGAGCCTCTTCAGATCCCATTCACAAGGGCATTCTTGCACAGTGATTCCTGGAGGCTGGTCATGGGAGAGCAGGGAGTTGGGAACCACTTCTTATATCTCTTCAGTGGTGCTCTCAGCAACTGCATGACAGATCCAACTCTCAGCATAGGTGTGAAGGAGAAATTTTGGTTTTGATACTTCTCTGATATTTTCCCCTCGGCCCATTGTTATTCTTTTCCATAACCTTATATTGGGTCTTCACCATGCCAAGTTACTTGGGCTGGCCTCCCTCAGAGTACCCCTCACTTCAGCTCTTCTCTCTTCCTCCTTGCCTTCAATTCATTTTGTAGATATTTCTTGAGTACCTACTGTATATTAGCATCAATGTATTATTAGCCTCAGTGAGTGGTTGACTAGCTGGTTAATGTGATAGATGAATCCATACTACACTGTTTTTGTTTGTTTGTTTGTTTGTTTTGAGATGGAGTCTCACTCTGTCACCCAGGCTGGAGTGCAGTGGTGCAATCTCAGCTTACTACAATCTCTGCCTCCTGGGTTCAAGTGATTCTCCTGCCTCAGCCTCCTGAGTAGCTGGGATTACAGGAGTCCACCACCCTGCCTGGCTAACTTTTGTATTTTTGGTAGAGATGGGGTTTCACCATGTTGGCCAGGCTGATTTGGAACTCCTGACCTCAGGTGATCCGTCCACCTCAGCCGCTGGGATTACAGGCATGAAGCACCTGGCTTCACTACATTGTTAATGTGCTGATGTGGTCTCCCAGTGTCAGCACATAGAAGTTAAGGGACAGAACCATGAGTGGTTGCTGATACTTTTAGAACTAGGCAGAGACTGAGTAGCCTGAGACGGAGCACGAGGAGCAGTGGCTCTAAAGATGAAAGGAAAACAGAGAGCTCCATCGGAGCCACAGAAGCAAAGAATGCGAACAGCGAAAGTCATGTGGAAGGATGCTCGTGATTAGGTGAACGGAACAGTTTCCTAAAGTGGAATGTATGCCATCCTGTTCTTATAAGAAGTATGTGTCTATGTGTATTTATAGAAGAATGTCATAAAGGACATACACAAAAAGCTCATTGGTAGTTCTGGATTTTAAAAAATACTTCTAAAGGTAAGGAGTACAGTAGTGGTAAGACATAAAGCAGACATTATCTAAAGAGGAAAATGGAAGGTACTGTCAATGCAAATGTAATAGACAGGACAAATAAGAGAGAGACACAGATGTAGCCATCAGCTGTGACAATATGGAGGTCTTTGATGACCTTGACAAAAGCTGATGGAATGGGGAGGGGAGGGACAGAAGTCAGACTGCAACAGGGTAAGGAGGGAATGGGATGGAGGGACTTAGAGACTGTATGTAGACAATTCTTTCAAGGACCTTAAATACCTGCTTTAAAAAAGCCATTAGGATTGAAGCTGGAAGAAGCTGTGGATGAAAGAAAGACATTTATGAAATGGGGAAGGGCATCTTTAGGCTAAGGAAAGAACCAGTCAGATAAGTTGGACAGAGATACTGGGGATGGGAGCTGGGAAGGGGAAGCATGGTTCCTCAGGAGGCAGAAGGAGACGGAGCTAACAAGCAGAGTTAGCCTTAGTCGTGGAAACGGCATCTCTTTCACTATGGGAGAAGGGCCAAATAGTGAATGGACGTGTGCTGATGGTGATAAAGATGATGTATGTGGTTAGGCAAGAAGGAGAGGGTGCTCATATAATGGTCTTAATCTTGACTTTCTCAGAAAAGAGTGGTAGATGCAAGCTCTGCTGTGAGTTAAGTCTGCCCTGAAACAAATGTCACCACAGACATCCTCAGTAACAGGTTGTCTATAAGCTTTTAGTCTGATCTGGCGTGTTCCTGTACACCTCTGTTGGATAGCACAGTATCAGCATGTAGTAGATACTTAGAAAATACTTGGTGATGATGCAAATATACGGTTAGGAAAAGAATGTGGCATTCCTAGTCTGTTCTTCATTATTCCTGTCATTCCATGAATGCTCCTTCTGTTTCTGGCTGCATAATCCCAGAGGGACACAAACAAGGAAATATCAAAAAAAAAAAAAAAAAAAAAAAAAAAACACAGAAACCATGACAGTGAGAGAGTTTAGAATCACAAAGAATGGACAAGGAAGCTGAGAATCTGTAGCAGGCAAAAGCAAGCCTTTGGAGAGAGCTAAAAGCTCTCGTCAGCTATTTTGCAGGCTGCCAGTTGATGGGTTGGTATTTGCTCTGTGTTTCTTTGAAGAGGAGAGTCAGGACCAACCAATGAAAAGCACCAGGAAGCATGTTTTCTTCAACCTAAGTTGTGTAAAAGTAGAAAGACTGTTTCACAAGCTGAGATCTGCTAAGAGTGTGGAGGTGTAGGCTGGATGGCTCTTGGTGTGAGTGTAGCTCAGGGGTCCCTGGGCAAGATGGCCTCTCAGATCCCTTCCAGTTCTAGTGTCCTCTGTGCCAACTATAGGGGGTCATTCTTGGCCTCCAGACTTCTTGCTGTCATCAGGAGTTTCTACCAGATTTGAGTAGAAATGCGTCGAATTTTTTGTATCACCTCACAGTTAGTTGGATACTTTATCTACCTCTGCCATGCTTTGCTGCTACAATGATGATTTAGGTTCACAAACATGACTGTGAACACTTAAAGATGCCAAAAAAGCATCAAATGAAATACGGTGGAAAGCCCAGAACAAGGTGATTGACATTTACTGGAGGCTCAGTAGATATTAAAAAGCTAGAAAATATTAAATTAAACATTGTCTTTTTAGTGTTAAGCATATAGATTATCTATATTAATATTTGTAGTAATCATGGGGAAACAACTTGGTCTAGTGATGATACAGACACGAGACAGGGAAATACTGGGCAGAAGAGGGTGGTTCCCCAGCAAAGGCCCCATCCTCAAGCCTGGATACCTGTGGCCTTAAATGAGAACAGGCATTCTTGTTTTTGCACCCAAAAGTTGCCTTTTGGCCCGTCATACCCCTATCCTGTACCCATATAAACCCCAAACCCCAGGCTCCATAAGCAGATGAGGGGACAAGGAGACAAGACAAAGAGATGAACTGATGAATGACTGAACAGCATGGCAGAGAAGGAGAGAAGAGAAGGAATGTGTGAATGCTGAGAGGAGTTCAGCTGGTGATGATTGGAGGGGAGATTGGCTGCTAGATGGCCAGACTCCAGGGGAAGACCATCTTTCCACTCCATTCCCCTTCCAGCTCCCCATCCATCCCACTGAGAGCCACCTCCACCACTCATTAAAACCCCTGCATTCATCCTTCTATGTGTGACCCAGTTCTTCAGGGATGCTGGACAAGAGCTCTGGATACAGAAAGTTGTCACACTGGCCCCCTGCCCTTGCAAAAAGGCAGAGGGTCCACTGAGCTGGTTAACACTTAAGCCATTCACATATGGCAAGGCTGAAAGAATGCACTGTAACACATGACCATTTGGGCTTTGGGAGTCACAGGCTCCCACTCCTGGATGCTGCCATGGGGCTGGAGCCTGGGGATGCTTGCTCCAGCTCCTGCACCTGTCTGTCTCTGTGCTCCCCCTCCAATAAGGGGTTTGATCAGTGGCAGCAACCAGAGGATGCACATTCCTGTTGCACGTCCTGCGAGGGAGGTCAGGCAACTCTCCCGTTTCATCAAGAATGCACATTTTGAAATCAGACAAACCCAAGTCTCAATTTCTCCTCCACCATTAGTTGTGTAGCTTTCTTACTCTTAGACATCTCAGATCGAAGAGAACATGCATCACTGTAATTTTCACCAGTGGATGAAAAGTTCTGCTCTTTGATGCAACATGGAACAAAGTGACCAGTTCCTCAAGTAGGGAAGTAAGTAACCTCTCTGAGCTTTATTTTCCTCATCTGGAAATTAGGGGAGGGGGAAATTGCCCAGAGTATCTTCATAAATTGAGTAACACCTGTAAAATGTTCAGCACAGTACCCGGTTCCCAGTGAGCAGTCAGTGTTTTCTCTCTCTTCTTTATCAAAATATTTAACTCAATGCAAATCCTTTTCTGATGATCAGTAGTGTCTCTAATATGCTATTGTTTATATCCTGTCAGTATAGTGATCATTTGTTTTACATTATTTCTCCATTCCTTTCCATCCCTTTTGCCTTATTAGATCATCATGTACCATCCTATGAGGTGAGCTGGGCATAGATTCCAAACTTATGTCCTAGATGGAGGTGCTGTGGCCCAGCATGGGTCACAACTGTTCGGGGTTATAGAGATGGAGACACAGCCTTGCTTATACCCAGGGACCTGCTTGCTGAGCCAGGCTCATTCTTGGGGGGCAACCAAAATCCAGATTTTATAACTGGGTGCCCTTGGTTCTCAGGTAACTTGTTAAGTGTGAAATTATGAAATGTATATTTGATCTTCCTCCCAGTTTCCTGACGTACAACTCCTAAAATCCTTAGAATCTCTAAAGTCATGTGTCTTTTTGTATGTTAAGGAGTTGACTGATGGCTGGCAGCCCTGTAGTAGCTTCAGGATGAGGCTTATCACTAGAAAGACCAATGCCTGACGAGAGGGATGGGACTTTCAGCCCCACCCCTCAACCTCTGGGAATGGGAGAGTGGCTGAAGGTTAAGTTAATCACCAATTATTTAATCAACCATTCCTACGTAATGAAGTCTCCATAGAAGTCCAAAAGGACAGAGTATTGATGAACTTCCAGATAGCTAAACGTGTGAAGGCTCTTGGAGGGTGATACACCTGGGGAGGGCATGTAAGTTCTGAGCCCCTTCCACCACATTTCGCTTTATGCATCTCTTCATCTGTCTCTTTTGTAATAATCTTTATAATAACAATTTAAGGTAGATTTAAATTTCCCTGAGTCCTGTGAGCTGCTCTAGCAAATTAAACCCAAGGAGGGAGGGTCGTGGGAGCCTCAATTTATGGCTGGTTATGTTACCGATGGAGGGTGTCTAGGGTCTTCGCATCTTGAACCAAGAATTGGGCAAAATGCACAAAGCAAGGAAAGAATGAAGCAACAAAAGCAGAGATTTATTGAAAATGAAAATATCCTCTACAGGGTCGGGACAGACCCAAGCATAGGGGCTCAAGAGCCCCATTAGATAATTTTCTGGGGTTTAAATACCCTCCAGAGGTTTCCATTGGTTACTTGGCTTATGCCGTATGTAAATGAAGAGGATCAAGTAAAGTTACAAAGTCATTTACTCAGTGTAGGCCCTGTGTAAATGGAGAGGATATTTCCTATCATCGCTGAGGTGTTTCCATTTGATTTAGTTCTAGGAAGTCAGCATGAATCAACCTTATGTTCCCAGCCTCCAGACCCTGTGCTCCTGCCTCAGCTGGTCAGAAGCACAGGTAAACCAACTTAGGGCTTGTGATTGGCATCAGAAGTAGGGCTCAGTTTTGTGGGGCCAAATCCCCAACCTGTGTGATCTGACCCTATCTCCAGGTAGATAGTATCAGAATTAAATTCAGTTAGAGGACACCCAGTTCATGTCACTCCAGAACTGATTGCTTGCTTGGTATGTGGGAGAAAACCCCCAAACATGGGGTGTCAGAAGTGTGTTATAAGATTATAGCAGCAGAGGCCGGGCACGATGGCTCTCCCATCACTTTGGGAGGCTGAGGAAGGCGGATCACCAGAGGTCAGGAGTTTGAGACCATCCTGGCCAACATGGCAAAACCCCATCTCTACTAAAAATACAAAAATTAGCCGGGCGCAGTGGCGGGCACCTGTAATCCCAGAGACTCGGGAGGCTGAGGCAGGAGAATCACTTGAACCCGGGAGGTGGAGGTTGCAGTGAGCTAAGATTGTGCCACTGCACTCAGCTCAGGTGACAGAGCCAGACACACACACACACACACACACACACACACACACACACACACACACAATGTATAGCAGCAGAATCTGTTTGTTTTCCACTCATTGAGAAAGGCTTATTTCATTTCTTTATAATGTACCCACATGTCTTTTTGTAGTCTACCTTTTGGATTTTCCATGGTAATGTACAATTACATTTTTTAAATTTGTGAACTTTTAGGATTGTTTTTCCTTGATTCAGGAAGGCAATGATAATCTTTTTCCTCTGACATTGACTTTGCAAGAGCTTGTCAGTGGTATTAGGGGTACATTGGGATCGATGTCAACTAGCCAGTAAAGACAAAATTAGAACCCTCTACTGCTTTATATATCCTCTTCTTTATCTCAGATGTGGCTTTCTCCATCTGTCCCTGGGAGCCACCCCTCAGAATCAGCCCCTCATCCCCCAGTACATGCAAGTTGTCTATAGCTCCAGGCTGCATTTATTTCATTCTGCTTCGACTTTTTTTTTTAACTGTACCTTTAGATGTTAAACGTACCTCTAGACTGTCTGCCCCGGGCAGGCACAGACATTTCAATCCCTCTTTATATTATCCCTATGCCTAGCCTGTAGTTGGTACTCAGCCTATTTTTTATAGGCACATTCCTTTCACAAACACAAATATACACAAAAATGACTGGGGAGCCAAGAGTGGCTTGGTTTGATTCTAGTAGAAGTCACTATACAGTTTGTGATAACAGGTTATATAGGTGCAACCCTGAGCCACTGTTAGAGTTTATGTGCTTTGTTCCTAGAAACTTGCACCTTGAAAGGGAGACATTTTACCTTAGCACTGTGAGAAGGGAGTAATGATCTCTAGCCCACATTCTGCTCTGGAAGTACACCCCTAGGAAGTATTTGAGCTCATCCAGAGCCATGGGAGGGGGTTCGGTCCTTTGCCAAGTCCCATGCCCTGCTCAGACCATGATCCTGGGAGATGTCTTACTCCCAAGGGGACTTTGGATGAGGGCCCTCTGGAGAGCTGTGCAGCCCTGTGAGGCTCAGCAGAGACCCTGATGGAAGCTTGACAATGTACAGTGTAATCCCTGGGAACTAGGGACTCCTGGAGGGTATGAGAGATGCTGGAAAGAACACGGAGGACTCCGCAGCTGTGCCAGAGGCAGCTGTGTGCCCAGGGCTGGTGCTGCTGAGGAAGACAGTGAGCCACAGACCCACCACCCAGGAGTGTGTGTGGAGAGGAGCAGAAGGATAGGCATCAGACTAAAAAGACTTTTGCACTAATGAGAGTTGGGGGTCACCCTTGGCATACATTCTAACATAGAGACTTGTATTCTCCAAGCAAGCTCCTCACTGAGGAGCTAGAACAGTGTGATTTGAAGTGACTGAGCTGCAGGAGAGGTCACTTAAGGCGGTGCTGTCAAGTCGTAAGGTGACACAGCAGGAAAGTGGTACTAACTAGATGGGCTAGCAATATTGGCCCCACAGGTGAACGCTGAAGAGTAGCTTGGTTGCCCCCACCAGTCCAGCCCATTCTAGCATCCCTCTGGATGGTTCTTGGCTCCTGGTGCCATAAGAGGGGCAAGTGTTAAAGCCCACAGCTTCACCTTAACTCCCATGCTTTGCAGCATGGACAGTCAGCCTTCTCCCCTGGCCTTCTCATTTAGGTAAATAGGGAATGCTCTTGAAGGAGCCTCTCTCAATCTCTTGGCCTCAGCCGTCGAATTGAAAAAGGGTCAGCTTCTTAACCTCTGAAAATAAACTGTCTGATCTGTGCTACCCAAGGCAAAGATGGTGAGCTCTGGATCAGCTACTTCTGCCCTTCACATTGTCTCTGGGCATGAACCAGATACATAGCATCTCCTCCATGCCTTTCCATTTCTTGTCAGGAAAGCTAATGGTGTTAGAGACCCAGATCTGCTGATTTGGTTACTGGCCGTTAGATTCAAGTCAACACACGCAGCCTGGGTAAATGAGGCTCCACAGGCATGCGGGCGCTTGGAGGGCATCTCTTTGTTCTTTGGCTCCATGAAATGGCTTTGCTTGGCAGCTGCCCCTTGCCTGCAATTTCTCCTGTCATTCTTGGAAGGCAGGACCATGGTGTGGGTGGGAAGAGCTTGGAACAGCACATCTCTCATTTGGACCCAGCTGCTTCTCTGTATCCCCACACTCAGGACCTGGCTTCTCTCTGCAGCAACATTAGGCGCCTGTACTGGGGAGTGACTAATTACTCTCATCTTCTCTGCCTGCCTTTCTCAGGGGTAAGGTAAAGTCGAGCTCAGTACTCTCCGACCCATAAAACTTCTTTTCTCATCTTGACCACACTTGAGAGGGAGCCTTCCAAGCAAGTGAAATGCCATCAGTGTGGTGCACTTCTTTCCCCAACGCTTGGGAAGTGGCTGTTTCCTAGCCTGGACCACTATGTTAATATCCAGATCTACAGCTGATATCTTTGGATTTCTTATGACTTTAGTGCATGAACAGAAGCATTTTTAATCTACAGAAGACTCTGCCTTGTATGTCACACGTTTAATGTCATCCTTAGACTGCCTCTGTCTGTAAAATGCCAGCTCTTAAAATATTAATCTCTAATGTGCACTCAAGAGTTTACTCAATTACCACGGGATTTTTCAAATAAGCATCATCATCCCCGCAGCCCTGACTGCATTAAGAGAAAAATGCTTACCGGGCCATTGTTTCCTGAGCATGGGATGATGTTCTTGCTTTGTTTCCGTAAATGTTACACTGGCACGGCTGTGTTGGCTACTGCAGATTTATTGTCATTCATGCCCAGGCTCAAGCATTATCAGTTTTCCCTTTTAGTGCCAAACTTTAAAAGGTGCCATCTCTGATAGGGATCGTGAATCATAATTACAGTAAATGAGAGGCAGTTGAAACACTTCTGTCAAAGCTGATTTGTCAGAGTGCGGATTTCAGTCCGGAGAGGGAGCAGCCGCCTCATTACCACCAGCAGTCATTCCACTTTGATTATTTTTTTGAAAATCACATCAGTTTCAGAGACCTTTATTTTCTTTCCTCCTGAAGACAGTCTTGAGTGTCAGTGTTTTGCAAAGGGTATCCATATAATACTTGCTGGCTTTTTCTCCCACTTTTATCCCTTTCTGGGCATTGAAACTCACCTGTGGCCACCCTAGATGACCATTTTCATTTCCAGTATGCCTTTAAGAAAGTCCAGGATACAATAGAAATGTGCTATTAGGAAATAATTTGTTACCTTGAGTCAAGATTAATCTCAGGCTTCCTACAAGTAACCCTTTTGGCTGGGTTTTGTGGCTCGTGCCTGTAATCCCAGTGACTTGGGAGGCCAAGGTGGGAGGATCGCTTGAGGCCAGGAGTTTGAAACCAGCCTGGGCAACATAGTGAGACCTGGTCTCTAAAACATAAAAAAAACGTAGCCAGGCATGGTGGTGTATACTCGCAGTCCTAGCTACTCAGAAGGCTGGGGTGGGAGGATCCATTGAGCCCAAGAGTTTGAGGCTGTAGTGAACCATGATTGCACCAGTACATTCCAGCCTGAGCAACAGAGTGAGACCCCCCACTCAAACTCTCCCCTGTGCATTCTGCACTTGCCGATGCATTTTAATTTTGGTTAAAAGACGAGAGTTAACTTCATGGCAGCAGAGGGGTAGGGAAAATGGGGAACTCAAAAGCATAAGCTAATGTTTCAGGAGCTCTGTGTTCTGAAACCCAATCAGGGAAGACAGATCCCCTCTGCTTTGATAGAAACTAGTAGCAAACAGTACACTATTGTGATATTTTGTAACTCTTCAAGAGCGTTTATGCTTATGTCTCAAATGTTCCCAGACTTTATAGACCTTTCAAGAGCCTTCATTCCCTGGTTCTCTCCTAGCCCTTCAGCTGTTCCCAGTTATAAATCAAAAACCAGAAAAGTGACTGCCACTGAAATCTGTGACCCTGACTTACTCATCCCTACGTCTGCCCTATTCTGTGCTTTAAGGTGCTTTTAAGGTCCTGACTCCACACTACTCTTTTTTTTTTTTTTTGAAACGGAGTCTCGCTCTGTTGCCCAGCCTGGAGTGCAGTGGCGTGATCTCGGCTCACTGCAAGCTCCGCCTCCCGGGGTCACGCCATTCTCCTGCCTCTGCCTCCCGGGTAGCTGGGACTACAGGCGCCCGCCACCACACCCAGCTAATTTTTTTGTATTTTTAGTAGAGACGGGGTTTCACCGTGTTAGTCAGGATGGTCTTGATCTCCTGACCTTGTGATCCTTCCACCTCGGCCTCCCAAAGTGCTGGGATTACAGGTGTGAGCCACCGCGCCTGACCCACACTACTCTTTTTGTGACCTGCGAACACGCTGGAATTGAAGTGACATGCCTGGCCAAGGAAGAGGTATTGTCAGGAGAGTTAACCCAAGTAATATAGCAAAGGCCAACTCTTGGCCTCCTGGACCCCATCCCCTCACAGATATCGAATACTGATGGGCACAGCCATGGTTTTATTTGATGCTTTTAAAGTTAAGGTCATATATGTTAAATATCACAACTTGAGTGCTTTAATTTTAAAAACATGTAACCCTAGAGTTTTGCTTCGTGGTTAAATCTCCCTTTTCTTTCGGTAGTTCCAGCAGCTTTCTTGGAGAGGTTGGTGTTGGTATGTGTCCCCCCCATCAGTCCCCGCCAGCCGTCCCTTTTGCTCAGGGTATCTCCTGTTGGTATCTATGATTTAGTCTGACTTCGTAAATATTCCCTCGAAACCCCACAGCACTTTAGAGGAGAACACAGTGGTGGCAGACATAAACAGTGATATTTACTTATGAAGTCACAGTTTCTAGCTGGAGAATCATCTTTTGTTTACAAGGAGTGACAGTCAAAGAAAAGAAGAGGCAAGAGAGATGAATCAGGGAAATGAGAAGGATGAAGGAAAGAGCAGGAGACAAAGGAAATTCACTAGGATTTATTGAGCGTCCTCCTGAATTCGGAGTCTAAATTAGACTCTGGTGGACTAAGAAGGGAAATTTTGTAATTCTGTGTTGCAGATATTGATGTAAGGTGAGGAATCCTGCATGCTGTCAGGCCTGGTGAGGTAGCTCAGAAGTACTAAAGAGCAGCACATCAGCAAGTTGAAAGAAATCATTTAGGTTGAGATGAATGCATGAATCTTAAAGAGGTAAAGAATCAAAGGGTGAGATTGGCTGGGGAAATTTTCATGGAAGTGAATGTTAAACCCATTTTGAAAGATCAAATGATGGAAAAGACTGACCAGAGGCCTTCTGTGCTTGGGGGATGGGATGGCATGGCATGATTACAAGGCCCAGGTTTGGGCAGGAATGAAGTTAATGACTGGGGTGAAGAATCTATTTTGGAGGCTGATAAGATGAAATTAGTGGCATAATAGGCAGTCGGAGAATGACTTAGAAGAAGCCAAGCTGATGGGTTTAATTTAGGCCATAATACAATGGGAATCCACTGGAAGTGGGACCCCCGAAGGTAGAGACTTGCCCATCCTTATTAGATAAGATGCTTCCTGACCACAAAGAACTTGCCTCTTCTTTTCCTTTATGTTACACACATCAGCTGTTGATTTTTGTCTTTGCTGACTGACCAACAGACCAGACTTCGTATGTATGGTACTGGGTTGCTTTGAAAACCTGGAGTATACACCTATCAAGGCCATGGACCCCGCCTCTGGGGCCCTCTCCAGCTTGGCTGCCACAAAATCATTACACCGTAAACCCAGATGAGGAATGAAATGCTTCGGGAACCAGCTACGCATTTCTTTATTGCACTTGTCCTCAGAGCACTTTCTTCCAGAGACTCCAAGGCATTGTACCAGCACAGTAACCTTTAAGTTGTACAAGTTTATTTTAGAGTGAACATTTTCCTAACAGCCATGATAAATGAGTTTGAAGACTAGGACTGGCAGGAGTGGCACTGAATAGGATGTGAGTGAGAGGCAGAGATGGAAAGAAAACATCCAGGAGAAACCCATAGGTCACATGCTGATTAGAGGAGGTGTAAGCCCAGGATGGTGGCAATTTTAATCCCTGGATTTGGGATCTGCTGATGGAGCAAAGGTTGGGAAATGCCTTGGGGGCAAGGGTGGGCTCTTTCCCCTACCCCTTCTCCTCCTGACTGTGCAGTGGGAGAAGTCATGCATCCCTTCATCATACGGACATCCTCATTTGCCCCTTTACTTCTGGCTTTTCGTACCCCCCACCCCGCCCCCACCTTTTCCTTTGGCCTAGGGAAGCTTATAAATGCTTTTAGCATCCTCCTGGGAGAAAGGTGGGAAGACAGGCAGGCAGCCAGAAAATGTTGGTGGTTATTAAACTGAGGCTTCAAGGACCTTTTTATTAGCAATTAGACTCAGCTTTGCAGCACTAAAGAGTGTAAATTCCCACTCTGTCTCCTTTGCTCAAACCTCCAAAGAATCTGTTTTATATAGTGTTTATTTATAACCCAGAATAGACCTGGACCTGGGAGCCCTGGGGATGCTGAGGCTTCAGTGTGCTCTCAAGCAGAAGAAGAGGGTTAGAAACCCCAGGGAGGGAAACAGTACATACCCCTTTCTGGTGTTCACCTCCCCTGGGCCTTGGCATGTCCCTGTTTGTGACTGGGAGCTAGTTTTGATGCATGACATCTTGAAAAGTGCTTTTGGTGCTTTTGCTTTGCTTGCTTGTTTTACAGTCTCTGGTGTGAAGATTGTAATACCACAAAGACACATGTGTCATCAGAACTTTGACCTCCCAGGACATCATTAGGTCACTTAAACTGATAAAATGTGTAAACCTATATAAGGACTTTCTTTAGACAGCTAGTTACTGCAGTAACTCATTATAAGAAAAGGACTTGGTCAGGTGACTTTTCTACTTGGCAGATAAAGGGGAAACCTGAGGGGAAGGGTGACAGTTATTTGATGGCAAAATGTTGGAGATAGACAAAATCGTAGTAGGTACTGCCTTACCCTGGCACACCCACATACCTTCTGCAGGCTCCTCCGCAGCCAGTGTTAGGTGTGTGGAGAACAGCTGGCTGTCATCTGGATTAAGCATAATCAACAGGTATATGTGGGTGTTGAATCCATAGCTTTGACCCAATAGCACTAAGTGACCTGGATCTGATAGTGACATTTTTAGGACTAATGGTTTCAAGTAAAGAACGTCCCTGAGCAAGCAGTTCGGTGTTCTTGGTGTCTTCAAATGCTGATGAAAGATACGGGAGTGCTACTCGTTATGATAATGGCTTTTTAAAACCCCAGCTTTATTGGAGTATAACTGATACACAAAAATTGCACATATTAATGTGTACAATTTGATGCATTTGGATATATGCATGCACTCATGAAACCATCAACATAATCAAAGTAATAAGCATATCCATCACCTCCAAAAGTTTCCTTGTACCCCTTTGGGTTGTGTGTGTGTGTGTGTGTGTGTGTGTGTGTGTGTGTGTGTTAAGAACACTTAACATGATTTTCCTTGAATGAAGTATGCTGCTGCTGGCCCATTATTAAGTATAAACCTTTCATGTGTATGCAGTGTTAAAATCTCCAGAGTTCTATCCATGGGCACAGCATATCTCTCCATTTTTTGTGTGTATTTACTTTCTTTCATCAATGTTTTATGGTTTTCAGTGTACAAATCTTTTGCCTTCTTGGCTAAATTTATTCCTAAGTATTTTATTCTTTGTCATTCTATTTTTTTCTCTTTTTTTTTTGTTCTTTTAAAAATGATATTTTTTCTTAATTTTCTTTTTGGATCATTTATTGTTTATAGGAAAGCAACTGATTTTTATGTTACTTTTATATCCTCCAATTTTACTGAATTTGTTTATTAGTTCTAATGGGTTTTTTGTAGTCTTTAGGGTTTTTTATATATAAGATCATATTATCTATAAACAGACATAATGTTATTTCTTCCTTTCCAATTCGTATGCCTTTTATTTATTTTTCTTTTCTGATTACTCTGGCTAGTACTTCCAATACTATGTTGAAAAGATGTGGTGAGAGTGGACATTCTTGCTTGTTGCCAATCTTAGCAAAAAGACTTTCAGTTTTTCAATGTTGAATATGTTAGCTGTGGCTTGTCATATATGGCCTTTATTGTATTGAAATAAATTTCTTCCGTACCTAGTGTGTGGAGAGTTTTTAATCATAAAAGTTTGTCTAATTTTGTCAAATGCTTTTTCTCCATGTATTAAGATGATAACAAAGGCTTTTGTCCTTCATTCTGTTAATGTGATGTATCATGCTAATTGATTTGTGTAAGCTGAGACATCCTTGCACCTTAGGGGTAGATCCCAGTTAATCATGATGAACCAATTCTTTCAACATACTGTTGAATTTCGTTTTCTAGTATTTTGTTGAGTATTCTTGCATCTATGTGCATCAGGGATATTGGCCTGTAGGTTTTTTTGTTTTGTTTTGTTTTGTTTTGTTTTGTTTTGTTATTGAGATGGAGTCTCACTCTGTCACCCAGGCTGGAGTGCAGAAGTGCAATCTTAGCTCACTGCAACCTCTGCCTCCTGAGTTCAAGCAATTCTCCTGTCTCAGTCTCCCAAGTAGCTGGGATTACAGGAGGCATGCACCACCACACTGAGCTAATTTTTGTATTTTTAGTAGAGACAGGGTTTCACCATGTTGGCCAGGCTGGTCTTGAACTCCTGACCTCATGTGATCTGCCTGCCTCAGCCTCTCAAAGTTCTGGGATTACAGATGTGAGCCACTGCGCCCAGCTGGCCTGTAGTTTTTTAATGATGTGTTTGTCTGGCTTTGGTATCAGGGTAATGACAGCCTCATAAAATGAGTTTGGAAGTGTTCTTTTTCTTCAGTTCTTTTGACGGTTGGAGAAGGATTGGTATTACTTTTTCTTTAAATGTTTGTTAGAATCCACCAGTGAAGCCATCAGGTCCCGGGCTTTTCTTTGTTGTGAGGTTTTTAATTACTAATTCAATCTCTTTGTTATTAGTCTGTTTAGATTTTCCTAATTCATTCTTGGTAGGTTGTATGTTTCAAGATATATGTGCAAAAGATGCTCAATATCACCAGTCATCATGGAAATGAAAATCAAAATCACAATGAGATATCACTTCATATGTGTTAGGATGGCTGTCATTTTCTAGAAAAACAAAGGTAACAGGTGTTGGTGAGGATGTAGAAAAATAGAACTCTTGTACATTGTTGGTACAGCCACTATGGAAAACAGTACGGAGATTCCTCAGAAAAATAAAAAAGAGTTACTATGTGATTCAGTGATCGCACTTCTGAGCATATAAAATAATTGAAATCAGTATCTAGAAGAGATATCTATACTTCCATATTAATTTCAGCATTATTCACAACAGCCAAGATATGGACATAACCTAAATATCTATTGATATATGGATTGATAAAATGTGGTATATACATACAATGTAATATTATTCAGCCTCAAAAAAGAAGAAATTCCTGCCAGTTGCAACATCATCGATGAACGCGAAGAATATTCTATTCAGTGAGATAAGCCCATAACAGAAGGACAAATACTGTATGATTCCAGTTATATATAAGGCTATGAAGGTGAAATAAGCCCATGATAGAAAGAGAAATACTCTATGATTCCACTTATATGAGGGATCTAAACATAGTCAAACTCCGCATGCATGTAGATGTTCACTGTAGCACTATTCACAATAGCAAGGACATGGAATCAACCTAAAAGCCCATCAATGGTAGATTGGATAAAGAAAAAGTGGTTCATATCCACCATAGACTACCATGCAGCCATGTAGAACAATGAGATCATGTCCTTTGCAAGAACATGCATGGAACTGGAGGCCATTATCTTTAGCAGAAACAGAAAACCAAATACTCCATGTTCTCACTTATAAGTGGGAGATAAAAGATGACACATGGACACACAGAGGGGAATGACAGACACCACAGATAGAGGGTGGGAGGAGGGAGAGAATCAGGAAAAATTGCTAATGGATACTAGGCTTAATATCTAGGTGATGAAATAATCTGTGTAACAAACCCCCATGACACGAGTTTACCTATATAACAACCAGCACATGTACGCCTAAACTTAAAGGTTAAAAACTAGTCAAACTCATAGAAGCGAAGAATAGAATGGTGGTTGCCAGGTGCCAGGGGTGAGAGGAAGGGAGTCTTTTCCTTATCAATGGATATAAAATATTGGTTATGCAAGATGAAGAATTTCTAGAGATCCACTGGGTAGCATTGTGCCTATAGTTAACGATACTGTATTATGCATTTAAACAATTGTTAGCAGTGTAGATTTCATGCTACGTGTTCTTGCCATGATTTAAAAAAAAATTAAATGTGGATCCAGAGTCTTTATATATTGTCTCATCTGATCTTCACAGCAACTCATACTCAAAGAAGGTTTTAGTGCTGCTAGTGCATACTCAGTGTGTATATTTAAGCTGAGAAGTTTACTTGACAAGTTTGGGGTTACAGAAGTTGGTGAGTGGCAGAGCAGGGCCAAGGTCACATCTTCTAGCTCTCAAGCACTGCCCTCTTTCTTGTCCTCCACTTCACCACTGTTGCTGCTTGGGCTGTTTTCTAGTGACAGATGTGCTTAGACTGAGCCATTCATACTCTCTCAGCCTCTCTTTCTGTGAGAAAGATAGAGCTTTTGTGAAGCCAGAGTTTGGGTTTTGAACTATGAAGGTGGGGTTGAATCTTTCTCTAAGATGGAGGCTACAAGCTTGGGTTTCTCAGCACAGTACTTCAACTCACTGAACTACCAGCTCAGTGAGAAAAGAAAGAAATTATTATTTTTTAAATGTTGGCATCTAATTACATTTACCTAGAAGTTGAAGTGTAGGCTAAATATAGCTTGAATTTAATTTCTATTTTATAAATTCTACAATGTTCTGTTGCCAAAGAGGGCATAGAATTTTTAATAGATAATTTTCAGAATTGCATATGAAGCTTTTATACAGCATCTTTTAGTAAAGGAGCTGAGAATTAGCCCAGCTCAAAATATTTTCTCTGCTTTGAAAATAGACTCCTCTTAGCCTTCTGGAGGATGACAAAGCCTATGGTTGCCCATTAACCAACTGCTGGTTATTACTTATTAAGATGCTGTTATTATCTCTACTGGACAGAGAGATATTAAAAGCAAATTATATTCCTTTTTGTGTGCATCTTCCTTTGAAAACTTTTTTTCCTTATTTCTTAAAAAAAACGGGGGGGATATGTATACAGAATGTGCAGGTTTGTTACATAGGTATACGTGTGTCATGGTGGTTTGCTGCTATGATGACCTGTCCTCTAAGTTCCCTCCCGCCACCGTCCACCCCCCAACAGGCCCTGGTGTGTGTTGTTCCCCTCTCTGTGTCCATGTGTTCTCATTGTTCAATTCCCACTTACGAGAACATGCAGTGTTTGGTTTTCTGTTCCTGTGTTAGTTTGCTGAGGATGATGGTTTCCAGCTTCATCCATGTCCCTGCAAAGGACGTTATCTCATTCCTTTATATGGCTGCATAGTATTCCACACATTTTCTTTATCCAGTCTATCATTGATGGGTATTTGGGTTGGTTCCAAATCTTTGCTATTGTGAATAGTGCTGCAAAAAACATACGTGTGCATATGTCTTTATAGTAGAATGATTTATATTCCTTTGGTTATATACCCAGTAATGGGATTGCTGGGTCAAATGGTATTTCTGGTTCTAGATCCTTGAGGAATTGCCATACTGTCTTCCACAATGGTTGAACTAATTTACATTCCCACCAACAATGTGAAAGCGTTCCTATTTCTCCACAGCCTAGCCAGCATCTATTGTTTCCTGACTTTTTAATAATCACCGTTCTGACTGGTGTGAGATGGTATCTCATCGTGGTTTTGATTTGCGTTTCTCTGATGCTGAGGGATGTTGAGCTTTCTTTCATATGTTTATTGGTCACATAAATGTTTTCTTTTGAGAAGTGTCTGTTCATATCCTCTTTCCACTTTTTGATGGGATTATTTGTTTTTTTCTTATAAATACATTTAAGTTCCTTGTAAATTCTGGATATTAGACCTTTGTCAGATGGGTAGATTGTGAAAACTTTTTATAAGTAGATGTGTAGCTTCCTTTGTGATAACTACCTAGAAGATGGAGATTTGACTGGAGGGTCATCATTGGCTATGAGAGAGAGCACTAAAATGTGGGCCAAGGCCAAAACCAGAGCCAGGGTTGGGTCAGGGGAGCTACTGCCCATGAGAACTGGGCTCAGGACAGCACAGCCAGCTCTGTAGAGAAACCTGAGCACAGGGACTGGTCTCAGGGCCCAGATGAAGCCAAGGTGAGGTCACCTCACCACCAGTGTAACATGGACAAAAAGTCTTGCCTTTCCTAGCCACTAAAGGCTCTGTTCTTTGAAGGACTAGTACTTTTACTTTGGGTGGTAAATCTCTTAGGGTTAGAGTAGTTCCAGAGGTGTAGTGACACATACTTTTGACTTTAATAGGGTAATTAGGATTACAAAGTATGGAGAAACTTCAGGATCTTTCAGTGGTCTGTATCCTTTAGGAACAGCTGTCTTCCAAAGTCTCCTAGTACCTGGTGCAGGACCTTATAACCAATCTTCCCTTTGTTCCTGTTGCTTATAATGGGTTCATGACAATGGTGACAATTTACAACAGGTTTAAAAGCTATTCGAGGCTATCAGCAGTAAATGGAAATTGTGTTACGTATATAAGTACTGTTGACTAGTAGCTGTGTAATACACACATACACGCATATGCATACACACATCACATATCTAGTGCTGTCTGAATGAATCTTATAATTTAGTTCAAATGACACCCATAATAAACACATTTTGGTAAATAGCTGTTCAATCAGCGGAACAGACAGTACACACCGTAGGTTCCTGGGTTAAACTGTAAGCTGGAAAATGCAAAAGAGACTTCCTGGACATGGAAAATCAACTGGAGTTTATAGACTGAGTAGGTGTTGGAAAATCAGGGAGGATGGAGGAATATCTTCTAGATGTGGAAATGGTATGACCAAGGGCACGGAGCTATCAAATTCTCCTTTATTCAGGATTTTAGGATTTGTCACCAGAGCCAAGTGGGGAGAAGGGAAATAAGGGTGGAAAGTTAAGGCGGAGCTGGAGTAGGATGTCAGCAACTGCCTGCCCTAGCCCGGCCGAGGAATAGGTAAATAATGACAGGAAACCAGCAAGCCCACCTCGGCTCAGTGCAGGAGACAGTAAAAGCAACGTCCGTCAGTGTCTGGTGCTTCATCTTCATACCTTATTGGGGTCTGGGATTAGTCTGTCATAGAATTAAGTGGTAATGTAGCAAGCCAAGGAGCTATTGTATAGGTCCTTGGAAAAAGGAAGTGTTGCGATTTTAAGGTAAATGCGTTTACCACATGGATTGTTTCCACCCCTGTCTCCCACTGTAGGGAGTATATTTGTGTTGTTTTTCATAGTAGGTGTGAGGGAGCTAGATATTTTCTTCTCCCTTTATGTACCTCTACTCAGCATCACCCTAGCCACCAACTTTTTATGCCCCACTTCTGATATAGGCAGATGTCTGCAGGATGTCAGGGAGTTGAGATAGCAGGTGTTATCTCTGCTTGTGGGACAGAGGGTGACTACTTAGTCCTTTAAAAGCAGAAGTTATACCTCTTGTCTTCTGACACTGAACAGTGGCTAACAGAGCTCATTGGCTCAAATCCCTTTGTAAATTGTAAGCATTATTCTCTTGAGCAAGAATTCTTTCCTAGAAAGGACATTTTTCAGTTAATAAAACATCAGTGGATGTTTCTGTGGAGACTGCTTTGAAGATTTGGTTAAACAGGAAATATATCACCAAAAGCACAACATTCTAGGTGCAGATTTTACCTCTCCTGTGTAAAATAGGCCTAGTTATTTCCTTGGAGGGTTGTTTTAATGATTAGAAATAGTATGCATAAAGCACCTGGCGCATGGGCACTGAGTAAAGGGTAGAAGTCATCAATACTGTCTACATTTTATATAGATTCCTCCTCCTGAGTTGGGGGTGTGCTATGGTGCATTGATTCGGTGAGATGCTTTTAAATTAAGAAGGTGGCTGCAGCATTTTCTATAAGCGGTGACCACATGAAGCCGGCCAGGCCGAGGCAGGCTTCATGAAGACTCAGCCTGACATAGTCACTGACGAGAAGCAAGCTTTTTAGTTTTGCTTTGCTGAGAAGGTGGTGCTGATTGCTTTCTTCCATTGGGAAATCAATTTACTGTGCAGCAAATCTTAGTAAGCAGTTTCATACTATTGCTTTTCTAAAAAAAAGACATGTTTCTGTTTTTATTAATCATGAAACTGACAGAAGATGGTAGAATTTGTAAAAGAAAATAACCTGTTTGCTCTCCTTTTTACCACACGTACTGTTTTCTAGAAATTAAGAATAAAGAAGGCATTTTTATCTTCCAGTCTTGAAACTATACCCTCTTCTGGTTTGAAACAAACAGCCTCATGTCCTTGGAGACCTGCCATATATGAATTTCTGGAATAAAAGGAATTTTCAGAGATGTTTGCTGTCATTTTGAAGGCAAAGTAACAGAGCCTTGGTTCCAGGAGATGCCCAAAATAGCTGGGCATGTAATTTTGGGGCTAGATGTTTCCTGATCACAAGCTTGAAAACGTGTCCTCCTTGGAGTTGAATTCAAGATCAAGTACCATTGGTGTGGAGAATGAGAGGGTTTTATGCTATGGTTTTCTGACATATACAGCGCAGCTGATTTTTGTGTGTGTGTGTGTGTGTGTGTGTGATGGAGTCTCACTCTGTTGCCCAGGCTGGAGGGCAGTGGTGCTCACTGCAACCTCTGCCTCCCAAGTTCAAACAATTCTCCTGGCTCAGCCTCCCAAGTAGCTGAGACTATAGGTGTGCACCACCACACCTGGCTAATTTTTGTATTTTTAGTAGAGACAGGGTTCACCATGTTGGCCAGGCTGGTCTTGAACTCCTGACCTCAAGTGACCCCCCAGCCTTGGCCTCCCAAAGTTCTGGGATTACAGGCGTGAGCCACTGTCCCTGGCTGCAGCTCACTTTTAATTAGTGAGATACAATTTAAAAAATAGCAACCACAACAACATGAAGCAGGTTGGGTGAAAAGAGCATTTGATAATCTGTTTTATAAAATAGCCCTCTGCACAGTTTCCTTAAAGAGAAGTCGTTCTTCATCCTTTTGCAATAGGTTTGATCACCCTATTTTATTTTTACATACAACACTGGTTATGTAAAGTTAAGGGCAGCCTCATGATGGTCCAGCGGTTACCTCCATGCAGGTAGGAAGCAGCGTAATTGTGGCCCATTTTTTGCCTCTGCTGAGTATTCTACACCAATAACCAAGCAGCCTCTGGGGGGCAGCAGAACACCGGATAAGACCACTGTGCCCTGGGCTGTCAGGCTTTTCTGACTTGTCATCCAGCCCCTCCTTTGTGTCCTTGGCGCAGAACCCAAGCTTCTCTTTGGCTACCAAAACTCATCCTCTTGGCCTTGCCAGAATGAGAGGCTTCGCCCTTCAGCCTCCTTTGCCCCACTGTTTTCGCTCACACCCTTCTCCCCTGCACTCTGAAACCTTCCTAGTCTACTTTGTACCATGTCACATAGCTTAATGATGGGACTTGTTTGCTATTGTTTCACAAGCAGGTATGCCCATCCTTATAGCAAGAACAAAGTCATGTCTGTTTCCCACAGTGCCAGGAACTCCCTGAAGGCCTAAAGACATGCTCAACAGCAGGTGGAAGATTCCGTAATCTGTATTGAGTGCTTGATGCCTATTTGCTAATTTGATTGTCAAGATGGTCCTGTTTTTGCACAAATGAAAGAATTGGCTTTGCTTTACTTATTTCTGAAACTGCTACATTCTCACATACCTTCCAGTTTAATAGTTCCTGATTGGGGTGAAATATAGAGGACTTTAAAAATTAGCCCAGGGATGTAATGGAAGCAGCAAGTTGGGTGTACAGTTGCAGATTTGCTTCTTGGTCTTTCTCCTCCCCAACTGTGTACCTTGGGCAAATTAATTTCTCAACCTCAGTTTCCTCACCCATAAAATGGGATTATGTAAGGTGATCAAATAATTTATTATCCAAACTGGAAACTGGAACATATTTGAGAGTGGAGGATGTCAAAGAAAAACCAGATATAGGTAGTAGTTGAAGCAGTAAAAAAATTTATTTGGGAACTATTGTAATAGGGGAAAAGAGACCTCAGTATGGAACTGGACTCAATTTTTTTTTTTTTTGACAGAGTCTTGCTCTGTCACCCAGGCTTGAGTGCAGTGGCATGTTTTCAGCTCACTGCAACCTTCACCTCCTCCTCCCAGGTTCAAGAGATTCTTCTGCCTCAGCCTCCCAAGTAGCTGGGACTACAGGCCCACACCACGATGCCTGGCTGATTTTTGTGTTTTTGGTTAAGACAGGATTTTGCCGTGTAGCCAGGCTGGTCTCAAACTCCTCACCTCAGGTGATCCACCCGCCTCGGCCTCCCTAAGTGCTGGGATTACATGCAAGAGTCACTGCACCCAGCCAGAACTGGGCTCAATTCTGAATACAGCTTGGACAAGGGGGATATAGCCAAGGAGCAAGGTGGAGGTCATTGAGTAGAATACTATTAAGAGGAAACTTTGGGAAATAGGGGGATTCTGGCTAAACAGACTTAACAGGATTCCTCCTGAAGGCAGCCAGGGTGATCAGACACCAAGAGTAGGTGATGAAGAATTTGGCCAGATATTTGAGCATGATCAGATACTGCAGGTGGGGGGTTCGTTCTAAACCGACTTAGCAGTATTCTTGCTACAATAAAGATGGACACCAAGGTTGAGGCCTAGAGAGCTTAGAGGAGCTTGACTAAAGTTTAGTCAAGGAGAGAGTCTTTGTCCAGTGGCACAGTTTGAAGTAATTACAATGGTATAGTCTTTTAAAAGATTTATTGCCTGATAAGTTGCTTTTGTTTTTAGCTTGCCTACCTATACAGTTCTATTAAGCCAGGTATGGTGGCTCATGCCTATAATCCGTGCACTTTGGGAGGCTAAGGCAGGAGGATCACTTGAGGCTAGGAGTTTGAGACCAGCCTAGGTAACTTTTATCATCTCTACAAAAAAAATTTAAATTAGCTAGGTGTGGTGGTGCATGCCTGTAGTCCCAGCTACTTGGGAGACTGAAGTGGGAGCATTGTCTGAGTTCAGGAGCTTGAGGTTGTGGTAAGCTAAGATTGCACCACTCCACTCCTGCCTGGGTAACATCTAGAGATGCTATCTCTAAAAATAAAATAGTCCTGTTGAAAACATTTTGACTAGAACAATTTCCTCTCCGAAAACAATTTTATTTCCTCCTCAAAAACAAGTTTGATCTCCTCCCCCAAATTAAAATGGTATATAAACAGGACAAATGCTAAGTTGTTTAAAATGCTGGGGCAGTGGGTATAAACCATACATATGGTGCTTTAAAGAATCAAACAAAATAGTACATGTAAAGTGTCTAGTACTTGGAACATACTGTGTATTCAGAAAAGGATTTTCTCCTTTTCCCTCCTGGAGGAAGGTTGGACAAAGAAGCACTGATCAGCAATAAACAAAGGCCTACGGGTTTTTTAAAAAGGCTATTGCAAAAAGCTCCTAGCTTTCCAGGTCCTAACAGCCCAAGGTGTGAGTTTTGTCCAACTCAAGCAGGAAAATACTGACTGAAGAACATAGTCCTGTCTCTCTGTACTCAGGCAGCTGTCTCGGCAATGGAGAACATACCCAGGGGATGGCTGTGCATTTTGTCTGGTACTTTGGCTGCCCTGTGAGCATAGAGCCCTTTTCTTTGTTGTGAATTCACGACTGCTTCTGGGCAACCTGCCTAGAAAGCTGGGGAACCGTCTCTGGCACCCATCTGCTGCACCCAGCTCCTGCCTGTTTAGGAACGTGATCTTACCAACTGCATTTAAATAATGGGTTTACCATAAACTTAATAGTCTGAGCTGTAAAATCCGCACCTGCTGTATTAGTCCATTTTCATACTGCTATGAAGAAATACCCAAGATTAGGTAATTTATAAAGAAAAAACAGTTTAATGGACTCACAGTTCCACATGGCTGGGGAGGCCTCATAATCATGGCGGAAGGCAAAAAAGGAGCAAAGGCACATCTTACATGGTGCCAGGCAAGAGAGCCTGTGCAGGGGAACTGCCCTTTGTACAACCATCAGATCTCGTGTGAGACTTATTCACTATCACGAGAACAGCATAGGAAAAACCTACTCCCATGATTCAATTACCTCGCACTGGGTCCCTCCCATGACACATGGGGATTTTGGGAGCTACAGTTCAAGATGAGATTTGGGTGGGGTCGCAGCCAAACCATATCACCTGCCTTGAAGGTTGCTGGTCCCGTGTAGCCAGAAGCCTAACTGCCATTCTGTGATTGGATTTCCAGGGTTGGGCCCGGGCCCACCCCTTTCAGAAACTCTAAATTCATGACTTCTTGCCCTGCCTCTTATAAGTGCTATTTTGCTCTAGTAATGAGAGCTCTTGAGCCTGTGTGTTCATTTAACCTAACACCCTGCAGAGCTGAGGCTTGGGTTTTTGCCAACTCCTTGTGGGATGGAGAATCCAAGGAATCTGGCCTCCTGGAAGCGAGGAAGGATCTGCATATGTGAACAGCAGTGTGTGACAGGAGAGTCAAGCCAGGGAGCAAGCAGAGTTGCAGGGAAGCCCTCTGCATGGCTCCTAACAGCCTCTTCTTTCTCTAGGTATGTGTACATTCCAGTGGGCGGGTCCCAGCATGGCCTGCTGGGGACACTGTTTTCCACGGCGATGACATTTGCATTTGTGAGCTACTGGCATGGCGGCTACGACTACCTCTGGTGCTGGGCAGCGCTCAACTGGCTGGGAGTCACCGTGGAGAATGGAGTCCGGAGGCTGGTGGAGACTCCCTGCATCCAGGACAGTCTGGTGAGCAGGGTCCTTGCTCCTGTGTTAGGGGACAGCTGAGCTAGGCAGATCAGGTCCAGGAGGGATGGGGCCATCAGATTCCCTGCGCCCACCGTGGGCCCTTTCTGCTAGGTTGATTCAAAGTCCATATGCCTAGAGACAAGACAGCTGGAAAAGAAGCTTCTGTAGTGCATATGTGTGTTTGTGTGTGTGTGTGCGTATATATGTTATAACTATAAAAAATGTATTATGTAAAAATTAGAAAATTTAAACAAGAAAAAAACCTCTCTTCAACAGAAACCATGTTAAGATCCATTCTTCTAAATTTTTTCTATGTGTTTATACAAACAGACATATGTATGTAACATTAAAACAAATGCTATTACAGAGAGATGATTGTATCCGGACCACCTTTTTAAGTCACTGAGTCCATACCTAACCACCCTTTTTTTTTTTTTTTTTTTAATTATACTTTGAGTTCTAGGGTACATGCCTCTGCTGCTGATACCCAGGCAAACAGGGTCTGGAGTGGACCTCAAGCAATCTCCAACAGACCTACAGCTGAGGGTCCTGACTGTTAGAAGGAAAACTAACCACCCTTTTTAATGGCTACATAGAATTCCCTTATGTGGATATGCCATAATTTATTTTAGTCTCCTATTATTAGTAATCATATTATTCTAAAGGATTTTTGCAGCTGTCAGCTGTATTAAAATGAATATCATAACCAGGATGAATTCTCATAAGTGAAATTTCCAGGTTCAAGGTTTTTTTCTTCTTTAATGTTCCTTATGTATATTGCCTATTAACTCTTAACTGCCCTGTAGACAAAAGTACACTGGTTTATGTTTCTACCAATGGTGCATAAGAATGACCTTGCTAATATTGAGTATAACTGGAATTTCAAATCCTGATGGGTGTTGTATATAGTATAAAAAACAACTAAGGTTTTAAGAAACAGTTCAACTTTACAGGAAAGTGATTTGGAAAATCAATTAAGCATTTCTCTTTACACATATATTTTAAGTGATTTTAAACTATGAGCATAGCTTTTATCTTGCAAATGTGGTGTATGATATATTACAATCTTGTCAGAAATCATCAGTTCTGAAGATGCAGCAATATCCCTCTAACCCCAAAAAAAGTAGCTAAAAAGAAATGTGCTGGCATCAGTGTTCATGGCAGGCAATCACACACAGAAAATTTGAAAAATGATTAATGTGGCTAAATTCCACCAATATGAATAACTAAAGCAAATGCACTTTAAAAAACCCTGTCAAAACAGAATACATTTACATATGTTTTTATAAAGATAGCCATAGTACAAGTGGACAGTTATTTCAATAAAAACTGAAATAAACTGAGTAGTCAAACAACACATTGGAGGGGATTTAAATATGCTCATGTATGTATAAAGATAAATATTTTTCCAGCCATCAGCAGGAAGGAAATGCCAGTGGATTCTAATAGAAAATGGTATTTCAGTGAAAGCCATGGCTATGTAACACACAGGAAAACGAAAAAGGATGGTATCATAAAGATTTTAATCTTCCCTCAAATCTGAGCATTCTGCTTCAAAGCCTGAAAACACAGTTATCACCTTTGAAAGACAGAAGGTTCTTTTCAGCCCTGTCTGTAGCCCTGTAACTCATTTCTGTGCTGTTTCATGAAGCAGCTAACATTAACCTTGAACTTAATGTTAAGCAGTGCTCTGTGGCCTTTGAGCCATAGCTTATGCTAGTAATAATTTTAGAAATCTAAAACGTTGGAGTAACCCAACTGTGCCATGTAGCCTGTGGCCTGTTCATTTTGGTTCAAAATAAATCAAGGCATCAGGCACATTTACTCACAGGATGAAGCTCTTGCCTGTCTACCTTGCTCCATCACAGCTTGCGTCAGGACTCACTCATTCACCTCACTTGACCTTCCGTCTATAATTCAGGTACCTTGGTACATAGTAATTTTTGATATGCATTTTCTTGGCAAAATATTTGTCTTCTATGTTGCAAATGTGATGTTTGGCTTGCATCTTTATTAAGCAAGAATATATTTTATGAAACCTATTTTTATCACCTACAAGCCTGGTAGGAGGTGACGGCTATTTAGACAATGTACTCCTTGAGTACATGGCCAGGTTCCCATTACTCTGTTTATCCCCATTGTCTGAGTGAGCCTCAGTGTTAAGTCAGTGTACAATTAGTGCTTTCATATCAGATCGATTCTTCAGTTCTTCCTCCACTTGTCCAGACATAGAGTCTTCCTCCAGTACCCTGTTTCTTGTGTAGTTCCACACAACATCCAAATGCACACAAATTTTTGAGGAAACTATTTCCCCACTTAGTTTACCTTTCTTCCCTCTCTTTCCATGAATCAGTTTCCTGTTCTTCTGTCAAAATCCAAATAAAGACTTACTGCCTCTGTGAGTTCATTCTGCATGCCCCTCACGTCCTCAGTATTATTCAGAGTTCTCCAGAGAAACAGATCAATAGGGTGTGTGTGAGTTTGGGTGGGCGGGCGGGGGTGGGGTGCGGTAGGGATGATGGTAAAGAAATTTAGTGTACAGAATTAGACCGTGTGATTTTGTAGGCTGAGAAATTCAGACCCAGGAGAGCTAATGGTGTAAGTTCCAGTCCAAAAAAAAAAAAAAAAGGCAAGAGAAGACCAGTGTCCTAGCTCAAAGACAGGCTTGAAGACAGAAAAAAATATTGTCTCAGCTTTCTGTTCTATTTAGAACTTCAACAGATTGGATGAGGCCCACTCACATTGGGGAAGGAAATCTGCTTTCTTCAGTCTACTGATTCAAATGTTAATCTCATCCAGAAACACCTTCACCAGAACACCCATGAATAATATTTAAGTGAATATTTGGGCCCATTCAGGTTTACAAATAAAATTAACCATCACACCCTTTCATCATGGTGTATATCCTTCATCTGTTTTATTAAGATAGATCAGCAGATGTCTAAAGAAAAAAAAACTATTTTTTCTTTGTCATATTGTCTTTTCAAAAAATGTTTGCAGGTACATAGTAGGTGTTTGTATTTATGGGGTACCTGAGATATTTTGATACAAGCATGCAATGTGTAATTATCACATGGTGGTAAATAGGGTATCCATCATCTCAAGCATTTATGCTTTCTTTGCGTTACAACCAATCCAATTATACTCTTCCAGTCAGTTTTAAATATATAATAATTGTTGACTGCAGTCACCTTGTTGTGCTACCAAATACTATGACTTATTCTATATAACTATATTTTTATGCTCGTTAACCATCCTTCCACCCAACTACCCTTCCAGGCCTCTAGTCATCATCCTTTTACTCTCTGTCTCCACAAGTTCAGTTGTTTTAATTTTTAACTCCCACAAACAAGTGAGAACATGTAAAGTTTGTCTTTCTGTGCCTGTTTATTTTCCTTAATTACTTCCAGTTCCATCCATGTTGTTGCAAAGGATAGGCCCTCATTCTTTTTTATGGCTGAATGATACGCCATTGGGTATATGTACCACATTGTCTTTATTTGTCTGTTGATGGACACTTAGATTGCTTCCAAATCTTGGCTATTGTGAATAGTACTACAGTAAACACGGGAGTGCAAATATCTCTTTAATTTACTGATTTCCTTTCTTTTGAGTATATCCCAAACCATAGGACTGCTGAATCATATGATAATTCTGTTTTTAGTTTTTTGAGGAACCTGCGAACTGTTTTCCATAGTGGTTGTATTAATTTACATTCCCACCAACAGTGTACAATGATGCCCTTTTCTCCACATCCTTACCAGCATTCGTTATTGTCTGTCTTTTAGATAAAGCCATTTTAACTGGGGACAGATAATATCGTATTGTAGTTTTGACTTGAATTTTTCTGACTTTAATGTTGAGCACTTTTTCATATACCTGTTTGCCATTTGTATGTCATCTGTTTCGAAATGTCTATTCAGATCCTTTGCCCATTTCTTCATCAGATTATTAGGTTTTTTTCCTGTAGAGTTGTTTGAGCTCCTTGTATATCCTGGCTATTAATCCCTTGTCAGATGGACAGTTGACAAATATTTTCTCCTATTCTGTGGGTTGTGTCTTCACTTATTGATTGTTTCCTTTACTCTGCAGAAAACTTTAAACTTGATGTGATCCCATTTGTCCATTTTTGCTTTGGTTGTGTATTACTAAAGGATTATTTGCTAACTCCAGTGTCCTGGCAAGTTTTTCCAATTTTTTTTTTAGTAGTTTCATATTGTGGGACCTTAAATTTAAGTCCTTAGTTCATTTTGATTTGATTTTTTTAATATGGTGAGAGAGAGGGGTCTAGTTTCATTCTTCTTTATATGGATAGCCAGTTTTCCCAGCACCATTTTTTGAAGAGATTGTCCTTTCCCCAGTGTATGTTATTAGCACCTTTGTTGAAAATGAGTTCACTGTAGATGTGTGGATTTGTTTCCGGGTTCTCTATTCTGTTCCATTGATCTATGTGTCTGTTTTTGAGCAATACCATACTATTTTGGTTACTATAGCTTTATAGTATATTTTGAAGTTAAATACTGTGATTCATCCAGTTTTGTTCTTTTTGTTCAGAATAGCTTTGGCTATTCTGTGTCTTTTGTGGTTCCATATAAGTTTTAGGATTTTTTTTTATTTCTGTGAAGAATGTCATTAGTATTTTGATAGAGATTGCACTGAAACTGTAGATTACTTTAGATAATATGGATGTTTTAACAATATTGATTATTTCAGTCCATGAACATGGAATATCTTTCCATTTTTTGTGTCCTCTTCAATTTCTTTCATCAGTGTTTTATAATTTTCATGTGGGGATCTTTCACTTCTTGGTTAATTCCTAGGTATTTAATTTTATTTGTAGCTATTATAATTGGGATTACTTTCTTGATTGCTTTCTTTTAGTCTAGCTAAAGGCTTGTCAATTATATGAATCTTTTCAAAAAACAAACTTTTCATTTCATTGATTTTGTATTTTCATTGTTTCAATTTTATGTATTTCATCTCTGATCTTTATTGTTTCCTTTGTTCTAATTTTGGGTTTGGTTTGCTCTTGCTTTTCTAATTCTTTAAGGTGCATCATTAGGTTATTTTTAGTTTTTTGACTTTTCTGATGTAGGTGCCTATAGCTATAACTTTTGTCTTAGTATTTCTTTTGCTGTATCCCATCGGTTTTGGCATGTTGCGTATCCGTTATCATTTGTTTCAAGGAGTTTTTCAATTTCTTTTTTAGGTTCTTCATTGACCCTCTGTCATTCAGGAGCATACTGTTTAATTTCCCTGTGTTTGTACAGTTTCCAAAATTCCTCTTGTTATTGATTTCTGCTTTTATTCCATTGTTCAGAGAAGGTAGTAGATATAATTTCGTTTTGTAAAATGTTTTAAGACTGATTTTGTGGCCTAACATATGGTCTATCCTTGATAATGATCCATTTGTGGAGGAGAAGAGTGTGTGTTCTGCAGCCATTGGATGAAATGTTCTGTAGATGTCGATTAGGTCCATTTGACCTGTGCTGCAGGTTAAAGCTGATGTTTCTTTGTTGATGTTCTGTTTGGATGATCTGTCTAATTCTGAAAGTGGGGTGTATAATTTCTTCAGCTGTTATTGGGATATCTCTCTTTAGCTCTAATAATATTTGCTTTAGACATCTGGGTGCTCCAATATTGGTTGCATACATTATTTACAACTGTTATATCTTCTTGCTGAATTGATCCCTTTATCATATAATGATGATATATGTATCTTTGTTTTTATAGTTTTTGTCTTGAAATCTATTTCGTCTGATGTAAGTATAGCTGCTGATGTTTTGTCTTGAAATCTATTTTGGTTTCCATTGGCATGGAATATCTTTTTCCATTTCTTTACTTTCAGTCTATGTGTCTTTATAAGTTAAGTGTGTTTCTTGTAGCCCACAGATCATGGGGTCCTGTTTTTTAATCTATATGTGTTTCTTAATCTATTCAGCCACTCTGTCTTTTGATTGGAGAGTTTAGTCCATTTACATTCAACATTGTTATTTATAAATTAGGACTTCCTCTTGCCATGTTACTATTCATTTTCTTTTTTTTTTTTTTGAGCTTGATATATTTTTTTAAAATTTATTTATTATTATTATACTTTAAGTTGTAGGGTACATGTGCATAACGTGCAGGTTTGTTACATATGTATACTTGTGCCATGTTGGTGTGCTGCACCCATCAACTCGTCATTTACATCAGGTATAACTCCCAATGCAATCCCTCCCCCCTCCCCCCTCCCCATGATAGGCCCCGGTGTGTGATGTTCCCCTTCCCGAGTCCAAGTGATCTCATTGTTCAGTTCCCGCCTATGAGTGAGAACATGCGGTGTTTGGTTTTCTGTTCTTGTGATAGTTTGCTAAGAATGATGGTTTCCAGCTGCATCCATGTCCCTACAAAGGACACAAACTCATCCTTTTTTATGGCTGCATAGTATTCCATGGTGTATATGTGCCACATTTTCTTAATCCAATCTGTCACTGATGGACATTTGGGTTGATTCCAAGTCTTTGCTATTGTGAATAGTGCTGCAATAAATATACGTGTGCATGTGTCTTTATAGCAGCATAATTTATAATCCTTTGGGTATATACCCAGTAATGGGATGGCTGAGTCATATGGTACATCTAGTTCTAGATCCTTGAGGAATCGCCATACTGTTTTCCATAATGGTTGAACTAGTTTACAATCCCACCAACAGTGTAAAAGTGTTCCTATTTCTCCACATCCTCTCTAGCACCTGTTGTTTCCTGACTTTTGAATGATCGCCATTCTACTGGTGTGAGATGGTATCTCATTGTGGTTTTGATTTGCATTTCTCTGATGGCCAGTGATGATGAGCATTTTTTCACGTGTCTGTTGGCTGTATGAATGTCTTCTTTTGAGAAATGTCTGTTCATATCCTTTGCCCACTTTTGGATGGGGTTGTTTGTTTTTTTCTTGTAAATTTGTTTGAGTTCTTTGTAGGTTCTGGATATTAGCCCTTTGTCAGATGAGTAGATTGCAAAAATTTTCTCCCATTCTGTAGGTTGCCTGTTCACTCTGATGGTAGTTTCTTTTGCTGTGCAGAAGCTCTTTAGTTTAATGAGATCCCATTTGTCAATTTTGACTTTTGCTGCTGTTGCTTTTGGTGTTTTAGACATGAAGTCTTTGCCCATGCCTATGTCCTGAATGGTACTACCTAGGTTTTCCTCTAGGATTTTTATGGTATTAGGTCTAACATTTAAGTCTCTAATCCATCTTGAATTAATTTTCGTATAAGGAGTAAGGAAAGGATCCAGTTTCAGCTTTCTACTTATGGCTAGCCAATTTTCCCAGCACCATTTATTAAATAGGGAATCCTTTCCCCATTTCTTGTTTCTCTCAGGTTTGTCAAAGATCAGATGGCTGTAGATGTGTGGTATTATTTCTGAGGACCCTGTTCTGTTCCATTGGTCTATATCTCTGTTTTGGTACCAGTACCATGCTGTTTTGGTTACTGTAGCCTTGTAGTATAGTTTGAAGTCAGGTAGCGTGATGCCTCCAGCTTTGTTCTTTTGAAAGGATTGTCTTGGAGATGCGGGCTCTTTTTTGGTTCCATATGAACTTTAAAGCAGTTTTTTTCCAATTCTGTGAAGAAACTCATTGGTAGCTTGATGGGGATGGCATTGAATCTATAAATTACCTTGGGCAGTATGGCCATTTTCACGATATTGATTCTTCCTATCCATGAGCATGGTATGTTCTTCCATTTGTTTGTGTCCTCTTTTATTTCACTGAGCAGTGGTTTGTAGTTCTCCTTGAAGAGGTCCTTTACATCCCTTGTAAGTTGGATTCCTAGGTATTTTATTCTCTTTGAAGCAATTGTGAATGGAAGTTCATTCCTGATTTGGCTCTCTGTTTGTCTGTTACTGGTGTATAAGAATGCTTGTGATTTTTGCACATTAATTTTGTATCCTGAGACTTTGCTGAAGGTGCTTATCAGCTTAAGGAGATTTTGGGCTGAGACAATGGGGTTTTCTAAATATACAATCATGTCATCTGCAAACAGGGACAATTTGACTTCTTCTTTTCCTAACTGAATCCCCTTGATTTCTTTCTCTTGCCTAATTGCCCTAGCCAGAACTTCCAACACTATGTTGAATAGGAGTGGTGAGAGAGGGCATCCCTGTCTTGTGCCAGTTTTCAAAGGGAATTTTTCCAGTTTTTGCCCATTCAGTATGATATTGGCTGTGGGTTTGTCATAAATAGCTCTTATGATTTTGAGGTACGTTCCATCAATACCGAATTTATTGAGCATTTTTAGCATGAAGGGCTGTTGAATATTGTCAAAAGCCTTTTCTGCATCTATTGAGATAATCATGTGGTTCTTGTCTTTGGTTCTGTTTATATGCTGGATTATGTTTATTGATTTGCAAATGTTGAACCAGCCTTGCATCCCAGGGATGAAGCCAACTTGATCATGGTGGATAAGCTTTTTGATGTGTTGCTGAATCCGGTTTGCCAGTATTTTATTGAGGATTTTTGCATCGATGTTCATCAGGGATATTGGTCTAAAATTCTCTTTTTTTGTTGTGTCTCTGCCAGGCTTTGGTATCAGGATGATGTTGGCCTCATAAAATGAGTTAGGGAGGATTCCCTCTTTTTTCTATTGATTGGAATAGTTTCAGAAGGAATGGTACCAACTCCTCCTTGTACCTCTGGTAGAATTCAGCTGTGAATCCATCTGGTCCTGGACTTTTTTTGGTTGGTAGGCTATTAATTATTGCCTCAATTTCAGAGCCTGCTATTGGTCTATTCAGGGATTCAACTTCTTCCTGGTTTAGTCTTGGAAGAGTGTAAGTGTCCAGGAAATTATCCATTTCTTCTAGATTTTCCAGTTTCTTTGCGCAGAGGTGTTTATAGTATTCTCTGATGGTAGTTTGTATTTCTGTAGGGTCGGTGGTGATATCCCCTTTATCATTTTTAATTGCGCCGATTTGATTCTTCTCTCTTTTCTTCTTTATTAGTCTTGCTAGTGGTCTGTCAATTTTGTTGATCTTTTCAAAAAACCAACTCCTGGATTCATTGATTTTTTGGAGGGTTTTTTGTGTCTCTATCTCCTTCAGTTCTGCTCTGATCTTAGTTATTTCTTGCCTTCTGCTAGCTTTCGAATGTGTTTGCTCTTGCTTCTCTAATTCTTTTAATTGCGATGTTGGAGTGTCAATTTTAGATCTTTCCTGCTTTCTCTTGTGGGCATTTAGTGCTATAAATTTCCCTCTACACACTGCTTTAAATGTGTCCCAGAGATTCTGGTATGTTGTATCTTTGTTCTCATTGGTTTCAAAGAACATCTTTATTTCTGCCTTCATTTCGTTATGTACCCAGTAGTCATTCAGGAGCAGGTTGTTCAGTTTCCATGTAGTTGAGCGGTTTTGATTGAGTTTCTTAGTCCTGAGTTCTAGTTTGATTGCACTGTGGTCTGAGAGACAATTTGTTATAATTTCTATTCTTGTACATTTGCTGAGGAGTGCTTTACTTCCAATTACGTGGTCAATTTTGGAGTAAGTACGATGTGGTGCTGAGAAGAATGTATATTCTGTTGATTTGGGGTGGAGAGTTCTGTAGATGTCTATTAGGTCTGCTTGCTGCAGAGATGAGTTCAATTCCTGGATATCCTTGTTAACTTTCTGTCTCGTTGATCTGTCTAATGTTGACAGTGGAGTGTTGAAGTCTCCCATTATTATTGTATGGGAGTCTAAGTCTCTTTGTAAGTCTCTAAGGACTTGCTTTATGAATCTGGGTGCTCCTGTATTGGGTGCATATATATTTAGGATAGTTAGCTCTTCCTGTTGAATTGATCCCTTTACCATTATGTAATGGCCTTCTTTGTCTCTTTTGATCTTTGATGGTTTAAAGTCTGTTTTATCAGAGACTAGTATTGCAACCCCCGCTTTTTTTTGTTCTCCATTTGTTTGGTAAATCTTCCTCCATCCCTTTATTTTGAGCCTATGTATGTCTCTGCGTGTGAGATGGGTGTCCTGAATACAGCAGACTGATGGGTCTTGACTCTTTATCCAGTTTGCCAGTCTGTGTCTTTTAATTGGAGCATTTAGTCCATTTACATTTAAGGTTAAGATTGTTATGTGTGAACTTGATCCTGCCATTATGATATTAACTGGTTATTTTGCTCGTTAGTTGATGCAGTTTCTTCCTAGCCTCGATGGTCTTTACATTTTGGCATGTTTTTGCAATGGCTGGTACCGGTTGTTCCTTTCCATGTTTAGTGCTTCCTTCAGGGTCTCTTGTAAGGCAGGCCTAGTGGTGACAAAATCTCTAAGCATTTGCTTATCTGTAAAGGATTTTATTTCTCCTTCACTTATGAAACTTAGTTTGGCTGGATATAAAATTCTGGGTTTAAAATTCTTTTAAGAATGTTGAATATTGGCCCCCACTCTCTTCTGGCTTGAAGAGTTTCTGCCGAGAGATCTGCTGTTAGTCTGATGGGCTTCCCTTTGTGGGTAACCCGACCTTTCTCTCTGGCTGCCCTTAAGATTTTTTCCTTCATTTCAACTTTGGTGAATCTGGCAATTATGTGTCTTGGAGTTGCTCTTCTCGAGGAGTATCTTTGTGGTGTTCTCTGTATTTCCTGGATTTGAATGTTGGCCTGCCCTACTAGGTTGGGGAAGTTCTCCTGGGTGACATCCTGAAGAGTGTTTTCCAACTTGGTTCCATTTTCCCCCTCACTTTCAGGCACCCCAATCAGACGTAGATTTGGTCTTTTTACATAATCCCATACTTCTTGCAGGCTTTGTTCATTTCTTTTTCTTCTTTTTTCTTTTGGTTTCTCTTCTCGCTTCATTTCATTCATTTGATCCTCAATCGCTGATACTCTTTCTTCCAGTTGATCGAGTCGGTTACTGAAGCTTGTGCATTTGTCACGTGTTTCTCGTGTCATGGTTTTCATCTCTTTCATTTCGTTTATGACCTTCTCTGCATTAATTACTCTAGCCATTAATTCTTCCACTTTTTTTCCAAGATTTTTAGTTTCTTTGCGCTGGGTACGTAATTCCTCCTTTAGCTCTGAGAAATTTGATGGACTGAAGCCTTCTTCTCTCATGTCGTCAAAGTCATTCTCCATCCAGCTTTGATCCGTTGCTGGCGATGAGCTGCGCTCCTTTGCCGGGGGAGATGCGCTCTTATTTTTTGAATTTCCAGCTTTTCTGCCCTGCTTTTTCCCCATCTTTGTGGTTTTATCTGCCTCTGGTCTTTGAAAATGGTGATGTACTGATGGGGTTTTGTTGTAGGTGTCCTTCCTGTTTGATAGTTTTCCTTCTAACAGTCAGGACCCTCAGCTGTAGGTCTGTTGGAGATTGCTTGAGGTCCACTCCAGACCCTGTTTGCCTGGGTATCAGCAGCAGAGGCTGCAGAAGATAGAATATTTCTGAACAGCGAGTGTACCTGTCTGATTCTTGCTTTGGAAGCTTCCTCTCAGGGGTGTACTCCACCCTGTGAGGTGTTGGGTGTCAGACTGCCCCTAGTGGGGGATGTCTCCCTGTTAGGCTACTCAGGGGTCAGGGACCCACTTGAGCAGGGAGTCTGTCCCTTCTCAGATCTCAACCTCCGTGTTGGGAGATCCACTGCTCTCTTCAAAGCTGTCAGACAGAGTCGTTTGCGTCTGCAGAGGTTTCTGCTTCGTTTGTTATTGTTTACTGTGCCCTGTCCCCAGAGGTGGAGTCTACAGAGACAGGCAGGTTTCCTTGAGCTGCTGTGAGCTCCACCCAGTTGGAGCTTCCCAGCAGCTTTGTTTACCTACTTAAGCCTCAGCAATGGCGGGCGCCCCTCCCCCAGCCTCGCTGCTGCCTTGCTGGTAGATCACAGACTGCTGTGCTAGCAATGAGGGAGGCTCCCTGGGTGTGGGACCCTCCCGGCCAGGTGTGGGATATGATCTCCTGGTGTGCCTGTTTGCTTAAAGCGCAGTATTGGGGTGGGAGTTACCCGATTTTCCAGGTGTTGTGTGTCTCAGTTCCCCTGGCTAGGAAAAGGGATTCCCTTCCCCCTTGCGCTTCCCAGGTGAGGCAATGCCTCGCCCTGCTTCAGCTCTCGCTGGTCGGGCTGCAGCAGCTGACCAGCACCGATCGTCTGGCACTCCCCAGTGAGATGAACCCAGTACCTCAGTTGAAAATGCAGAAATCACCGGTCTTCTGTGTGACTTGCGCTGGGAGTTGGAGACTGGAGCTGTTCCTATTCGGCCATCTTGCTCCGCCTCCACTATTCATTTTCTGTTTTGTGGTCTTCTTTCCCTCCTTTCTGTCTTTTAGTGAAAGTGATTTTCTCTGGTGGTGTGTTTTAATTTGTTGCTTTTTTGTATATCTGTTGTGTGTTTTTTTTATTTGAAATTACCATGAGGCTTGCAAATAATCTTATCACCTGTTATTTTAAACTGATGACATCTTAACACTGATTGCATAAACAAATTAATAAACAAAGAGAAAACTAATAAAAACTTTACACTTTGTACTGCTTTTAACTTCTTGTTGTTTTTATTTGTATCTCATTGTACTGTTTATGTCTTTAAAAGTTGTTGTTATTATTTGTTACTGGTTTGTGTTTTAGTCTTTCTACTCAATATATGAGTAGTTTGTAGGCCACAATTACATTGTCATAGTATTCTGTGTTTTCCTGTGTACTTGATATTGCCAATGAGTTCTGCACCTTCAGATGATTTCTTATTGCTTATTAACATCCTTTTCTTTCAGACTGAAGAACTACCCTTGGCATTTCTTGCAGGACAGTTCTGGTGTTGATGAAATTCCTCAGCTTGTTTGTCTGGGCAAGTCTTTATTTCTCCTTCATGTTTGAAGGATATTTTTGCTGGATATATTATTTTAGGATAAAAGTTTTTTCCCTTTAGCACTGTATGTCTTCTACCCTCCCCTGAATTGTAAGGTTTCCATTGAAAAATCTTCTGCTGGATGTATTGGAGCTCCAATGTATGTTATTTATTTCTTTGCTCTCGTTGCTTTTCAGATTCTTTCTTTATCCTTGACTTTGGGAGTTTGATTATCTTGAGGTAGTCTTATTTGGGTTAAATCTATTTGATGTTCAGTAACCTTCTTATTCTTGAATACTGATATCATTCTCTAGTTTGGGAAGTTCTCTGATATTATCTCTTTGGATAAATGTTCTACCCCTGTCTTTTCCTCTCTTTACCTCCCTTTTAAGGCCATTAACTCTTAGATTTGCCTCTTTGAAGCTATTTTCTAGATCTTATAGGCATGCTTCATTCTCTTATTTTCTTTTTTATCTCCTCTGACTGTATTTTCTTATAGCTCATCTTCAAGTGTGCTAATTCTTTCTTCCGCTTGATCAATTCTGGTAAGAGACTCTGAGGTATTTTTCAGTGTGTCAGTTGCATTTTTCATCTCCAGAATTCCTGCTTGATTCTTTGTAATTATTTCAGTGTCTGTTAAATGTATCTGATAGGGTTCTGAATTCCTTCTCTGTTTTGTCTTGAACTTCATTTAGTTTCCTCAAAGCAGCAATTTTGAATTCTCTACCTGAAAGGTCACATATCTTTGTGTCTCAGCAATTTGTTCCTGGTGCCTTCTTTAGTTCATTCCGTGAGGTCATATTTTCATGGATGGTCATCATGCTTGTGCATGGTACATTAGTATTTGGGCATTGAAGAGTTAGGTGTTTATTGTAGTCTTCACAGTTTGGGCTTCTTTGTACCTATGCTTCTTGGGAAGGCTTTCCAGGTATTTGAAGGGACTTGGGCATTGTGGTCTAAGTTTTTGGTTGCTCTAACTGTATTTGCATTATGGGGCACCCCATGTCCAGTAATGCTGTGAGTCTTGCAGACTCATAGAAGTACCACCTTGGTTGTCTTAGAGAAGATCCAGAAGAATTATCTGGATTGCCAGGAAAAGACTCTTGTTCTCTTCCCTTACTTTCTCCCGAACAAATGGAGTCTGTGTGCTAAACTGGCTAGAGTTGGAGGTGGAGTGACACAAAAACTCCTGCGGGCCACCACCACTGGGACTGCACTGGGTCAGACCTGAAGTCAGCACAGTACTGGGTCTTGCCCATGACCTACAGTAACTACTGCCTGGCTACCACCTATGTTTGCTCAAGGCCCTAGGTTTCTATAATCAGCAGGTGGCAAAGCCAGCCAGACTTGTATTCTTCCCTTCAGGGTTATGGGTTCCTCCTGGTCCTGGGTGGGTCCTAAGATGCCATCCAGGAGCCAGGTCCTGGAGTCAGAAACCTTAGGAATCTACTTGGCGCATTATTCTACTACAGCTGAGCTGGCACCCAGGCTGCAATACAAAGTCCTTGCCACTCTTCCTTCTCCTTTCCACAAGCAGAGGAGTCTTTTCTCATGGCTACCACCACCCTAGGCCTGTGGCAGGTATTGCTTGGCTATTGCCAGTGTTCATTCAGCCTCCAAGGGCTCTTCATTCAGCTTGTGATGAATGCTGCCAAGCCTGGGTCCTTCCTTTCAGGACAGTAGACTCCCTTCTAGCCCAGGACAGGTGCAGAAATGTCTGAGCCAAAACCTGGAACTGGGAACCCAAGAGCCTACTCGGTGCTCTACCCCACTGTGGGTGAGCTGGTACCTTGGCTGCAAAACAAAGTCCTCTTTCCTCTTCCCTCTTCCCTCTTCCCTCTTCTTTTTTCAAGCAGGAGGAGTTCCCCGTAGCTACCACAACAGGGAATGTGCTATGTCATGCCTGAAGCCAGCAAATCTCTGAGTCATACCAAAGGTCCACAGCAAGCACTGCCTGGCTACCACTGTTGATTATTCAGGGCCTAAGGGCTCTTTTGTCAACAGGTGATTTATTTTGCCAGGACTGCATCCTTCCCTTCAAAACAGTGGGTTCTCTTTTAGCCCAGGATGTGTCTAGAAATGTTGTCTGGGAGGTAGGGGTTGGGATGGAGGCCTCAGAACTCTGCCTGGCCCCCTATCTTACTGTGGCTGAGCAGGTATCCAAATTGCAAGACAAAGTTGTCTTTATTCTTCTGTCTCCTCTTCTCAAGCAGAAGTTTGAAAGGAATCTGTCTTGGGGCTGTGAGCTATGCTGCCTGGGGTTGGGAGAGGGGTGATGCAAGCACCCCCTTGGATGCCCTGGCTGGTGTCTCACTAGGTCACATGTCCCTGAAATCAACTGGCTTGAAGTTCAGCAAAGTATGAGGACTTGCTCAGGAATCAGTCCTTGTTGCCTAGACTACCTTTCAAGTTTATTTATGACCTTGGAGTCCCTTAGCCCTTGGGGAAAAGGGTTGCTGGAATCCAAGTTCTGACTTCTGGGGATGGATGCTTCCCCGCTGACTAGGGCTGCTCTAAGTGCCGCCTCCATGGGCACTTGGCTGAATTCTGCCCAGTATCACTTTCTGCTGTGACAGGGCAGCCCTGAGTTCCAGTGCCAAGTCCCACAGTCACTGTGATCTTTCTCCCCCAAGTGTACGAGTTGTTGCTCCATGCCGTGTGGCTGCTGTTGGAGGATGGAGGAGAGGTGGCATTGCAATTGAAGACTGTCTTTCCTACCCTCTTCAGAGCCACTTTCAGTGATATGAAGTTAAAACCAGGTACTGTGATTGCTCATCCAAGTTTTGGTTCTTATAAAGGTGTGTTTTTATGTGTAGATAGTTGTTTAATTGGGTGTTCCTACAGGGAGAATGATTGGTGAAGGCTTCTATTTGGCCATCTTGCTTCACCTCCCACTTCTTTCATGTCTTCATCTTCAACCCCAAGGTCTTATTTGGGGATCAAAATATAGAAGAATTCTATTTCTTGGTGTTGGTAGACTGAGAGCTGAACATTCGCCCAAATACTTGTCAGAGCTGAGTGTTGGAAATAGGAAACCCTCTGATCATCTACAACAGGGTTGTCTGATAGAACTTTTATGATGACAGAAATGTTCATTGCACTGTCTAATACAGTAGCTACTAGCCCCATAGAGCACTTGAAATGTGGCTAGTGCCTATTTAACCTCTGAATTTTAAATATATTTAATTTTAGCTAATTTAGATCCCAGTATCTCCCATAAGGCTAGTGGCCACCATTTTAAACAGTGCAACTCTGGAACATACCCCCCTTCTAGAAAACGTAACGTGCTGAACCTCTTGACTTGGAAATCTCCCAGGTTTTGCACATGTAATACTGAGCTCATGCACCCCTACCTCCCGGTAATTCCAGCATACTCTCTTTCCCCAAATGACACCACCATCTATCAAGCTACTCAAGGCCAAAGCTATTATGTTATCCTTTGTACCTCTCTCCCCCTCAGATTCATCTGCATGTACTGTACATTCTACCTCCTAAGTAGACCTTGAATTTTTTTGTTTGTTTCTATTTCTACTGAAATCCTAATCCAAGCTGCTCTCATTTCTTTCCTGGTCTACCAAATAGCTTCTAACTAAATCCCTGCCACCACTTCCTCTCCCTTCCATTTATTATCCTCATAGTCCTGACTGATATTTCCCCATAAAAACCTAACCATGTTGCTGCCCTTTAAATCCTATAGGGACTCCCATTTTGTTAGAACCAGGTCCACAACATTTAAGATGACCTATGACACCCTATCTGATCTTTAATTTACTGCCTCTTCCCACTCCTCCCCCCATCACCTCTCTGTTCTTCTTTCCATTCATTACATACCTGGTCCCTCTAGCCTCAGCTCCCCAACACAGGTACTTCCATCTTCTAGAACGCTCTCTTTCCTTCCCTTCCACCCCTACTCATCCTTCAGATTTCAGCTCAAATGATATCTAGTTTGGCCCTCCTAACTCAATTAGATACCATTTGATAATTTATTTTGGGTACCTTGTATATGTTCTCTTCTGCTATATTTATCACAGTTGAAATGGAAATTTTAACATAATTTATTCCCTCACTGAACTGTAAGCCTCACAAGGTCAGAAATACTGTATTATTGACCCTTATCCCAATTCCTGGCACAATGTCTTGTTGAATAAAAGAATGAATGATCCTTTCTGACTTCATTCACTGAGGGGAGTTTAAGATGAAATAGGATTATGCAGCAACATGAAGAATATAGATTGAACACTGAAAAAACTGGCTAAGACTGAGAGTTATTGAGTATTGGGAGATTATCTTACTAAGCAGCAGCATAGATACAAATAGGTCTAGCGATGGCAAAATGCTGTTATAATGCTCAGTGCACAAAATATATATACAGGAAACAATGGGGTAAGGAGGAATTAGTCTTCCTGGTAGCCTGCTGCTTTATGAGAGAAGGGATTGTTGGTTGTGACTCACTGAGACACAGAGCTGTAGGAAGCTGACAAAAGGCATTTTCACAAAGCATCCAAGCTCGGTGGATGTAGAGGAGTTACTGCTGGAGGACTGCGCTTTTTCTCTATACATGTACTCTCCAGGGAGCGAGGATTTCTGTTTAGCATTGAAATATTTTAATCAGAGGAAACATTTTGAAGTGACACCACTTCTTGCCAATTCTCGATTTGATCTCTCCTTTGAGGGAGGGCTCCTTCAGGCTGCTTGTCGATTATTCCTACCCAAAGGAGAATCTATATCTCAAATAATTCACCTACCCCCACCCCTGATTTCCATTTCATTGAATAATTTAAATTCGTTCTCCCCTCCCAGCCTTGCCTCCCCCTCTTTGACCCAAGAGTATCTTGCTGAGCTGATTTATATCCTCTCTGAAGCAGTAAAATTTCTATTTATAGACTTAATTGAGGAAACACACCTCTAGTGAAAACCACCGAGAATCAGTCTGATGGTCGTGGTAGGGATTTGATGTTCTGGGACATCAGAGAGAACCCAAAGACTCTATGGTGGTGGTAATTCAATTTATTGGCCATGTTGATCAGTTTGATTTTGAAGATAGAGAATTCCACATTGGTTTTAAGAGATCAACCAATTTAAAAGTATTGTTGATTATAAATTGACCAACATGATCCAAACTATAGTTATTTGATTCTGTAGAATCCTAACTAACCACTTGACAAGACATACATGTCTAGTTGTCCTGATTAGAAAACCTTTTCCTAGGGGTCAGTAGTCCAAGCCCCAACTAAGCCTCTGAGGGAGTATAAAGCAAATTTGAGAAGAGCTGTGGTGTTTGATAATGGCTCATGGCCTTCTATTCCTCCACCATTTGGATTTCTTTCAACAAATTGAAATCAAGCAGTTACTGGACATAAGCCATTTCCTCCAGAAAATGATACCCTGTCTCGACTGAGCCCACTTAGGCATAGTCAGCATGGCTATTCATTTCTTAACTTATTCATTTAGGAAAAAAATTCTCAGCATCTTATGTAGAAGACACTTTGCACATTACTGAAAGACTCTAAACTGAATAAGACATGATCCCTGCCATGAATTAAGGTTCCTTGCCTGGCCTTCTATCAGAGTACTCATATTATGATGACTGCTTTGGATTAAAGATGTAATAAAACCATGAAATGGGAGCTTCTCTCTATGAAGAGCTAGGATATCTATATGACAAATGAACTTGCCTTTATAAACATAATAAAATGCTGATTGACCTAGCCTTCCCAGGCATTGCTTAGAAGAAAGGTCGAGGCTAGAGATAGAAATTTGGGAGTATATAGATGATATTTTGGAGCCATGAGAATATTTGAGACTCTTAGAGAGAGAGAGAGAGAGAGAGAGAGAATGCACGCATGCGTGTGTGCAAAGAGAAGAAAAGGCAGCTAGGGAACACCAGTATTGAGAAGTTGGATGGAGGAGGAGTTGAGGAGGAGGAAAATCTAGAAGGTGATTTCACAGAAACTAAGAAGAGGGGAGATTTCATGGAGGGGAAGTGGTCCATGGTGGTGATGCTACTCAGGGGTCGAGTAAAATGAGAGTGCTGGCAGTGAGAAAAGAAAGCTGTGAGAGTTCATCCCTGCCCCCCAGGGGCTTATGATCCAGATGGAGAGACGAGATATGCACAGACCAGTTGAGGGCCACTATAAGGCATTACGTGCAGAGTGACCAGAATGAGGCACAGAGGCAGCTGATGTTCATGGCGGTCAGTGTGAGCGAAGCTTTTGGGAAAGGTTCATTAAAGAGCCGAGGCTTGAATAGCAACCTGGAGAATCAACAGTAGGATTTGGCTAGGGTCAGGAGGGAGAAGACGACTGGCATTGCAGGCTGGGAGAACAGTGCGCATGCTGCCCGAAGTCAGGCATGGGCATGCTGTATCCAGGTCACGAGGCTGCCAAGACAAATGGGAGAAGGGTGGCTAGAGGGGCCACATGGTTCCCATATAAAGGGATTTGAATGCCATGCTTAGAAATTTAGGAACACAAACCACTTAACCAAACAGGAGAGCATTAAATTGACATATTAATCCCACACATCAAATTAGCCTGTTGTGCCAGCTTATTAGTGCTCACTCGGGCCTCTGGGTCTGGAAAAAGCAATGTGTGTTGTTATGAACAGTGCGTTCCTTGGTGGATTACGACCTGTTGGCACCCCCACGGCATTGTCTCCCACTCCTAAGGATCATTAGCGATGCAGGAAACACACTAAGCAATTCTCTGGTTATACATTTTCTTCTCTGTGGGAACTGGAAGCCTGAATCTTAACCTCTCTGGTCTAAGAGGCAGAATTCTGAAAATAATTCCACGTTAGTTCAAATATGTTTAGTATGACAAAAGGATTTTCAAAAGTTCTTTTTAACTTTCCATGACTGAGTCAGCTGACAGATAGAAGGCTTTGAAATAGAACCCATTTTCAGTTATTCCTGGACTGATGAGCACCAGGACCGGCCAGTGCTTGGCCTTCTGCTGCCTTTCCCTGGCTGCTCAGTTTCTGCTGGAGCAAGATAGGTCACCTGCTCTAATCATCGGCTGCTATCATGGCATTCTTATACCTTCTCCCTGCTTAATGCAAAGTCTCACCTGGGACACCATAATCTCAGGAACGAGTACTGAGCCAAAGATGAGATCCACAGCGTGAATGTAAATGGTTGAAACTGGCTTTTCTTGGTGGTGTGTGGAGTTTGATTCTTTATCTGTGAGTCTCTGGTCTCTGTTTCTGCAGCACAGATGAATGGTGGTTGCTCTAATCACAGTCTAGTGCCTAGCAGCTTTCCATAGATGAACTTGGGAAAAACAAATAATCTTAGTACGTGTATGTTGAAGCTTTGGCTGTGTCTTTCCAATTCTGGGTATCTTTTTTTCTCCCTTAAATCCAAATTACCCACTGGAGGTGACAAAGCTTGAATTTCCAGTGTTCCTGTTATTGATGAAAAGAAAAATAGCCCCCTTGTTTATTCCTAAAATAATATGCACATACTTACTGCAATATATTTTTACAATGTATATTTATATATGTACATATGCTGTGACTATATGTGTGCAGCATGTGTGTGTGCACGCGTATGTACGCATTTTTAAAGATCTAAGGCAGAGATGTGCAGGACTTCCAAAATAAGATTCTTCTAAAGTACCTCACATTCTTTCCAAGTCCTAGAAATAAACTCTGCTTTAAAAAGCCTTTCGAGCAGCTGCTGGTCTTGTTAGAGATAAGCTGGGTTGGTATTAATATACTTGTGATTACTGACATGTATTGAAACACACAATTTAAGTTGGATCTTGCTTTTTCTTCTGGTGTCAAACCTGCAGTTTACCTAATAGGCTGGAGTAATCGCTAGAACAGACACTGACTGTCCATGGAAGGGTAGGAAGCAAGGGTACAGTATAAAAGGTGAAGTTCATCCATCAAACTGACTGCAGCTATTAAAAGTGATGTTAAAATAGTTTTTTTGTTTTGTTTTGTTTTGAGACAGAGTCTAACTCTGTTGCCTAGCCTGGAGTTCAGTGGCACGATCTGGGCTCATTGCAACCTCCACCTCCCAGGTTCAAGTGATGCTCCTGCCTCAGCCTCCTAAGTAGCTGGGACTACAGGTGCATGCCACCATGCCTGACTCTCTCTCTCTCTATATATATAGTATTTTTAGTAGAGACGGGTTTTCACCATGTTAGCCAGAATGGTCTCGATCTCCTGATATCGTGATCCGCCCACCTCGGCCTCCCAAAGTGCTGGGATTACAGGCCTGAGTCACCGCACCTGGCCTAAAATAGTTTTTTTGAGAGGGAATATGTTCTTGACGTATTAGTTTAAAATGATCACCAAAGAATGATAGATTTAATGAAACCTTATTTTTATTTAAAAATACACATAAACAGAAAGGTATGTGACAGGTTATACACTAAAATAATCGTGGTGGTTAACTCTTACTGGTAGTATTATTTGTGATACATAGTTTCTTATTTTTGCTTATTTATATTTTCAACTTTTGCTACAGTAAATGCATACTGTTGTCTAACTAAAAATTATTGAGAGAGAGGTGAGCAGGACGGATTCACCCTAGGGAGGCTTTCACTAGCTGATCCTGAATGCTTGATTTATGTTAGAAATTGAAAGTTACTTAGATGTAGTGGCTCATACCTATAATCCTAACACTTTGAGGGGCCAAGGTGGGAGAATCCTTTGAGGCCAGGAGTTCAAGACCAACCTGGGAGACACAGTGGGACACGTTTGCTACAAAAACAAATAAAAATCAGCCTGTTTTGATAGCATGTGCCTGTTGTCCCAAATACTCAGGAGACTGAGGTGGAAGATCGCTTGAGGCCAGGAGTTCCGTGCCTTAGCACGCTATGATTGTACTTGGCGAATAGCTACTGTGCTCCAGTCTGGGCAACAGAGCAAGACTCAACAACAACAACACCACCAAAAAAAAAAAAGAAGAAGAAGAAAGAAGAAGAAGAAGAAGAAAGAAATTGAAGGTTAGAGTTGTCATTCTCCAGAACAAACTAGGTCTGTTGTAGTTGCCATCCTTTGCTAAAGAAGAAATGGTACCAGATACTGTACAAGAATCTCTCACATTTGTTATTTGATGTAACCACTGCAGCAAGCCTCCAGGGTAGGTGTTACTACCTCCAGTGTTACAGATAGGGAAACTGGAGACTGGGGAAGGTAAATAATTTATCTAAGAATACAGTTAGTTAAATGAGGAAAGGAGTCAAACCCAGTTATACATGATCTAAGCTTCCTGGATTTCAGACTAGAAGAATCTTCGTTTTGATAAACCCCTCCTACTTTCATGTTTCTTTGCTGCTTATGCGTATTGGGCATTGGATTGATTAATATTCAGCCCTCAGTACTTGGACAACGTGGGTTTCGATTGTGTCTCCTCTCAACCTGTTTATCAAATAACTACTCTGAAAAATTGGTCCAACTAAAAAGGGAATGTTCACAGAGGGAATTTGACCACGTTATCTCATATGATGTTAACAGCAGCCTTAACATCAAGCATGAATGTAATAAATAAATAAGCAAACAAGCAGCTTCCCTTCATCTCATTCTTGGGTCCCTTTCCCCAGCAACAGCAACATTCAATTCTTTTAGTTGTTTCTGATTTTTACTTCTTTCCAAAGTGTACACTAATTTTATTATTTCTTCATTTATGTTTCTTTCTTTCCTTCCTTCCTTTCTTCTTTCCTTCTTTTTTTCCTTCCTTCCTTCCCTCCCTCCCTCCCTCTTTCTTTTCTTTTCTTTTTCCTTCCTTCCTTCCTTCCTTCCTTCCTTCCTTCCTTCCTTCCTTCCTTCCTTCCTTCCTTCCTTCCTTTCTTTTTCTCTTTCTTTCTCTCTTTCTCTCTTTCTCTCTCTCTCTCTCTCTCTTTCTTTCTTTCTTTCTTTCTTTCTTTCTTTCTTTCTTTCTTTCTTTCTTTCTTTCTTTCTTTCTTTCTTTCTTTCTTTTTCTGTCTTTCTTTCTGTCTGTCTTTCTGTCTTTCTTTCCCTTTTTTGAGGCAGAGTTTTGCTCTTGTTGCCCAGGCTGGAGTGCAGTGGCTTGATCTTAGCTCACTGCAACCTCCACCTCCCGGATTCAAGCCATTCTCCTGCTTCAGCCTCCTGAGTAGCTGGGATTACAGGTGTGCGCCACCACACCTGGCTAATTTTTTTATTTTTAGTAGAGATGGAATTTCACCATGTTGGCCAGGCTGGTCTCGAACTCTTGACCTCAGGTCAGGTCCACCTGCCTTGGTCTCCCAGAGTTCTGGTATTACAGGCATGAGCCACCGCGCTCAGCCTATTTCTTCGTTTATGAATTGTAACTATTAGCTGCTTTCTTCATGAAATTTTAGCATCTTAGTCCTATTCCCTATTTTTCCTCTTAATATAATAACTCCATTTTGTTTGTTAATTCAGCACTCAGCACACCATGGTAAGTGTGGCTCACTGCCAAACTGTTTAATATAAGTGCATCTCCTTTCTTACACAACTGTTTCTTCCACTTAGGTGAAGAATTGCCTTGCCATTTTTTTTTCTTTCATTAGTTTACTGTCCCTCCTGCTTCCCAGATTCTCCAATAGAACTGGAAAATCCCTCAGATAGAATTTTCCACATGGTCAGAGGTATCTGCTCATCTGTCTATTCTCTTCCTTTCCTGGAGAATCTCTCTTGAAGCCCTTCCGTCCCCTTTTCCCACCTGACTCACTGCTCTTTAGATGCTCTGTTTAGCTGTTGTACTGCTGCTTCCCTTCTCCTCTCTCCTTTAACAAATCCCTGTTTCTTTGTGCTGGGTCTTGTTTTTTTTTTTTTTTTTTTTTTTTTTCTTTTTCTCCCTTGGTTTGATGGAGCACATCCTTTAGTAGCTTTTTAAGAAAAAGGTCATAGAGAGATAGTTTTTTGAGACCCTGTATTTTCAAAAATGTCTTATATTTACTCTCACACTTGACTGGGCACTGGATTTCAGGTTGAAAAGTAATTTGTCCTAAGAATTTTGAAGATATTATCTGTCTCCTAGCTTTTTGCTTTTCTATTGAGAAATGCCATTTTCATTAGTGTATGTATTCTGTTTTTTGCTCTGGAAGCATTACTGCAAACATCTTTGGTATATATCTAAAATTCTACTGTGCCCATTGTCCCTGCCTTTAAATTCTCTTTGATGCAATTTATCCATGAAAGAACTTTTATCCTGGGGGCAAAGGAAGAAGAGGGAAACCTCGGGCTCTATATGTTTATTACCCAGCTTTTTAACTAATCTCCCAGCTTTTTTCTTCTTCATGGGTTACTCTTGCCATCTGTGGTACCTGGTGCCTCTATGCCTGGGCCTTATGGGTGTTTGGTGTATAAATGACTTTCATGTCTTTGACATCTAGTATTCGGGTATCTCAAATCTACTAATTCTTTAATTTGCTCTATCTTATTAAAATGAGTTGTCTTTGCTCACCCTGCTCTTCCCTTCATTTTTTATCTGTGGATGCATACCTTTTTCAAATGTTTACATGCATTTTAATGAGACTTGCAAAGGGATCAGGGATGTTTATTATGTTTAATTGGATATCAGTAGAGGAGTTTTGTGTCCTATCACTTGGTGAATCATTCTTAGATTTTAAAATATTAAGATTACTTAAAAAGGAGGCCTTGCTTTAAACTGTTGTTTTTGTGGTTTTGACACGATGTAGCTGAGGCCACAGCTGTCACATCCTAGGCGTATTCACTAGTCCCAAGGGACCTAAGTGTAGCCTGGAGAGGGAGGCCCTCAGTACCATGTGCAGCTATCACTTGGGTGTGATGGTCGTCAGACTTTCATCTTCCCACCCATGTGCCTTGACTCTTTATGCTCAAGGGAGATGGCTGAGGTCTAAGGTCATTTAGTGGAAAGATTCCTAGGTTTTCTTTTGTTTGTTTTTCCCTTGTTACTTCTTTTTAACTTAATGAAGTCATTCACGACCATATACTTTTAAAAAATACGTATAGAGAGATGAAGCTGAAAGTCCTCTGGGATACCCACCCCCCAACAAACACACCCTGCTCATTTTCCTCCCCAAGAGGTAACCATTGTTATCAGTTCGAATATAGTCTCCCATACCTTTGGTATTTTGTGTTTGTGTGGTTTAAGGAATATTATAAAGTTTGCAGTTTTCTTCCTCACTGATATGCTGTGAAGATGTTTCTATGATAGTGTATGCAGATCTGTGTAATCAGGAATGGTATGGATGGTATGGAGATATCATTCAGCCATTCTCCTGTTGAAAATTCAGGTTGCTTCTATTTTTTTTTTTTTTTTTTTTTCGCTTGCAAATAATGCGTCTGCAGTGAAGATTCCATTTTGAGCTTCCTTGTACACGTGTGTACGTGTTTCTTTAGGGTAGTTACCAAGAATAAAATAGGACACAGGAGTTGGCAAACTAAGGCCCATGAGCCAGATTTGGTCAATTGATTGTTTTTGTATAGCCTGCAGTTATGAATTGTTTTTACATTTTAAAATTATGTTATTGAATACTCTATACTTTCCCCAGTTATTTAAAAGATCACCTTGAATATATAGTAAATATCAAAATATACATGGATTCACTTTTTGGCTATCTATTCTGTTGCTTTGATCTAGTTGATTGTTTTAGTTTTAAATACTAGAGTTTTATATTGTGTCCTGATTTCTGCTAGGGAAAGCCCCTACCTGTTTTTGGCATTTTTTCAGAATTGCATTGGCTAGTTTTGCCTGTTGACTCTTCCGTCTGAATTTTAGAACTGGTGAAGTTCCCCAAAACTCCCTTTGGTATTTTTACTGGAATTTGCTAGATGTGCATTGAATTGCAGTATGATTTGAGTACAGTTAATATTGTCTTAGTCCATTTGTGCTGCTATGATAAAATACCTGAGACAGGGTAATTTATGAGGAACAGAAATTTATTTCCTAGAGTCCTGGAGGCTGGGAGTCAAAGATCAAGACACTGGCCATTTAAGTGTCTGGTGAGGACCCAGTCTCTCCCTCCAAGATGGCATCTTGTTGCTGCATTCTCCAGAGGGGACAAATGCTGTGTCCTCACATGGCAGAAGGAAGAAAGATGAAGGGGTAGAGAGAGTGAATCCACTCTGACAAGCCCTTTTAAAAGAGCCCAGATCCATTCATGGGGTGAAGCTCTCATGAATTAATCACTCCCCTAAAGGTCCCATCTCTTAATACCACCACAATGAGGATTAAGTTTCAACATGAATTTTGGAAGGGACACCATCATTCAAACCATAGCAAACGTTAATTATTCAAATCTTCTCTTATGGTCTTACATAAAGTTTCATCATTTCTTCTTAGAAGTCTTGCATACTTCTTTTTGTATCATTGCTTTGGTATAGGAAAAGTACTGATTTTTGTATTGAGTTAACCTTTTGCATTTATGTTGTCTAAATCTTTTGTTAGCTCTGCTAATTTGCCACTTATTTCTTTTGAATTTTCTATATCGATGGTCACATCACCCACAAATAATGACAATCTTGTCTTTGCCAACAATTATAACTCTTACTACATCCAATTATCTCATTGTACTGACTAGGATATTTTGTACAGCTTTGGATAATAGAGGATAAAATGTCTTTATCTTGAAGTTTATGGGAATGCTTGCTCTGGGATTTTGGTATATCCTCTTTTTCAGCTTACATATGCTTTCTCTTTTTCTAGTCCTCTAGAGGTTTTTATTGTGAATGAGTGTACAATTTTACCCAATGCTTTATCATCATTTATTGAGTGATCATAAGATTATTTTCCATGAGTTACGTAGATTATCTGTTATGTTTCTAATATTGAATCACCCTTCCATTCCTGGGATAAATCTTACTCCATGGAGAGTGTTTTTAAGTTACTCTTGTATTTGACTTGCTGCTATTTAATTTGTATTTTTTAAGGTAATAAAAATGAACAACAACAAAAATTACCAATAATTAACACACCACTAAATTTGGAAAGAAATTTGGTGGAAATTTGCAATAATTAACACACCATTAAACGTGGAAAGAAATTTGGTTAGTCATAAAAAGCTAACATAAGAAAACTGGAAGCTAGCCTTTCTTCCACCGTTAAAGTGAAAGTTTTTATGACTTTGATATCAGGGCTGTGCTAATGTCATGAAATGAGTGGAAGCTTTCCATGGTTTTCTACTCTCCAAAAAAGTTTTTGTGAAATGGAATTTGTCTCTTCTTGACCATCTGGTAGACTTTGCTCATTAAAATCACCTGTATGCCAGGCATGGTGGCTCACACCTGTAATGCTAGCACTTTGGGAGGCCAATGCAGAAGGTTTGTTTGAGGCTACGAGTTTGAGACAAGCCTAGGCAACATAGTGAGACCCCATCTCTACAAAAATTTAAAAAAAATTAGCCAGGCATGGTGGCACGTACCTATACTCCCAGCTACTCAGGGGACTGAGGCAGGAGGATCACATAAACCCAGGAGTTCAAGGCTCCAGTGAGCTATAATCATGCCACTGCACACTAGCCTGGGTGACAGAGTAAGGCACCATCTCTAAAAATAATTAACTAAAAATCATTTAGGTGAATTTTCTTTGAACATAGGGCTTTAACCACTAATTCAGTTTTTCTATGTGTGTTAGTCCATTTCCATACTGCTGTAAAGAACTTTTCACGACTGGGTAACTTATAAAGGAAAAAGGTTTAATTAACTCACAGTTCAACATGGCTGGGGAGGCCTCAGGAAACTTACAATCATGAAAAGGCACCTTCTTCACAAGGCTGAAGGAAGAAGTGCCAAGCGAAGGGGGAAGAGCCCCTTATAAAACCATCAAATCTCATGAAAACTCACTCTCGTGAGAACAGCATGGGGGAAACCACCCCCATGATTCAATGACCTCCACCTGGTCTCTCCCTTGTCGCTTGGTGATTATGGGGATTACAATTCAAGATAAGTGTGGGGACACAAAGCCTAACCATATCACCATGTTTATGCTTTTTCAAACTTTCTACTTCTTTTATTCAAAATTGAGGTAATTTATATTTTCTAGATAATTTACCTTTTTAAGCTATATCTCTAAATATATTGTTATATAATCTCCAAAGATTTAAAAATTTTCTATATATATTATTTATTTTACCTTATTTTCTTAATTGATAAAAATTGCTAAAGTTTACTCATTTTATTTTTCCTTAAATAAACACTTTTGGTTTGAATGAATGAAATTTTAAAAAATGTAATGGTGTGTTAATTATTGCAAATTGTTGTTATTCATTATTTTATTGCAATGTTGTCAGTGAGCATAGCTTTTATGGTAACTGTTTTTCTTTATTTTTTCAACTTTTCAGTTTAGGGGTATGTGTGCAGGATGTGCAGGTTTATTATATAGGTAGATGTGTGCCATGGTGGTATGTGTACAGATCATCTCATCACTAGGTATTAAGTGATGATTTTAAGGTAGTAAGTCCAGCGTCCATTAGCTATTCTTCCTGATGTTTTCCCTCTCTCTAGCCCCTCAGCAGGCCCCATTGTGTGTTGTTCCCCACCGTGGGTTCATGTGTTCTCATCATTCAGCTCCCACTTGTAAGTGAGAACATGCGGTGCTTGGTTTTCTGTTCATGCATTAGTTTGCTGATGATAATGGTTTTCAACTCCATCCATGTCCCTGCAAAGGATGTGATCTCATTTTTATTTTTGGCTACACAGTATTTCATGGTGTATATATAGCACATTTCTCTTTGTCCAGTCTATCATTGATGGACATTTAGATTGACTCCATCTTTGCTATCGTGAATAGTGCTGCAATGAACATACGTGTGCGTGTATCTTTATAATAGAATGATTTATATTCCTTTAGGTATATACCCAGTAATGGGATTCCTGGGCCAAATGGTATTTCTGCCTCTAGGTCCTTGAGGAATTGCCACAGTGCCTTCCACAATGGTTGAGCTAACTTACACTCCTACCAACAGTGTAAAAGTGTTTTGTTTTGTTTTGTTTTCTCTGCAACTGCAACCTCACTAGCATCTGTTGTTTTGACTTTTTTATAACTGCCATTCTGACTGGCATGAGATGCTATCTCATTGTGGTTTTGATTTGCATTTCTGTAATGATCAGTGATGTTGAGCTTTTTAAAAATATGTTGGCCACATTTGTGCCTTCTTTTGAGAAGTGTCATTCATGTCTTTTCCCTCCTTTTTAATGGGGTTGCTTGTTTTTCTCTTGTAAATTTATTTAAGTTCTTTATGGATGCTGGATAGTAGACCTTTGTCATATGGATAGATTACAAATATTTACTCCCATTCTGTAAGTTGTCTGTTCACTCTGATGATAGTTTCTTTTGCTGTGCAGAAGCCCTTTAGTTTAGTTAGGTACCATTTGCCAATTTTTGCTTTTGTTGCAATCACTTTTGGGGATTTTGTCATAAAACTTTGCCTGTGCCTATGCCCTGAATAGTATTGCCTGGATTTTCTTCTAGGGTTTTTATAGTTTTGGATTTTATATTTAAGTCTTTAATCCATCTTGAATTAATTTTTATATGGTATAAGGAAGGGGTCCAGTTTCAGTTTTCTGCATGTGGCTAGCCAGTTCTCCCAGCACCATTTATTAAATAGGGAATTGTTTCCCCATTGCTTTTTTTGTCAGGTTTGTTGAAGATCAGATGGCTTAGGTATGCGGTCTCATTTCTGGGTTCTCTATTCTGTTCCATCGATCTATGTGTCTGTTCTTATACCAGACACATAGTTTTGGTTACTGTAGCCTTATACTATAATTTGAAGTCAGGTAGTGTGATCCCTCCAGATTTGTTCTTTTTGCTTAGGAGTTGCCTTGGCTATTTGGGCTCTTTTTTGGTTCCATATGAATTTTAAAATAGTTTTTTATAATTCTGTAAAGGATGTCAATGATAGTTTAATGGGAATAACACTGAATCTATGAATTACTTTGGACAGTATGGCCATTTTCACGATATTGATTATTCCCATCCATGAGCATGGAATGTTCTTCCATTTGTGTCCTCTTTGATTTCTTTCAGCAGTAGTTTGTAGTTCTCCTTGAAGAGGTCCTTCACTTCCCTTGTTAGCTGTATTACTAGGTATTTTTTTCTTTTTGTAGCAATTGTTAGTGGCAGTTCATTCATGATTTAGCCCTCTGCTTGCCTGTGGTTGGTGTATAGGAATGCTAGGGATTTTTGCACATTCTTTTTATATCCTGAGACTTTGCTGAAGTTGCTTATCAGCTTAAGAAGCTTTTGGGCTGAGATGATGGGGTTTTCTTTATATATATATATATATATATATATATATATATATATATATATATATATATATATATATACACACACTTTTTTTATTGTTATACTTTAAGTTCTAGGGCACATGTGCACAACGTGCAGGTTTGTTACATATGTATTCATGTGCCATGTTGGTTTGCTGCACCCATTAACTCGTCATTTACATTAGGTATATCTCCTGATGCTATCCCTCCTCCGTCCCCTCTCCCCACAATAGGCCCCAATGTGTGATGATCCCCTTCCTGTGTCCAAGTGATCTCATTGTTCAATTCCCACCTATGAGTGAGAACATGCGGTGTTTGGTTTTCTGTTCTTGCAATAGTTTGCTGAGAAGATGATGGGATTTTCTAAAGATAGGATCATGTTATCTCCAAACAAAGATAATTTGACTTCCTTTCTTCCTATTTGAATGCGCTTTATTTCTTTCTCTTGCCTGATTGCCCTTGCCAGAGCTTCCAATACAATGTTGAATAGGAATGGTGAGAGAGAGCATCCTTGTCTAGTGCTGGTTTTCAAGGGGAACAGTTTCTGCTTTTGCTCATTCAGTAGGATGTTGGCTGTGGGTTTGTCACATATCACTCTTATATTTTGAGGTATGTTTCTTCAATACCTAGTTTATTGAGAGTTTTTAACAAGGAGGGATGTTGAATTTTCCCGAAGGCCTTTTCTGCATCTATTGTGATAATTATGTGGGTTTTTTTGTCTTTAGTTCTGTTTATGTGATGAATTACCTTTATTGATTTGCATATGTTGAACCAACCTTGCATCCCAGGGATGAAGCCAACTTGATCGTGGTGCATAAGCTTTTTGATGTGCTGCTGGATTTGGTTTGCCAGTATTTTATTGAGGATTTTTGCATCAATGTTCATCAAGGATATTGACCTGAAGTGTTCTTTTTTTGTTGTATCTCTGCCAGGTTTTGGCATCAGGATGATACTGGCCTTCATGATAACTTCTTAGAATGTATTTAGGCTCCTTTCCTGGTTTAATACATGTAGAGTTTGATTATGGTCCACCTGCATTTGAAAATTGCATGTATTCATTGTTCCGTATATCTATTAGCAAAGGCCTGTTAATGTTTTCATTGTGATGATGTATACTTAACATATAATTTGCCATTTTAACCACATTTGGGTATACAATTCAGGGGTATTAAATACATTCATATTGTTTTGCAGCCATCACCACCTTCAATCTCCAGAACTTTTTCATCATCCTAATCTGAAATCTCTCATCTTCTCCCTCCATCCCTAGTAGCCACTATTCTATTTTCTGTATCTATTAATTTGACTGTTTTAGGTATCTTATATAAGTGCAGCCATACAATGTTTGTCCCTTTGTATCTGGCTTATTTCATTCAGTATAATGTCTTCAAAGTTCATTCATGTTGTGGCATACGTCAAAACTTCTTTCCTTTTTAAGGCTAAAATGCCATTTTATGTATATGTTACTCTGTTTACTCATCCATTGATAGACATTTGGGTTGCTTCCACCTTTTGTCTATTGTGAATAATACTGCTGTGTACATTGGTATACAAATATATGTTTGAGTCCCTTTCAATTCTTTTTTGTATATACCTTGAAATGAAATTGCTGGATCATATGGCAATTTTGTGTTTAATTTTTTGAGGAACCTATACACTGTTTTCCACAGTGGCTGTACCATTTTACATTCTCACCAGCAATGCACAGGGCTTCAAATTTCTTCTCATCCTCATCAACACTTGTTATTTCATTTTTGATATAGCCACCTTAGAAGGTGTGAAGTGATATCTCATGGTTTTGATTTGCATTTCCTTTATGATTTTTTATGTGCTTATTGGCCATGTGTATATCTTCTTTGGATAAATGTCTATTCAAGTTCTTTGTCCAGTTTTTTAAATTGCTTTTTTGTTGTTGTTGAATTGTAGGAGTTCTTGATATATTCTGGATATTAAACTCTTTATCAATATGTGATTGCAGATATTTTCTCCCATTCCTGGGTTGTCTTTTTACTCTGTTAATAGTATCATTTAATGCATAAAAGTTTTAAATTTGGTAACGTCAAGTTTATCTCTTTTTACTTTTGTTGACTGTGCTTTTTGTGTGATAGCCAAGAAATCATTGCTAAATCCAATGTCATGAAGGTCTCCCCCGTCTTCTTTTAAGAGTTTTATAGTTTTAGTTCTTCTTTTTAGATATTTGAACCCTTTTGAGTTAATTTTTGTATATAGTATAAGGGTCCAGTTTCATTCTTTTGCATGTGTATATCCAGTTTTTCCAGAACCATTTGTTGGAAAGAATGTTCTTTCTTCATTAAATGCTCTTTCTGCCCTTGTTGAGAATCATTTGGCCTTGTCAAAAACTATTTAACCATATATAAGGGTTTATTTCTGGTCTCTCTATTTTATTCCATTTGTCTATATGTTTATCTTTATGTCAGTACCACACCGTTTTGATTATTGTAGCTTTGTTTTAAGTGTTAAAATTAGCAAGTTTGTGTCCTGCAACTTTGTTCTGCTTTTTCAATGTTGTTTTGGCCATTTGAGATCTTGGATGAATTTTAGGATGGGGTTTTCTGTTTTTCCAAAGAATGTCATTGGGATTTTGATAGGGATTATATTGAATCTGTGGATAACTTTGGGTAGTATTGTTATTTTAACAATATTCTTCCCAACTGGGTGCAGTGGCTCATGCCTATAATTCCATCACTTTGTGAGGCTGAGGTGGGAGGATCACTTGAGCGCAGGAGTTTAAGACCTGCCTGGGCAGCATAGTGAGACTACAAAAAAGTAAACAATTAGCCAATTGCAATTAGCCACACCTGTGGTGGTCCCAGCTTCTTAGGAGGCTGAGGTGGGAGGATTGCTTGAGCCCAGGAAGTCGAAGCTGCAGTGAGTCATGATTGTGCCACTGCACTCCAGCCTGGAGATAGAGTGAGACCCTGCCTCAAAAAAAAAAAAAAAAAAAAAAAAAAAAAAAAAAAAAAAAAAAAATTCCTCCCATCTATGAATGTGGGATGTCTTTGTATTTATGTCTTCTTTCAGCATTGTTTTGTAGTTTCATTATACAAATTTTTTGCCTCCCTGGTTAAGTTTATTCGTAAGTATTTTATTCTTTTTAATGCCATTATAAATAGAATTGCTTTCTTAATTTCCTTTTCAGGTTTCTCATTGTTAGTGTATAGAGATACACAACTGTTTTTTTGCGCATTGATTTTTGTATCCTGCAACTTTGCTGAATTTGTTTAACATTTTTGGTAGAATTTTTAGGGTTTTGTACGTGTAATCTGTGAACAGAAATCATTTTACTTCTTTCTCATTTGGATGCTTGGCTTATTGTTTTCCTTTAAAAATTTTTAAGTGACACATAAAAATGTATTGTGTAAAACATATTTTGAAATGTGTATACCTGTGGAATGGCTTAATTAAGCAAATTAACATGCCCTACCTCACTTATTTTCTTTGGTGACAACACTTAAAATCTACTCTGTCAGTGATTTTCAAGAATATGATATATTGTTATTAACTATATAGTCACTGTGTTATACAATAGATTACTTCAACTTATTCCTCCTATCTAATTGAAATTTTGAATCCTTTGACCAGCCAACATCTCTCCAACCCCCCTTTTCCCCCAGGGCCTATTAATTTTTATGCAGATATTTTATATTTCTATTTTGCTCTGTTAGATATCACTTTGTAGGGAGATTTGCTAAATCTCCTACTGCACTGGTAGATCCCAGTTACTTTTAAAAATTCCAGTGTCATTGTAAGCCATATGTTCTTGAAGACATATGGCATTTGAAATCAACAGTTGGTATCTGCCAACCATTGTTAGTGGGATACATGCGTGACGTATTTGTTGAACAAATACTTTTTGAAAATCCACTTTGTGTATGGCACTCAAAAGGCAAAGATCTTGAAGGTTGCAGTTGAGAGAAGGGAATCCACACTGCCTCACAGATATGAAGTTGTGTAATGTAGTAGGAGCATGAAGATGTTCAATTAGAGAAACGTGAATTCTTGCACTGCACTTATCAGTCTATAATCCGGGTAAGTTACTTAATCTCTCTGCTTTTCTAGTTCTTCATTTGTAAAATATGAATTGTTTTTACCTATTTTACAGTATAAGTAAAGCTGCTCACACGGTGAATTTTTTGCATCACAAACTGTATTTATCTAAAACTTAGATAGATGTTGTCTAGCCCATGGGTTATAGAAACAGAAAATGGGTAACTGACTGTGCTAATACCAATGTGAATTAGGTAAATGAAGAGCCTCAGCACATCCTGGGCAACACAGATAAAAAGTAGAAATATAGAACCTAAACCCAAGTTAGGCTGGTCCAAAGCTGTTGCTCTCCTGAGCTGACATTAAGCTGGGACTTGAAGAATAAGGAAGATGCATTCAAAGTAGAGAGAACAGCTTTTGCTAAGTCACATAAATATGGAAGCACATGTTATGTTTGGGGAACACTGAAGACAGCCATGTCATTGATAAAAAGTGGGGAGAGTTAAGATTGGGAAGTAAAATGGGATCCAGTTTAAAGTGTCTTCCCACTTTGGATTTCAGTCTCTAAGCAGTGAAGAAATATCAAAGCATTTTGCAGAGTAGAGACACATAATGTGCTTAACGAACTAGAGGGAGAAAGGCTAGAGTATGACATATCAGTTAAAGTTGTGGCTTCTGGAAAACTCGAAGCAGAGATGTGCAGACTGGAGGTGGAGCCACGGCAGTAGAAAAGTAAGAACTCAGGGTGAGGCAGTACTATTGCTCAATCCAGAACTTTTAGCAGGACCCCAGGCACCCCAAACATGGCTTAAGTTCTCTGACTAGACAGAGCCAGTTGTTTCCTTAGTTATTTGAGAGTACTCTGAAATTTTTTCACGTACTGCATGGATTTAAATGCTAAACTTTGGCCTCTGCAGTTTTTAAACTAAGCTGGACATCTAAAGTGTGAGGAAGGTAACTTGTCCAGTTAAACAAAACTGGCTTTGCCTTCATTGCTGCAGGTATTTGATTCTCTCTCAGGAGCATGCACAGAGTTCGGAGAATGTAACTGCATTGACCTGCTGTTGTTTGAAGCTCTGTACACTTGAAGGAAGGAGGAGGTATTGCTTTCAGAGGGTCTTCATGTATTCATTCAGCTTGGATATAGGGTGGGATAGAACATTTAGGAACTCAGGAGATTCTGTAACTTACTTAGGGCAAAGAGCGAGACTGGTGATAGCTAATTATTGAGCACACATAGGATATATGTGGCTCTTGGATGGTGCATAGTTGAGAAACAGTCCTGCCCTATCCTTGAGGAACCTACTAAGCTGGTAGGCACATGAGAGAGGGGAAACTGGTGAAACACAGACTTCTAGCTGAAAATGACTGAATGTTTTGAGAAGGGGAAACATCCTACAGGTTAGCACAGAGATGGGACATGGGCCCTGGAGTGACTGGAATCTGAGTCCTCCTGACCTTGATTGTGTCACTCTGATCATTCTTCTCTTTCTTGAGAGTTATAATTGTGTCTCTTGTTGTCTCTGGCCTCATCTTAACAGTCTGTGGGGTGTTCACCGCTCATTTGCTCTCTCTGGTCTCCACCAACCCCTCCCTTGTCATTGCCTTTTTCATCCTCTCTTACCCTCTGGTTAGCATTTTTATTAGAAAATGGAAAACTTCAGTGATTATATGGAAGAACTGTGTCCAGCTGCTCAAACCCACCCAGTTTCTGTTTTTAGCTTCTCCACCACTTAAAAATAAGCAGCATCAGGTCCCACTTGCCAAGCCTTTGTCACAGTCTCCAGCAGCCATTCCTCCGGCCATCTGCTCCTCCAGATGCTCAGCCTGTCCCCACCTCCCATCTCAGCCCCACATGCAGCCTGTCCGTGGATGAGTGAGGGGCTGGCAAGCCCACAACCTCCAGCCCAACTGTGCCATCTGTCTCCCATCTCCACGTATGTTTCTAGCTTTGCTTTTGACCCACATTCCTGCAGCCCCCCATCCCTGGCTTGTTTGCCCCCACCAATCCTGTGATTTCCAGGGAAAGGATGCTGCCTGGAAAAGATGGATGAGTTGCCATGGAGATTTGAATATACACAGGAAGCCACAGACACCTCACACCTGGAAGTACAAAGGAGTTTGACATAAGTTTAGTTTAGCCCTAAGGTTTAGTTGGTTTGGGTTGCAGTCCTTCCCATTGGAAGTCAGTGTCTGAGAGGGAAGTTTAAAGTCAAGTGTTGCCATAGCTGAGTGTTGTCATGACGTTCCCCCATCCCATGTCAGTCTCTTGGATCACAAGCAAACTACTCAGAGGAATTGGAGGTTAGCCCTAGGCCTGTGCTCTGAGTGTTCTGAGGGGCTTGCTGTAACCAGGCCAAAAGTCTAGCACCTGCCCTTGCACCTGAAGAGTGGGTATATTCACATTCACAGGAAGAGAAACTGCCCGACCCACCCCTCTGTCGTATACCGTAGAGACCATGTAGAGAACTGGTCACCCCTGCCTGAGAACAAAGTGATTCTAAAGTGCCCCACCTCCCATTCTTCCTTTTTCTTCTGGATTTCAGGAATGTCAGGGGAGGAAGCTTGGAATTGGTGGCTACACCTTGCCTGTCTGTGGCCGGGGGCACAGGAGGCTCCTCCTCACCCTCCAGGTGGGCAGGATAGGAGGGGCCTAGTGGTCGAATGCTGTGAGGGAACATTCCCTGCATTGGGATGCATTTCTCTGGATCCCAAAGGAAAGGGGGCACATTTTTGGCATTGCTCCTAATGCCCACATAGACCAAGTGAGAACTCTGCTCTGTGATGAATGTGGAGGAGAACAATTCACCCTTTCTCAACAGGGCTCTGCTGACCTTTTGGGCAGGACAGGGCTGTCCTGCACATTGCAGTGTGCTTATCATCCCTGGCCCCTGCCCACCAAATGTCATATTGCCTTGTAGTCATTGAGACAACCAAAAATGCCCAGCAACTTTTCAGACATCTCCTGGGGATAGTGCCACTCCCAGTTTTTTGCTGCCAGAAAATCAGATTGCTACAGACCAATCTATGCTCTGAGAAGAGACCAGGACCAGACCAGAGCTCTCTTTTGTCCTGATAAATTCATATTAATGAAAATCATATTCTATTTGTCCATTATTGCCTTAGCTGATCAACTTGGCAATTCTCTTTGTCATACCTGATGGCTTTTCACTGTCTTCTGATATTCCCCCATTCGTTTACAATTCTTCATAATGAGTTCTCTTGTCAAGGGAGTTTTCAAGTACCTAAGCCATGAGGATAGTGACTTAACACTTGAGGCATGCCTCCCACTTGTGAGAGGCCTGCATCCTGGTGATGAAGGACCACCGGGGTAATTGCTGTAGGACTACGGAAAAGAGAGTATAAGAGAAAATGTCTTTAAAGTGGAGGCTTTGGCCCTGTGGCCTTAGAGATTCCGAAAGTTAAATTTATTGATGTAGCTGCCTGGTCCAAGGGAATATACCTTCTAGTTTTGTCCACATGACCTGTTTCCTCCTGGGAACTTACCCCTAGAGCTCCTATAAACCAATGGCTGAGCCAGGGGGTTCCCAAGGTGGAGAGAGAGATCCCTGATGTCAAAACCATCACCTTCCAAAGTGTCCAGAGAATGCAAAGAGGAGAGATGAATTGCAGCTGAGACTCCTGTCCCCTTTGTTGTTAGTTATTACCCTCTTGTGGATGGATCGGACAGATCCCACCCCCTTTTCCTTCCTGTGGCCCATCATTCTTTTTCCCTACCGTTTCACCATGAAAAGGAGCAACGCTCTGTTCATTTTGCTGCTTATTGGCATGGCTAGTTTTGTCAGAGGATGAGGCTGTTGGTTAAAAGTAGGTTTTTGGATTCCTTGATCATCATCTATTTTGTCTCCCACCCACTCACCCTGGGGGATAATTAAGAATTGCCTATGGACATCTTGATTTCTCCTTTAAATCCTTTTAGTTTGATTCTAACAGGCTGTGCTTTTTAACATTCTTGCTTATTTAAATTTTTTTTTTAATTTCCAAATTTTTAAAAAACATTTATAAAAATTGGATTGTAGTCATTCGTTCCAGATTTTAGCTGCCCCCCCTCCCTTCCTATCTCTGAGATCAGCAGCTCCTTCACAGTTGGTATGATTTTGACTTTTTTTTATCCTAAGTAGATACAGGAACTCATGGAACCATGCAGCTTGGAAAGATATGGGGTAATCACAGAATCAAAGGAAGAACTCTAGGAGCTGGGGCCTCAGGGCTAGACTGAGGAGCCTTATGCCTCCAAGACACACTGTCTGTTCTCACCTCCCTTGGCCCTCAGCTCCTCCTCCTGCTGTGGCCAGTCCTTACCCCGCCCCAAGTGTCAGCTCCACAGTCCTGCTTAGCAGCCCCATGCAAAGAGAGTCTTCCTCTCTCAGTACCTCTCTGTTGATTATTTAATAATTGTAGTCACTTCCCACAAAAGAAGAGCCACTTAGCTTAACAAGCTATGTGCACTCTCAGTAGTTGACGTTAACAAAGGAAAGATGACACAGTGCCTTTGTGTTCCCTTCTCAGGATGTGAGGCTGGGGGAGACTGATGTGGTTAGAACAGAAGTGGTGGAGTGTCAGACTCAGCAGATCCCTTAGGAATCAAATGTCTCGTTAGTAACCGCAGTATCTGGAGAGAATTACTTGGATGCACTTATGTCAATTAAGACAATTCATATTTTCTTAATCCATTTTGGATCTTCCCCCGTCTCCCAACTTCCTCTCACCCTGCCTTCCTAGTTACTGCTAATTGAGTCAGTAATACCCAGAAAATATCTTCCTCTGCTTTAGAATGCAGAAAGTGGTAGATTAATGTCCCATTATTCTCAGAGGTGAAGAGTGCTGAATAATAAGCCTGCTCCTTCCCCATTTCTCTCTCATTAACAGTTTTCACACCATGTAGTTATCTTGTACCAGGTCTTGTCTGACAGTGTCCTCCTGTACGTGCCTGTGGCCTCCTAGAGCAGGGGCAAGACTAGAGGTAATCTTGCCTGGTGGCCTCTAAGTAGGGACACTCTGCATCACTGGAGAGCATTCCAGAACAACCATGGTCAGGCAGACATCTCACTGTCCACCGTACAGCGTCTCTGTGAGCGGGCCACACTTGTGTTTGCCAGCAGTAAAAGCACGTTCCAAAGTGATGTTGGAGCAGAGAGCCGTGGGTGGGAAGATGGGGAGATAGAGGGTAGCCGCCAGATCTGAGAGTTAAGAAGAGACCCTGGGGCTGGCAGGAGACAACAGGAGGAATCAGAAATTCATTTCTCTAGATGGAGAGGACACTGACCATGACTTCCAAAGCAGTCACAGGAGATTCACAGCAGGGCCGCCATAATAAGTAAGCCTCTTGCTGAAGACTCGCCCTCCAATTTAGTCCTTTTTGCCTGTCATGAATTGCATCGGCTGCTGTCATTGAGTTATTCCGAGTTCTGTTTGTAATTGGAACACAGCTGAAATTAGGATGCATGTGACCCTAGAGATGTGTGGGTTTCTGGAGGATATTTGGGAAATATCTCCAGACCCTTTGCTCCCTCTTTCTCTGTGTCTGTGGATTAGGTGGAGGTGCTTATCAGATACCCTGAGCCCCTGCTGTGCTGTATCTGGTTCTCATTCTGAACACACAGTCCCTCGGGGCGGTCCCCGTGCAAGTGCTGCACCACGACCTCACTTCGGAGGGGCTCCCAGAACAGTCAGTGCTGAAGAATAAAGGCTTTGTTTGCTTTGTGAAATCTCCAGGAAAATCTTAAAAGGAGAAGTACAATGAAGAACTAGGAAGGACAAGTGGAATTCTTTATTGTGATGCCGTAAAGCATCCCTCCAGCCTTGAGTATTTCAGGCATGCCGATACACTTCATCCTCAGTGCCAATGTGTGCCGCGGGTGAAGTGTGGGCCTGAGCTCTGATTCCAGCAGTAGGCTCGGCTCACACTGATTGTCCTACACCCTTGTTAGGAGATTACTCTTAATAGCATGTCAGGTTTAGGGGGCGGTTGGCTGGCTTCCCAGGATCATTGTAACTGGCCCAGAGGATCATGCTGATCTTGACCTAATTCCGTGGAGCTATATATACTAGTTATCACAGACAGCAGTTTGAAGTTCTTGCACCTGTAGGTTTACATGCAGAAAACAAGTGGAGGAGGGAGGGCGCTAAATCCTAACTGGTTTCAGTGCTTGTATTCCACATGTCAGAGGGAAGCCCTCACATTTTGTTCTCCCTCAAAGAAACAACTTGGGGTATGTCACTTCTTTCCTCAGGGTAGAATGAACATGTTGCAGGAGTACGGTTTTGTTTTGTTTTGAGACAGGATCTTGTTCTGTCACCCAGACTGGGGTCCTGTGGTGTGATCATGGCTCACTGCAGCTTCAAACTCCTGGGCTCAAGCAGTCCTCCCACCTTAGCCTCCCAAGTAGCTGGGACTACAGGCACATGCCACCGGGCCCAGCTAAGTTTTAAATTGTTTTTGTAGAGATGGTATATCACTATGTTGCCTAGGCTGGTCTTAAACTCCTGGGCCCAAGTGATCCTCCCACCTTAGCCTCCCAAAGTGTGAGATTATAGGCATGAGCCACCACACCCAGACTGGAATTGAAGTTTTGAGAGCTGTTTAAATAATGACCTGGTTCGGGCTCTGTGGGGAGGCACCCTGGGCTGGTGACAGAGAAAGCTGGATGATGTCTTAGCCCCATTTTTTCCACCCTTGTCATGAGACGCCTTCTTGCCATTTTTCTCACAGACCCGATACTTCTCCCCACAAGCTCGCCATCGATTCCACGCTGCCCTTGCGTCTTGTTCCACATCGATGCTGATCCTGTCCAACCTGGTGTTTCTGGGGGGCAATGAGGTTGGGAAAACCTACTGGAATAGGATCTTCATACAAGGTAAGTTGCTTGACAGTGCTATTTTCAATCAGTTTCTTGTTTTCCATGTATGCGGATGGGATCACACATGGGATGGATGGGATTTGGGGAACTCATTCATTGTTATGTTCATGGTATGTGACCTCTAAAGTACTAGCCAGGAATAATTGCCTATGTTTAGCTATGACTTTAAGTGTCCCCTCTTTTTGATGTACCCCATATCTCCTGTATGTGATACTTGTTTAACACCAAAAGGTATTATTCCAACTCTCCCAAAGTGTATATTCCCTTCCATTACACTATATTTCCAATGATTTGATATTTCTTAATCTTTCCTGCTGCTGTGGTTGAATATCCCCTTCAAAACTCATATCGAAATTTAATCCCCAATTGGCATTATTGAGAGATGAGGCCTTTAAGAGGTGATTGGATCATGAGGGATCTGCCCTCATGAATGGATTAACCCATTCACGGATTAATGGATTATTATGGGAGTGGGACTGGTGACTTTACAAGAAGAAGAAGAAAGACCTGAGCTAGGATGCTCAGCCTCTTCACCATGTGATGCCCTGTGCTACCTGGGGACTCTGCAGAGAGTTCCCACCAGCACAAAGGTCTTCCCCAGATGCAGCCCCTTGACCTTGGACTTCTCAGCTTCCATAACTGTAAGAAATAAATTCCATTTCTTTATAAATTATCCAGTTTTAGATATTCTGTTATAATGAACAGGCAACAGAGACACCTAATGTCCGTGGGTCTTAGCCTGCAATGTACTGCAAAATCTAACCTTGTTTTGTTTACTGCTCTGAATGTCTTACTAGGAATCTGCCCTAGAAGCTTCCTTGTGCTCTCCTGAAGCTGTGGCGTGGCATTGGTATTTGCCACAGCTCTTGGTTGTGGGTATTTTTGTGTGAATACCAGGGGCCAACCTTATGTTTAATGTACATTAAATAGGTAATCTGAATATCCAAAGCAAAGCCATACCTGCATTAGGTAAACTGCTACTATGTGGGAATTGTCAAAATATTCTATTAATAATTGATCATTGTTTATTTATGGTCACCATTTCCCTTGGGCTGGGACTGAGTTATATCTATGAGAATCGAGAGATTTGGAACTACTCACAGTACATACTACTGTAGCCAACTTGCTACATCTTAAAAGAGAAGATCCCTGCTCTGTTCCCTGCCCAGTGACACGGTCTTGTGCTTTTGCTTTGGGAAGCTTTGCCAAGTGGTGATGACGTAACTCTGCACAGCTGGCCCATCATCTCCACATCTGGGTCCCTGAGAAGGCAGCAGTGCTTTTGCTGCAGCTCTTTTCACACCAGAAATAACAGCAACACAGCTGCAGTATTTCAGAATGGCAAACCATGGGCCTAAACTGTGGCAGCCTTGGGTGAGTCAGGCTTAAAGGGCCAAGAGAGAGTCCTGTTCTACTTTAATCTTGTCACTAAAAGACCCCTCTTTGATCTTGCTTTCTGTGAGATGTTTTAGCTGATAGTTCCTGGAAAGACCATGTGCTTTCTAAGTGAAAGCTTTCCTTTAATAGAGATGAGAGATTGTAGGGTGCAAAGGATCTGAAGATACAGGTGGGTTACAGCATTTTTTACTTTTCTTGGGCCCTCTCACAGAACCTAGCACAATGATAAGAACATTGTGACTTGGGGGGAAAGTGCTGATTTGGTTTGCTTGTCACATAATGAGGAAGCTCTCTGATTTTCACTTCCCTGAATCAAATGCATTCAGTGTTTGCTACTTGCGAGGCACTGAGAACACAGAGATGAAAAAGGAAGCTCACAAATGTGAGTGCCAAATACACAAAAATGTGCAGTAGATTCAGGGAATTGCTCTGCCGGATGTATGCGTGAATTACTGGAGGTCACAGGATAGAGTAACTGACTTTCCACGGAAGATAGACTCTTCAGAAGAGGTGGCATTTGAATTGAAGTAATAATTCAGGAATTTGCTAGGTAGAAAAGGCAGGTATATCAGGGAAATTAACACTGGCTGCTTTGTCTGAAATTCCAAAATCTCAGTAATTTCTCACCATAGAAGTTTGTTTCTCTGACAGTTCAATACAAATTCGGTGGCTTTTTCTAAGCGGTGACTCCAGGACCTACAATGTTTGTTTTGATTCTCCAAAATCTTGTCCTGGCATCATGGAGGGGAAGAGAACACGGGACTGGCACACCAGGTGCTCAAACACGTGACATTTCTGCTTACATGTCATTGGTCAGAGCCAGTCACATGACCAACCCAAGTACAAGGCAGGGGCATATAGGGAAGCATGCAGATACCAGTGTGCACCAGCTATCTATGGCACAGCAGGAGCGGCACATGGGCCTGGCCAGAAATGCCCAAGAGGCAGGTGGAAATATGAGTTAGAGCTGGAGAAGATGGTGGGACCAGTGATTGAGACGTGTGGGAGTCAAGGGCGTAAAGGTTGTATGTGAGGCCAGGGGAGTAGATGCAGTTAACCATGGAGCTGTGTAGAGTGAGAAGAGAACAGGGTGGGAGAAACCCCGGGGAATGCTGGCATTGAAGGGAGCAGAGAGAAAGGCAGGAAGATCAAAGTGTGACTTACCTGACATCCTATGGAGTTAACCTCAGTCACATGGGATTGGGCTCTGAAAACCCGGTCTGCTGCTGCCATGTGGGACCTGCTATGGTCTATGACTGAATGCACTATTTATGTCCTCTTTGGACTCGGGTGCCACAGCCCTGGGAACTCTGATTCTATAAATGTGGAAGGCTCTGTGGAATCATCTCTCTTCTGGGTTCTGAGGCCAGAGAAACTCAGCTTAGAAGGCTTTTTCTATGTCAGTGATTATCCAAATAAGCTTGTTTGCATCTCTGCTGGTCTGTGCCATGGGCCTCCTGAGTCAGGGAATGTCTGCTGGGGTTTTGGCAGTTGCCCCTTCATCTGTTCCTTGCTGTGGGTTTTTGTCCCTGGAGGATTGGCTTTAGATATCTCTTGGAGGTAAATGAACCAGACGGTGTCCAAGCTCCCATCCTGGAGAACTCTGGATTTCATTTAATAACTAATGTGACTTGATAGAAGATTAATATGAATATTCCTGTTTTGGTGAAATAAAATAATGAGTCTATACGATGCTCCCTCAGTCTCTGCTGGGGCTGTTCATATCTGAGCTTTGTAAAATTAAAAAAATCTGAATTCGGAAACTCATCTGACCTCAGAAAGTTTAGTTAAGGGATTGTCAAACTGTATATGGAATTGCTGATAAATGTGCACCTTTGACAGCCTTGTCGTCTTGGCATCTTCCCTGGGACACATGATCAGTTCCTGTCGCTCCAGAGCCCATCTTTACACACTGAGGAAATACAGTGAAGCGAGTGAGAATGCTGGCTTTAGGGATGGAGAGCATTTAAGCTCAGTGTCTAGATTTCCAGGTTCAAGGGAAAGGTGGCCCTTCCCTCTGCACCTTGATGGGTTGGGACCTGCTGCAGCAAGAGGGAGGAACCGCTGACACCACATCCCTCTAACAGGTCTTGCCTCAGAGTCCTGGAGAAGTAGGAAGGAGCAGATGGGTATCTAGGAGATAGGGATTATTGAGGAGATTTGTGAACACCTCACAGCTAATGGGGTGTGGATACACATGTGTCTTAAAAGATACACCTCTCTGTTTCCCAGGGAGCCCTCTTCTGGCATCACTGATGTCCCTAGAAGTAGCTCATGATTCACCTGGAAAAGTTGTCTTAAAATTGGTATCTTCCTGTCTCCAGTTCACTTGAATTTAGCCGTAGATTTGTTTGCTCTAAACTACAAAGTTTATTTTAGTGATTTCCATGAAAATGTCTGTCCTGGTCTCTGTGGGTGAGATGAGGCTGTAAAACCAGACCCTTCCCTTTCTGTTGTGCACCTGCCCTGCTGTCTAGAGAGTGGAAGACAGAGTCTGAAGGCAAGGGATAGAAATGCTCAGTGGCAAACCTAGGGCTCTGGTAATGTGTCATCCCCAAAACAGTTTTGGTCAGGAAGTGTTACCTCTGCTGCTGAGGCTGAAGAAGTAGTGTTGAGTTTATTCAGCAGAGAATAAGGGATCTATGTTTTTGTTTTTGTTTTTTTAAAAAAAAAAAAAAAAAAAAAAAAAACTCCAAATTTTTACTTTTGAAGTTATGCTTCAAGCTGCTTGAGGAATATGCATATTTAGGCCTCACAAACTCTATTTAAAAGACTTAGCTGGTCCACGGATCTGAGAAGGATATGGCTGGAGATTTGGTCCAAATGCTGTTCTAGGAGGAACTCTGCTGTGTCATGCTTTGCAGAGACCAATGCAGGTTGCTTTTTACAAGCGCTTTGGCTCTGAAAAGCATTTGTTAATAGAAGGAGCTTTCTCATGCCTGCCATAAATCTTTGACATTGAAGGATAATTTCTTCAACAAGCAGCTGAATAGAACTCTGTAATTCAAAGGTATCAATGAGTTGTAACTCCAGATCAGCAAGGCCAGTCCCCATAAACCAGCTGTGGCCTAAGCATCTTGGCAGTGCTCTCTCCACTGTCCTGGGGTAATGAGGAGAAAAAGTATTCAAGGGGGATGTTTACACACTGGAAATATATCTGGCCTTGAGAGGGCTGAGAGCCTTATAATGTTTGTATGGGTGCAGAATGGTGCTTCTTCTGAAAAGTCTGTCTGCTTTTGTCCAGGGAAGCAATGGACTTTGTTTAAAAAAAAAAAGAAAGGAAAAGAGAAAAGGAAAACCAAAACATTTCCCAAGTGGTGGGGCCTGGATCACTGGGGTGATCCAGTGACAATGTTGCAGTGACAAGAGCTTGGTAGAGATGTGGCATCCACAGAACATTGCCCTGTCTGATGCCTCATTACACACACACACCTGTACACACATGCACACATACACACATGGATGTTTGTTTTTCCTTCTATTATCCGATCTATTTTGGCAAGCTCTGCCTTAACACTTAGCTCCTGGAGTGACCCCATGCCAAGGCAAGGATAATTTTATTCTTTTTCCCTCTAGATTGCAATGAGAGAGGAGCTGGTAATTTTCTTATGCAGGTCCCCATATTTGCTTGCTATTTCTAGCTGAGAGAAGAGAAAGTGTATTTTTCCCTGATTACTAGCTTGTCTGAGCAGTTTATTTGCCTCCTAACTCAAATGGTTCTGGACAGGCATTTTATTTAAAGCTGAACTGGAGTATTGCACTAGAGATTCTGGAGGGTTGTGGTTAAATAGAAATTCATTCCCATCATATCTTCTTAAATTCTTGGGATTAAAAATTTCATTTCTGATGAAAGAGGACAGAGGGCAGGTGTCGGTGTCTCAGAGGCCATCCTTTCTGATGACTTTGTTTCACGGCCTTCCCTAGCCCTTCTCTCTAAGTGGAGTTTTCACTGCTGTCAGTGATTGTGTCTGTGCCTCACTGGATCCTCTGAAAGTTCTAGAAGAGTTTGAAAAGCAGGTGCTTCCTGTGCATCGTACTTAAGGGTGATGAGGTTGACATGTAGATGTAGGTTAGACAGTCTATCTGTGTTTACGTCGTTGGTCTATTTATGACCATTCTTGGAATCTGAATGTCAAGACTTGCAGAAGCCTTGGTTTCTTTATTGCATGCCACATGGCCAGCCAGAGGCCTTGGGCATTAGTTTTCCCACAAGTAATTCCAGCCAAGTCACCAGGCATAGAATGTGAGGAATAGTGAGTGAAAGTCCCTATTCATAAGTGCACCTGGGGTTATGTTAAAGCTGAAACAAATTCTAAAATACCCAGGAAGGGCTTTCAACCAGATAACATTTAAATCTTTTGTGCTAGGTTGTAGAAACTTTTTCCTGCTAATTAGAGTTTCCAGGGCACTGAACCCTGACCACTTGCTGTGTTGCCAAGTTGGTTCCCTATGGCTACTGTAACAAGTTATTAAAAACTTGTTGGCTTAAAACAACACAAGTTTATTTTTCTTATAGTTGTGAAGATCAGAAGTTTGAAATCAGTCTCACTGGGCTAGTCAAGGTGTTGGCAACGCTGGTTCCTTCTGGAGGCTATAGGGGAGAAGCTGTTTCCTTACCTTTTCCAATTTACAGAGATAGATTTCTCTTGGCTCATGCCTTCTTTCCTTCCTCTGTCTTCAAAGCCAGCAGTGTAGCATCTTCAAACCATGTTCTTTCATCTGTCTTCTTCTGTCACATGTATCTACCTCTTGTTCTTGCTGTCTCCTCCTCTGTTTCTCGCTCTTTTTTTTTTTTTTTTTTTTTTTTTTTGAAACGGGTTCTCTGTCACCGAGGCTGGAGTGCAGTGGCATGATCTTGGCTCACTGCAACCTTCGCCTCTCAGGTTCAAGCGATTCTCCTGCTTCAGCCTCCCGAGTACCTGGGATTACAGGTGTGCGCCACCACACCCGGCTAATTTTTGTATTTTTAGTAGAGACAGCATTTCACCATGTTCATCAGGCTGGTCTTGAACTCCTGACCTCGTGATCCGCCCACCTCAGCTTCCCAAAGTGCTAGGATTACAGGCATGAGCCACCACGCCTGGCCTCCTCCTCTGTCTCTCATAACCACCTTTGTGATTCCATTGGGCATGCCTAGATAATCCAGAGAAATTTCCCATCTCAAAATCTCTCAGTTGATCACCTCTGCAAGGTCTCTGTTACTGTGTGAGGTGACTTTGACTTTGACAGGTCTGGGGGCTTAGAGGGTGGGCGTCTCTAGTGGAGCTGTTACTCAGCCCACCGCACCATGCTGACATGGGCAATTGCTGTGGTGCAGAACATCCCTCGGTGACACCACTGCCATAGCTTCTTTCTAAAGAGATTTGGTTATAATAGCAATTTGGATGTGCCATTAGCCTCCTTAAAATGTGAATCTGCCTGTCAAAAAAAAGTAATACATAAATTTCACAGAAGGACACGTGAGATTTGTTATCTTCAGGGAATTTCAAGGGTGGTGTTGAGGACTGCTGCAGTTTTGTCTGCCCAGTGTTTGTTTCCCGTTCCTTGGTAACAGCGCCCTGCTTTTCCTTTGGGAACAGATCTCTCCCACCCGCCCTCAATCTGTGATTCCGGTGGGGCACACCCCGTATCTAAGATCCGCAATCAATGAGTGGCCCGGGACTGGCAAGGCAGTAGGGTCCGTCTCGCCGTGTGATAATTCCAGAGCTTTTGCTGGAACTATTGGGAAGCAGAAGCAATCTCTCCTTTGGAGTGTGGAGTTGTCAGGATGCAGAGCTGGAGCTGCTGAGCCCTCTCGTCCTCCCAGTGAACAGTCACGGAGGCGGGGGGCCAGCTCAGAGGAAGGCAGAGCTGCAGGATGGAAACTGAAGCCATATATTTTTGAGCCCCTAGATCGAGGAATGCCTGAAGCCAACGGATCTTTGTACTTTTCTGTTGCAGGAGATTTATTTTTTATTTTTTTTACTCAATCCATGTTGGGAGACAGTGTTCCAGGGTTTTCTTTGTTTCTGCATTTCTTGCAAACAGAGGCACTGGCTACCTTTGTTCCCAATTATTTTTCCTGGAATATTTGTATAGAAAACACCTCAGAATTGTCCAGCTACTAGGCAGCAATATCAGGTGAGATTACAAGCCCTTTGACTCCAAATTCTACATTCTTTGTATCAGACTACTCTTCTCTCTCTGCTCTGTGAGGCCTAAATCATGACAGGCAACCACTGTTTTCACTGTGACCCACCCCTGGGTGTCACTGCCAGAGACAGTCTAAGGTGCCTGGTTAATTGTTCTGATTCTTAGTACTTCTCCACTGAGCATGTTGGGAGGGTGACAAGAGTCAGACCTTCCAAGCTCTGGGGCTGATAGACCAGCCTGAGGCCTGTTAGCTGGATCGGCACTGACCAGTCCACATGCCTACAACTCTTTTTATCCCAAGCCTGCTCAGTTGGTCAAGGACTCTGGCTTCCCTCTTTAGGTTTACTCCGACATTGCATTTGATTGGTCCCAAGCCCTGTTTCCAGTGTAATTACTCTTTTCCAGACCAAGAAAGCAGTGGAAAGAGGAGATAATTTTGTTTTGGCACACAATTTCAACGACTGGGGAAACAGAATTATCTCAGGTTGGCTGTCATAAGAGCCAAGGGCCTGTGACTGTCATATGTAAGGGCAGTGCTGGAAATGCAACAAAGGACAGCAACATGGCTGGCCGTGGTTCTTGTCTTTGCAGTGAAGATCAGAAAGTGGAATCCAGGGGACCTTTTCCTTGCCTCAGGAATTCTATCTGGCACTGTGGTCATTTATCTTAAGTGTAATTAAGGCACTCAAGTCTTTCAGTGAATATTCAACAAATGAGAGTGAAGACTATACAAAAAAAACTTTTCATTATCTTGAAACAAAGACAGAAAAAAGCATATCCTGTTTTGTCAGCACCTGTTTGGTACCACGTAAGATTGCTGAAGGGGTCAGAGCTTCCAGCTGACACCTGTCAATTGGGCCTAGTTGGGCCATTTTCCTCTGTACTAACCTAACTCTCCCAGCTGCCAGGGGCTGCCCTGATCACATTAGCTGCTGCTATGGAGTATTCTAAGGGGAAGCTACTGAAAGGGGAAAGCATGGAAAAGAGGGTGTTACGGTTGAATTGTGCCTACCCAATGAAGTCCTAATCGCCAATACCTCAAAATGTGACCTTTTGGAAATAGGGTCTTTATAGAGATGATAATGAAGCAGCATCATTGTCTGGGGTAAATACGTGAGGTTTGTCATCTTACACCAAGGAAATCGAGTATGCAGACACAAAAGAAGTGGGTTTAGGAGTGGAGGTTTAATAGGCAAAAGAAAGAGAAAGGAGAACAGCTCTCTGTCTTGAGGAGGTGATGTCTGGTTTACATAGGGCCCAAAGATTGGTTGGACCAGGTGTGACATTTACATGGCACGAGGAAGCTAGCCTGGCTGGTGCCATGTTGCCTGCTCCTTACTGTACACATGGTTGGCAAAGGAAAGGGAAGATGGAGCCACCATTTTGGACATGCCTAGTCCCCACATAGCCTCTTTCCTATTGGCACAGCTGCTGGCATTCAAACTGCCATGCAAGCTTCCAGCTTGCTTGTGTATGTCTGCCGTTCAATTTTACAAGCTACTCTTTGTTAGAAAATGGTTTGGGGCTGCTTTTCATTAAAAGGAAAACCTTACTGAGGACTTTCTGACCCTCACTATCTGCCTGAATAATTTCTTCTTAATTCCTATATCAGTAAGTTAAAAATGAGATGATTAGGGTATACTCTGGTGTCCTTATAAAAAGAGGAACTTTGGATACAAAGATAGACATGCACAGAGGAAGATGATGTAAAGCCACAGGGACCCAGGCAGCCATGGGGAGATGGAGGCAGGGATTGGAGTGATGCTGCTACAAACAAAGGAATATCTGGAGCCACCAGAAGCTGGGAAGGACAAGGAAGGCTCCTCCCCTCCAGGTGTTGAGGAGAGCCTATTCCTACTGGCTCCTTGATTTCAGATTTCTAGGCTCTATAACCAACAAACTAAATTTCTGTGGTTCTAAGCCACCTGGTTGGTAGTATTTGGTTCTGGCTGCCCTAGGGAATGAATATAGGGAGCATTATGTTGTGTGGCCTCTCGAGTTGGGGTAGGGAGAGGTACTGAGATGGACTGGCAGTGACTCTTCCCCACTGTAAGAAACAGTTCATGAGTCCAGCAGCTGGAGGGCCAGAAACGCCCACTTCGAGTGTTCAGGTCCACATAATGGTTAGACTTTGCTGTCTGGGCATGGGCCGTAGGACAGACATTCCAACAGTGTGAAGTGAGGATAGGAGTCGTCAAATGCCCAGTCACAGCAATGTCACATGGTTATCCAGAGGCACAGTGAGGGCCCTGGGAGGTGAGGAGCAAGGAAAGCCAGCCTTCTAGCTCCTGGGGAGCCATTATCTTTCACGGGTGATCCAGGTCAGGCAAGAGCAGGGATGTGGTAGGTGAAGGCGGGTAAGCAGAAACACGGCCCCACAGTGAGTGTCCCGGGATGCACCAATCAGCCACTTTTAAAACAAACCCAAACTTCCAGCCCCGACCTGCCTTCATATTTATCTTCTCCTCTTCTGCCCTTCTCTGACCCCTGACATTGATTACACAGGAAGCAGCAGATAGGAATAGCTAGCCTGGCAGTGTATGTCACCCTATGTCAGGCTGGCAGATGGAGGCTTCCGGGCAGGGCAGGCAGAGCTGATACGCCACTTGAGAGCCACCCTGCATCCCACCAACCCAGGGCCGAAGCCTTTGTCCCCTGGGCGCCTGCTGGCACGTGTGTCCGCAGAGCCTCTCTGCATCCTTTTGTTCTCCTCTGGCTATTGTAGCATGCCAGCTGCTGACCACTCTTGCCCAGAGAAGGAGGCAGCTGCTAATTTTAGCTCTACTTAGGTCTCCAGGCAGCACATCTCAGGACTTAAAAAATATTTTTTGGTTGCATTTTTAGGTGATCTTGGGAAACAGAAAATTGGGAGGACTTCACCTGCTATCAGTAAAATGAAAAGGGAAGTTTAACCTTTTGTTTTAAAAAAGTTACTGTATTTCTTTGCTGTTAGAAGTCTACTGGGGCCAGGGGCATTTGCCTACGAGAGTTAACTTGTAACCTGTGGCTTTTAGTGGGGTAAGAAGACAGACAGCTGAGTGCTAAGCCAGGGGATAGAACATTCTGCCCAGAGAGCTCTAGGAAGATGTTTCTGGCCTGCCTGGGGGAGGCCAGGCCACTCTGCTGATACAAGGGAATGTGGAATTCTGCTTGGTAAACCTGATTTCCGTTTTTCCCCATTGTTTACATGTTGGGTAGGTGGGAGCACTCTCATTTGTCTTGGTTCCAAGTTGGGTTGCCTTAGTGAGAAGGCCTTTGAAACACATCTGTTGAGTCATGCACAGCAGGGAGCTATTTGTGTTCTGAGGGTTGTCCATCATAGAAAATCTGGAAAATACCAGACAACATAATGACACGGCAGCCAAACCATGCCTGGACATTTTCTGGTCACACAGGTCTGTCTGTGGAGCTGTGCTTTTTCTCAGAAAGTCATTGGGTTTTTTTTAATAAGCTAGAAGAAACCAGCTAACTTTTAACTTAACAAAGTTGTTCCTGATCTTGTTGTTTTTCTGTTTGTGTTCACAGTTATCCATAACTGACTTTAGTCATATTTGAAGCTAGCCTCTTGATTACTTTTTTCACTTTATGACTGCCATTTAAGGTTGCTGGAGGGTTGGCTCATGACTTTTGGATTGCAATACAAAATTTCTATCAGCCAGGGCTTTACTAAGAAAAGCAAAAGTCCATGGCAAGGAAATAAGCAATGTGGGAAGTATCTCAGCTTATCTGATGCAGGAGAAAGAAGGACAGTGGTCAGCTGAGTCTAGGTGCAAAGCTAAGTTATTTTTACAGAGAATACTGCCAGAAGGAGAGGGCTTTTGGGACATAGTGTTTTGATATATGCTTTGGGGACAAAAAGGTGAATGGCTCAGGGTTGCACCAATAAGCTGATTTTAAAACACAGCCAAACTTCTGGCTATCACTTGCCTTAGTATGTGTCTTCTTAATTCTGTCTTCTGGGTGAGACAGTCACCATGGAAGAGGTGACATCAGAGGCGGGCTCAATGGATGAGTAAGTACCAGACTTGGGGGATGGGTCACAGCCTGTATAAAGGTATGGAGGCATAAATCATATATTCAGGAACTGCAAGCATCCTGGGATCATAGCAGGAGAGGATGCAAGGTGTGATATTGATGAGTAAGCTGTTTGTACCAACAAACACCAGGAAAGTAACTTGAGGATCAGGGAATGAAGTCCATACATGCCAAGCTAAGGAGTGTGCACTTCATCCTTAGTAGGCTGAGAAAGGCAGGGGCTACAAGGATTTTTGCAAGAGAGTGACATGATTTTCATTTTTGAAAGATCCATCTGGACGTCATGTGAAGGGGAGCAGTACTAGGTGCAGGGCGATCAGAAGGAAGCTGTGGGAAAGATGGTGAGGCTCTCAGCTATGGCTCTGGGGCATCGAAGGACAGAAAAGATGGGAAAAGAAATCTTCAGAGTTCTCCCAGGGAGAATTTTAGGCAATCAGTTAAGTCTTCATAATTTGTACAATAATGGTTTTTGTACCTGAGATGGGCAAAAATACTTGAGGTTTATCCTTTTTATTTGGGAGCTTATTATAGATTAATTTCTGAAGTTTGGAGAAAGAATGGTCACTCCAGGTTTCCCCTCTGTTGCTTTGCCTTTGCCCCTAGAATTTGAAAGGATATGCAAGTGCCAAGGAGAATGTCAAAACAAAGAGGGGGTGCTTTGCAGAGATGAGCTGCTTGCTCCATGTACTGCCTGAATTAATGTTTTTTCCAAGGCTAAGTTCGCTCTGGAAGGGGGACTCCTTTTATAGAAAGTGTTTTGTTCTCTGCAGATATTTTACAGATATTTCAGATTCGTCTTTTGTTTCCTTAAACATCAATAAGCATAGCTGCTTTATAATCTATGTTTGATACTTTAAGTATTTTTAATCTGTGTAAATCTGTGTCTGCTGTGTTCCTTTACTGCTGGGTTTTACTCCTCACTTCTCTTTCTTTGGATACTTGGTTATCTTTGACTATGTGCTGCTCATTATCTTGCGTAATTACATGTGAGGTATTCCTGAGGCCCAGTGTGAAGGTGTCTTCCTCCAGACAAAATTTGTGCTTGTATCTGCCAGACCAGTAGGGCTGACTCAAGAGTTGCATTTCCTTAGGGAGGGATTCACTTCCCTCCCCTTCTCCTTTGGAGGTGGGAACTAGGTTTACCTCTGGTTAACCCTTAACCTTAGGATGAGTATGATTATTTTCTGGACCCCAGCTTAATGTGTTTTTGAGGACCCACCTGTTAGACTCATTGCTTTTGTCAGGCTCTGGGATTTTTCTTCTGCTATCTCACCCCAAAGGCTGCAGTACAGTCTGGACAGACAGATGTTTTCAGAAAAAAAAAAAAAAAAAAAAAAAAAAAACTTTAAGAACTTTGTTTGCCCCCTTTGGTTCTCATTTTTTCTTAGATTTTGGCCTGGTTATTCCTTACTGTCTTTCCGGAATGTTGCTAGCTGTTTAGGGAAAAAAATTAAAACTTTTATCTGTCAATTTTAGGATTCTGTTTTCTCCCAGTGGAAGTACTGGTACAAATAATATACCTACCATTGCCGGAAGCTGAAGTCTTAGATTCTGCAGAAATTCTGCTTTTCCTTGGAGTCAAACATCCCAGTTGAAACGTCTAAGAAATGACAATGTGCTTCAAATATAAATAGGGGGTGTTAGGTAAATGCTTTATTAGTGAGTTCATATTGAATTGCTGAGAGAAGTTAGGTGTGTCTGAGACGTCCCCTGATTTCTGAGGGCTGTTACAGAGGCAGTGTAGGGTGGTAGTGGAGGACTCTGGAGTCAGACATAATTGAGCCACTTACTAGTATGGGAACTTGGACAAGGGACCTAACCTCTTTAATACTCAAATGCCCACCTGTAAATTGAGAAAAATACCTACCTCATAGGGGGTTGTAGAGATTAAATAAGATAATAAATATAACCTTACACAGTTCCTGGCACATGATGACCCCTTACTAATGGTAGGTAGTTATTAGTACTGGTATTATATTAACATTATTCTGCCACATGGCCCCGTTTTTCTTCTATCAAAATAGTTTGGTGGATATGCACATGCAAAAGAATGAAGCTGGACCCATACCTCATATCATATACAAAAGTTAACTCACAATGGATCAAAGACCAAAACGTAAGAGCCAAAACTATAAAACTCTTAAAACAAGATAAATCTCGATGACTTTGGATTAAATAATAGCTTCTCAGATATGACACTAAAGATACAAATAACAAAAGAAAAAATAGATCAATTGGGTGTCATCAAAACTAAAAACTTTGGTGCTTCAAAGGACATCAAAAAAATGAAAATACAGCCAGGATATGATAAATTTTTGCACATCATATAATGATGAGGAACTTGTATCTAGAATATATAACTCAATGATAAAAAAAGACAATTCACCCTGTTAAAAATGGGCAAAGGGGGCCGGGCGTGGTGGCTCACACCTTTAATCCCAGGACTTTGGGAGGCCAAGGCAGGAGGATAACAAGGTTAAGAGATAGAGACCATCCTGGCCAACATAGTGAAACCCCGTCTCTACTAAAAATACAAAAATTAGCTGGGCATGGTGGCACACGCCTGTAGTCCCAGCTACTTGGGAGGCTGAGGCAGGAGAATTGCTTGAACCCAGGAGGCAGAGGTTGTAGTGAGCCAAGATCACACCACTGCACTCTAGCCTGGCAACAGAGCGAGACTCCGTCTCAAAAAAAAAAAAAAAAAAAAAAAAAAGGGCAAAGGACCTGAATATTTATGCAAAGAAGATATACAAATGATAATAAGTACATGAAAAGACATTGAGCATCATTAGACATCAGAAAATGTGCATTAAAACCACAATAAGATAGCACTTCACAGCTACTCCCTTTACTGCTGATGGGAGTGTAAAATGAAAAACAGTTTGGTCTACAGTCTGGTAGTTTCTTAAAAAGTTAAACATAGAGTTACTATATGACATAGCAATTCTACTCCTGTATATGTGCCCAAGAAAAATGAAAAGCTATGTTCACACAAAACTTGTACACGAATTTTCATACCAGCATTCTGCATAATAGCCAAAAAGTAGAAACAACCCAAATGTCTGTCAAATGATATGTGGCATATCCATACAATGGAGTATTATTCAGCAATAAAGAGAAATGAAGTACTGATTTATGCTACAACATGGATGAACCTTGGAAACACGGTAAATGAAAGAAACCAGTCACAACGGATCACATGTTGTTGATTCTATTTATGCAATGTCCAGAATAGGCAAATCTATAGAGACAGAAATAGAGTAGTAGTTGTCTGGAACTGGGAGGGATAGGGATTTGTAGGGTGATAGCTAATGGGCATGGGTTTCTTTTTAGGGGATGATGAAATATTCTAAAATTGAATATGGGGCTTGGTATGGTGGCCTGTGCCCATAATCTTAGCACTTTGGGAGGTTGAGGCAGGAAGATCACTTCCCTTTAGTTCAGGATTTCGAGACCAGCTTAAGCAACATAGGGAGACCCAGTATTTACAAAAAAAAAAAAAAAAAATCTTTTAAATAGCTGGGTGTGGTGGCATGTGCCTGTAGTCCCAGCTGCTCTGGAGACTGAGGTGGGAGAATTGCTTGAGCCTAGGAGGCCAAGGCTGTGGTGAGCTATGATCATACCACTGCACCACAGCCTGGGTGACAGAGTGAGACCCTCCCTCAAAAATAAAATACTTAAAAATTAAAAAAAAAAAAATTATTGTGGTGATGGTTTCAAAACTGTGAATATACTAAAAGCCACTGAACTGTGTTCTTTAAATTGGTGAATTGTGTGATATGCAAACCATATCTCAATAAGGGCATGTTAAAAACAGTTTAAGGCTAAAAGATAATTGATCCGATATGGCCCTGTCCTCTCCGTCCATCTGTCTATTTGTCTTACCACCTTTTTTTTTTTTTTTTGAGACAGAGTCTCGCTCTGTCGCCCAGACTGGAGTGCAGTGGCGTGATCTCGGCTCACTGCAAGCTCCGCGTCCTGGCTTCATGGCATTCTCCTGCCTCAGCCTCCCGAGTAGCTGGGACTACAGGTGCCCGCCACCACACCCAGCTAATTTTTTGTATTTTTAATAGAGACGGGGTTTCACCGTGTTAGCCACGATAGTCTTGATCTCCTGATCTCGTGATCCACCCGCCTTGGTCTCCCAAAGTGCTGGGATTACAGACGTGAGCCACCGCGCCTGACCTTACCATCCATTTTATCCGTTCATCCACGCACCCAACAGCCTCTCCACTCTTCCTTCAACCCATTCATTTGTCCATTTACCCTTCCTTCTGCCCTCCCATCTCATCCCATGTCATTTTGCCTTCCTCCCTCACTCTGTCAATCCAAAAAAAAAACAACGTGAAACCAAAAACTTGATTTGTTGCTCATCTGCTAAAGTTTAGTCTGTACTAGTCATCATGTAAGTCTCTGCTTTTCATCATGCTAGTTTGGCATTTCTGGTGTCCTTATGACTTGCCACTTAGCATAAGATGAGTTTTCCAAGCTCTGCAGAGGAAATGCTCTTTATCAATCCATCCAGTAAACAGATGGATGCATAGATATGGGGACTGTGGGGAGTTTGATACATAGCCAGCGGCTTACTGAAATGGCAGGAACATCCAGGTCACATCTCACCTGACAGAAGTCCTCAGAATGGTGTGTAGAAAATTTTGGGTTTGTTGTTTGCTGTGACATCTCAGTGTTAAATGTGTGTGACACTCACTCTTTCCTCCTTTCAGTGGCTCAGTGCAGGTTTGATGCCTGGTAACTGCATTCCTCATTCTTAACACAATGGTGAGTGATTCCAAGGTTGGCCTGGTTTAAAACAGCTTTCTTAATGAGACTGTTCCCCTTTGTGTCATTGTTAGTATGATGTCAGTTCTTTCCTTGCCCAACCTCCAGTACAGTTGTTTCCTAACTTTGTTGCCCATCAGAGTCACCTGGAAAGATTATTTAAAATGCAGAGTCCTGAGCTCTTACCTCTAAGAGATTCTGATTCAGTGGGTCTAGGGTAGCATCCGGGAACCAGTGTTTTAAGGAGCACCCCTAATGACTCTTAATTGGAATCCTCCTTGTACTACCCTGAGATACTCTACCATAATTGATCTGTTAATGCCAGCATTGGTTAACAATATGGGAGACTTCTAATTTCCCTTCTAATGCCTGGCTAGTGTTCATTTCTTCAAGCCTGGAAGTGTTAATCCATGGCTAAGAAGAAGCCATTGCTATTCTGTGTATCTCCAGCTGAGTTAGTGGGTAGATTATAGTGCTTTGAGAATTTTGAAGATGGCAAGAACTCAGCAGCCCTAGGCAGCTCTCATATATCCAGTGATGTAGATACTACAAACTAATTTATCCAAATAATCAGCATCTGGGGTTAGAAACGTACTGTTTGATATTAGATTTTTGCCCTTCTTCATTTTTCTTGGTTTAGTAAAAAAATGACTTTTTGAAGACAAGAGGGAGTGGCCTTAGGAAGAGAATTATTTGGGGCTAAGGGGTGAAATGAGATGTTAGTTGTAATGAAAACTCTTCTCTGACCACAGAGTACTGAGTTCTGACTCCAATAAGCTGAGTAGTGGACTTTAAAATGCCTCTAGATCTGCACATACCTCAAGATGCTATGTAGACATATTTTTTTTTTTCTGATGAAGGTATAAACCCATCAGAACACTAAATTCCTCACCATCAAAATGACTTTGCCAAAGCCCTAACATGGAACTGTATTCAAAACATGTGTGTGCGCACCTCCCCCCACACACACACACACACTCACACACTCACACACACACGCCTCTTTAGGCTAATGCCAGCCAGCTTTGTTATTTGGGATTTTGAAGTACAAACAAGGAAATAGGAGGCTTAAACTAAATTTCAGCTGGAAGTGAGGGAGAAAATATTGCAATAGCATCTTGGCTTAGGTGGACACAATTCTCTTTATGGTTTGCAAAGCACATGTATTTGCATTATAGTCCTATGATATAGATTGAACTAGAATTCAAGTTAACTGACCTGCCAAACCCACCTGGTAGTAAATGGCAGAGCTGAGTTTTGAGCCCATGTCATCTAGCTGCTTCTTCAGTGCTATTTTCACTACATCACACTACTAAGAAAATGCTGGGGTTTTACGAGTTGTCTGGCTGGATTTAATAACTGAAAGGAACCTTACCTTGTTCTTTAGGGTACAAATGATGAGCTACTGAATACTGTGTGAAAAGAACTATGTAAATGTTTGTGACATGGTGTCAGTGATTAGTGTATGTGTTTTCGGGAAGAACTGAATGTCCATATAGTGGCGCAGGGAAATCTCAGCACTTGTCTTCCTATCTGTTAATATCTCTTTTAGGAAGACTTCCAGGAACACGTAAAACACATATAGTAAAATGCACAAGTGTTAAATGTGCCAAATGATCAGTTTTTAAAATTGAAGACACCTGTTTAGTCAGTATCCAGCATTCTGGACATTACTCCTTGTGATCCCTTTTAGTTATAATCCCCTTTAGACTGACCAATATCCTGATATCTATTAGGTTGGTACACAAGTAATTGCAGTTTTTCCCACTACTTTTAATAGCAAAAACACCAATTGTGCACCAACCTAATAACAATATAGATTAAATTTTGCCTACGTTTGAACTTTATTTAAATAGAATAATAAGGTACTAGCAGTTGTGCTGTAATGCTTGTTTTGAAAATGCAAATTTCCATTATGATTGATGCATTAGAGAACAATTCGAGCATAATGCAATTTAGTGTTTGCTTATATGCAATTTTGTCCTCAAGAAACTCTAAGTGAATGCAGAAATCTTCACTCAGTGAAACTGAGCCCAGTAGGAAAGCACAGCATGCACACACATGCACCTCATGTATCTACCAGCCACCTGGGTTGATTGTGTTATGAGACACACCCATCCACATCTCGTGTTACACACTCCATCCAGTCATAGGCAATGCTACTTCCACCACGTCACAATAACTTGCAAGCTGCAACCCTTCTTACACCCTCTTCCACAAGCAAACTTCAGGTCTTTTTCAACATAAAATGCTATTTATTCTATTATGTATGCATTTCTTAACAATTTTACATGTGTAAAACCGTGCTTCCATTTTTATTAGATTTCCCTATTTTTTAAAATTTGTCACTGCCAAAGTTTTGAATGTTTTGTTCCTAACCCTGTCTTTCTCATAAGCCCTATGATTTTAGTTGCATGCATTTGTATATTGTGTTACTTTTGAGGAACACATACATCACATTAAAGCAGAAGGGACTGTATTTCTCTTTTGTGTCTGGCTCCTTTTGAGATTATGTTTGAGAGATTTATCATTGTTATGTGTAGCAATAGTTCATTTTCATTGCTGTACAGTATTTCGTTGTGTGAACGTACCACAATTCATATATCTGTTCAGCTGATGATGGACTTGTAGATTGTTTTTAGATTGAGACTGTTAAAAACCTTGTACATATTTCTTGTTGAGTATATACTTAGGAATTGCTGGGTCTTATGATACATGTATGTTCAGCTTCAGTAGAAGTCACCAGTTTTCCAATGGGGTTGCACCAATTTATCGTCTCACTAGAGTGCATGAGGAACCTAGTGGCCTCAAATCCTTTCCAAAACTTATAACTGTCTTTTTAATTTTAGCTCTTCTGATAGGTGTGATTGTCATCTCATCATGATTTTAATTTGCATTTCCTTGACGACTAAAGTTTAAGTATCTTTGCAATGTTTATTAGCCACTTGTATACTCTTTTCTGTGAAATGTCTGTAGAAGTCTTTTGGCCATTTAAAAATAATTGAGTTGATTGGCTTTTTCTTCTCGATTTATAGGCATATATTCTGGGTAAGAATTTTTTGTTGGTTTTGCATGTTGTAAATATGTTCTCCCACTCTATGGCTTCCATTTTTTACTCTTTTAATGATGTTTTCTGAGGGACAGGGTTTTTACTTTCCTTCATTGTTAGTACTTTCTATGTTCTGGTTAGGAAATATTTGTTGACCCCAAGCTCATGAACATATTGTTCTGTATTATCTTCTATCAGTAGAAGCTTTACTTTTTTACTTTCCCTATTTATGTCTAAAATATGTTTAGTATTAATTTTGTGTATTATGTGAGATAGGAATCCATTTTTTTGGTCTATTCGGATATTTAATTGACTCAGCAACATTCATTGAAAAAACCATTGTATCCCCTACAGATGTGTACTACAGTCTTTGTCATAGATCAGATGTCCATGGTCTGTCTGTCTGTCTCTTGCTGGGCCAGTACTGCACTATCTTAAATCTTGTTGCTGTGAATGTGATTCCTTAATCTTAATTCTTCAGAACTGTCTTGGATACATTTAAATTTTTTACTTCAGAAACATCTTTTCAGTTTCTGCAAAACAAATTAACTTGGTTGGCTTTAGATTGGAATTACCTTGAATGTGTATATAAGTTTGTTGAGAATTGACATCTCTACAATATTGGTACATCTCTTGATTTATTTAGGAAACAAATATAAAACTCATAGTCAGTGTTAGTCTTTGATTAATCACAAATGAAATGGTTATTTATATAGGTGGGAAAATAGCTTATGTATCCCAAAATGTTCTGGAACATACCACACGTCCAGAGGGTGAATCACTCCTTCATCTTTTGTAAGGCATCATGGTAGTCATGTCAGTTGAAGTTGGAGATGCAGAGATGGAGGAGATCATGATTTAGCACTGGTCAGTGAATCTTTTGCAGATTTTGTGTGAACAACCTGCCTGCAGAGAGTGGCATTCGCGTTGTCTTTCAGTAGCTTCATTTTTTTTTTTTAACCACCAGACAACTTTGTTGGAAGAGAAGAAGGAACATCTTATTCAATTTAATGGACAGAATTTAAATACAAAAGAGCTAATTGCAGAAGCATCTGGAAACATTACACAGATGAACCAGTGGTGTTTAGAGTTGGTGGAAAATGATATATTCATATGCCAAGAATTAAGATGTGATATTTTTGGAAATTTTTATTTTATGGAGAAATTCCTTTTTTTCTGTTTTAAGATCTGTAGCTGAAAAGATGGATATTTTGAAGAATTATTTGGAAATTTGGAGGTCCTCTGTCCCACCTCTCTCCCAAAGCAGCATACTTATTCCAGTATACTTTGCAGAAGCCGTAGAATTGTAGATAGTTAGATCCAAAAAGATCTTGGAGAGAGACTCTGGTCTAACCCTCCCATTTTGAAAAAGACACTGAGGTCTAGAAAGGTAACGTTACTTGTATACAATCAGGACTAGAGGCCAAGTCTCCTGACTCTCAGTCCAATGCTCATTTCCAGAGTTCAGCATTTCCCAAAGTATTCTCAAAGTATAATCCAAAGAAATAGTAATCATTTTGGGAGAGTAAAGTGCTTCATCTAAGAAGTAGTCTTGGGCTGGACGCTGTGGCTCATGCCTATAATCCCAGCATTTTGGGAGGCCAAGGCAGGCGGATCATCTGAAGTTAGGAGTTCGAGACCAGCCTGGCCAACATGGCGAAATCCTGTCTCTACTAAAAATACAAAAATTAGCTAGGCGTGGTGGTGGGTGCCTGTAATCTCAGCCACTTGGGAGGCTGAGGCAGGAGAATTGCTTGAACGTGGGAGGCAGAGGTTGTGGTGAGCTGAGATCGCACCACTGCACTCCAGAGTGATAGAGCATGACTCCGTCTCAAAAAAAAAAAAAAAAAAAAAAAAAGTAATACTGGTCTTGGGAGAGTGAAGTGCTCAGTCTAAAAGGTGATCCTTGGCAAAATCAGTTTGGAAAATTTTGCATAGCGTGTCCTCTTGGAAATTTATGATACACATTGACACTTCTGCCATATAGTAAGGAGAGTTATTTAACTTTAATTCAGTCTTTTCTAAACATTTAACCATGGGCCACTTTTTGCACAGAACAACTTGTTATAAGCCCTGGGGTACTCCAGGAAACCTGCAGTAGGTGACATGGGTCTGCCTGACAGCCTTTGCCACTGGTAAGGGCTCTCCTTGTAACTTCCACTTATTGCGCATGGCCACGTCCTCTGGAGTGGCCATTTGGAGGTGGAGTTTCTTTCACATTTACTAATTGCACTTGCCTGGGCCTTTGCTTATGTTAATATATTTAGTCCTCACAAAATTTTCTAGAAAGGTGGTTAGTATAATCTCTGCTTTATAGACAAGGAAACAAAGAATCCAAGAGGTTACACAACTTGTTCAAGGGTGCCCAGCCTAGCGGACGCGACATGCTTGCCGTCACACCTGGCTGCCTCCCTACTAGATACTACCTTCATTATTATGGAGACACCACCATTTGTCACTGCACTTTTTAAGAAATCCACTTTATTTAGGTGTAACTTTTATACATAAAATGCAGTCCCTTTATCCCAAGTACTGGATAATATTCAACACATTTTGACAAGTTGATATACTTGTGCAGTTGCTCCCACCATCAAGCTATGAAAAGATTAACCTGGCTAAGTTCACGCTGTGAGGTGCATGCTTTCTTTCTCAGTTCTGTCTTCAAAGCTTTTGCTGTGTTGCTGTGGGTCTGCTTTGTGCCACTCAAGGTTTAGTCTGGGACTCGGTCATGCTTGAAGTGTTAGTTCAGTTGCCCAGGCCTTCCTGATACCAGTTTGGGTCCCTCCTGTGCAGCTGAGGCCTGCGTCTGAGACCTGTGGGGGTTCATGCACTGGAAACCCCTTACCCAGCTCACTCTCCTTCAGGGTTCCCTATATGCTCTCCAACCCACAGGGCCCCCTTTTTTGGATCACTTTGGCCAGAAAGACCGGATTTCCATCGGGGTTTAGCCTCCCTGTTGCTGCTTCATCCTACAGTTCTGCAACTGAGACCTGCCCTCCCAGCTCAGCTGAGAGATAGAAGAAGAAAAAGATAATGGGAAACTCACCCCTGTGCTTCAGCAAGTTTTGAGTCCTGCAAAATCTGCTGACTGTGTTTGCTTTTTTGAGTACTCTGGTAGTTGCTTTGTATACTTTGCACGGAGTTTTTTGTGTAAGTAGTGGGAGATCATAGCAGAACCAGAAGTCTCTATTTACTTTTAAATATGTTTGATTTTTGTTACAAGAGACTTCTAAGCAGCTGGACTGTAAGGCCTATTTTTGAAAACTCCTGAGAATAAAAGGGACTTCTTATACTACAGCAGGAAAAATATTTACAAACTCCTAGCCCGAGCCTCTTGTGCTGGCAGGATAAGTTCCTGTTTTCTAATCTCCAAAGGAATGAATGAATGTTCTCACCACTGTGCGCTCTATTCTAATCCTTTTAGTCCTATTGAAGAGGCTGTGAACATATCCCTGAGCCCTCGGATTAAAAGTCAAGACAAAAGCCCGTAAGACAAGAAGACACTGAATCCTATTTCTTGCTTTTATGAAAATTACAATATCTCTTGGAAAGAAAAACTGTTTCTTTTGCCAATGTTTTTTTTTATCATACTAAGGAAAATTTGAAAATAACAGAAAAGGAAGAAAATAACCTATAATCCCATAACCCAGAAATAATCACTGCTAACATTTTCTCTTTGCTTACAGATCTTGCAGAAATACGTCTTTATCTTTTGTTTACAATTTTACTACAGTAATAACCATGGAGTATAAAAATGATTATGAACTGAAACTCTAGATGTTTTTATATGAAACTCTAGATGTTTTTATATAAAATATCTTCTCATTGTATATTTAAAATAATTCTGAGAAATTAATGGCTAATTGGCAATAAATGAAGATCTGTAATTTGTTCATTATTTTAAAATAAACATTAGCATCCCTAGCTATTCCAATTTTGAGTAAAATTATACACGCAAATCTTCAAAGAAAAAAGAGGTGCAAGTAATGGATGATTTCTTCCCACTGTATTAGCCTCCTCGAACTGCCATGACAAAGACCACAAACTGGAGAGTTTAGGTAACAGAAATTTATTCTCTCCCAGTTCTGGAGGCTTGAAGTCCATAATCCAAGCGTCAGAAGCGCATTCTCTCTTTGAGACTCGGTAGAATCCTACTTTGACTTTCTCTTGCTCTTCTCGTGTTCCTTGGATTGTAGCTACATCACTCCTGTCTCTGTCTTTTCCCTTCTGATGAGGATACCAGTCTTAATTAGGTTTAGGGCCTATCCTCATTGAATGTGACCTCATTTAACTTCATTACCTCTGCAAAGATCCTACTTCCAAACCATTACATTCTGAGGTACTAAGGGTGATGACTTATACATACCTTTTGGGGAACACAATTTAACCCATAAGACCTACCATTTGGTCCTTTTTCCCATTCCACTGGGGCCATTTTTCCTCCAGCCAGGATGCCTATCTCTCCCCTGTGACCAGCAGAGCTGCCTCAGATGGAAATATCATGTGGCGTGTTAGGGGGAGTTGCCTTATGCGGTACCCTGGCCGCCATCCTCCCTGCTTCCCAGCACCCCCAGCCCTGTAACCCTGTCCACTCCTTTCTATCCCCACCCTTATCCCAATATCTCTGGCAAGGAGTTAGAACCTTACCAGAGCTAAGGGCCTCTTTCTGGTTTTCTCAAGAACAAAAAACCGAGAGTAAATGTGAAACTATGTGGAGGAAACAGATTTCTCTTCTTAAATTTCCAGATTCAGAAACAATTATTGAACATCTGTTATGTCTGGGCACTGGGCCAGTTTCCTTTAATTTGTGTAAAATCATTTACTTTAAATGCTATACAAGTTTTATTGCTGAGGAGACAGTTTTAGGTAGGTCAAGTCACATACTAGGTACATTTCAGAATGGAGTTTTAAATCTGCAATGGCAGCCTGAAGGCAGAAAATTTGTAGTAAAGAGTCTGGGCCGGGTGTGGTGGCTCAAGCCTGTAATTCCAGCCCTTTGGGAGGCTGAGGTGGGCGGATCACAAGATCAGGAGTTGGAGACCAGCCTGGCCAATATGGCGAAACCCTGTCTCTACTAAAAATACAAAAATTAGCCGAGAGTGGTGGCGGATGCCTGTAGTCCCAGCTACTCGGGAGGCTGAGGCAGGAGAATCTCTTGAACCTGGGAGGTGGAGGTTGTAGTGAGCTGAGATCGGGCCACTGCACTCCAGCCTGGGAGACAGAGCGAGACTCCGTCTAAAAAAAAAAAAAAAAAAGGGTCTGGCTCCATTTTTTGATGCTTGACTGCTGACAGCTTTCAAGCCCCACCCCTCTGGTTTCTTGTGTCCCACCTCTGGGTGAGCCTGTAAGAAAACAGACCTGCACCTTTCCTACGGGCTGCAAGTTCAAACCAAGCAAATCAAACCACTGGTCTGACCCTCACCACAATTAAAACAAAAGCCACTTGCCCTTCCCTTTTTTTAAGCTGATTTGGAATGGCTTGGATCCCCGCTATCTCCAGAAAGCCACATTATATGAGTAGTAACCTTTTCAGACCCTCCTGGTGTGGTATGTCGTCATCAGTCTCAATGTCTGAGCCACTTTTGCATGGAGAATCTGCGGAACATCCGCAGATAAAAATATTCAAGGAAATTGAGTGCTGCCTCGCTGATCCTCAGAGGCCTAGTATGAACATATAGTCAGCATATGTTCAGCTGACGGAGACTTGAAGCCATGCATTTATTGTTGAGGACCTTTCTCCCCAGCAGTGTACTTGGTGAGGATGGTGATGGAGACAAGGTTCTTTCTATCTTTGCAGCATTTGTTTCTTCTCTTCTGCTGTTGCACAGCTCTGAGTTCTTTACTCATTGGTGGAGGTCTTAAATTTTTTCCTTCATATCCAATCTGCTTATTCAGTGCTATTTGGTTATCCCAAGACCCTAAATTTATATACACTTACTCTTAAAGCCCCACAAGCTGATTGATTATGCACAACACGCATTGTCCAGAACATGCATTTTCCAGCAGTTGTTGTTTTCCCCCAGGTGAGGATTTATCTGTCCTATAGAGAAATGAGTGGCTCTATGTATGCATGTGTGTTACTACATAATGCAGGATTAATTTGAAAATTGCATGGAGGTCTGAATGTGAATTATGCAAAATGCAAAAGCCAGTCTTATTATGAGCATTTGAGTTAACATGCCTGCATACAGAAATGTTCAGGGAATTTATGGTTCAGTTCAAGTGACACCAGGATTGAGCCTTTTAAAAACAGACCATTCCCAGCATAATGATTCTATAATTTATTCGGAGTCAGACATTTAGCACTGCTGAATTTTGTGTTAAATAACCCAATTGGTATATACGAAAACAGCTTCCAGTAATTCAAATCCTTAGAATCAGCCCAACTGTATAATCGTGGCCTCAGCAAATACTTAAAGAGGGTAGAGGGGATATTTAGCATAAATTTGGCTATATATTCAACTCTGGTATGTAATACAGGGGAATTAGTCTCAGATACATGGCTGTCTTCAGATAGGGTTTGGAATCTCATTCTGGCTCCCCTCTGACCACTCAGCATACCCAGGATCCCCTTTTACTTTCTTTGTCTAAGCGAGCTAGGAATAGAGACTCATTTTCATGAGTTTTCTAAGCATGGCACAATTGCCACGGGAAATTGGCATGGCTTTGCAAAATAAGCCATGGCTTCACATCAGTTCCTAAAGAGTAAGCTGGAGAGGCCTGAGTGGGTCAGACCAAGGTAACCCTGGCACAGTGCTGGTCACGCAGAATACAGCAGTGATTGGTAGTGTTGGGACCTGACATTGCCATGACTGAGATAGACCTACATGAGCCTCAGATAGTGGAGAAATGCAGTGTTGTTCCCGATGTGAGGATGGGCTGCCTGGAGCCATGATACTGTTCACGCTGTGTCACCCTAAAGGTTTTATGTCATCTCTGGCAGGAGCCACATGGAGATCAGAGTCAAGAGTGACCTTGACCTGTCCTATGTGTTGTCAACTATCATGTCCCACTTATGGGTAATGGGAAAGCAGAATGTTGGAGTGTTGGGTTTGGGGATCCAGGTCAGCATGACAGAAATCATGCTACCGACAGAGCCAACAGTGCTGAAGCAGTCATAGGTTTATATGGCAGCAGCTTATTTGGAAGTTAAAAACAATAAAACAGCAAGGTGTTTATGCAAGGAGAGTATCTTCAGGGTTTGTGTCTCTATACCTGCATAGGCTACTCATATCATTTAGCATCAGAAATGTGCTTGTTCAGTGACAAGTGTTAGGCTTCAGGAAAACTTTTTGGATTTATAGTTGTGAGATGTCAAAGAACGTTCTTGTCAGAGTTTTTCCTCTGCCTCCCCAGTAGAAAGGGGAAGAAACCTGTTCATCTTGCCTATATGGCATGATGCTGAGGACTGGGATATTGAATATGACTCTGAAACAGCTCAAGTTTGCTGCATGAGATTTGGATTTTTTTATTATTTCCCATTCTTCAATCCTGTTGAATAAATGAAGAATCAGATGGCTCCTATTCTCATAATGGTTTTGTGAGTAGGGATTGAATATTTTGGTTTTAAAGATGAGAAAACAAGAGGCTCAGAGAAGTTGGTGTACAGAGCTAACAAGTGATGGAGCTCAGGACCCCTCAGTCCAAGAGCAGGGCTCTTTTCTGTGGCTGGGAGTTCTGGCTCCTGAAACTGGCCCCAACCATGGAGGGTAGGACATCTTATTCCTTTCTTCTTTGTGTTTCTGCATGCTAGAGAGTATGCTGAAATAGAGTTTTCAAAAATTCATTTTTAAAGATCACCCATAAAAAGGGTTGAACTATAGGTGCATTCTTGGGAGCATGGTCTGGTTATTTTTTCTTTTCATTAAAAGAGCAAACATAATACAAGGGCCTTTTGTTTGCAGCTTTGGAATTTAGCCAATTATAAATACATTTAAGGGGATTCAGATCCAACTCAAGCTCTTAATCAGAGCATTTGGAAGCTCTTGGATAGAAGGTATATTTAATCTCTTTCTAGGTCAGCTGGATATCCCTGCATAGCTATTAGTTCAGACAAGATAAGCCTTGGAGCCCTTCTTTGCTTATAATGTGTTGGTGGGAGGCGGGGGGTGAGGTGGGAATGAGCTAGAGGTGCATGGGCCTGAGGCAGGCCTATAATTTATGAATTTATTTGCTTCATGGCACACTCCTTCCTTAGTTTGTCCATGAGGGGCAAATATAATCTTTTTAACATATTCTCATATTATAAATTTAGAAAGGGAAAGAGAAGACTCATTAGCTATATGAAATTTCACTGATTAAATATACTGGAAAGCTGTAGATAATTGCCAGGAGCCATACAATCTCATCCCTAGGGGGAGAGAGGAACCAGCTCAGAATGGAGCCTGGAGTAATTGTGACTCTGATCACAGGAGAAAGAGAACACTTGATGAGAGTTCCTTAGTTGATTCTCCATGAAGGCTGAAACCCTCAAAGTTCTGGGTCTGTCTTCTGTGCATGGCAAATGGCCCCACTCATCTCTCCAGACTCAGCAGAATTATTGCCCCTCCTTTCCTGGTGTTCTCGATCCTACAGGGGCACTGACCAGTGTCTGGTGTATAATTGGGAGTTAGATGATGTATCTGTCAAGATCCAGTCTGGAAAACAGAGACTATACTAGGTATTTAAGCAGCAGGGATTTAATATAGGGAATTACACAAGTATTAGAAAGCTGAAAGAGCAAAAAGGGACACTGAGGCATCCCAGATATATGTAACTGTAGAAAGCAGTTACTGTCCCTAGGATTGGGAAACACAAGGGAAGAAGTGAATTGCTAGAATCAAGGGTTTCAGAGAAGAGGCCCCTAGCAGCCATGCTGAAGGGTACCCTGTGGCTTATGATTGAACCTCAGACCGGGTGGCTGCGCAGCCAACTCTGAGACCCCAAGGGAGGTGAGTGCAGCTGAAGTTGAGAGTGTTGTTAGAAGCTGGAGGCTGGACCCACTGCTGCCTTCTAGGGCTGGAGGGACATTGACAAGAACTGGAAACAGGAAGGAAGTTCAGTTGTCCTCTTCTCCCGCTATATTGCAATAGGAATTGCTCAGAATTGAGGTGCAAAACAAGCATAGTCATAGGGCCTAGACCATCCCAGAGAGGATCATGGAAAACCTGGGCATCCCAGTAAGTAAAACAGGCACCTGACCTTGCCTTGGTGGCCTCTAGGCCAGGGCTTGGTTGTCAGTAAGGGCAAGCCAGGAAAGGAACTAATGTTGCTGGAGGTGGGGGGCCCGCAGGAACCCTGAACCCTGACTCTAAGAGGCCCAGAAATGGCATGACTGAGGCTAATACATCATCCATCCTGACTGACTCTGAACTGAAGGAAAGCCTAGCTGTCAAGAGCTGGAGGAAGTAATTGGAATAAATGCTGGATACACATCAGCCACTCAATCATGACATTTCCAAGAGCGAAGTCTTAATGAGAAAAGCCTTGCCCACCCTAAGTAGTATTAAATGGGTAGGTGGATGGGATGGATAGATGGAATAGAGGGGATTGGAAGAGAGAGAGCAGGGAGTGGAGACAGGAATAAAGGAAGGAAAGAAAGAAAGAATGGAGGAATCAAAACAAATTCTTATCTCTAGCTCTGCAGCTGAAGGGTCATAAGAGTGAAAATAGAAGTAGCGTACAGCCTTTCCTGTAGATGGTGGCTCACTATGAACCCCTTGCAGAGATTATGATGCCAGTAGTAAGGAAGTTGGTTTTGATTTCCTCACTTAATAAAGATTCAGAAACAGTGAAATCTGAGCTGCTACAGAGGGCAGAACCCAGGGCCCACTGTGTTCTTCGAGCACAGCGCCCAGTGTGTGAGCACCTGGAGATATCAAGGTGCCCAGCCATTGTAAACTGCTCCCAGCCAAGCAGGCAGTCGCAGGCCTGGCCCTGCCTATAGAGGCTCCCCCGCAACTCAGTGCCCTTGCCCGTGCCCTCCAAGGGGGCTGCAGAACACCCTTCAGACTGGTGCAGTAATAACAGCCTCGCTCCGGTAGATCTGTAAGAAAAAGGCACCAGCCTGTTAGAAGAAATGGGAAAAGGGTGCAGAGAGTTCTCAGAAAAAGGAAATGCAAATGTCTCTGAAGCAAATGAGAAGACACTCAACCTCACTCTGCAAAAGAGAAATGCACCTTGAAAGTAGGACAAGGGGTACTATACCAGGTTAGCATAGATCAAAAAGTTTCACCTCATAGATTCCTGTAGAAGTATAAAGTGCCAGCTCCTCTAGAGAGAGCAGTTTGGCAGTATCTCTCAAAAGTGACCCAGCAGTTCCACTTCTAGGACTTTGACATCCAGACGTAATTTCACACATGTGAAATGAAATATACAAAGATATCCATTGTAATAGCAAAATATTGGAATGGACATAAATGTCCACTGGAGGCCACCAGGTGAATCAATTATGGCACATCCATTCTTCAGAATTCTTCCAAGCTATTAGATCAAAACAGCCTTATATATATGTACATGGGACAATTTCCAAGATATAGAACCTTAAAAAATAGGAACAGTGTGTGTAGTACTTAGGTTCAAAAACAATACATATTTTAGAATGAAAAGTCAACTACCAGCTAGGTGCAGTGGCTCACGCCTGTAATCCCAGCACTTTGGGAGGCTGAGGCCGGCAGATAGCTTGAGCCCAGGAGTTTGAGACCAGTCTTGGCAACATGATGAAACTCTTTCTCTAAAAAATATACAAAAATTATCTGGGTATGACAGTGCATCCCTGTGGTCCCAGGTACTTGGGGGAGGGTGGTGCTGAGGTGGGAGAATTGCTTGAGCCCAAGAAGTTAAGGCTGTAGTGAGCTGAGATCGCACCACTGCACTCCAGTCTGGGTGACAGAGCGAGACCCTGTCTCAAAAAAGAAAAAAATTTAAAAAAAGTTAAATACCATTTAATGTGTACGTTTCTGTGTACATACAATATCTGTGGGAGGATAAACAAGGAAATGGGAACAGAAAATGCCTACAGGGAGAGGAACTGAGGGATTAGATAGAGGAGTGAGGGGAGATTCCCTTTTCCCTGCCTACCCTTTGGTACATTTTGTATTTTGTGCATTATCTCATCAAAAAGAAATAGATCATTTTTTTTGAAAAAAAAGTCTTAGTCATGCTGGAGGCCACAGCAGCCAAGGTGCTGGGGCAGGAGCTGGAGGGCAGGCCTTCTGCATGTTGAAGGAGGGTCTTCATGGAGGATGGAAACCACTGGAAGGTGTGCCTGTGACAGTGGAATAGTGTGATGGGAGAATAGTGCGACAGTGGAATAGTGTGACGGGAGAATAGTGTGACAGCGGAATAGTGCAACAGAATAGTGCAACAGTGGAATAGTGTGATGGGAATAGTGCGACAGCAGAATAGTGTGACGGGAATAGTGTGACGGGAGAATGGTGTGACAGCGGAATAGTATGACGGGAATAGTGTGACAGAAGAATAGTGTGACAGTGGAATAGTGTGACGGGAGAATAATGTGACAGCGAAAGAGTGCAACAGTGGAATAGTGCGACAGTGGAATAGTGTGATGGGAATAGTGTGACAGCGGAATAGTGTGACGGGAATAGTGTGACAGGAGAATAGTGTGATGAGAGAATAGTGTGACAGTGGAATAATGCGACAATGGAATAGTGCAACAGTGGAATAGTGTGATGGGAATAATGTGACAGCAGAATAGTGTGATGGGAATAGTGTGACAGAATACTGTGACAGAAGTGTGACAGGGGAATAGTGTGACGGGGAATAGTGTGACGAGAATAGTGTGACGGGAATAGTATGACAGGAATAGTGTGACGGGAATAGTGTGACATTGGAATAGTGTGACGGGAATAGTGTGACAGTGGAATAGTGTGACGGGAATAGTGTGACAGTGGAATAGTGTGACGGGAATAGTGTGATGGGAATAGTGTGACAGCAGAATAGTGTGATGGTGGAATACTGTGACAGCAGAACAGTGTGATGGGAATAGTGTGATGGAATAGTGTGACAGGAATAGTATGACAGCAGAATAGTGTGACAGGAGAATAGTGTGATGAGAATAGTGTGACAGTGGAATAGTGTGACAGGAATAGTGTGACAGTGGAATAGTGTGATGGGAATAGTGTGGGGGAATAGTGTGACAGGAGAATAGTGTGACAATGGAATAGTGTGACGGTAAAATAATGTGACAGTGGAATAGCGCAACAGTGGAATAGTGTGATGGGAATAGTGTGACAGCGGAATAGTGTGACGGGAATACTGTGACAGGAGAATAGTGTGACGAGAGAATAGTGTGACAGTGGAATAGTGCGACAGTGGAATAGTGCAACAGTGGAATACTGTGATGGGAATAGTGTGATAGCAGAATAGTGTGACAGGAATAGTGTGACAGAAATAGTGCCACAGCAGAATAGTGCAACAGTGGAAAGGTGTGACGGGAATGGTGTGACAGTGGAATAGTGTGACAGTGGAATAGTGCAACAGTGGAATAGTGTGATGGGAATAATGTGACAGGAGAATAGTGTGACGAGAGAATAGTGTGACAGTGGAATAGTGCGACAGTGGAATAGTGCAACAGTGGAATAGTGTGATGGGAATAATGTGACAGGAGAATAGTGTGACAGTGGAATAGTGTGACAGTGGAATAGTGCAACAGTGGAATAGTGTGATGGGAATAATGTGACAGGAGAATAGTGTGACGAGAGAATAGTGTGACAGTGGAATAGTGCAACAGTGGAATAGTGTGATGGGAATAATGTGACAGGAGAATAGTGTGACGAGAGAATAGTGTGACAGTGGAATAGTGAGACAGTGGAATAGTGCAACAGTGGAATAGTGTGATGGGAATAATGTGACAGGAGAATAGTGTGATGAGAGAATAGTGTGACAGTGGAATAGTGTGACAGCAGAATAGTGCAACAGTGGAATACTGTGATGGGAATAGTGTGACAGGAGAATAGTGCAACGAGAGAATAGTGTGACAGTGGAATAGTGCGACAGTGGAATAGTGCAACAGTGGAATACTGTGATGGGAATAGTGTGACAGGAGAATAGTGCGACGAGAGAATAGTGTGACAGTGGAATAGTGTGACAGTGGAATAGTGCAACAGTGGAATACTGTGATGAGAATAGTGTGACAGGAGAATAGTGCGACGAGAGAATAGTGTGACAGTGGAATAGTGCGACAGTGGAATACTGTGATGGGAATAGTGTGATAGGAGAATAGTGTGACGAGAGAATAGTGTGACAGTGGAATAGTGCAACAGTGGAATACTGTGATGGGAATAGTGTGACAGCAGAATAGTGTGACAGGCATAGTGTGACAGGAGAATAGTGCAACAGCAGAATAGTGCAACAGTGGAAAGGTGTGATGGGAATGGTGTGACAGTGGAATAGTGTGACAGCGGAATAGTGCAACAGTGGAATAGTGTGATGGGAATAGTGTGATGGGAATAGTGTGACAGTGGAATAGTGTGACAGTGGAATAATGTGACGGGAATAGTGTGATGGGAATAGCGTGAGAGTGGAATAGTGTGACGGGAATAGTGTGATGGGAATAGTGTGACAGTGGAATAGTGTGACGGGAATAGTGTGAGAGTGGAATAGTGTGACGGGAATAGTGTGAGAGTGGAATAGTGTGACGGGAATAGTGTGATGGGAATAGTGTGAGAGTGGAATAGTGTGATGGGAATAGTGTGACAGGGCAATAGTCTGACAGGGGAATACTGTGATGGGAATAGTGTGACAGTAGAATAGTGTGACGGGAATGGTGTGACAGCGGAATAGTGTGATGGGAATAATGTGACAGCAGAATAGTGTGACGGGAATAGTGTGACAGGAATAGTGTGACGGTGGAATAGTGTGATGGCGGAATAGTGTGATGGGAATAGTGTGACTGGAATAGTGTGACAGTGGAATAGTGTGACAGGAATAGTGTGACAGTGGAGTAGGGTGACAGTGGAGTAGTGTGATAGTGGAATAGTGTGGGAATAGTGTGACGGTGGAATAGTGTGATGGCGGAATAGTGTGATGGGAATAGTGTGACAGGAATAGTGTGACAGTGGAGTAGGGTGACAGTGGAATAGTGTGATAGTGGAATAGTGTGGGAATAGTGTGACGGTGGAATAGTGTGATGGCGGAATAGTGTGATGGGAATAGTGTGACAGGAATAGTGTGACAGTGGAGTAGGGTGACAGTGGAGTAGTGTGATAGTGGAATAGTGTGACGGGAATAGTGTGGGAATAGTGTGACGGTGGAATAGTGTGACGGTGGAATAGTGTGACAGCAGAATTGTGTGATGGAAATAGTGTGACGGGAATAATGTGACTGGAATAGTTTGACAGCGGAATAGTGTGATGGGAATAATGTGACAGTGGAATAATGTGACGGGAATAGTGTGATGGGAATAGTGTGACAGGGGAATAGTGTGACAGCAGAATAGGGTGATGGGAACAGTGTGACAGTGGAATAGTGTGACAGGGCAATAGTGTGACGGGAATAGTGTGACAATGGAATAGTGTGACGGGAATAGTGTGACAGCGGAATAGTGTGACGGGAATAGTGTGATGGGAATAGTGTGACAGGAATAGTGTGACAGCAGAATAGTGTGATGGGAATAGTGTGACAGGGGAATAGTGTGATGGGAATAGTGTGACAGGGTAATAGTGATGGGAATAGTGTGACAGGAATAGTGTGACAGCAGAATAGCGTGACAGTGGAATAGTGAGCCATGGTTGGCCTTTCCCGTTCACGCACTGGCGACCAATAGAATCAAGGCAGTCCCCATTTCCACATGTGCTTAGCCCTGTCTGTTCCTGTGTCCTCTCCACCGGCTCTCAGTGTTCTGAAACCCACACCATGAATGCCTGGGTCCCTCCCTCCGCTAAACTGTAACTCTCCAAGGGCAGAGGCCAGTTATTCCATCCCACATGCCTTGGCTCTTGGCATAGTGCCCAGCACACAGAAAAGGCATAATAAATGTTGAGTGAATCATTCATTAACATCAGGGAATACCCTGGGGTTCTGATTTATTGTTTTACGTGAGATTCTTGTCTCCCTGTCCTAACTGAAAGGCAGCCTTTTAATTGCTGGTATCCCAGCACTTAGCCTATTGCTCTGTATATAGTAGGAGCTCAATAAGTGTTGAATGATGCGAGTCGCATGATGGTTAGTTTATCTTCAGATCAGATTGTTTCCAGCCAAACGGCAAGAACAGAGCCATATCTTCCCCGTGGAATGAGTACACAGCAGCCTCTAGGAAGAAGGTGGGAGGTTCTGCAATGGGAAGGGTTCCAACAGCCTAGGTCAGTACTCCTCCCAAGGGTGACGTCAGAGATGTACCAGAGGCACAGGGAGGGGACTGTCACAGTTCCTTCTTTGGACATCACCTCAAGCTCCAGTTTTTGGGACACAGATGGGGAGAAGTCCAGATCCAAGCCATAGGGCTGACCCTTGTAGACACTACCCCATCACTTTAGAGGAATCAGAGAAAGCCCATTGAGGGAGGCTGCTTGCACGTCCCGAACTGACCCAAAACCAAAGAAGCATCTGGAAACTCTACAAGGACTCCATCATGTAAATATTGTGCTCTGAGGTCACAAACATAACCAGCCAGAAGCTGCGGCAGCTGAGGCCCCTTCCCTGGAGGCCAACAATTAACCCCATGTAAAGATTACCAGGAAGAGAATAAATAGCTGGGAAAAGTTTCCCAAAGGATCCCAGCCTCCCTGCCACTCCCGTTGCCTGAACAGAAAGCATGGAGGGGGCAGGGAAGGTGCTAATGCCTCATTAGTGACTGTTGCAATCACTGAGATCCTGGCTGTCTTGATTGGCTTCTCCTCTGATCCACGTCAATGGTGCCCTGTCCTGTCTCCTCTGACCCTGTAGACAATTGGTTACTGGTGTTTGATTCTGAGCAGATAAGCCAGTGAAGAGGAAATGCTTCCTTGTGAGCTCCTGCAAAGTGTAGGAAATGTAGGCAACCCAGTGAGCAGGGCTGCTGCGAGAGGGACTCTTGGTGGGGATGCAGGGGACACCCATCCCAGCCTGGACTCGGAGCACCCACCAGGACTTGCTTGTTGTCCCAGGCAGACCTGCCATTGACTGTGGGAACATAGTGTTCCTTCAGAGCAGGGTCTGTAAGGCACAAAAACCGAAGTGGAAAAAAAGTATCTGAGTCACTTTATACATCAGGTAAATATCCTCATGAGCACGTCATTAAAAATTTGCCATTTCCCCTGACGTTTCCACAGCTTGCTAGAACACTGCCTTCTGCTCCAGTTATAGACAAATGACCCTCCATTCCCTGCTTCTGCATTGGTCTTTTAGCTTATTCCTCGGACTGACTTTCTGGGGGGAGGGAAGGATGATTTGAAGACCTGTATTTTATAGGACTGTAACCTCTTAGAATTAGAAGGGACCTTTGTAGGGATCTTCTGGTCCCACCTTCTCTCAGAGGCAGATATCTGCAATGGATGCCTTCCTAACAGCTTCCCAAACGCTCACATGCTGAGTGATTCCAAGAACGGTGCCCACTTTCTGTTCAAAGGCTCTGAATGTTATATGCTCCTTTTGACAGTAGCCAAAATCCATCTCCTGTCACTTCCATCCATGGGTCCTGGTTCTGTCTTCTGGAGTGACATAGACTAAGTCCATTTCCCTTTCCAGGTGACCTCATGTAGTTTTTCTAGGCTACACTTTTATTTATCTTCTTGTCCCCATGTGGAGCCCTTCTAGACCTCCCATAGAGGAGCCCTTCTAGACCTACACAGAGGAAGTGGCTTCTGTGTGACAGTGTCACTTCTACAGCATGGCACCTGGAGCCGGTCAGCCTCGCTGGAGTCCACAGTCACGCATGTGCTTTCTCTTACTCTCAGGCTGAGCACACATACTCCCGAGCCCCCGCCCTTTGAGCCGCTTGTTTCCCATGTGGCCTGAGATGACAGCAGCAGTGACCATGGCTCCTCTCCAGGGCCAGGCAGCTGTGCTCATCCCCTGCTCCTCAATGGCTCCATAACCTTACGCTCCTGCAGGGGAAGTGGGTCACGCCAGGAGGAGCAGCTATAGTGTGAGACAGCCCAGTACCTCTGCTCTCACCCTCAGCAAAGAACCCTTGGTCACCAGGGTTTCCACGTGGGTTTGATGGAGGAAGGGCAGAGATGTGGGGTCTTCTATATTCCTTTTCTCTCCCCTGAACAGTGATGTAAGAGCCCTTGCCCCACCCTCAGGCAGCTCTCATGCTTCTTTAGCAAAGAGGGCCCCCAGACTCCCTGACTTCCCAGTGGGCCTCTCCCTGTGCTGCCTCCTCCTGGTGCCCAGGACCACCTAAACGCCCTGTGCTCCCAAGGCATGGCAAGCTGCTTCCCCTCCAGGGGCTGGCTGCAGGGGGAGATGTGGACAGCGCCACCACAGTAGCATCCTTGAGCTTGGATGCCTTTACCTGTGTTCCCCACACCCCTCCTTGTACAGGATCTGGGAGATGAGATGCCTTTTCCAAATACCATTTGTAAATGTTGGAGCCATGTTTTTTTCCGAACTAATCTCAGAACTGTTCTGCGCTCCTGTCAAGTTGCTTTTGAAGAAGGCAGCTCAGGTGGTTAAAATGAGCACTAGTGAGACCAAACCTATGGCCTCAGGATCCTTCACGAGAAATGGCTCCACAGCCACCTACTGCGTCACAGGCACAGCCCATCCTACTTTTAGGCAGGAGGAGCAGGGGAGACAGTGGGGATGCCTCTGGACAGCCTAGCCCCACTGCTGGATGAAGAGCAGCAGCTGCTGGAAGATGATGCACAGAAAAGCTCTTGCTCCACAATACCTCCAGCTTTCAACTAGTCCCAATCTTCAGTGTGTTGATGAGCAAAATAGACTTTTGCAGACACAGTGGGAGCATGGAGGTGAGAACAAAGGCATCTTTGACAGGCAGGAACATTTCCTTCCCTTTCCAGAGCAGTGGCCTGCAATCCTAGCTCATCATCGCTTCTGAGAGCTCTGGGAAGAGTTGCTGCAGCCATGGCTGCTGCCCCTGGGAACTTGGCTTTATCATTCTGTTCTTTGCTCAGAAATTCAAGTCAAGTAATTTAGAATTCTTTATCCAACAACTGCTTTAGGAAAAGAACACATCAGAAGCATTTGCTGATATCACCTTTGAGATGTTCACGTAGTTTAGGCATCTCTGTCTTTCCTTTCCCTTACAACTCTTTCTGGCATTTTCATTTGGTGGTGGTAGGAGAGTGGGTGTGTGGAGTGCGTTCCTGCCCTTCCCTCCCTTGGTAAGTCTAGGTGTTCAGGACCAGTGCGCGCCAGGTGCCTCTTCTCCTAGGCACTTCCACAAGTGTAGAGGATGCCTAGACCGTGGGCACTTCCGTCAATTAACTTTGTGTTGCACAGGCTTGGAAAATGAGGGCCAAATATACATAGAGGGTGTGGTCTTGATCAGAGGTTTTGCCACAACTATTATTTTTAATGGCCTGAAACAGGCAGTCTTGTGAATGGGTACTCCAAAGTCAACAACACTGTGTTTCTTCAGTCTCGTCTTTGTTTATTCATTGACCATTTTACCATGCATGCCCTGGTTCCAGGGACGTAGGAAGAAAGAAGGCAGGTACACAGGCTCTCAGACCAGGTTCTACCTCCCATCAAAGGAGGAATCTCCTCCCTTATGTTCCGGCCCACACGCTGTCCTGCCCCAGCCCAAGGAAGCTCAGTCTCTCGAGCTTGTTTTGGTGTCCAAGGGCCCAAGTGTCCCTTTTCCTCCTGGCGTCTCCTCTTTCCTCCCAGCCCTGCCCCTGAGGGTGCTCAGACCTCTTGGCATCACTCTTCTAAAGTAGACTTTTATGTATTTGCAGCAACTGTCTTCTCTTCTGCAGGGTCTTATCGTTACCAGGTAGATATCACTTAATCCATCAAACGCTCCTTTCATACCATGTTCCCACACTTCTGCCACTCCATATTTGTATATTTGGATTAAAAAACAAAATCTGAGTTCAAGTCCTGGATATCCTTGTTAACCTTCTGTCTCATTGATCTGTCTAATATTGGCAGTGGGGTGTTCTGCACCAAGTGGACCTAATAGACATCTACAGAACTCTCCACCCCAAATCAACAGAATATACATTCTTCTCAGCACCACACCACAATTATTCCAAAACTGACCACATAGTTGGAAGTAAAGCATTCCTCAGCAAATGTAAAAGAATAGAGATCACAACAAACTGTATCTCAGACCACAGTGCAATCAAATTAGAACTCAGGATTAAGAAACTCACTCAAAACCACACAAATACATGGAAACTGAACAACCTGCTCCTGAATCACTACTGGGTAAATAATGAAATGAAGGCAGAAACAAAGATGTTCTTGGAAACCAGTGAAAACAAAGACGCAACATACCAGAATCTCTGGGACACATTTAAAGCAGTGTGTAGAGGGAAATTTATAGCACTAAATGCCCACAAGAGAAAGCAGGAAAGATCTAAAATCGGCACCCTAACTTCACAATTAAAAGAACTAGAGAAGCAAGAGCAAACACATTCAAAAGCTAGCAAAAGGCAAGAAATAACTAAGATCAGAGCAGAACTGAAGGATATAGAGACACAAAAAAACCCTTCAAAAAATCAATGAATCTAGGAGTTGGTTTTGTGAAAAGATCAACAAAATCGATAGACTGCTAGCAAGACTAAGAAAGAAGAAAACAGAGAAGAATCAAATAGATGCAATAAAAAATGATAAAGGGTATATCACCACCGACCCCAAAGAAATACAAACTACCATCAGAGAATACTATAAACACCTCTATGCAGATAAACTAGAAAATCTGAAAGAAATAGATAAATTCCTAGACACATACACCCTCCCAAGACTAAACCAAGAAGAAGTTGAATCTCTGAATAGACCAATAACAGGCTCTGAAATTGAGGCAATAATTAATAGCCTCCCAACCAAAAAAAGTCCAGGACCAGATGGATTCACAGTCGAATTCTACCAGAGGTACAAAGAGGAGCTGGTACCATTCCTTCTGAAACTATTCCAATCAATAGAAAAAGAGGGAATCCTCCCTAACTAATTTTATGAGGCCAGCATCATCCTAATGCCAAAGCCTGGCAGAGACACAACAAAAAAAGACAATTATAGACCAATATCCCTGATGAACATCAATGCAAAAATCCTCGATAAAATACTGGGAAACTGAATCCAGCAGCATATCAAAAAGCTTATCCACCACAATCAAGTTGGCTTCATCCCTGGGATGCAAGGCTGGTTCAACATACACAAGTCAATAAACGTAATCCATCACATAAACAGAACCAAAGACAAAAACCACATGATTATCTCAATAGATGCAGAAAAGACCTTCAACAAAATTCAACAGCCTTCATGCTAAAAACTCTCAATAAACTAGGTATCAATGGAATGTATCTCAAAATAATAAGAGCTATTTATGACAAACAGCCAATATCGTACTGAATGGGCAAAAACTGGAAGCATTCCCTTTGAAAACTGGCACAAGACAGAGATGCCCTCTCTCACCATTCCTATTCAACATAGTGTTGGAAGTTCTGGCCAGGGCAACTAGGCAAGAGGAAGAAATAAAGGGTATTCAAATAGGAAGAGAGAAAGTCAAATTGTCCCTGTTTGCAGATGACATGATTGTATATTTAGAAATCCCCATTGTCTCAGCCCAAAATCTCCTTAAGCTGATAAGCAACTTCAGCAAAGTCTCAGGATACAAAATCAATGTGCAAAAATCACAAGCATTTCTACATACCAATAACAGACAAACAGACAAATCATGAGTGAACTCCCATTCACAATTGCTTCAAAGAGAATAAAATACCTAGGAATCCAACTTAAAGGGGTGTGAAGGACCCCTTCAAGGAGAACTACAAACCACTGCTCAATGAAATAAAAGAGGACACAAGCAAATGGAAGACCATTCCATGCTCATGGATAGGAAGAATCAATATCATGAAAATGGCCATACTGCCCGAAGTAATTTATAGATTTAATGCCATCCCCATCAAGCTACCAATGACTTTCTTTACAGAATTGGAAAAAAACTACTTTAAAGTTCATATGGAACCAAAAAACAGCTTGCATTGCCAAGACAATCCTAAACAAAAAGAACAAAGCTGGAGGCATCAGGCTACCTGACTTCAAACTATAAGACAAGGCTACAGTAGCCAAAACAGCATGGTACTGGTACCAAAACAGAGAGATAGACCAATGAAACAGAACAGATACCTTAGAAATAACACCACACATCTACAAACATCTGATCTTTGACAAACCTGACAAAAACAAGCAATGGGAAAAGGATTCCCTATTTAATACATGGTGCTTGGAAAACTGGCTAGCCATAAGTAGAAAGCTGAAACTGGATCCCTTCCTTACACCGTATACAAACATTAATTCAAGATGGATTAAAGACTTAAATGTTAGAACTAAAACCGTAAAAACCCTAGAAGGAAACCTAGGCAATACCATTCAGGACATAGGCATGGGCAAGGACTTCACGACTAAAACACCAAAAGCAATGGCACCAAAAGCGAAAATAGACAAATGGGATCTAATTAAAGAGCTTCTGCACAGCAAAAGAAACTACCATCAGAGTGAACAGGCAACCTACAGAATGGGAGAAAATTTTTGCAATCTACCCAGCTGACAAAGGGCTCATATCCAGAACCTACAAAGAACTTAAACAAATTTACCAAAATAAAGCAACCCCATCAAAAAATGGGCAAAGGATATGAACAGACACTTCTCAAAAGAAGATATTTATGCAGCCAACAGACACATGAAAAAATGCTCATCATCACTGGCCATCAGAGAAATGCAAATCAAAACCACAATGAGATACCATCTCACACCAGTTAGAATGGCGATCACTAAAAAGTCAGGAAACAACAGATGCTGGAAAGGATTTGGAGAAACAGGAATGCTTTTACACTGTTGGTGGGAGTGTAAACTAGTTCAACCATTGTGGAAGACAGTGTGGCAATTCCTCAAGAATCTAGAACTAGAAATACCATTTGACCCAGACATCCCATTACTGGGTGCATACCCAAAGGATTATAAATCATGCTACTATAAAGACACATGCACACATATGTTTATTGCAGCACTATTCACAATAGCAAAGACTTGGTACCAACCCAAATGTCCATCAATGATAGACTAGATTAAGAAAATGTGGCACATATACACCATGGAATACTATGCAGCCATAAAAAAGGATGAGTTCTTGTCCTTTGCAGGTACATGGATGAAACTGGAAACCATCATTCTCAGCAAACTATCACAAGGACAGAAAACCAAACACTGCATGTTCTCACTCATAGGTGAGAATTGAACAATGAGAACACTTGGATACAGGGTAAGGAATATCACACACAGGGACCTGTCAGGGGGTGTGTGGCAGGGGGAGGGATAGCATTAGGAGAAATACTTAATGTAAATGACGAGTTAATGGGTGCAGCACACCAACATGGCACATGTATACATATGTAACAAACCTGCACGTTGTGTACATGTACCATAGAACTTAAAGTATAATAAAAAAAAGTTTAAAAATTAAAGTACAAAAATCTGCTAAGTTTAGCTGTTTTTATCTTACTCAATTTTAACTCATTAGTGTCAGCTCATCCTCCTACCTAGTTTTTGGAAATCCTATCTCTGTTATCTGTGTCATCACTGAGTCTTTTGTCATCTGCACAATTGGATCCCAGAGCTGTGGAGCTGAACATGAGGTGTAGGGGAGGAGTGTGGTGGCCCCAGAGTGTGCCCTCAGCCTTCGGTGGCACCTTCGCATAAGGCCTCAAACGAAGACGCAGACTGTGCCTATAGCAAGAATCCAGGCTGCTTGTCTGAATGCTAAGCACGCAGTAGGTGCTTCATAAATACGGATGTGGGTGAGCGGTTATCAGGCGCGTCTGACGAGAAGCTTGATTCGTGGTGTGCCACCCCCATTTCAGGAAAGTGGCTTCCATGAGCTCATTTGCTAGGCAGCATCCACTGTGTTTTATAGTGTGGTCATGAATTAATAATGAACAACACTCCTAATTAGGCTGGAATAAAAACACAGATTAAAGAAGAGAAACAGCTGGGGAAGTGTGTTCTGACTGTGCAGCCTCTGGCTCCGGGGGCTTGATTCGGAGGTATAGCAACCACTGCAGTGGACAGTTTTCTGGAAAGCAGGTCCCCTACCCAGTTGTCCCCGGAGAGAGAAAATATTTGTTTTTTCCAGCACCCCTTCTGCTTGTGCTGTCAGAATAAGAAAAAGTGGCTCTGGCTGGTTCTCCCCACTCCCTGCGTTTCAGGTGGAATGATTTTACTTCATGGAAGTGAGTGCTTTAGTAAGTGCTTGCCTGCGGGGCTTGCATCAGGAGTCAGGGAAGGATGAAAAATGTGGTAGAAGTTGGCCTCATCAGGATGTGAAATTGACTGTGAACAATGTGATTTATTAAAGACCACTGTTTGCGCTGGCTAAAATGTGCACTCAGCTCCTAGCAAGGATCTCTTGCTCAGAATGGAGAAAGCTCCCTGAGGGTGGTCCCAGCTGCCCCTTCCTCTGTCTCTCCTTGCCAAATTCCCTTGCAGGCTCAGCCCTTAGCAGGGGCCATGTAATTGTGGCTTTAACCGTTTTAATAAAGGATCATGCAGGCACTGGGAACATGCTCTTCACTGCTCACAGTCTAAATTAGGCACTAACCAAGACAAAGGATATAAAAGCATGTTCATCCATGCTTTCTCTGTTCCCCACTACAAAGACAAGAAAGGGCGGCCCCAGGAGATGGGGGGATCGAGTGAGTGAGTGAGTGATAGCTGAGGTCTAAAAACACCATCCTGAAGCTCCTTCCTCCCTGTTACCTTGAGCACCTGGAGTAGGGGGATGAAATGAGATTTGGAGGCCAAGGATTTGAAGGAAAAGAATCCTGGCCAGGAGGGTTCACCATGTGGCCTGAAGCAAGCTGCTGCTTTCTGAGCTTCAGTGGCCAAGTGCACCGTGGAGTCGCACAGCCCTGAGTTCTAACGTCCAGTGAGCGTTTAGACCTTGGGGAAACGACTTCTCTGGGCCTTGGTTGCCGTATCTACTAAATGGGGCTGGTGACATCTGTCTGATAAGGTGGTTGTGAGAATGTGGGATGTACCCAGCCAAGCCACATGTAATGCTCAGTAAATGTCCGTCTCCTCCGCTCCATGCGTGAGCACCCAGTTTAGTAGGAAGCCCTTCCCCCTGCAGATTCCCCTACAACAGTAGTTCCCAAAGTGTGGTTCTCAGACCAGCAGCCTCCACATCACCTGGGAACGTGCTAGAAATGCAGATTCTCAGGCCTACCCCAGACCTACTGGATCAGAAACTGTGGGGTGGGGCCCTGCAGTCTACGTTTCACCTCCAGGTGGTTCTGATGCAGACTTGCTGTTCTGGGATTTTCTGCTTCAGTTTTGAACAAATGACAACCATCTAGTCCTTTCTCCTGAGAGGATGTGAAAGTGACAGCTGACCATTTTTTGAAAAAACTGTGAGGCCTGAACACTGGGGTTTGAGTTCCAGGTGCGTGAACTCTGTGAGGGTAAGGAATTATTATTAGAACCTTGAGGTAGCAAAAGCCTGTTCTTCAAAGCTTCTGTCCAGCTCCGCCTGTGTATGGAGTTAGATCCAGTGGTTTATAGGCTCAGAAGCCTGGGGCAGCTTTGCTCTTGCTGTGTATCTTTTGATAAGGAAACCAGCCCTTGACGGAAGAAGGCTCCTGCCTCATAGGCTTATTAAGATTAAAACTCTAAATTTAGCTCTGGAGGAAGGTCTGCAGGCTCAAGGCCATTTGATGAATGACTCCACGATATCTGCAGACTGCAACTGCTGGAGTAAATAAGATTTAAATACAGCTGCCAAGCCACCTTATCTTTCCCCCCTATCAGATCTGAACACGGTTAAACTAAGTGCTGTCAGAGCCAGCTCATTGAATGAAGGCAGCAGTGCATAAAGTCATTCTGAATAATTAATGAAATAATGGTTGTGCAGAGAGTGCTAGGGCAGGGCCAGTGTGTTTGCAGATCCGGTGTCAGCACCCTAGGACTAGGATCTCTGGTACATGAGGCAGTTCTTTAAGGAAAGAAGTACTCATTCTCCAGTGGCCTCAAAATAGAAAATGCCACCAAAGCAGAGATATGTGATATTCGGGATATCTAACAAATGTCAGGGCACAGGCACGGACCTGTAGATCCAAAGAGATGGTGGCCAAGTGCAAGGGCAGACCCTTGGGGCCCCTGCAGAGCCACATGTGACCCCTCTTTTTGTAGAAGACAAGTCATGAGGGAGAGGCCAGGACCATGGCTTTGACTCACTCTAGGGTAGCATATCATTCTTTTAATGTCAGGTATAGTCTCTCTGATGCACACCAACTAAGTGTCAGCCTTGGAGGCACTTGCTGAGGATAGGCTCAGAGTCAGTGACAGAGGCCCCCAAATTCATCAGTCACCAAGTCTTATAAATCCCTCTGTGGCGGCATCTCCTGGAGTTGCCTCTTTCCCTTCACTCTACTTCCCCATCAGATATCTCCTTCTCTGAGCCAGCCCATTAGCAAACCCTCTGGAGGTTGAAATTCATCAGCCTCACATTGGTCTTAACCAGGATGGCTGTGTGGGCTGTTTCATGTGCACAGTGCACCCTACGGACATGGATGGATATGTTGGTGACATTTAAGAATCGTATTAGGTTGCTGCAAAAGTAATTGCGGTTTTGCCGTTGAAAGTAATGACAAAAACCACAATTACTTTTGCTCCAACCTAATATATCCTTCACATTTGCAGACTTAGGCTTTGACCAAGAAGAGTTTGTCTTAGGAGGTGAATCTTGTTTTCTTTACTGCCTGGTAGTTCTTAGGAGTAATGGGAATCTCCTCTCTTTCCTTTCTTAGACTGGTTTTGAGTCACTGGGGGACATTGCTCTATGGGACCAGAAAGTAAGAATCTATCATTTTAGCTGTAAGAACCCAAGGGTCAAGCTGGGAAGGTCATAGCGCTGTTCAACCCTCAGAACTGGGAACCAGCAAGGTGATGACTGCACAGTGGACGAGCCAGAGGGACAGCAGGCAGTGGGGTGCTGGAGTCTCTAGCCTTGGTGGAAGGAGGAAGTTAAGGCAGTATTAATGCTAGATAAATAGTGGGTAATGGTAGATTTTAAAAACTAAGGGACAGACATCATTCAGACTATTTTCCACATAGGACTCAACCTGACACCCCGGGCTTAGGATGTGGATTCTGGGCCTTTGTGTGGCGATGTGACTTCAAGCAAGATTATCACTATCGGATTGAAATCAAAACCAAAGTTTGAGAATCCGCTAGCTGGGTGCTCTATGACAAGTTATTTACCTTTCTGAGCCCCAGTTTCTCCCTCTTAAAATGAGAATAGTAATTTCTACCTCAGAGTGTTTTAAGAATTAACTAAGATTGTGTATTCTTTGTGAATGGTGTAGTAGATTGCATATTCTTTGTAGACCATTTACATGTAGACAGACTATGGTGCTGGGTGGCTAGGAAGAAAGCTTCCCTGAAGTTTGTTCATGTGCTGGCCATCAGCCATTTTCTTCTAAAAATGGGTACCAATAGGATGTGGTCTTTGAAAAAGCCCTGTTAGAGACAACATGGCAGTCACAGGCTCAGGAGTGCTGCCCAGCCTGACAGCCAAGTGAGCCTGTGATGCGGTAATTGATAGCTCAGACGCAATTCAGCAACTCAATTAACTCATGTCCCATTAGGATGGATTGATTTATTCCTTGGGATAGGAATTTGTGCTGATTCAGCAACAGCAGCCTTCCCACTGCCGAATGCATCTGTGTGGTTAAGAAAGCTTTTCCAGTGCTTCTGCTCCCCAGAGGTCTCAGGGGAAGAAGGCATGATTAGGGGAGACCTGTGTTCAGTCCTACACACAACAAGTCCCCCTCCCCCGAGGAAGATGAAGGACTGAAGGTCCATCATTATTTTTATATATATATATATATGTATATATTAATTAGATAGAGGCGCACTCTGTTGCCCAGGCTAGAGGTACAGTGGCACAATTTTGGCTCACTGCAATCTCTGCCTCCCAGGTTCAAGTGATTCTTGTGCCTCAGCCTCCCGAGTAGCTGTGATCACAGGTGCACACCACCATACCCTGCTAATTTTTGTATTTTTAGTAGAGACAAAGTTTTGCCATGTTGGCCAAACTGGTCTTGAACTCCTGGCCTCAAGTGACTTGAGCGCCTCGGCCTCCCAAAGTGCTGGGACTATGGACATGAGCCACCGTGCCTGGCCTACCATCATTTTGAAAATGAATTTTGGGCCGGGCCCGGTGGCTCACGCCTGTAATCCCAGCACTTTGGGAGGCCGAGGCAGGCAGATCATCTGGGGTCAGGAGTTGGAGACCAGCCTGAGCAACAAGGAGAAACTCTGTCTCTACTAAAAATACAAAATTAGCTGGGAGTAGTGGCGCATGCCTGTAATAGCAGCTACTTGGGAGGCTGAGGCAGGAGAATCACTTGAACCTGGGAGGCAGAGGTTGAGGTGAGCCAAGATCACGCCGTTGCACTCCAGTCTGGGCAACAAGAGCGAAACTCCATCTCTAAATAGTGCCTGACTGCATTGGGATAAATGGTATTCCTCCTGGAATTCATGTGGACCTGGTACCTCAGCATGTTACTTCATTTGGAATCACCATTCATGATGATTCTGCCATCATAAATCTTACTTCTGAGGTCAGGAAAGGATAAGGAACCCTTGACAGCCATCTGGTACATGCCAGGTCTACTGTCTGTAGGAACGTGTGTGCATTAAAAAGTCCAGTGAGCTGTGAGTATGTAACAGAATTATCAAGCGGTCCTATATTAATCTTTTGTATTTCTAAAACACTTTTAAAAGCACTACCAAATCTGTGATCTTATTTTATTTGCATGTATGCTTTTAAAAAAATTATTCTGAGCTCTCATTGTGTAGATGGGGAAACTGAGGCCCTAATAGGATCTCATAATACAGTCAGGATTATAAGTCCTCCGAAGTGCTATCTAGCCACCTCTCTGGATGGCATCTACAGTAAGAATGGGGAGAATTTTCAGAACCTAGCTATGGCCTGTGCTAAACATGTCTATGCCTCACCTCTAGGCAATCTTGGGGACAGTCTTCCTTATAGTCCTGTGTGTTAGGCGGAAGCTTTCACAGGGTGTCACTTGATAGCCACAGGTGCCAAGCAGAGCTGTGCAATGCCCCAGGCCTAGCATTGTGTAAATGAAGCATCCCCATTGGCCCATCTCCACAGCTGGCCACTGGGCTCCATGTTTACCAAACACTGCTGATGCCTCACTCCAAACACAGCTGAAGTCCAGGAGTGCTTTCTGTGTCCAAAGCCCACTCCCCTCATCCTGCTCCCTGAACCCACTGAGGAGCAGGTGTTGGCCTGTCCCCTGGCATCTGTGCCTGAGCCGCAGTAATGAGAGTTCTGAGGGCTTCCAGCAGGATGGGTCCATCTGGAAGTTCTGGGAAAGTACCTGACTGTATTGAGCTAAATAGTGTTCCCCCGCAAATTCATGTATACCTGGCACCTCAGAATGTGACTTCATTTGGGAATAGGTTATTTACAGATGTAACTTGTCAGGTATCTTGAGAGGAAATCCTGGATTTGGGATAGCCTTTAAATCCAATGACTGGTGCCCTTAGAAGAAGAGGAGAGGACAGAGGGAAGAAGGCTCTGTGAAAATGGATGCTGCCATAAGCCAAGGGATCCTAGGAGCCACCAGAAGCTGGAAGAGGTAAGGAAGGGTTCCTGCCAACACCTTGATTTCAGACTTCTGGCCTCCAGAACTAAGAATATATGTCTATTGTTTTAATCCACTAAATTTGGTAAGTTGTTATGGCAGCCACAGGACACATACTGGCTGCCTAGCAGGAAGTGGAGCTGTGGGGCTGGTCCTGGAGCCAGGCTGCCAGGGGTCCTCTCCTGCCCTCACCTCTCTTGCCTGCAGGGCCTGGGAGAACACTGTGGAAAGCTAGGCTAAGGCGCAAGGAAGGCCAGGGCTTGACTTCCCTGTTGTCACTCTAATCTTGGTGGAGAAAGACTTCCGTGCCCTCTCACCATTATTATTACTACCTTTTTTTAGTTTCTGTGCTATGCTAGGCACCGTGCAAGTCTTTACATCATTTCACTCCCTCCTTGTAAGGACACTGTTCAGTAAGTTGCTCTATCCCTAGTCTTTTATTTGAGGTTCATTAACTTGCTCAAGGTTCCACAGCTGGCAAGTGGCAGACCCAGAATTTGAACTCATCCCACTTAAGAGCCTGCACATGTATCACTATGCTACAGTGACTTCCCCATGCCATATTAATAATTATGGTAGCTAATGGTTGATATAGCAAGAAGAGAGCCTGTAACCATCCCCAGGGGCTTCCTGCAGCCTCCTTCCTATTCCTACCACTGTCTGCCTGCCTCTTCCCTATGCAGCAGCCACGTCACATGATCCCCGTTCCTTGGATGGCCTGTAAGGTTACACATCAGGTGGTCTTCCTCTGGTAGCTGGTCCCTGTCCCTTGCCATCTGACAAACTCTTGCTCAGCCCATGTGGCCCAGTTTAAATGTGCTCTGTGCATTCCATCATCCAGTGCTTACCACATGGATCATAAGTCCCACTGGTGTGTGTGTGTGTGTGTGTGTGTGTGTGTGTGTGTGTGTGTGTCTTTCCCAAGTTGGAGTGGGAGTGCTTCCGGGTGTGTGTGTGTGTGTGTGTGTGTGTCTTTCCCAAGTTGGAGTGGGAGTGCTTTTGACACCGGACTGGGTCTTTCCATTTTGCCATCTTGTATCTTCCCCAGCAACTCTGGCTCTCCAGAACCCCCAATCAATGTTTAAGTGAAACATGCAGAAGACATGAAGATTGTTAAGCAACAAATACTCAGCAGAAAGGGCTGTTAATTTTAAAAAAAGAAGAAGAAAAAGAAAAGAACATCAGATATTCTAAGACAAGTATTTGTAGAGGGAATCACTAAAAGCTTTCAGTTTTGAAAGCAAATATTTAATTTAGGCTCCCCCTTCTGTGTGCTTACAAATGGCACTAAATTCAGTATAATGCTCAATCTACATTTTGAGATTTACTATGGGACTCATGGACTTTAACAAAAAAATGTAGTTCATTGTAAATGCCTACATTTCACAGTCATTCTTTTCTTTTAACACAATTGGAGTGACAAAGGTAATGACTTCCTAGCTAGCCATATTCAAAAGAAATGTCAAAAATTTAAATTTATAAAGCTCTCTGTGAAATGTTGTGATGCCCCCAATCAAATGACCCTCCTGATCTTGCCCGGCACCCTTTTCCTCTTGGCTGCTGGCACCTTCCTGTCTCATTGCCAAGGATAGGCCACATCTGCAAGTCTCTATCCCACTCCCCACCACTTAGAACTCTTGAAAGCTCTGGGGAGGCTGACCAAGGACAGAGGACCCTATATTTGGGCTTCAGGATCCTAAATGCCCCAGGGCTCAGAGCTCCTATTAGTGCTATTTCACACTTACTACAAGTTTAAAAAAAAGAAAACCAACAACGGTGAGGATGATGATGGTGATTTTTGTGTCTTGTCCATGAATCACATAGTATTATTCTAGGGGAAATGTACCCTGGTTTCAAACAACTCATCTGCAAGTACAGGTTTTGGAACATGACCTACATGTTTACAGTGGCACATGAGACTATACTTTTTCTCAGACTCATGGACTTTTTTCCTTTTTCAATTACTAACTGCTTTAGTCCTCTAAACATGGATACTTCTTCTTCTTTTTTTTTAAACCAATACTGGGTCTAACTCTGTGGCCCCAGCTAGATTGCAGTGGTGCATTCATAGCTCACTGTAACCTCTAACTCCTGATCTCAAGTGATCCTTCCTCCTTGGCCTCTCAAGCAGCTAGGACTACAGAAACATGCCACCAGGCCTGGCTGATTGATGGATTGTAGAGATGAGGTTTCACTATGTTTCCCAGCCTGGTCTCCAACTCTTGGACTCAAGTGATCCTCTCACCTCAGCCTCTCTAAGTGCCAGGATTACAAGTGCCTGGCCCTAAACATGGATTGTTTTTTAAAAAAAACAAGCTTTTCTTTAAAAGCTTGCCCTATTTCTAAACATGGTTTGTGTTTGCAATAGTGCACTACTCATTTTATGCTGACTCTGATGGTAATGTAGGACTCAATTGCTGAAGTTGTCGTTACAGCAGACTTTCCAGGAGGCCTGTGTTGTTTCTCAGGTTGCCTTTTCCAAAAGGGGACAGTTTGCCCATATGGGACGTCCTGCCCCAAGCATTTCTAACTGCTCTTCCATCTCTGTCCTCCCTCTGCAGGATGGCCATGGGTGACCCTCTCTGTCCTGGGATTCCTGTACTGCTACTCCCACGTGGGCATTGCCTGGGCCCAGACCTACGCCATGGACTAATGCTGTTGGGTCCAGGCCAGTCCTTGCTGCTGGCCTCCAAGGCAAACAGTGCTTCACCCTGACCTCTCACTCCAGGACAGCCTCCAAGGGATTTGATCTGTTCATCTTCGGTTGAATGTTCTGACTCCAAGACTAGATGCTGGATCTCACAGAAAATTCACAGCCAGCCAATCTTCTAACCTGGAGTCTTTGAAATCTTCTACCCCAACCCATCATTTTCCTATTGAGGAAGCTGGGGGCCAGGGCAGTTTTGTGTCTTGCCCAACTACGCAAGGTGACATTTTGGTCTAGAACCTACTTTCATGAGCCCTTTGCATTCTTTCCCCTTAAGCAAGAATAGAATGTAGTGGACATTTATTGATTGAGACACAGAAATCCTGATTAGTGATAGGCCTGTCTTCTGGGCAGTATTTCTCAAATATTTGAGTGACATTGATGTTTAAGTGACCTCCTTTATCACATCCTGCAGTGTCTCTAGAAGCAGCACTAGGGTTTGAGCTTCACACTTCAGCCCCTCTGTAGGCAGGAGAGCAAGCCACAGCTGTCTTTTGAATTACCTAGTCCAAGAAGATAGTAACAGCCCTGTAGCGTTCTAAGGCATCCATACCCAAGGAGTCCTGTGATTTGAGCTTCAGCAGGGTGATCTACATTTGGGTGCTTGTTTCTGAGAGTTGCAGAGAAGTGTAACATGGTAGTTCCTCTACCTTACAGTTAATAGTTTCTTAATAAAGAAGCAGCATTTAGAAACCACAGGGTAGTGTATCCACAGATGGGGTGCTATCAGGCTAGTCATGAGGATGGTGTCCTGGAATCTTGTCCACCCTCTCCACACGTCTCAAAAGTCATCCTCCTACTCAGTGATTCACGTTTAGTGGTTTATATTGTTATGGTTTGATTCAAATGGAGCCTTTTCTGTCATGTAGATAATCTACATGTTTGTAGAATTATTTTTAATATGTTTGAGGAAAATGTTTAAAATCTAAATATATTCACATAACTTGATTATTCACCCCTCTAAAAAGATGCTGGATAGGCTACCAAAGGTCCCAAGTGGTAGATAATTCAGAATACTTCTGTGTGAATTTGGATTTTTTTTTTTTTTTGAGTGGGGAGGGGTAAAGGAGCCTTAAAATTTGAATCCATAATATATCTAATTACAGGAGAATTTACAACATCTCAAGTAGGTGAATTAAGTTGTCATTGAGTGAAAGGCTCACTTGGACCTAGTGCTGCCTCCTGTTTATTACATAGCATGGCCCTTATGTCTTGAGTTGACGTTATTGACTCAATGAGGCTTAAACTCCTAGAGTACAGGACCATTTTGTTGACTGTCTTTCTTCATAGCTTCTCTGCTTGGCAAAGAGATGGGAGGGGAGCCAGATACTGACTACCCTGGGTGGGTACATTATGTGTTAACTAAAGCAAAAGACAGAGGCCAGAGAGGGGCAGGTAGACCTGCATAGCAGCAGCCTCAGCAGCTGTCTTGGTAAAGGAGAGAGAGAGACATGCGGCCGGTGATTCCAGGGTGCTCAGAAGTTTCAGGAGGGAATGAGCCTCAGGGAGGAGTGGGCACCTACATGAATGCAGTAAACCTTCATGGACTAACACTCATTCAGGATTTGTGGCCAGCCAGAGGGAGTTCGGCCGAAGTTTACTCGGAAAGAAAGGGCTTGCTAAGAAAAAAAGAAGTATAAAAATGATGATATGGAAGTGTCTAATGTATGTGTACATGTAAGTAATACAAAAGTTTTGAGCTCTTCCAAGTATACCATTTATAGAAAAACAAATAGACTTATTCATTCATTAAACTATTTTGGAAGAGTCAGTGGATATATTTGAAAGTGGTAATCCTGAATTTCTTTTAAACTATTATATGATTCATAGTGGTTCTCAGGAATTAATAAATGATTACTGTGTTTAGCTCTGTATTTGAGGCTGATTAATTAATATGTGGATTATCCAGGACCATTGTTTTGCTTAACCTCTTCCTACTCCCCAGCTGTAATATGAAAATGATAATGCTTCTTTCCTCATGCATATTAACTAAAATCTTGTAGTTACTCTGAATAGTGGTGCCTGGGCACACAGAGGAGTTCAGTCAAGGACACTGGACATGTCATCAGCCCTGGGCAACTTCAGGCACAGTGTTGGGAAAAGACTAGACAAGGTCCCAAGGTCAGTTCCAGACCCTGGATCCTCTGATACCAGCCTCACTCTGCGGGCAAGACCAAGAGCTCCAAGCACAATCGCCAAGATGCTACCCAAGGAGGGAAGCAAGATACCTGAAGGACACCCAAACCTTAGTCATTCTAATTCTTGGGACCACACAAGAAGACTGAAAGGTTATTTTTTCAAATTAATTTGTTTGAAGTGTCAGGAGAAAACATTTTGTTCCATTAAAGATAGCAGGCCTCAAGAAAAAATAAATCAATGACACAAATAATTGTATAATAATCTATATATTGGGAGAATAGCAATTTTGGTGGGGGAGGGGGCGGCTTCCCCTTACAGAAATTGAGACTGCTCACTTGCTTATTTAAAGTAATACAACCATTGACAAAGAAAATAGTAAATTAACCATAATATAATGAGTTTGTTTTTTAGCAGGTATATCGGAATATATCCATACAATAGGGTTCCCTTCAGTGTGGACAACATGAGAAGCCAAATTATCGTGATACTACTGGCCTCAGCGCCTTTTGAGAAAGCCTCTCTGAGGCCTTTCTCAGGGAAATTATTTCATTTTAAAACAAAAAACCCTCTTTTTAAAATCATTGAACTCCATCTGGCACCCAGAACATGGCATTCATTACTTAGCTCTATATTACTGGTCCTTTTGACTAATTACAAAAATCATATTCACAGAGATGTTTTGCAACATTGAAGAGATCTAGATAGAATGCTTTAGGCTGGGCGTGGTGGCTCACACCTGTAATCCCAGCACTTTGGGAGGCCAAGGCAGGTGGATCACTTGAGGTCAGGAGTTTGAGACCAGCCTGGGCAACAGAGTGAGACCCTGTCTAAAAAATAAATAAATAAATAATAAAGAATGCTTTAATACATTATTAGTGATACTTTTGAAACAAACATCAATAATTTGGAATTTTAAACACTATCACCCTTAAATTATTTTTACAATGCTTTTGTGCAATTTGATTAAATCAGTTGCACAAAATGTAAGGAAACATTACATTGCACACAATGTAAGGAAACATCATTAAAAATACTGTACCCCTACTGTGATCCTATAAGATCAAGCAGAGGCTTGTAGGTCAGATTCCCCATCCCCTAATTAAGTTACACTGTCTATAATAAGAGAAGTGCCATGTTTGTAAAGTGGTCCACTGGATGGTAAATAAGAACTCAGGTTGGCAATATTGTGGAGCCTTGCCATGAGCAGGAAGCAATACCTATTAAAATAGCAAAACTGAAACCATGCTAGTGTATGGGACTATTTCGATTAGAGGCAAGCTACCTTAATAGCTTCTGAGACTATCAATGAAGTGTAAAGCACAGATCAGAGCTCATATTGTAGACACTGAGTCATTCAAAAAAGATTGTTATATTCTTCATACTATGTTTTAAAAGGTGCGAGGGAAACGTTAATATATTTTATACAAATTTCAATCCAAATTGTTCAAAATAAAGTGTACGTCTAAGTAAGGGGGTGGGGAGGGCGGTCAGCTTCTGGTGTATCAGATCCATGTGTCATACAGTTTTCCATGATACCAGGCATTGAGGCCAACATCTGTGCCCTTGTACAGCAACTGCAGCTGGACCTTAAGATCGTACAGCCACATACGTTCATGTCCATTCTCTCACTCTTTGGTACTTTGACACACAGTCTTGGTGAATCTGGAACTGTAAGTTCTCAAAAAACTGTAAGTGCTGTCCAAATAAGAGCTTCCCAAACTCTTGAATAGAAAATACCATCCTAGGTCACAACTTAGGTCACAACTGTCATCTTAGGCCAGAACAGCCAATTCAGTGACCTAAAATTAATGTAAGGAAAGGCAAAAGCAAGTATCATGTATAAAATAGTTTATTACCATAATAAATAAAACTTTTTTTTACAAATATCATTTGTGCTTGTTTAAAAATGTTGAGAAGGGAATATCATCAATGGAGGGGCCTGCGCGTTCCTCTTAACATTCCCAAGCCACAGATATACAGTGGTGTTCTTGGCAGCATCCTCAGCTGACCACAAAAATAGTATCAGCTCATTTACACTTTTGTTTATTCATGCTCATTTGGACAAAGTGACAGTTGCAAAGGAAAAAGAAAAACCCAATAAAGGATTTGGCAGGACTCAATGGAAAGCATATTAATATAAGGAGAAGCCCCAGGATGGTGAACTGCTCATGAGTAGAAGTGTCCTTGAGGTGCCGGCAAAACGTCGGATGTGGACAGTCTCCAACTGATGCACAAATACAGCATCGGAATATAAAGAGAATACATTCATTAGGGGAGGGTGCAGCCTTCTTAACATAAGATTAGTTTATATCCTGATACAAGATCTGTGAACTTCTCATTGAACAACTAATGGATCCGTCGGATGACTCAGAAGTCACAGATAAAGAGACAAGGGCTGTAAGAAAAGTTTAATGGCAGGCAGGGAGGGTACCCACCGCTCTGGCACCTGCAGGGAATTCAAGTCCAGTTCTAGAAGTTCCAGAATAAGTAAGTCTGATACGCTCACATGAGAATGAAGTTTCACTTGAATTTAAGCTGCAGATAAATTCACATTGATTCTTTTGAGCTGTAGGGGGTAGAAATTAAAACTTCTCAACATGAACACCTTTGGTGAGAAAATGTTTTTTTCTCTGATGTTTGCAGTCAGTGCTGAGAGGATCATGAAGTCTCCTCCAGATGGAGGGCACAGGAGCTGGTGAAGGTAATCTTAATTGAAGCGAGTGAGAAGGCAGTATATAGAGCAATAACAATGATTTAGCAACAGAGGGAGGCTGTCTGGGGCGTCAAGTGTGCCCTCAATGGCCTCCTCTTTAAGCAACACTAGGTGATAAGGGAGGAGAGAGGAAGGGGCGTTGGCAGCTCTATCACAGCTGGAGTTCCATTCAAGGGTCTTAAGGCTAAACGTCTTTATTGCAAGACAGTACAATCTATTAATCAAATGCACATCAGCAACGTGTATCTCCACCAGGGCTCCTAAAATTTCCCAGAGTATGCATGTGAGACAGAGTGGTCAGTGCAACAAGGGAAAATGAGGATCTTCCTATGCCTAGTATTCCTAGAGTTCATTTAGTCCCCACAAGGGCTCAGACAAAGAGCTTGACAGTTGGTATAATACCTTCCATCTAAGGATTTGGAGAGGAAGTTTGCTGAATGGGATGGGGTGGTGTAGTACAATTTTACCCCTGCTCAGCCCTCCCCACTTTTGAAAGAGGAGGATTCCAGCAAAGGGGCTGATGTTTGGCCAACAGCAGCACACTGGATCGAAGAGGTTGAGGGTAAAACAGGCCCCCAGGGATTGGATCACAAGAAGAAATCAAGTAAGAAATGTATTTCCAAAAGTTTGCTGGAAGGCTGCAAAATGGGCTCAGTTTTTTAAATACTTGGGCTATCCTGTAGCATTAATGTTGTAACCTTGTTAGCATAATGTAGCATTGCATTAATTAATGCAATGAGTTGCATTAATTGTACACTAGATAATTTGGTTTTTCAACCAAATAGTCCCCTCCATTTCTATCCTTTGGCTATCTTGTCATGTCTAGTGGAGGAGCCCTTTGTAAGTATATGGGATGGCAGTGCCCATTGCTGGAGTCAGTGCCCCCCCACCAAGAACAAACACCACCTCAATGACCATCTCAGTTCTCAGAGTTAACCCTAAACCCACCCCTTCCATCAGCCGGGAGGAGCATGTTCAACCAGCAGCCAAGTGACAGGGACAGGACCTCCCCACTTCAAAGCAGCCTGTCAGGATATTCTCTGGGAAATGGAGCTTCAATATGAATGACATTCAAAGTAAGGAATTTAGTAGAAATCAAATAGCACTTTACTAGACAATGGTGCCACATATCATGCCCCCACTCCTCAAAAAGGAAAAACATATATCCTGGGCAAATCTGTTCTCTTGGCATACTTTTTCTGACGTCTAAATGTTCTGTCCCATACCTAGTAACTTTTTGTTTCCCTAATCTCTCTCCAGCCACCAGATAATGGTTTATACTGGAAGGCTCAGGTCAGTGGTGTCTGAGGCACATGGTCCTGGCTCGGGAACCCAGAGTGGCATCCTGGCATGGGAAGACAGCACAAAGCAGCCTGCGGCCAAGTTCATGGCGTGAAAAGGGAGAAAGGTTTGGCTCATTTACACAATGTTTTTTCAGAGAAAACAATTACAGCAAAAAATCCCTCAAATCCTAGGGAGGATTACGGGAGAATAAAGCCCATGCACCCACACGTGCACCTGTGACCCCAAGAGGAACAGATTCCTGCCGCAGGAGCTGGCTTCCAGTCATGAGCCCAGTTTGCACTGATTCAGGAGTGCATTTCCAAAGCTACATTCCACCCTAAAACATGTCTGGACTTCAAAGCCTTACATCATCTTTGCCCCTCATACCCAGAGGTCTGAGAGATTTCATGGACATCCATCTCCCTCAGGCAGAGCTGGAGGGAAGTGGCAGGGCCTCTTGACATTGGCTATGGAGTGCTGGACAAGAAGCCTGTCATCAAGTCCCCGGAGAGCTGGGAGGCAACAAAAAGTCTCCAGGGGCAGGTGCTTCTGAGGCTGGGTTTTGGGGGTGGATTAGAGGCCTACCCTGCCTTAAAAGTGGTGGCTCCTAAACTTCAGAAGCAGGTTGAGGAGCATGTTTAAGAAATGGCAGACTAGAATGTTAGGGGGCCGCCAACAGATGGGATTCCAGATATTTTACGGGCTCTTACCCAAGGACTGGTTGGCAGCTTCTCAAGTGAAAGAGGCTGAAGGCCTCATAGCTTTATCCAAAGTCAGACAGTTGTGACTCGGCCTTAGGAAATTAGAATTCCTCTTCTTTGCATGCCGCCACCTGAGGCTAAATCTAATTATGTCACAGCCTGGAAAAGCCAGGGGCAGCCCCTGTAAGCCTCATGTGAGAAGCTACATATGAGATTAGGGCTCCTGGAGCAGGACTCTCCCTTGAGCTCGCAGGCCCTGGCTTCCCAGGGCCATCTGTGCCAACCCTGTGAACCAGGAGAGGTCAGCCCTGCCTTGCAAAGACAACCGAGGGCCCAGCCCTGGGACTCACCGTGAGCACTGGGCAGGACTAAGGAGGCGAGGTGGGGTGGGGTGGTGGGCAGGCTTGGACCAGAGGCTCTCAGAAACACTGAGTATCTTTGGTAGGGCAGAGGTACTTGGGATGGGGTCACCATCTAACATAGGCAAAGGTAAGCTCCCTGGGTAAGTCCATGCTGTCACCTGTACTCCTAATTCCATTCCCTCCAAGTTGACTTTTCAGAGCTGAACTTCTAACCTTGCTTGTCAGTATTTGGGGTCCTGACACCTCTCTCTAGGGCATATGCCCTGGCCAGCTCCACTGTGCCTGGAAGAGACTTCTCCCCTTTCCTTTCTCAGATGCCATTGAGAGAAGCCCAAGCACATGAATAACCTGACTTAGGTGACCACAAGGCAGTGGAGTGTCCCCGAACATCATGGCATAAGGGCTCGGATGGCCCATACGCAGCTCCGTGACCATCACTGGGAGCCACAGCTCCAAGGCCACTTTTCTCCATCACCTTACAGAGATAGCTGGAAACTCACTGCTTCGTTCTCTTTCCAGCTGCTGAAGAGAGTACAATCATGATCCTGAAATCTTTTGCCATTTTCTCTTGAAATCCTACTGACTTTAGTAGGAAATAGAGAGACTGGCTTTAAAATAAGGCCCAGCATGGCTCCCAAGTGCCTATAATGACCCCATGCAGCGAACAAAATACAAGGGTCTGCAGGGCAATCCCAATGAGAATCAAAGTATAAACATAGCACTTGCTACAGTTCTGAGGTTGTGTGTGTCTGCTTTGTTAATAAAGCAACTCTGGGCTCATGACCCTTCCTGCCGATGCTCCATACCCTGAGGAATGCCACGGGGACACTTGGGAAGAGGCCAAGAAGGAACAGAGGCAAGGGAGCCTGTGTGTGAGGCCAGCAGCATGGAGCATGGCCAGAGGCTCAGCTGGGGACTCCAGAGCCCTCCCTGTCAACTGTCCCAGAGGAGCAGGCTGTGGGCCGCACCGCAGAGAACCCCTGGATCCTAAGGACCCCTCTCCAGCTCTCACCCTTGCCTCACCACCTTTGGGAAAGGAGACCTGAGGATTCCCAGCTCCAATGTCTACGGGCGGCATGCACCACACCTGCAGCTGCTTTTCTGGCCTTAACCATGAGACAGAAAGTTTCCGGGCTCTACCCTCCTGTCCCTCAAGCTCCGCTTGTCCCGAGCTAGTTACAAACGACAATGTACATGGAGAACATGGTGATGTCAGACACAGGCTGTACAAGGACGGGGATGCTGGGAAGTCCTTGGCCCACCACAGTCCGTTGGGGGTCTTGGCAAAGGAGCCCAGCATGGTATATACATGAGAGGTTCTCGGCACTTTCCCACCAGTCCCCAGATGGCTGCTGCTCTGTTCTGGTAGTTTATCTTTTACAAATATCATGGTAGTAAAAAATTAAAAATGAAGGAAAATACCCTTTAGACAGCATGTCCCTTCTTTCAAAATTGTGCAAAGATGGTTCAGATGCAGCTGCCACCTTGCAGGGTAGGGGCACGCTACCCTTCCTGTATCTTTTCTCCAGATAGAGAAAGAGCGCGTCTAAGCCACTGGCCCCACTTTTTCTGTCAGGAAAAGCCTACTTGGAAATTGTTGGTCATGTGGACGTGTGTGGTAGGGGTGGTGGTCACGGCAAGGTCATAGGTGTCTGTCTCTGACTTTTCTTTTAATAGACCTCTCAGCTGGCTCCAAAAATATCTCTCTCTGATTCTGGGGACTGTGGCCTCGATATTTCAAACAGCTCCTGAGGAGACTGAGAGGATCTTCTGGAAGTTAATATCCTGAGTATCTCAGAGAGCTGTTTCTCAATATTGGTCATTTTGGCGTTTAAGGCCTTGATGTCCTCCTTCAGCTCGTGCCTCACCTCCAGGACTGTGGCCTGCAGCGTCTGCTCAGGGATAGGGTAGAAAGAATGCTTGACCTCTGCCAGGATGGGACTCCGATCCTGGGGACTCCTGGCCTCACCCACGTTGTCCAGCCGCAAGTCGCTCTTGGTGATGCCACTGTCACACGAGTCTGTCTTCTTCAGCGTGGCCTCGCCTGATGCTTTTGTCCTCTCGGGAAGTGTCTCCATTGACTCAGCCTTGGACACCTTGTTCCATTCCTCACCCTTCCCACAAGCATCTTTGAAGCGGGCCCAGCCCTTGCGCTTGGCACAATCGCCCCCGCCTGCCTTGGGGCCCAGGCACTCGGACCCGGGTGCGTGTAGCTTTGCGTGGTCTGGAACCCCGGAGGTGGAGGCTGCCTGGAAGGACACGGGCGTGGCAGGACTCTCACGTACGGTGACCACGCTGGCCTTCATGAGGCTGTGGTTGGCGGAGGCATGCTCTGTGAGGACATTGCCCTTCTCCACATCTAGGTCATCCAGGTCCCGGCCCCCTCTCTCAGCCGCCAGCCTGGCCTCTTTCTGCTGTCGGAATCTCTGGAAGAGGCGCCGGACAGGGTGGTCCGGGGGCAAGATCAGGGGGGCCTCATTCTTTCGTTTCATACGCTCTTCCTCTTCACGTTTCACGTCGCTGATCTTCCGGAACACAATCTGGAGAGAGAGAGAGAACGACATGCCATGTTAGCCACATGCTGGCTGCAGCAGCCCAGCTCAGCCCCTCTGCCTATCATGGCCCTCTCCTTCCAGTCCACCTGCTGCCAAGAGGCTGGGGCTCACAGCCTGCAAGGCCTCACGAGGCTTTTCTCTATGACTGACCTCACCCTCCTTTTCTTGACACTGACCCCCAGCTTTCCAACAGCAGGTAATTGACTCCCTTTGTCATTCCCTTCAAGAGGAACAGATCCCATTTTTTTCCCTCCCCACATGCCAGGAGGCTGAAGAATCCAAAGAGCATCTTCCCAGGAAACTGTCCTGGCCTCCCTTAAATCCGTCCTTGTCTGCAATTCAGCATTATCTCATGAGCCTTTCAAATATCATTTTTCTGGCCCCACTTCAGATCTACTCCATTAGTATCTCTGCACAAAAGCTGGAGCATCTCTGGTCTAAACCATACTTCAGGACAAGAAAGTCCCCTGGCAAGGCTACAGCTAAGGTTTCCAAGGCCACCCACAGATCTGGACCCTAAGTGAATGTGGTTGGCTGTGAAAAGTAAAAGCCAGTCTCACACGGAGTCCTCCTTGTCCTTGGTGAGCTTACAGTAGACTAACATCTATAAAGTTGAACATAAACTTGTCCTAACAATAATACCCACACTTGGACAGTGATTTGCAGGTCACAAGGCACTTCAATGTTACTTCATGTATTCCTTTTGACAGCACTGTGAAGTCACTGGAACACCTGTTATTATCCCCATTTCAGACATAAGGAAACCGCAGCTCAGAGTGGCTAAATATCACCTAACAGGTAAGTTGCCTAGAAGGGACTGGTACCCAAGGTATCAAACCCCAGATCCATTAGGTGGCCAGCAGGTAATGACTAATGATAACAATACTTCATGCAGAGGATGGACCATCAGCAAAACAGACTCATGAATTTGGCCCTGAGTGCAGCATAAGCCACAGCTTACGGGGGCCTTCCCCTGGGTCAGCATCTGACTATGGGAAAGCCCCATAATTTCTAGCTTATATTGCATGTGCCAGTTAGACTCTGGGACATGTTTTGACCCATATCATGTTTGAATTTGTGAGACGCAACCTGTAATAGGTTGTCTTTTTAGTGTAAATTTCTGATTTGAGGACTACAGGTATTGAGATTGTGTAGAAGTAGAGGAGAGGCCTGTGGTAAGGGAGAACAGCAGCTTTTTCATCATCCCAATCTGGGAAACTTTGTGCCCTGGGCAGGCAACTTAGACCCACCCAGAACCTGTCCCAGGGACTTGCCACAGGACTGCCGGTCTTGGGGAGGCACACATGGTGTCATGCCAGGAGCAGGGGTTTGGGGTCAGAAAGAACTAAGTTTAAGTCCCAGCCCCATTACTTAACCGTGTAACCTCACACAGGTATCTTAACTTCTGAGTCTCAGCTTCCTCCTTAAAAAGTGAGGAAAATCTCTACTTTTCAGACTTGGTATAAAGCTGATACAGGATGACTTATATGAAATCACTAGCCCACTGGAGATGCTTAAATGGCTCCTGTTGTCCTCGCCCTTTCAAGGCCCCCAGCTGAAGATGACACGCAACTCGCCCTACCTCCTCCAAAAGGCCCTGCCCTGTGCTGTCACCAGTAGGTTCTCAGGTATGACCAACAAGACCATTGTTTTATAGTGCCCAACACAGAGAAGCCAAATAAACAGTTAATTGCTTGATGCTAGGAATCCATGAGCAAATCACTGGCAGACTAGAGGCCCACGTCTGTGCACTAACTTCTTGGTCAAAGTTTCTGTCACTAGATGACTTTACACTGAGGTCACTAACAGGTGGATGGGTGGTTAAATCTTCCAGCTATTATCTGGATTCTGATATGTGACTTTCTGACCTCCACTGGGCAGCATTTCTCCCATCCCTGCCTCCTCTGGTCCCCTCTTTAGCTGTACCCCAACTGCCCCTACAGTCTGGCTTGCAGATCCAAGAAGTGGGACTCGAGAGAACCCTGTCCACCCTGAAGAGGGCCAGAGAAACCCAACAAAAGGCCTCATGGGGGGATGGGGAAGTGATAAGTAGAGGGATTGGGACCCTTTTCTCTCTGTGCTCTGAGTTGGATGCCTCTATACGCGCTGTACTCTGTTCTGGGAATGGCCTCTGCTCTCCATTGGGCATCCAAATCCTCTTCACACCAAGACCCAGCGCAAATGCACCTCCTCCAGAAAGTCTTCGCTGATTTCAATGTGCTGTAAGTTATCCTCCTACCTCCCAACTCCAATGGCCCTTTCTACAGTTAGACTGCTCTTCTGTCCTGATTACTCTCTATCTTGTATCCATTTGTAGTAGAGAGGCCAACTCTCTTCTGCCTACTCACACGCCTTCTTAGAGAGGGGAGGAGAGAGAAGAGAATAGGAAGGAAGGTGGAATGGAGGGAAGGAATGCAGAAAAGAGGAAGGAGAAAGTGGGTGAGAATGTGAATGTACCCAAGAGAGATGATGGCTTTTAGGGCTCATTGCTCTTTTCCTGCCCTTTATATCTGCAGGATATCTGATTCCTAACACTATCCCCCTTTTTCACTTGAGCAAGTTTGGGCAGGTCTCTTCCTTGTAAGCAACAATTCCTGAACACAAACATATTCTATCCCGCTAAAAGGTCCCTGAGGGCTCAGAACAGTACTTTGGAGGTCACACTGTATTTTTTACTTTTTAAATGTTTGCTTATTATTTGCCCTGAAAGAGCAATAATTTTCCGTTTTGTTTCCAATTTCCAGCTGTTCAAAGTGCCTGGTACCTAGCAGGCCCTCAATAAATATTTGTGCAATGTAGAACACATAAATATTGGCTAATGAATCCGTGGGATAATATCTTCTTCCTGGAAAGATGAAATCACAGAGGTCATTGTCAATGTTATAAAAAGCAGAGTTTGGCCTGGACACACATCTCTCAACATCAAAGGTCAGGGGCAGCCTCTGAGACTTGAGATGTTCTAAGACTAATGAAAAGGAAGTTCTTCAGATATTGAGGAGTCAACAAAAAACTGATCCCAAGAGGCTTAACATAATTCATGGTGGACATTTCGGAGTGGAAGTGGGAGTTCCTCTTTGAGGGTGTGGCTACATTGTGCTTGTCACCCAGAGGCCCCATGGGTCAGAATCCTGGACTGAACCAGCCAGCATATTCAGGTGTTATGACTGTGTGGTCGATGTGGGCAGTTCAGGCACTCACAGACAGGGCCTGTTGGTGGAACCACGGGTCTCTGGATCTGTGCAGGCTTTTTTTCCAAAGTGTCATCCTAGGCTGCCCTCCATCATCCTGTGTGATAGGCAGCCCCCCTGAATGTCACTGTCTCAACCAGTGGACAGGTGAGCCAGGGAAGAACTTCCTATCCTGCAGAAATGCCTGGTTCTTCCTTTGAGAATCAGGGAGGTAAAACCAGCCACCCCCAGGAGACAAGGCAAAAGGAATTTTTACAGAGCTGATGTGGTCTGACAGCTTTGCTGATCTGGAGTCAAGGGCTCTGCTTACTAACTTCAACTGCTTTTCTGGAGAAGTTAGTCATGGAGTGTGTCTCAGAGGCAGCCATGACCATGCATTTTGCCAAGTATTTTAGATCTGAGTGGGCAGGAGTGGTTGTATGACTCATGACAATGAGGTCTGTGCCACCAGCACCAGCCACAGCAGCTCTCCGTCTGCTTGGAGATGCTCCACAGCTTCCCATGGCAAGAGTGTATCCTGGGAATGATGGGCATGACTCCCAACTCTGTAACCCAGGATGCTCCCTGTACTGGACAGGTGATGGATGGAGGTCTGGGGAACAAGTCTGTCCAAAGTATTCCATGATGCTCTAATAGGTACTATGAGGTGGGAGAAGTTCCAAGGTTAGGTACGTTTGAGCCACACTGCAGTGTTAAATGGGTTGCTTTACTACAGGACTTCTCAGAGCCTTACCACGCTAATGTGCCTTATGAATGTCTAAGAGGAAGACATTATATGCAGCACTTCTTTTATTTTTTATTTTTTATTATTATACTTTGAGTTCTAGGGTACATGTGCATAACGTGCAGGTTTGTTACAGATGTATACTTGTGCCATGTTGGTGTGCTGCAGCCATCAACTCGTCAGCACCCATCAACTCGTCATTTACATCAGGTATAACTCCCAGTGCAATCCCTCCCCCCTCCCCCCTCCCCATGATAGGCCCCGGTGTGTGATGTTCCCCTTCCCGAGTCCAAGTGATCTCATTGTTCAGTTCCCACCTACGAGTGAGAACATGCGGTGTTTGGTTTTCTGTTCTGGTGATAGTTTGCTAAGAATGATGGTTTCCAGCTGCATCCATGTCCCTACAAAGGACACAAATTCATCCTTTTTTATGGCTGCATAGTATTCCATGGTGTATATGTGCCACATTTTCTTAATCCAATCTGTCACTGATGGACATTTGGGTTGATTCCAAGTCTTTGCTATTGTGAATAGTGCTGCAATAAACATACGTGTGCATGTGTCTTTATAGCAGCATGATTTATAATCCTTTGGGTATATACCCAGTAATGGGATGGCTGGGTCATATGGTACATCTAGTTCTAGATCCTTGAGGAATCGCCATACTGTTTTCCATAATGGTTGAACTAGTTTACAATCCCACCAACAGTGTAAAAGTGTTCCTATTTCTCCACATCCTCTCCAGCACCTGTTGTTTCCTGACTTTTTAATGATCGCCATTCTAACTGGCGTGAGATGGTATCTCATTGTGGTTTTGATTTGCATTTCTCTGATGGCCAGTGATGATGAGCATTTTTTCATGTGTCTGTTGGCTGTATGAATGTCTTCTTTTGAGAAATGTCTGTTCATATCCTTTGCCCACTTTTTGATGGAGTTGTTTGTTTTTTTCTTGTAAATTTGTTTGAGTTCTTTGGAGGTTCTGAATATTAGCCCTTTGTCAGATGAGTAGATTGCAAAAATTTTCTCCCATTCTGTAGGTTGCCTGTTCACTCTGATGGTAGTTTCTTTTGCTGTATGCAGCACTTCTTAAGCCAGTTCTCCCAGATCCTCCTCTGGAAAACACTAAAATTATATCAATGTGTAGGGTATGGGATGTTCTCTGTATTTGTATATAGCCTTGACAGATGGGCAGATGTTTCCTGTTCCAGCTAAAGGGGACCCCCTATCTCTAACTCACTCGCTAAGCCCCTGGAATTTGAGATTTGAGGACTCCATTGCAGATGCATTATCCCCTGGTAGACAGGCCAGGGTCAATCCAGACTCTGTGGCTATAGCCATCCTCGTTTGCAAAGCCAAAAGAAGTGATGTATATTGTCCTCCCTCCAAACATCTGCTTCTAATGTTTGTGGTTTAATGGGGAGAGAGAAAAAGAGATCACAGGTAACTTCTCTATGCACCACACATAGGCTCCTGAAGGATGGTGTGAAAATAAAATCCTAAAGGACTTCCATTTTCACTCATCCTCATTGCAGACTGACCTCATACTGATTTCATCATCTCTGCCTGGCTGATTTTATTTTTGAACTCTTACATGAGCTCAGGGAGCTGACATTTAAAAGTACCCCTGAGATGAACATTTTTGCAATGAGGACAACTGCTCATTGGCTCTTGCCTTCTTTCTTCACATCACAGATCCTTAGTCAGGGACCACACCAACAGAGAAGTGCTGGGGTCTGTCTGGAGAGTTTGTTCCACTGGAAAAGGCCCAGCCCTGGTGATAGAAAACTACTCTGTTCTTGGCATGGTTTCAAGGCACTGGTAATGGGATAAGTCCAGATCCTTCCTGGATCCAGCCAGAGTCCTGCCAGCCCACAGGGACATATATTTTTCTAGCCTGACATGTTGCTCAGAATGCTGAGCAGCTCATGACTTATTGCAACCTGGAGACAGAGGACGCCTGGAGGGCAGGGACGCTGCTGTGCCTTGCTCATCCAACTTGGCATCCCTCTAAGCTCGCACCAAGCAACGGCCCTAAGTCTGGGAAGACTTAAATGGTGGTTGAGCTGAATGGAATTGACACTCAGATCCTTAAGCTATAGGGATTTCTTGGTAATTATTTTCTACTAGGTTTGAAAAACCAATACCCCTGGAATCTGACGTGAGTCAGGATAGTCGACCACCTCTTCTGGGTTACATTAAGAGGGCCCAGCTCCTCTCAAGCCTAACCTGTTCTCAAGCCCTAGCCAGGACCAGGCCAAGGGGAGGAGTCATCCCCTCAGGGTCTCATGCATGGCAGAAAGGCAGGCCTAGGAGGGGAATGGACTTGCTGGAGTTCTGGCAGCAAGAGAATGTGGGGAGGGCACCCAAGTGGGCGCACAGTTACTTAAAAGAACTCAGATTGTGGAATAAAAATACATATGTAATGTCAATCCTCAGTGGTTTGCATAAATGAGCTGAGGTATGAGTCATCGAAATCTATGGATATATCAAAAGGGATTTAGATGATTTTCTCTTGGATTCAGACACATGTCCCCAATCTGAAATGCTCAACAGTAGAAAGAGCACTGGCTTGGAGTGGTCCTAGCTCTGCCACTGACTAGTCACTGTGTGACCTTGGGAAAGTTATATCCTTCCTTGGTTGTACCACATCAATGGTTCTGAAATCTGGCTGCACTTCAGAACCCCTTGAAGAGGTTATCTAGTGAGTGAGAATTTCCCATGGCAGGGCTAGAAACTGGCATTTGCAGCAAGCTCCCAAGTGATTCTGACATGGGCAGCCTGACCCAGGTCTGCTGACTAGGCACTCAGAACCCCTGGATGGATGGCTGGTGAGGTCACTGCTACTCTGCTGTCCCCTGTGCATGGACTTGTGCTCACACATGAGTGTGGCCACACACACTAGCCTCCTGCGCACCTCTCTGCCTGTACTCACACTTCCAGCCAGACTCAGCCCTCCTAGGTGCTGCCTGGGATTGGAGTGGGGGGATGACCCTGGTCTCTCACTCAGCCTCTGGTCCCTGAAGGATGACTGAGAGGAAACGGGGAGGCCCCGCAACCACCTTCAACTCTTTCTTAGATCTGACAAAAAGCTGTCTTAGAGTGGGGGGACATAAAGCCAAGCAAACATTTACTGAGCACCCACTATCTAAGAGCACTCAGCAGGGCGCACACACTCTATAGCTCCTTGCTAGTAGGAGCCAGGCCTCTTGTCCCAGAGCTGGGGTCCATGCTGGTGCTGACTGAAGCACCGTGAGTGGCTGAGCGTCAGAAGGGCCCTAACATCCCCACAGGCCCACTAGACGTAGCTTTCCTTGTGGTTTCCTCACCCACCAGCCTCCTCCACCAGTCACCCTGCCTGGTTTTATGGCAGAGCATAAAACATGAAGATTAACAAACTGGGCCATTTAAGAAACTTAAAACATGGAAAAACAAACTGCAGATGGGCAGATAGGATAAGGCAGTTGGTTGGGTTTTACTTTTGGAAAAGGCCACTTCTCAACCCCCTCAGAAAGATCACTTCTGTTATTATGGAATCAAATGCTACATTTTCTACTTGGTATCATGATGAATACGTGACAGCCCAGAACATGGGAGGCCCTGAGCCTCGAGGAGGGGAGAGGGCCCCAGAGGGACCCAGGCCGGTTCGGCTAAGGCTGTGTGCCGCCCTGGCCTGAGGCTGGAGGGAACAAAGCACAGCACTGTCCTCCAGGGGATGCCAGGCTCGGGAGATCGAGCAGTAAACTCACAGCATAAGCACAGAGTGCTAAAGTGGGCCCAGGGCAGGAGGGCAAGGGCAGGAGCCTGTGGAGTCAGCATGGAGTGACGGCATGTGCACACGCTTTGGAAGTCAGGCGGACTTGGATCGTGTTCCCCAAACCTCAGTTTCAGCACAGAATACAACTGCTTTTACAGGACTGTTATAAGGATTAAGTTGGATAATGTAAGTAAGGCCTTAAGGAGAGTGCTTGACATTTAATAGTTGCTCAGTAAATGTATTATGTATTACTCTTTATGGGGGTGGTCCTTGAGATGATTCTAGAAGGATGAGCTAGAATTAGGTATAAAAGGTAAAGAATTTGGGTGAGGGTGTTCCAAACAGGGAACAGCCCACGCCAAGACACAAAGGCAGAAACGCCAGCCAGGGAAGAACAGTGTCTTTGTGGTGGCAGTCCTGGTGAGAAGAGTTGACGCTGATGGAGAGCTCTGATGTGCCAGGCACTGTGTTAAATGTTGGACCTGTGCCATCCTCGAGGAAACCCCAGCAGGTGGGTACATTATTATCCTCACTTTTCAAATAATGAAACCAAGTTTAGAAAGAGTCAGTGATCGCCCAAGAGGACAAAGCTGTGGAGCTGTGAGCCAAACCCGGGCAACTGGAGTCCCTGCCCACACCATGTCCGAGGCCATTCTTCTAGGGAAAATGCCTTGGGTTTTAGGGCAAAGGACAGTTTCTCTCAGTATAGGCTGATGACCTCCACTAGTGTCTCTCCGTCTTTGTCCATTGGCAACTTCTCTAAAGAATTCAGGGGCAGCACTAGGAAGTAGAATATCTGGCCAAGGGAAGGCAAGAGGCCAAGAAGCCAAGATTCCCAGAGGATCTAAAGAGGGAATGCCTCTTTAGATGCATTAGGCTATGTGGTGCTTTAATTTGTCAGGATGAACCAATGACTTAGGGTGAAACCCAGACTTTGATTGGTTAAGTTGAAAAAGAGGGCTAGCAACACATGAGCCCAACTGTTTGGCTTATTGGAAAATCCTGCCTCCCTGAAGGATGCTGAGGTTAACCAGTTACCCTGTTGACCACTCGTGACCTCTGGGCCCAGCACTAGGCAGAAGGAGTAGGAATGCACAGATGTCCCAGTGGCCTTTATCCTGGAAAACCCTAGAGGCTAGAGCTGTTCTGTTCTCAGGGCACCTGGTCCACTGGCTCTCAGCACACTGCTAACAGGCAGGCCCCTCCCATCACCATGCAGCATCTGTACTTTCTTCTGGCATTAATCAAGAATGACTTGTCTGACCCATCAGTGCCATCCCATCATCTTATTCACTCTTCTAAGACCCCCACTAGACTGGCAGACATGGGCAGTAGGTGGATTGGACATATCTTCTTTTGACAGACCAACCTGGGGCCTGAAAGACTCCCACAGATGCTCCTGTTCCTCTTTCTTCAGGAAGGTTCAAACCCAAGACAGATGAGTATCCTTCCTTCTCAGTGCCACCCAGAGAATGAGATGTGCCCCTGGGTTGCTACTCAGGGAAGAGATGGCACTGCTGTGCAGGAGTTGCTATCCTCTGGCATTTCACTAGGGGTCACATTTGTCACCTTCTCCTTGTTTTGTGCTCCCTCAGTGTACTGGACTGAATTATGACCCTCGAAAGGCATGTCTACCCAGAATTTCAGAAGGCAGCCTTATTTGGAATAAGGTTCTTCGCAGATGTAAGCAAGGTAAGGATCTCAAAATGAGATCATCCTGCATTAGAGTGGGCTCTAGACCAGTGATGAATGCCATTACAAGAGACAGGGGAAAATGCAGAACACAGAGAAAGGCCATGGGGAAGATGCAGGTAGATACTGGAGTTATGTAGCTACAAGCCAAGGAATGCCAAAGATTGCTGACAGCAACCAGAAGCTAAGACAGGCCTGGAATGGATCTTCCCCCAAACCTCCAGAGGGAACCAAGGCAGTAGACAACTTTATTTCAGACTTCTGGCCTCCAGAACTGTGAGAGAGAAGCAATTGGTTTTAAGCCACCAAGTCTGTGGTCGTTTGTATGGCAGCCCTCAAACTAGAACACAAGGTCTGCTTCACCACTTCCTCCTCTCTCCCTCCCCTAATGGAGGCCCTGTCCACAGCCCTGCCCTTTGCGCTCAGGCCTCGCCAGCTGTTCTCCCTTCTGCTTCAGTATTTATCCTCATGCAGCTGAGGCAGGCATAGAAGCCGACAAGACAATGGATGTAAGTGCCCACACCCGCCGTGTGCTGGTTTCAGACCCTGAGGAAATTACTTGATCTTTCGAAGCCTTAGTTGTCTTCTGTACAGTTCCTACTTCTTCCTGTGGAGTTGCAATGAAATAACATTTCAGAGAAGCCCCCCTTCCTTCACATTTATAAACCAATGCTGCTTTTCTTTCTAGTCCCAGCCTGAATATTCCCACACTGAGCATGGGTACATCAGTGTTTCAGAGACCCCTCAAACTCTACTGTCCTAGCCAGAGCAGTCTCCCTTCCCACCTAGTTCTTCAGTGAAGGTGAAGTAGATAATCAGGTCAGTAGGAATCAGAACCCCACGTGGGTGGGTGGGAGGAGCAACTGAAGAGAGGCCAGGTAGAAGACTGTGACTAAAGCTAGTGACAGATATAGAGGGGATGGCCCAGGGAAGCAGAGGAGTGGGCAGATAAAACACAACATGGCCCGCTTCTAGACATACACACCAGTTCATGATGCAAAGAGAAACAAATATGATCTGCAAACTCTGCACCTCATTAACCTGAACCTGAATCAAGAATGACTTGTCCAATCCATCAGTGCCATCCCATGAAGACTCAGGCATCATCTTATTCACTCTCATAAGGGTCCCTGCCTAGACTGGTGGCCATCTTCTTTTGACAGACCAACTTCAACCTGTGGCCTCACCTGCACTAGGTCCCTGAGGGGCATTTGCAGCCTTGTGGGTATCCCTGGGAAACACATGCTACTAACTCCTAGAGGGCTTTGGCCCCTAATGTTGTCTCCCATCCAGACGGAAGCATGTGCAAACCACAGGCCTTCCCTTAGCCCTTCCAGAGGCAGTTTTAGGAGTCTGCTTGCCTGCCTATGTCTCCACTCCCAGGAGGTTCCACTCTGATCCCTCAAAGGAGGACAAGTCTTACAGACTGGAGCTTTGAACCTCTTCCTACTTCCATTAAAAGCTCCTTGAAGCATGTGGCCCCAGTGGGCAGCCCTCAGGACTCCTGTCTTTGCCCCTTCACTCTGGCAGTGCATAATGGGGAAGCCTAGAACCCCTGCCCTCCCCACCTCCAGCAGCACTTGCCAACCAGTAAGAGGGACAGAATCTCCTGGGGAGCTTTTCCAAATACACATCTAGGCACCACTCTCCTTGCATCCCTCTCTGCCTTCAGTCTCCACCTCTATTTGAGAGCCAGCGCCCTAAGCCTAGAATGAAGATCATGCCAGTAAAGACAGGGGAAACAGGGGAAGACAGTCACATAGGACATATTTCATACTCATGTTTCAAGGACACACACACGTGAGCTCAGCAGACAAGATGCCCCTTCTCGATGCCAGTGTACCAGCTGCACACGTAGCTCCTCTTACCAGTTACTCCCAGCCCTCTCTCCCTCTGCTTTTTTTTCCCCTTAGTGACTGACAGGTATCCTATCCTGGGTAGAGGCCTGAGGCACTGGATCTGAAGCCAAAAATAGCTGAAGGGTGGTGGGAGTGGGCAGTAATCCTATCCGTGCTGCCTGAGCCCTCTGTCTGCAGGGAATATGCCCAGTGGGGAGCAGAGCCACAGCCTGTCCCCTAGGTGGGGAAGAAACTCTCAGTCAGTGAGAGGTCTGTAGTCCAAAATTCCCAGGGAATCCCCCTGGAGCTGAGCAGTCCCTAGTCCCAGGCCCCTTAGGGAGAGCCTATTTTGTGATGGATTTCACAGGACTTCACAGTTCTGTATGTCCATTCTTCGACCAAGCCTAAATTTCTGACTGGAGTTTTAAGCCTCAGGTCCTTTCTTTATAGAGAGGTGACATTCTCTCTGAAACTTCATTACACAAGGAAACAGCTCTGATCAGCCATTCAAACACTCTTTATGCAGTGCCTACTGAATACAGAGCAATGTATGAAATGTATGAGGTAGTTGGTCCACATTTAAAGAAAGTGAAGACTCTTCCTCTCAGAAGCTGATGATCCAACAGCTTTCCCAGCCTGAGCTGATCTGGGAAACAGCTGCATTTTACAGAAGGACAAACCGAGAATGAGAAAGGGAAGGGGGGATGGGGAACAGCGCCCATACAATGTTTGCTTCTCCTTGCAGTCAGGATGGTGGTTCAGAGGCTGTTCTAGAACAATCCAACCTCTCTTTAGAATGCTGACACTGATTTACGGAGTTGGCACTGCTCTATTCTTAGCCATGGACGGGGCCACCAGGCCATGACGCCACTCTCCTAATGAGAGGGGGCAACGGAGAGTTCCTGAGCAGCTGCCGCCAGCGGCTCAAGTCCTTTACTTTATCCAGCTTAGTCATGACAGCAGCTCTGGGAGATGCTCTGTTGAATGTGCTTTCATGAGGAACTTTTCCACTTGTGAGAGCATTACTCCCAGTTTACAGATGTGATGGTGACTCAGAATGGTAACTGGTCATTCACTTGAGTTCTTGGTATATAGTGCTAACATCAGTCCCTTAGGACCTGGACCATTTCTAACCTATCTCCCATTAACACCTAGTATATTTACACTGTGTTCAATTTTAGCACCTGAGACTATCAATATATTCATCTATCTCTTTGTGTGTTTGAATTATCTCCCTGCTCCCATTGTCCCTCCCTCCCTCAATAAGACAAGTCTCCTTGCTAGAATAAACTCTACCTTGTTCATTTTTGTGGTCCCAAAACTAGAAGGGTACTTGTCACACAGCAAACATTCAGTGACTATTTGGGGACTGACAGATTGTGTGACTTGGGCAAGTCAATTAACTTCTATCTTTGTCTATTATAATTTGGAAATAATATGCTTTACAAGAGAGAAATATCGTGAGGATGAAATGAGACAGTGAGCCCCGGGATGTGTGCATCAGCTCTTTATGTATTGCCAATTAGCACCAAGTCCGCCCTCCACACTCTACTGGCTAGGCACCGGCCAGTAAGTTACCCAGACTCCCTTGCCAGCTGGTTTCCTGTTAGGGTCTGCCAGTGGCAGCTCTGGCAGGAGACTGATAGGTGGGAGGAGGAGAGAAGGGGCTTCCTCCCTGCTTTCAGCTCCTGTAGTATGGCTCCAGCAGCCCCGGTCAGCTTTAGCCCCCACTCTCCAGCAGTTTCTCTGGTCACTCCCTGCACAAGCTTCTTCAGCTCTCAGCTGTGTACCTGGGCAGTCAGGGTGCAGCTCCACAGCTCTCCCCACTCTCTGGGACACGGGTCAAGCCAAGCTCTCTTTCCAGAAGTCTGGGGAGGAGCTACACATGCCTCTTCCTCAGAGGTCCTGGCACAAGATAGGCAACACCCCTTCTCAGAGGGCTGCATGGAGCACCCACTCACCAAAGCTAGGGCCCCTCCTCCAGCCTCCTAGGTTTTGGTAATACTGCCCTTTTGTGCTCCCAGCCCTGGTAGAGAATGCTGTTTATTAATCCCTGGGTGTCCTCAGCGTCTCCTTTTTGCTCTTTTAGCCTTTCAACTCCAACATCATGATTTAAATCCTCTCTTAAAAAATTAGTATAGTTTCAGTTTCTGTTTTCCTGACTGGGCCCTGAGTGATTGTGTGCGGGAGGGAGCTGCAGTTCAAGCCTAGCAAGGGGGTAGGCGCTCCCACTGAAACCTAGTGGGAGCTGATACCTTTCTCCCAAAAAACTAGTAGCATGAGAAAGAAAGACACTTGAACTCCCACCTGGTAACCCAGTCCTCGTTTTATGGGGGGCACTGGCTAATGTCACCCTTGCCACTGTCAGTAATCAAGGCTTTGACTTTCTCTTGGTTTCCTTGGTTACCAGGACTTGGGGAAAGGGCATTTTTCTTCCTTGCTACTCAGTCTATTTTCCTCATTCAGAGGATCTGCTGTTCCTAAAGCTTTCAGAGAACAGCCCGCATAGAGGCCTGTGCAGGGAAGGAGGCAGAATTTTATCCAAGTCTATCTTAGAAGTACTGTCTTTTGATGAATCATCACTTGCCCAACTGTGGCCCTGGTTGAAACTGTAACACACAGCCATCTACTGAGCAGGTTGATGCTAACCATTTTACATAACTTATCTTCCAACTCTCAACCACAAGCCTGTGAAATTGAAACTAATTCTCATTCCTCTTTCAAAGTTAAGAATTTCAAATTTAGAGAGGTCCTTTGCTGATGGTTTACTCAGTCAGTCAGTGGGTGACCAGAACCCAAGTCTGCTGATATCCAAACTTTGCCACCAGGGCTGGGAACCCACACGTTCCAGAGCTTAAGGGGCCCTGGGAAGGGAAGATATTCACACTTCTTTGCTTGGCAAGCTTCCCTGGGAAGGTCACCAGAGCTCTGGAGAGAGCTGAGCACCTGAGGGCCAAGAGGGTCTTCCTGCTGGGCCCAGGAAAAAAAAGGCAGGATACCTGCTTATGCCAGGCTCTGAGCTTGTGCTAGGACATGAACTGAACTCCCCTGAGGATTATGCTAAACTGTGACTGCTGATAACCCAGACCCTGTGCTGCCTCCCGCAGCAGGACTGGGCTCCAGGCCTGGGGGTTGAGAGTTCAACTTTTCCCTCAGGAATGTTCATCTATCTTTCTTGCAGGCCTGCAAGATGCTCTTGCCAAATGGAGACGTGGGATGCATTGATTTCAATCCCAGATCATGCACTGAGGTGCTCCTCTTTTCAAGGCAGCAAGGCAAGTAATTTGTCTCTCAAACTGCACATTCACACAAAATCCGTAGTCTGACCCTGGCAGACTGTATACTCATGTTATTGCCACTCACTGCCATGGCGGGTGGGGGGAGTCTGGCCCATGGCCAGGACTCAGGGACTACTGGCTCCTCACTCCTGGAGTGCAGTCCCCATGTGGAGCATGGCCATGCACTTTGCCAAGGGCAGTATTTCCAAGGCCCCTCCTCTGCTTCCATCAGCCACACGTGCCCAGCAATCCTTGTTCCTGGTACGGTAATCCACATCAATGCATCTGGGAAAGTGGCATTTTAATTTTCAGGAAGCAGATAATGCAAAATTAGGGGACTTGTGGTACATATCAAGCAATTGTATCATTTCTACTTATTTTTTCACATGCTGTCATTGTAGGTATATGGATAGACAGTTTGTGGATTGCTTTTCTCTCCTTCTGTCAATATACACAAATGGCAAAAGTTAGTACTGAATCCAATATAGAATAGGAAGGCTGGTGTGTTCACTCCAGGAGTAACCTTAAGTATTTCAGTTGACCTAGAGGTTGAAAGCTCTACCTGGACAGTTAAGTTAAGGATCTGGACAGTTTAGCTTTCCTATTCCACACCTATAAGCTACCCAGCCCACATATTTGAAGCAGGTATGCCCAATCTTGGCTTTCTTGGTTGGAGAGGAGGCAGGAGAATGAACACTGCAGACTGCCCCCACCAAGATCTGTTCTGACCACCACGGGCTGGCACCTCCCACAACTTAGCCTGTGGGAAATCCCCAAGAGCCAAGGGGTCTGGAGAAAGCTGAAGTGGGTTCCTAGTCCAGGGGAACAGGGCATTTGAGACGGACAAAGGCCCTAAGAGAAGAATAGATATACCATAACCAGATGAAGAGAAGGTAAAAGAGAAAGAGAAGGATCTCTGGCTAAAGGATTTTACTAGGAAGGTAACATGAAATAAGAAACAACAAGAGAAAGGGCAGAGAAGGGGGCATAGAGCCATCAAAATGGCAAAGAAATGAGCCTTTATGTACCAGAATCACGGAGGGGAGGGAGCCCCATGTCACCTGAAAATGACAGTGGCTGCCAGATGCTGGGCTCTCCTGCGTACTGGGTTCTGTTCTAAACACTTCACATACATTATTTCCATGACCTTGTACGACAACCCTATGTGTAGCCACTATTACAAATCCCATTATGGAAAGGAGGAAGCTGGGGACAAGACTGTACACAGTGAGTAAGAGGCTGAACCCAGGCTGATCTGCCACCAGAGCCTGAGGGCTGCAGTGCCTGCCTACCATCCAGCCTGCATCCTCCTGCAGAGCCCACAGGCAGCTGCCCCTTCTTCTTTGATACTAGGAGGAGAGAACAGGGACTCCCCACCTTTATTTGAAAATGAGACTCTCTTTCCTTTGCACCACTGTCATCTCCCAGCCTACTGTGCAACAGACCCACATAAAGTAAGCGTATTTCTCCAGCTGGGTCTCTACCTTACACTCTGTTCCTATATTTTGGACCTTCTGCTCCCCAAGTGAGTCTCTCTGCTCCATTTTTGTACCCACTGTAAAGAGAACAATAGGCTCTGTGGAGTAGGCATGTGGGTTAAATGAGACACAATGTATATAAAGCACATGGCATCCCTAGTGCTCAATAAATACTATGCCTGCCTCTCCCCACCCTGGATTGAAGGTTTTGCCTTCCCTTTACTGAGAATGTGGCCCTCATGTGCCACTGATTCAACAGGAGGGACAATCCTATGCCTGGCCAAAGGAGCTATATTTGGCCAAACCTGGGCACAGTGGGGACACAGACCCGTTCAGAGAAAGACTGGCAGAGGAATACCTTTGTAGCATGAGTATAATGGCCAGGAGAGCCCCACTCTGCTGAGGAGGAGCTTTGAGAAGCCATCTTTGGAGCAGGAGTGGAATCTCTCAGGCCTAGGTAGGTGGATCCCCAGGCAGCAAGCACAGCCACTAGGCATAAGCTAACAACAGAGGGAACCACAGAAGCTGGACAGAAGGTGGCTGAAGAGCTTCTCTGCCCACTACTGGCAGGACCTACCTGTTCCTGTGTGCCTTCCTATGCTCCACACCCCGAACCCCCAACCCTGCCCCATCTCTAATTTTCAATGACATGTCAAAAATGTTTCACCAATGACCCCATCCTACACATGAGTTTTTCCTGGAGTAAAGAATAATTAAAAAGTTAACCTAACCAGATGTGTATAGCTGGCAGCTGGGTTACTATTATTTATTTTATGAATGTGGATGCTGAGGCGCCAAGGTGTTTGGGGCTAGTAAGTGGTAGGGCCGGCTGGAATTTGAACCTAGGTATGAGCCCACAAACCCAAGCTTATTTTGCCTTCCTCCTGACCAGCTGCCAAGGACTCAGCCACTCATCAGTGGCAACTCCCAGGGATTAAATTAAATTGGCTGGGACAGCAAGAGCCGGAGGTGATGGTCTCAGATCCCGCTCCCATCTCAGGAAGAATCTTCTGTCCTGCTACAGCCCCTTGAAAATCAGCCAAGTGAGGAAGGGACAAACCACCATGCAAGTCAGGAAGTGATGAGCCACCAAAGATGGTGTTCAAAAGACATCTCTTTATATGTAATGGTTGCAACAATTATACTGTCCTCCAAGGCCACCAGGAATGACAAACACACTAAGAGGCTTACAGAAACACCGAGCAGGGAATGAAACAATGCTATCTTTGGTATAGAGAGCAGATACTTTACTGCCTACTGACACAACTCACAAGCTTCGCCACATTCCCTGCTGCAGGTATGGGGTGTCCAAGCCAGCTTCATACTCTCATCTGGGCCCCTCTGGCCAGGAGTGTGAGGCCAAGGTTGGAGTATAGAGCACACCTGGGTCCAAGAACCTTCTGACTCCTTCAAAGTTGCTCTGCCTGGGTTTCAACAGCACCACAATCTGCTCTTTCTTCCCACCTTAACCCTGTATTCTCTTTGTCTTTTTCTTATTGATTTGTCATCTCTCTGTATATATTTTAGGCCTTAATTTGTTGCTATTTACATCTGTGGGAAAAAAAATCTTTTCCTAATCCAGCAGTTGGCAAGCTGCTTCTGTAAAGGGCCAGATAATAAATATTTTTGGCTTTGCAGGCTACTCAATTCTGCCACGATAGCACAAAAACAGACAAAATGTAAACAAATGGGCACGGATGTGTTCCAATAGAACTTCACTTACAAAACTAGGTGGTGGGCCAGGATTGGCTCAGGTTATAGTTTGCTAACCACTGTCTTGGTCCATAGCTTGTCTTTTAATCATTTTTTATGGTCTTTGTTGTCTCAAAGTTTTTCACTTTAATGATCAAATTTTTCTTTTTTCATTTATGGTTTGTACTTTTTAGTTTCTTTTTATTTTTATTTTTTATAGAGACAGGGGTCTCTTTATTTTGCCCAGATTGGTCTTGAACTCCTAACCTTGAGCAATCCTCTCAGCTCAGCCTCCCAAAGCACTGGGATTGCAGGTCTGAGCCACCATGCCTGGCTTGGTTTGTACTTTTCGTATAGTTACCAATTACTATATAGATGAGGATACTGAGGCCCAGAGAGGGAGAGTGGCTTACTAAGGTCGCAAAGTTTCTCTGTAGCAGAGCTTTCTTCTAAGATTCTAAGGCACCAACTTGGGATCAGACAGCCTTGGCTTTGAATTTTGGCTGTTATTTATTAGCAATGCTTGGACAAACTTTCTTTTTTTTTTTTCTTTAATATAACCCTTTTCCCTGAAGTTAATCTTCCTTCCTTCCATCTTTCTTTTATTTGCCTGGCTGTCCAATAAACCCATCACTAATTTACTTCACACATCTGAATACCTCTATCATGTGCCCCCCAAAATATTTTCCATGTTTCTAAAAACATTAGTTCCATTTTTTTCCCCCAGAGACATCATTTCTGGGGCCATCTGTACCCTTGCTCAAATATCATCTGGCTGTTTTCCAGGCCTGGGGTCTGCCGCCACTAGCTGACCTATGGCTATGTTCTTTTTCTTAGTTTTCTCCTCATTTTGCTGGAGCACATCCCCTAGTGGTTCTTCAGGAAAAAACATGCCCCCAAAGCCACTGGAATTCCTGCATTCTTAAAAAATATTTTTTATCTTCACCCTTGAATAACAATTTGGGGCATGGAATTCTTGGCTGAAATTCATTTTTCTATCAGAATTTTCAAAGTATTTGTTTATTACCTTCTGTAAGTGAGCACTGTGATTAAGATAGCCATTCTGATTACTAATCCTTTGAGTGTTACTTACTGTATCACTTTGGAAGATTTAAAGATTTTTTAACCTCTGAAAGTTTCAGAATTTCACAACACTGTGCTTTGATGTGGGTCTTTTTAACTCAAAGACCTGGACCCTTGGTGGCCCTGCAATCTGAGGATTCTTGTTCTTCAGCTCTGAAAAGTATTCTTATATTATTTTCTTTGATAGTTTTTCTCCCCTCCATTTTGTTTTTCTTTGAACTCCTATCAGTTGAAATGTAGAGTCGATGTTTGAATTTTATTAACTTCCCCTTCCCCCTTTTCCTTATTCTTTGTCTTTTTATCTTCTATAAGATTTCTTTGATTAAATTTTCCAGACTTTTATTATGTTTTAAATTTTCTACTATCTTATTTTTTAAAACTCAAAGGCTCTTTGCTTCTTTTGAATTTTTAAATAGCATCCTGTTTTGTTTCATGGATATATGGACTTTATGTCTTTATTGTAAGCATTTTTCTTTTGATCCTTGAGTTATCTCTATAGTCACTGGGTTGCATGAGGTAGAGCTGTAGAGCTGGAATTCTTTCCATCCCATATAAGGACTTTAAGCCAACCCCCTGAATTTTAATGCTGCAGTTTACCTCCTCCTCACCCCATGGTGATTTGTGCTTCTAAGGCCAGAGCTTTCTTGGGCTTTGCAAGAGAAAAAAAAAGGCTCCTTTTCCATTTTAGCCCCTTCTGCATCTGTGCCGCAGCTTCTTCCACTTTACTAAATCAGTTATCTTTGCTCCGTCTGCCTTCCATCTTTCAAAATTACTTATCTGCTACTTTCTCTTCTCCCAAGTTTTAACAAATTAGTCCTTCTAGGTTTCTATATTTTAAAAAATGGTTTTTGTATCATTTCATTGGGGTTTCTGGAAAGTGAAGAAATAGATGTTTATGGCTAATCTCCCAAATTTAACACAATTTTATTATTTTAATTTTTAAAATGTACACCAGAAGCCCTTTCTAACTAATTTAAGAATCCAGAAGTCATAAAATAAAAATAAATTTGGTTATATAAAAATCCCTTCTGCACGGCAAAAAACAACATGTGCAAGTTAAAAGACAAATGGCAAAATGGGAAAATACTTGTAATTTATAATATGACAAAAACTGCTCCTAAAAATAATAAAAGACCCCAATATTCCTATTTTTTAAATAGATAAGAGAGATCACAGAAAAGGAAATTTAAATGACTGCTAAGCATAAGAAAAAATGCTAAATCTCGCCCATAATATGAGATGTACACATTCAAACTACTCTGAGATACCACTCTTGAAATTTATCAGATTGCTCAAAATCCGGAAGTCTCACCCCACACTTTGATAACAGGGTGTGGGGAAACAAGCATTCTCATACATCACTGGCAAGTTTAACCTTTTTGGATATCAGATTTCTCATCTATAAAATAGAGCTAATAACAGTGCCTACCTGCTTTATACAGTAATTGTAAGGACTAAAAGAAATAATGCATGTAAAGTGCCTAACACACAACTAGTACACATTTAATAAATACTACTTATTAACATATATTTGCTTGTGTCATTGTGTTTTTCTTCAATGATGATGCTACAAAAGACAAGATTAAATGCTGCCTTCCTAACTTTCCCATAAAATCTCGGAGGACAAAGACTATGTCTCATATTTCTGTGTCCCTTCCAGGGCCCTGCAGAGAGCAGGACACAAAGAAGTGTGTGGTCATGAAACACCTGATCTTTGAGGGACAGTATCGATTTTTATGTAAAATCTGTAATCTCGGGCTTGTGGTTAGTTTCGAATTATACTGTGAATTGGCCCAGCCCCAAAGCAGGAGGGCATAGAAGGCACAGCTAGAATTCAGGCGCCAGCAAGGGGAGGCCAGTATTCAAAGATGGTGCTCCATGTTCAAGTGCAGGGTGCACCCCATAGGCCAAGTGCTCTATGAGAAACAAGACACACCTCTCCAGGACTGTCCCCGGTGCCTGCTGTTAGTGTAATAAAACAATGTCAGGGCAAGGAGAGGTGCCCTGGGCCAGAGCGGACATCACAATTCAATCTCCCTGGGTCAAGGGTGGGGAAAGCTTCTGGTGCCACCTGACAACATGTGTCAAAGGCAGCAGCCCTTCCTCCCCCTGCTATGAAGTCTGAAGGAAGGTCTGATCGTAGTTGAAGGAAGGGAGGGGGCTAAGGAGCAGCACAATGCTCTGCCGTCTCAATAGCAGGAGGGTCCTTGACTTCCTGGCCATTTCAGCGTTTAGGTTATCAACCTCATTTCTAATAACAATCGCCACACCTAGAAGATTAGAGGCCTATCACAGCCTTTCCTTCAATTCACTCCTATTTCTCCTCCTTTGTCTCCTCTGATAACAGAGGCAGAGGAACCCAAGAGTGATGCTAAAACCAGAAGGGACTTGGTCTAGTGCTCTGTCTTCAAGCCAGTGACTTTCTAAACTGTTCCATGAACACAGCCGTTACTTATGCCATTATTAGCAATATGAAAATTGGCATTTGTTTCTACTTTGTGGTTGACAGAAAGCCAGCACGCACATTATCTCATTTGGGATCACATACATGGGGCAAGTGTCCTTATTTTGTATAAATGAGATGACAGAGGCTGAGAGAGACAAGATCTATGGCTCTTCCAAACCTAAATGCTATTCTCCTTTTGAACGTTTAGAGTTAACATTCCATATATACCTCAGTAGCCAAATCTGTATCTAATCATCTAACAGTGAATTTTATAAACCTACACATAATTTGGTCTTTTATTTAAACCCAGTTCCACTGGCTCACTCTTTCACACACACGGAGAGCAACTGGTCAATACCATTCCTCCCTACACACACTTTGCAGAGCCAGGGACAGCAAACGATCCATCTAGAAACCTCACTGCCAGGCTGCAAGCCCAAGGTCTCCCTCCCTTCTCTGGGGTTTGTGGGGTTGAAGGTTGGGAGGGTTGGGTGGAGGTGAGGGGTCCTTGGTCTGAATTTTCCAAGGCTAGAAATGAGGAGAGGAAGGTAGGGAGGTGGGGCAGCCCCTGTGCAGGAGACAAGAATTGATCTCACTTGCATTACCACCTTTGAAGAAGGAAAGACATATTTCATCCTCCCTCCCCTCTACCACTCCCTGCCAAGCTGAGGGTGGGGAAAAGAGCCGAGGGTACCTGCTGAGAAGTACCTGAGATAGACAAGACCTGTCATCTTCTCCAGAGGAGAAGGTCAGTTCACAGGCCTGCAGATTCTCATCTGTCTGCTTGCTCAAGCCCCTGAGTTGCTGACAAAGCTGTCAGAGAAGAATTGCAGGCCTCACAAGTCTCTCATCCCTGGGGGTTTAACCTTCACCTAGTGTAACACATGGAGGTCAGACAGAGAAAACTAACTTCCAGAGAGGTGTAATTTTGGACTAACCAAACAGCATCCATCCAAGCAACAGTGATAAGAGTCTTGGGGCTGGCTGTCCCAGGAGCTGGGGAGCAGAATTCTGGTCCCATTGAAACCAGACGGTCGATCTTGGCCCTGAGGTAGAACCCATTTGGCTTCAGTTTCCATAGCCAAAAAAGAAAGGAGGCTAAAACCACTCTAAACCTGACACCATTGCTTTGAAGATGTAATAAAAGGAAAGTGCCCAGATGATGGATCTCAGGGCTTTCAACTCTGAGGCCTCCTGATCTCTCCTTGGTCTTCCCTCCTACTATGGGACCAGCATTTCCCCATGCTCTGTAGCTCTAAGCCAAGGTCTCCTCTTGTGATCAGCCATCTCTCCTTCCTTACCTCTCCCACTCCCTAGTTATGCTATGTGTCTCCCCAGTATCTGGGCATCTCGATCCTAATCCCACTCTGCTTCTATACCAGGCCAGCCCTAAACAGTGTTCCTTCGACTGTAATCACAGTCAGCAACAGCACTGAATGCTAAGAGCCAGGTGATATTTGCATATTGTATTTTATTTTACCCTTGCAATAATCCTAACGAAGGTATTATCACTGGCCCCATTTGACAGATGAAGGAATTGAGACTTGGAGTGGTTAGTGGAAGCAACAAAATTTGAACCCAGAGAGTCAGGTTCCAGATCCTGTCCTTTTGCCAATTAGTTCTAATCCCTGTCACTAGTTTAATTCATTCCGAAATTTCCCCTCTTCCACAAAGCCTTCTTCTGGAGTAAACACGAGGAGGAAGTTCCCCTTTCAGACTCACTCAGCCTTTGCCACCATCAGCTCCATGGAATTTAGATACCAGCCTTTGCAGGGATGGACCGTGCCTGGGTGGGGAGCATTCCACAGAAGGCTTGCTGTGCCCCTTCTGAGTCCCCAGTCATTGATATGTGCAGGGGATGCAAACAACCTTTAATATTTGCAGGAGCAAAATGCAGCATGGAAAGTAAAATCTAACACAAAATAAGCAAAGCATTTGAAAGTCAAATAAAACTGACCTTTGCTTTAGCCACTATTTGGGATTATGTGAGCCCTGGCTGGTGACTCAGAACCTGTTTGATGGATACCTAACAATTTAATTAGAACCACAAACTGTCAGGGCTGGAAAGGACTGCACATATCACTTTGTTTAACTCCTCTGTGTTACTGATGAGGAAACTGAGGCCCAGAGAAGGGTAATGACATGTTTCAGGCCTCCTGGCCAGGAAATACTGGGAGCCAATTCTTCTGAGTCTCAGACCATGCCTTACTAAGTAAATGGAAGGCAATAAAAACAGTTACTAGCAATTCGTGCTAAGAATAGTGGCTAATTCTCATCATATCACCCCAGATGGATGCTGTTATTTTCACTTTGCAGATGAGAAAACTAAGGCTCAATTATGTATCAGCAAGTAAGTGAAAGAACTCCAGTGCTGGGAAGGGCTCCGATGGGCATTTCCTGCTTTCTCTCTATCATCTCACATTTGCCAGACATGTACTGAACCCAAGTTCTGTCAGGCATCACACTGAAGGCTGGGTGCAGAAGAGAAAGCATAGTCCCTACTGTGGGGGAATTCACAGTCCAGGAAGTAAGCAGATATTTGTATGTGAGGTGTGTGTGTGTGCGCGCACGCGCTCATGTATGCGTGTAGGGATTGGCATAAGAACGCACTGAGGTCAGGTTTTCATATATATTGTTCCTTGACCAATATCTGAGAGGAGTCTGGTAGGCGTGGGCAAATGCATCCATGTCCAGGATGGGTGGGAGCAGGTGCCAGGTAATCAGGGGATGCGCAGGAACCCCACCCTGGGAATGCACCCTACCCAACCCCAGCTCTGCAAAGCGGTCTCTGTTCCCATCTCCTCCAGCACTGAGAAGCACCAGGCCTTTTCCCCCTTCAAGCGCACAGTCTGCCTGTAATAAGGCAGGCGGGCATTTACCCTGGCTTGACCCAGAGTCTCCTCCCAGATAGAGCTATTTACATCAAGAACTGTTCAAGGACAGGGACAGCACAAGCAATTACTGGTAGTAAAAACCCAAGCCATGCTCTGCCGTACTCCCCCACAATGCTGTTTTTTATATGGTCAATAAAGTGGGGGCCTGATTCGTGCTCTTGGCAGGCACAGCTTAGGTGTAAGTGTTCAGCCAGGAAGCCAGCTGGCCACACAGAGGGAAAATGGAACATCTTCACCATGTTGCTGGTTTAATGCTCCAGCCCAGTGGCAGGCTGTGGGCTCCAGATGTGGCCTGTCTGCAGGAGCATTTTCTAAAAAGTCCCTCAGCACTAACAAAGATGAAACTCCTACAGCCAGGCCATTCCCTCCTCTTAGGAACCTATAAAAGGGCCATCAATGTGTCTTGTCCTGGGGACAGAACACATACAAGGAGGCCTCCCTGCCCTCCCTCCCTCCCAATTCATCTGAGATTGAATCTATTCAGGCAGACACAATTTTCACAGAACGGCAAATGAGGTCTTCTTTTTTGTATACCACTCACTCTTAAGTGTGCTCTAGCTATGATAGTGGTGTATGATTCAGGCACATGGCAAGGCTGGACACAATAATGCAAACACAGGTACAATAGCAAGTCATGCAGATACTAAACAGCTCATCACATGAAGCATCTTATGTGTTTGCAACAGCCCTTCACTGTCTCATTCTCCAGGCAAAGAAGGAATCCACTGTCTTATTCTCCAGGCAAAGAAAGGGTGTCCAGCATTCACCCTTTCTGGAGCCCATTTATGCTGCCTTTTCCCTGGATTGCTCTTCCTTCCCCCGACTCCCATTGTTGGTTCAAATACTTTCTCTGTTGCAAAGGAATGAGGAATTCCACTTCTTCCATGAAGCCTTCCTTGATCCTCCCAGCCAGAAGTGCACAACTCTTTTCTGAACATAACATGATCTCTATTCCCCTCTAATAATTAAGAACAGGCTTCTGCTTTAAATTCATTTTTGATGTAAATATACTATTTAATGAAATAGTAAACATCATGAGATCTTATATTTACATAGAGTCCATAAACAGATTTTATAATCATAGTCTCCATAAATTGACCCTATAAACTTGCTGATAACTCGAATTATGTTCAGTTCCTTTACCATTGCAGGGTTATTGAACTGACCCACCAACGGGTAAGGATTACCTTACTCATTCTTGTACCCCCTCACCCATTCAGGCACAAGTACTGAGCCTGCAATCTGAAGTAACTAGTAATTTTGACTGGATTGGGTTAGTTTCTGGGAGGATTTCCTGCTAGGACAGTAAGTGTTCAATGCGTCTTGTTGTAACATTCAGATTCCCAATTCCAAAATGTAAAGTCTCTGTTGGGTTACTTTAAGAGACCCTAACTCCTCCAACCAGCACAATTCCATTTCCCTGGAAAGAGAATAGGGCAGGGAAGACAAGGGTGGAGGAGGCATTTGGATTTGAGGCTCAAGACCAGGGAATCCTTAATCCAAAATTACAGATGTCCTTATAAAAAGGGAAAAATTTGGGCTGGGTGTGGTGGCTCACACCTGTAATCCCAGCTCTTTGGGAGGCTGAGGTGGGTGGATCATGTGAGGCCAGTAGCTCAAGACTAGCTAGCCTGGCCAACATGGTGAAACCCCATCTCTACTAAAAATACAAAAATTAGCTGGGCAAGGTGGCACACCTGTGGTCCTAGCTGCTTGGGAGGCTGTGGCAAAATAATTGCTTAAACCCACGAGGCAGAGGTTGTAGTCAGCTGAGATTGTGCTACTGCACTCTGGCCTGGGCAACAGTGCGAGACCCTGTCTCAAAGGCGGGGAAGATTTTGACCTGGAGACACAGATATGCATACAGGGATGTGATGATGAAGGCAGAGACTGGGGTGATGCAGCAGAAGCCAAGGAGTGCTGGATTTCAGCAAACCAGCAGAAGGTAGGAGACAGGCATGGAACAGATTCTTCCTCACAAGCTTCAGAGGGAACCAACCCTACAGATACCTTGGTCTTGGACTTCTAGCCTCCAGAACTGTGAGACAATACATTTCTGTTATTTAAGCTGCTCAATTGGTGGTACTTTTTTTTACAGAAGCCCTAGCAAACTAACACAGAGACTTAAGACAGACAATGGTGACATCATGAAGCTAAGTTAACTAAGAGTCAGACCCATAATTCTGTTAGTTTAAAAACCATATGTAGATACATACAGGGAAGTAGAAATGGGTGGGTGGATTGACAGATGGAAAGAAAGAGAGAAAGAAAGAGAGAAATACACTAAGAGAGAAAGAGAAAAAGAGAGAAAAAGAAAAAGAAAGAAGAGAAAGAAGGAAGGAAGGAAGTTAGGAAGGAAGGAAGTTAGGAAGGAAGAAAGAAAGAAAAAGAGAGGAAAGAAAGAAAGAAAAAGAAAGAAAGAAAGAAAGAAAGAAAGAAAGAAAGAAAGGAAGGAAGGAAGGAAGGAAGGAAGGAAGGAAGGAAGGAAGGAAGGAAGGAAGGAAGGAAGGAAGGAAGGAAGAAAGGAAGGAAAGAGAGAGAGAGAGAGAAAGAAAGAAAGAAGGAAAGAAAAGAAAGAAAGAGAGAAATGATAGCTCTGACTGCTGTGCAGGCACTGTGCCTGGGTCCTCCCAAGTCCAGGAGCTCTCCCATACAGTGCTGGGGAGACACTATTAGTCTGTACGGTTGAGTCTTGGGAAAAACATCCCACAAGCAGACAATGTGCTGTACATTGCACAATCACTATGCTAATCGGTCCTCATGAGCAACCTGTGATATACAGTCATGTGTCGTTTAACAGGAATACATTCTGATAAATGTGTCACAAGGCAATTCTGTCATTGTGTGAACATCTTAGAGTATACTTAAACAAACCAACATGGGATGGCCTACTATACGTCTAGGTTATATGGTATAGCCTGTTGCTCCTAGGCTACAAACCTGTATAGCATGTTACTCTACTGAATACTGTACTGAATATAGGTAATTGTATTTTTCTATCTATACATATTCAAACATAGAAAAGGTACAGTAAAAACACAATATAAAAGATCTTTTAAAAATTAGCACACCTGTATAGGGCACTTAGCAAGAATGGAACTTGCAGGACTGGAAGTTGCTCTGGGTGAGTCAGTCGGAAGTGAATGTGAAGGCCTAGGATATTACTGTATGCTACCATAGACTATAAACACTGTACATTTAGGCTACACTAAAGTTATATATATATAAATTAAATGTGCTACAGTGTTACAATGGCTATGATGTCACTAGGTGACAGAAATTTTTCAGCTCCATTATAATCTTATGGAACCACTACCATTGATGGCGTTAGGTAGTGCCTGACTATCTTCTTATCCCTATTTTACAGAATGAAGAGATGAAGCTCAGAGAAGCCTAATGCCACATGGCTGGTAAGTGGTATGGCAGGCATGGGAGTCATACTTGGGTCTGCTTGCCCTCAAACACCGGCTCCTTTTACCACATCCGCTGCTCTGCATACCCCTGCCTGCACAGACTCCGTGCTCAAATAGTGAATTCAACAGTCCCAACCTTGTGACCTGCACCAATTTCAAAGGGCTGATATAAATGCCATCATACCTGGCCTGCCAGAAATCTTGTGGGAAATCACCTGGGCCTCTGCTAAGATGCATGTAAATCTTAAAGTCCTGGGGCTGTTACTCTCTTCAGGGGCCCAAGCCAGGTTCTCCTTCATCTCTCTAAATTGTACTACCATTCCCAGGCATTGGGCCATCAGGGAAAGCTTAGCCTTAGCCTGGGGCCTATGGAATCTGGCTCATTTCTCATGCTCCTCAGAGATGCCAGCCTCTCTGGAGTCTCTGAGGGGTCTTACATGCTGTTCTTTTGGCCTGAGTTGCCTTTCCTCCTCCTCTTTGCCTAGCCAGCTCTTACTTCCTTCAGGTCCTCACTCAAATGTCATCTCCCTGGGACTCACCCTTCACCTTGGTTTGAGTTTCTCTCTCTTCTACCCCTTTATCATACAATGATGCAAGAGTATCCCTGATAACACCCCTCAAGCACTACGGGCGTCAACTTTCTGAAGTCCTTGGCAGCTTGAGAGTCCACTGTGGGCAGGGACTTTGCCTGCCTTGCTCACACTCTATCCCCGGGGCGTGCACACAGTAGGGTCAAGATGAACAACTGGTGAAGGAGTATATGATGAAGGCCACAGTGGGGAACTTGTGGCTCTCAGAGGCTGGTTAGTTTCTCTGGAGGAAGCCCCTTCACCCCAGGCTTACACAGTTTCCTTCACCTAGGTGGCCACAGTCCCACATAAGTTATTGTCCACAATGGCAGAAGGACAGCTGCTCAGGGCATCATTGGCCACCAAATGGAATCACAACCCACAGGGCCCATTCCTGACAGTGAGCCAGGAGTGTACTCTCTGAGTACAACTCTCAGCCATTAGCACCATGAAGTCTAGCAAAGAACGTAGATGAGATGAAGTGGCCAGAAAAAAAGCCCTATGTTCAAAATAGTAATCGTAAGTCTCCAGAATCCATAAAAGGAACGTGGTAATGCTGTACGAACCATGAGTGATATTTGCCTTTCCTTAAAACAACTCAAATAAAAATAATACTTCTATGAACTAAACATAAAACAAGGCAAGGGTCATTCAGCCCATGTGTGAAGTTTTCACATCAAATCAACACCTCCTTGGGGGCTGTTTTCTGACACTTCCTGGTACTTGAAATAAAAACTCTGCCTGATTCAGGGCTGGGAGGGAGAATGGGAATAGAGCCCAGGACACTGCCTGGAGGCTCACAGCAGAAGGAAGAGGCTGGGAGAAAGAAAAATGCCTTCAGGCTGTTTCCTAAGTCTTTCTGGCCCAGAGTCTGTTCTTTCCAGCTTGAAAAGCAAAACTTCTGATGCTAGAATGAGTTTCCTTTAATTTTTCCTTCTGCTGGTATGACTGTCCATTCCTCCAAAAACAACACGGTAGAAAGCAGAAAGCGACGGCAGAACTTGCTGCTGGTGTCACAGGTGGTTTGGCTCATACCTAGTCAGGAGTTTCACCTTTGCTTGCCTGAAACATTCATTCCTAATACCTGTGGCCCTTGCATTCCTGTTATAAGTTCATTAAAAGGGTTCTGAGGGCTGCATACCCACATTAACAGGGATCTGTACCTGCCTACAAGTCTTGGAATTTTAGTCTATCAGCCCCAGGTCCAATGCCAAAGCCTTGAAGAAGTTATGAACAGTTGCCTTTCCCCACTCCCAGTCACCCAACCCCAGCAGCGGAGCCACCTGCCTTCCCTTGGCCTGGCTCCCCTGACACAATGCAGATGACTCGTGCACATTCTCTTCACTCTACCTTCTCCATCAGGAGGGGTGCTATTGTGCAGGCAATATTTCTTTAACTGGGGTTTGCTCCTGTGTTTGTCAATTTATTTTATTCACCTTTAAAAAGTTTTTTTTTCTCTACCTTGGTTTGAAAAAAAAAAAAAAAAAACAAATTCAAAGATGCTTGCTTAGATGCATAAAACACAAGATAAATGATAACATAATAAGGACAGAAGGAAAATAAAGGTAAGAAATGAGATATAGCCAAGTACCGACCATGAGATTGACAGCTGGCACCAATTTAGCTCTGAGTCTGGTAAAGGCCAAAGGAAAGATGGCAGTATCAGCAGACATAGATTGGGAGTACCTAGTCCTTAATTCCTAAAGAGATCAAGTGTCCAAATCATGCTTTCAGCACTAAAGATGCAGTTCTGCTCTGACTTTGGGGAACGTGGTCTGTTCTCTCCTTTCTTCCATCAATATTAAATGAGTATCTTCTAATTGCCAGGACTGTGGTAGACTCTGGGGATAAAATAGGTATCAAGATGTGAGCTCTTTCCTTGCTCTCCATAAAGAAATAGATTGCCTTCCTAACTGTTCTTGGCTTTGGGTGGTGAATTTCTGCATAGAGGTGTCAGGGGTTAGGGAAGGGATAGGGGGAAGAATGGCCCACCTGTCTTTGATTTTTTCTTTCCTCAACCTGCAATTCATGATCCTGCTTTCTCAGCCCCAATAAGTCCTTACACTTCACAGCCCAATTCAAATGCCACCTCCTCCTGGAAGCCTTTCCATATATTTCCAGGCTGAATTATGTCTGCTCATGTTGTATTAAAGACAACATATTTTCATGGAGTGGGAAATTCAGAGGTCAATTTTATTGCAAACTGAGGCATCTCTGAGTGCAGCTAACAGGAATTCAGCACCAATAAATCAGACCTGTGTCCTGGGAGCCTAGGGTTCACATATTCTCCTGTTACTCTGGTGGGAGGCTTCTCACGATTGTCCTAAACAAAAGGGTATGAATATCGACATTGTTTTCCAACCCACAGGCTAATATGCTGCCTGCCCTGCTCCCACTGTGAGACACGTGTGAAGAAGAGGTCTTCTCCTGTCTAGAGTGTATGGAGGGAGGCAACTGGGATCATAGAAAGCGCTCCAGGCTGTAGACTTGCACATAGACTCCAATCAACTTCTCTGTTTAATGGCTAATGGCTTTGTGTACCTAGGGCAGATCACCTAACCTCTCCAAACTTCGGCTTCTACAGCTGTCAGTAAGGGGAGTAAAGTGTAGTTCACAGAATTTTACAAAACATAAATGTTTCAAGGCAGACAAAAGGGTTTATAATGATACTTGGTTTGGGATAGGTGCTCATGAAACATTTTCTTTCTTCCGGTTTTTTGCCTTTACCTAGGGTTGGGGCCTCTGCTGCTTATTCATCATGCAACTTTAGGCAAGTTGTTAACCTAAAATTCAGTGCCCCTGTCAATGGATGGGTTGTGGAGAACTGAACACAGTGATACATGCAATGAGCTTGTGACATCCACACAAGGGATCAGAATATACATATGCAGCATAATCATAAATTATAGTCTGAATTATCCATTCACTCTTTCTTCCAAACAGGTAGCCCATGGCTTTTGTGTGCCAGGCATTGTGCTATTGCTGGAGACATAAAGAGGATCATGATACCATCCCTGACTTCAAAGGAAGACAGTCTGTATCATTTTTGCCTTCATCTTTTGTGCACTCCACACTCTGCATGTACTTTGTGTCTCTGTGGCATCTTCTCTGAAGGACACACTCAAGAAAGTAAGAAATGAGTCTTGTTGACTTGATTTATGCAGTGCCTGTGTGGGGCTGATGTATCACCTCATTTTCCCCTGGCCACTGCTCTGATGGTGCTCGGGATGTTTAGGGATGTGCACTATCTCCTCCCAAAGGGACCAATCCATGGTGATGTCTGGCTGGCACAGACTACCCATCAGAGACCTGTGTTGGTCCTGGTGAGTACAGAGGGCATGCAGCCAGGCCTGCAGAGAAAGCTTCAGATTGAGTCCACAGGAAGAATCTGCCTCAATAGGGGACCTGACAGCAGCAAAGACCCATGACAACTCAGTCAAAGTTCTGGGAATAGAAACCCCCAGCTATCTTCCATCAGGGGCAGGGATAGGCGTCCACCCACTCTGACAGGCTGCAGGGCTAGTTCTGGAAGAACCAATGTGCTGCCTACACCAGATGACTCACACCCAGGCACTTGAATGAGCCTCCTGTCACTCCCTGCAAGAGGGTAGAGAAGGATGAGGAGCCCAGTTATCTTTGCCTTGAGCCTTTGCCTCAATAGTCAGACTTAAATAACACACAATATAAATCTTAACAGGGCCAAGCACAGTGACTCACACATGTAATCCCAGCACTTTGGGAGGCCAAGGCAGGAGGGTTGCTTGAGGCCAGGAGTTGAAGACCAGACTGCACGATATAGCAAGACACTGTTTCTATTTTAAAAATTAAAAAAAAAAAAAAAAAAAAAAAAAAAGAACGTAATGGGATTAGTTTGGCATGGTTCAACTTTGCATTACTAATCTCCTTCATAAAAACATCCCCAGAATTTTGCACCATAATCACTAGGTCATAATTTTCCCATCAAGAGCTAATTGTTATCAATAATCATGAGTTGCTATGATTTTTCAGGGCTAAGAAAGTGGGGCTAGAGGTTCTAGCCCAATTTTAGCAACAATAATCATCAAAACAAACCCACGTGTGACCTTCTGTGGGGCCTGGAGGGGAAATGCTCTCTGAGGTATGTAGCCGAACCAACAACCTCTCGGAATGACTGGGATAGGAGGCGACCGCGACCTCGCGACCTCAGTGGAAGGCTTCCTGCCTCAGCAAGGGCTCTGAGACCAGGGCAACAGGGCCATTCTCAGACAAAAGAACAAAGACTTCAGGAGAAGCTCCACCTGAAGGGGACCTGCCACCCTGGCCTCAGGGATCCAAAGGAAAGTAGATCCTGGGACAATGGAAACAGTCCCTCAGAGAAGGCAACTAGGAAATTTATGTATCACATTCCCTTCTAAACACTGCCCTGCTCTCGCCCCCTTCCCCCCAATTCCTACTCAGTTTTATTCCATTTGCAATACTTGAGTGGGTCTTGCTTTAAGAAAGCATGTTACACAGGCTGGGCGTGGAGGCTCATGCCTGTAATCCCAGCACTTTGGGAGGCCGAGGCGGGTGGATCATGAGGTCAGAAGATCGAGACCATCCTGGCCAACACGGTGAAACCCCGCCTCTACTAAAAGTACAAACAAAAATTAGCCATGCATGGTGGTGCATGCCTGTAATCCCAGCTACTCGGGAGGCTGAGGCAGGAGAATCACTTGAACCCGGAGGGCGGAGGTTGCAGTGAACGGAGATTGCACCACTGCACTATAGCCTGGGCGACAGAGCAAGACTCCATTTCAAAAAAAAAAAAGCATGCTATACAACAATCTAGACTTTACTGAAACACATCAACAACTGTACGCTATTACTAAAGGGTTTACTTTGAGGAATGATTTACTACAGGGCTCTTCAAACAGTGAAGTCTTCCTTATTAGGCGTTTAAAATGGAATTGGGTTATGTCCTTCAACTTGCATGGAACTTTAACTTCCTCCAGACATGTCTACTACATTCACGGAGGCCTCCTGTGCTCATCTTCAGTTGTTTGCAGGCTCTGTTGGGTGTGATGACCAAAATGTCTCTGATTACATGCCCTGTCTCTCTAAGCAGGCTTCCCGAGGAAGCTTTCTCTCTCTATTCCAACTATGGAGATCATTAGGGCCTCTGAAAAGAGTAGGTGCTGGGCATACACTTACAGATAATCACAAGTTGCTATGATTTTTCAGGGCTAAGAAAGTGGGGCTAGAGGTTCTAGCCCAAGTTAGCTGCAATAATCATCAAAACAAACGCATGTGTGACCCTCTGTGGGCCCTGGAAGAGGGCATACAGCACTAAGTTGACTGATCAACTTAGAGCAACAAAAATGATGAGTTTGTATCTTCCATTTGAGTTATATCTTCTATTTGACCACATACTGATTAATATCTAAAATCACTTAGCTTTACAAGTATCCCTTCTTTGCCTCCCAGGAAGCTGCTGGGGTCAGGTGAGATACCATGAGAAGAAAAAGCTGCCCTCATTTGCCCAACTTGTGTTTCCCTGAGGGATTTTGAAGAGCTAGGCCCTCAGCTAGAGCCTGGGGCAACAGAGATGAAATCCCATTTCTGGCCTAGGGCTGAATGCATATAACTGACTGGCAGTTATCCCTGTGCTCAACATGTAGGGGTTATGAAGGGCATCAACCAAACCTGGATGGATGAGGATAGGAATGCACTTTAGTCCCCAGACTGCACCTCAGCATGGCCCCTGCTGCTCCCCAATTCTCAGGGATTCAGCTTTTGACCAATGAGACACGTCCTGCTCTAAGGCAGAGGCTGACCAGTGCTCTCTCTCCCTTTTTCCCTGGGCCTCATCTCACTCCTGAGCAGACTTGTCTGTAAGAAGCCCTGGCTCCAGGTTCATAGAACCAAAGGACTAGGAACGCTCCTTCCACAGTTCATCAGAAAACCCAGTTGCTGGTGTGGTGAAGTAACATTTTGAAATACCCCCTTCTGGTATTTCCTGTTACCCCTTGACACTTTCTTGATTCTACAGACCGGATCTGCGGCAGTGGATTTACTTAGGAATAGCAGATTCCCTCGAGGAGTGCTGTCCAAGAGGAATATAACACAAGCACAAATGTGAGCCACATGTGGGAATTTTCTAGTACCTACATTTTAAAAGTCCAAAGAAATAGGTAAAATTGGCTGAGCACAGTGGCTCATGCCTGTAATCCCAGCACTTTGGGAGGCCGAGGCGGGAGGATCACTTGAGATCACGAGTTTGAGACCAGCCTGGCCAACATAGTGAAATCCCATCTCTACTAAAAATATAAAAATTAGCCAGGCGTGGCAGTGTGCACCTTTAATCCCAGCTACTGGGGAGGCTGAGACCCGGGAACTGCTTGAACCCAGGAGGCGGCGGTTGCAGTGAGCTGAGATTGCACTACCATACTCCAGCCTGGGCAATAGAGCGAGACCACATTTCAAAAAAAAGAAAGAAAAAAAGAAATAGGTAAAATTAATTTTAATGTTTTATTTAACATAATATGTCCAAAATATAATACTTAAATATGTAATCAACATAAAAAATATACATATAAAAAGTACTGTCTTCTATAAATATGTGTATGTAAATATATATGTATACATAAAATATCATCTTCTATAAATAAAAATATATGTATGTGTGTATATGTGTATATATAAATATATATACATATATATATAAAATATGAAGTCTTCAAAATCCCTTGTCTATTTTACCCTGGCAGCACATCTCAGTTCTGACTAGCTATATTTCAAGTGCTCAATAGGCACATGTGACCAGTGGCTACCACGTTAGACAATGTAGCCCCAGAGCCAAGGAAGTGTGAAGAGGTGGCTAAGAGGGAGCCACCCCTCAAGAGCCATGGGTCAGGAACTGGAGAAGACTCAAGAGTGTGTTGCAATCAATGATACCTCAATGGAAACCAAAACGATTTTCAGATTTCCAGTGTGGTAGATGACAACTCCCAAGATTAGCCCCCAACCAAGGCACCAAATGCCTTTGCACCATGTAAAATTGCCCACAACTGCATTTTCCAGTATGGTAGCCATTGCTACATGTGGCCATTTAAATTAAAATTAATTTAAAATTAAATAAAATTAAAAAGGCATTAGCTCAGTTGCATTAGCCACATTTCAAGTGTTCATTAGCCATATATGGCTGGGGGTTACTGCATGGAGCAGTGCAAATATATTTCCATCATCACAGAAAGTTACACTGGACAGCACCAGCTAGAACTCGGAATCAACCCCTGAGAAATGTGGGGAGTGGCCCCAAATTTCCTGAGATAAAGATTCTGCTATTTGTCGGTATGGGGACTTATAAGGAAACCTAAACTGAATCATAGAAAAATAAGGTCATTTTAGTATACACCCAGACATGGATAAAACTGGAAACCATCATTCTCAGCAAACTAACACAGGAACAGAAAACCAAACACCACCTGTTCTCACTCATAAGTGGGAGTTGAACAATGAGAACATATGGACACAGAGAGGGGAGCATCACATACCACAGCCTGCTGGGGAGTGGGGAGCAAGGGGAGGGAAAGCATTAGGACAAATACCTAATGCATGCACGGTTTAAAACCTAGATGACGGGTTGATAGCTGCAGCAAACCACCATAGTGCATGTATACCTACGTAACAAACCTGCACATTCTGCACATGTATCCCAGAACTTAAAGTAAAATAAAAAAAAGAAAAAGAAGGTCATTTTTCTTGCATAGCTCAATATGTGGAATAAGATGAATAATTTAACTTTTAATAACATTCCTTTTAACTCTTGGTGAACATTGCTTCATTTGTAAATTTGGAAAACACTCCATATCACTGTACAAGGTGGCGTGAGGATCAAGTGAGACAAAGAGGGTCAAACATCTGACTCAAGGCGTGGCCCATTGGGCTTCCTTCCCTCCCTTTTCTAGGGTTATGTGTGTAAATGCCTATGTGTCCCTCCTCTCGTTCCTATATTCCTCTTAAATGCAGCGGCAGGCAGATTTTCACCCTCTGAAAAGAAGAGCCACATCATTGCAGTACACTGGGAACACCTCTAAAGCAGATGGAACATTCTGTGGCCAAACAGGACTAGTGAGACAGCAGAATGCAAACTGCTAAATGGAGAGAATAAGAGAAAATGGCTTTGTGGAAGGTACAAACAGCATCAAGACTTTTCAGGAGAAATCAAATTGATATGGTCATCCAGAACTTATAGAGACAAAGAGAAAACAGGTGTGCAGAAAGTGGGGGCTGGGAATGGGAACTGAGGACTTCATTGCGTTATTTTGACAGAAATATGTGGTAAGCCAAGGCAGGAGGTATAATCCAAATAGAATTTCAATAAAGGTCTACATTGCATTGACTTGCCAACAAAACTTTCTTATTTCATCTCCTTCTTATGGCAATGATATAAGAGTAAGAATAAGCATATGCAATTAAGCAGTAAATAAGGTAAAGTCACTCAAGACCAAGTTCACTTGGGGACAGTCTCAGAAAGAATGTGGAAGGGATCTGTGCTGAAGACAAAGGGTAAAATCATAAGGGATAGAATTTTAATTATATATAATGGGTTAACTTGACCTTGCTTGCCCCCAAAAAACTGGGACTAACATATAGATCTATTGTTTATTTCTACAATCTCTGGCCAAAAATGATGTGTGCCATTAATCATATAGTGGCATCACCACATTGCCTCACCTGTTCTCCTTGGCCAAATCCCTGTCTCAAGGGACTCTGGTCTAGGAAAAGGGGGTAGATCTCTTTCCTAACCAGGGATAGAAACAATTATAGAAGCTGAGATTGTTTTCCCTGCTCCTTCATGTTGTCCAGGAAAGTTGGGCCTCCTCACAGGGTAGTGGGAGTAGAAGACTCAACAAAAACTATGTCATGCATGATAAGACAGTCACTCTGACATTGATGTTGTCTCTCCCTCTATATCTCTTTCCTTTATAACTTTAGCAACCAGTATTACTTCCTCTGGGGCTTTGGAGCTAGAAGAATCCCACAATACCCAGGTACAACTCCTCATTTGATAGCTAGGATTCAGTGACCCAGAGAGTAGAGGGAAGTGCCATGTATAACAGCTCTGAGCACCTGGCAACTGAGGCTAGGAACCCAGGCCCAGACCTCCTGCTTCAGCTCAGGGTTCTCTCCACTGTATCTAGGGGCCCTTCCAACTGGTGCTGGGTTTGCACACACAATAGGTACTTGATGTCCCTGGAGAATAAAGGTTCCTACAGTTAACCTGCATAACCCAGGCCCTACTGCTCTAGCTCTTGGCCACCTACCAGGAGCTCATCAGAGTGGTTTTTCATGCCAATGAAAATTCTTCAATGCAAGAGTTATGCTCACAAAGGCTTCCACTAGCTGTCAAAGCACTTGGTGGTTTGGGTTAATAAAATTTTTAGATCTTATAAAATGTATTTTCTCTTGAGGTATTTTTGCATTGTTTTTAGAATAATGAGATCCCAGATAAAAACTCGAGACTTAACAGAAGACTGCATAGAAGTTGATGGCCAAAATAAAATTTAGATTCTCCCTCAATGGAGAGACATAATTTCTCCCAGGCACAAGGCATGAAGTAGACTCTGTTCCAGCCCCTTGTTGCTTTTTTGAGACATGTCAGAAGCTATAGAAAGAGGCTGTCAGAAGCCAATGGCTAGGGCCCAGCTGTCCTCTTTCCTGTGGTTCCAGGAAGAGACTACAGACCAGGCCCAGTTATTTGACCTTCTGATTCTAAATGGACTCAGGGTCTGCTGAAGACGACCCTCTCCCCCACTCGCCCTGCCACTTCCCCCCATTGCCAATCAATGCACCAGTGGGCATGTAGCAGATTCCTCAGTGGGTTCCAGCCCCATACTGAAAGCAGGCCAAGGACTGGAACTGGATCCTCACAAGGGATCATAAGCTTCACAAAGACATAAAAAAGAAAGTCTGCTCTAACGTTAAAAGATTACACATTAAACCCAGAAAGACCCCCTATTCTATGAATAGGGAAAAGAAGGATCTGTTCTGTGTTACTTTGTAGGACTGGAGTGAAGCTCAAAGGGAGAAGGGAAAGGTATTTGTAAAAGGGCTGTTTTGGCTTCAGTGTTTCTCATTATGTGTGCTTATACAGTCACACATATTAATATTTTACTCTTACTTTCTGGGCAGTGACAACCTCCCCCCATTATTCTGGCCACCACAGAGAGACTATGGCTTTTAAATTACATAGGCATATAGCAGGAGCCCACTGCACAGCCAGTGCCGTGTGAATGAAGGAAAGCCAGTGTGTGTGAATGAAGGAAAGCCAGAGCTTGTGAGAAGGGATCAGAAGTTCTCTTGTGCCCCTGGAAGCAGGGGATGTAGAAGGGCCTGGTAGTGTTGATGGCACAGATGAGTCCTGCCCTCCACTGCTCCTGCCTCTGTATGGCTCTGCCCCATGTTCATTGCTGTTATCCCTCAGCATAGAGATAATTTACACATGTGTTTTCTCTCATAGCCACCTGGGCTTCTCGGGATTTGATTTATCCTCTGTCCTCTAGCTTGGCACAGTGTATGGTCTCAAAAGTGGATGGAAAGGATGATTGTCCTCTATGAGTTTCTGAAATACCTTGGAATCAAGTCTAGTAAAATACAGCAATCTAAGTCTAACAGATGGAAGAAGAGAAATTCAATTTATATAATGGGTAGAGAACAGCCTCCCAGAAATTTCATTGTTTAACATCCATTTGTGTAGGAACCTGAGGTATCTGGGGAAAATCTCACACTTGTCTTGCTGGGGTTAATGTGCTTCCTGTTCCTGACAGACCTCAGGGAAGACAACTTAACCTGATAAAAAATCAACACCAATTTATGGAAATATAAACAGACTTCTGAAGGGCACACAACCATAAGGGGAAAATTAATCAGTAAAGATGTATGAGCAAAGTACTTAAATCAACAAGGCAATCAGACAGAAAACTCCAATGGGAAACCTGCCTGCCTGGGCTCACCCATAGCCAGTGTTTCTCATGGTCTCTCAAATCCCTTTCCTTCCTGAAAAGAAAAAAAAAATGATACCTTACATTTTTTAACTGAAGATTTAAAAATATGTTATATAGAGTAAAATTGAGCTTCTTTTATCCTTTAGCCATGAGAAAAAATGTTCTTTTGTTAGGAGGACCGTGGTCACCATGAAGGTCAATCATGGTCATCCATGGGGTCAACCGTGGCAGCCACGTTCCCCCAGCAGAGGAGCCCTACTTAGATCCAGCCACTCCTCAGAGGTGGAGAAGGGCAAGTGGCGAAATGTCCATTCTGGCCCCCAGGAAACTCTCCCTAAAGAAAAACCAAGAAGAAACACTTTCTGAATGTTTCTTCCTTTTAAAATAAAGTTAGTTAGCAACCCTGATGCCTTCATCAAAACAAAGAAAGGCCTTCTGATGACCGAGTCTGAGGACGATCATCCAAAGTGCTGAACAAAGTGAAAAATGAAATCAAGATTTTTTCCGTTCTCTTGGTTCTGCTGGCTTCAGGGTCCTGATTTCATTAAGCTGAAAGGGAAAAACAGACAAAAGAAAAAGAAAAAAAAAACAATTTTCAAACAAAAAACAAGCAAGTTAACCATTGAGTAGAAAGGTCCAGCACTCGAAAGGTTAGCAAAAGGACACATGTGAGTTGAAGCATGGTTGGGCAGCATTGATGCTTTTGATGGCAAACATGCTGTCCTCATGTGGACAGAAGGTCAAAGATCTGCTCTAGGAGTGAGATGAGCACTCCTCATCATAGATCTGACATGGCCTTCACTGGGGTATCTATAGCTTCTCACATTTCCCACTGTGGCCAGGGAAAGACTATGGTCTGTGTCATTCAATGTTACCAGCTTACATGGGCTATCTGTGATCCCATGTTTAGAAATGTGACAATAATAGCAGTCATCACTTACTGAACAGCCTTTATCTGATTTAATCCTCACAATATGTGAGGATTATATTAATTCCCAATTTTCAGGCATAAGACCAGAGAAGTTTAGTAACTTTTCCAAGGTGCTTCTCTTAGTAGAGTAGTTGTTAGCCTTTGCTGTACTTAGAATCCCAAACCACAGTGCCCAAGCTGTACGTTAAGCCAATTAAATCAGAATTTCTGGTGTGGAATTTTTTTTTTTAAAAGTTCCTGGATGATTTCAATGTGCAGCCAAGGCTGGATAACCACTGATCCAGTAAGTAATAGAGTTAGGATCTGAATAGGATTCCAGGCCTCTGCTCATTTTTCTCTGCAATATTGTCAGTGAAGAAGGAACAATCCAGAGATTTAAATAAATATTCATCAAATAGTGTTCCTACTGAAGATAGGAGACAGATTCAGAAAAAGAAATCCATTTGGCATAATGTTTACTTTTCTTATAAATAGAAACAGGCTGAGGGTTAAATGTCTTTTCCCTACAGCAGAATGCATGGGCTTTGCAAACAGGATTTTCAGACATTCAGAATCTTTGTATTTTATCAAGTTCTAGCTATGTGCTTGAGGGTTCAGTTGTAGTTTGACTTCAGGGCCTCATGCTAGCTTCTGGCACCCACAGTGAGAATACCGACTCACAAAGGGCATTCATGGCCAATGTCATCCTCGTACCTCATCTGTTCAGACAGATGCGTCCTGCTGCCAATTCCAATGAATGCTTCAGTTAATAGTCCTCATTTTCTAGGGCAAAATCATCAGGATTGAAACATCTTCCGCTGGCTGCTACGTGGAACAGAACATCCCATCTCCCTGACTTCTCCTGTCATGAGGAAATTATAGAAAATAATTTCCCCTATAAATGCCTGTTTTCCTGCGGATAGGAGCCACCATGGACACTTTAGCTGAGATATCTTAGTTGAGACATAAAGGCTTGGTTAATCAGAACCATCAGCTTGTCACTGCCATTCAAACAAGCAATTAACCCTTTCTTCTAGTCAGACTATGGCTTCTAACTTCATTAAGACCTTCCTGGCTAGCATTCCCTCTTGTAAAACTTCTGTTCCTAATGGCATCACACTGCCCATAGCCCATAGCTGCACTACACAGACATATTTCACAGTCAGCATTACCTATGAAAGTATTTCTGAACCCTAGATGTGACACATTAGGCTTCATCTTACAAGTAGTTTTAAGGTATTCATTCAGTTTTTTATACATTAATTCAAGATACATTTACTGAGCCCCCTCTCTATTCTAGATACTGCCCTATACACCAGACAAAAAACACCAAGTAATATCCAGACCCAGATCTAAGAAAGCTTCCAGTCTTATGTGAAAGCTTGAAACATGGAAGGCAATTATAACCCAATGGGTGGCTAAATGATGGACTTGCCTATGGCTCCCTTAACTCAGTCTGGGGGTAGAGGGTGATCAGGGAAGGCCTCTTGGACAAGAAGAAGCCTGAATGGAGGAAATCTGCACAGAGGTATGAAGGATGAATAGGCTCTTAATGCTGTAGAAGCTCATTTCTGCAGGGCAGCTAAGACTATACCTGTCTCATTCAAAGGTTTCAAGTGGCTCTCGAGGCTCTTCAGAAAACGGCTTTCTAGCCCCTTCTCCTTCCCAGTCCCCTGTGCTGAGCCACTACTCTATTTCCCAAGCAGCCCTTACATATCCATATATTTCCATTCTTTTTGGGGCTATGTTCTTTGTCAGGAATGCCCATTATCCTCTGTCTGCTGGGCTTCTCCTCACCCTTCAAGGCCCAGTACAAACGTCACTTTCTCTGCAAAGACTTCCCTACCTCTGACAATCACAGGACTTCTGACATTACATTATAGTTATCTGTGTGCCTATCTGAGCCATAAGCTTCTGGAGGACAGGACTGCCTCTTAATCATATTCACATTCCCAGAGTTTGGCAGATAGAAAGTGTATTATATGCCTTCTTTTTGACAAAGGAATGGAAGAACAAAGTAACACATCACAAATTTATGAGAACATTTTCATCCATTTCAATGCAAAAGGAGGTAGAGTCTCCCTGGAAGAGGCTACAAATTGGGGTAAATGAACAGGATCCTGGTATCAGCTCCTGACAAGCCAAGGAGCAGCACTTGCCCAATTTCTGAAAAGGAAGTTATTTGGTGACTCGCTGATGTGCAGTAACACCATAAGCAAGCAGAAACAAATGGGGAGACTTGGGAGCAAGTTGATTATTCATGAATCCAATTACAACTAATAGCTCAAGAAAGGGCCCTCTCAGATGCCTATAACAATTCATGCAGAGGACAGAAGGAACCCTGCCAGGTTGGCATCTGGATCCTGAAGTGTCAGAGAGTTTGGACAGGTATGTAGCAAATTATCCCAGGGAGGCAAGCTCAACTTCTTAGACTCAATGCTGACAGGACCAAGGTCATGTTTAAGTCCCCTTAGGCTAGTTCACAGCCCAGAGACAAACTTTTCTGTGGACAGAGCCTGTGCTCCCTTATCTAAGCCAGTCACCCACAACATTTATCTTATTTTAAGGTCAGCAACCTCAGATGCAGGATGAGGTAATTAAACAGGGATTTAATAAAAAGTTCTCCTGCTGACATGCTGCACTGAACCCCAAACAGGGTGAGTCCAAAACATGCCTAAGTGGTTCAGGACCATGGACAGTTCCCAGGGGGTTGGACTACTCTCCTCTATTCATTTAAAAGTGCAAGTTCCAGCTCAGAAGTGCCTGCCTACTCAACGCTCAAAAGAGAGGGGTGGGTATGGAAACCCTTCCCATGTCTTTTATTATGAATGTAGTGAGAAACCAGAATGAGCTCAGGGAGGTGGAGGCCATCCCTTTGTCACCACTCTCAGTCTGGCCGACACTACTTGGGCATGGGTTAAAAAGTCAACAATTGCTAATCATGATGAATGATTACTTAGGTTGTGATGGTGTGTGGGATTAGGAAGAGCACAAATGTCTTTTCTTACTCTATCATGAGTTCCTCATACTGTAGGAGAAACTATACTAGCCACCAGACAAAGATGTGTATTTCAATGGGAGAAAAAGAGAAGTATATAGAAGTATATACTTCAGTATTAAAGTCCTATTTTTGATGAGCAAGGCAAAGGCATATTCCCACTGTGTCTCCTTCATGGTAAGTATTTGACAGTTCTAATGTGCTCATAGAGACTTATCTTACTCAAGAAGCCCACAGGAGAAAGGCCTCTGCTTAAATATACATATTGGTAGGATGCTGTCTCCCTATGTTGCCTAGTCTGGTCTTGAACTCCTGGCCTCAAGAAATCCTCCACCTTGGCCTCCTAAAGTGCTGGGATGACAGGTGTGGGCCACCAAGCCTGGTCCTCTGGTTAACTTTTCATTGTCCATGAGGAAATAGTGGGTAGGGTGTGTTTACAGGCATAGGAGCAGGATGAGGTACTCCTCATCTTAAAAAAAATGTAGATGTTCTGCCATTAGATGCACAAAAGATTATCCTTCTCTCAAACAAAACAAGCTCCTTTTAACAAGGAATCAGGGAGTTTGGTCCTTTGGAAATAATTTCATAAGCTTTCTCTGGAATCCAGTTTCAGCTAACATGCAAGAACCAGGCACATTTTCATCCCCTTTCCAGTATTCGAAACAGTCCACAAGGCACTCATGGAATAGGAAGCAGTAAAGTTTTAAAAGAAAAAATCCTGAAGCACATCTCCTGTCTCTGCATTGTCTGCACAGCTAATCTCAAGGGATCTCAATAATCCTCCAAACAAAAGAGACTGATCTAAACCACAAAGCAACTGTGAATGAACCACCGAATCAGGACAAATGAGATCAGGAGGTTCTAACCCTGTGTTCTCTATGGTCAGCAGACAACCTGCAGCAGAATCAATTGATACTTGTTAAAATGCAGACTCCTAGGGAACATCAAATATCTACTGAATCTTAATCTCTGGGGGTTGTTATTGAACCTACATTTTAAAATAGGCTCTTCCTGAAGAAAGGTTGGTAAACAACTGCTCTAAGCCATAATTAATGTAGGCTTAGGAGTCTGAAGACTCTTGAGGCCCCCTTGTCTGAGTTCTGACGAGTTGTATGTTTTCAGAATGTCACTGTGCCCTCTTTAGTGACGATCTTGGAGCCTGAGACCACATGAAATAGACTGTGAGTTACTTTCATTTCCAGTGCCTGGCACATAAGGAATTCTTAAAGAATGGTGAATAGTGAAACGAATAAATAGATGATAATGAGAGACCACACAGTAGGACAGGTGATAGAACGGATGAACTAATGAACAAATGGAGACCAATGGTGAAATAACAGATTTCAGTATAACAATTACCAAACATGACTTGGAATTAATGTTTTGCCTTGATGACATGAAAATCTTAAATAAATTTCTCTCTGGTCATTCTATGTCATTTACTTAAAATGGGAAAAGACATGGGGGACTACTGGTTTGAGGTATCTGTGCAGAGGTCCCATGTGCACCCAGCACACACACACATACGCTCACACACACACAGCCGTCCAGGGACGCAGCTGCCACACTAAATATTGATTAGCAACAGGAGCAGCCAGTTTTAGATGCATTTACAAAGGAAAAGCAGCCTTGAATAGACAGCCCCTTAGGTAGAAAGTACAGCTCTATATTTTGATGGCTTTGCCACTTCACCTGGCATAGATAGGGCCAGCAAATGTCTTGCTGGGAACCAGCTGTGCTGGGCATGCTGCTCTTCTCTGACCCCAAATCTGCATCCCAACCTGCTAAAGGGCCCTCATTAGTAGGGCCTGAATTGCCTGGAACATTCAGATGTCTTTGCTGCCAAAATACTCTAAGCCAAAGCAAATACTGTCAGGTAACAACCAAAGGCTACCAAATGAAAAAGCAAGCTCACAGTGGACTATAATGTGGCTGAGGTTAGATTATACATGAAACTGTAAAGCTGGGCTTCTATTCGGGCAGAAAAGGATTAGAAAAAGTAATCATTTCCCTTCAAGCCATTCTGCATTTTTAAATTCCTCAGCATGCAAGGGGGAAAAGGAAAGAAAATTTAGAGCACAGGATACATTTATGAGCCAAGAGATCAAATCAGATGTAATAAGTGGCTTCTTCTTTAGGTTTTCTTTTATGCCCTTATTCCTCCTACTGACCCAAACTTTGGTTAAGAGATTATCAAGAAAAAAAAAATGCAGCTGTCCTTTCCCTGTGCTTCAAAACCAAAGGGAAGCTTCTGGTAGAAATACTCCAAGTCTAACTTTCAATACTTATGGCAATAATGTCCACCCTGACATGTGGCAGGGGAAGTTCAAGTATACCATGCATTGCCAGGTGGCCCTCCCAGCTTGTGAGCTGTGACACCACGTTTCTCTTCACTCAAGAAAGCATACTGAAACTCAAGTATGAATGGCATTATTATAGGTAGAACTTTGAATATGGTATAATTTTAAAGTAAATCATATAAAAACATTTGCAATCGACTGTCATTAGTAATAAATTACTTGCAAAACACCTCACAACTTATTATGAAAAGTAAATCAATCTACCTTATTCAATAACAGACAGATTCCTTGTTCCTCAGGCTGTCAGAGAAAAATCCTAGGAAACTGATAAAACCTTTCCTCCTGGATGAAGATGACCCCTCTCAAAAATATGTTATCAGTACTTTAAAAATAGCTCTCAAAATTTCAAGTACAGGGTTTAAGTCAACACCAGAGCCATGTAATGCTGTAGCTTTTGCATATCAGCTTACTTTGAGACTTATTGTATCAATATCCATTGTCTTTTTCTGCCCACCCCACCCTCTTTCAGGGATAGAAACCATCCAGGGCTGATGAGGTCGGTCAAGAGAGTTCCCCAACTTCTGGCTGGGCCCTGTCTATTCATTCCTGCAGGCAGCTCTCAATAAAGCCAATGTCTTACTCTAAAATAAAGGTCAGTGGTCTGGTTTTCCAGAGTAACTGTGATGACACAGGAGGAAGATTAACATAGTTACCTCGCAAAGTGCTAAGGACAGTGCCTGGCCCACAGTAAACGCTATATAAGTGTTTGCTATTATGATAATGATAACATCTCAAAGCTGCGGGCAGGAACTATTGCTGCCTAAGGCTACGCAGGAAAATTATACTTCATATGCAAATTCCCTTCTTTCTAAAAGGTGGGTGCTACCAGTTTCCAAAGGGACAAGGTCAGGCCTTAGTTTCTGGTGTCAAAACATGGCTTATCTATGTCAGAAAGACCTCTTGACAGGGGAGGTTAAACAAAAAAGGAGTGAAATGGCCCACATCATTCACCAGATGACCTTTTTAAGGGTAGCAAATTGGTTTTGAACTGAGAGACAGTTGGATAATAGCCAATCTCCTTCCCTAACTCTGACCCCCTACAATTTTGAGTGTATCTAGTAATTACTGATGAAATTTGCCAATTACCGTTGCTTTTCCAGCTTTCCCCGTGTAACCCTTCTGGAGTCTTACTATTTTGAGGGAAAGACGGGGCGGGTGGGGGCGGGAGTCTGAGCGCACGGGAGGTCAGATGTGGCAGCAAGCAAAAGTGAATGTAAGCTGTTTGGATTCCCTACCTGGCCCTACAGAAAAGCTCTGCCCAGGCTACAGCCAAGCACCTCCCCTCAGTGTTTTTGCTTTGTTCTTTTCAAATTACACTTAAGACAATTTGGAACGCCCATGTTGCCTATTCATGCCCAACCGTAATCAAACTAAGTGGATTTTCTGCTTTCAACTGGGATCTGTAATACACTCGATGGCCATTATAACCCTCTCCTCCAGACACCAACCAGGCAGGTATATGGGTGTTAACCTTACTCGTCCTGTCTTTTTAACTCTCCTTTTCCTCATTAAAGATGAGGTGTCTGTGGTTCACAAGGGAGCTGAATCTATGACATGAAAGGGGCCAAGTGATCAGAGAATACGAAGAAAAGATTTGAGAGTTATCTCCCTGCTCTGTTATTTCCTTAGATTTTATCTATCCAATTAGGTGCAAGCCTTTAAAGCAGAAATGATGCTGAAATATTTCTGGCTCTCCCATCACCTTCCCTAACTTTCTAGGAAATGTTATTTGTTGTTACAGTGATCATGTATCCATGCCACGTTACATCTTATAAAAGCCCATATACTTGGAGTTAAAAAATGCTAGGTCTTCACTTCACAGAGAAGTTAAAAAATTGGCCCCACATTACCAAACAGGAAGTGGCAGAGCTGCATGGCTTCACCCAGGCTGCATGGCTTCAGAGCTTGCACCCTTAACCACTACTCTACAGTCCCTCACACTGGTTGATCCACTTCTCTTTTTACTCTTTCACAGGCCTTACCTCTTCACAGAAAAATTATTTACAGAGGCTTAAATAAGTGAGTTTAAGAAAGTAGAGACAGGGGAGTGTAATGGAAGCCAGGAAGGAGAGGAACTCAAGGGCTTATTTCCAGTTACTGGGGAAATTTTATGAAAGAGATGGGATCTCAAGAAATGCCACAAGCCCTTTGAAAAATAATCAATGATATAAATCCAGAGTAAATTACCTCTTTAAAAATACATATATTGCTGTTCAAATACACAACTGTCTTGGGGAGTCTCTGATAGAGTTCCCAGGTAAAGCAGCAGAGCTCTAGGTACATTTATTAAGCCCACAAACCATTACCTGAGCAAACACTGAGCAAGGGAGAGAATCAATACATGAAGTTTGCCCTGCCTAACTCCTCCTCCCAGCTCGGCAGGGTGCTCTACCACCCACACTGAGAAGGAGAGCTCATGCCTCTTACCTCAACCATTTCTGATTTTCTGTGCAAAGCTGACATGTCAGGTTGGAGCAAAGGAAACAAATGAGTATTCTTGGGAAACCTGAGGCCCAGTGTGCCACGGAGGCATGCAGGCCCTGAGCATCTCAGAAAGCCATTTAGGAATTCATCAGATCGGAGGGAACCCAGGCCAGTTGTGGCCATGAGAATATCCCAAATAACATTAGCTGCAACCGCCACCATCTGGTCACAGCTCTGAGAGAAACGAGGTGGCTGAGGATAAATTTCTCTTACAGGAACTGCTCCTCAAATCTCACCCCCAGAAGTAGAACCAGGCAGCCCAGTGTGGCTCCTCTGGGGGTACACCACCAGCTTGGGCATCAACTCAGCATCATAACATTCAGAAAGTAAGTGGCCCACGGCGAGACCATGAGCAAAAGGCTGGTAGAGGTACCGGAGAGATAGTGGGTCAAACAAGAAAGGGACACAATTCATGCACAAGTTCCAGGTTCTTCTAACCACTGGAGTTCACACTGACCTCTCCCCTTGCAGGCTCCTCTAGCAGACATCCTTGCTTTGCCCAATTTCACAAGCCAGCCATCTCATCTATTGTGTGTTCATTGCTCAAGGGCAGAGGCTGTGTCGTCTATCTGCCTTCTAGGACAGAACCTCATTTGATCTTCATCACAGAGGAGGCCTGTCTTAGTCCATTGGGGTGCTATAACAAGATAGCTTAGACTGGGTAATTTATAAATAACAGCAATATATTGCTCACACTTCTGGAGGCTGGGAAATCCAAAACCAAGGTGCTGGCAGATTCAGTGTCTGGCAAGGGCTCTGTCTGCTTCACAGACAGCACATTCCTCACAATGTAGCAGAGGAAGTTAGTTCTCTGGGGCCTCTTTTATAAGGGCATTAATCCCATTTATGCAGGCAGAGCCCTCATGACCTACTCGCCTCTCAAAGGCCCTACCTACTAATACCAGCACCTTGGTGGTTAGTTTTCTACATATGAATTTGGGGAAAACATGAACATTTGGACCACAGCAAGGCCATTAACACTTTCTGGATTTGGTGATGGGTCATCGAGAGCCCAGGGCACAGCAGCTCTCCGAGGTGAGTCTCTTCACATACCTTCTAAGAAGTCTCTGAGAGTTAAAGAAACAGGCTCCTTTCTCCTTGCTTTTGGTGACAGAAGAACCAGATGATCAAATTATCAATTAAGCAAAGCAAGTTAAATGGAAAACAAAGTATCCTTTCTTATGGCCTATTTTTTTTTTCTTTCTCACTTCAAGTTCTTAGAGAGAATGTACTTCTCAGAAAGCTGTGCAAAGTGGATAGCGATTTTCTGAGTGAAACTCAATCAATTGAGCTTAGGTTTGGAAAATACTCTGACTTGAGAAAGGAGAATCAAAGCGCATGGAAATTTGGCTAAAGGTTGGAGTTTACCTGAGGGTTAATCCAGATGATGGTAGCTACAAAGTAGCACAATGCTTGTCTGGGCATGTGCGGATGAAGTAGGAATTCTAAGCCCCCAGGAACCCTCTTCATCTTCAATTACCTTCCAAACCAGCCTGTTACAATACCTAAAATTATACCATTAACAATTAATTGATCTGGGTTAAGGCTCTGCATTAACATTTATGTTTTTATCTGAACAAATTCCAGATATCACCATGGTCATTAAAGGCACTGCCCTCTGGGAAGGATAAGCTGCACCAGCTGTGGGCATTTACCAGGACACTCGTGAGATTTTTACTTTGTTGGCTAAGAGGAAGACCTCATGTGACTGATAGGGAGGCTGACTTTGGTGGGGAAAGGAGAACAGGTGCTTCTGAGGAGAGCTAGTCTGGGCAGGGCTGTGAAAAGAGAGGTGTGGGTAGAGAATATAAGCTCATCTGGGGTGTACAACAAAGAGGGGAAGGACACAGAAGGACAAGGAGAAAGGCAGGTCTTAGCCACTTCATTGTTCTCTCTTGTTCAAGGTCTGGTCACAAGTTCTCTCTCACCTTTAATCTCCAATAAGTTAATGCCTGAAGCATCTTCAACTAGTGTGTCTGTCACACACACACACACCACACACACACACACACACACAGAGCCCTCAGAAGTCACACTCAGCTCCCCTAGAATCTATTTTAAAAGCCAGTCCTAATTCTGATGGCTCTGTCCATGGTTCTAGCAGGCAAGGTTCTGAAATCTTGCAATACAGAATCATAGACTTCAAAACACAAAATTGACATATCTATCATTATTTATGCTACATTTAATTCCAAATGATTAAAGATGATTAACTCATAAAAGAGATAAATTAGGGAAGTGATGGCAATTGATTTCATGAAAGGATTTCCTACTGAACCCCTTTGAATAGGACTCCCCATTTCCCTCAACAAGTCCCAACTATTCCCATACAGCCCCCAGCTGCAGGGACCTCATCAGAAGCTGTCTCTTCTTTGGAGGTCACAACATTGGTTGACTGTACTTCTTGAGCCTTCTCACCAAAATGTCCCAGAAGGTACAGGGAGCAAGAGAGAATATAGAGACCCAGCTCAGGGCCCATTTAAAAAAAAAAAGCAGCCAGGTGCGGTGGCTCAAGCCTGTAATCCCAGCACTTTGGGAGGCCGAGACGGGCGGATCACGAGGTCAGGAGATCGAGACCATCCTGGCTAACATGGTGAAACCCCATCTCTACTAAAAAATACCAAAAAACTAGCCAGGCGAGGTGGCGGGTGCCTGTAGTCCCAGCTACTCGGGAGGCTGAGGCAGGAGAATGGTGTGAACCCGGGAGGCGGAGCTTGCAGTGAGCCAAGATCCGGCCACTGCACTCCAGCCTGGGCGACAGAACGAGACTCTGTCTCAGAAAAAAAGGAAAAAAAAGCAACATTTATTTCTTCAAGTCCTACATTTTATCTTACAATTAGGTAAAGTTTGCATTCTACTACATAAAGTATCTGTTTTTATTCTAATATCATTCCCCCAACCCCACCCCACCAAAACCTTTGGGGAAAACAGATGCTCCAGGAAACAGCACTTGGAAAGCAGAGGCATGGCCTTCCTGTGACGGCTCAGCCTTCTCTTCTGCCCCTCTGCACCATATGTGGAAGATGTCACCCCCTGTGGCAGCAGGAGAAGAGTGAGCTGCAGGCCCCTGACTCTGATGGCTGACCTGCTCATGGGACTTCCTAGGGCCTAGAGAGGGTACCCATTTGAACAAAAAACCTTAATAGCACCTACCCCATAAGGTTGTTTGAAGGACTAAAGGAAATAATCTAGTGTCAGACACTGAAGAAATGTAAGCTATTAATATTAGGATTTATTCTCCTTTTATCTAGTTAAGAAAGTGACCCAATTTCCCCCCAGTTAAGGCCCTTTGGTGGCTCCTACAAGGAAGGACCTCTGCAACTGGCCACTGCCTGACTCTCTAGGCTGATTCTCTTCTCCCTGCAGTCAGTCATGCCTTGGACCCCACTGTTTAGTCTTGGATGATTTAGAATGCTCCATACTTCCCATGCTATTTTGTACCTCGGGGCCTTTGTGTGTGCTGACTGCTCTGGCTGGAATGCATGCCCCCTACAGCCTCTCCTCCAGTAGTGAAGCCCCTTCATCTGATTAGACGCAGAAGGAGACAGAACATTTTCTGTGGAGACTTCTCAGTCCTCCTGCCTCCACAGACCTACTGTACACCCCAGGCATCACCTTTCTTGTTCTATTTCCAAGACTTTTTGTCTTTCTGAGTCACTTTTCAGATGTCCAGCTTGTTGGGAATGGGAATTCATCTCTATATGTCTTGTCTACATTTAAAAGACATTCAACAAATGTTTGATGAGAGAGAGAGAGTGTGTGTGTGTGTGTGTGTGTGTGTGTGTGTGTGTGTGTGTGTGTGATGCTGGGATGGGTGGGGGGAAGTGTTGATAGGTGCCAGGGGAGATGGAAGACACATTTGCCTAGCACATAGCCTGTAAAAATGGACTGTCATGCATTAGAGGCAGATATTCCATCTATAAAAGTCTGCTGATCGGTCCTTAACCTAATGCTATAAGACAAGAAGGCTGCCAAAAAAGTTCCTATATGTTGATCACAAATGGATGCAGGGTTTTTACTTGCCTGTGAATCAATCTATACCATTCTCTCCCCACAGCTGAGTGCACAAGTCCAGGATACTATATCCTGTCCCTACACACACATGCACACGCATGCAGGCATGCATACACACACACAGACACACACAGAGAGACAGAGAGAGCACCAGAGCGCCAGAGCGCCAGAGAGAGAGAGCATACTTTAGCTATTTCCTGCCACTTCAGTTTTGCCAGAACTCTTTATTTGTCGATGTATGGGTGTTTTGTTCAAGACTTTGTATTTTTTCATTATAGTGATTTTCATTATCTTATCCATTTTGCCTTCTGCTGGCTGTACTTTAGCTCACTGTTCTTTTGCATTATTTTGTTTTAGTTTTAATTTTTTTTTTAGAGACAGGGTCTCATTAAGTTTCCCAGGTTGGAGTGCAGCAGCTATTCACAGGCACAATCATAGTGCACCATAGCCTCAAACTCCTGGGCTCAAGCCATCCTTCTGCCTCAGCCTCCTGAGTAGCAGAGACTACAGGAGTGTGCCACCATGCCCAACTTTGCATTATTTTATCTCCTTTTTAAAAACTTTAGATTTAAGTGGGATGTTCCTGGGTAAAGAGTAGGCATTTATTAAGATTGCCCATGACTTGGGAGGCCGAGGTGGGCAGATCACCTGTGGTCGGGAGTTCGAGACCAGCCTGACCAACAAGGAGAAATCCTATCTCTACTAAAAATACAAAATTAGACAGGTGTGGTGGTGCGTGCCTGTAATCCCAGCTAGTCGGAGGCTGAGGCAGGAGAATAGCTTCAACCCTGGAGGTGGAGATTACAGTGAGCTGAGTCCGTGACATTGCACTCCAGCCTGGGCAACAAGAGCAAAACTCCATCTCAAAACAAAACAAAAACAAAAACAAACAAAAAACATTACCCATGACTAGAACACAGAGGTTCCATATCATCTGCCCTTGAAAACATCTAGATTAATGATAAAGATGGGAAACAAATACAGAGAAAAAAACACAAACTCTTAATATGTATACATAAATGTACCCCAAATAATCCTGAGCATCTAAATACCCAGGTTCCAGGAAGACAAGTGAAGGAAAAGAGGTTAGAGCAGCTGTGGGGAGCCAGAGGAACGGTTCTGGAGCCGTTCTGATTACCCTTCCAGATCATCAAGGCTCTGATTCTCACAGTACTTACACCTCTTTTTTGGGTTTTCTGCACAGCATGAGCAACTGCTAGGCATAATTAGTTAGGCTGGGTGCCTGAGCTGCTTGCCTACCAAAGAGTGTTGACTACCCTCTCTTCTCCCTCCTCCCAAGCAACATCACCATTTATGCAGAACTACATGATTCAGCTCTTGCTAAAGGAGGTCGTAGCTGCTTTCTGGTAAGGGAACAAAGAAGGAAAGGCAGTCTAGAAGCAGCGAAAGCCACGTGGTGATCAGATCTTTTCTTTTGGATCTCATCATGCCCTAACTTCTGGATTTTCACTAGAGTATTTCCAATGGAAAGTAAGGAGAGAGAAAGGGTAGTCACTGGGCAGCCAGAGGACAGAGAAATGGTCCCAGAGCTAAGTGGTTCAGTCACAGAGTAACTATGAGGAAAGACACCCAAAGGGAAGAGACTGACAGGGAATAAAAGAAAGTCATCTGGTGCATAATGAAAAGGTAGACTTCTGTGGTTTGGTTGTATATTTGACCCTTTCTCTTCTGATGTAAAAACTGTTTGCTGTCTTACCTGTTGGCATTTAGAACTATAAACTTTTGTCCTTCAATCAATTAAGATTTTGAGTCAATTAATATTTATACTCTCTCTACTCAGGATTCAGACTCTGACCTCTTCCCTTGTCTATCTGCATTCATTTCTCAGATCATCTCACCCGGTCTCATGGCTTTAAATAGTATCAATAGGCTGATGGCTCCTGAATTTATATAGTTAGCCCAGAACTCCCCTTTGATTTCTCAGTCTGAACTCTCAGTTCCTACATGCCCCCTCCCCCTGCACATACCCCTCAAATTCCATCCTCCAAAAGTCTTCATCAACTCAGTAGCAACTTCATCCTTCCAGTTAATCAGGCCGAAGGCCTTGTAACTGTTCACTCTCAAACACCCACAGAAAGGCCTGTTGTAGCATCTGGCCATTTCTCCTCACACCTCCATTGCTACCAATTTAGACTAAGTCACCACTGTTTCTTAACTGGATTATTACAGTCTGCTCCTGACTCATCTCCCTGCTTCTACCCTTGTCCCACTCTGTCCTCAACACAGTTACCAAATTTATCTTTCAAAATTTAAGACAGAACATATCACTCCCCTGCTCAAAACCCTCCAAAGATTCCATCTCCCTTAGAGTAAGAGCCAAAGTCCATGCATTGGCCTATAATAAGTACCAGTTCTAGGCCCATAAGAATGAGTTTTCACCTCCACTTCTGATTTCATTTGCTACCGCTCTCCTCTCATTCACTCCCCCTCCCCAACCATACTGGTCTCTTTGCTTCTCCTCAGACATCTCAGGGTCTTTGCACCTGCTATTTCCTCTGTCTGGACCCTCTTCCTCAGATATCTACACAGCCTTCTCCTTCAATGAATCTGAGCTTTTGCTCAAATGTTTCCTTACTTGTGAAGGCTTCTCTGGCCACTCTACATCAAGTGATCCATGAAGGCAGCAACTGTGTTCACTGATGTATCCCTGATACAGAGCACAGCCTGACACATCAGAAACTCTCATTGCATATTTTGTAAACAAATGAGAAAATGTAGCTAAAGCTGGGCACATGACTCAAGCTAGGAAATCAGATGTTCTCTTCTGGGTCTATGACTCCAGAGGGTTGGGAAAATCAGTTGGAATGGATCTATCCCAGCAGTAATGCCCTGACAACAATGAACCTGTATTCCCGCTGTATTCCTGGTCTGCCTTTTTTGCTTTTTTTTTTTTTTTTTTTTTTGACAGGGTCTTGCTCTGTCACTAGGCTCCAGTGCAGTGGCACAATCAGAGCTCACTGCAGCCTCAAACTCCTGGGCTCAAGGACTCCTCCTCCTGTCTCAGCCTCCTCAGTAGTTAGGACCTTAGGTGCATACCTACACACCCAGCTAATTTTTGTATTTTTTTGTAAAATAATCTTGCTATGTTTCCCAGGCTGATCTTGAACTCCTGGGCTCAAGTGATCCTCCTGCATCAGCCTCCCAAAGTGCTGGGATTACAGGCATGAGCCATTGCGCCTGACCTTGATTCTATTGTTTCTCAGCCTGATTTATCAGCTATACCTTCGATTCTGTAAGCAGCTTTACCTCCTTCCAATAAATTCCCCTTTTTCTCAAGTAGCTGGTGTCACTTTCTGGTGCTTAAAATGTAATAACTCTAATTGATAGGCTGTTTCACTCCCAATTTCTATACTATCCTGTGGCTCAATAAAAGTATTACATGCTCCATAAGAGTTCTAGTCAGACAGATTGTCTTTCTACTGATATTCTAGGAACTACCCTCAATCTAAAATTTTACGATCTTATTAAAAATAATATTGACAGGTGCCCATATTACTTTGTATCTCTAAAATGTGAGTTAACCCCTCATTTTACTGAAGAGGAAATGGAAGCCCAAGAAGTTGAAGTAGGAGACTGTATGCAAAAAAGTCCAGACATTAGAGCTTGATTTGCCAATCCTGTGCTCAATAATGCTCACTCTCCATCCTGACCAGAGTTAGAACAGTGGGATCAGTCATCTTACACATTGTCTTAGGACTGAACCTTCATTCTGCATCATAGCTTCTGGAGTTAGGGAGCTCCCGAAGCAACAGCTAGAGGCCCCCACTAGATTGTATGGTTTGCTTTCTTGCCTTTGAGAGGCCGTATCTGGCCATGGAAAGTCCTCAGAGATAAAGCTAACTTGGCAGGACCTAAAGTCACCCTGAACATGCACTGCTGGGCTGGTGCTGCACTATTTTACCAGGCTTGTTATCGTTGAAAAGAGACTAGCAGAGGTCAGGGATAAATAAGAGCTGATAAATCTTAGTAGTCTGGCATGAATGCCCCTGATAGCCTTTTCCAACTCCAACTAAAAGTGCTTGTAGTTGTATTTGGAAATTGGCCATAGGGTCTTAGCTAAACTGAATTTTCAGGCTATGATATCTGCAAGTTTAGAAGTCACCTTAACTGCATGACCCACAGTTGATCAGCACCCAGGACAGCATCTCTTGTGAGCTTGGGGAGGATGGACCTAGCAGCACAACACACACCCAGCTGAATTCAGGACTCCAGGGCCTATATTCTGCAGGTAGAAAAGCTCAGATGTTGCATTTTAGTCTCAGTCCTAAAGGTCAATCCAAGACATTGGGGGTGGGGGGATGGAAACAAACACAGGAGCACAAACAACAAAAGCTTAATCTTGCAGGGACTCTATAGAGTTCAATGTAGAGTGGCTGGAGGGACAGGAGCTAAGTAAAGATAGTAAACCTTCCTGGAAAAAGTGAAACCTACTCAGGGATTTGAAGGAAGGAAGAAAATGGATATGCTAGAGAGAAGGGTATACAAGGGAGGAGGGCACAGACAGATAAAGATGAGCATGATAATCCAACCCTACACATTTCTTTCCATCAATACATTCAAAGTGTTCCCCAGAACGTCAGGAAATACTATCTCTGAAAAGAATGTCCACCCCATTTTTCTTCAAATACAGTTACAAAATCAACTCTCTGATAAAGCTCTTTTCATTCCCTCCTATCTTTTTTTCAGAAATGGACTTCTGCCTTCTAACAATGGTGACTATATTTAGATCTGAAGAAATGTTAGCCACGATATGAGGCTTCTATATTCGGTTCTGCTTCTTCCTCTCACGATTACCTAACTCTATTGTTTCTGGGTTTGTTTTTCCTTGTTTTATTCCTAGATTCTCAGTCTTACACTCTGCCAGAAGCTGGTCTCTTCTGGCACGCTTTTTAGAATTTTACTTACAGGCTGCCACGATCTTATTTCCCTCACTCTCTGTTATTTACCTGTTGGGATTTAAAATAGTCATCTCCTATGTTAACTCTTTTCTCTTTGCCCCAACTTTGAGAAACAGTCTCTAACTAAATTTTATATATATATTTTTTAAACTAAAAGAGACTTTGGAAGAATCAAACTCAGGCTTGTGACAGCTAAAACACACTTACCATGTCTTTTAAATGTAAAAACAGAGAATGAGAAGGAAGAGGAGGGAGGGATGGAGAACATATTTTCACAATCACCATGATGGAGGAGTCACAGATCATCAGGAAAAGGCAGTTCCAGAGGCTAAACTACAGCAAAGGTAACCTGTCTCAAAACCAAAAAATTGAAACCTATCCCTTCAATCATTCCCCAAAATGCTGATCAAGGTACCTGCTTTCCCCTTATTTAAAGAAAATTCAAGTCTTTAAAAGGACTAAATAATACCTTCCACCTAGGGAGACACATGCTCATTTAAATTGGCCCACTGCAGGCTATGATAAAGTGGACACTAGGATCCTTCAAATGCCTGGGGTACGTATTGTTGAGTGTGAGAAGAAGGGCTTTCTGAATGATGCCATCACATGATCCATGACAGTAAAGACATAAAAAATAACAGAATATTGCAAACTTCTTCATTTTGACTTGTGTAAACACAGATTTACCTACAACAGGATAAATGAATTCATATTATGAAACAAACACACTGGTAAATATAACATGCTCCATATAAATGGTGCAAGAGAATCCGCTAAGGCAAGAGGCGTGCAGGAGGACCCAGGTCAAACCACCCCTCCTTGGCAGTACTGTTCCTCAGTCCTTCTGCTTGTATGGGTGGGGAGGCAAAGGGAGAAAGGAATGAGGACAGGAAAAAAGCAACAGCTGTAAAAGATGAGGCCAGGCAGATGTGAAAATTGAAGCTGTACTCAGGCCATTTTCCTTCTGGGGAATTTTAACACCAAGCTGCACCTAACAATTGCTCTACCCAAGCAACACCGCAAGAAAGCAGACATGAGGAGGATAGAGGCACAGGTGGTTAATGGAAGGCCCTCACAGAAAGCCCTGCCCCACAGACTGTGCCTCCCAAACTGTGCGAGGCCTGCCAGCATTCTGTGTACAAGGGACCAGCCCTGTCACAGGTACTAAGCGGAAACAGTCAATAGCCCACCAACCTACAGGGGCAGCCTGGGGCACCTGCTGATTCTTGCAGTAATGATCTGTGTTACTTAACTTGACATCAGTGTGGGGCTATTCTAAAGGACTACAGAAAGGAAGTGTGCTGGGGGATGGGCAGAAGAGCCCCGCTAGATTAAAGAGCATGGATGGGATTCCTGGCAGGCAAAATCTTGCTTAATTTGGCTGAAGTTAATTGATTAGAGATAGTGCTCCCATAACTACTGGAAGGAAAACAACTGGGTGAGCTGCCAGGCTGAGTCAGGAAGTCACCTGCTGGAGCTGAGGCCAAGAGGTGACAGTGCTGCATAACCAAAGGCCTTCTCAGAACTAGCAAGCTGGATCACAGAAAGGCAGAGAACACAAAAAAACAATAAATAAAAGGACGACAGGTCAAATCTAGTCACCATGAATTCTGAAGGAATTATTTTATTTCTGGGAATTTGGCCTGAATAATTCTCACTTTATTTCTGGGAATTTGGCTAGAATAAATCTTAGCAAAAGGGGACCATTTCTTCAAGGTGGTTTGTCCTCAAAGGATTCCCTTCATTCGGCTGCAAGTCCTGGTGCACTGGTGCCCATGGCTTTTAAGTCCCCAGGGTAACAATGCTGGGGTACCCATCCAGATGGGAAGTAGAAATCCTGGCTTGACAGTTTCATAGCCCCCACTTTCCTATGGGCTCAAGGAGGCAGGCCCCAGACCACTGCATCTCTGGGATTTCTCCCGGCACAGTTCTGGGCACACAGTGGTTCTTATTGGATGGGGCTGAATTTGAGGGAGAGCAGACAGTTTGAGCCTTAGACTGCTGCCTCAGGCACTTTCCCAGAAAACAATGATAAATTTAAAAGGCCTTGCTATGTTCCTAGTGCTGTACCCTCCAGCTCTTATCTTTAGACAAGGGATCAGGGGACTCAAGAAGCTGTCTGGATGGCAATCATATCTGGGAACTAACTTGGAACTAACTGTCTAATGCAGAGCAAGAGGAAGAATAATGTGCCTGAGACGTGCAAGTTATGAACGAGGAGGCTCAGTTCATGGTGTGTGTGTGTGTGTGCACGTGCACACACACACATGCATGTGTGTTGTGTGTGTTTTCAAGTATGGGAGATACTATGAAAAGACTTCAAAGCATTATCAGTTGCATTATTTATTGATCCAAAAAATGTATTCCAGTGGGGAGAGAGAAAAGAAAGAGGATAAAGATTAAAGCAACAGGAATAAATCAAGAATCAAGGAAGGGGGCCCTTTGTAAATGTTTCATGTAATAAATTAAACAGGCTACTTCACAAAAGTTGGAGGAGATAAGGTGAGTTCCCGGCCAAAGCAAGAGTCATGGGGAGTAGAAGAAAGAGGGAAGAAAGAGATGAGATCCTGGAGCTAGATTGAGCTGTCCTTTCCTGTAGGTGTCAGGGGAGGCACTGTGTAACTGGTTTCCCTTCAGTTGCTCAGAGGCTACCAAGCGAACAATCGCAGCCAATCAGAGTGCCCTGGAAGAGGCCCTAGGGTGGAGAGGGTAGAATGAAGGCAAGAGCAGCTTTCCCAGCAAGGCCAGGCAGCCTCACGGAAAGCCTCTGGAATCAGATCTCTAGTAGGCTCTTCCATTCAGATAGAAAGAGGTACTCCCCATCACCACCTTAGCCATGGCAGCCAGAAAGACTGGGACTCTCCATTGACCTAGGGAGATATGACAATCTAGGGGTCCTGGTTACAGCCTGAGCAGTGGGCTGAGGAACCCTCCATCTCTCGCAAGAAGCCAGGGTGACTGCATGGAAGTGAGGAATCTGGAAGTCTAGGACAAGAACACCTATTTTTAGACTTGGGGACAGGACTGAGACTAACACAGCCTGTGGCCTGCCTATCAAGAGAAATCTTTACTGTTTAAATATTTCAGCAGCCACAAGTCTGCAGGTGATACATCTAAACTGCGAAGCAGAATCAGCCTCAGAGTTGGAGGTGACTCTACTCATTCACCCCCAAAATATCAAGCGCCTACTCTGTGTCAGGATTGTTAGCAGAGCTGTCCCAAAATAACTCTGGGAGCCCACTCTGCAACATCTGGGCACTGAGTTAGCTGGGACTGGGAGCCTCCCCTTCTCCCTGTGGGAAGGACTACACTCAAGCTCCACTTCCCATGGGCTGGCGGCTTCTACTCTCCATTGAGGTGGGTGGTCTACAGCTTCTCATGGGCCTTAGCGCTCTCCAGTGCCAGGCAGCAGGCTTTCCCAGACCACTCCTGTAAGCAGCTGACATCCCAGATCCAGCCTGCCTGTGCTTTTTTATGTCCCTTCACTACTGTTTGCTCTCTCACTTGTCCTGTAGGGGGAGGATAAGTAAAGGGGGTGTGGTCCCTTCACCGGAGGAATGCAGGCTCAGAGTGTACCCAAGCCCCAGCACCCCCGATGAGATAATGAGGAACCCACATCTATCTTCTCTTACTGACCATCACCCATGTAAGTCTATTCCTTAACCTGTGCAGCATTGTGGAATTTGTCCCGAATCCTAATACAGTGGCCCTCAAGATTCAAAGGGCACCAGAATCACATGCAGGGCTTGGTAAAACACAGGTTGAGCCGGATACGGTGGCTCACACCTGTAATCCCAGCACTTTGGGAGACTGAGGCAGGCGGATCACGAGGTCATGAGTTCAAGACCGGCCTCACCAACACAGTGAAACCCCATCTCTACTAAAAATACAAAAATTAGTCAGGCATGGTGGCGTGTGCCTGTAGTCCCAGCTACTCAGGAGGCTGAGGCAGGAGAATCACTTGAACCCGGGAGATGGAAGTTGCAGTGAGCCAAGACTGCGCCACTGCACTCCAGCTTGGGGAACAGAGTGAAACTTTGCCAAACAGAAAAACAAACAAACAAACCACAGGTTGTTGGGCCTCACCCCATAGATTCTAATTCAGTCGATCTAGGATGGGGTCATGAATTTACCTTTTTAATGAGGAACCACACATTGAAAAATATGCCTAGTGTCTGGGAGGCAAAGATCAATGGGACCCACCCTACGAGACACAAGCTGTTAGTTACTGGGGATGAAGCACGGGGCAAAGTTACTCTGAGATGTAAATGTTAAACAGATTACACATGTAAAATTATAAATTGTTGGCTGGGCACGGTCGCTCCCGCCTGTAATCCCGGCACTTTGGGAGGCCGAGGTGGGTAGGTCACCTGAGGTCAGGAGTTCAAGACCAGCCTGGCCAACATGGTGAAACCCTGTCTTACTAAAAATACAAAAATTAGCCAGGCGTGGTGGTGCATGCCTGTAGTCCCAGCTACTCGAGAGGCTGAGACACGAGAATCGCTTGAACTCAGGAGGCAAAGGTTGCAGTGAGCAGAGATCATGCCACTGCACTCCAACCCAGGTAACAGACTGAGACTCGGTCTCAAAAATAATAATAATAATAAATTGTTTAAGTGCTATGAAGAAAGAAAAAAGTGCCATGAGTAAAAGCCAACGTGAGGACTAACCTGGATTGGGAGCATGAGAGCAAGGGAAGGTCTCTGAGGAAATCGTTTATGGGTGCCTTCCATCCCCTGGATTTTTCTAGGGCAGCCAGGATTCAACTATTCTGCTCCAATTTTTAAACTAGAAATTCTGGTAGTTTCATATCCAAAACTGTATTTTTCAGATGGCTGCCTGCTTCTGAAAGTAGCCAAAAGACCTGTGTTTGACTGTATATGCCAATTAAGAAACGATGGTCACTAGACTTAAAAGCCATCTATCTGGTATAATACGATACGAAGCAGGAGTCACATGATAGCAGGGGTCTCCTGCCATCTCCACACTATTCTGGAAAGTACCACCAGATTACATGTTTCAAATCACACTGGGGAACTAGCTTTTTCTACTATCCTAAAGTTGGTCAGATAAACCTGCTCCCACCCGCCACCAAGCAGTGCTAGGCTGGCCCAGCCACAGTGCCCAGTTGCTTTCTCTTCTCCAGCTATCAGTTCTAGAAGGCTTTTCAGGGGAGGCCTTAGGGGAAAGAGGTGGGGAGTCAGGAGGGCATCCACAGTGGCTGTATAGCCAAGCAGCCCTCTTCTGGGAGAAGGACCCAGGCCTGTGGTGGGTGGTAGCAGAGTAACAGGGAGAAAGGCCACTCTGGCACTAGACTGAGTGGTGCTTTTACTTACAGAATACTAGGCAGGCCAACATTTTGAGGGGAATGCCAGAAGAGGCCCATTCTTCAAGAGCTGGGGCAGCCACAGACACAGAGAGAGACTGTGGTATGCCAATTTCTTTTTGGCCAGCATCCTGGGATCTAGTTGATCCCGTTATTGAAAAACCCTCTAAAGAGGTTGATCTTCAGGACTGTAATGGTGGCCAGCTCCAGCGGCACCCTTCTCCTTTCCCTTCTTACTCTGTGAGTCATGCAGCCTGCCAGACTCTCAGGCAAGGCCCCAGATGCACTTTATACTCGTGCAGAGTTTATAGTGTAAAAACTACCTCTCATGCTCTTAGGTGAAACTCATAACAATTGTATGAGTAAAGCAGAGATGCCTCCCCTTTCATTTTACAGATGAGGAAATAGAGGCTCTGGAGGTGATGAAATTTGCTCAAGGTCATACAATTACTTAATGGTACCTGTAGAATGTGAGCCCTGGCTTTAAGTCCAGCTCTCTTTTAATCCATCCCAGTGCCTCTCAAAGCCTCTCTTCTACTCCCCATAGCACCAGGACAGCACGGGGGCTGCAATTACAGACTATGATATCATACAACCTTTTCTTTCTTTCTTTCTTTCTTTCTTTTTTTTTTTTTTAAAGAAAGAGTCTGGCTCTGTCACAGTGGCACGATCTCAGCTCACTGTAACCTCCGCCTCATGGGTTCAAGCGATTCTCCTGCTTCAGACTCCTATGTAGCTGGATTACAGGTGCCTGCCACCACGCCTGGCTAATTTTTGTATTTTTAGTAGAGATGGAGTTTCACCATGTTGGCCAGGCTGGTCTTGAACTCCTGACCTTAAGTGATCCACCCACCTTGGCCTTCCGAAGTCCTGGGATTACAGGTGTGAGCCACCACATCAGGCTATTACAACCTTTGCTTAAGTAACAGTCCCTTAGGCCCTGGGTAGAGGGCACACCAAGGTTTTCTGCAGACTGGCACAGAGGAAGGGGGAAATTGTTGACTTCAGCACAGCCCTCTCTGGCTTTGGGAATCTTCTATCCAGTAATGTAGTCAGAGTAGACCGTTCATTAGAGAAATTCCAGAAACATACAAGACTTCACACTGCAATAGGGGAAGAGACAGCCAGAGAAACAATCACCTTGTAGGTTGGAGGAGGAGACTAGGTTTTAAGTAGAAAGTAATGGATTTATTAAGCAGAGAGGAATCACCAAACTGATTGCTATAAAATGAGTCCACATCTATAGTTGCCCGATTCCTGTGTGCCTATCTCACCTGATGTTACTGAGCTCAGGGCAGTCTTGGAGAGCCACAGGGAGGTGTGACCACAGCACTGGCTTATGTCCCCCTGCCAACCTGGGTTGTGCAGCTGCTCTGCAACCGAGATAGAAATCAGGGTCTAAGGAGGTGGGGATTCAGTGACGGGCACACACTTCAGTCCTCCTCTGGGAGATTTAATTTCATTCCCCAGTTTCTGAGTGTAGAGTGAGGAAGGGCAAGGGAAGGGTGCATAATATTAAAGCATTTTAAATTCAGGTCCCATGAATTCATATGTATGTTGGAAAGGATGGGGCTGACGTATACCACTATATTTACTGGAGGATTTAATGAGCAGATTAATAAACAACAAAAACTTGGGAAGATGATAAGGTCCTAGGGGCAAACTGTCTATTCCTTTACCTTTCACATGCAAAAAAATTGCCTTACTAAGGAACAAACTATTTCACCCTTTTCTTAAAGTAGGCATGCTTGAATGGCTTGAATGTAATAGTATTCTACCAAATTCTTTACTATGATTTCACAGTTTAGGATTTCATTAGTTCTAATTTGGCTATTCCACCAACTACTTTATATTTATGAAATTAGACATATTCGCCATCATACAAAAATAACATTTCTCCCCTAACTGCACCATGTAACAATTATATAAAAAATCACATAAATATAATTTAACTCCTGAGATGAGATCCTTTGACAGGGAACAAATGAGTAGAGCAGGTTCGGGAATGAGTGAGAGAGAGCCAGTACGTGCCAATGCACATGTATGTGTGTGTTCAGGCACAATGGCACTGCCAGCCACGTGCCTTGGCTCTGCTCAGGGGCAGAGCTCTGGTTTAACTCCATAGGGCGCACAGCTGCAAGGGTGTGAAGGCCAGGTCCCAGGGTGATGCAGCGTGTGTCAGGTGCAGGAGGCCAGCAGGAGCCAGCAGGCTCACGTGCTCCTGTGTCCACGTGGCCTTCAGACCTCCCTAGGGGGTGAAGCAGGAGTGGGATAGTGGGTATCTGGGCTCACTTAACCCATGCTCACCCCTTGATGCCCAACCCTGACCATCAGAAATAAAACACACACAACCCACACTCAATCTGCCTCTCAGACAGCCACTTTTAGAAACAGGAGAAAGAAACCCTTAGTGAACGAAGCATTTGCTGAGCAACCATGATGACAGAACTTCCAAACCATAATCCCTCTCCTTGAAACCCTTAAGATTTGTTACAGAGAGAATGCAGTGCCTAGCACAGGGCTGCATACTAGAGTGAAACCTACTGCTGGGAAATGACAATAGAAAGAACCAGTATTCAAATGTAAGGGTACTACGGAAGCTACATAATCATAGTAATAACTCTATCAAAATATGTTGCCCCCCTAGGAGGTGGCAGGCCAAGATAAATAAGCACAGCCCCTTTCCAAGGAGATCTGACCCCTTACATCAAAGACTCTCTTGGCCCACGCCGGGCAGGCATCAGTTCTGAGGTGCTTTTCTAATTGGAAGGCTGGACTTGGCTTTGTGGTGACCTGCCCATCCTCACTGGCTGGGCTGTCTCAGCCCACAGCCTCCTGTCACCCTTGAGTCCTCCCTGCATTAGCCCTCTTGAACCAGGTCTCCCACTCCCCGTTTTATTCAGAGCCTCGGGCCTGAAATCTCCACTTGGCCCTTCACACCCCACCTGTCCTACCTGCTCCCGCTGCCCCGGGCTTTGGCCTTCTGCCTGTTTCCTGTTCACAGACTCTCCTTGCCCTGTCCACTTGGCTTTGCTTGGCTTCCTCCTTTTGCCTTCCTGTACTGTCCCAGTTTGAATTCTCCCCAGGCTCTCCTGCTTTCGGTAGCCAGGTTTGGCCTGGTCTTAGAGGCTTGGCTCTTGACACCCTGCAGTCTCTCGTCTTGCTCAAATGCCATCAGGGTCCCACTAGGTCCACTCAGGCCCTCAAGAAGAATTCTAATAAGGAAGCTCCTCAATTCCCTTGGCTGGATGGGAAAGCTACCCCAGGCCACCACAGAGGCCAGGCAGGCTCACTGCCTGCACACAGAGAGGCAGAAACACATGGAACTCCCAAGAGAGGCTTCTAGGAGAGCTTTTACCCAAGCTTTTAAGTAAAAGGAGATACTGGATGGTCCGATTTTCACTAGAGAGAGAAAACCTTGTATGGGGGAAACCTAACAGCAAAGAACAGACAGCATGAGCAATACCCAGAGGGCCCTACTGGTAAGGAACAGTTCTATGTTATGTCCAAGTCCTCAGTGACAGGGTGTTCAATCAGCAACACAGCATCACCTGGACACTTATTAGAAATGCAGAATTTTGACCCCTCTCCTGACTTACTGAATTGGAACCTACTTGGAGCCTGATTTTTAACAAGATCCCAGATGATTTGTGTGCAGATTACAGGCTGAGAGACACCAGTTTATAGAAATAACCTGGGACACAGGCAACTTCCCTTGGCCACCTCTGTCAGTGGAATGTTCTGAGGACCCCTGCGTGACAGGAGCCAATGCTCACTTTTTTTTTTTTTTTTTTTTTTTTTGAGATGGAGTCTCACTCTGTCATCCAGCCTGGAGTGCAATGGCGTGATCTCGTCTCACTGCGGCCTCCTCCTCCCAGGTTCAAGTGATTCTCATGCCTCACCCTCCCGAGTAGCTGGGACTACAGGTGCACACCATCATGCCTGGCTAATTTTTGTATTTTTACTAGAGATAGGGTTTCACCATGGTGGCCAGGCTGGTCTCGAACTCCTGACCTCAGGTGATCCACCCACCTCGGCCTCCCAAAGTGCTGGGATTACAGGTGTAAGCCACTGCGCCCAGCTGGCTGCTTGCTACCTTACTGCAGGCACGTGGGCTGAAATGTGGGCAGCAGAAAGAGGATGGGATTTGGAACTGAGGATGTGACTTCAAGCTCTGGTTTGACCACACACTCCCATATACCACAGTTTGCTCCTTTGAGCCTCAGATTCCCCAAATGGAAAAACAGGGATAATAACAGTAGTACCAACCTCACAAAGTTGTGGCAAAGATCCGATAAGATAAAATATGTGAAAGTGCCTCGTCCAAAGTAAAGCAGAGTACAGATGCTAACTGTGTTGTTTGCGTTGTATTTTAGAGTTCTAAGCCAGGAAGGTCACCCAGCCTGTTGCTTCATAGACTCGGTTACATTGAAAACATTTAAGGACAGCAACAAGTAGGTCCTGATGAGTTTATCTGGGGCACAAAGGGAAAAACCAGACATAATTTTGGGTCTGGTAGAAACTGAGCCCAGGACAAGGTTTAAGAATCTAACTGTTCATCCCAAATCTTCAGTTTCATAAGCCAAGTCACAGGAAGGAATCTTGGTCTTCTAATTATACTTTCAAATCTCTTAAGCTGTAGGTGGTAGCTTTTTTGGCTGGGCCAGGATGGGATTATAGGGGAATCGAAAGATAAAGATAGGAATTACAAGTCAAGCAGGGACAGGTGGCAGGGAATGAGCCAATGTAAGATGGGATTTCAGAAGCCTCTTTCCAACGCCATCTTGTTTAAGACATTTGTATCTTACACTCTCCAGAGCAAACTGGATGGGCAGATACTATTAGAATCCAAGTTTGGGAAGATTCTTAAAAATATGAGAGCTCATCTAATGTTCTCATTTTACAATGAACACAACTGAGGTTAAGAACTTGCCCTGGTGGCAAATTTGGAGTAGAGCCCAAGTTCTGGCACCTAGTCCAGGGCAACAGGTACTTCCCTTAAGAGATACTGATCAATTCAGCCACTTGAGAGCCTCCAGAGGAAGAATAATGGACTGGTGCTAAGCTGGTAGGAGTTTCCTGGGCAGAGCTTTCTGGAGGAGGCATCTTTGAGTTGTGGTTCTGTAGAGAGGAGAGTTATGTCTGGGGTTCCCAGGCCCTCTTTGATGTGGCGTAGGAAACTGGGAGGGTCAGCTACATAGACTGAGTTACAGTTTGGGTTGAGGTGGAGCAGAAGAGAGAGAAGGTCAGGAGGCTGATGAGCTGGACGAAAGCTCAGGAATCACACTGATGAGGCTGCATTTGACAGAAGAGCTGGGAGGGTTGTGCAGGGACAGAGCCAGGACCAGATGCCCATCTTCACGTGAAGAAAGCAGTTTTCGTGGCTGTATGACAAATGACTGGAGGAAGATAGAACCTGGACATAAAATTCAATTTGTAAGAATTTTAGCAAGAGTCAGGAGAGGATAAGTGTGGAGTAGGGCAACCAATGATCTCAGTTTGCCTAGGACTAAGGGGTTTCCCAGGGTGCAGGGCTTTAAGTGCTAACGTTAGGACAGTTCCAGGCAAAGTGGGACAGCTAGTCACCCTGGTGTAATGGGTGGGGGCCACTGGGGTAGCGGCCTGGCTGGACCTGAGGGTGCCTACTGCTGAGAGGTAGAAGAGGGTGGCTGAAAATGTGAGGCTGGAATCCCCACTTATTAACTTTTGGCTTGAAGTCCAAAGGCTGAGTGGAAATTTAGTTGTGGTTCTAGTAGCTTAAATTATTGTTCATAAAATTGAGGCACTGTATGAAGAAATGCAAGAAATAAATATGAATAAAGCCCCCAAATCCAGAGGAAATATTAGACATGTGCTGAATCATATAAGAAACCATGGGTGGGGCCAGGCGCAGTGGCTCACGCCTGTAATCCCAGCACTTGGGAGGCCAAGGCGGGCAGATCAAGAGGTCAGGAGATCCAGACCATCCTGGCTAACACGGTGAAACCCCGTCTCTACTAAAAATACAAAAAATTAGCCAGGTATGGTGGTGGGTACCTGTAGTCCCAGCTACTCGGCAGGCGGAGCTTGCAGTGAGCTGAGATTGTGCCACTGCACTCCAGCCTGGGCCACAGAGCGAGACTCCGTCCCAAAAAAAAAAAAAGAAACCATGGGTGATACCTGCTCTAAAGGATAAGTAGAACACCATGGAAACACAAATTAGAGGAGAGAGAGAATTTAGCTGGATGTAGACTGAGGAAGGCTGCAAGCAGAAAACAGAATTTGAGCTGGATTTTAAAGGCCGGATTGGGTTTTGATGGGAGGAGGTAAGGAAGTGCGAAGGACATTTCAATAGAAGATATACGCAGAAGTGAGTACACTGCATGTTCTGTAACTGTTGTAGCCCAGGGGGGCGAAGGTATCAGGCAAAATAATGAAGATACAATCTGAACTGCAACTGGAAATACAAGTTTATAGAAGATCCCTGGGTCTGGATTTTACTCCAAGGCTGTAAGGAATCATCGAAGATTTTAGAACAAGAAAAGGACAGAGGTCTGAGTTTGAAAGTCAACAAAAGATTGTTCTTAACCAGCCATAATGAAGGAGAGTCCATAACTCCTTGGGTATCACTTACCACCAGCTCATAACTCCTGGTAGCCAGAAGCTCTAATGTCTAACACAAATCTCTTTCCTGAGATCCTGATGTCCTCTGTGCTTTGTGAATCTCTCCGTCAAGCAGAGAGTTCCACTGGGTTCTAGGGAGGTGCGCTTCATGAGAAGGCAAAGGAAACTGATATTTTACTCTGAGAGTCAAAGAAACTGTCAATTAACCAAATACTTGGACCTTCTTCCAAGAACTATTGAGGAGAAGAAACACAGTTTACATTCTCTGCAAAAGAAGAAGATTCCTGTGCTGGCTTCAAGGTACTCAAGGAAGAGGTGGAAAATGAGAAAAAGAGAACAGAGGATGAGGAGGGAAAAGAACAGCAGGAGAAGGGAGAAAGAGGAGGAAAAGAGGAAAGAGGAGGAGGAGGAAAGGGGTGTGTAGTTGCTTAAATTGTGTCTCCTCACCAAACCCCTCCAAGGATATGTACCAGTGACCTCATTTGGAAGTAAGATCTTTGAAAATGTAATTAATTGAAGGAGCTCAAGATGAAATCATCTTGCATTTAGAGTGGGCCCTGAGTCCAGTGACTGTGTTCTTAAAAGAGAAAGGTGTGGGAGATTTGAACCCGAGAGACACAGGGGTGAAGGCCATATGAACACAGAGGCAGAGATTGGAATGATGTGGTCACAAGCCAAGGATCACCAGGAGCCACCAGAAGCTGAAAGAGGCAAGGAAGGGTTCCCCCCTACAGCCTTCAAAGGAAGTGTGGCCCTACCAACACCTTGATTTCTGATCTCTGGCCTCTGGAAGTGTGACAGAATAAATTTATGTTGTTTTAAGCCACCAAATTTATGATAATCCGCTATAACAGTCATAGGAAACCAATAATTTGGGGATTCCCCAAGTGTGTGTGGCACATGGGAGGGAGATATCACAGTTTGTACCACTCTCAAGTAGCCACCAACATGATGGTTTTCTTTTCCTCAGGAAGTTCAAGAATGATGAGGAAAATCTGAGACTTCTGAACAATACAGGACACACACAAATAATGGAAAAGACACTAAATAAAGTGGAAACTAAGTAAACAATTGAAACATGGAGTCAGAAGCCACTGACAGCCTAAGAAAGCCAAGTAGCCCAGCTTCCCCATAGGGTTGTCCTTGGCTTTGGTGAGGGGAGGAAGCAGGGTCTGTCCTGGACACTTGTTCCTGGGCTCAGGGTCCAGGTGTTTGGATGCACAGCTTCCCACTCTTTCAGTGGAGGTGCACCTATTGTCTCCTCGGCCAAAGACTCAGGATCATGAATAATTCATGGTAAACTCACTGGGGGGTTGTAGGCATGGATTATTTGTAAACACCATAAAAGGTCCCTGATCCAAAAGGCTCTGCACTCAAAGTGTATTACATGTACTTTCTATTCTCCCCAGGCCCTATTCCACCCCTACATCAGCCATTATAATTCTTAAAGATTTTGTGCTCAAGCCAAGGGCTCGAGTGGGGGCATTTACCCTCCATATAGTGCAAAAATACACAAATAACAATTGACCATCACATGACATAACACTTTGTAGGGTTTTCAAACTTACAAATATCAGACTAATCTTTATCTTTGACACAAAGGGAAAAAAATACTTCCCAAGCCAAGTAGACCTGACCTGAAAACACCATCATCTTGCCAAGAAACAGAACTTTTGGGATGACTGGATCCAAGGAATGGTTGTGTGGATTAACCAACCTTCTTCTCCCTGGCTGCCACTCTTAAGACTAATCACTGACAGGAGGAAATGCTGCTAACACATTGGTATAGTTTGGATATTTTTTTCCCTGCCCAAATTTCATGTTGAAATGTAATTCCCAGTGTTGGAGGTGGAGGCTGGTAGGAGGTGTGTGGGTCATGGGGGCAGATCCCTCATGGATTGGTGCTGTTCTTAGGATAGTGAGTTCTTATGAGATCTGCTTGATTAAAAGTGTGTGGTACCTCCCCCAACTCTCTCTATTGCTCCTGCTTTTACCATGTGACGTGCCTGCTCCACACTTCACCTTCCGCCACAAGCAAAAGCTTCCTGAGGCGTCCCCAGAAGCCGAGCAGATGCCGGCACCATGCTTGTACGGCCTGAAGAATCATGAACCAATTAAAACTCTTTTCTTTATAAATTATCCAGTCTCAGGTATTTCTTTATAGCAACATAAGAAAGGCCTGATACACAAGAAGACACAGGCACACACACAGACACACACAAAGACACACACACAGAGCAGCAGCAACATTGCTGGCACACAATAGTCCATGAGGAAAGCAAGCAAACTTCCAGCCATTGGTGTTAGACGAGCATGCATGCACGATACAAGTGCAAACAGGGCCTGCTTCTGCAGAAGGAGACATTAGTAATCGAAGCTCATGCAGTGACAAAGGGGCAGCTGCTTATGCTTTAGTCCCCTCTGTGACCCCTGTGCATGCAAAGCAGTCACCAGCAGTGGCAGAGAGGGAAGTCGGAAGCACAGAAAGGTCGGGGTGGGGGTGGGCTGCCCCTGCTCGTGGGCACAGAATGCAGCTTTGCTAACAGATTAGGTGGGGCTGGTGGAAATGGAAGAGGTGCTTAAAATGATTACTTATAGAGAGAATCCAAGGAGTTTTGTTGTTCATAACCACAGATAATTAGGAGCTGCCTCCAGCACTGGTCCAACAAGCTTAGAGCTGAAAGGACCCCTGTTCAGGTTCTAACCTGAGAGAAATGTCAGAGAAGAATTAGGAAGTGCTTTAACACAAAGCCCAGGATGAAAAACCTGGCAGCTCTCCAACTGCCTCAACATGCAGCATAATAGCTAAACAAAGCCACTCTGTGGCTACGTTCATCCAGCCATGAGGCAGAAGGACTGGGAAAACTGGATTTGGCATGCAAGCCCTTCCCTGGGTTTTTCTTCTAGCCCAGCTCACAGTTTGGGGTTTGCAAAGGCATCCGCCTCCCTGGGCAAGAAGTTTGGCTATGCAGAGCAGATACCAGGTTCCTCTCTTCCATAAATATTTCTGCAAAATCCATTCATCTTCCTGAAATCTCCAATTATGAGTACACTTTGCCTTTATTTCTCAGTGCCCCTTTCTTTCCCTTAGCCCAATTCTTTCCCCAGATCCCCACTTTCCTAGGGCAAAAGAAAGTGGCTTCCACTCACAGCAAATTTTCTGAGTCCTCCCCACAGTGAAGTGAAAACCAAAGAGAGAACATTATCAGAGAAAAGCAGCCCTATTAATACATCCTTAACTTTACATAATAATTTCATAATTGTTTTTTATGAAACCAAGTTAAATCACATTTCTGCTGCAAAAATGCTTGAAATCGTGACTTTAGGGAAGGAGAGGTTGCCAGTGTACTGCATGGCACGCTGCTAGCTATGGAGCCCCTCATGGTGTACTTTTCTTTGTCAAGATTTCCAATATTTTAAACTCCATTTCCTAACTCTACAGGTGTTCTCTTTTTTTTCATATATGATCCTTCCACCTACGGCCATCTGCCATAGGATTTGTCCCATAGCCTGGAGAAACCCTCCCCCTGCTTACAGTCTTTGGAACCCAGCTTCATATCTTGGTTCATCCAGATGGTTACAGAGATCTTCTGATAGAGTTAGGATGCAATTTCACTTCATCAATAGGGGGTGTCCAGTGTATAATATGCTCCAGCCTGAGGAACGCAGGGTTTTAGATGCTATAACACAAACAAATGTCCTCCTTTAAAAAATCATACTCTGTCAACCAGAAGTTATTTTCATGACTGAAATAATATTATTCACACTTTGCAAGAAGTGTGCTACGAAATACAGCAGAATGCAGAAGTTGTCTGCAAATAGATCTCCAAGTGATAAGGCACAATCTTCAGTATGCTGCCTGTTACAAGAGGTTTTTTAAAAATTAAATCTATCATGGAAAAGACACTGGCCTTTGCTACTATAGGCAGTTCAGGGACAATCAGATAGTTGTAAAAGTCTGGGAAGTGAAAAGTTTGAGGAACTACTGGGACCTTATAACATTGCCAGGTACAGTGGGAATTAGGATGGAAGGGATAGTGAATTTACTGGTGGCCCCCTGGGAATATTACTTCCCAGTCCATAATGATCCACTTGTCCTTGGGGTCCCTAGACACTTCTAGAAAAGGCTAATCCTGAAGGTTGGCCTATCCTGAAAGTCTGAGACAGTTCCATTCTGGTGTCTTTAAGTAGCCTTCTCTTAGGTAAAACAAGGTCAGGAAGGAGCTAGAAACAAATTTGGGGGGTGGGGAAGCTAGATAGTGATTTCTCTCAGGAGGCTGTCTTCCTAGGTTCTTACTGATTAGCAATTCAGATTCACTATTCTCACATCAGCCCATCCTGGAAAAGGCACCTTCCGGATTGAGTATGAGCCATCTAATCAATCATCTTGCTTGTGTGCTGCACCTCTTCCAAATAGTGACTCCATTTCTCTGATCCTAGGAGTGCAGTCCTGGCCAATGGGCCCTTTGTACCCCAGGGGGAGGCTGTCATCCCAGTGACGAATCTGGAGGCTTCAGCATGCCCTGTCTATCTCATGTGTAATTCCATTAAAGCAGTAGGCCACTGGCTACCACCTATGGGTATCTGGGCCCTATGGAGCCACCATGGGACTTGATGAATGATGGCGTTTGAATCAACCATCTCTGTGCCCTGTACATAATAAGGGACATAGGAGTACACAGAAGGGACTGGGTTTCTCTTCTAGTCAGGTAAATACCTACCCCTCTATCAAGATCCAGCTCAAGAGTTACTTCCTCAAAGAGTTTCCTAACTATTCCCATGGCCAGAAAAGGCCTTAGATTCATGGTTATCATATTCCCACTCTTACTTTAAGGCTTCATCCCAGCCCAGCTTGGCTATATTCTAAGCTACTCCCTGACTCTTCAGGTTCTGCCCAGGTACAAATCTCCAGTCAAGCTGGCCACTCAACTGAGAGCTGAAGGTCATTCCTCTGACCTCTCATGATGAACAGAAGCAAACTGCAGCTCTGAATATTCCTGTCATAGACTATCACCAGACTTTTATGCTACCTCAGTGGTACCATAGCAGAGCCACATGCCAAATAGCCACTTGTCAGGAGGATCATTCAGTCTCATTCTGCTCCATTGTTTAATTATGCAAACTCATTTGCATCTCCTTCCTCCATCTCTGAACAAACAGCAATCATGCAAATACCATCAGCTATCAAGCCAGGTGGTGGCTCCACAGAGCCCGGATACCCTTAGGCAGTGGCCAGGGGCCTACTGCTCTAACGGAATTACTGAAGAGCTACACAGGGCATGCTGCAGCCTCCAAAACCAACACTGGGCTGACAGCCTCCTCCAGGGGGTACTGAGGACCCATCACCTAGGGAAGCTCTACTAGGATAGAGAAATGAGGTCACTGTTTGGAAGAGGTGCAGCACAAAAGCAAGAGCCTGGTCTTGAGACTCAAGCCGACCACACTCTCCACAGCTTCTTGCCTATGCTCCTCACCTGAGAGGGGCCCTACCTGCTCTAGTCACAAATCCACAGACAGCACCTTTTTGAGAGTTTAGAGACATTGTTTGGTGACCTGGAAGTGGAGGTCAAAGCAGGTATTTTAGTTTCAGCCCAGAGATTGGAGTGCTTGCTCTGGACAGGACAAAGGCCCCCAAAGGCAGAATTGAGTGGCAAGTGTGGAGAGTGCGCCAGCAGTAGGTGCTGGAATTAGACTCTCTCCCATCTCAGGACAGAAACAGGAGAGTAGCTGAAGCCAAGGTTTCTCCCAGGCACCAAGACTTGCAGCCAGAGACAGCTTTGTGACCTGGAACCAGTCTATGTATGCTATTGCCGGATGCCCCAGCCTGCTCCCTTGGTCAGTTGGGGGACAGTGGCCTACCAGCTGAGGAGCAAGAGGGAGGTGGAACCCACTCCCCTGGAGATCTAACCTCAAGCACAGTCTACCCTTAAAGAAGTGAGAAGCACAGCCCATCAAAGTCCCCAATGAGTCAAAGAAAATGTGAGTGTGGTGTCCGCTGCTAAAGGGAGCACCCTTTAGCAGCGGACACCACCAAAGCCTGGAAATGGACCTGGAGAGGGGATAATATATAATCCTCCACCAACTTCCTCAGTCCACTGTTGTGGACTCAGCAGTGGCTCTTTCTGTTGGGGCTCAGGGAGCATAGGCTGAGAGAAACCACCTCTCAGGCTTTTCTAGTGAATCCATCCCCAGTGAAGACAAATGCACACTGGGAGGTGGTGCTTTTCACGATTCTCCCTTGCCTCTGTCCCTGCCCCTAACTGCCGGCTCTTACTCTTAAGCCACTTACTAGACTGCAGCCTGAATTTCATCACCAAACAAAAATTACATTGCTACAATAAGCAATGTGTGAGAAGCCATAGCACGAAACTGTATGCAACCATGGAACTCATACAGAGCCTTAGTGCCCTGAAAGCTCCCAGAAATGAAGCAGTTGCTTAACACAATATATACCACTGTCATACCACAAGGGGAAAAAAGAATTAAAAAATCAAGAAACCTTATCCAAACCTATCCAAATGATAGACACACACACACACACATTATATATATATATAAGGAATGCTGGCTCTCTCAGATGAGAGGGAACCAGTGCAAGAAGCACTGCAATAAAAAATCCAGAGTGTTCTGTCACCTCCAAGAGACCCCACTAGCTCCCAAGCAATGGATCTGAGCCAGAATGAAATGTCTGAAATGACAAACATAGAATTCAGGACATGGATGGCAAAGACCAATACCCAACAACATCATGAGCAAGTTGAATTCCAATACAAAGAAGCCAGAAAAACAATCCAAGATTTGAAAGACAATATGGCTATATTAAGAAAAAATGAAACAGGGCTCTGGAATTGAAAAATTCACTGCAGGAATTTCAAAATATAGTAGGAAGCTTTAACAACAGACTAGACCAAGCATAATAAAGTGTTTCAGAACTCTAAGATAGGTCCTTTGAATCAACCCAAATTTGTTTGTTAGAATCAACAAAAAGAAAGAAAAAAGAATTTTAAAAAATGAACTAAGCCTTCAAGAAATACGGGATTATGTAATGTGACCAAATACATGACTTTTTAGCATTCTCAAGAGAGAAGAGACAATAAGCAACCTGGAAAATATATTTGAGGACATAATTCAGGAAAATTTCCCCAATCTTGCTAGAGAGGTCAACAGGCAGATACAAGAAATCTAGGGAATTCCTGTGAAATACTATACAACAGGGGTTCCCAACTCCTGGGGCCATGACTGGTACCAGTCCCTGGCCTGTTGAAAACTGGGCCATACAGCAGGAGATGAGCAGGAGGTGAACAAGCACTGCCACCGGAGCTCCGCCTCCTGTCAGATCAGCAGTGGCATTAGATTCTCATAGGAGTGTGAACTCCATTGTGAGCTGTGCATGTGAGGAATCTAGGTTGCACACTCCTTATGAGATGGAACAGTTTCATCCTGAAATCATCCCTGCCACCCCAGTTAATGGAAAAACTGTCTTCCACAAAACTGGTCCCTGGTGCCGAAAAGGTTACAAGACAACCATTTCCAAGGCACATAGTCATCAGACTATCCAAGGTCAATGTGAAAGAAAAAAATCTTAAAGGCAGCTAGATAAAAAGGGTCATATTACCTATAAAGGGTAATACTATAATATTACCCTTTCATAGTATTAATGTGAAAACCATCAGACTAAGAACAGACTTCTCAGCAGAAACCCTGCCAGCCAGAAGAGATTGGGGACCATTTTTGGCATTCTTGAAGAAAAGACATACTAGCCAAGAATTTCATTTCCTGCCAAAGAAAGCTTCATAAACAAAGGAGAAATAAAGTCTTTCCCAGAGAAGCAATTGCTAAGGGGATTCATCACTACCAGACCAGTCCTACAAAAAAATGCTTAAGGGAGTTCTAAACATGGAAACAAATGTGTATTTGTCTGTTTTCACGCTTCTGATAAATACATAACCGAGACTGGGCAATTTACAAAAGAAAGAGGTTTAATGCACTTATAGTTCCACATGGGGAGGCCTCACAATCATGGCAAAAGGCAAAGAGAAGCAAGTCACATCTTACACGGATGGTAGCAGGCAAAGAGAGAGGGCTTGTGCAGGGAGATTCCTCTTTATAAACCCATCAGATCTCATGAGACTTATTCACTATCATGAGAACAGCAAGGGAAAGACCTGCCCCTACGATTCAATTACCTCCCTCCAGATCCTTCCCACAACACAAGGGAATTCAAGATGAGATCTGGGTGGGGACACAGCCAAACCATATCAGAATGATACTTGCTACCACAAAAGTACGTGTAAGCACATAGCCCATAGCCCCTATAAAGCAATGACAGAATTGAGACTAGCCAATAACACTACAACAGGAACAGAATCTCACAAAGCAACATTAACCTTGAGCGTCAATAGTCTAAATGCTCCACTTAAAATAAATAGAGTGGCAAATTGGATTAAAAAAACAAGACTCATCCTTTTGCTATCTTCAAGAGACCCATCTAATATGTAATGACACCCACAGACTCAATGTAAAGAGATGGCAAAAGATCTACTGCACAAATGGAAAACATAAGACAGCAGGGAGTTGCTAGTCTTATATCACATAAAATGGGCTTCAAACCAACAAAAGTAGAAAAGGACAAAGAACAGTATTACATAATTATAAAGGTATTCAACTCAACAAGAACACTTAACTATCCCAAAGCATTCAGATTTATAATACTATTATTTCTAGACCCAAGAAATGACTTTGACAGCCATGAAATAATAGTGGGGGACTTCAATAGCCCACTGACAGCAATAGACAGATAATCAATGCAGAAAAATAAAGAAATTCTGGACTTAAATTTGGTACTCGACCAATCAGACTTAATAGACATCTACAGAATACTCTACCCAACAACCACATAGTATACATTCTTCTCATCTGCACATAGAACATACTGTAAGACTGACCATGTGCTTGGTCATACAGCAAGTCTCAATAAATTCAAAAAAATCAAAATCATAATAAAAAATCAAAATGGAATAAAAATAGAAATCAATTCCAAAGGAACTCTTAAAACTACCCAAATACATGGAAACTAAACAACTTGCTCCTGAATGACTTTTAGGTAAACAACAAAATTAAGGCAAAAATTTTAAAAAATTCTTTGAAACAAATGAAGATAGAGACACGACATACTAAAACCTCTGGGATGCATCAAAAGCAGTGTTAAGAGGAAAGTTTATAGTTCTAAATGCCTGTATCAAGAAGATAGAAAGATCTGAAATTAACAGCCGAAGATCAGAGCTAAAGGAACTAGGAAAAAACAAACTAAATCCAAAGCTAGCAGAAGAAAAGACACAGCAAAAATCAGGGCAGAACTAAATGAAACAGAGCAAAAATACTGATTCTTCCAGTTCATAAGCATGGAATGCTTTTCTGTTTGTGTTGTCTATGATTTATTTAAGTAGTATTTAATAGTTCTTCTCGCAGAGGTCTTTTACCTGCTTGGTTAGATGTATTCCTAGGTATTTTATTTTTGTGTGTGTGGCTACTGTAAATGAAATTGCATTTCTCTATGGTACTCTCTATGATCAAGTACCATAGAGAGGATCAACAAAACAAAAGGTTCGTTCTTCGAAAAGGATAAACAAGATCGATAGACCACTAGCTAGATTAACAAAGGAGAGAGAAGCTCCAAATAAGCACAACCAGAAGTGACAAAGGCAATACCACAACCAATCCCACAGAAATATAAAAGATCCTCAGAGACTATTATGAACATCTCTATGTACACAAACTAGAAAACCTAGAAGAAATTGATAAATTTCTGGAAACACATAACCTCCCAGGATTGAATCAGGAAGAAAAAGAAATCCTGAACAAACCAATAGTGAGTAATGGAATTGAATCAGTAATAAAAAACCTGCCAACCAACAAAAGCCCTGGACCAGATGGATTCACAGCCAAATTCTACCAGATGTACAAAGAAAAGCTGGTACCAGTCCTACTGAAACTATTTTTAAAAATTTGAGGAGGAGGGACTCCTCCTTAACTCATTCTACTAAATTGGCATCATTATGATACCAAAATCTGGCAAAGACACAGCAAAAAAAGAAAACTACAGATCAATACCCTGATGAACATAGATGCAAAAATCCTCAGCAAAATACTAGGAAACTAAATCCAGCAGCACATCAAAAAGTTAATTCACTGTGATCAAGTGGGCTTTATTCCTGGGATGCAAGGATGGTTCAACATGTGCAAATCAAAAAATGTAATTCACCATATAAACAGAATGAAAAACAAAAACCATGTAATCATCTCAATAGATGCAGAAAAAGTAGTCAATATAATCCAAAACCTCTTTATAATGAAAACCCTCAACAAACTGGGAATTGAAGGAACACACCTCAAAATAATAAAAGCCATCTATGACAGACACACAGCCAACATCCTACTGAATGGACAAGAGGTGGAAACATTCCCCCTAAGAACTAGAACAAAACAAAGATGTTCACTCTCATCACTCCTATTCAACATAGTAATGGAAGTTCTAATCAAAGTAATCAGACAAGAGAAAGAAACAAAGAGTATCCAAATAGGAAAGGAAGAAGTTAAACTATCTCTTTGCTGATGACATTATTCTATATCTAAAAAACCCTAAAGACCAAAAGTCTCCTAGATTTGATGACTTCAGGAAACTCTCAGGATACAAAATCAACATACAAAACTCAGTAGCATTTCTATATACCAATAATGTGCAAACTGAGAGCCAAATCAAGAATGCAATTTCATTTATAGTAGCCACACACACAAAAATAAAATACCTAGGAATACATCTAACCAAGCAGGTAAAAGACCTCTATAAGAAGAACTACTTAAATAAATCATAGACAACATAAACAGAAAAGCATTCCATGCTTATGAACTGGAAGAATCAGTATCATTAAAATGTGCATCCTTCCCAAGGCAATATACAGATTCAACACTATTCCTATCAAGTTACCAATGTCATTTTTTTTTTCACAGAATTAGAAAAAACTGCTCTAAAATTCATATGGAACCAAAAAAAACAGCCCAAATAGCCAAAGCAATCCTGCACAAAAAGAATAAATCTGGAGGCAATCACATTATCCAACTTCAAAGTACACTATGAGGTTACAGTAACCAAAACAGCATGGTACTGGTACAAAACCAAACACACCAATGGAACAGAATAGAAACTCTGAAATGAAGCCACACACCTAAAACTAACTGGTCTTTGACAAAGTCAACAAAAACAAACAATAGGGAAAGAATACCCTATTTAATAAATGATATGAGAAAATTGGCTAACTATATGCAGAAGAATGAAACTGGACCCCTACCTCTCACCATATACAAAAAATAACTCAAGATGAATTAAAGATTTAAATGTAAGACCTTAAACTATAAAAATCCTAGAAGAAAATCTAGAAAATACCCTCTTAGATATTGACCTAGGCAAATAATTTATGCTAAGCCCTCAAAAGCAAATGCAACAAAATTAAAAATTGACAATTGGGGTCTAATTAAATGAAAGAGTTTCTGCACAGCAAAAGAAACTACGAACAGTATAAACAGACAACCTACTGGATGGGAGAAAATATTTGCAAACTATGCATCTAATAAAGAACTAATATCCAGAATCTATGAGGAACTTAAATCAACAAGCGAAAACCAAATAACTTCATTAAAAAGTGGGCAAAGGACATGAACAGATGCTTCTCAAAGGAAGACATCCAAGTGGCCAAGAAACATGAAAAAATGTTCAACATCACTAATCATCAAAGAAATGCAAACCAAAACCACAAAGAATACCATCTCACACCAGTCAGTATGGTTATTGTTAAAAAAAAAAAAGTCACAAAATAACAGATGGTGAGGTTGGGGAGAAAAGGGAACGCTTACACACTGTTGGTGGGAATGCCAATTAGTTTAGCCCCTGAGGAAAACAGCTTGGAAAGTCTCAAAGAACTAAAAATAGAATTACCATTCCACCCAGAAATCCCTTTACTAGTTATAAATCCAAAGGAAAATAAATTGTTCTACCAAAAAAGACACCTGCACTCATATGTTTATCACAGCACCATTCACAATAGCAAAGACATAGAATCAACCCAGGTGCCCATCAACAGTAGATTGGATAAAGAAACTATGGTACATATACACCTGGAATACTACAGAGCCATTAAAAAGAACAAAATCATGGCCTTTGCAGCAACATAAATGCAGCTGAAGTCCATTATCCTAAGTGAATTAATACACAAACAGAAAACTATATACCCCATGTTCTCACTGATAAGTAGTAGCTCAACATTGAGTACACATGGACACAAAGATAGGAACAATAAATACTTGGGATTCCAAAACTGGGGGTGGGGGTACGGAAGGGTCCAAAACTGGGCAGGGGGTAACGGTGGTGGGTGAAAGGGTTAAAAAACTATCTACCACTGGGTAGTATGTTCACTACTTGGATAGTGGGATCACCAGAAACCAAAACCTCAGCATCATGTAACATACCCATGTAACAAACCTGCACACATACCCCCAGATTCTAAAATTTAATAAAACAAACAACGGCAAAAAGAGTATGGGCTTGACGACTGCCAGGCTTGAGCTGCAATTCTAACTCCAATTAGCTTAATGGATCGGGGCAAATTATTTAACCTATCTTGGCCTCAGTACCTAAGTGGGATACATGTAAAGGCGTTAGCACACACTTGGCAGATGAGACAATAAATTGGGATGGTTATTATATTTTATGCTGGCACCAGTGATATCTGCAGAGGCTCAGAGACCTCCACAATCAGGGCCCGGGGGAGAGAAAAAAAGGGGAATGGGCTATGAAATATATAGGAAAAGCTTCAGAAGGACAAAGAAGGAAAGATGTCTCTTTTAGCCAAGGCTTTAAGAATATACAGCAATAGGCCAGCTGTGATGGCTCATGCCTGTAATCCCAGGACTTTGGGAGGTCAAAGTGGGTGGATCACTTGCGGTCAGGAGTTCAAGACCAGCCTGGCCGAGATGGTGAAACCCTGTCTCCACTAAAAATACAAAAAATTAGCCGGGCGTGGTGGTGGGCGCCTGTAATCCCAGCTACTCGGGAGGCTGAGGCAGGAGAATTGCTTGAACCCAGGAGGTGGAGGTTGCAGTGAGCCAAGATTGTGCCACTGCACTCCAGCCTGGGCAACAGAGGGAGACTCTGTCTCAGAAAAGAAGAAGAACAAAAGAATATATAGCAGTAATAAGATGGAGGGACATGCCCAATACTGGTTGGCAGATTTGTATATTTTTGTTGGTTGGTTAGTTGGTTGGTTGGTTGACGGATTGACTCATTGAATTATTGAACATTTGCTTTGTACCAAGCTCTAAAAGAGCTGATCAAGACAGAGAAGTGTGGCCAGGTAGGGTGGCTCATGCCTGTAATCCCAGCACTTTGGGAGGAATACCTGAGGTCAGGAGTTTGAGACCAGCCTGGCCAACATGGGGAAACCCCGTCTCTACTAAAAATACAAAATTAGCTGGGCACAGTGGCGCATGCCTGTAATTCCAGCTACTCAGAAGACTGAGTTGGGAGAATCACTTGAAACCGGGAGGCAGAGGTTGCAGTGAGCCAAGATCATGCCATTGCACTCCAGCCTGGGCAACAAGAGCAAGATTCCATCTCGGGAAAAAAAAAAGTTAACTGGAAATACAATGAGAACTACAAAGAGGTGATTGCTGCTAATTGAATTAAAAGACAAGGGGCTTCATCTAGACTAGAGAGATTAAAGAGAAGCTATATGGAGCAGGGTCCCATTATACATTCAAAATTTCAATCTAGAAATCTAAGTTAAGCACAGGCAGGGTAAGGACCATTAAGTAACATTAGTAAGAAGTAAACTGCCAACAACAAGGTTTGCAGAGAGATAAACCAAAACAGCGTGGACCTCTGATATATATTATACCAGATACGGTCTGCGTGGACATTTGGTCTGGGATAGATTCTATATGTGAGCTCATATGCAGGTATTCAAATCCCCCTTGGAAATAGAGGAGAACTAACATTTCTTTTTATTCATCTAACATCTTATAAGGTAATTATTGTTATCAGAGGAGAGGCAGCCTGGGTTCAAATCCTGACTCTGCTTACCAAAAGCAAAGGCTACAATAAAAACCTCCATAACTTACTGTCAAAATTTATAAGGACATGCTCAAAACCACAGGGCACATTTTCAAGAGTAGAAGGAACACTTAAATAGGAAAAAGGAAGCCCAAACAACATGGCAGATAAGTTAGAAATGTGAAATTTGACTGGGCCAAAGAAAGAATGAGAAAGTAACTTGCAAGGAGGAACTTTGAAGCTAGTTAGAAAACATCCTTTGACAGCCTTCTAACATTAGCACAAGCGAAACGCATTTTGAAAATATGACTGGCTATTCACTAGAAAATGAGTGGGCCACTGGGCATTTGTAAGAGGTGGGAGGGGAGCTGAGTTGAGGAAGATGTTTAGAAATTGGGGAGACCCTGCCAGTAATCTCTTTTTGGGACTTTACTGAGGACCAGGTGAAACAGATTCCCACTGCTAGAGTATATTTTGGCTTCTTGATGTTTCAGAGGCAAGACCTGTTTGCTCCACAGGTCAGTGATCATTTGAGCTGGAAGAGATACTAAAGAACATCTAGACCATGCTTCCTAAATGTGCTCTGTAAAACACTAGCTCTGGTGGATTTTAACAGGTATTTCATAATAGATAATACTTACAGATATAATTCAAAATTTTAGGGAACACATGAATGAGAAATCTTGGGTTACACATCTAAGACAGTAAGAAGTCAACTTGCTCGCTTGAGGATGAACTTCTGATCTAGGATCCATGAGCACTACCCTTATTATGCTTCAATTACATACACCTAAGAAATTATTATTAAGGATGCTACTCTCCTCCAAAAGACTGCACTAACCTTATATTCTTCTAAACTAGGCCAGATCTTTTCTAATTTGTGGTAAACACTGTATGTAATAGTACATCAAGTAACTTGATGAGTATTAAAAGATAAATTACAACTTTCCTCCTCCTTCCTCTCTTCCATGCCTGACTCTACCATTCCCTCCAGTCATTCTGTTATAGGAGGAATCAGATCCATTTTGAATCCAACAGAGCCATTCTTCACCAGACCTCACTGATGAACCACCTGGATCTCTGGGGCTACTTGAGGGGGTCAGCCTCAAATTTTAGAATTTTCTGTTCAAGAGATTTCTAGATGTTAAAATTCAGCCTATTACTTCTTTTAAAAAACTTTTAGCACCTAATGGGACCTAAGTCCCAGAAAAGCTAAGTAATACATTTGATGATTTTATTGTCATCATCCTTATCATTATCAGCATCTTCTTTATCATAACGATAGCCATACAAACATTAAGAATTTGCTATGTCAAAGAATGCTGCTGAGGCCTCTATTTCATACCTGAATAAAGTAGGGCCTAGAGAGGTTAGGTAACTGGCCTGAGGTCACTAAATAGGGCCAGGATTTGAATTCAAATACTCTGACTGCAGGATCCACATTTTAAACCACCAATCTAGTACCTCCACATGATTATTCTACCAGCCAAACCGTTATGGTTCCTATTCTTCTTTGCTCTGCTGCCCCCATTGCTATGAATAATGGAAGGGAAGTAACACAGCTGTATACTACCACATGTGAGGCAATGTGCCTGGCACTTTCTCACTCTTTCCCATCACTACCATTTGGGGTAGGCAGTGTAGATCCACGGAAGACGACAAGGTGTACTTGTTCAATGCCCACCCATCCTGACCCCCTGCCCCAGCTAGCAAATGGCAGAGCCTGGATGTGAAGATCTAGCTTTAAAGCCCACGTTCATTCCAGAACTTCATTAAACTTCACTAAAACTTCCTTAAAAATAGCCAGACATAGCCTGACAGACTACAGTTTAAGCTAATTCATACATAATGAAGCATGGAGCACTTTTATTATCTTCCACCTCCAGCATCAAGATGGGGTTCTGCTAAATGTTTCTTGGGGTACACCTGAGGACTCATGAAAGACTGCACAGGTCCCTAACATCACTCACTGATCCTCTTTAGGAAAACGGAAATTGATTTTCATTTACGGTTTGTTGTTCTGAAAGAATTATGGTCATGTCACTCACATCATCTCTCCCCCTCCCCCGACTCCTAATTCCAACACCATGATTTTATTATCTTTTTGGCTTGACAGACTAATAGATGATTTTAATTTCACAGAAGCCCACATATGGAGGGATGACAAGGAAAATATGGGCTATGCAGAGATCATTTTTAAAACTCAGGCTATGATGATTCAGGGGGGAAGTGGATGACATTTTTAAGTACCTAGCTTTAAGGTCTTTCTTTCCATCTTACCAACCTTCCACAGGAATTTGTTCAGGGAGAAAAATTGAAAAGCTTTCCATTGCCACTTATGAGCAGAGCTTTCTCCAAGCATTCAATGCTTTCATCTTCTCTTCTCCAGAATAAAATGCTCTTTGGTTAAAGTGGGCTAGAAATGTACATATGGTATTCAAGACAGTTCACTATGGCAACCTCAGTTTTAGAAAACAGGCATTAGGAGGGCTCAGCTTTGAAAACATCAGTAACTATAGTCCCAAGCTCCCTCCCAAACTCACTAAGTTGGGGCTTTAACCAAACTAAAAAAAAAAAAAAAAAAAAAATCATCCTGGAACAAATTAATATAAACAAACACTGCACAAAACAAACTCAATACACAACAATATTGGCTTTAAAAATAAAGCCCTACACACAGAATGAGAACCGCCCTCCCAATTACCTACATGCCAATTATCCCATGCACTGACTGCTGTTAATTACCTAATTGCTTGTCTGCAGTACATCATTTAATTGTGGTACATTGCTTCTACTGTCCTAATGATCAGAAGGAGAATGTAATTCCCTAGGACCTGGGGAGTGAAACCTTACCTCAGATTGAAAGGAAAGTACAGCCCAAGCGAAACATTGAGTAAAGAAATAAGGCTGGTTATAAACCAAGGGCAACAAAGTGTGAATTCAGAACCTCCAAGACTGGAGGTGGAAGTAGGGGATGGGCAGTGGGGAGGAGAAAGGGAAAAATATGTACTGAGTGGTTCCTACAGGTACTGTGTCACTTTTTCTTTTCGTTTGTTTTACTGTATGTAAACTTCTCAATAAACCTAATTAGGGCAGCCATAAAAAAAGAATGAGTTTGTGTCCTTTGCAGGGACATGGATGAAGCTGGAAACCATCATCCTCAGCAGACTAACACAGGAACAGAAAACCAAACACCAAATGTTCTCACTCATAAGTGGGAGTTGAACAATGAGAACACATGGACACAGAGAAGGGAACATCACATACTGGGGCCTGTCGGGGGGTGGGGGCCAAGGGGAGGGAGAGCATTTGGACAAAAACCTAATGCACATGGCGTTTAAAACCTAGATGATGGGTCGTAGGTGCAGCGAACCACCATGGCACATGTATATACCTAGGTAACAAACCTGCACGTTCCACACATGTATTTCAGAACTTAAAATAAATACACAAAATGTAAAAAACCTAATTAGGAAGGACTTGTACTGCCCCTTCTCACAGACAAGGAAACTGAGGCTCTGAATAGTTAAGTAACTTGCCCAAAGGCACATAGCTGGTCAGCAGTCAAATCAGTATTCAAACCTAGTCCTTAGACTCAAAGCACTGCCCTTTCTAGGGAGTTACTAGCAGCACGGTTGGGTTAACCCGCTGCCTCACCAAAGCGAAACATGTCATGCTTCCCACACCCAGCACACCCAGCTACCTGCTGTGTCCCTGTCACTATGGGGGGAAATTTGTCACATCTCCCAACCAGGGGTATTACTGTGGTTTTACCATACATGTTTCTGAGTGTACTGGTGGTGGCAAAGGCCACTGGAGAAAGATACTTAGGAGACAACCCAAGCCTCCCCTGAAAAGTTAACAGAGTAGAATGCAGAAGCCAAAGAATACCAATACGGGAACAGCTGAGAGCCACACTTCACTGAGGCTGCCACAGAATGTGATACTGCTTAGCCAGAAGAGCACATGCCAGGTTTGGAATCTGCCACTTACTAACCAGGCAACCTTGGAAAAGGGGTTTTCTTCCTCACAGGGTTCTAGTTTATTCAATTGAGAAATAGGAATGATACGGTAATGTCATGAGGCTGTTCCAAAGATGTAATAAGCTGACATACACATACTGATACAGTGACGTAGCTTGCACAATATCTGGAGTTGGTAATAACTTACTGTTTATAGTCTGCAAAGCTCTGATTACAGATACAAGATGAAACCAGGCCTGGAGGAAAATGCACGTAGACCTGGCACCCTAGAGAGCCAAGGATTTGATGAGGAAGGCTCTAATTCCCCTTCTTTTCATGAATAGCCACAAACCACCTCCCTCAGAAGAAACAACAATGCTATGCTTTTCTTTTGTGCTTCCCTCTATACTCCCTGTTAACTGACCTAAGATCTCAAAATAGCCTGATTTTTCCCTCCAAGAATGGAACTGGCCAAAACGGTGAGCAATTGCTGACCTCTTCACTGGCAAGAGCTGGAGAGGCAGCAAGGCCAGCAATGGATTCCACTTCTCAGAGTGACTGATCCCTCCTTTGCTGGAAGAGGTGCAGAGAACCTATGGATGACACCTACCCCACAGAACATTGTGCAGGGCAAGAACCCTGCGTGAACAAAGGCAGAGGAACTGCCTTCTTTTTACTTTTCAAAAGGCACAGGATAATAAAGAATAGGGTATCAATCAAGTGGACGGAACAGAATAACAATAACACACAAATGAATTGAGCACTCGCTATGTAGCTTTGCACTCATGTGAGTTTTGCAAATATTATCTTATTCAATGCTTGCAACTACCCTACAAGTTAGACATTTTCATCATTCCCATTTTACAGAAAAGGAAAGTTTTTTAGCTTATCCAGAATTATAGAAGCAATAAGTGGCAGAAGCAGGACCCAGACCAAAGTCTCACCTGGCTCACCTCACAAGCAAGAAAAACTAAAGGTCAAAATGCTGGATTTGCCTCCAGGTTCTGCCTCTTTCATCCTTGTCTGTGCCCTCATGTGGCTTTGGAGGAAATGGAGGAAATCAACAGTTTCTTTCTGATTTGGGTTCCAAGAGCAGAGCTGAGAGCTAGGTGATGTTCATACCCTTGGATTTAGGGGAAAAGGGATGTGGCTTAGAATACAGAGGCTAGAGTAGGACAGGAAGCTGTGATCAGGAAGGCTTTAGTCCAAGGTGTCACTTCTGGCTCCAATTCTTTCATTACCAACCCAGCTCTGTGACCTTTCTATAAGATGTGAAATGAGGATGTTAGGGAAGTAGGGAAGAGATTGAATGGTTACCAAGTCATCTTCCAGCTCAGAGTCTTTACTGCACATTGGAGAAGATCTGCAAGATCAAGCAACTCCCCAGACAGACGTCAAAGGCACTCTGTTGTCAAGAATCTTAGCAAATAAAACACTTAATTTTGCCAAGATAGAAACAGCTACAACAATACACTTCACTTTACCAGGAAAAAAAATAGCTACAAGAATAATTCATGCATGTAATGTTCTTGTCTTCCATGCCCTACGTAACTACAAATTAATTCTCAGAAGGACACAAGAGACTACAATGGCAATACCAAAATGACAAGCCTCTTTTTTTTTCCCCCATAAAAGAATGGCTACCTCTTTACACAAAGGCTTTCACTAAAATTCCTTTGGATCCATACCAGACTCATACATAGTCACTCAGAGCTGGAAGGAAATTTGAAGGTCAGTTAGTCTGACTCTCCAACAGTTGCCTAAGTCCCTTCCACAATGTTTCTGAGTATGGGTACCTAGGAGATGCCTAAGTACCCTCATAATAACGAACTTGATACACTCAAAGCAGCCTATTTCATTTTTTTGGGAGTTCTGATATTTTTTCAAAAGACTTTTTATACTGTGCCAAAATCTGTCTATAATTTTGGTTCTTCCTCTGTACCCTGTGGCTATAAAAACTCCTCCACAACAGCCCTTCAAAAATGTAGCCCTTGAGTCTTCTCTTCTGCAGAGCTATCACTCTGTACTTATAGAAAAAATCTGACCACTGAGGTGTCATTGTTTTTGTTGTCATTCTTGTGTTTTTTTTAAAGACAGATTTACTTGAGCCACAATTATTCCAAGAAGATTACTCCTCCAAATAACCCAAACTGCGTATTTTTTCAACCCATATTATCAGCAACACTGAAAGCTGATTATAATCAACTTGCTTTCACAGAAAGAAGGAATACATCAAAAAATAGACTATAAGAGAATCCACTTGGCTAAATGTATCACCAGCAAGCATCCTATGTTCCCAACCAACAGATCAACCAGGAAGAACATTGGATGCACATTTCTCCACCACCGCCCACCCTCCACTAGAATTTAAATGGCTGGGTTTCAAACCACAGAACTATAAAAACCATCTCGCCACAATCTTGCATTTTATAATGTGGAAGTTGAGGCCCAGAGATCCCATCTGTTTCTCCTTGCCATCCTCAAACTTTTATTAATTCTAGGCACCCCACACTTGGTTATGCACTGAGGATACTAAGGCACCAAGCCCTTGCCTTCACAGGTCTCTGTGCAGGGACCCACAAGATAGTCCAAGGGATTTAAAACAGGTTGAGGAATATTGCTGGGGTAGCCCAGTGACAGGCATTGGAACCTTGTACAAAGGACTTAGAAGACAAAGGGTTGTTTCCTTTCTCCAGACTTTGTGCAAATTGCCCCTCCCAGTAGATCATCGGTCCCTTCTGTTTGGCAAACTCGTTCTTTGGACTCAGCTCAGGTATCACCCCTGACAATTAATCCTTGACTCCCGTTAGCTATCCGCCTCCTTTATGCTCCCATAATACCTTGTTCAAATCACAATCACTGTACTTACCATCTTCTACGCAATTATCTTTCTTGTGTTAACTTTTCTGTTAGACTTTAGGTTCCTGGAGATAGGGAACTGAGTATCATTGCGTTTTATAAGTCTAGTCTAGTTCAGTTGGTACAGTACTGGGTTTGATGAATAAAAAAGTAAACATTTCAGCAGTTTTTAGGGCTAACAGGGGTTTGTCGCATACAGAAAAGAATTCCAGGTTGGAAAAGCAGCAGGCAGAGACACAGCACTCTGAAGGGGTGTCATGTGCTTGGAGAATTGTGTGGAATTCTCATGGTGGCAATTCAGGGTGGGAAGGGTGGGCATAGAGAGAAGTTGAGGTCAGGGCTCAGGGGTTAAGTTTGGGCCAGATGTGGACAACCACATACACCATGCTGAAATGTACAGATATTATCCTTTCATCAGGTGGGAGAGTGACAGATCAGATTTTTAAGGTTAGTCAAGCAGCCATAAGAAGGAAGCACTCCATTGAGGGCAGACATGAGGCAGGAAGGTGAATTTGGAGCCCACTGCATGATCTAGCTAGGGCATGAGGAAGGTTTTTAATGAAGAGCTTTGTGTCCTGAGAATTCTGTGGGGGCCTTGAGGATGAAGGCAAAGTACTGACTTAGATTTGAGAGCTTAGATAGAACCAACAGGATCTGATGAGTAACACGAGGCTTCAGAGAGGGAAAAGCAGCATCAACATTTGATGCCAGGGTTTCCCAGGACAAATCAGACAATGTAAATAGGAACCATGAGACAAGAAGCAGGTTCGGGGAAAGATTATGAAGTCATTTTAGGAAAGATTCCTATGAGAACCTTTCTATATGATTTCTCCAGGTGCAGAGCTATCTTATTATTGTTTTAACCAAAAGAGTTAGAGAGATGAAGTGCAAGAAAATCCGTCGTAAAAACCCCAAAAGTATGAGACCAATACTTTAATCCTCACAGAGACAGATGGAGCAGTTCTGATGATTTGAGAGTGGAAGAAACAACTTAAGGTGAAAAATCTTCTGGTTCTTAAACCACCAATCATTTCTCAACCAGTTTAGTTGGCAGGTGCATGCAAAATATTCTTTAGACAAACAAATTCCATGTCTCTCTTATTCTCTGGACCCAACTGAGTCATTTTCATATCTGTTAAAAAATTATCATTACTAGCTGACAGGCTAATGGCTTCACACTACTCAGCAAATCCCAGTCACCGCAGAGAATTCAGTTTGCAGTAATTAAGTGGCCCCTCAGAGCCATTTTGCTGACTAGCAACCTCACGCTTTACTCATCTTTTCAAAATGCTAGGAGGTCTAGATATTGATGAGGGGGGAAAAAAAGCCACATTCCTGCCCCCAGCACACACATGAATAAATCCCTTCTGCACCAAAATGGATCCATCTTCTAATCTAGCAACATCCCCTCTCTCCTCCATTTTATAGCAAAAGCCCTGCAGAGCAAACAACAAACAGAACCTCTTTAGAACCAATTACTATACTTAAATAAACAGCAAAGGGACTTTTCTGGTCACAGTGATTATTCAAAGTGCACAGGGACTGTTCTTTGTAGAAAATAACTGAAACTTTTAGCTCACCCTCTTCCTCAGGTTGTATGTCAGAATCAGGTTCCGGGAGAAGGAATGGGAGAAGGCCGTGTAGAATTCCAGCACTTTCTGCAGGGCATCCCGCTTGATCACATGCAGATCGCAGTAGGTCAAGGCCCTCACATTGGCACAGGACTGGGCAAGGGTGGCTTCCTTCCAGAACACATCTCCAAACACGTCTCCTTTTCCTAAGGAGAGAAGGTGGTCATGAGGAACGTGTTGGCCAGGAGAGGTCTGCCCATCCAGCTGGCTTCCCTCTATTCCCCAGAATTGCTATCCATTCAGCATTCTGCAGATTGGGCTCAGAAAAGGCAAACACTATTTTAACGTGAACCTTAACAACGTGCAGTTTAAGAAATGTTTAAGTAGCAGTTAACACATGCCAAAGTTTAATCACTTTGAAATCATTTATGTCACCTTCTCGAAGGGTTTTCTTGATCATCCTATCCAAAACAGGACATACATGCCCATTATTCTGTATCACACCCCTTTTCTCCCCCATGACACTAATCATAATCTTTCATTATATTACTTGTTCACTGGTTTATTGCATGTCTTTCAACTTGATAGCTCATGTGTCTTATTCATCCACATAACACAGTGCCTGCACATGGTAGGAGCTCAACCAATATTTACAGGCAGAAGGAAAGGACGGAGGTAGACTGTGGTGGGTCTATACTAGTATGACTGAGAGGTGAATATTTAAGGGAGCATGTGGACTCTTCATCAGAAATCTAATGAGCAAGAGAGGTCTCTCTCTGGGATGATCCACATGGAAGAAGTCAGACAGAGTTCTTTCCTTACCACAGGGTGTCCACCACCCTAAGGTTTATGTTTGTATGGTGCCTCTTTCTCATCCTCTCTCCCATACCTCCTTCCAGAGCATGTTCCTTACCCTTGCTAAATGTCCTCCTGGTGGTATAAAAATATGGGCCCTATATAAATGGCATCTCCAGGATCCTCTCTATCCCTAGCATTCCACAAGAATACATTTAATAAGTCAATAGAATAATGCTATGGACTGAATGTGTGTGCCCCTCCCCCTTAATTCATATGTTAAAATCCTAACCCTCAGTGCAATGATATCAGGAAGCGAAGCCTTTGGGTGGTAATTAAGTCATGGAGGTGGAGCGTCTCATAAATGGGATTAATGTCCTTATAAAAGGGACTCCTAAGAGCTCTCCTGTGCTCTTTCTATCATGTGAGGATACAATGAGAAGTAGGCAGTCTGCAAACCAGAAGGGGGCCCTCACCAGAACCTGACAATGCTGGTCCCTGGTCTCAGACTTCCAGCTTCCAGAACTGAGAGAAATAAATTTCTGTTGTTTATAAGTTACCCAGTCTATGGTATTTTGTTATAGAAGCCCAAATTAAGACAACTACTAATCCCATATAGCCATATTCTGGGTCAAAGCTTTATCAGTCGTCTTTAACCATCTGCTTTTCACACCTAGGGATATTCTTCCTACCTTTGCCAGCAAGCAACATTTTAACATATGTCAAATGCAAAGCCTAATTCATTTCTGGCATAGCCTCTGGTTATAAATAGTTTAAAATGTTGTTTATCTTGCCTCTAAATTTTCAGCACGATAAACACAAATTTGAATCCCCAGGGAGCCAACGAGGAGTACACAGGAGGAAGGGAAAAAAATGCTACCAAGGGTGAAAAGTAATGTATTCAAGGGAGTTGTCAGCCTGTGCATCCAGATCGGCCAAGCTCCACAGCTGAAATCAAAGGACCTGTAGCTCAGTGTGTTTAACAGGCCAGCTGTTTTCCTGATTAAAGCTAAGGAGGTAATTATACTTCCAAGTACATGGATAGAACTTGACTTTACCTCAAACATCAAAAAGTGTCCATTCTAAGTATGTAAGATATCTGTGGGCACAGCCTTCCCTAAGCACCTCCAAAATGTGAGCTGAAAAACATTTATACTAGACATATTACTTCACAGTTCTCTATGTGTTTGTGGTTCTAATTTACGAAGATGGTTTTACTGAGTCAATGTGAATAGGATACATACTTGGGGTAGCTTCTAGGCAAATACGTCTTTAAAACTGTGCTACTTAGATTCCCTAACTAAGTTCTCTTTTCAAACATCTGTAACATAGGTGGCTCATTTAGGGCTGGGGTCAGTAAAAGGGAATGTTTCTCTCTGTAGGATGCTAACTGGCTTCCACGGAAATAGGCTCATTTATTGTGTACTCCCCAGTACTCAGTTCTAACCAACAAGGCTGGCCAATTCATTTGTAAATATTATATGTATTAAGCATTCTATAACCTTCCTACACTGCCCACAATGGCTTATGCACCCTTCATATTTGTGTCATCTTGTTCCTCAAGGGAATGTCCTTCCTCCCGAACATTATGGTAGGTAGTTAAAAATAGGCCCTACCTATTCTTTTCCCCGCAGTACACACATGCTGCAACTCCCATCAAGAGGTGAAGTCTAATTCCCTCCCCTTGAATCTGGACTGGCCTTAGTCACTCCCTGGCCTCAACCAATAGAATGTGGAAGAAGCGATGTTCTGGGATTTTGAGTCAAGGTCATAAGAAGCCTTGCAGCCTCCGCCTGGATCTCCGAGAACACTCATTCTTGGGACTGTCCCTCTTGGAACCCAATCAACAAGTGAGAAGCACAAGCCACACAAGGGGTCACATGTGTGTGCTGGGGCCCACAGCCCAGCTGAGCTCTCAGCTGACAGTCTCAACTGCCAGTCATGTCAAGAAGCCATCTTAGTTGTCCTGCTCAGTCCAGCCTTCAGATGACTACAGCCCCAGTCAATGCCTGACTGCACCCACATGTGGGAAGTGCAAGTGACAACCAACCAGCTGAGCTAAACAACCCACAGAATGGAAGAGACAATAATAAGTTTCTTAAGCCATTAAATGTAGGAGTGGTATGCTACACAGCAATAGAGAGCCAGAATACACAGAATCATGGAGCTTGAGACCAGTCTGGGCAACAAAGCAAGACATCGCCTTTACAAAAAAATGAAAAATAGCTGGGCATGGTGGCATGCACCTGTAGTTCCAACTACTCATGAGGCTGAGATGGGAGGATTACTTGAACCCAGGAGTCCAGGAGTTTGAGACTGCAGTGAGCTATAATTGGGCACTCCAGCCTGGGCTACAGAGCAAGACCCTGTCTCAAAAAAAATTACCTGCTAGGTTATGTAATATTCCAGCAGAACATCACAAATCATCCCAACTCTGAGCTGGCATCCCCCTCTTCCTTCCCTGAAAGAACTATACAAGACAGAGCAAGGGGTGGCTCTAAGAGGGGCAGATTTTCCTCTGGAAGCGTTTGAATATCTGTGAGAAAATGTAGAATGTATAAAACCTGCAGTCTCCTATTGGGATGAAATGTGTTATAAGCCAGCACTATTGAGAGTAGAAGTTAGTTGATCATCCTGCCTGATTTGTATTAAGATTACTTCATCTAAACAAGACCCAATACATGAGTGTTATACTTTTCAGATGAATCTGGGAGTCATTTTTCTAATTACAAAAGAAACTATTAGGTAAAACAGTAGCACTGCATGTGCATGTAATGATAAATATATCTATAAAATTTCAGTTTATAAGCAACTCTTCAGGGGCATACCTATTGCATAAAATAAGGGGCAACCATATTGTGGTTGGAATACACCATGAAATAAATGCATCTGTAGAAATGACAATATTCCCATTATGAAACATTTTCCAATCACAGGTTTTGACAGAAAAAATAAATGGAGGGTAGTTCCTAATACAAAAAGTATTTCACGGTAAGATAATCATGATTAATCTGTAGGGTCTAAGAGTCTCAGTGTTGTCAAAACTTGAGTTGATTTTCAACCCAAATTGAAAATCATATAACTTTACTTCCTGTCAAGGCAGTAGTTTTGGTATAAATTATCTGTTAGTGAGATTTAAGAATGTAATATCAGAGGACCTGTCAGATCCAAAACAAACTCAGGATTATTCTGGCAAATGCGAAATGTTTTTATGACACACATAACTTGGGAGAACTGTCAAGGGGAAGGAGACAGAACATTTGGCAAGCTGCTCATAAGTTACACACAATGCTGGAAATAATGAGTTCCCAGGTCAGGGTTGCAAATCAGAAGCCCAGACAAGCACTACACCCACATTTGTTTCTCATTTGCCAGTGTGTGAAATGATCATTCACTCAAGAACAAAAGGTACCCCAATGCACTCAGCAATCAAGCTACTGGAGGCAATCAGCCTATTGATTTATTTATTACACTGAGGCTCTGGGTGCAGAATGTTAAAACCTAATGTTCCAAGTCTCTAAAATACTAACATTCTAAGAGGACATTCTGAGCTGGGGGGAAAAAAAAGAGGGAAGTAAGGAAAGGCAGGCTAATTAAAACTCCAGGCAAACATCTCAGTAATAATTAATCCTCCTCCTCCTCCCCTCAATTATATGCAGCTGTCTTTACTGAACCTCCAATTCTGCAGTGGACTCTAAACAGCCCTATGGGGTACCAACATAGGACTGAAGAACATCCACAAAACATAGCTCGGAAGTGGGACACAGGGCTGAGGTGGCACAGGGCCAGGGAGGGGCACAGCACAGAAGAAAACCAAGTCCCTGCAGGCAATTTGGTTTAATGAAGGGCAAAGGCTAGAACAGCCAGCCACTTGAGGAAGCTGAAGGGGGGTGAGTGGGGTGAAATGGGATTACCAGGGTGAATTCAAGAGATGCTGGAACTCTGGGACCCTGGAAGGATCAATAGCCTTCCTGAGGTTAAAGAGTTGCAGGGAAGCAATTCTGATCTGAACTCTACAACTAAGTCTTGGAACCCTCGAGAGAAGGCAATGTTTATTCAAAGACAGGCTCTGAGTGAGCTTGGCAGACCTGGGAGATCAGAAAAAAATGAAATTTCTGGCTGCTTGTCTTCACTATTCCCTATTATACGCTCTTTTAAGGACAATCTCACAGTGTTATGACGTACTCCACAAAATATAATTCTAATATTAAACTCACTATCTGCTATTAAGATCATTATTTCTAGACCCAAACCAATTTAAACAAATTCATTCAGTCATTCATGCAACTTTTGCCAGGCACTGTTCTAGGGGCTGAGGTGTAACAGCAGAACAGCAGATACAGTGAGGGAAGGAGATGCAGGTGACTGTAATGTGTTAGGGCCTATAACAAGGGAGAGTCCAGGAGGTGTATCCAGCTCAAGTTCAAGGGATAAGGGAAGTCTTCCAAGATTTGATGTCTGAGTCGCAACCTGCAGGATGAGTTCAAGTTAAGCAGCATAAAGCTGAAGCATGGAGATGATTCCAGGCAGAGGGATCAGCATGAGCAATGCCTTAAGTCACAAAGATCTGCCTCTTTAGCAAAACTGAAAAGCTATGGCCAGGCGTGGTGGCTCACACCCGTAATCCCAGCACTTTGGGAGGCCAAGGTGAGTGGATCACCAGGTCAGGAGATCAAGACCATCCTAGCTAACATGGTGAAACCCTGTCTTTACTAAAAATTCAAAAAAAAAAAAAAATTAGCCGGGCATGGTGGTGGGTGCCTGTAGTCCCAGCTACTCGGGAGGCTGAGGCAGGAAAATAGCGCAAATCCGGGAGGCGGAAGTTGCAGTGAGCTGAGATCGTGCCACTGCACTCCAGTCTGGGTGACAGAGCCAGACTCTGTCTCAAAACAAAACAAACAAAAAAAACTGAAAAGCCATTTGGAAGCCTCTGAACCACCCTGTATTTTGAATTATCTGTTCCTTCATTCACCTGTAGAAATGAGAGTTATGTTTTGTAATCCTTGGAGGAAAGAGCCTGGTTTCCTCATTTGGCAGCAAACTCATCTCAGCACCTTCCACATGTACACTGAGAGTGAGAAACACCGCCTTGTTGAGTGAGTAGCTCTTTAAAGGTTTAGATCCACTACTCTGTTGGGGGCTTCTCTGGGAGGCTGAGAGAGGTGCCAGAAACATGGAGTACAGTAAGGTTTGCCCTCCTCCCCCTACCCCACTGCCTTTACTCCTCTTCCCTAGGGTATCAGGAAGTCCTTTGTCCTTATGCCATTTCAGGACAAGATGAGTTTTTTCACTCACTTCATCAGGATGATGAAATGCAGCTGCAGAGACCTGACATAGCTGAGAGAGGCTCTGAGGAAAGGGCATCCTCTCTCCTGGCCCAAGAGAAAAACTGCTTAAAAGACAGATAAAGGGAGCTGGGTTAATCTTTTCCAGGCAAGCCATAAGCAGAATGTGCGCATACTCACTGAACTAGATAGCTCAGGAAGACAATGACAAGGGCTCAGTTCTCAGACCACCTGGATTACACCACATACCAGGCCCTCTCTTCAGTTAGTGAAGCCATGACTAACACAAAAAGAGAATATGCCCAAATCTCCTTCTCCCCAGTACTGCCCTCAACATGTTTTCCAATAACTTGATCATCTGTTCTTTCAATATGAGTTTTGGGGTCAGACAAGCTGGCTGCAAGCCCAGGTTCAACCCATCGAGGGCTCGTGCTGGCCAATGCTGGACTTCTCCTACGCCCTGCCCTCCAGTCACATTGGAAGTCTTGGAGTCCCTCTAAGTTTGGCTCCTGTCTCACATTAGGGTTTTCCCCCCACTGTCCAGACACTTCACCCTACTCCTTGGCCTGGATGACGCCTGCTTATCCTTCAAAATATGCCTAAACCTCCTCTCTGATCCCTTGAGCAGAGTAGCTTCCTATTATGTATGTCCTCTCCACTCTATGTTTCCCCCTGGAAACACCCATCGTACTTGGAACTGCTGCATACCCAGCACTGTCTCTGGTACATGGCAGGCACTCAATGGTTGTTGAATGTATACGCAAATGAACAGCACTGGGCATCTTATTGAAACTCTCTCAGTCTCAGTTTACTCAACTATAAAATGTGGCTAATCATACCAACCTGCTATGATCTGAATATTTCTGTCCCCGCCCCCTCAAATTTCTATGCTAAAACCCTAACTCCCAATACAGTGGTATGTGGAGTTGAGATCTGTAGGTGGTAACTGGGTCATGAAGATGGAACCTTTATGATTAAGATGACTGCCCTGGCCGGGCACAGTGGCTCACACCTGTAATCCAAGCACTTTGCGAGGCCAAGATGGGTAGATCACTTGAGGTCAGGAGTTTGAGACTAGGCTGGCCAACGTGGTGAAACCCCGTCACTACTAAAAATGCAAAAACTAGCCAGGTGTGGCGGCAAGCACTTGTAATCCCAGCTACTCAGTAGGCTGAAGCAGGAGAATTGTTTGGACCCAGGAGGTGGAGATTGCAGTGAGTCGAGATTGTGCCATTGCATTCCAGCCTGGGCAACAACAGTGAAACTCCATCTCAAAAAAAAAAAAAGAGGGGGGTGCGCCCAAGACGGCCAAATAGGAACCGCTACAGCCTTCAGCTCCCAGTGTGAGTGACACAGAAGACAGGTGATTTCTGCATTTTCAACTGAGGTACGGGGTTCATCTCACTGGGGCATGTCAGACAGTTGGTGCTGGTCTGCGGGTGCAGCCCAACCAGAGAGAGCTGAAGCACGGCGAGGCATCGCCTCACCTGGGAAGTGCAAGGGGGAAGGGAATTCCTTTTCCTAGCCAAAGGAAAGTGAGACACACAACACCTGGAAAATCAGGTAACTCTCAACCTAATACTGCACTTTACCAAGTGTCTTAGCAAACAGCACACCAGGAGATTAGATCCCACACCTGGCCCAGAGAGTCCCATGATGACAGAGCCTCCCTCATTGCTAGCACAGCAGTCTGAGATCTAATTGCAAGGCAGCAGCGAGGCTGGGGGAGGGGCGCCCGCCATTGCTGAGGCTTAAGTAGGTAAACAAAGCCACCAGGAAGCTCGAATTGGGTGGAGCCCACCACAGCTCAACGAGGCCAGCCTGCCTCTGTAGACTCCTCCTCTGGGGACAGGGCATAGCTAAACAAAAAGCAGTAGAAACCCTGGCAGAGGTAAATGCCCCTGTATGACAACTTTGAAGAGAGCAGTGGATCTCCCAACACGGAGGTTGAGATCTGAGAACAGACAGACTGCCTGCTAAAGTGGGTCCTGAGTAGCCTAACTGGGTGACATCCCCCACTAGGTATAGACTGACACCTCACACCTCACATGGTGGGGTACACCCCGAGACAAAGCTTCCAGAGCAAGAATCGAACAGCAACACTCGCTGTTCAGCAATGTTCTATCTTCTGCAGCCTCCACTGCTGATACCCAGGCAAACAGGGTCTGGAGTGGACCTCAAGCAAACTCCAACAGACCTACAGCTGAGGGTCCTGACTGCTAGAAAGAAAACTAACAAACAGAAAGGACACCCACACCAAAACCCCATCAGTACGTCACCATCATCAAAGACCAAAGGCAGATAAAACCACAAAGATGGAAAAAAAGCAGGGCAGAAAAGTTGGTAATTCAAAAAACAAGAGTGCATCTCCCCCTCCAAAGGAACGCAGCTCATTGCCAGCAACGGATCAAAGTTGGACGGAGAATGACCTTGACGACATGAGAGAAGAAGGTTTCAGTCGATCAAACTTCTCAGAGCTAAAGGAGGAATTACGTACCCAGCGCAAAGAAACTAAAAATCTTGAAAAAAGAATGGAAGAATGGAAAACTAGAATAATCAATGCAGAGAAGGCCATAAATGAACTGACAGAGATAAAAACCATGACACGAGAAATACGTGACAAATGCACAAGCTTCAGTACCCGACTCGATCAATGGGAAGAAAGAGTATCAGCGAGTGAGGATCAAATGAATGAAATGAAGTGAGAAGAGAAGTCAAAAGAAAACAGAGGGAGAAGAAATGAACAAAGCCTGCAAGAAGTATGGGATTATGTGAAAAGGCTAAATCTACATCTGATTGGGGTGCCTGAAAGTGACAGGGAAAATGGAACCAAGTTGGAAAACACTCTGCAGGATATCATCCAGGAGAACTTCTCCAACCTAGTAAGGCAGGCCAACATTCAAATTCAGGAAATACAGAGAACGCCACAAAGATATTCCTCAAGAAGAGCAACTCCAAGACACATAATTGTCAGATTCATCAAAGTTGAAATGAAGGAAAAAATGTTAAGGGCAGCCAGAGAGAAAGGTCAGGTTACACACAAAGGGAGGCCCATCAGACTAACAGCAGATCTCTTGGCAGAAACTCTACAAGCCAGAAGAGAGTGGGGGCCAATATTCAACATTCTTAAAGAAAAGAATTTTCAACCCAGAATTTCATATCCAGCCAAACTAAGTTTCAGAAGTGAAGGAGAAATAAAATCCTTTACAGACACACAAATGCTTAGAGATTTTGTCACCACCAGGCCTGCCCTACAAGAGATCCTAAAGGAAGCACTAAACATGGAAAGGAACAACTGGTACCAGCCATTGCAAAAACATGCCAAAATGTAAAGACCATCGATGCTAGGAAGAAACTGCATCAACTAACGAGCAAAATAACCAGCTAATATCACAATGACAGGATCAAGTTCACACATAACAATCTTAACCTTAAATGTAAATGGACTAAATGCTCCAATTAAAAGACACAGACTGGCAAATTGAATAAAGAATCAAGACCCATCAGTTTGCTGTATTCAGGAGACCCATCTCACATGCAGAGACACACATAGGCTCAAAATAAAGGGATGGAGGAAGATCTACCAAGCAAATGGAGAACAAAAAAAAGCAGAGGCTGCGATCTTAGTCTTGGATAAAACAGACCTTAAACCATCAAAGATCAAAAGGGACAAAGAAGGCCATTACATAATGGTAAAGGGATCAATTCAACAGGAAGAGCTAACTATCCTAAATATATATGCACCCAATACAGGAGCACCCAGATGCATAAAGCAAGTCCTTAGAGACTTACAAAGAGACTTAGACTCCCATACAATAATAATGGGAGACTTCAACACCCCACGGTCAACATGAGACAGATCAACGAGACAGAAAGTTAACAAGGATATCCAGGAACTGAACTCAACTCTGCACCAAGCGGACCTAATAGACATCTTCAGAATTCTCCACCCCAAATCAACAGAATGTACATTCTTCTCAGCACCACATTGCACTTATTCCAAAATTGACCACATAATTGGAAGTAAAGCACTCCTCAGCAAATGTACAAGAACAGAAACTATAACAAACTGTCTCTCAGACCACAGTGCAATCAAACTAGAACTCAGGACTAAGATACTCAATCAAAACCGCTCAACTACATGGAAACTGAGCAACCTGCTCCTGAATGACTACTGGGTCCATAACGAAATGAAGGCAGAAATAAAGATGTTCTTTGAAACCAATGAGAACAAAGATACAACATACCAGAATCTCTGGGACACATTTAAAGCAGTGTGTAGAGGGAAATTTATAGCACTAAATGCCCACAAGATAAAGCTGTAAAGATCTAAAATTGACACTCTAACATCACAATTAAAAGAACTAGAGAAGCAAGACCAAACACATTCAAAAGCTAGCAGAAGGCAAGAAATAACTAAGATCAGAGCAGAACTGAAGGAGATAGAGACACAAAAAACCCTCCAAAAAATCAGTGAATCCAGGAGTTGGTTTTTTGAAAAGATCAACAAAATTGATAGACCGCTAGCAAGACTAATAAAGAAGAAAAGAGAGAAGAATCAAATAGACACAATAAAAAATGATAAAGGGGATATCACCACCGACCCCAGAGAAATACAAACTACCATCAAAGAATACTATAAACACCTCTACGCAAATAAACTAGAAAATCTAGAAGAAATGGATAATTTCCTGGACACTTACACTCTCCCTAGACTAAACCAGGAAGAAGTTGATGCCCTGAATAGACCAAGAGCAGGCTCTGAAATTGAGGCAATAATTAATAGCCTACCAACCAAAAAAAGTCCAGGATCAGACGGAGTCACAGCCAACTTCTACCAGAGGTACAAGGAGGAGCTGGTACCATTCCTTCTGAAACTATTCCAATCAACAGAAAAAGAGGGAATCCTCCCTAACTCATTTTATGAGGCCAACATCATCCTGATACCAAAGCCTGACAGAGACACAGCAAAAAAAGAGAATTTTAGACCAATATCCCTGATGAACATCGATGCAAAAATCCTCAATAAAATACTGGCAAACCGAATCCAGTAGCACATCAAAAACCTTTTCCACCATGATCAAGTGGGCTTCATCCCTGGGATGCAAGGCTGGTTCAACATACACAAATCAATAAATGTAATCCAGCATATAAACAGAACCAAAGACAAAAACCACATGATTATCTCAATAGATGCAGAAAAAAAACTCTCAATAAATTCGGTATTGATGGAATGTATCTCAAAATAATAAGAGCTATTTATGACAAACCCACAGCCAATATCATACTGAATGGGCAAAAACTGGAAAAATTCCCTTTGAAAACTGGCACAAGACAGGGATGCCCTCTCTCACCACTCCTATTCAACCTAGTGTTGGAAGTTCTGGCTAGGGCAATCAGGCAAGAGAAAGACATAAAGGGTATTCCGTTAGGAAAAGAAGAAGTCAAATTGTCCCTGTTTGCCAATGACATGATTGTATATTTAGAAAACCCCATTGTCTCAGCCCAAAATCTCCTTAAGCTGATAAGAAACTTCAGCAAAGTCTCAGGATACAAAATTAATCTGCAAAAATCACAAGCATTGTTATACACCAGTGACAGACAGAGAGCCAAATCATGAATGAACTTCCATTCACAATTGCTTCAAAGAGAATAAAATACCTAGGAATCCAACTTACAAGGGATGTAAAGGACCTCTTCAAGGAGAACTACAAACCACTGCTCAGTGAAATAAAAGAGGACACAAACAAATGGAAGAACATACCATGCTCATGGATAGGAAGAATCAATATCGTGAAAATGGCCATACTGCCCAAGGTTATTTATAGATTCAATGCCATCCCCATCAAGCTACCAATGAGTTTCTTCACAGAATTGGAAAAAACTGCTTTAAAGTTCATATGGAACCAAAAAAGAGCCCGCATCTCCAAGACAATCCTAAGTCAAAAGAACAAAGCTGGAGGCATCACGCTACCTGACTTCAAACTATACTACAAGGCTACAGTAACCAAAACAGCATGGTACTGGTACCAAAACAGAGATATAGACCAATGGAACAGAACAGAGTCCTCAGAAATAATACCACACATCTACAGCCATCTGATCTTTGACAAACCTGAGAGAAACAAGAAATGGGGAAAGGATTCCCTATTTAATAAATGGTGCTGGGAAAATTGTCTAGCCATAAGTAGAAAGCTAAAACTGGATCCTTTCCTTACTCCTTATATGAAAATTAATTCAAGATGGATTAGAGACTTAAATGTTAGACCTAATACCATAAAAACCCTAGAAGAAAACCTAGGTAGTACCATTCAGGACATAGGCATGGGCAAGGACTTCATGTCTAAAACACCAAAAGCAATGGCAACAAAAGCCAAAATTGACAAATGGGATCTCATTAAACTAAACAGCTTCTGCACAGCGAAATAAACTACCATCAGAGTGAACAGGCAACCTACAGAATGGGAGAAAATTTTTGCAATCTACTCATTGGACAAAGGGCTAATATCCAGAACCTACAAAGAACTCAAAGAAATTTACAAGAAAAAAACAAACAACCCCATCAAAAAGTGGGCAAAGGATATGAACAGACATTTCTCAAAAGAAGACATGCATACAGCCAACAGACACATGAAAAAATGCTCATCATCACTCGCCATCAGAGAAATGCAAATCAAAACCACAATGAGATACCATCTCACATCAGTTAGAACGGCAATCATTAAAAAGTCAGGAAACAACAGGTGCTGGAGAGGATGTGGAGAAACAGAAACACTTACACTGTTGGTGGGATTGTAAACTAGTTCAACCATTGTGGAAAACAGTATGGCGATTCCTCAAAGATCTAGAACTAGAAATATCATTTGACCCAGCCATTCCATTACTGGGTATATACCCAAATGATTATAAGTCATGCTGCTATAAAGACACATGCACACGTATGTTTATTGCGGCACTATTCACAATAGCAAAGACTTGGAATCAACCCAAATGTCCATCACTGACAGACTGGATTAAGAAAATCCAGTTTCTTAACTATTCAACCAGTTTCTTAACTATTCAACCAAGACTGGATGGCACATATACACCATGGAATACTATGCAGCCATAGAGAAGGATGAGTTTGTGTCCTTTGTAGGGACATGGATGCAGCTGGAAACCATCATTCTCAGCAAACTATGGCAAGAACAGCAAACCAAACACCACATGTTCTCACTCATAGTTGAGAATTGAACAATGAGATCACTTGGACTCGGGAAAGGGAACATCACACACCGGGGCCTATTATGGGGAGGGGGGAGGGGGGAGGGATGGCATTGGGAGTTATACCTTATGTAAATGACGAGTTGATGGGTGCTGACGAGTTGATGGGTGCAGCACACCAACACGGCACAAGTATACATACGTAACAAACCTGCACGTTGTGCACATGTACCCTAGAACTTAAAGTATAACAAAAAAAAAAAAAGAGAAATTACTCTGTGACATAAATGCTGTCCCTAAAAGTATTAAAACGTCACCCCAATATGGGTCATCAGCCTTCCTTGTGGGGACTATGCTGATCATGAGAAAACAAGGCTGGCATCTCTGTCTGAATGGGGACTCAGCCATAAAGGTTAAGTTAAAGCAATGGTTTGGAAACTTCATGACAATTCTCCTTCTGTTCTTCATTACTGCAATTAGATAAAATTAAATTAGCCAAATCTCTCCACCAAGCAAACAGAACACAAATCTTCCACTGAAAGCAGGTGATAATTTTCCAAGATTGCTATGGATGAGAACTTTGTTTTCTCCCTTTCTGATTATTTATAAAAGAATATAAGTGAGTTACAGAAAATAACTGAAATATGTTGAAAAATAGACAATAAAAATTACAAATAAGTCTACTGTCCAGAAAACTTCAGTTAACATTTTGGTATACCTTCCATCTTTCTTTTACTCATATATGCATTTTGATCTAGTTAAGGTTACTATATATATAGCTATATATTCTGCTTTTATCCCACTTAAAGTTGTATTTGAAACATTTTGCATGCCAGTAAAACTTCTTCATATCATTATCGTAACAACTGCCTTAATTTACCATAATTTATTATTCAACCAATCCCTCTGTCTAGACACTATAAAGTTATGAAAATTTCCTTTAGAAAGATCAATCAACTTCCTAACTGCCAGTGTCTTCGGGGACTGTAAACCAATTTTTAAAATTTCTTAAGCAAACACAGAATTAGGAAAGAGACATGGTCTCTGCCTCCACCCTCTTTCAATCAGATAATGTGTGCATTACATGATACAAGTGGTTTTGTATTTCTGAAGTTCTAGATTATTCATATTATAGCTTCTTTCTAAAAGTACAGACTTAGTTTAATCTCTTCAGATGATGGAACAGCTGTATGAGTATTAATGCTTGGTTGGAGTGTTTAGGGTGACACACATAGCCTCCTCCCTCTGTGCTAAGCACGAGCAAACAACATTATTATACGGCAAGTGGCAGCAATATTTACCTAGCAACTTCAAGTCCCTGGAGCACTGTGGAGCAATGCACCACAGTGATGGCAGTGTGTGGGGGACCCCCTCCTCTCCACACTCAGCTCACAAGAATCTTGGGAAGCATCTCTGTGAAGGATTTAGCATCTCCAATCCTCTAAAATAATGAGGGTTTACAGAAAGTTATTGTTGCTTTTGTTGTTGCTTTAGATCTTTGTCAGATCAGCCATTCTGTCTTCATTGCCTGGCCATTCTTCTTTACAAGAACTCTTAGAGGGAGGGGTTAGGTACTAGATGCAAAAATAAATGCCACTTTTTTTCTGATTGAATTGCTAAAAAAAAAAAAATGCTGTCAAGACATCTATTTGAAAAATAATATCATTCTTCTAAATTATATCCTAATAACCAACAAATGTGAAATTTGAAGTAATGTTGACTTTCTCAATATCCCCTTGAAAATTAAAACAAATTTTTCCCCACATTTAGAAAGTAGCATATATTCTTTTAAAGACAACTTGAAAGACAAATATTTTTTAAAAATTAAAATATCCTAAAGCCTCACAAACAAGACATGCACTATAACACGTTGGTGAAAACACCTATGGGCTTTTATCTATGAATGTTTTTCCCTCACATAACTGAGATCAGATTGCATTTAAAAACTGTATTTTACTTACTTTGCTTATTTCTAGTATCGTTTAAAATTTCTTGTGAGTATTGTGAATGGCTTCACTCCTATTTCTTTCTTTCTTTTTTAAGAGACAGGGTCTTGCTATGTTGCCTAGGCTGGAGTGCAGTAGCTCTTCACAGGTGCGATCACTGTGCGCTATAGCCTCAAAGTCCAAGGCTCAAATGATCCTCAACCTCCTGAGTAGCTGGGGCCATGGTCACAAGCCACCACACCTGGCTTTCCCAATTCCTTTCGAATGCTCTGAAATACTTGGTCATTTAGAAGAATATTCCTATGTTCTATCTGTGTCTTTTTAAAACATGCATTTCATATTTCTTCCTCTAAATCCCAAATTTCTGTCTTGACCCCTGGTTTCTTTTCCTGATTCCAGACCCACAGGGTCCAAGTCACTGCTGGACTCTCCACTTTGATACACTATTGGCCATTAAATGCAACAATGTAACAGGTCAAAATGAAGCTCACCACTTTCTTTCTCACCACCATTTCCTCCTGACTTGATCTTCTACCACTGATGCCCCCATTTCCCCACTCATCAGAACTGCCTCTCTTGCTTCCCTCTCTTTGCTCCCCACATCCTACTTAGAACCTTACAGACTCTGCTTCACCATGTTTTATCCACCTTTCCCTCCCAACTATGGATGGCAGATTTAGCAAATAAAAATACAAGATACCCAGTTAAAATAGAATTTCAAATAAATGAATAATTTCACTCATAAGCATATCCCATGAAACATCTGGATAAAATTTATCCTAGAAACTATGTATTGTTTACATGAAATTCAAATTAAACTGGGCATGTGGTATTGTATTTGGCAGCCCTACTCCTGTCTCCATTTTTACTGCCTGCATCTTAACACTCCTTACTTCTGCTATAAGCCATAGTTACCTAACAGCCTCCTGGTCTCTCTGTTCAATCCATTAATCTTTACAAATCACAGCTGTAATAGTGCCATGCTTTACTCACCACCTTCAGTGGTTTCCACTGCTGAGTTCCTTATGCTGACCTTTAAACTCATCTCATAGACTAGCCCTGATATGCCTCCCCAGCCCCATATCCCACTGCTGCCCCGTAGGGCTCGCAGCTACAGCTCAAGTAACTATCTTGTGGTTATGAAACACCCCCAACACTTTCCTTCCCTAGGCCTCAGCTCACATCATCTTTTCCATTTAGAATGCCCTACCTCACCTGTCCAAACCTTGACTCCATCCTCACAGAGCTGCTACTCTAGGCCTCTTATACAGATCACTGGGAAGTTGATCCTACCATGTGGTATGTCAAAAAAGTAGAGAATTGATCATTTCATGTGGTTTAGGTTAATGTAATAAAAGGTCTCCTACCCAGGGCATCCCTGCCTTAGTTGCTTCCCCACGTTCATCATCTCATCCCGTTCCACAAAAAACATCAAGCAGTAACTGCCTAAAGCAATGTTTCTCAAAGCGTAGTCCTCCAACCACATGCATGGAATCACCTCTGGGGCTAGGGCTATAGATTCAGAACCTGCAGGGAACAAATGGGGCTTGGCATGATGAACAAGTTTCCCAGCTGAGTTTTGTGTTCACTATAGTTGAGAACCACTGGCCTCATGGAAAGGCTGCTCAGTCTGCTTTCCTCACGTTGGTACCTGAACATGCCACATGCATTTCCATGTATTCTCTAATACCTCTGGAGGCCCGTGCTGTACTTTCCACTTTCAGACTCAGACTACAAAACTCCTACTTGTCCTTCCGAGCCCAATTCAACTTCTACCTCCTGCATGATCATTTCCCTGCTCACTGCAAGAAGTCTATAGAAAAAGGTACCCATGTTACTTATTGCCACTAGCCACGCATTTGTCTCACCCCATGTAATGGAACATTCCTCCAAGACAAGATTTTTCTCTGTACCCCCAAAGAGATTAAGACCATGTTATGCTCTGGTGATTGCTAAATAAATAGATGCTGCAGTAATATCCAAATTAGGTCAATGAACCCAAGAAAGTTAACTAAGCAAAAATGAGAGTACCTTCCAAATTAGGAACTGTGACAAGGAGGTGTCCTTCTAAAAACAAATAAGTAAATAAAATAAAGAAGATTTCATCCATGAACAAGCATTTATGCCTTTATGTACATATAAGTCCTAACTCAATAGTGACAGGACTGCAAGTAAGATCTGTGCCACGTGAACTAGGGCCTGCTCATCAATCTTCCCCATGGCTCTTCCCATTTCTTGGCAGACTTTGGCCCATCCACAAATCAAGAAGAGAGTTTCCTGTAGTCGAAAGCCATACCTGGACCTGTTCCAAAAAGACACTGCAAACTGAACAAAATAGACCCATCTTCTTTCTTCCTTCACTTCCTCCTCCTCTGGCCCTGTTGACTTCTCCAGTCACTTCCGGAAACTATTCCCTGTCCTCACCTCCCACATCCCGGAGGTTCTCCCTCCCCTGATATCTGTAGATTCTGGCTCTCCTTCTACTTCCTTATTCAGGGGTTCACCATTTTTCCTGAGCCTCTCTGCTAGTCTCCATGCCTCTGTATTTGTGGAACCCAAATCTTCCTGTCAACCCCCTTTCTAAAACTCTCTCTGGGTCCTTATCCCCATAAGATAAAGTCTTACTCTGGACTGTGGGGCTCCTCACAGCCTAACCTCTGCCTTCCTTTCAACTGCATTCTATTCGGAAAATAGCCTCTGGTGCTTTCCATGTGCTAGGTGCCGGAGATATGAAATCAAAGGGTCTGGGGCTCCCAGGAGAGTGGGGAGTAAACATGCAATTGATGCAGTGTGATAGGCTCGGTTAAACACAGGAGGCCTTTGAAGACTCTTAACCAGCTAGTGGCAACTCCTGCAAGGAGTTATAGCAGAACCAGGACTAGAGTTAAATCTCTAGCTTCAGGACTCTTTTTACTGCTTGATGCAGCCTGACCAAAATACTTCTGTTTGCCCCAAGGAAAAAAAAAAAAATCCACAAAACGGAAAAACACAAGATGATCCATAAAGAAAATACAAATTCAGTATTAAAATGCAAAACCCATAAACATTACTAAGGGGACACTAAATCGCAGTGAAAGGAGATCATATAAATACTGCACTTATAAGATGGAAATGCAGGGAGATACTTAACACACTTATGCACAGCCCAGATGCTAGTCCATGACTCATCTATGTTGCTGAGTCACACGGTAACACAGAACACCAAGATAACTACTTACATGCAGATGCTACTAATACTACTTGGATAGGGGAAAAATGGTATCTCTACCTTTTAATATTGATATCTATAAAAATTAAATTACTTTTTAAAATCTAATAAATAAAATGCACATGTGAAAATCTCAAATTTATTTCAAGGAGCCAAGAAACTAGATTTGAGAAGCCATTAAATGATTTCTAAGGGAATTCCAAAAAGATATGAGGATTTTGTGCAAAATTAAGGCAGAGAGAAGAGTAAAGGGACAGGAGATCATAGAGATTTCTGATATGTTCTCTGTCCTCGGAGAATATCATCTAGATTTGTGGGACCACGTTTTAAACTGCAGACTGTGATCAGGTCAGGAAAACAATTTAGTGGGTCATGATGGTCATTTTTTTAATGAAAGAGAACATTATCTAATAGAAAATACCAGGTTGCAACTCACATAGCAAGAGAAGTATCAAATTCTGCGTATAACTGTGTGTGCACTTGTATATGTATTCATTTGCAATGTAATATACATTTCATATGGCAGGTTCCAGTCACAAAAGTTTGAAAAACACTCTTCTTTAAAAGACTTTCCTTAGAAGGGCTTTATTTTTAACACAAACTAAACACACTTAGTTATGAGTACTGGCCCTTTTCTTTGTTCTTGGCATCTGTGCTAAAATTAAAGAGAGAATGTGAGTGGAATATTAGAAATGGAAGGAGGAGGCAAATTAGCAGAATGTAAATGAGTGAATTGATAATAACAGAACAAAGAGCAAGACAACGAGATGGATGAGCTCTGGCGTTTTTTTCTAAAACCTCTTGCTTGTGATAACTAAGGATTACTTGGATATTTTCTGTCCTCTTTACAGCACTGGATATACGGTAGCTGCTCAATAATTGCTCATCCAGTGATCCTCTAGAATATCTGCATTCTCTCTATGTCAATGCTAATCATGCAGAGTGATGGCTGTCTTTCCACTGTCAGTCCCCTCCACTTGTAGGAGGCTGGACTCATGTTTGGTCCACTGCTATATCCCCACCCCTATGACAGTGCCTGGCGGATAGCAGGTGTTCAATGCATTTTGGTTGAATTGTATTGAAGGGCATCAACAGACAATATAGTTATAATGCCCATTTGATGCTTAACCCCCTTGCAAGAAAAAACTGATTTCAGTCCACTGACCAAAGATATGCTAATTATAGAAAAACAGCAAGAACAAAACTCTAAATTTAAGTTTCCAGGGAGCCAACAGCTTAGAGTCACTTATGCCTCTTTGTCCAGAGCTCAGGTTGACTCGAAGGACTTGTCTCGACCTTTTAGAGAATAAGAGCCCCTTGAAATCTGGTAAGTTATTTAGAATATTGAGTTTGGACCTACTTTTCAGACCCAGTCTGGCTCCTAGAGACAAAGTGGAGAAGCTTTTTCTAGTGTAGACAGCTTGAAGGCAACAACCACTTTGAATCCAAAGCTGCTGAGCTATTTCAGAGATCCTGTCCACATTGCTAACTAGAGCAGGCAGAATGCCCGGGAAGGCCCAAAGTAGAGGGCTAGATTTAGAGACGCAGTCAACAAGGTCAAGTAATTCAACAATAAATCAAGCCCTGGTTTCTTCCTCACAAGAAGCCTAGGATGAAAGGAAATGAGAAGGGGCTAGGAAGCTGTTTGTCTCCCCCACCCCTCTTCAGCTCCGTCATGCCTCCATGCCTAAGTCTAGGTGTTCAAACCAACTCCTAGAAATGTAGCTGTGTGTGGTGAGTCACGAAGGATGCCCTGAGCATGGAAAGGCATATGGTCAGTTATCAGTGGGAAGATGAGTGAAAGATGCCCTTATCAAAGGGTTAAGTCAAAGGTCAAACTTAAAGTATTGCTCGCTAGTTAACAGGTGCTCATCTCAGCCAGGCAAACATAAAAACATGGCTATGACCACCAGTGGAAATTCCTCTTTATCGTGCATGCTAGAACTTAAAGTATAATAAATAAATAAATAAATAAAAGAAATTCCTCTTTATCAAGGAAACTGATGAGTATTAAAGGTAGAGAAAAATGCTCCTTCATATCAGACATACTAAAGCAATGGTTTTTACCTTCATGAGTCCTATATATACACAGTTGAATCTCGCTTCTCTGTGAAAAGGGGGCAAGGAACAGAGTAACTCTGGTCTGCAAAGTTCAATGGATACCATAGAATCTAGAACACTTATTTTGGCAGACAGTTTCAGCCTCCATTCCCCACCCCATTTCTTTTTGCTTGTTTTATTGTTGTTGTTGTTGTTGTTGTTTGTTTGTTGAGACAAGGTCTCCTTCTGTCACTCAGGCCTCAGGCCAGAGTGCAGCAATGTGATCATGTCTCACTGTAACCTTTGCTTCTGATCCTCCCACCTAAGCCTCCTGAGTAGTTGGGAGCACAAGTGTATACCACCATGCCCATCTAATTTTTATATTTTTTGTGGACACAGGGTTTTTGCCATGTTGCCCAGGCTGGTCTTAAATTCCTGGACCCAAGATATCCATCCGTCTCAGACTCCCAAAGTGCTGGGATGACAGGCATGAGCCACTGCACCTGACCACCCCACCCAATTTCTATCCCACTCTCCCTCTGACCATCTGCCAATGTATGCTGAAGGAGCATAAATCATCCTTAGGTTAACTTCAGCCAAATGTAATCAAGAGAGCCAGTTGGCTTAGGGCTCAAAAAACAAGAAGGAAGCTACATATTGTGTGCTCCAAAGTCAAGCAGGAACAAAGTTGGGGCTTTTCTTTTTCTTTCTTTCTTTCTTGTTTAAAATAACACTATCTAATGTCTCTATGTAGTTTGAATCTCAATTCTAACTTCAGCATAACTTAATCTCCTCCGGCCTCAGTTTTCTAATAAATCATTTGTAAAAGATAAAACACGTTTACAATCTCTACCAGTACCTGGCAACTTAATGGGCCAGCATACTACATTAATTATCATCAGAGGCTGGGCGCGGTGGCTCATGCCTGTAATTTCAGCACTTTGGGAGCCCAAGGCGGGCAGATCACAAGGTTAGGAGATGGAGACCATCCTGGCTAACACGGTGAAACTCCATCTCTACTAAAATCAAAACAAAAAACAAAACAAAAACAAAACAAAAAAATTAGCTGGGCATGGTGGCGGGTGCCTGTAGTCCCAGCTACTTGGGAAGCTGAGGCAGGAGAATGGCATGAACCCAGGAGGCAGAGCTTGCAGTGAGCCAAGATCGCACCACCGCACTCCAGCCTGGGCAACAGAGCCAAGATTCCGACTCAAAAAAAAAAAAAAAAAATTATCATCAGAACTGCAGTATTACATTTTGTAATCCATTTTGGATTGAAGCAGAGGTTCTGGAGTCAGAGGGACTCTGGAATGCTGGTTTCATGGACTTCATCAGCCATGAGGAAATTTCCTTAACCTCTTTGAACATTAATTGTCTCATCTACAAAATGGGGATAATAAAACCATTTCATAGGGTTACTGTAAGGGTGAAATGAGCATCTGTGTGTCAAATGCTGTGTGTCAAATGGCACAGAATAGATGACCATAAATGATAGCTATTATTATGATGATGGCTTGCCCCCTTAGAGATATGCCACCAATAAAGAGCTGTTCTCTGGCTAGCTCAGAAAACCAGACACATTTCCTAAAAGCTACTGATGCTCAATGTCCTGATTACCAACACGTTCCCCCGCGTCCCTGCTCCTCCTCCCACATTCTCTATTACTGTGGATGGTGTACCAGCTTCCCTGTTATCCATGTGAGAAAACCTATAGTCCTCGTTGACTCCTCCTTCCCCGCCACAGCAAATCTGTCATTGGGTTCCAGTGATTCTACTTCTTGAATATCTCAACTCCATCTGTTTCTCTCCATCTGCTTGCCACAGTATTAGTTCAGGCCACTATCAACTTGCCTCTAGATAACATGCCTCCCACCTGGTCTCCTTACCCCAGCCTTCCCCGTTCAATCCACTCCCCAAGCTGCAACTACTGCCATCTTTCTAAAGTACAAATCTCATCATGCCTCTCCCCTGCTTTCAGCTCTTCATTGGCTCCCCCAAATAATCCCAGTCACCTAATGTGGCTTCCAGAGTCTGCCACGATCTGCCTAGTGCTTCACTCCCTCCCTAGTCTGATATCTTACCATGTCCCCTCTTGTGCTCCAGCCACACTAAATAATTTGTAGTTCCCCAAGTGAGTCATGAATTTCTCCCTCTGAAAGGATGTGACACATTTAGGATACATCATCCCTTCTCTTCTCCATGCTAACTCATTCTCAATTTTTAAGTTTTAGCATAGGTACAGGAAAACTTCCCACTTGAATACTGGGTTAGATGTGCCTCCCATCGTACTGTGAATGTCTGCTTATTTGTTCATCTCCTACACTAGACTGGGAGCCCCTTGAGGATAAAACCCATTTTTCTTATTGAAATACTTCAGACATCAAACAGCGACTGGCTTTGTGCCAAACAGGCTCTCGCTGTTTGTTTGTTGGATAGATAAGTGAATATTAGCAATTGGCCCTGCCTTATGAAGCAATCTCTACCTGAAGGCAGCAGTGGCATTGAGCTGCCCAGTAGCTAAGCCAACCCCAGGTACCTTTGCTCATCCAGCAAAGCCAACACCTACCTAGGATGGCCACCACCTCATCATCTTGGATCACCTCCAGGGAGCCAGAAACCACAAAGCAGAGGCTGTCAACGCTCTCTCCTGCATGGTAGATGAGATCCCCTGGGGCACAATGCACCGTCTGGAACTCCATGGCCAGTGCCCGGAGGCAGCCATCACTGGCCAGCCGGAAGGCCGGGTGCTCCTTGAAAACCTTGCGGTTCAGGTGCACGCAGATGTCAGCTCTCATGTCCTTGGGGCAGATCTGCAGGACCTAGCCAGGCACAGAAAAAAACAGTGTGAGGGTCCTCACTGTGGCCTTCAGCACTTCAGGGGGAGGAGCAACATCCACTACACCAGACTACACTCTTGTAACCAAAGTTCCTGCCCTTATGGAGCTTATATTCTTATAGATGAGACAGATAGTTTCTAAAAAAAATCTGTGCTGAATGTTCAGGACAGGGGTCTGAGAGTCAGCACTGGGAGTAAGTAGGACTCCTGTAGACTAGTGGGTCAGAGAAGACTTCTCTGGGAAGGTGACTTTTTTTTTTTTTTTTTTTCGAGACAGAGTCTCACTCTGTCAGCCAGGCTGGAGGGCAGTGGCATCATCTCAGCTCACTGCAAGCTCCGCCTCCCAGGTTCACGCCATTCTCCTGCCTCAGCTTCCTGAATAGCTGGGACTACAGGTGCCCGCCACCATGCCCAGCTAATTTTTTGTACTTTTAGTAGAGACGGGGTTTTATCATGTTAGCCAGGATGGTCTCGATCTCCTGACCTCGCGATCCACCCGCCTCAGCCTCCCAAAGTGCTGGGATTACAAGCGTGAGCCACCGCACCCGGCCCGGAAGGTGACAGTTAAGCTGACTCCTGCATAAGTGCCAGAGTGAGCCATGTGAAGAAGAACATCCCAGCAAGATAGCAAACACAAAGACCCTAAGAGAGCCTGAGCAATGGCCAAAAGGAGTGAGAGCAAAGGGGCAGGAGATGAGGATCAAAGACAACACGAAGTACAAGAGACTTTCAGGTGTAATAAGCCTTGGGTTTTACTCCGAGTATGATAGAGAAATACTGAAGGATTTTTGAGCAGGAGAATGTCATGACCTGACTTACATCTGAAGAAGATCATCGAAGGTACAGAGTGATGTTAGAGAGTGCTGACTATAGGGTGTCAAGAGTCTAGCCAAGGAATCTAGTTAGGTCCCTCCTGCAGCTGTCCAGGTGAGAGGTGAGGGAAGCCTTGACTGGGATGCTGGCAGGAGAGCCAGGGAGGAGCAGTTAAATTTAGAAAAGACTTTTAACGGAGAACGGACATGATTTGCTGATGGACTATGAATATAGGGTGTTATTTAAAGACAGATATAAAGTAACATTTACTAAGCACTTACTGAGTGGCAGGCGTTGCTAAGCACTTTAGAATCATTCATTCATTCAATATTTATCACACACATTATGGTATGCCAGGCATCATCCTAGGCTCTGAGGATGAAGCAGTAAAAAAACAAAAATAAAAAAAGACAAAACTCCCTGCCCTCATATAAGTTACCATCTAATGGGAGGAGACAAATAATAAGCAAAATAAATAAAATTTAGTGGTAAGTGCTTAAAGAAAACAATAAAAAAAGGAAAGAAGGATAGGCAAAGTTGAAAAGGGTTGTGATTTTACATTTTAAACTGTTATGTGCATTTGCTAATTTAATCCTCCCATAAACTGTATAAGTGTTATTATTATATCATTTTACGATGAGAAAACTGAGGCACAAGGAAGAGAAATAACTTGTCCAAAATTGCCAGGAAATGGCACAGCTGGGGTTTCAGACTAGGTAGCTTGACATCAGAGCCTGGTTTAGATCCCAACCAATTCCTATACTAGGCAGCTGCCCCCCCAAAAAGGCTTGTAATTTTATTATCAACATCTCAGCAGCAACCTGGAATTCAAGCAAAATGAAAATTGGAGGATGCTATGCAGGTCTCATCTTCTGAAAAAATTAAAAATTTACAGGTTTTTCTAGAGTGAGAAATATTTCTCTGGACTAAATGTTTGCAATAAAACATTGCATGGCCCCTTACATAGCAGGCATTAAGTACGGACACCTTCAAGCAAACTTCTCCAGAGAAATCAGAAGTGTTTCTAAAATAATCCATTCTCCCATCCTAGCTTATAAGCAAAGCTAGGGGCATAAAATCAAGTATGTTCAGTGATGACATTTTCCTTGAGGTTCTGGGTACTTTCCCACCACTGCTTCTCTGCCTTAGCACAAGCCATTTGCTACTGTATCTGCTGCTCATCCCCAAAGTTGGAAGACTTTCAGCCTCCTTCAAAGTGCAGCTCAAACCTCACCTCACCCCCGATGGCTTCACTTATATCCCCACCCCCTCAGGTGCCCCTGTGCTCTCCTTGGAGGTACAGCAGTGGAAAGAGGTCAAAGAGCTGAAATCCCAGCTCCTTCCCCTCCAGGTGACACTTTCGTTTCTCCTATCAAATGCAGACTGTTAACACTGACTTGCGAGATTAAATGAAATTATATCTACCAGTACACAGCCTGGGACAAAGCTTGGCCCCAGTAGGGGATTCGGAAAGCACAGATGCCCTTGCCCTGTGTACCTCTGCATTCTTGATCTGGGATTGCAGGATGCCCAGCAAGTGAGCATGCCCTCTGGGAGTACAGACACAGGACAGACCAAGGCAGAGAGGAAAATTCAGAATACCAATGCTTGGGTGGAGCACTTGCTAAGGACTTACTTCTATAAGGCTCATTCAAAACAAGACTCCTGCAGAAATGCAGATTTAATTTAGTTCCTCTTCTCTCTGAGCAGATCACTAGATAATGGGCAGCACTCGCACGCCATGTCAAAACTGTGCCCAGTAGTCTGGAACCAAGACTTATTCTCCAGGTGAGTTCACCTTTAAATACATGGCTTCCCCTGGGCTAGACTTTACTCTTTCCCTGGAAGAGGCTGCTAGTGAATGAGGCCTTGGCATGGAGACAGTGTTTTATTCTGGGCACTGTTCCCAGAGCCAACGGAAAGTACAGTGTGAGCAGGTGAGGGAACCTGGAGGGGAGAAATTGCAAACTGTCACAGCCATCAGTCATTTCCATCATTCTTCCCATCTATTGGCTCCACACTGAGGTGGGTGGGGTGTCTGGAATTCCTTTCTCTGAGTGGAGTGGGGAGGTCTCAACTCTGAGACCCCACAGCCACCCTCCCCGGCTCTGGCCACCTTTCATACTGCTAGGTTTTGAGAAGAGACCATCCTTACTCTTCCTTGAAGGTCTCAAAGGCTAAAGGGAGATGTCAATGTGGAATCTCCTCCAGGCTAGGCAGAACAGGAGTCCTAAGTAAGAGAAGAGGCATTAGAATCAGGTAGAACTGGATTCAAGTCCCAGCCTCAGCACTCACTAGATGCATGAATGTGAGGCAATAGTTAGCTCCTCTCCCTATGTCTTCATTTTTTTGAAATTTCATATAGAATTCTTCTGAGGATTCCATGAGCTGTTGTGTGGAACATCCTGGTATAATGCCTGACACATACAAGTGTTCAATGCCTGTGAGCTCTCATTTTTGATGTTGCAGCAGCAGCAGCAGCAGCAGCAGCAGCAGCAGCAATTTCAGGGAGGCTTTGAAGTCCAGAAGGTCATAGCCAAAAGGGCTTTAGAGGTCACCTAGTCTTAAAGATCATGTTTCCATGTGTACAGACATAAAAACAGACTTGGAGAGAGACAAGCGATGTGTTCAAAGTCACCAGCCAATAGCTGGTAAAACTGGGGTATCCCAGCACTACCACCCACATGCCCTGGCTCCCTGGTTGTCACTGACCATTCTGACTTAAGATTGTAGGGGAGGGGCAGATGTGGAGAGGTATAGGACGACAGGACTGGTTCTCTCCCCAGCAGCTGCCTGCCACAAGCTCCTGCCTAGAGGAGCAGCCAGCCCGGGACAGACTGGGCTCCAGAATGAGCTGGGTCCACGGCTATTCCCTCTTCCATCTGGACCGGGAGCTGGGGTAAATCCCAAAGCCCTTCAAGAAAGTGAGGGCAGATCTGCAGGACAGATCTGCAGGGAGAGTAAGAGAGAGCAAATGCTGACGGTGCTGTCTCCCATGGGCAGCCACCCAGCCAGCCCTACAGCGAGCGGGGGGAAGGGCTTCTTTCCAGACAACCAGACTTACAAAGGCATCCTGGTGCCTGGGAAAAGGAGCCCTAGGGCAGAGAGATCAAAGTTCCTTTCTGCTCCATCAGCTGCCAGGAACCCACAGAACCTACAGGCATTGTTGAGAGAACACAGCAGAAACAACAGGCGTAGTTGGGGCAGGTGGTTGGCAAAGGCGGCCACTAAGTTCAGCCCCAGCTGATGCCCTGCCCATCCAAGAAATTAGAATGACTCTGTTGGGACTCATCCTCCTTCTCTCTAGTACATGTTTTAAATTTTTTTAAGTAATAGTAGGAAAAGCACAAGCTTTGAAGTCAGACAAAATGGTGTTCAAATCCTGGCTTTGCCATTCTTTATTCTGTGACCAGGGGCAGTTAGTAAAATGAATCAGGCCTCTTGTGCTTACCCCCTTCAATAGGGTAACAGGGTTGCTGTGGAGGCTAAATGAGACACTAGTGCAAGACCAGACATATAGAAGAAGCAAAACAAATATCTGTTCTTAATGCATGTTCAATAAATGGTAGCTGAGGTTGTAGTAGTGGTGTTATGGTTATCACGGCAAATAGTGAGCAAAACCAAAGTAATGTTCAAGTTGAGGATTAAATTCAGTTCAATTTTTCTTTTTAAACTGTCAACTCTCAACTGACAATTCTAATGAAGGAAGACTGGGAACATAAGTAGCTGATCCCAAAGCCAGCTGAATTTGGTTTGCAATGTGTCATTAGGTATTTTTACAATTGTGTTACCTTTCTGTTTTCCTCATTCTAACAGTCGAAAGAATCAGTATGCCCTGAGTACTTACAGACCGGTGATAAAAAATAGACTTGATAAAGACTGAGAAGCAGAGAACGAATCTCATTGAGAATGGATTTAATCTCAATAGATCTGAGATTAAATCTTTTTTATAGAAAATATGCAAAGAAAATTCATAAGTTAATAATAGGAAGTCCACTGTATGTTTTCTCTATTATTTCCAGTACCACCAAATTTTCATTACTCTATTGAAATGCATCTAGAATGATACAACCGTTAGAGAACAATAGGAATTTATCACCCTCTCCATTTTACAGGTGGGAAAACAAATAACCAGAGAGATGCCTAATTGATGTTCTGGTCAAGTCATCAAGATGATGAAGGCACAAACTCTTGATCACTGTTTCCTGGACTTGTCTGGTGAATAGGGTTGCCTGGGCACTTGTTAAAAATTCATGGCACATGTACACCTGTGTAACAAACCTGCACGTTCTGCACATGTACTCCAGAACTTAAAGTATAATTTAAAAAAAAAAAGAGTAACTCCTTAAAAAAAATGCTCTCTCACTTCCCCTAAGTTCTCATTCCATAGATCCAGTGAAGGCTGGGATAGTTTTTAAGGGCACTTATTAAAAATGCTCCCTCACCTCCCCCAACTTCTCATTCCACAGATCTGGGATGGGGGCTGGGATTGTTTTTAATGATGACATCATGGGATTCTTTCTTTGAGACAGTCTTGCTCTGTTACCCAGGCTAGAGTGCAGTGGCATTATCTTGGCTCACTGCAGCCTCTGCCTCCTGGGTTCAAGCAATTCTCCTGCCTCAGCCTCCTGAATAGTTGGAACTACAGGCACATGCCATCATGCCCAGTTAATGTTTTGTATTTTTAGTAGAGATGGGGTTTCCCCATGTTGCCAGGCTGGTCTCAAACTCCTGACCTCAAGTGATCCACCTGACTCGGCCTCCCAAAGTGCTGGGATTATAGGCATGAGCTGCTGCATCTGGCCTGACATCATGGGATTCTTATCAGGGTCAAGATGAGGGTGAGCTAAGTGAGGCAAAGCCTTGGGCACATAAAATTAAGGGAATGCCAAAAAAGTCAGTAATCAAGATAAATCATAGTTTAATGCTATTTTTTTTAAAAATTAAGGTTAATGCAAAAAAATCCATGATGAACAAAATACCGAAAGTTTGAATGAAGACAAGATCAGTAACAGTGCTGTGCTATCTTCAAGTCTGGGTAAAAAGAAAATTGGCAATACTGATCTCCCTTCTCTAGTCATAGCCCTGATTCTTATCATCATCCAAGTTTGGGAAATTCTACCCTGGACAGTTAAACTTCCAGCTCCTCTCTTCTCCAGGAAATACACCCTGCTTTTCTAATTTCTTAAATAATGATTTTTGATTGTTGGTCTTGGAGTAAGGCTGATCTAGAAGTAAACAAAACCTCTGGAGGTAGGACCTGGAATCCCAAAGTACCCAAGTGAATTCTGAGCATAGCCAGGTCTGAGATCCACTATCCTAGGCAAGCCTCAACACCCCTAGGGAAAGCAAGAGACAAATGATTTCCCTGAGCTCCTCAGCCTCCTTACCTTCTCTGTGTCAATGCCTCTGGACATGGACCAAGTGGACACGATATAATCCATGACTCGCTCACTCAATCCTTTTGGCACCTGGTAGAGCTTCAGGAAGTCCCGAACACTGTTGAGCATCTCATGGTATCTGTTGGTGTTGGCATACATCTGTTGGAAAATGGTCGTCACATTTCCGAAGATGGTGGCATAGAGAAGTGCTAGAGGTGAGGAGGAGGAGCAGGAGAAGAAATAACACGTGAGTGGTCCCTAAGCCAGGGTTCCAGAATGCTCAGCTTGCTCAGAGTAGGCCATTGGCCAGAGCTGCCTCCCCCTCCCGCCCGCAGTGCAGACTGCTTGACTATTCTCAGGAGACCCTCTCACCTGGAGCTTCTGGGGCATGGATGCAAAGAAAGAGCCTCCTAACACCAAGCTACTAGGAGAAACCTGTGGGAGGCAGGGTTAGGGTGGATGGGAGCTGGCATGGCTGGGGACAGAACTAAGACACACCAGTGGGGGCTAGGCAGTGGGTTGCAGGGGCAGGGGTGAGTTGTACTGCTTCATTTTATACCTTCGGTCATGAAAAGTTTGAACCATGCCTGAGGTCACTAGTCAAATGTGTGCCTATGTGCTCCATACCAGTCAAAATCCAAACCCATCGGTGAATGATCTTTATCAAGCTCTGCTATGTGCCAAGCACTATGCTACCTGCCAAGGACAGGATGGTAAATAAACAGTCAGACCTGGTCCTCACAGAGCTAAAAACAGAGCAGGAATGACAGGCCTTAAATAAATAATCACAAATAAATAAATAATAGCAGGTCTGCAGAGGGCAGTGAAGGATGTTATATCCTTGTTTTGCACTTATTGTTAGTGCACCGATCTGCTTCACTGTGATGTGGCTCCTGGGGAAAAACATAGCTTTAATATGGTAAGAATAAAATCAAGTCCCCTTTGAGACATAACAAGTATGTACTATGTGTTACTACAGCTCCTCCTACATTTGCATTAGGAAGAAGGATCATTCTGTTATTACAAAATCCCACCTTCTACCTCTAACTTCCATTGCTCAATGCTGAGCTCAACAGTTACTGCTTCCAGGAAGTCTTCCTAAACACCTTCTGCCCTCCATCTGTCACCATAAGTGCGACCATGATTTACCAGGCATATTTCTACAGAACTCATATGACACCATTTTGCAATCATGTGCTTCTTTCTTTGCCTATTCCCTGACAGTGTGAGTTGCTTGAAGGCTGAACCCTTCTTTTCCTTGCCGTTCTATCTTTAGGATCTAACACTATACCAGTACTTAATAGGTATTTGTCAAATTTCACACATTTTTGCTCTGGCTTTTTAAAAGATGAGTTATTATTGATATATAATAAACTGTACATGCTTAAAGTATATAATTTGCTATGTTTTGACATATGTACACCAATAACACCATCACCACAATCAAAACAGTGAACATATCCATCACCAACAAAAGCTTTGTCATGCCTCTTTGTAATCCCTCCCTCCCATCCCCACCTGCTTTCCACCTGGCATCCCCAAACAACCACTGATCTCTCTTCTGGCACCACAGATTAACCTTCATTTTCTAGAATTTTATAGAGATAGAATCATACAGTATGTAATCTTTTTAACATCTTTATTAAGATATAATTCATACACCATAAAATGTATCCATTTAAACCACAAAATTCAATGGTCTTTAGTATATTTACAGAGTTGTGCAACTATCACCACAATCTAAGTTTAGAATATATTCCTCCCAAAAGAAATCCCATACCCATTACTAATCATTCTCCATTTCCTCCCAAGTCTCTTGCCCTAGACAACTGCTAACCTACTTTCTATCTTTACTGATTTCCATATAAGTTAAAATCATACAACACGCGGCCTTCCATGACTAGCTTCTTTCACTTAACATAATGTTTTCCAGCTTCATCCCATGTTGCAGCATGTATCAGTACTTCATTCCTTTTTAATTTGAACACCACTCTATTGTGTGGATATTCCACATTTCATTTACCCATTCATCAGTTCATGGGCATTTGGGTCGTGTCTGCTTTTTGGATATTATAAACATTCATGTGTAAGTTGTTGTTGCTGTTGTTGTCGTTTTTAGACCGAGTCGCACTCTGTCCCCCAGGCTGGAGTGCAGTGGCGGATCTCGGCTCACTGCAAGCTCCACCTCCCGGGTTCACACCATTCTCCTGCCTCAGCCTCCTGAGTAGCTGGGACTACAGGCACCCGCCACTATGCCCAGCTAATTTTTTGTATTTTTTAGTAGAGACGGAGTCTCACCATGTTAGCCAGGATGGTCTCGATCTCCTGACCTTGTGATCCGCCCACCTCAGCCTCCCAAAGTGCTGGTATTACAGGCATGAGTCACCGCTCCCAGCCAGCTCCTGGGCAAGTTTTTATGTGAGCATATTTTCAATTCTTTTGTTTCTATACCTAGGAGTGAAATTGCTGGGTCATATGGTTACTATGTTTCACATGTTGGAGAAATTGCAGAATTGATTCCGAAAGTAACTGCACCACTTTACATTCCTGCCAGCAGTATATAAGAGTTCCAGTGTCTCAATATCCTCCATTAACATTTGTTATTGTGTCTTTTTCTTTCTAATGAGTATGACTTGCCATCTCATTGTGGTTTTGATTTGTATTTCCATAACAGCCAATGATGTTAAGCTTCTTTTCATGTGCTTATTGGTCATTTATATATCTTCTTTGGAGAAACCAAATCTTTGCCCATTTTTCAATTGGTTTTTTAAATTGTTGAGTTGTAAGAATCTTTTATATAATCTGGATACAAATCCCTTCTTAGATAAATGATTTGCAAATACTTTCTCACATCACATGGGTTGTCTTTTCACTTTTTTGTGGTATTATTTACAGCACAAAAGTTTTTAGCTTTGATGTAGCTCATTGTATTTATATTTTTTTCTTTTTTACTCTTCTTTGACCGGTTTATTTGATTCAGCATATTTTGGGATTCATCCACATTATTGCATGTATTGTTTAATAATAGTTCATTTTTCTTTTTAAATAAGAAAAGCAAACATTTTACTTGAAATAATTAGAAATTTACAACAAGCTTTGGGAGGCTGAGGGAGGTGGATCACCTGAGGTCAGGAGTTCAAGACCAGCCTGGCCAACATGGTGAAACCTCATCTCTACTAAAAAAATATATATATATAATTGTATTTAATTTATATATATATATATATAATTGTACCTCTCACTACATTCAAAATACAGAATTCTTCCATCACCACAGAGATCTCCTGTGCTTCCCCTTTATGGGCACGCTTCCCCCAGCAATCACAACTTTTTCTCCTTTATTATAATTATGTCATTTTAAGAATGTTATAAAAGACAGGCACAGTGGCTCATGCCTGTAATCCCAGCACTTTGGGAGGCCAAGGCAGGCAGATCACTTGAGGCCAGGAGTTTAAGAACAGCCTGGTCAACGTGGCAAAGCCCTGTTGCTACTAAAAATGCAAAAAAAAAAAAAAAAAGTTTAGCCAGGCATGGTGATACACACCTTGTAGTCCCAACTACTTGGGAGGCTGAGGCATAAGAATCACTTGAACCTGGGAGAGGTAGATGTTGCATGAGCTGAGATTGTGCCACTACACTCCAGCTTGGGTGGGTAACGAAGCAACTCTGTCTCAAATAATAATAATAATGTTATAGAAATGGAATCACAAAGTATGTGACCCTTTGATATTTTTTTTCACTCATCAAAATCATCCAAGTTGCTGCATGTATCAATAGTTCCTTCCTTGTATGGATGTACCACAACCATTTCTTCCAAATAATCTTATTCAGGGTTAGCTGACATACTACGGGAGGCAAAAAATAAGAGAGAAATGCATGGATCTAGAGATAAGGGAAGGACTGAGGACACAAATCCACCGAAAGAGAGTTGTAAACAAGGATCAAAGAGTTCTCTGGAAAAGTACCAGGGACTGGTGTCAATCTGAACAAAAGGAGCCGGACAAAAAGCAGACACTAGCTCTTCTAAGCTCATAGATAGCCTCATAACAATGCAGTTGAAGGTTCTGCCTCCTCCACGCCAATAGTGCATGAAGTGTGGTCAGAACTAACCATCCTCCCAGGAGATGGGTTAGTTGTCTTTTTCCAGTCAGTCTGACTCTAACTGAACAAGCCTATGTGGGCAGTCCTGCTTCAGCTCTGTTTTCTGATTCACAAAGAACCAGGGATCACAGGCAAAGAGTACATGTGCCTCTTTTAGAATGGCTGCCAGAAAATTAATTTAATCTTGAGCCTAAAACAATAGTTACACCAAATCGATATAGTAAGAATGACTCTCTTGTCCATGATCTGGGAGAACCAGGCAGCAGGTCAGATGTCAAGCAGGGATGTACAACCATCATTTACAGCTCAGGGCTGCTCTTGTTCTAGGTCGCTTCTGAGGCATTCTGGAAGGTTAGGGGTCCTCAGGAGGCCCTTGCTCAATTATGATTACTATTATGAAATATTATTACACTAAAGGTTGATAATTCTCCTCTTAATGCCCCTTCCTTAATTTATTTTCCTTTTTAAAAAAAATAGCGACATGTTCTCACAATGATGCCCAGGCTGGTCTCAAACTCCTGGCCTCAAGCAGTCCTCCCACCTCAGCCTCTCAAAGTGCTGGAATTACAGGTGTGAGCTACCATGCCCAGCCCCTAATTTTATATGAAGGGGGATTACATGTTTTTCATGCACATAACATTTAAATTATATTGGTATCTTATATATAAAGCATTATACCTTAAATACTAAAAATCTAAGTGGGAGAGAAGACATGTAAGTCCAGTTGTCACCTGAATAGATATATGCGTGTGATGTGGAGAGGAAGGGAGAGAGATTGTAATGCCACTGTCAGGAGAGTAAAAAAGCCAGCATGAACCTCCCAGTGCACAAGGTGTTATGGATGGCTCCAAATGTGGATTCTTTGAGTCTTTCCATTTTGAGAAAGTAAGGAGACCTCCCCCAACCTCAAGGCAAAATGCTGATTTGGAGAAGAAGAGGTTTCTTTCATATTTCAGTGGTTTACAGTTTAACTACATCACAGCGAAAGCTTGGGTTCCTACCCAGAAAGAAAGAAAAAAAAAGATGGTATTATCCAGCCCTTAATTAGAAATAGCTGTGTGTGGCCAGGAGCGGTGGCTCAAGCCTGTAATCCCAGCATTTTGGGAGGCCGAGACAGGCAGATCACGAGGTCAGCAGATCGAGACCATCCTGGCTAACACGGCGAAACCCCGTCTCTACTAAAAACATACAGAAAACTGGCCGGGCGAGGTGGCGGGCGCCTGTAGTCCCAGCTACTCAAGGAGGCTGAGGCAGGAGAATGGTGTAAACCTGGGAGGTGGAGCTTGCAGTGAGCTGAGATCCGGCCACTGCGCTCTAGCCTGGGCAACGGAGCGAGACTCCGTCTCAAAAAAAAAAAAAAAAAAAAAAAAAAAGAGAAATAGCTGTGTGGAATTTGGTGGGTGGGGGAGGGGGGAGGCGGGTGTAGCAAAAACACATATCTTTATCAATTTCATTTTCTTAGATTTTTCCTGGAAGCTTCTGAACTGTGCCATTGCCAGTTGTGTGACTCTTTCCTGTGAACTTAAAATGACAAGGTTCATAAATTTGGAAAGGAGAGCTTTATTTCTCATAAAGGATTGCAGCTTGCAGGGGGCTATTCTGACAGGCTGGGAAGCATAGCCTCCAGCCAGAAGCCAGACGCAGACACTTCAAGAGGGAGAAGAATAAGACAAAGATGTATGGTGAATGGGGGTGGCCAAATATATATATTAAATAAGCTATAGGAGGGATCATGAATATTCATAAAAGAGAAACATGCATGTGAAGAGCTGAGCTTCATGCCTCTCCATGGGACCCATGTTCAAAAAATGGCAGCATTAGCATGAACCAAGGATGGCATTTTTAAAGCAGAGTACATGGAAACCCTCACTATGCATCCTCCATAGACTAGCCAGAACCATTCTGTAGTGAGTAGTCTCTTATCAGGAAGGAATGCAGTTCAGCTGTTTTGTGAAAACCAAAAAAGGGAGCTGCAGCATCAGTGATTATCAGTGGTGGAGTCTTTCAAACGGGCTGGTTTCTGTTTAGTCTTAGGGAAGAAAGACTTAGGGCATTTGGTGAGATAGGGGTTATAACAAGGCATGTTTAACCTCTCATCCTATTATGGCCAGGAACTCAGTTTCCAAGGCTTCTCTGAAGTCCCCTTGGCCAAGAGGAGGTCTGTTCAGTCAGTGAAGGGGCTTAGAATTTTATTTCTATTTCTCACTCTTCATCAGCAATCTAGGAAGTTTCTTCACTTATTTAGGTTAGAGCCCCTTATTCCTGCATCTCCTGTCTTCCTCTTTCTTGGTTTACCCCTTTCCCTCTTTTTAATAAGACATCTTCTAAGAGTTTTCTGAAAAAGGATATATGGGAACTAAGTTTTTTGAGACCTAACATGTCTACTCTTACATTCAATTAATAGCTTAGTTTGGTGTAGAATTCTAAAGTGGAAATCATTTCTCTCTGAATTTTGGAGGCATTTCTCCAGTCTTATCTTGCGATTTGAGAAGTCAGAACCAGTAGGATCCCTTGTCCTTCATATTATAACCTGTTTTCTTTTTCTCTCTAGAAACTCTTTCTACAAGGTTCTGAAAATTCGTAATAATGCACCTTTTTGCTATGGTTCCATTTTCATCCATTGTGCTAAACCCTTTCAATCTGGAAATGTATGCCCTTCATTTCAAGAAAATTTTCTTGGATTATTTGATAATTTCTTCCCTTCCATTTCTATATTTTCTTTTCCCTGGCCTCCTGTGATGCAAATGTTGGACTCCTAGATTAATTTAATTTTATTTTTCTCTCTTCCTAATTCTATCACTTTATGAGAAATTTCTTCAGCTTCTGCTCTTTTTATTGGATTTTCATTTGATATTATACTTTTAATTTCCATGAGATTTTTTTCACTGTCTGAATGTTCCTTTTTAAGTGCATTCTGTTGGTTCTTAGATGTAGTATCTTCCCCTGTTTTCTCAAAGGATATCAATGATAGGTCCATTTTTGAGTTTACTTCTCTTCGCTTGGTCTTTGTTTCCTCATTTATTTACGTGCATGTTTGTCTGCCTTTCTTCTTAGAAATATATGGTAATCCTTAGATATCGACTCATATTTAAGAGTGGGGCCCTAGAAAACTGATTAAAAGCTTTAAGTGAATGAGTAGACGTTGTCAACTGTGAGAATTCACTGTAGACTGACCTGGCTAGAGTTTGTGTTGAAGAATCCATGATGCTACCAACTTTAGGATTGTCCTTTTGGACTGCTCAGAGAAGACTCAATTTGCTGTCAAGAATGCTGGCAATATTCAGCAATTAAGTGAGGGAGAGAAAGGTTGAAGGTTTCAATATTCAGTGTACAAAGTTTCCCTTAATTCTTATTTTCATATAGTACCTCTATTTCACTGTGCCTGTTGTCCCCCAGTCCAGAGACTACCTCTAAAGAATAGACCAGGTTTCATTAATGTCAGGAGGCGCAATGACCCAACTGCACAAAATGAGGAAGACATCTGTGGGCCTAAATACTTGCTAAGCAAATTTTTAACCCGCCCCCTTTTTCTTAGCTCCACCTTCACCTCCACTTGCAGAGGTACTTATTGTCACTAATAGTTGAGTGGGGGTTCTGGTGAAAATCTTTTGAGAGCTCTGTTGCAAATCAAATTATTTTTCAGATTTCCCTTGTGTCACATTAGGGTTCAGCTTTATGGGGTCTAGCAAGTCAGTCATTGCTTTCCAGCTTTCAGATCTGTGTTACTGTTGTCTCTCCTCTCATTCTTTTTGTCTTTATGGATTTATGCTTGTAAAAAGGACTCCCCTTTACTGTTGCTTTTGTGGGGTTTCAGGAGTAATCAGATAGAAGCATGTGCATTCAGCCAGCCATTACAGCAAAAGCAATATCAATGACTTGCAAAGGCTTCAGGAATTACTGGCTTTGGCCCAATGTTCCCCACATGAAAGTGAAAAATGGTTACCAAACCTGCAAAGATAAGCGCTCAGAGTAAAACAGTAATGATAAATAACACTACTACCTCATGGTAGATAGTCACTATTTAGCAGGTAAGGAAACTGAAGTCCAAGATCAGAGAAATAAGGCAATATGTAGCAAGGCCAGATCCCAGGATCTGTCTGACTCCAGCCACACACTGACGATCTACTAAATCATCCATTCTCGAACTTCAGTGTGCATCAGAATCATGTGGAGAGCCTTTAAACTCATTCGGGGGTCTCACCTCCAAAGTAGATTTAATAGGTCATGAGTGGGCCCTAGAGCATATATATTTCTAACAAGATCCCAGGTGATACTTGCACTGCCAAGAACTTTGAGAAGAGTGGTATGATGATTCTCTAACTTCTACTGCAACTCCTTATTTTATTTCAGAATATGTTGTTAAGCTGTATGAACATAAATGTTGGTTTTGTCTTGCTCTTCACAGCCAAGGCTGACTGGATTATTCATTGATCACTTTTTCTGGAATAAGGATAGGCAAACTGAAAAGAAAAAGTAACTACCTATTAAGAGCCACTATATATTTTCTAAATATAGAGTTTAACACCCTCCCTCTCTCTCTGTTTTTTTCTATCTCCCCTCTCTTCAACTCTACTACTCCTACTATCCTGCCACCCTGAGATTTCATAGATGCCAACGGGAAAAACTGAGAAAGTAGAAGCCCTTTCCAATCTCTGCTTTTAAGCCAGATAGTGCCTGAAATTCAATATCCATTAAGATTACACCTTACTGCTGCTTATTTTAAGGAGACTTAATTTGTTCCCTCTTTTGCCAAAAAAGAAAATAACTCATATGAATTTCCTTTAAAACAAAATCTCCAGTCTTATCATCCTTAATTCCCCATTAGTCATTTGATTAGGATGAACTGCTCATTAAGTAGCTGTGCTGTTGGCTGTGCAGGGTGCAGGAGAGAGTGTCATTAACACATACAACATTGGCACTGAGCACTCAAAGTGGTCCAGAGACACTCTCTCACTTCCAAGTCAATAATGAGATAGAGTAAATACAGTCTAAAAAGGCAGAAAAGGAGCTCACAAGTTAAATTTTCTGCTTTCTATGTTAAGGGAAGACAAGCAAATCCCTATAGGTGATTTCTGCACACACAACATTTCTCTTGATAAGGAAGGAAAGATGGGATCTTCAGAGTTATACTCTTCTGGGTTCAAATTCCAGCTCAGCTGCTTAGAACTGTGTGATCAGAGGCAAATAACTTTACTTCTTTTTCCTCTGTTTCTGTCAATCTAATAAAAAGAGAAACGTCTGCTCACTTCCCCCTGGGTTGTTGGCAGAATTAAATCAGATATTGTGTGAAAGTATCCAGAATACTGAGCTGGCACATAGAGACTCCCAATGTTATTTACTCTTTCCGTTAATCATCCTAGAGTCAACTGTCATGACAGTTAATGCACACTGGACAGCATGTCATGAAGACAGTAACCTAGAACACTAACCTGAATTGAATTAAAAGACTGCTGCCTTTTAATTGCACTGACTCAAAATTTATCGTTGCCAAACAATATTGGAGTCCAGAAGAGAGATGTTTTCAACTAAGCTCATCATGCACAGAGGCCTTCAAAGGAATTTCTAAAATCCATAAACACTAAGAATTTTGACGTGTTAGCTGAAATACTGACTACACATTTAGTGATTTTGAATGAAGCTATTCATGGATGAGAAGGGGCTGAAGAGTAAGTGTAGACAAGGGGAGAGTGTGAGGGGGTAGGGAATAAGACCTGAGAACCAGACTTAGTCCTTATTCTATTTCATCCAGCCCATGTAAGAGCAACACATCTAATTTTGTTAATGTAATTTTTTTGGTCTTTACTGTTGTTATTGCTTTTGCTTCTTCGAATGTGATATTGGTGGAGTAGGTGTGAGGATAGTGTTTATACTGGCATGGTAACTGACAACTAACTTTTAAATTATTTTCCGTAACTTAAAAACCATAGCCAAGAAACTCACTTCCTGGGCAGAAATGGGTAGTGATACGGTTTGGCTGTGTCCTCACCCAAATCTCATCTTGAATTGTAGCTACCATAATTCCCACGTGTTGTGGGAGGGACCCTGTGGGGGGTAACTGAATCATGGGGGTGGGTCTTTCCCATGTTGTTCTTGTGATAGTGAATAAGTCTCATGAGATACGATGGTTTTATAAATGGGAGTTTCCCCACACAAGTTTTCTCTCCTGTCTGCCACCATGTAAGATGTGCCTTTTGCCTTCCACCATGATTGTGAGGCCTCCCCAGCCACACGGAACTGTGAGTGCATTAAACCACTTTTTTTCATAAATTACCCAGTCTCAGGTATGTCTTTATTGGCAGCATGAAAATGGACTCATACAAGTAGTAACAATGGGAAGAAAAAGAAGTATCTACTCATTGCCATGCTAGCAGATCAATCCAGCATAGGAGGAGGATGCACAGGAGAATGCTGAGTCTATGCTTTGGAGACAAGAGTGGCAATTTGGAATACTGGCTCCACTACCCACTTCAGGATAATCATTTACTCTCTTTAAATTTCTTTGTATATAATAAATAATTACCTTATATTTTTTAATAAGTGGAATAATATATAAAATGCTTATCACAGTATCTTGCACATAATAAATGCTCAATAATAATAATTAACAGCAGGATAAAGACTAAAGAATTTTCTCGAAAGTTAATTATTTCCTGGAAATGTTACCTCACTAACTTTATCATCAGATGTCTTAATTCAACAAACATTAAATGCTCAGATATGTCATGTGCTGTTCTGGGAAGCAGCATGGTATAGTAAAAATAACTCAGGTTCTGATGAGAAAGCAGCACTGTAATGGAATTCATGGCCCTGCCACTAAGTCAAGTAATGAGAGCCTCAGTTTTCTCATTTATGAAAGGGGAAGGATAATCCTCACTTCTTAGGGTGGCTGGGAATATTCAATTAATGAATACGACAAATGTCAAACACAACGCTGGATGGAACAGATTTGCAGTAAATCTTAGTTTTCTTTCCTGAACCACCCAGTGTTCATATTTTTCCATCAATCATCTCTGGATTCTGGTTTCTTCAGCTCTTGGCTTTGAATGATTATACTCCTACTGTGATAAGTTGGCCTGTGCTTTTCCTTAAATAGAAGACTTTCTGGAGTGTGGAAATTTTGGTGGAGTCACTTCAGAGGCACCTTCCTCTGCATTCAGTGGGTGCATTCGGTTTGTCAATGCTGTTGACAAGCTATTGAAGAGTCTGTCTCAAAGAGGTGAGTTTGCTCTGGTTCAATGATCCAAGGGCTTCTCCGAGTGTGATGTTGGAACAGCAGCATCATATCATCTGGGCATTTGGTAGAAATGCAAATTCTCAGGCCTACCCCAGACCTACTGGATCAGAATCTCTGGGGGTGAGACCCAAGAATTTGTTTCTTTCAAATTCTCCAGGTGGTTCTGAGGTATGTTAAAGTTTGAGAAACACTGGTTTATGCTATACCAATAAATACTCAGTACTTCCCTAATAAGATGTAAGTATAACGCCCTCCCCCAAGGGGGGAGGATGGCCAGATGAACAAAAAAAGATACTGGGCCATATTGAGAATGCATAAGGAGACTCTGAAGGTAGCTAACCTTACTCTACTGTACAGGAAAATGGCCATGAAGCCAGGTGAGATTGAGAGAACCATCCCACAGATTAGCAACACCTTGATGGAAATAATTACACTCAGCTCTGAATTTCCTGCCAGTGCAACCGAGTATCCCCATTTTTCTAAGAGATGGTTTAATTATTTTTTCTCTTTCTCCACTTCTTAGCCCTTTACAAATACAAAAATACCCTTTTATCACCACGACCCAATTCCACCAGATACTCTCTACAGGGCTAGTTCACCTAACTCCTCAAAAGTCAACAGTCAATTTACAGACCGAAGCATGCCCACTATGGAACTTTCAACCACCAGGCCACCAGGAGGTTGCCTTGAGATAGCAGCTGATTTCTATGAACTCCCCCTACCAGGAGACTGCCTCATGATATGAAACTCCATCCCACCTGGGGCGTTTTTGGCCTAGTCCTGCCCACGAAGGTGCCAGCAGTCACCAGCTAAACCATCCAGTAGATAAGGCACCGGAGGTAACACACAGATCCCACCCCCTTGCTCACTTCCTCCCCTGCCTTTTAAAAGTGTCTGATTTCTGTTCCAAAAGCAAAGTGGTATATTTAAAGGCGGGACATCTGTGCTTCTTCCTCTAAGCCAGCTTTGGAAATAAGTCACTTTCTTTTTACCAGATCTCACTCTTGTTAATCAGACTCTGCATAGCAGCGAGCGATTAACCCGCATTTTGGTTACACCAGCACTATCCCCTCATTTCTCTTCAACACATCAGCCATTGCCATGGGCACAGAAAGTAGCCCCCCGAAACAGAGAATATAAAACATAGATACATTCCCTATTTTATAACAAGAAAAGCCTAAAAACTCTCATTTAATAACCTGCTAAGAATAGCATAAATTCCTACACCACATTCAAACTCGGCCGTGTTGGTGCATGTCACTTAACAAGCACAGTTCTTACAGGGGAGACAGAAGGTTATTTTCAGCTACTTCTCAACTGTCGAATAAAACAACAGCTCCTGCTCCACAGTAAGCCATTAACAATGCAGTCTGTGCCACCTCATTTCAACCAGTGTTTTAATAGCACCACAGATAAAAGCACAGCAATTTCCACAGGCAATTACTTCTGCAGATGAATCAAGAAGGTCAGAAACAGGTTGAAAAGGTCTTCAGATAATTTGCCACTTTTACTTATTTTGAACTCGCTGAGTTCCTGATTGCAAAAAGACAACCATTTAGTTACAATGCACATGGCTAAAGGTAGACTGGCTTGTAGGTTTGCAAACCCAGGTCTTCCTTTACTTCCTAATGAGAGCTCTAAGTTTATTTTCCTCCAATATGAGTCATCAAAGGGAATCTAATTAATAAAGCCATTTAAAATAACACAATTTTAAAAGTCATTTAAACAAGCGTGTTAATCTTAACTAGGTTCATTTTCCAATAGTAGTTAACATCTACTTTTAAGTTAGAAACTCTCACAAAACTCGATGTTTATTTTTCTTCTAAATCTCAAAACAAAAATAAAAGTGAAAAACTTTGCAGAAGCCACTACTATCACCACGAACTACATTGAAACATCATAATAATTGGACAGAAAGTGGCTTTTAAAGAAATACTTCTTTCAATAGAAATAAATTAAAATCACTTTGCTAATTTTTGCCAACTCTAATCTCAGTACCTCTAGCATTTGCTAATTTTCCACACTGAATAACCATAAGTCTTTTAGTTTATCAAAGGCAGAATTGGAATCCTTTAGTTGCTAAGTTACACTGCAAGTTATAGTGGTGCCTTTTCTCCACATTGCCTCCAAAATAATAGATCCCCCCAACCTTTTACCACAGAGGATGCCAAGAAGTAGAGAATTGTGAGCCTATCATATCTGACAAAACTATTCATCTTATATAAGTCAGTGGTCCTAATCCTGACTCTGTTGCTGAGCTGTAGGACAAGTGACTTTCACTCTTTGGGCATAGAAGGCTCAAATATTTGTTTAATGAATGAATAAATGAATAATAATAACAACTGATGCTTATATAGCTCTAATCATATGTGAGTCATTGTTGTAACTACTTTGCATACATAATTTATCTTAATGGTAGATACTATCATGATATCCATTTCACTGATAAAGAATCTAGTCAAAAATGTTTAAGTGACTTCCCCAAAGTCACACAGCCAGTAACAGATGGAAGAAAACACCCAGGCAGGTTGGCTCTGAAACTAGTAAAATACCTCTCGAAACAATAAACACACATATCAACTGTGTGCTAGATACTGTCCTAATGCTTCACATATACTGACTCATTTAAATCTCTTTACAGGCCTATGAGATAGGGACTATCATTAGTCTCATTTGCACATGGGACACAGAGAGTTTAAGTAACTTAGCCAAAGTCACATAGTTAGTAAGCATACATAGAGCTAGATTCAAACCTAGGAAGTTTGGATACAAAATCTATGCACTGAACCTTTGCACCAGTGCTTCTCAGCCTTAGCAGCATTGCCATTTGTGGCCAGTTACTTGCTGTGGGACACTGTCTTGTGCATTGCAGCATGTTTAGGGATATCCCTGGCCTCTATCTACTAGATGCCAGCAGCACATCCCAGTTGTGAAATGAAGTTGTCTCCAGACATTGATGGCCATGCATCTCTTAGACGGCAAATTTGCCCTGATTTGATAACTACTGCTCTAAGCTCTGCTGTTTTTCCTTGAGTAAACAAACTTGTCAAATGAGGAAGTCAGACAAGAAGCAGGACTCCCTGGGGCTCAAAGGGGGTCTAAACTTCCTTTGAGCCCTTTGAGCTCTAATATATGACTATGTAATTAGAAAAAATTGAAATGGATATTATACACGGTCTATTCATGATAAAAACTTGGCTTTTCTCATCTTCTTAGTGCTAGAAAGACAATTTCCAGCCTAATAGTGATGTCCATAAATGACTTTAAAGATGTCTTATAAGCCTAGATATTTCTCATTCACAAAGATTTTAATCAGGTAGGAAATAATTCTCTGGCCATTACCCATTACCCTCTGCTGTTTCCATTCTACCAAATCTGCTGCATTATAGTAATCAGAGCTTTGCAGTCACATTGACTATCCCGGCTGTGCTACTTACTTGCTGTGTGAGTTTGAGCAAAACACTTAGTGTGAGTTCAGTTTTCTCCATCTGTAAAAAGGAGATAATACCATCTGCCTTATAGTAAGATTTTGGTGAGGATTAAATTTGATGATATATATAAAGTGCCCCATGTAGTATGTGTTCAACAAGTCAGTTTTTTGCTATGTTATTACTATTTAAGGTACAGCTCAAAACATAATTCTTCCCAAAAGCTTCCCAGAACCAACATATAAGACTTCCCCACTCTATCCCTAAGTGTAGCTCATATGTGGTAATCAACAACACCCAGATGGGCCCTACCTACCTGGAACAACAATGACCATTGTTCTCAACCAGGGGAATATTAGAATCACCAGAAAAGCTTTCTAAAAATTATGTTTTCTCAGGTTTACCTACAGCCAGCAGTGTGGTGAGAAGGGGGTGAGCAAGTAGATTTTTTAAAACTTCTCGTAACTCTTACAGGCACCATTACCTCATCCACGTCTGTGAGCTTCTAATTTAGTTTGCAAGTAACCACTGGATGCCTTATTTTTAAAAAGTCTGGTTAAGTTAAAGTATTTTAATATGTTTAAGGAAAATAGTGTGATGTCCTTATAAAACAGATTGTAAAACAATAGGCTTAGCCAAAGATGTGCTTAATACTAACTGGGTACTAATGATTAAAAAAAAAAAATAGAAGAAAGATTTAATTGAAGAAATTAGTAACTAAGGTGACACAGCAACTTTTTCCTAGTTGAGAGGAAATCATCATAGGCTACAGTCGGATTTCGCAGAGTCTAGGAAAATATGACAGTCTTTGTTTTTCCCTTTTTCTTACTTGAAAGAGGAAGTATAAAGGAAAAATGTGTAGAGAAAAAGGTGATTTTAAGCCTTGAAATCAGGAAGGTCATTATTCTTCAGGAAGAGAGATGGCTCAGGAAGACTGGCCAAGTGTCAGGAGGAGGGATGTGAGCCTTCACAAGGGCTCTGAACAGCCAAGATTTGAGTGTCTGCCATGACACCTCAGACCAGCTTCCTGCCCTGAATTACTGGGGCTTCAAGCCAATCATGGCTATCCTGGGAGTAGAGAGAAACATGAAAATTAAGCTAAGCAGTGACTCGTAGTTAGAAAAACTGTTTAGGAAAAAAAACCCAGTATTCCATTTGTATTTAGCTGTTTGATGGGGGTATTTATACACCATGATAAACTTGTCAAAAAATAAATATTAGAAATAATTGGCTTCTACTCTTCTGTTAATAGTGTTGCTGTTGATGAAATTCTCTGGGTTTTCCATTCACCACAGCACCACCACAGAACAGTGGATATGGTGTAGCTACCAGGACTGTAATAGTACTTAGGAAAAAATAATCAACCCAGTCTAGGTCACAAAAAGGGATTTTGGTTTCTGAATCGTTCTTGATTGCTTGCTCTGGGGGAAGCCAGTGGTCATGCCGTGAAGACACTCCAGCAGCCCCGCGGAGATGCACGTCATGTGAGGGAGTCACCTTGGAAGTGGCTCCTCCAGCCCAGTCATGCCTTCAGATGACAGAAGCGCTAGCCAGTATCTGACTGCAACTGGGTTGCTCCCAAATTCATCATCCATGGAAGCCAGAAAGATAAATTACTGATGTTGTTTTAAGCCTCTACATTTTAGAGTAGTTTTCACAAAATAGATAACTAATCCAGAAATGTTGTGTCTGTTTCAACTTAAACATGAGCATTTTATTAACTTGAGAACTAGTTTGAGAAAACATTTTATAATTGCCTTATGCAGCATGTAGTAGACAGAAAACAATGGCTACCAAAAGATGTCCACATCCTTTTAATCATCCTAATTTCTAGAACCTATGAATATGTTACCTTACAGGGTAAAAGGAACTTCACAGCCAGGTGCGGTGGGTCATGCCTGTAATCCCAGCACTTTGGGAGGCTGAGGGGGGTGGACCACGAGGTCAGGAGTTGAAGATCAGCCTGGCCAACATGGTGAAACCCTGTCTCTACTAAAAATACAAAAATTAGACAGGCGTGGTGGCACACACCTGTAGTCTCAGCCACTCGGGAGGATGAGACAGGAGAATTGCTTGAACTCAGGAGGCATAGGTTGCAGTGAACCGAGATCATGCCACTGCACTCTAGACTGGGTGACAGAGAGAGACTCTGTCTCAAAAAATAACAACAAAAAAGGAACTTTGCAGATTGATTAAGGATCTTGGGATGAGAAGATTACTGTGGATTATCCAGATGGATCAAAAGTAATCACAAAGGTCTTTACAATGGGAGTGGGGAAAGGTCCAAGGCAGAAGTAGGAGATATGATGACTGAAGCAAGAGGCTGGAATGATGTGAGGACGGTGATACAAGCCAAGGAATGTAGGTGGCCTCTAGATGCTGAGAAAGGCCGGGGGACAGATTCTTCCCCTGAAGCCTCCAATAGGAGCACAGCCCTGCTGACACTTTGATTTTGACTTTTGACCTCCAGAACTATAAGGGAATAAATCTGTGTTGTTTTAAGCCACTAAGTTCACGTTAATCTATTATAGTAGCAATAAGAAACCAATGCAAAGCACTTAAATCATACCATCTTAAGTTTTTCAAATCATACTAATGGGTAATGAAAAATGATCTGGGAGCTGTGAGATTTCAGGTGAATCACTAAAGTGCTTTGAACCTCACCTTGTTTTGCCTATAAACTGATGTTTGATCACAATCATCTTGGTGGTCTCCCAAAGGCCCCACCTGATAATACCATCACACTGGGGATTAGGGCTTCGACATATGAATTGGGGAAGGGAGATACATAATGGGACTGATATCACCATTCAGTCCATAGCAAATGGTAATAATAGAAATTAGACCAACTTTCAGTTGGTATGTTAATATTTTAAAATTCTCTGTAGAGAATCCACTCATGCAGACCATTCCCACCCCATCCCTCTTGGGATGCCCCTGCTCCTCCCTGGTTTCTGGTTACAACAACAGGTCAGGGTATGGTGTCAGAATAATAAAGTTTTTTCATTTCTAGACCTCACCATATATCACCCATAAAGTGCAGTTTGGCCACGATCATCTTGGTGGTCCATGCAGAAACATCTGTAGTGGGTGAGCACATACTTGCCACACAGGAGAGCCAGGAGGAGTGAAACTTAGGGGGAAGCTGGAAGGAATGTGGAGGAGTAGGGCAGATTTCACAACTGGCGATTTAATCAGCAGCAGTACACACCAGCTAAAAACATTGCAGATCATATGCCCTCTTTGGAAATTGAAGCTGTACAACTATTTAATTTGAAATGGAATAGGCTTTTAGATAATCACTTGGTCTAGCAGATTAACTCCAGCTATTTATTTATTTATTTAAGAGGTGGGGTCTTAATCTGTCACCCAGGCTGGAGTGTGGTGGCATGATCATAGCTCATTGCAGCCTCGAACTCCGTGGCTCAAGTAATCCTCCCACCTCAGCCTCCTGAGTTGCTGGGGCTACAGGTATGAGTCACTGTGCCCAGCTCTATCTCTTCATTTATTTCACAAACATATGCAAGCCTCTCCCTTGGGTGGGGAATGGCACTAGCTCTCAAATGCAATGTCCAATAAGACCTCGTCCAAGATGAATAGACAAAGAAATGTGGTATGGTCAGGGTGCTGTTAAGGGGTACCCAGTCTAGACTGGGGTGATGGGGATGGGCAGGGCATGCAGTGGGCCCAGAGAAAAATTTTGAAAGGTAAGTGGGAATTAGGGGTATGGCAGGGAAGTGGAGAAGGCAGACTCTCAAGCAAAAGCAAATGATTCAGAGCCCTGGGACATGGGATATGGATGGAGAGTAGTGAGAGATGAAGATGGAGAGGCAGGCAGGGGCCAGGCGGGAAGCCTTATGCCAGGCTAAGACACTTAGATTTGCCCACGAAACCATTTTCAGAGCTTCATTAAATATAATGAGAGTACAGAGACTGGCTTTTGCTAAAGAATTTATACCTACTCAATTATTTCCACCATTTAATTCTTATTGCCTGGGTTAAATCCTGGCAGAGTAATGAAATCACTGGATAGTCAGCCAATTGGTCAAAGAACACAGATTGAATGCCCAACTCCCTCACTCATAAACTCTCCTTCAACATTTTTTATCAGTCCTGTCACTCGGGCTAAACACCTTGACATCATTTCTGCCTATCGCTTTCCTCACCCTTCTCAGTTCAATTAACTCAAAACTACTTCTGATGTCTCTGGATTCCATTTTCTCTATTCCATTCCTGCTACTCCTTTTGAATTCAGAACCATTCTCTCTCAATAACCCACATGTCAATAGCTTCCCATGCCCTTGCCCTCTCTTCAGTTCCTCCCAAACCACCTTTAATCCTGCCTCTATTTCAGTAGCCATCTTCCCAAAACACTGTTTTGGTCATTCCCAGCTCCAAACTTCAGAAGTGCCCTCACTAAACTTAGCATCAAGTCTATCTTCCTAAGCATGGTGCCCAAACATACAGTTCCAACCTGCCTTTGCAAACTTGTCTGCAACGACTTGCTTTCACACAAGCTATGCTTCAGACAACCCTGAGGTCTCCCCTTTCCTGCATCCAGAATTGGCTCCATGGGCACGTGACCTGTGCAGTCACATGGGCCCCTACCCTTAGAAGGTCCTATGCTTGGCTCAATGCTCCACTATTGCTGTCTTGAAATTCCTAACAATTCTCAAGCAAGAGGACCCACATTTTCATTTTGCACTGGGTTTCACAAAATTATGCTGCTGATTCTGCATGCTTTTCACACCCCATCTGTACCCAATGTTCATATGTTGTTCCCTCCACATAAAAACTCTCATCTGCCCATTTCTCTGTGCTAGAACCTGATCCCTCTTTCAAGACCCAGCTCAAATATCATCAAGCCCTTGTCAGTCTCTCTAAGGTTCTCCTCTGGGCTCCCCAAGTACTTTGCTTTCACTTCTGTCTCAACACGTCACACAATACCTGAAACGTAGTCATGTGCAAACATGCCTTATTCCCCCTACCAGAAGAGAAAACAAGCCACTCTAGGATTGGGGTGGGAGGATAGCTTTTCACTTCTGCTGTTCCTCAATGCCCAGCACAGAGTAAACTCTCAATACGTTATTGATGAACTGAATTTTACTCCCTGTATTACACAATGATTTCTTGGCCACCAGTGACTCCTCTCTGTGTGAGCTGCTCCTGGATCAGCTCCAGTCCTGCTGACTATGTCCATGGTAACTTTGGGCCACCTCAGAAACTATGCTAACGTAAAAATGGGTACCAGGCAGCCAATTAGTTCAGGAGAGTGAAATGGCTTTGTAAGTGGTCATACATGTGAAGAGTTATATGAGTGAAAAAAAATCAACCCAAATTTGAAAGTCAATAGGTCAGTGAAATGTTCAACAAAAGAGAACTGATTCCCAGTTGTGTAGAAAATTGCTCTCAAAGTAAGTGGTACACTGTAAGAAGGCCCAAGAGCCTTCCTGAGGTTGAAGACTCACAGAAGTAGCCAGTGGAACTCAGCTGTAACTGTCTTCCCCTGAGGCCCATACCGCATTAAGGAAAGTCCCAAGTACAATGCATACTCTCCCTTTGTTTTTCTTACAGCACATGTTAACCCATTTGGACCTCTTTCTTGCTTAAAACCCTCCAAATTCTCTCTTACTAGAGAACAGAGTCCAAATGTCTTAATACAAAATAGCAAACATGTATTGAGTGCCTTCTTTATGCCAAGCACTATGCCAAGTATTTTAGAGAGATTATGTCATTAAATTCTCACAGAAACCCAATATAGAAGGTGCTATTATTATCATCCCTATTTTAAATATTTGGAAACTGAAATAGAGGTCAAGTAAATTCCCCCAAATCACACAGCAACCAAGTGGTAGAGCCAAGATTTGGACCCAGGCAGTCTGAGGCCTGAGTGCTTTATTACCCTACTGGCCCTTGCCTACCTAGACTGCTTCATTTTTCACAGCTCTCCCCTGTCTCCTGCCCTTCACTGAAGCCCATCTGAACTGTGCACCGTGCTCCAAATGTGCCCATTTTTCTTGCTCAGCCTTTTTTACTTGTTGTTGTTGTTGTTGTTGAGACAAGGTCTCGCTATATTGCTCAGTCTGGTCTTGAACTCCTGGCCTCAATCAATCCTCCCACCTCAGTCTCCAAAACTGTTGAGATTACACGCATGAGCCACCGCACCCTGACCTCTTGCTCAGGCTTCTAAACCTTTGTTCCCAGGAAGTCCATTATCCTAGTAAATGTGACCCCCCTAAATCTGGGCCTCAAATTTATTGGTCCTAGGACTCCTTTCCACTTTTAAGAGATTGAGACCCTCAGTTTTAATTTCTAATATCATAAATATAAACAGATATAATCTTATGTAGATTATATAAAAAGGTAGACATCTATGTAGATATAATCTACATAAGATTATGTCCACAGATATATACTGACATTTATAATATTAGAAATTAAACTTGAGAAATTTTAGAATATGTGTTTATTCACTTAAAAATCTCCTCACTGCATGTTAATATAGATAACATAGTTTATGGAAATAATGATACTGTCCAAAATAGAAAATAATTTGTAAAAGAAATGTTGTTGCTTTACATTGCCAAATCTTTTTAATGTCTGACTTAATAGATGATAACTAGATTCTTATATCTGCTTCTACACTCAATCTAATGTGACCTGTTGTTTGGGTTGAAGTATATGAAGAGAATCCAGTCTTACACAGACATGTAGTTGGAAAAGGGAGGGGCATTTTAATAGCCTTTTCAGGTAACTAGGGATAGTCTTCTTTGATACTATCCTAGAATTTAACAAATGATAATCTCTTACAGTTTAGTTGTAGTGTGAAATCTGAAACCATATCAATGAGCTTTTCATACTCTTATTTCATACGCATATTATTAATTGGTCTATCTCAGATTTTGAATGGCTCTTTTACCCAGCATTATTTTGTAATATCATGCATTGGTCATTTGGAAAATATGGATTTGTTGACTTTTGCAGATCTTTTGAAAAGTCAATATATTTCACTAAACATTTTAAAAATCACATTTGTTAAAAATCACCAATCTTATAAAAAGTCTTTTTAGTGGAAACTATTGAACTCACAGCAGCAGATACCAGTTTTCATCACTCTAATTTTTGCTTGAAAGCTTTAATTTTATCATTGGCAACAAATACTTTCCATTATTTTCCTTGAAGTGGCGGGTTCACCTCATTCAGTTTCAAGAAAATGTTCTGCCAAATACCCAAGTCTGAATAACCATAGTTTGACAGCCATTCTTTTGAGTAAAAATGGTGCTCCATGAAGACAACAGCTACGTCAGCTTGGAATACAATTGCACAAATGGTGTTCCTTAACACAACCTTGTATTTCAATATGCAGAAGTGCTGGTCTATAGTTCTCATTCTGTCCCACAGAATATTAAGCTACATTCAAGGATTGGGATTTCATAAATTAATAATTTATATTATGTTATTAAGTGAAACTGGCTTTAAAAAATACATAAGTATATGGCAGTGAAGAATACAGTCACTACTAACACAGTTTGAAGCTGCCTTAATTCATGCTCAGGTGTCCGCCATTTCACACACCCTTGCTTTTATACTATCAGTGTAAATATGAATGCAGTGAAACAGGCAAATATCCTAGTATTATAAAAATAATTTTGACCTCATGAAGTCTCTGAAAAGGCCTGAGACCATCATAGATCCACAGATCATACTTTGAGAACAGTTGCCCTGCATTCCTCTTTACAGGCAATTCAAATGTCACTTCCTCTTCTTTTGTGCCGCCAATGTACCTTGTGTACATTTCTGGTATTAGTACACACAATATTTTATTATAGCCAATTGATTATATTCTGTTTCTTACAGTATCAGTAACTTCAGGGCAGAAACTCACAGGGTGTTCATGCAAAGTGTGCATATAGGCATTTATTATGAGGAACTAGTATTTCACTTATATCATTTTTTATGATTATGGAAAACGAAAGTACAAGTATAATAGGGATACTCTATGTTAATCACTTGGGTGTACAATTCAAATAAAAAATGTGCATGGTGTTTGTATTCTTTACTTTTTTCTCTTTGTTCTAAATCTGTTTACTGAAATATAAATTTATGTCTGCTGAATCTAATAAAAAGGGGTTTCCATTTTATTCTTTTTAAAGTTTTCTAATTTTAATTTGTTATATTTTCACAAAAGTATTAGTGTGAGATGGACTGAATATTTTTTCAAAATTAAAAGCTAGTTCTTCCCCACAGATAGCCTGAGAAGTACTAAGAAAAGGCCATATGCTACTATTCTTATTTTTGTATTTAAGGATGATTCTCCAGACCCATCATCAGCAGGTGAGCTCTGAACTTCTTTCTACTGGCAACAATGGGTTTATGAGGAGCTATCCACACCCATTCTCCGGTTCTCTCCCATCCCCATCCCCATGACTTTACAAGATGATTCCCTATGGAAGTAGTAATGCTGCCCAAAAAGAATAAGGTAAAAATAAGAAATATGGAAATTCAGATCAACTCAATGCATTTCAGATGATAAAACCAACTGTAAAAGACTCAATAAAAAAGACCAAACAATGTAGGAAGCATGACACCCTATCCTTCACATAAAGGAGAACTTTAAAATTATTTTTACTTTTCCTTTCCTTCTTTTGAAAGAGAGCACAGCCATCAGAAAGAAGCTAGCAACCCCCAGTTCAGCCTTCAGGATTTCATTTGAGAACATCTAAGAAGTATTTGTCTTCTCTCCATGAAATTATCTGCTAAAGCAGTTCTGCAATTATTCTGAATACATAGAAACTAAAATGACTTACACTCTGAAAGTTACATTTCCAACTGACTATGTGTGAAAAGCAGCTTTGTAAAATGTGCTTTTGTGTGCAGAACCCAGTGAGCAATTACCTATCCCCTCCTATCCAGGCTGTGCAGGCACAGAGCCTGGGCAGCACCTGTACCAAGGCTCCCAGTGCCTGCAGAGTTGGCACATAGACACTTGGAGTCTGATGGGAAACACATTCACCGTCAAAGCCCTAGTTTCTTAAACCTGGACTGAATATAAATTTACCTTTTACAATTTCATAACTGTAATTCCAACCTCTTAGAAATCTCAGCTTGTGGCCAGGCGCAATGGCTCATGCCTGTAATCCCAGCATTTTGGGAGGCCAAGGCAGGTGAATCACCAGGTCAGGAGCTCGAGACCATCCTGACCAACATGGTGAAACCCCGTCTCTACTAAAAATACAATAATCAGCCAGGTATGGTGGCAGGCGCCTGTAATCCCAGCTACTCAGGAGGCTGAGGCAGGAGAATCACTTGAACCCGGGAGGCAGAGGTTGCAGTGAGCCAAGATCGTGCCATTGCACTCCAGCCTGGGCAATAGGGCGAGACTCCATCTCAAAAAATAAAAAAAAAAAGAAATATCAGCTTGTAAAACCCCTCTATGACTATGTATTCTCTCCTTCTAATTTCATCATATAGCAAACATTAACATGTACTAGTACTTTTCAAGAACCTAGGCTGAGAATTGGTAAGATCAAAGATGACTAAGACAATTTGTATGCTAAAAGAGCTTTTATATATGCTGAATAATTTTTTTATACTTTATATTTATTGATTATACTTTACATTCAAACAACACAACTGCCTTCATACCACTGAAATAGGCAGAAGAAGGATCATTCCCATTTGCTTGAAGAGGAACTGAGGACTAGGACGTATTACATCATCTCCTTCTGTTAATACCACAGGGGGGCTAATCCAGAACATAATGGTAGTTAAGAGCATAGCTTTGGGGTCAGAGGGTTCTGGATCACAAACCAGTTCCAAAAGTCATTGCCTTGGTTTCTTATTTTAGGCAAAATTGCCCTTCTGGGCCTCAGTTCTCTCTTGTTTTTTTCTGTTTGTTTGTTTGTTTTTTGGAGACAAAGTCTCACTTTGTTACCCAGGCTACAGTGCACTGGCGTGATCTTGGCTGACGGCAATCTTCGCCTCCTGGTAAGGTTGGCAGAGTGATTCTCATGTCTCAGCCTCCTGAGTAGCTGGGATTACAGGCATGCACCACTATACCTGGCTAATTTTTGTATTTTTATTAGAGACAGAGTTTTATCATGTTGGTCAGGCTGGTCTTGAACTCATGACCTCAGGTGATCCACTCGTCTCAGCCTCCCAAAGTGCTAGAATTATAGGCATAAACCACCGCGCCCAGCCTCAGTTTTCTTATGTATAAAATGGAGATAAATAATACATGTCTCAATTGGTTATTGGAATATTAATTGAGAAAGTGTTCATGATGATGGGAGGAACTCAATAAATGATAGCAACTACACTACTTTATCAAGGGTCCTTTACTAAGCTCCCACTTACATGTACTGCAATATTTTAAAAATAACAGACATAGGAACTCACAATGTAATAAAAGGATAAATAAGCAAAGAATGTAACATAATAAAACAAAAATGACAAATTGGGCATTGATAAGGACTGACTCCTCAATGTTCCCATAGTAACATCTAGATCTCAGAACACTTATTGGATACACTATCATTGTCAGGGTCTCTAACCATCCGCCCATTCCACCCCACCCCCAACCCAGCAGATTATGAGCTCCAGGTAATTTTTCCTCTTTTGCTAAATCCTTATTTACTATACAAGCCCTGACAGACCACACAGCCCAGGAATGAGTGAACCAAGGACAAGAAGCCTTGGGACCTGCCGTGTAGTAGGCACGCAACAAAACATGTTGAATTAAAGTAAGTTGTTGATGACTAGGTTGTCTTTTCTAAAAATGTGTTTTTGGGGGCTACTCCTGCATGTAAAAGATTCCTGGGGCTCCACTCTCAGGTACAGTCCACATCTTTTACGACAGCAGCAGCTAATGCTCTGAGCCATCCCCAGCTAAACATCGCTGTTCAAAAGCAGGTCCTTTCAGAAATAATTTGCAATGACTTCCTGAATAACAATGAACAAAAATCATTAAAACTGCTTCCAGGCTAACAGATTAGAAGAGTCTCCCACAAGTTGAGAAGGCAGGAAAGGAAGGCCATCATGGAGGTGTGCATGGCTTATGTTTTTAGTATGTTGTGTAGAGTATTCAATGTTATTCAAGATCTGGCCCCTGCATCTCTCCTGAGGGCAGTGGGACTGACACACGGGGCACTCCAAGTGATCTGATTCAACAAGAACTCTGGTCTAAGAAGGAAACTGGAGTTCCCACTCAGCAAAACAAAATACCTATCCTTTTGCTGACTAGCTTATCCTCCTAAGAAGGCATTCAACAGATATATTTGTTAACCAACTAATGTTAATATATATAGTTGTTAACCTACAAATGTTAACAACTATAATGGGCTCTTTCCCTCCTTGTGTACAGTACTTTCCCTATGGTAAGTTCTAGTACCAACAATGTCTTGTTTATTACATTCCCAGCGCTATTTTTAGGGTCCTTTACAGATTGGTACCCTGTATTGTGGCCAGGCTGTCTGCCTTTTCATGTGCCCCCCTACAGAGTCTATTATCAACAGAGCAGTCAGTGACTTCTTAAAACCTAAATCAAATCATGTCCCCTCGACTCCCCATGGCACTCAAAATGAAAGCTGAAGCCATGATCCAGAATTCCCTCTGACCTGTCCCCTGCTATCTCTCTAAGACCATCCTTCCACCCTGGCATCATTGCTGTTGCCTAAAGACATCATCCTGCTTTTAGGGCCTTTGCACTGGCTGCTACCTGTATAGGAAGACTCTTCCCCCAAATAACTCTATTGCTAACTACGTCTCTTTTAAGTCTTGGCTCAACTGAATTTTTTAAAAAGGCTTCTCAAAGAGGTATAACATTGTATTTCACTGTCAACACCTCCTCTGGCACTTGCAATTTCCTTTACCAAACTCTATGATCCCCAATTCCCAATAGCACTTACTACCTTCTAATGAACCATAAAATTATTCAGTTTATTAATCAGTCACATAGCCTTTAGAATGTGGGAAAAATTGTTCTATGCGCTTTAGAAATAAATAATACAACTTTTATTATGTGTCTTATCTTCTGATTCCCTCCACTTGAGTATCTGTTCCACAAGGGAAAGTATCTTTGTTATATTCACTAATGTAAATCTGGTGCCTAGACTACTACCTAGCACCTCAAAGGTGCTTAATAAATATTTATTAATAAATAAATGATTCCCCTACTAGTTCCTTTCACAGAAATATCCTTAAGTTTCCCTTACCCATCTCAAGTTTTGGTGTTTCTCTGTCTTTTCACAGACCACTCTCTCTCCCTGAAATGCCTTCCCTGTCATCTGCCTACAAACTCCTACTCATCCGTTAACTTCATTCAAGCATCACCTCCCACGAGAAGCTTCCCTTCACCATATGCAGGCATAGTCAAGAGCGTCTTCCTCAGTGAAGCCACATCAAACCAAGGATGGCTTCCTAAAGAAGCCCAGCTCTGGCAGATAAAAGCGTCTGTGTTTGCCTTGCAGAGTCATTTCCCCTGAGGGTTAGGGTAGAGCTGACACCTGACCAGCAAGCACAGGGTGGGTTGGAAGACCTCAATAAGACATTTTCCTGGAGCATAATGTGCTCCATCAATTACACAGAATAAACCAGATTCTGTGTCAAGTAAGGAGAAAGGAGAGGAAGAAGAAAAGAAACCAGCTGCTCCATCCAAAGGAGCAATTAAAAGATGTTTGAAAATAAACAGCAAAGGCAAAAGAAAAATTTTAAGTAGACAACGACTTCCTATGGCAGGTATGAAAAATGACGAGGTCAATCCAAGACAACTGAGTCATTCGGACCACAATCTATCTCCAGCGACTCCAGAGAACTACAAATTTTTCTCTGTCGTCATCTCTTGGAGGGACACAATCCTAACGCACTTAATTTATGTTATTTTTCTCCTCTGGTACTCCCAGGAGGTTTGAGAGTGCCATTTAAAAACTCTAAAAGACCAATAAAACTGCCCCAGCTTGGCCAGAGTTGTGGTTCTTGTATGGGGCAACACCATCAAACTTTAGTTAAGGAATGTATTTAGGTAACCAGCACTGGTTTTACATTTCCAGAGATAATTATCTGAGTTTTCAGGCACACTGTCATTAAAAGCTGCTAAAGAGCTTTATCAATACCTACTGATTATGGTCCCTCAATTCTAAGTCTGACCAAGCATTTGAGAAAGCATGACTTTGTCATAAAGACACCTGCAAACACAGACTTCTCCAAACATATAGGTCAATTACTTGCTTTGTGGCTTATCCAAGGAAAATACTGTTGCCAACTTCTAACTGATGCTTTATTCTGCTTAAGTTCAAGTTATCTTAGCTAACTCAAAGCCTAAATAGGGGTTAAAATACAAAGCCTTTTAATTATCCTCATCAATCATCCATCCAAGTTTATATTCAGAAAATATATTCCCATTTTTAGGTTTCCAGAAATAAATTCTTTTACTAGGCATAATTTCATTGAAAGCTTTTAATGAGTTTTGTAAATTACCATCCTTCCCAAGGAGGGTTCAAATCAGATTAAGATAGACTGAGAAAGGGAGCTGAGATTAGCCTCTCCCGGGATACCAGCTACTTCCTATCACCAAACAATGGAGGAAGTTGCAAATAGCTATGAATAGATGCCTCAGTAGGCCATCTGGGTCATGGCATAGCACTTGACATGGGGCAAGCACATGAGATCTAATAGCTGCAGAAATCATCTCCTCATACTTCCTCCTACAGCATTCTTAATAAGGGTAACCAAGAGTAAATATTTCCCCTCTTATACAGCCTTCTGTTTACTCTGTTACTGACCAGCTTAGGTGTTGGAAATATTTCCACTCTAGGTCTTCTCCACTGAACATAACTGCACCTTCTGAGATACACAGGAAGAGTCTGTTTTTTCTCTTCATGAAATTCTTCAAGTACTTAGAGTAATGCTGCCTAACAGAACTTTCTGTGATGATTGAAATGTACTGTATCTATGTGCTGTCCAGTATGGTAACCACTAGCAACACGTGGCTAGTGAGTCCTTGAAATGTGCTGGTACAACTGAGGAACAATTTTTTTATTTTTATTTAATTTTAATTAATTTCAACTTAAATAGTTATGTGTGGTTAGTGGCTACTATACTGAACAGTTCAGATTTAAGGACATTTCTCATGATTTGCCAAAAATCTTCCCTTTTTCAGATAAACAGCCCTTGCTTTTAAATAGTTTCTCAAAAAAAAAAAAAAAAAAAAAAAGTCTTTTAGAATCTTCTCCAGGCAATCAGTTCCTCTCTGATATGTCCCAATTTGCCAAATTCCTATAATGTACTAAAACAGAGAACTCCTGGTGAAGTCTGACCTAAAAGGCTATGCTCTCTTATCTGAGCCTGCTTAGATGTTTGAGAGTCGTCTCCTTAGACCCAACCTAGCCAGGATGTGGCATATACTGGGCACTCAGGGAATATTTGAAGCTTATGTTAATACTGCAGATATTGTGGCATAACTTGATAAGCCTATTTTCCCAATTCTCCAGAGTCTTTTCAGCTCTACTTTTTAAAATTGCCGTGTTCTGATTTGTTTTGTTGGCTTTGAGGATTTATGCCTCTCCAGTACATCAGTTGTTCCTTCATTAAGGCTGTATATAAATACATTTTTTAAACAGAAAACAAATATTTTAAAAGATAACCAGGATTATTTGGTGTTCATCAGGGAACAGATAACAAAAGGTAACCTCAAAAAAAAAAAAGCCAACGTCTCTGCAGGAGAATAAAACTTCAAGGTAAACACCTTCTTTCAGAGATCACAAATGACATCAATCAAAGTCAGAGGAAGTTAAATTCTTCGTACTTGACAGAGCAGGACCCATTTCTTTCACTCACTAGAAGTGTACTACAAGCCACCTCAGAGAGGTTGCAGATAGTCTATGCAGTGAAATGTTTTATATATTATACAATAAAGCAAATATCAGCAAATTACAATAGCTGTACTCTTCTAAACAAGCCATTAAACAGGTGGTGCATTTCTCAAATATATATATATATATTTATTGAATTTGAGGAAGTTAAATAACATTAGAGATGCCTTTATCACTATTGCTGATTGTTCTTCAAAGAGCCAGCAGATCCCTAAACATTTAGCTTTAAGTTTTTCTTCTCCTCACACCAGATCATCAATAATCTGTAAACAGTCCCTGGGAAGAACTAAGAGAAGGCTATTTTCAGGGATTAGAGTAAGTACACTTACCTGTAAAGATGTTTTGCAATGTGAATAATCACCAGTAACAGATCTGAGAATTACTAAATATGATATATTTATAAACCAGGTTTCTTAAAGTAGGGCACACAACCTGAGAATTATTCTAATGCTAAGAATTCATTACAAAGCCACTGCTATAGACTAAAAGTTTGCGTCCCTTGAAAATTCATACATTGAAATCCCAATCCGCACTGTGATGGTATTAAGAAGCAGGGCCTTTAGTAGGTGATTAAGCCATGAGTGCAGAGCCCTCACCAATGGAAGTAGTGCTCTTGTAACAGAGACTCCAGAGAGTTCCCTTGTCTCTTTTACCATGTGAGGACACAGAAAAAAGATGGTGTCTGTGAGCCAGGAAGTAGGCCTTCACCAAACGCTGACCTGTTGGTGCCTAGATCTTGGACTCCCCAGCTTCCAGAGCTGTGAGAATAAATTTCTATTGTTTGTTACAGTAAACTATAGCTAAGACAGCTACCTTGTATGGCTGACAGAGACACCCTCCCTGCCCCCACTTTGCTGAGCTTCTGTATGTGAGTCATAAAGTAAAGCTTTCTGAAGATAGGAGATAACTGAACTGATGATCTTCAGTTGAGTGACTAAAAACTCACAGAATGCCTTTTGTTCCCTGTAGTAAGTAATTCTTTACCAAACTTAATGTATGCAAATCCTTTCTGTGTATGTTCAATAAAAATAAATGGCTACGTGTTCACATGTAGGCACAAATAAGATAAGGTCTCTGATCTCACTAAGCCTCTTAGTCATCTTGAAAAATCTTTAGGCACAGAGTTTAGTCTCTTATTTTGTGAGACCAAGTATTAATTTTAACACAAAAAGTATAAAGGCCATTAAATACACTCATGTGTGCCAGAACTCCATGAATGCTAATTAAATTTTAACCAGAACACTAACCTGCACAGATTCAAGGGAAACATTTACCTTCTTAACACTTATCTTTTCAAGTAAATATTTTATCTAAATTATGATTATTTCTGATTTAGAATCTTTGCAAGTCTCTACCGCTAGGTGCAAGAATATCTTCCAGACAGTCCTAGAGAATGTTATACCAGAACGTGGGAGAGAGGGGGAAAGGCAGAAGAGGAAGCCCAGAGTGGTAGAGCAATTTAGACCATAGCAACAGAACCACTGAGTGCCTGTGAAAAATCTACATGTAATACAGTTAGACACGTCAGAGAAATTGGATTAAAGTGAAGAGTTAGGGAGAAATACTGATGATCTTAATTGGTTCATCACTTCTTATTTATTTAGAGGTAGGAATAGGATGGAGAAGAGGACAACTGAACAGGGCTTCAGTTCCCAACTGGTTTCTGGCCTCAGTGAGAATTTGATTTCTAGGCCTGGCGTGGTGGTTCAAGCCTGTAATCCCAGGACTTTCGGAGACCAAGGTAGGCAGATCACCTGAGATCAGGTGTTTGAGACCAGCATGGCCAACATAGTGAAACCCCATCTCTACTAAAAATACAAAAATTAGGTGGGTGTGGTGGCACACCCCTGTAGTCCCAGCTACTAGGGAGGCTGAGGCAGGAGAATCACTTGAAGCCAGGAGGCAGAGGTTACAGTGAGCCAAAATTGTACCACTGCACTCCAGCCTGGGCAGCAGAGCGAGTCTCCGTCTCAAAAAAAAAAAAAAAAAAAAAGGATTTCTATATTGGGTTTCATGTAACCTTTTGTTTAATAAGATAAATACATTTTGAAAGCCTCTGAGCTAAATGGCTATCCCCCACAGAATTTATAAGGAAGAGAGCAGGGTTTCAATGACAGTGAAGAGGGTAGCTTTGTACTTAGGCATACAGGTAATAGAACTGGAAAGTGCTATTCCTACCTCTAATTATTTGTGCTGAAATCTAATTTAAGAGATTGCACAGAAGTTGTATAACCTTATTGACGGTAATCATTAAGCCTGCCAGGAAATTACCTTAAGTCTCAGAAGAATGCTGATGCACTTTGGCAGAGTCCAAGTGGAGTCATACAAACTTCTCATCTGTTAATGCCCCTCAATTTACTGTAGAGCAAAATGATTCTCCTCCTTCATCTTTCCTGTCCACTTTCTAGCACTTTCCAAAAAAAGAGGTCTAGACTACAGTCATGCTCTACAGAGACTATCCCCATCAGGAACATGAAAACCATGTGTAAGTCACAGCACTTTTGCAGTGAATACCAAGATAAAAAATATACGGTATCTCTCCTCGCGGAGCTGGGGTCTGATAGGAGAGAGAGGTACATGAATTGTATAGAAAGACAAAGAAAAGCAAATACTACAAAGACAAGGGAGCAAATGTTCAGTGTTGGCATGGATGGTAGGCAGAGGTACTGGCCGCTGAACCAATAAATAAATCAATTATGTGTATCCTGGAGAAGCAGGAAAAGCTGGAACCATTGCTTCAGATCAGGACCCTCATTTCTTTTCTAGACAATTCTAACACCCTCTAAACGTGTCTCCCTGCTTACTTCATCTATTCTAGCCCATTCTCTACAACACCTGCTTAAAATCCTTCAATGGCTCCCAACCAAACGCAGAAGTCAGCACTGCTTACTATGACTTACAATGTTCTTCATAATCTGAATCTTGTCCACCACTCTGGCTTCATTTCTAAAGAATACGGGGCTTTCCTCAAAGGCTCCATGCTCTCAAATATATCTGGGCCTTTGCACAAGGTGTTACTTCTGTCCAGAACATCTTCCTATTCTCAGTCTGCAATCTGGCTAACTCCCTTCATTCCTGGAGATTCAGCTCCTCTAAAAAGCTTTTCTGGACAGCATCTGGGCTGGGCTAGTCATCCTTTCCCTGTGTTCCCAGAGCTCCCTGTGCTTAGCTCTACTGTAGTATTTGGCACTCTGCTTGTATCTGTCATGATATTTTCATCTGTATTAACTCTCCAAACTCAGATTGTGAATTCCTTAAGGGTAGAACATTCATTATCTTTGTTATCACCAATGATTCGTGCAGTACCTGGCACAGAACAGGGACTCAGCAAATGAGTCCAATAAAATATTGACCTGAAGATCCATGACAGAGAGAAAATCAATAAAAGTAAGGGGGAAAAATGTTAAAACTTTTTCTGTCATTTCTGGCTGGGAAACTAGAATCAAGTCACTTCATTACTCTGAAACTCAGGATTCTTACATGACGACAATGATTAACAGACTACACAAAGTAGTAGGAAGTACAAGAACCTTGGAATTGGCTATCCCTAGAACTGAATCCTTCATTTAGGTACTTATAGGCTATATGATTTAGGGAAAGTCATTTAGCACCTGGATGCCTCGGTGTCCACATGAAAATGGGGATAATAACAGTACCTATCTGATAGAGTTATTTAGAGGGTTAAATGAACTATTGCCTTGAAAGCATTTAGAAAAGTGTCTGCCACATTGCAACTAATAAATGCTAGGTATCACTGTTATTTTATGAAAATGCTTTGCACAATTTATAGATTCAATATTATTCCTGTTCAACTACCATTGAAATTCTTCACAAAATTAGAAACAACTATTTTAAAATTTGCATGGAATCAAAAAAGGGCCCAAATAGCCAAGAAAATCCTAAGCAAAAAGAACGAAGCTGGAAACATCACAGTACCCAACTTCAAACTATACTACAGGGCTACAGTAACCAAAACAGCTTGGTAGAGGTACAAGAACAGACACATAGACCAGTAGAACAGAATAGAGAACCAGAAATAGGACCATAGAGCTACAACCATCTGATCTTGGACAAACCTGACAAAAAACAAGCAATGGGGAAAGGATCCCCTATTTAATAAATGGTGCTGGGTGAACTGGCTAGCCATATGTAGAAAATTAAAACTGGACCCCTTCCTTACATCTTATATAAGAATCAACTAAAGATGGATTAAAAACTTAAATATAAAACCCAAAACTATAAAAACCCTAGAAGAAAACCTAGGCAATACCATTCAGGACACAGGCATGGGCAAAGATTTCATGATGAAGATACCAAAAGCAACTGCAACAAAAGCAAAAGTTGACAAATGGGATCTAATTAAACTAAAGAGCTTCTGCACAGCAAATGAAACTATCAACGGAGTAACAGACAACCTACAGAATGAGAGAACATTTTTGCAATATATCCATCTGACAAAGGTCTAATATCCAGCATCTATAAGGAACTTAAATTTGTAAGAGAAAAATGACCCCATTAAAAAGTGGGCAAAGGACATGAACAGACACTTCTCAAAAGAAGGCATTCATGTGGCCAAAAAAACATATGAAAAAAGCTCAACATCACTGATCATTAGAGAAATGCAAATCAAAACCACAATGAGATACCATCTCACACCAGTCAGAATGCCCATTAAAAAGTCAAACAACAACAGATGCTGGCAGGGTTGCAAAGAAAAAGGAACGCTTTTATACTGCTGGTGAGAGTATAAAGTAGTTCAACCATTGTGGAAGACAGTGTGGTGATTCCTCAAAGACCTAGAGGCAGAAATACCATTTGATCCAGCAATCTCATTACTAAGTATATACCCAAAGGAATATAAGTCATTCTATTATAAAGACACATGCACGCATATGTTCATTGTAGCAGCATTCACAATAGCAAAGACATGGAATCAACCTAAATGTTCATCAGTGACAGACTGGATAAAGAAAATGTGGTACATATACACCATGGAATACTATGCAGCCATTAAAAGGAATGAGATCATGTCCTTTGCAGGGACGTGGATGGAGCTGGAAGCCATTATCCTTAGCAAACTAACACAGGAACAGAAAACTAAATAATGCGTGTTCTCACTTATAAGTGGGAGTGAAATGATGAGACCACATGGACACATGCTGAGGAACAACAAATACTGGGGCCTGTCGGAGGGTGAGGGGTGGGAAGAGGGAGATAATCAGGAAGACTAGCTAATGGATGCTGGGTTTAATACCTGGGTGATGGGATGATCTGTGCAGTAAACCACCATGGCACACATGTACCTGTGTAACAAACCCACATATCCCACACGTGTATCCCTGAACTTTAAAAAGTTGGAAATTATTAAAAAAAAAAAAAAAGAAGAAGAAGAAGAAAATGCTTTGTAAATTGCCATATAAATGTCTATTTTCTTAAAAATAAAATAGCCTTTTTGAGATTATAGTAAGGAAAGTTCCCTGAGGGCTATAAGACAGAAAAACTTTATATCAAATGTGACTCTAGTTTTTAAAGTGATGCTCTACTCGATTTCATTTCCAAGTATTCTGTGTATCTTTTAAAACTCAAAAGATAGACTTCTAAAGAAAAACAATTTGTATTCATAGTGGGAAAAGTTGCCTTAGCATTCTTAAGTTGAAATCTATCTTCTCTAGGACAAATGAAAGAATCACCTGACTGCATGTCTAAAGGGAGATCTACCTGGAACAAAGGAATGGCCCAGGACCAATAAGCAAGTTATCCAATGCTGAGTGAGTGAGAGAGAGAGAGAGAGAGAGAGAGAGAGAGAGAGAGAGAGAGAGAGAGAGAGAGAGAGAGAGACAGAGAGAGACAGTCCTGATGTTTTCTGAAATGTTTCTCCAGGAAATATCTGATCATATATTTATTTTTCTCAGTCTATGACAACAGAGGTCAAAGAAAAAATGTCTCTCAACTACAGCATTAACTGCATTAGGGCGTTTTTCTTTTGGTAAAGGCAACGCATACTCCTCAGATAATAACTCTGGAGCTGTTTTGTTTGTTGCTGTTGTTGTTGCCTTTTGGGAGTTTTTGTTTTTTTAACATGCTAGATCTAAAACAAATCAAACAAACAAAAAAACAAAACAAAAAACAAAACCAGCAGTTGTTCTCCTGAATGCTTTCAGTCTTTCAGGTGGTTAAATGAAGGGCCAAGAAAAGAAAATGTATCATAAGGCAAAAGAAAGAAAAAACAAAGAAAAAAACCCATGAGAAACAGCTGACTGGGGCTGCTTCGCAACAGTTATTTGCATACATGCCTGGGGCAGCCAGGAGAGGGGCATTTGTGTGAAGGGAACCTGTGTGAACAGTGTCAAGCTTCTCCTCTGGATCCCATCAGGAGAGGGCAAAATGGAAATAACAACATCCCACCAGGTGGTCTTGGAATTAAATACTTGGAAGAACTCACTTCGAGCATTTTGCAAAGTAGTGTTGCAAAAGCAAGCTTGGTGTCTTCTCTAGAGATGTTGAAGAGAAACTAAAATTGTTTTCAAGGGATAGCCTGCATTAGCAGTTTTCAGCTTTCTATGGAGGTTATCATTTCAGACTCCAAAAGGCCCCTCACCAGTCACCCAAGCTACCACTGCTTCCCTGCTACCATTAGAATAACAAAACTCAAACAAATTACAAGCTCACCAAAACTATCAGGAGGAATAATGGTGCAGTTTACACTGTTGGCGATCAGACTTCACTAACAAGGTCAAACTTGTGGATTTGAATCTTATATGGGTCTGTTGCCTTTCTCCTCACAGACAGACACCAGGGCAGCTGTCCCACAAACGTGGGCTGGTAGACAGAATGGAGACGGGGCAAAACAGAGCAGCAGCCTCTGCAAAAACCTGTTCCTCCTACTTAAAAAAACAACTCAAAATCTGGACCCCAAAAATGGTCAGTCAGTAATGGACAACACACGAAGCTGGTTCCTGTTAAATACCCTTTAACTATTTAAGGTAATCACTAGCTTATGCCTCTTCCTCTTCCAAAGCGGATACTCTCATCTCAGTTCCATGCTTTGTCATTTATACCGGTCTTCCTCTAAAAGGAAGTCACGGTGGTTCAATAGCCTATTAATACCAATTAATACCATACAAGGCCAGCCTTCAAGGCTCCCGGTAAGATCCAGTGGACTATAAGCTCTCAACTAGTTCCTTCTAGCTCTGAGTTTCTGGGATCCTCTACATTGTCAAGAAAACCATCAGGGAATGGGAAGTTTATTTTACTCCCTGCACAGCCAATGCTGAATTTTAGAATATTGTTCAGGCTGGGAAAAATAATTAACTGTGAAATAACTTCTACTCCTATATAGCTAGATTAAATGTAGATATTCTTAAAACTACGTAAGAAATTGTAAAATCAGCCATCCATGGTGATAACTTTATAGGACTGGGGACATGGGAAAAAGTAACAGGCCCATGCAGATCCAAAATCTTGAATCTATATGGGAATAATCACTGCTATAATTATACCCCAAGGCTTCTATAATCTCTTATTTTAATATGGGGAAAACTATTCACTAATAGGTTTTTTCCTGTATATATATAGGATCTGTCTCCTTTTCTAAGGATGAATGAACCTAATAAATTATGACCCTAATGCATTGTTAATACTACTGGACTAAAGCAGTAGGGGACCAGGGACAGAGACTTGGTGTTGTCTTTCAATCCCATGCACACTCTGGAGGGGATTAAGAAATCTATGTGGAATAACACCGTGTGAGAGAATCCTGAAAACTTCTGATAAGCAGGTTTTTAAGTGGCTATAACATGAGCTCCTTCTTCAACAAAATTTCTCCAAATGAATACCCATTGACTGCTCTAATTCCACTTACTGTAGGCTCTGGTGATAAACACTGACCCAACACGCACCTACTCAGTAAATCTGATGTACTTGCAAATTTGGCTTTGTCCCCACCAGCTCTGGATTTTCCATTTGCTCTGTTAGCCAAAAATAGCACCAGGGCACAAGAGCATGTTGCTTACCTCCCCTACCATGATCGTGGAAGCTCACCGACAATCACATAAGGTCTTAGTTATTTTAATAAGACATGAAATTATTCCTTTGAAATAAGAATACTCTGCAGCATAGGGTAATAAAACCCAAAATATAACAAGTGTTATCTTAAAAAAATCAAACTCTTTATTTAGAGACACGAAGAGGGTTTGTCTAGGTTGGCAGACAGACAGGGAACACAGATGGTGAGAGACCATGCTAACAAATGGACTAGATTAAAAAAATAACCATTATATGCTAGTCAAAGGTACAATGATTTAATAAGCTGGGGATGTTAGAGGAATTTAAGCTCAACTGACATCTACTGAGTGGTTACTAAGTGTGGGGTACAAGGTTAGATCCTTTCATCATGGCATAGCATTTATTACTCATACCGCTGTGTGGTGTTACTATTTTTCGATTTCAGGTGATAAAACAGCTGAGTTTTAAGGAAAATAGGCTGAAAATCCCCTCAGCGATGAGGTTGGCAACCCTAATAGACCCACGTTCTAGATCATTAGTGCAAGAGTGGTCTCTAGCATCTCGCCCATATGTAGTCCTTTACACCTCTGACATTACTGGCCTTCTGTAACAAGCCCTACAGCTAAAGTTGGTTTTTTTCAGTGACAAAAGTTAATTTGCACTGAGCAACCAGTACCATCTTCTCTGTCCCATCTTGTGAATAACAGTATACATCTGTGAGATAGTTGGCTGCAAGAACTCTAAGGAGGCTCTGTTTCCCATCTGGGAGATGGATGCCCCACCACCCACATTTCCTCGTTCGTTACATGTATTAACAAGTCAATAAGCCAAAGTTACAGAGAAAGTAGTCTTTCCTCTAAAATGTCCTTGGTGAAAGAAATAAGGAATGTGCCTGCAAATCATTCAAAGTCATCTAATACAGATCCATTACAAGACCTGCAGAAGGTAGAGAAAGCTCTCTTTGCGGAAGCAAGAAAAAGCTGATATTGCATTGGGTCAACTAGTGCATAGCTCTGCTGCTTAGGTTGAGTTAATATGCTTCCAAGAAATGTGGGAGTGGCATTTCTAGACCACTGGACCATTCTGATAAACCGTTAAGTATACTAACAGTGATTGGTGCTCTATATGCTGAGCAATCACCCAGAAAATAGGCCCCCTGGAATATCCTATTGTATAATTTATTAAGAAACTAACCACTAATATGCTGAGCTCTTCAGAAGGTGGAAGAAGCAGGCTATTTGACAAACGTTTACACCCTCCCATTCTGGCTGAATGCTGATCTTCATATGCTGTAACTCTACTCTAGTATGGGTTATCACTTAGCGTTTTGGGTTGGAATTCTTTTCTCTTTGAAAACAAATCTCCCAACACCTGATATACTAGGGATAAACTGCCCTAAGTGGACATTGAGACAGGGAGGTCAAGGCTAATTAAAAACAACCAAATGGCACACGGTATTTACCAAAGGTCACACAATCATGTCCATTTAATGCATGTTTGTGTAGAAAGGAGCACAGCATCAACACATTTACTGTCAGAGGTTGAGAGCAGCTGTTTGTTATCTGTAATAACATTTTGTTTTAGAAACACAGCTACCAGTGTCATCTAGTTCATCTCCTCTTACAGCACAGATAGACTAAGAAGATGACTTGCCTTTATCTCTACCTCACATACAACTCTGCTTCAGAAACAGTCAGCTGCCTTGTGCAGGTGAATAGCAGTTGACTCTGAGTAAGAAGGGCTTAGGAGTTGGTATGGCTTACTGTCAATATATTAACTAATAATTTTTTTCCAAAAGACGCTGATTTACTGATGAGACCACAAAGAAGGACTTCTGTCACGGCCCATGTTTATCAATACCCTCCAGCAGCATCTGGTGCCCTTAGGGATTTCCAGCAAGCCAAGTTACAATTCCTTTTATGGTTTAGCTGGATTTTTGGTAAAAATAACTTGTTGGGGCAAGTGAAAAAACACCTTGGTGATAAGTAAGATACTGTATGTAAAAGTTTCTAACACTGTGCCCGGCATAAAACTGGCATTCAAATAGGTTTCTTCCAGTTGGGTGCAGTGGCTCATGCCTGTAATCCCAGCATTCTGGGAGGCCAAGGCAGGTGGATCATGAGGTCAAGAGATCGAGACCATCCTGACCAACATAGTGACACCCTGTCTCTACTAAAAATACCAAAAAATTAGCTGGGCAAGGTGGTGCATGCCTGTAATCCCAGCTACTTGGGATGCTGAGGCAGGAGAATCACTTGAACCTGGAAGACAGAGGTTACAGTGAGCCGAGATCGCGCCACTGCACTCCAGCCTGGCAACAGAGCAAGACTCCATTTCAAAAAAATAAATAAACAAATAGTTTTCTTCCTTTCTTCCATCTCTCTTCTTTCATGAAGATTGTTATTTATTTTAATAATGCAGTAAGATGGATGGGAATGGGAAGACCTGCAAAGCATTTGTATGGGCTAGCATTTGTTGTACCTGGAAAACAAGTTTAGAAGTCACTGGAGTTACCATCATGAATTTTCCAAACTATGTCTCTACCTGTTTGATTCAACTCAACAAACATTTATTAAGTATGCATTATATGTCAGAATAGTGCTGGGGATATACAAATAAAAAACAAGGATTCTGCTCCATGTGCTCACAAAACCACAAGGAAGCAGCTTCCAGAGGCACATTTGGAGGGATGCAGGGAAGAAAAATGAGTGAATGCCTGCTCTCCAGGACAAGAATTTAATTAACATAATCGAAGCATAATGAGACTAATTGTAGCATGTAAATATTGCCAATTAACCAACAAGTGCCCAATTTCCCCACAAATTTAAAAATTACAGCCTTTTTTTAATTATTGAAGGAGGGCAAAAGTCAGTGTCAACAAGAAAAGCAAGTTCTTTCCATACTGTTTACAGAGAGGTCAAAAGATAGCCCTGCCCCTCAAAATCTTCATGTAAGTACTAGATTTAAAAGCAAGGTGTGGTCAGGCGTGGTGGCTCACATCTGCAGTCCCAGTACTTTGGAAGGCCAAGACAGGCAGATCAATTGAGGCCAGGAGTTCAAGACCAGCCTGGGAAACATGGTGAAACCTCGTCTCTACTTCTTTACTAAAAATACAAAAATTAGCCAGGGGTGGTGGCAGGTGCCTGTAATCCCAGCTACGTGGGAGGCTGAGGCAGGAGAATCGCTTGAACCCGGGAGGCAGAGGTTGCAGTGAGCCAAGACTGCACAATGCACTCTAGCCTGGGCAACAGAGTGAGACTTCGTCTCTAAATAAATAAATAAAAGCAAGGTCACAAAAATCTCATCATTTGTGTGCAGAGGAACACTTAATCCAAAAGCTAAAGCAACCTGTTGTTTGTGTCATGGCTAAAGAACAAACCAGGGTAACAGCGAAGAAGCACAAAAATACCTCCATTAATTAGGGTCACGTTATTCCCACTGTACATCCTAATCACTAGTTAGAAGTGAAGTTTCATTATGGTCATTAGCGCCTATCAGGAAATTATAATATACTTACACTTAAATGTCATATTCTAATACTTCCCACAGGGACCTAAATTAAGTTAAGTTTCCATGCAATAATTCTGGTAATACATAAACCTATCACCCCCTTTTCTGTGTGTGTGTGTGTGGTTTTTTCAGAAATTTTTTAGCATCTCCCTCACGACCAAAAATTACCATGAGCAAAACTAGACAGAATGTAACCATTCCCCTAGCTGTAAGTGTGCAGGCCAGAGATGAAGAGTGGAAGACTGAAAGGGTGGGTCAGATCCTGGAAGGCAACTGTCCTTTAAGATGAAAAACAGTGAAAACTGCTGAGAAATCTCAACCTTAAGTGTGTTGCAAGTTGATAATGTCCACCTATGTAGTGAAGAATTTGTGAAACAGGACTGTCAAAGGGAGTTATAGGTTCTTGGAAGTAAGAAGCTCCATCTTTTGAATCTTAATACCTTCTAGATAGTTAAAGATAGTGTCTTATACATAGTAATACCTTATAGATAGTAGACATTCAATAAATGTTGTCTGAATTATGTTACTCAACATACCATATCTCTTTCCTGTCATTTTACAATTTAGAAAATGATTTGACACCGAGAATTGACACCATACAAATCTGCCAATGCTCACATTTCTCTTACTGACTGGTTGGTCACATGGCTACTTTCCCTAACCTTTGTCTTTATAAATTCAATTCAATTTAATTTGCATTGAGCTGAGTTCTGTCAAGACTCAATAGTCCATGTTAACAACCCACATTCTAGATCATTAGTGCAAGAGTGGTCTCCAGCATCTAACTCACAAGCAGTCCTTTATATCACTGATATTACTGGCCTTCTATAATAAGCCCTATAACTAAAGTTGTTTTTTTCAGTGATGGAAGTTAATTTGCACTGAGCCATCAGTACCATCTTCTCTGTCCCATCTTGTGAATAACAGCATACATCCGTGAGATAGTTGGCCAAGCTACAATCTTAGTCATGTGACATTTTTCTGTATGAAAAACAAATTAGGTTCTTATGATGCCCAAGCATGAAATTTTGGCTTCATAATAATATACTATATATTCGACTTCATAATAACATCTTACCAACTGGGCCTCCATGTCAATTTTTTTTCTAGTTTATGATTCTTCTCAAATAAACTACAGATTCCTTAATTGCATGTGTGGCAGAGCACATTATTAAGTGTTATAGAGGTTACAAAGGTAAAGAGTTAAGTATCTTAGACCTTAAAAAGCTTAGAGTATAGCAGAGAAAGAAATGTACGCAACTAATTACAATTCAAGGCAAAGTAAAATAACTTTAAGAGAAAAAAAAAAGATTAAGTAGCACACTAAAAGGCAATGCAAGATTACTTCTAGATAGAAGGATATCAACTGCTTCTTTAAATATATGAGCATTGGAATCTGGCCTTACACATATATATACATATGTGTGTGTGTATTATGTGCACATATTAAAATATACATATACTTGTACAGAATCCTGTAAACATTCTACCATATGAATACAATTCAGACAGAATTAAAAACAACAGAATTCCCTTTAAGAATTTCTATAAGGATTCATTTAGATCATCATTGCCTCCTTGGAGAATTTGAATTAGAATAGAGTTTGTGAAACCATGGTTTTAAGCCACGAGCCTTTGTTTTGTTTTGTTTTGTTTTGAGACGGAGTCTCGCTCTGTTGCCCAGGCTGGAGTGCAGTGGTGCAATCTCGGCTGACTGCAAGCTCTGCCTCCTGGGTTCGCACCATTCTCCTGCCTCGGCCTCCCAAGTAGCTGGGACTACAGGCGCCCGCCACCACACCAAGCTAATTTTTTGTATTTTTAGTAGGGATGGGGTTTCACCATGTTAGCCAGGATGGTCTCGATTCCTGACCTCGTGATCCGCCCGCCTCCACCTTCCAAAGTGCTGGGATTACAGGCGTGAGCCACAGCGCCTGGCCTTTTTTTTTCTTTTTCTGAGATGGAGTTTTGCTCATTCGCCCAGGCTTGAGTAAAATGGCGCGATCTCGGCTCACCATAACCGCCACTTCCTGGATTCAAGCGATTCTCATGCCTCAGCCTCCGGAGTAGCTGGGATTACAGGCATGCGCCACCACGCTTGGTTAATTTTGTATTTTTACCAGAGGGGGTTTCTCCATGTTGGTTAGGCTGGTCTGGAACTCCCAATCTCAGGTGATCCACCCTCCTCGGCCTCCCAAAGTGCTGGGATTATAGGCATAAGCCACTGCGCCGGGCTGCCATGAGCCTTTTAATCAAGCAACAATTTAACTAGAAGTTCGATATGTAAAACAAATAATAGCTACTTAGGGTACGAGAGGAAGGAACTCCATCTACCCCACCCCTTTCCCAAACTTGCCCACAGCCCAGGGTGGAAACTCCTTGACAAGATGACCAACAAATCCCTTCCTACTGTCACTATCTGTGATTTAAGTCTAAGTCCATGGAGCACATGGCAAACCACAGCACTGTGTGTCTTAGAAGGAACAACATGTTGTATGAGCTTTGGGATCTTCCCTGGGGAGCATTCCCTGTATTTAGGGGAGGAAGCTGAACATATGTGAGAAGTAGTAAAGCAAAGCACTTGTTTAAGTGCCTGTCCTAGGAAGAAAGCTTTCAAAAAAAGGAAAAAAAGTCAGGGAAGACATCACAGAAGGAGAAAAGAGAACATGAGCTGTGAAAGACACTGATTAGCAGGAAGAGATAAAGCAAATAATTAATTTTTATCTAAAAACATTTGGGGCCAGGTGTAGTGGCTCGGGCCTGTAATCCCAGCCTTTTGGGAGGCTGAGGCAGGTGGATCACTTGAGGTCAGGATTTGAGACCAGCCTAGCCAACATGGTGAAACCCCATCTCTACTCAAGAAAAAAAAATACTAAAAAAAGTAGCTGGGCGTGGTGGCACGCACCCGTAGCTCCAGCTACTCAGGAGGCTGAGGCATGAGAATTGCTTAAACATGGCAGGCAGAGGTTGCAGTGAGCTGAGATCCTGTCACTGCACTCCAGCCTGGATGACAGAGTGAGACTCTGTCTGAAAAAGAAAAAAAAATATTTTTAAAAAAACATTTGGATCTGTGTTAAATGCAGAACCCAGAAATTAACTGCTGAATCCAAAGGGGGCTTTGGAGAGATGCAGGCCTATCACTCCTCCCACAGTTCTGCTAGCTCGGCCTTGGCAAAGCAAGAACTCTGGAGGGACTCAGCTCAGGCCTGACGTAGCAGTCTCAACTGCAAGCCAAGAGGCAGAACAATGCCACTCTAACATCATGATTCACAATGAGTGAAAACCACAATAAAGCTTTTCATCAGAGGAAAGGGAAAATAGTCTTTGTTTATCAGCATCCTGGGGGAGATCAAAAGCCTACTTTCTAGAGCTTGTTCCAGATGTCTCTTCTACCTCTTTAGAGCCTACTGGCCTCCAACAGCCATGCTCAGTATCTCTCATTTCATGCACAAAAAGGTCATTTCAGGCACAGCAAGAGAGCAAGCAGCTCTCTGCATTCTCATGCTGCCAAATCAACCTTCTCACTCACCTAAAGGGCTGTTCAATATGTGTCTTCACGGCCCACGTATCCTCAGAAGACAAAGCCATGTGCTGTCTGCTCTGGGACACAGAAAAAGGAGTCAATCCAGCCTTCTCTCTGTGTTGACTAAATCATGCTACATGATTCTCTCTGGCCACAGCACTGCCAGCCTTTGGAAAGCTATGACTCCTGAGCCCAAGAAGCTCCCAGCTAATAGAGAACATGTTGTTGTCTCCCTCAGAGTGTTCTTGGTCTAGTGTGCCTGGGTACCTTGTTCTTTCATTTTCTCATTTCTTGAGCTAAGACATAAAACTATTACAACCAAAAGAATCTACTTCTATCATCCCAACAGTGTGGCAGGAAAGCTATGTTCTTAAAATAAAAGTCACACGACACCGTAAAGTGAAGCAACACTGGATTTGAAAGTCGGGAACTAGATTAGTGTCATACCTCTGCCACTTTGAGAAGTCACATGACCTCTCTGACCTTTTGTTTCATCAATTGGAGATATACCTGTTCAAAAATCAATAAATACCATCATGTGTCACTTAACAGTAACATACAGTTTGAGAAATACATTTTTAGGTGATTCCATCCTTGTGTGAGCATCATAGAGTATACTCATATGAACCTAGATGGGATACCTACTATAATCCCAGGCTATGTGGTATAGCCTGTTGCTCCTAGGCTACAAACCTGTATGCCTTGTTACTGCACTAAATGCTGTAAGCTATAATAACACAATGGTAAGTATCTGTGTATCTACAAATACCTAAACATAGAAAAGACACAGTAAAAATATGGTATTATTACATTTGGGAACCACCGTCCTTTACATGGTTTGTTGTTGAGTGAAAGGTTATGTGGCACATGACTGTATTTACTGAGTCCCTGCCTACTACATGCCAGGAATCATGCTAAATGCTGAGGATATTCTGGTGAACAAATCAGACTTGGCCTTTGCCCCCACACAGTTTAAAGACTAGTAGAAGAGAAAGAGAATAAATAAGGAAACAAATACATATTTACAAATTAGAAGTGTTTGGAAGGATATAAAAAAAAAACAATGTGCTCAGAAAGAAAGCAAGATGGAGAATGAGGTTTTTCCCCCTCTGGGGGTACAGAAAGCATCTGTAAGGGGAGTATGTGTGAGGGAGGAGGAAAAGCCATCAGAGAATACAGTGGAGAAGGGGGATTCCAGGCTGAAGTAACATCATAGACAAAGGCCCAGAGAGAAGGAGGGACTTAGCATGTTCAAAAGCTCAAAGAAGTTCAAGTGTTTGGAGCTGGGAGCTTGGGAAGCAAGAGGAGGTGGTGCGAGAGAAGGCTGGAGAGGGAGCAGGCAAGCAAAGTAACTAAGTCCTGCAAAGCTGCAGTGCTATGCCTAACACATAATAGGCCCTCAATCAACATGGGCTGCATGCAAAGGTTTTCTTTGACCAGGAGAATAAATTTTAATTTATAACCTAAATGACTTCTAGGAACCCTGCTATTTTAATGATTCTAGTCCCCAGATTGCTGAGGAAAATAATTTTAAAGAGCCCCTTTGTCCTTTGTGAACCACAAAATAAACAAAACCCCTGTGGAATGAGAATTTCACCCTTAGAGTCCCTACCTCATCCACCAAAGACAAGGAGGCACTATTTAAATAATATTTAGGCGAACATGCTTGGCCCAAGGGAAACAGTAAGTGCTTCTAAAGCTACAAACATTATGTAGGTTACAGGTTAAAATCATTTCATGGTTCCCTTTCTTTCATGAACAAACACTAGCTTTACTAATCAAGAAAAGATGTTAGAATTTCTTAGCTATCCCATTAAAAAGACCCATACAGCTAAAGGCAATGTGGAAATTCTAGGCACAACTATGCCATCTGTTAATGCTCAAAAGATGGGTTTCACATCACATCTTATCTGAGTGGTATGTCCTCTTTTGGTGCCCCTGTCTTCTATTCTTTCCCTAGTTCCAACATTTCCATCATGTGCTAGCTTTTCCAGTGGAAATCAAGCATGAATATAAGGCCACTGAAAAGCTCTACTAAAAAACCACTAAAATGTTCATTTTTCCAAGATAATGTTTGGCAGCTATGGTAAAAAAAAAAAAAATGCAAGAGATTTGGAGTGAGACAGAGCTGGATTCAACCCCCAGCTCTGCCACTTACTGGCCATGTAAACTCTGGTTCCTTTTTGAGTCTCAGTTTCTTTTTCTGTCAAGCAGAGATAAGACCTACCTGACAGGGCCTCTGTGGCTTAAAAGGGATCACATCTAAAGCCCCTTACCCACGGTATGGAGCATAGTAGGCACAAAATAACAGAAAGCCAGGTTTGGAAGGTGGCCCAAGTTTGAGATGCAGCAAAGTCCTTGCAGCCAGGACTGCTCCCCAGAGGCTTGGCCACTGAGGCAGATGATAAACAGAGAGAGCTGGAGCTTGTCATGAGAGGCTAACCCTGCTGACTCAACAGTGCCTCCTACAGGAGGACCCAGGGCTCCTGGTGGGCAAGTGCATTCCTTCCCAGGGAAAAGGGCACTCTACAGAGCCTGGGCCCAGCCTCACTGGGTGCAACTAACCAGAGAAGCATTTACCTTTAGGAGCTTCAAAAGCCACAACTGCCCCTAGCCCAGGGTCAGAGAAACACAATCCTTGGAAGATTTATCAGGTCTTGCCAGGTCCCTGGTTTGCATCTTTCTTGTCAAATGGATCCACTGTTAGTCCTGTCTTTCTGATCAGTACCTTTGTCTAAATTCTGCCTACAGACCCAAACCGTCCTGGTTCAAGTCAGCCCAGTTATCTTCTGCCTCTTGTGAATTATTTGTTAAGCATTTTCAGTTCTTCTTCTAGGAGACTGATGACTCCAAATCAGGTGACATTTTAATACCCCTAGCAGTAAAAGCATTTATTTAAGCCAAAAAAAAAAAAAAAAAAAAAAAAAAAAAAGAAACCAAAGTCTTATCTACTGGCATAATGTGTTTATCTCAATGAGATTTATCACATAAATGAAATAAAAGAGTGACAAAAATCATGTTATTCCAGAAACATTCTTCCCCTAATATTTATAATGGTATGTTAAGTAGGAAAAATTCAGCAAATGATCAATTTAGAGAAAAAGAGCCTTTATATTTGGAATCTACCCATTAACTTAAAATCCACAAATCTTGTTTTATACAATAATGCATTCCTCCTCCCAATCTCAATATATTATCAAGTTATAATGAGAAAGTTTATATCTCATTTCACAGAATAACAAAAATAGAAGGGTTATCCCCTCAACGTATAAATGAGGAAACTGGGACTGAGAGGCCAAATTGCTTCAGATTAACTCAGCTAGTCCAAGAAAAGGGATGAATAATCAAAGCCTAATTCCAGTATGGTCAAAAATAAGAAAATAGAGAAAGGTACCTGGAAAATCTACAACCAAAGGCACAGGCTCCCAAAACCTGGATCTACAGAGCCAACTTTTACCCATGGCAGCTTTGGGAGCATCTCTGAAGAGCAGATTAAGAAATGTGGCAGAACTTATGTCTGAAAGGTCTGGAGACCAGGCTGGAAAGTGGTAGTTGTCCACCAGTTACAACCAGGGGCATCATCCACCTGGGGCTGGCCCATCAGTGGTGTAGACATTGTGGCCATGGTTATAGTGACCACCTGAGGAGAAGGGAGAAGTCTAGATTCCAGGTGTCTGTCGATTTTTAGGATGTGGTCTTGACCATATTCTCCTCCTACAGGCTGAGAACTAAACATAAAACAGAGCATCAAGAACACAGATTTAGCCAGAGAACACAAATGTTCTGCTAGCACCACAGAGATCTCATATATGTATAGATACAGAAAACCAGACAATTGACTTTAGCTCTGGCTTGAGCATCATGACAACCCCTGGCTGGGAAGTAATAATTCAGACAATAGATGTTTAGCTGATGATAAGTGTCTGGGGCTCACCTCTTAGCCTATCCTTTGCAATTTCTTTTTATTCATTTTAATCTGATATCCCCTGCATACAAATGTTTAGTGATGAAGGAGGGTAATGGTATGAATGTGAGAAAGTTCTGGAAGTTTCCTCCCAAGAGCATCAGCTAAAGTTTTATCCACTTCAGAACAAGTAAACATACCCCAGGCCAGAGACATCACCAGTTACAGGCAAAAACACTCATTGACAGCCAGAAGAAGAAACCACAATCAGAGAGGGGGATACTGCAGAAGGGGGATTAAGCCACTCTCTCGCACAATTTTCTAAGCAAAGAATTTAAAAGACAAGAGACATGACCCCAGCCTTTCTTAAATCCCTTACTATTGACTGTAAGCTTCTAAGCAAAGTTGATTTCCCCTGTTCCCAAATAATACTCAACCCACTCCAGTGGCCAATAGCTCCATCAAAAGTGTAGGCATTGTGGCCATGGCTACAGGGACCACCTGGGGAGAAGAGAGAAGTCTAGGCTGCAGATGTCTGTTGATTTTTAGGATGTGGCCTTGACCATATTCTCCTTCTTTAGGCCTGGAACTAAACATAAAACATAGAGCAGGTAACTGTATCCAGAATATAGACTGAGCTAGAGAGTGCAAAGTTGCTCTGCTAGCACCATGGAGAGCGAAGCCCAGTCTCAGTAGGCTCATGTGTTATTTGGGGTCACCTGCCCTCCCCACTCACCTGCTGCCTTTCTATAGCAGAATGTCACCACTCAGCTGGGAGTGCTGTGATGGCTTCACACATAGTCAAGGGGGCTGGACATTGCTATTAATATAACCCACTTTTCCCCTTAGTACTTTCTCCCTGCAGTGATTCATTCCACCTGCAAGTACTTGAGCTGTACCTGGGTGGCTCATTTATTTGCAAATAATAATTTCACAAGCATTAAAAAAGTAGGCAATTAGCTTATTCTTAATCTTAATATGCCACCTGGTTAGCAGGTGGTCTCCTGCCCCAAGCAATGATGGAGGCATTCTGGAGTCATTTCTGCCTCTTGCTGTACATGTTACTTTGCCTCCATCACCAAGACCCTTTCAAATGTTCCTCCTTAGAAAATCTCAAGTTCTCAACTGAGCTTGTTATAGAAAAAGAGTTACAAACCCTTTGGGCAGCTGCCATCTAAAAACTCTGTCTTCCATATTTAGCTAGAGACCACAGTTTTCACTGAACTCATTCGTAATGTAAGTACCAACCACTCTTTAGAGAAATTTGCTGGAAGGGATGTTTCATGTAGCACTCCCAAACCAGAGCTTGCCTGGAATAATCCCCACTCACATGATGTCAAAAGAGTCAGAAACAGCCCCTGGAAACTTAAACATCAGTTGCTCTTTGCCCTTCAAATGAGCATTAAGGGTAGATTTCTGCTGCTCCTCCCTAACCCCCACCCCAAAACTGCTTCTCCCACTGATTTCTAGGGCAGCTTACTTGAAGGGTGAGGTGATGAGAAAGTTGATCAAGATGAAACATTAAAGCTAAAAAACACAAATGAAGGCAAGGACATTTGTCCAGCCTCTTCTTGCTCATTCTCCAGCTCTGTCTCTGCCATGTGCACAAATCACCCATTTAGGCATATTTTTATCCCAGAATTCTAACTCCTCTCTGTTCAAGCCTTTACGGTGACCACCAGACAGTACCCCCTCACCCCTACCCTCATGCTAGAACTTCCCATCAAGATAAACTAATCTTGGTAATGGTTCTTACACAGAGGAGCACATTGGAATCACCGGTATAGGAGGTATGTTAGAGATACTAGAGAAATTTGCTGGGAGGGATGTTTCATGTAGCACTCCCAAACCACAGCCCGCCTGGAATAATCCCCACTCACATGATATCAAAAGAGCCAGAAACAGCCCCTGGAAAAAACTGAAACATCAGTTGCTCTTTGCCCTACAAATGAGCATTAAACCCACCATATATGTATCGAGAATATATTTATTATATATATAAATGTATCAAGAATATATTTATTTACATATATATATACACACACACACACTCATGCCTGATGTTTACTCTGGAGGTGCTCATTTAGTAGGCCTATAATGGAGGTCTTGAATCTAAACTTTTTAATAGCATCATGGATAAGTTGGATGCACTCTCAGTTGAGATGCTCTAGCTTAGAGCCTTCCTGGGGGCTTGTGAGAAATACAAAGCCATGAGCCTACCCCATGCCTACTGTGTTAGAATCTGCATGTTAACAAGACCCTCAGGTGATCTGTATGCACATTAAAATCTGAGAAGCACTGGCTTAGAGCACATACAGGTCAATAGGTTACTGTTCACAGCAGCAACCACACGTTTAGTGCTTTATATAATGAAGACTTTACCCTTGTTAAAGGAATTTCAAATATCTGGGAGCTTGATCCTACAGAAGCAGAGAATAAATATGGGAGCCCGAGGCCTTATAGGCACTCTAAAAATTACATCATGAGTCATGGGGACAGATGTCTATTTTGTTTATGCGTAAGGCCAGACTTTTGAATTTTCTTTTCTTTCTGAGACAGGTCTTATTCTGTTTCCCAGGCAATAACAGTTTTCGCATGGGGGTGGGGGTAAGGGGGGACTGTCTGGTGGTTACTGTAAAGGCTTGAACAGAAAGAAGTCAGGGTGAAAATGTGCCCAAATGGGTGATTTGTCCACATGGCTGAGACAAAGTGTCTCAGTGTTGCAATCTTTTTTTTTTTCTTAATTATGCATTTTAAACATCAATATGTACATTTGTTTTTACAGTTATAAATTTTCTCATCTGTTTTAGACAACAACTTGTAATAGTTTTGAATCCATTAAGATGTTGCTTTCAATTTGAAATATTTTGTATATACATGTATATAAAAATAACCCAATGATGACTCATCTGACAGATGTTTAAGATCAATAAAGGCTTATTTTTCAACATGCAGTTAGGAAGAAAGGGAAGCAAGCCAACCTCTCCACACTCTCTTTTGCTGGCTTGTTTTTGCAGTGGTATCAGTAGTGTTTTTGGAGGGAACCACATGCCTTCAGCCTATCTAGTTAAGATCAGATACCACAATCAACAAGAAGGGTAGAAGAGATGGGGAACGGGAAGTGGGTAAGTGTTAAATATCAATTTTTGAAGTGTGCATTTTGTACTCTTTCTAGGTACAGGATTAAAAACAGGCCAATGAGGAAAAAATTGTTATAATTGTTATAAATTGTTATGTTGTTTTAAAACTGCAATCAAATCAAGACATAATAGCTGAATTAAGTTCTTTTAATAGATTGCACATATAGATGTTTAGCCATACTCTTAGATCAACTCTTTAACAGTAGAACTTCATATCCAATTAACATGCTCTAGATACCACCTTTCTTATTTTTTACAGTAAAATCTGGTATTTAAATACCTACTTCTACACTGACAGCTTTAAGAAAAACAGGACACAGAGGGAGTTGTCATTTTTAGCAGCAATGAAACACCACCAACCCATTTTTACATACTGAATTCAAGTCCCTATCAGAAGTGAGTGGACCACAAAGTCACCAGCTACAAAATTGCTAGTTCATTTTTAAATCAATAACTTGAAATTACCCTTGCCCCCCACCCCATTACATCTTTTTATAAACAGCAAACTTTTTGCTGTTTTATACGTAGGCTAGCAGGCTTGTTTCAATATGAAAGTGCTAACTCATTTACGGAGTTTTATAATCAGTTATGTAGTGCTACAATAAATGTCCAATAATCTACATAGGAACAATGATGAATAAAAATGATGAAGATTGAATAAGGCTATCAAATTACCTTATCTTATTTACACATAAAGAATAGATACCCAATGGTGAGGAAGAGACAGAAATTGGACAAATTCTCACAGGTTTAAAAATTACATCTACCTTTGAGTTTTATACTGTAAATGAGACATTTTAAGTAGCCCATGCCTATTTTTTCCTCAGAAAAAGAAAAGCTGCCTTCATGACATCCCCTCTTGTGTCAGATTTCCACAGTGTCACTTTGAAGCTTCAGAGTCAGGATCTTACTTTCTTCAAAAAATAAAGAAAATACACCCCCTAAGGTACTTCCAGTCCTCCCCACCCCCAAAATCCCGCCGGTTTCTTTTCCAGTGCCAGGTTGCATGGTCAGGTCCTATCTCCCAGGATTATTGTTGTGATTTTTTTTTCTGTCCATCTATTGATCATTAGTTTAGAATAGATAACATGAACCGGTTCTGGAACCACTAGTAGGAGGAACACAAGCTCTTCACTACAATCACACAGTAGGAAAGAAAGAGATAAATCAATTCATCCCTGGTGCTGGGCCTCCAAAATTGAAAGAATCTGGCACAACTGGAGCACTGAATTTGTATCCTCTGTGCGTCTCAATCATTTTGGTTTCATGGGCTGCTCTTCTTTGATCGGCCAGAGTTGCTAAGTCTGTAACTATTTTCTTTGTTATTCATTAAGACCATGAGTCAGAGACTGATACCACACAGGATTATGATTTTGAATAGTCTGAAAGATAGCTTTAAATATCTGATACTCAACAACAGGGTTATCTTCATCATCAATGACTGTGGAATAGCCTTCCCGAGCAGTTTCTTCAGCATCATCTTCTTCCCAATTTTCATCATCTCCATCTTCACCTGCCTGCTTAGTCAGAATCTCCAAATATTCTTTCTCATCTTTATCAATATCATCTTCATCACTCCCCAGTTCCTCAGTTTCATCATCATCTTCAGCTTCATCATCATCACTCTCATTCTTGGACAAAAGAGCATGGCAGGCATGTGCTCTTTTCAATCCATTAAATAAAAGGATAAAACCTGGCAAAATCTGTCCAGAAACCTGATTCAAACCTTGGGGTGTCTGTTCCATATCAATAAGAGCACAGAGAATGAGACCACACATATTTCTGTCATGAAGCCTCAAGAAACAGTCAACATCATTAAGCCACTGTCTAATAAAATTATTTGTAACTGGTTCAACATTATTAGGGAAGTGAAGATTTTCTAAGGTATTGAGTAATAGGTATGTATTATAATGCAAAGCTGCAATTGCAACTTGCAGACATATAGTTCAAAGTTCACTTGTCTTAACCTCTCGTCAGTCTTTCTAAGGCTGCTTGCACAAATAAGGAAATGCACTAGTCAATGTCATGCCCTTTGCACTGCAGAATGATGACCTCTAACAATTTTGCCGCATGACACTCTGCATCTTCTCCTGCAACTCCTGTAAGAACCTTTTTGCACATACTGTGTATCATTTCAAGATACTTGGTATCAGACAGAAGTGTCTTGCTAAGAACTGTTACATAATTATAAAGGAGCTGCATCATATCTGTAAAGTAATCAAAGCCATCTTGCTGAAAGACTTCAAATACAAGGGGTAGTAGCTGCCACATTTGTGGAGACACTTGTTGACATGTCAGGCTATGCGCTAAAGAGAATATCTCCTCATAGGATTCTGAGACATGCTGTTGTAAAACAGTGCCAGTGACCTGTAAGCAGATTCCCTCAAGCTGTTGGGTTATCTATGATCTTCAACTACAACTAAGAAGTGTGTCAGCTGTATTCAGAATTCCCATAGCAGTAACTGCTTTGTCATCACTACCTACTTTATCAGGCCCGATCTGGATTACTTGGCTAAATATCATTGCCAACTGTTGTGTCATTTCTACTGCAATAAGAGTAACTTCGCTATTTTCACAGATCATTTTCCGAAATACATTGGTAAGGTCATCATTTTCTGTTTCTCTTATAATATGAAGAAGAGCCTGCATTATAGGTCTGATGAATGGTGTGATATATTCTTTAAATTTTTCTTGATTGCTGATCAATACTTGAAAAACAATGGCAGCTTCCACTTTCACAGGCATGTCTCTATCATCAATCAGACATCTTCTTGTTAGCTCTAAAGCTGTCTGAAGGTTCTGATCACTTTTGAACTTTACTTCACAAAAATAGTGAAGCACCCAGCAAGCCCTTGCTCTCATGTAGCCTAGTTCACTGCTGAAGAGAAAGAATACATGATTCTGCAACATGTATTCCATCTGATCTTTATAGATCTTCTTCTTCAGAAGTATTTCAGCTCAAGACCCAATCATATGCTGGGCTCCATCTGTTTTTCAAAGGTCAGCATTTGGTTCTGTAAGAATCTGGTAACAAAATCCCATAGTCTTTTGAAGTACCTGTTTCCTCTTACTACGGGCTGTAAACAAAAGCTTCTGGGCAGCAGTGGTAAAAGAAATGAAATCTTCAAACACATCAAACTTCATGCGTATATATTCGTAAGGGTCTTCTTCCCAAAGTTCCTCATCAGCATCGGTATAACACATCAATGGAAAAATAACATCTTGGATAATGCCTTGTATATGGGGTTTCAGATTCTTCCAGGTGAGAGTATGAGAAACTCCTTGATTAATAGAATTTAATGTCTGTTGTAAAACTTGAGGAACCATATATTGCTTCTCCTTGTATTGTTATAACACCTTTAATAAAACTTGCTGGACACCAACAACAAATGCCTTCAGAAATACTTCAGCCAACTCACTATACTCCTAGGAAGAAACATTGCCAGGGCTTCCATATCTTTCAAAAAGTCTTGCTAAAATATGTAAGGCCCACTTCTTGCATTTTCACTATGATAACTCAGGTCGATCGTCTTCTTCAATTCGAAGTGTTTCAGTCTTCAAAATTTCTATCCATTCTGTCAGGTTCTGTTGGTTTGTCAGTTCCAGTGGTAGTATATGCTGAATAAGAGCATAGAAGATCTTGAATATTTGTTTCTGGATGATGACAGACTGATCAGACTGGTCAGAAAGAAGCTGGATAAAATGATCCTTTAGAAATGGCAGAAAATGCTGCATTGCTGCTACTAATGGACTCCACTCCTCTAGTTTTTTATACTCATAATTTTTCCAAGCTGATAAAGGCAAAGAAGAATTCCTAGCCAACAAGCACTGTTATCGTACTGAAGATAAAAGCCAATTTTGTCCACAATGGCCATCCAGCAGCTTGGATAATCATGTTTGATGATGTGATGAATGCATGTAGTAAGCTGTACCCTGATGAGCGCAGGAGAATGGATAATGGCTTCTACAATATTTTCTCAAATACAATGGCAATCATTCTTCTGGAATAGTATAAGGGGATATATATACCCTTGTGCTGTTTCTCGACCAGGCCAATATTATGTTACATTTTTCAAACAGATAACACCTGCCTGTCTCACAGGTAAATCCAGTTGTTCCAACAGTAATCTGGAGCAGCGGTGAGACAAAATTCAGAGACTTGTGTGTTTCACTGAGCTGGCACTCCAAGGTCTCTCGCAGGGCTGGGTCCATGGTGCCCTGCAGGGCCTCCATAATGGTGTTGGGGTCCATCGCAGCACAGACTCGGTCAAACCTGGGGCTTGGGTGCTACTGGGCCAGGAATAGTGCTACTCACTGCACACATGGACCTGCCGCAGCAGCAACTGGCGCAAAAGGGCAGTGGTGCAATCTTAACTCGCCGCAACCTTGAACTCCTGGGCTCAAGTGATCCTCAGCCTCAGCCTCCCAAGTAGCTGGGACTGCAGGCTCATGCTACCATGCCAAACTGATTTTGTGTTGTTGTAGAGATAGGGTCTCATTAAGTTGCCCGGGCTGGTCTCAAACTCCTGGTCTCAAGCAATCATCCTCCCTCAGCCTCCCAAAGTGCTGGATTTACAAGCCTGAGTCACCATGCATGGCCAATATTTTCAACAGTTAGAGGCAGGAATGAAAAACTATTCCTTTTTGCTTTGCTCAAAGTAAGTATTTGTGAGCATCCACTTAAGAGTTACTGTGCTAGATGCTGGACATACAAATAGAAATAAGACCCAGTTCCTGCTCTTGTGGAAAGGGCAACATTAGAGAAATGTTCAGGAAATGGAGCAAAGGCCCTTATCTCAGCTTAAGGAAGTCTTAGCTCACTATTGTTTGGCTGAATCTCAAAAATGTACAAACCAATAGGAGTGTCCCTTTCTTCCCCACAGATTCCCTGAAGCCAGTGAACTGTATGGCAGGAAAACCAAATACTAACTGTGATTTGCCCTGTCCTAGAAGGCAAGAGAAGGGACTTCAGGGGATGCATGTCAAGTTAGGCTTTGATGACTTGTGTTAGAAGGTTCAGGAAGAAAGGAGCATCACTTATCCCCTATGAAAAAAAGGAATGGCCAAGAGACCTTCCTTGAATCCATGAAGAGCTTCCAAAAGAAAAAATTTTAAGTTTAGGGATGATAAGGAGCAGAAAGGCTTGGTCTGCTTTACCTGGTGAGCCTACCAATGTACCCATCAAGAACATGCTCGTTACCCAGCAGAGTGTTGGGCACTAGGGGGTGAAGGAGGATGGAATCAAAGATTACTTTTAGCTCTGAAAACCTCAAGACCATCTAGGTTAGGCTCTTCATTTTACAAAAGACAAAGTGCAGACCCAGAATAGGCCTTATCCAAAATCACATTACTAGCTCTTGAGTACAGGATTACTAGCAGGCTGCAATCTGGGAAGATGGCTGAAGTACACTCGACACCATATAAAACTCCAGCATCAGTACTTTGGGCAACATATAGTCACCAGAGGTTTCTGAGCTGGTGACCAGCTTAGTCAAAACCGCTTTCCCCCTTGACAATAGTAAATGCCATTTCCAGTTAAGTTACAGATGACAGATTTTAAGTAATGTTTCCAAGTCTATGTGTGAGATCTGAATGGTACCTCCATTACTGGCATTACATTTTATTCCTCAACCCTCCTCTTCACAGCTCTTATTAGGAAAACAGGGAAAGTCAGGTGATGAGGCCCACAGGAGCTGTGCCTTGCCAGTGTTCCCTCATGAAAGGCTGCAACCAGAACTGTGTCCTTCCTTCTTGATGCAGGTCTCTATGCTTAACTTGTTCACCCTCTGTTCCAGAGCATTAGGTGCTCCAAGTGAAGTACTTCTGAATTCTGACAACCCTGACCTCTCCCCTGTCATGTAGAAAGGCCTCAAGTGGTAGTTTCTGGGGCTACTGATCATACAAGCACATGCACCCTTCTCAGGAGAGGGAAATTAGAAAACTTGCTAACTAGAGGTGCCATGGCAGGTGCCAACTGCATCAGTGCAGGATGGAATAGCACATTCCAGAGAGCCTCATGAGTCCACTGCTAAGGGTAGAGCTAATTTACAAGAAATATGCAGAGGGTTTGGCTGGATCCCCTCTGATACTAACTGAGCCCAGCTCTCACATGCCTATGGCATGGAGCGGATGGTGCTGGGGCAGGCTTCCCTCAGCCTGACAGCAGAGCAGCTATCTCCACTATTGAGTCAGGTGTGACCCCAGAATGCTGTCTCTACCCCCTCAGCATGGTAGCAATGCCATGGCAGTGAGGATGTGGGGAACGAGGAGCAGCTTAGGGGAGACTAAGGCATTGCAGGGCTGAGGTCCACTATGTAGCTCCAGGTACCCCTACCACACTCCTTCAAGAACGGAGTTGGTAGTAAAAGATTATCACCAAGTTCCTCTCAACTCAGCAAAACAAGTGGGGAAGTGAGAAAAGAAAGGAGGAGGAAGATAGCTTCCTGTGCTGTGAGGACTAATTGCAAGCAAAACGTGTGTCAGCTGCCACTGCACACAGTAAATACTCAATGGATGGTAACCTTAAGGGTTTGGGCTGCAGCTTTAGTGCCCAAATCCTATGCCTATGGAGGGACTGAGGTACTTGGACAACAACAATCAAGGCAGGTAGAGAAAATCCTGGTTTTGAGTGCACCAAAACAAATCACCTCACCCTTAGCAGTGTAAGACAACTAGCATTTTACTATGTTCACTGATTCTGAGCATGAGAAATTTAGAAAAGGCCCAGCAGGATGGTTTGTCTCTGTTTCTTGACATCTGGAGCCTCAGTCAGAAAGATCCAAAGACTGGGGTGACTTAATTGGAATCATCTATGAGCCATAACTGGTGGTTGACCCATGCTGTCAGCTATAACCTGAAGCTGTAAGCTGGAACACCTATACATGGCCCTTCCATGTGGCTGTGTGAGTTTCTTTACAGAATGGTAGCTGGGTTCCTTTTTTATTTCTTTTTTTCTTGTTTTTTTTTTTTTCTTTTTTTTTGAGACGGAGTCTTGCTCTCTCTCCCAGTCTGGAGTGCAGTGGCGCAATCTCGGTTTACTGCAAGCTCCGCCTCCCAGGTTTACACTGTTCTCCTGCCTCAGCCTCCCAAGTAGCTGGGACTACAGGCGCCCGCCAACATGCCTGGCTAATTTTTTGTATTTTTTAGTAGAGACAGGGTTTCACCGTGTTAGCCAGGATGGTCTCGATCTCCTGACCTTGTGATCCACCCGCCTCAGCCTCCCAAATGCTGGAATTACAGGCATGAGCCACTGCGCCCGGCCGGTAGTTGGGTTATAAGAGCAGGTGTCCCAAATAAATCACGCAGAATCTGTATTACCTTTGATGACTTAGCCTATCACTATAATGTGACTTCTGCCATAGCCGCAAGGTTTTCCAGATTCAAGGGCAGAGAACAAGTATCAAAGGCAAATTTTTAAAAGAACATGTGGAATGGAAGGTAATATTAAAGCTATCTCTGGAATATAATCTGCTTCATTTGTCAGGCTAAATATATGCTCCCATAGTCTCCCAATGCAGAGATATTATGTGCAATGTCTGGAACAAATATTTTCATATGACAGCTCATTAATTCAGTCTTTACAATAATACTGCAAGGTAGTTTATTATTACTCCATGTTTTACCTGAAACTGAGCTCAAAAAGTTTAGACATCTTGACCAAGGTCATATAGTTTTTAAGCACCAAAGCAGTATCAAATTCAGATCTAAATCTGTTAACTACTTATTAAAACTCAAAGCTCATAGTCTTTAGAGAACATTTTGGGTCAAACTAAACGATCTTGCGTTCTAGGGCAGTAGGAATAAGGTGACAAAGAAAAAAAAAGGCAGCTGTTCATTTGATGCCTAAATGTTCACAGTGTACACACAGTGCTGAAGCTAAGCTTTGTAACTCTTAAGTGTTATTTTTTTCTAATAAATGCATTTTATGTAAGGGAAGACTTCGAAAAACAGTATCTCCAGATAGAATGGAAACTAGGCCACCTTACTAGTCTCTCCTACACCCCAATCGCATTTTCCAAAGTAGAGAGAAAGGTACAGTTCAGAACCTCTGTTTTTCAAACTGGAATCAGGCCCCTCTCTTACTTTTCCCCCAACTCTTTAAGATAGATCATTTTTATTTTGCAACTTAGCCTAGATTGTGGGGCAAAGCACAATCAAATGAAACGGGTGAATTCCCATTTTGATCCCTCTCGTCATTCTCTATCTCAGGTAGCTGATGGATCCAGGCTAAATGTGGGTCAAAAAGTATGTTACAGATCAGCTTTACTTGAAAACAAAATGGGTATATACCAATACAACTCAATGGGGGAATAAAAACTTTTTCAACAAATAGTGTTAAGACAACTGGATATCTGCATGCAAGTGAATGAAGTTGGACCCCTACCTCACACCATACACAAAATTTAACTCAAAATTTATCATAGTCCTAATTGTAAAAGCTAATGCTCTAAAACTCTTAGATGAAAATATAGGAGCAAATCTTTATGATCCTGAGTTAGACAAAGCCTCCTTAATTGTGACACCAAAAGTACAGTCTACAGAAGAAAACTAGATAAATTGGACTATGTGAAAACCTAAACTTTTGTACTGCAAAAGATACCATCAAGCAAGAAAAAATGCAACCCACAGACTAGCAGAAAATATTTGCAAATAAAATACCTCATAAGAGATTTGTACACAGAATATATTATTAAAAAAACTCATAACCCAATAGTGAAAATATTAATAACCCAAAATAGGCAAAGGATCTAAACAGATATTTCTCCAAAGAAGATACAGAAATGGCCAATAAGCACATGAAAAGCTGTTCAACATCCGTAGTCATAGGGGAAATGCAAATCAAAACCACAATGAGACATCACGTTACACCCATTAAAATGGCCATAATCAAAACGACAAGTGTTAGTGATGATGTAGAAACATTAGAACACTGAAATTGTTCGAAGAATGTAAAGTGGTGCAGATGCTTTGGAAAACAGTTTAGCAGTTCCTCAAGATGTTAAATGTGGAGTTACCAGATGACTCAGCAATTCCACTCCTAAGTCTGTACCCAAAAAAGGCAGAAACAAATGTCCATATGAAAACTTGTACATAAATGTTCAATAACGTTCAGAGGAGCATTGTTCATAATGGCCAAAAAAGTGAAAACAGCCCATATACCTGTCAACTGATGAACAGATGAATTAGATGTGGTATAGTCATACAATAAAATATTATTCAGTAATAAAAAGGAATGAAGTACTGATAAATGCTACAAAATATTAGAACCTTGAAAATGTTATTCCAAGTGAAATAAGCCAATCACAAAAGACCACATATTGTACAATTCTATTTATATAAAGTGTCCAGAACAGGTAAATCTAGATTTAGAAAAAGTAGATTAGTGGTTGCCTAGGCCTACAAAATGTGAGGAGAAATGGAAAGTGACTGAAAATGGGTATGGGGTTTCTTTTGGGAGTTATGAAAATGTTCTGAAATTGATAGTGATGATGGTTGCACAACTCAATAAATATACTTAAAACTATTGAATTGTACATTTTAATTATGCAAATTGTATGGTAGGTGAGTTTTATTTCAATATTTATATCCATGCACACATATACATATATGTTTACACACACACACACACACATATATATGTCCAAAGCAAATTCATATTAAAGTGGGGGCAATGTCAAGAATAGAAAACCACCCACAGATGCTCCTCTGCTTTAGCCTGACATGTGGCTATGTGACCAAAGGTACTGTGAAAAGCAATTAGACAGTGCTTTCTGAAAAACAATTTTATTGAGGTATAATTTACATGTGACAAAGTACTTCCATTTGAGTTCATAGCTTGATGTGTTTTCACAAATGTGACCACCATATAACCAACACATTCAAGATACAGGATATTTTTTTACCCCAAAAAAAAGTCCCTTGTGCCCCCTCTGTCCCAAAATGACCAGCCCTAGGCAACAATTGAGCTACTTTGTCATTTTAAGTAAGTTTTGCCCTTTTCTATAATTCCAGATAAATTAAATCCTACTGCATGTACTATTTGGGATCTGGACTGTTTTATAACTCAGGATAATATATTTGAAATTCAACCATGTGTCATGCATATCTCTAATACATTGCTTTTTTATTGCAGAGAGTATTCCCTTATATAAATAAAGTTTGTTTTGCATTCATCTGCTTAAGGACATTTGATATTTTCCCCTCATTTTAGTTATTATGAACACTGATATACAAGTTTTTGTGTGAACATATGTTTTCATTGCTCTTTGGTAAATGAACAGAAGTGGAAACACCAGGTCTTATAAGTGTATGTCTAACTTTATAAGAAATTGCCAAGCTGATTTCCAAAATGTTAATACTATTCTACGTACCCACAAGCAATATATGTAAGTCTTTTGAATTTTATTAATCATAGTGGGTAGCTCATTGTAGTTTTCAATAGCCTTTCCTTGATGACTAATTAAATGGAGCATCTTTTCATGTGCCTTTGGCCATTCACGTGTGCGTGTGTGTGTGTGTGTGTGTGTGTGTGTGTGAAGTGTCTGTCCAAATCTTCCGCCTATTTAAAAAATTATTTTTAATTGAGTTGTATAAGTTTTTTTAATACATTTGGGATTCAAATCTTTATCAGCTTAGTCTGTGGCTAGAAATTTCATTTTCTTAATGGTGTCTTTCTTAATAGTGCCTTTGATAAAGTCCAATGTATCATTTCTTCGCTTTTATGTCTCAAATGTCTTGTGTCCTAAGAAATCTTTGTATATGCCAATGTTGAAAAACTTCTAGTTTTACAGTTTTAATTTTTATGTTTCAGTATACTACCTATTTCGAGTTAAATTTTGAGTCTAAAGGGTTGAAGTTCATTTTTTGTATATGAACATCCAATTTTGTAGAACCACTTGTTGAAAGACTATTTCCCCACTAAAATATCTTAACAACATTTCATCACAAGATTCCTCATTTCCCTTTTATAGTCACACCTACTTCCTTCCAACTTTCCTTTAATCCTCTTCTCATTAACTCCTACCAACCACTAACCTGTTTTCCACTTCTATAATTTTGTCATTTCAAGAATACTGAATATATGGAATCATAAAGTATATAACCTTTTGGGATTTGCTGTTTATTCTTTGCATTTATCCATGTATGATGCTCTTCCTTCATTTGTATAGATTTAAGTTTCACTGATAGCATTTGTCTTGCATCTGAAGAACTTGCATCTTAAGTCCACTGGTGAATAATTCTGTCAGCTTTTGTTTGCCTGAAAAGGTTTTCATTTCATTTTTATTTTTGAATGGTATTTTTATTGGATATAGAACTCTAGGTTGACAGTTTGCTGTTTTCGTTACAGCTCTTTAAAGATGTGATTTCATTTTCTTCTCATTTAAAAGTTTCTGACAAGACATATGTGAGTATTGTTATCTTTGTTCCTCTGTATGTAATTTTTTTGTCAGCTCTTAAAATTTTCTCTTTTGTGTTTTATCCTTCTTGGAGTTGTTGACCTGCCTGGATCTGTGAGTTTATAGTTTTCATAAAATATGAAAAGTTTTTAGCCACTAGTTGAAATTTTTTCTGCCCTTCATCCTTTCTGGGACTCCAATGACATGCATATTTACAACAGCTGTTCAAAAGACCCTGTTTGTCAATTCTATTTTCTCTGTCGTTTTAGGTCTATTTCCATTAACTGATTTTTCTCCTAGTTATGGGTCATGTGTTTTGTTTTGTTTTGTTGCTTTTAGGCATGCCTGGTAATTTTGGATTGGATGCTGGACATTGTGCCTTCATATTGTTGAATGCTGAATACTGTCCTCTTTAATGGATGTTGAACTGTGTTCTGACTGGCAGTTAACTTAATTACATATCAGTTTGATCCTTTTTTAGGCTTTATTAAAACTTTATTAAGTAGACTTTAGGGCTTATTTAGTCCTATAACTAAGCTGTGACTTATTTTGGAAAGCCGTCAATATTAAGCAGGACCCTAAACCCTGGCTGGTCATAACTCAAACTTCTACCAGCCCCGTATTGCCTCTGGAAATATTCAGCTTACAGATACCTGGTAGTTCTTTGCCTGGCTTATGCAGTTTCAGCCTACATATAGCAGTGAGCTGTAGTTGCAAGAGGAACTCTGTAAAGATCCTCAGCATTTTCTCTACTGAGCACATTCCAGCCACTCAACCTCTTCTAATTTTTGTCTTCTCAACTCTGTGATATCATGCTCTTCTCGAGTGTGTATTGTGGTCCAGAAAGTATCTCCAGGCAGAAAGTTGGTATTATCACAGGGCTTATGTCATTTGTTTCCCTTCTCTGAGGAGTCACAGAACTGTACTAATTACCAAAAGGAGTTTTTATAGATTTTTGTCTGGTTTTCTAGTTGTTTACAGTAATAGAGTAAGTCCAACTCCAGTCACTCTCTCGTGTCTGGAAGTAGAAGTCACTGATATTATCTATGTTAATACAGTGGAAAAAAAAACCCAGTGTTGTCCCTCTCTCCATCCTCAACCCGACACCTCCACTGCTAATACTGTCTCTGTGATGTGCAATATCCAAGGCTTGATTTAGGTCTAATGAATATCTCTGAACACAGTACACTTTGGGTTTCCCAGCACAAGAATTGAAATGAAAAAAGCACAGGGTACTCTCCCAGCTGAGATTCTCAGCCTCTTTTTTCCCCTCCTGTGAGCAGTGTCACCCAGGTGCTCTCACTCACCTATTTTAAATACACTCATCATCTCTGCTAACAGCTTCAGCCTCTGTTAATCAGGTAGCTTTTCATTAATGTTCTTATCCTTGTCCCAGCATCTTATTAGTCATGCTTTATTAGTAGACATGTTAAGTCTCAAATCTTAGTTCCTGTTAGCTTCTCAGTATCTGTTGTCAAGTTGAAGATCCCAGACAGAGGGAGATGAGAACTGGTTCATTACAGAGTGACTCTAATAAATCTCCTTGGTTCTCTATGATACTTACATATTCTTCCCACTGTAGTTGCCTTTTTCTCTCTATTTAGAACCAATACAAATCATAGAAATGAGATCATTCGGCTTAAGGGTACATTATCTTCACTTCAACGCATCCTTCTTTAAGATGAACAATGCTGTCTTTAGATTCTGATACTGGCTCTGCCACTTGTTAGCTGGATAGCCCCAGACAATTGACTGAGTTTGTTTCCATACTTACAGAAAGGGAAAAATATATTCTGTGTATTTCACAGAGTTTTTTAAGGATTAAGCAAGATAATCTGTGTTAAGTACTTTATATAGTGCCTGCACCATGGTAAATGCTTAATAAATGTTAGCTATGATGACAATGATGGTGATTAAAATGGTCTTTCCATACACTCTGCATACCATCCCTCTGACTGACCTAAGGATTATAATTATTCCCTAGCTACTAGCAAAGAAGTTTCAATCTCCCTTCACTTCTGCTTTTAAACAGTTTTCTCCTATTTTACAAAAAAAAAAAAAAAAAAAAAAGAGTGTGTTCTTTTCTTCCTTTTTCCAGCTCTTCATAAACACAGTGTATTAGTCCATTCTTTCATTGCTATAAAGAAATACCTGAGACTGGGTAATTTATAAAGAAAAGAGGTTTAATTGTCTCATGGTTCTGTAGGCTGTACAGAAAGCATGATGCTGACATCTGCTCAGCTTCTAGGGAGTCCTCAGGAAACTTACAATCATGGCAGAAGACAAACAGGGTGCAAGATGTCTTACATGGCAGAGTAGGAGCGAGAGAGAGAATGGGGAGGTGTTGCATACTTATAAACAACCAGATCTCATGATAACTCACTCACTCACTATCATGAGAACAGCAGTGACCAGATGATGCTACACCATTCATAAGAACTCTGCCCCCATGATTCAATCACCTCCCACCAGGTCCCACCACCAATAGTGGGGATTATCATTAAACGTAGGATTTGGGTGGGGACACAGATCCAAACCGTAACACATAGCTTTTCATTTCTATGACTCTTCTACCCAATTTATTCTTACTTCCCTTTAATCAAGCTTTTATCCTCAATACTTTAATTTTCTGTAAAAGTTACCAATCATCTCTGAACCACATTAAATATTATTTTCAAAGTCCTACTATTCTTTTCAAGTCCTACTGGGCTTTCTGTAGCTTTTGACAGAATTGTCCATTTTCTCAATTTTGGCTACCATGACCACTGAACTGTCATTTTTCATTTTCTACTGGTGGCAGATTAAATTACTGCTATTACTTCTTGCTTCCCCTAAGCAATATTATCCATTCTCTTGCAATGGCCTTGTATGTAACAGAATCCCCTGCTTCTTGTCTTTCAAGCTTGACCATATGACTTTGAAAAATGAGATATTGGAAGGCATATCATGAACAAAGATTTGAAATGTGCTTGAATAGTTGGAGTTTCCCTCTTTTAAAAATTTTTTATTTTTTTAAATTTTTTTTAAATTTATTTTTTAGGGACATCTCACTCTGTTGTCCAGGCTGGTGTTCAGTAGAGCAATTATAGCTCACTGCAGCATTCAACTCCTGGGCTCAAGTGATTCTCCTTCCTCAGACTATCGTGTAGCTGGGACTACAGGTGCATGCCACTGTGCCCAGCTTTTTTTTTTTTTTTTTACTTTTTATAGAGATGGAGAGGGTCTCATTGTGTTTGCCAGGCTGGTCTTGAACTCCTGACCTCAACTATCCGCCTAACTCAGCCTCCCAAAGTTCTGGGATTACAGGCATAAGCCACCAGGCCCAACCCTAGGGTTCCCGCCTTATGCCCCTGATTCAAAGCCATAAAAAGAACAGAAAATACAAAAATAATACGTGAATCAAGTCACTCCAGATACAGTTGACAGTAAATAATCATACAGAGATTTATGAAAATAAAAGACTTAAAGAATTTCAGGCCGGGCGCGGTGGCTCAAGCCTGTAATCCCTGCACTTTGGAAGGCCGAGACGGGAGGATCACGAGGTCAGGAGATCGAGACCATCCTGGCTAACACGGTGAAACCCGTCTCTACTAAAAAATACAAAAAACTAGCCGGGCGAGGTGGCGGACGCCTGTAGTCCCAGCTACTCGGGAGGCTGAGGCAGGAGAATGGTGTAAACCCAGGAAGCGGAGCTTGCAGTGAGCTAAGATCCAGCCACTGCAGTCCAGCCTGGAAGACAGAGCGAGACTCCGTCTGGGGAGAAAAAAAAAAAAAAGAATTTCAAAAAGTCAAACAGACCAATAATTACAATAGACAATGAGACAGTAGTGAAAAAATAGATAAAATATTGTAAATATAATTCAGTTAAGTGGAATTGAGAGTCTATAATTCAGTTCTTAAAGCTTCTCAGTGATTCCAATATGCAGCCAAGTTTGACTCACTGATCTAACTCAGTTTTGATAGTTTAAGTTCAAGGCTGGGGATTAGTTTAGCCCTGAGCATGTGACATAATTCTGGCCAATGAAGCACAAAGGAAAGTCTACTGAGGTTGGAGAATAGAAGTTTCTTGGAAAAGTTTCTTCACTTTCAAAAGGAGTCAAAGAAAAAAAAAAGTCTTCTACATCTGCTGGGCACTGTAGCAGCTGCATGTAGCCCTGGAAGTCTGGCAAAGGGTAATGCCCATGTGGAGGTAAAGGACAGGAAAGACAGAAGAAATCTGATGCTATCTTTGAGTCACTGAATTAAACAGTGCTGAAGAAGCTGTACATTAGGGCATCTCACAATGTAAGAGAATAAATTTTCCTGCTGTTTAAAACAATTGAAGTTAGACATTTCTATTATTTATAGATGGAAGCATCCTGATACTATGACTAGCAGGATTTATCCTAGATATATAAGAAGTGGCCAATATTAGAAAATCTGGCAAACATGCCATACTTTCTTCTGTATATATTCCAGAATAACTCTCTCAAAGGTTTCATGGAAACATGAACAGGGATATTCATCACAACACTGTTTGTGGTACCAAGGCAACAGTGGAAACCTAAGTCCACCACCGAGAATTAGGTAAGTAAAATGTAGTCATTTTGCACAGCACTGAATATTGTGCAGAACCATGTCAGGAACAATACAATAGATTTGTATATTTTTTCATCAACATATACACACAAATTCATATACATATAGCAGCATACATACATATATATAGCAGCATACATACATATATATGTACATCAGCATAGCTATAATGTCAAAGATCATAGTGTCTAACGAAAAAAAAAGAAATATATTCATAGCACAATATCTTTTAAGTAAATTAAACTCATATACCCCTACAAATACATATAACTCACTGTATATTTCTCAGGGATACATATATCTCAAAATACACAGATTGAAGGCAAAATGGTGGATTAAAGGGGTAAGAACAATAACAAAGAAACAAACCAAAGTTGATAGTGTTCCATACACTTAGGAGTATGATTAATTCAGTTTCCTATACTTGAAGGGAAGGAAGGAGGAAAAGGAAGAAAGGAAGGAGAAAGAAAAGAAGAGAATTGGAGACCTATCAATGTAATTCACCACATTAACAATTGAAATGAAACATATGATTCTTCTCAAGAAATACAGAGCATCTGATAAAACTTTCATGAATTATTCTTAATAAGCCAGGATTAGAAAAGCAGTGCTTTAATCTGGAAAGAATATCTATCAGAAACCTGGAGTCAAAATTACCTTCAATGGTAAAATTTCAAAAGCTTTCCCATTCAAGTCAGGAACAAACAAGAAAACCTATATGACCACTGCTGTTGAATATTCTACCGAAGGTCCAAAAAATACAGTAGGAATGAAGAGTTGTAATGATTAGAAAATGAGTTAAAACTCTAAGTGTAGGTTATATATTTGTCTATATGGAAAATGGAAGTGAATAATGAGTAAAAGTTATTAGAACTATTAGGAGGGTTTAGGAAACTTGCTGGTTATAAAATCCACACACAAAAATCAATAGCAATATTTTGGCTGGGTGCAGTAGCTCACACCTGTAATCCCAGCACTTTGGGAGGCCAAGGAGAGCAGATCACTTGAGGTCAGGAGTTCGACACCAGCCTGACCAACATGGGGAACCCCATTTCTACTAAAAATACAAAAAAACTAGCTGGGCATGGTGGCAGGTGCCGGTAATCCCAGCTACTCGGGAGGATGAGCAGGAGGATCGCTTGAACCCAGGAGGTGGAGGGTGCAGTGAGCCAAGATCACGCCACTGCATTCCAGCCTGGGCGACAGAGCAAGACTCCGTCTCAAAAAATCAACAACAACAACAACAAAAAAAATAGCATTACTTTGAGAAGCAATTAGAATATCTAATAAGAAAAAACAGACCATTCATGACAGCAGCAAACAGTGTAAAATATCTAGGAATAAAACAAAAATGTGCAGAGCAATTATGGAGAAAATTATCAGGACTACATCACAGGAAATGTTTAAAAATTCCTGAATAAATGGAGAAATAAATCATTAATTATAAAACCCAATATTATTAAAATGTTAATTCTTCCCAAACTGTATTAAAAATTTGGGAAGGTTGCAAGCAAACATCCAAGAGTTTTCAGAGCACTTAAACTTACTTGAAAATTCCAGCATAAGGACAATAATATATGAATAATTAAGACAATTGTTAAAAGAACAGCAAAGAGAACTGACCCGCCAGTTAAAATATATTAAATGTCTATATTAATTAAAACAGTAGATGTGGACACAGTGATATACAAAGATTGGTAGATCAAAGAACTCTAGAAACATCTCTGTTTGGCATCTCAAATTTTACAATTCGAAACCTGAATCCTTCATCTACCATCCTCTCATCCTAAATCTACTTGTCTCTCTGCTTTCTCCATTTCAGTTGACAGCCACTCTTTGGAATTTGGTTGTTTAACAGTAGGAAAATTTCTTCTTCCCATTTCCCTAGGATTCAGTTCCTAACTCTGCCATAATGAGACAGGTTAAGACATATTCCCTGAAATTACACTAGATCCAGGGCTAACTAGGTCTACGAGAAAAATTGAAATCTTTTAAATGCTCTTCTCCCTATATCTACAGAGGTCTCCTGAGGTTCTCCTTTCTCTGTGGGGTCTTTGCTTTTATAAGCTTCTCTTGAGAGGCATTGAAAATGGGACAGCATTGAACATAAAGAAGCTGAAGAGGAAACCAGTGCAATCCCTGTTCTTTCAAGGAGCCATAAAGCGATGAGTAGCACAAAGTGCTCAGCTCTGTATGGGGCAGTGAAGGACATCTAGTTTTCTCATGGAAACCCTTAGCACCCTTGGCGTCACTAAGTGCCATTATACCCCTCTAAGTGCATGGTCAAATGCAGGCATAATTTGTTCTGCCTCCAGAGGATTACAGTAAAAATTAACTCAAAATGGGTAAGTATGCCAGATTGCTTTCTCCACCCTGCCTACCCAAGCATTTAACTTTACTGCTCAGTCTCACAGATAATGAGCTCACAGGTACTTCTCTCTTGAGGGAGATCTAAGTCAATTTAGCATGACTTTAATCCTCTGAATAAAAAAAAAAAAAGTCACACAAAGACTGAATCCCATAGTTCACCAATCAGGACAAACACTTTGTTTGCAAAAAATGCCATTTGCTTTTGCAGGTGGAAAATTACTTTCTAGAAATTTACTAATTAGAGCTGTAGTTGATGTGGTCATTCATATGAGCAAGAAGAGAAAGAGAGAGGAATAGAGCAGAGATGTAAGTGGAACATGGAAGACTGGGCTGCAGGAGTCTGAAGCAGGACACTGACTGCAGTCTCACAGAAAGTCTCATAGGTGTATAAAACATCAAGGGAAGTGCCTCTGAGTCTCAGCTGCCCTGAGGGAGGATGGATGATGCTGAAATCTCAGGAACTGGGCAGGTCATCAAAGCAGGTAGGGCAAAGAATGCATTTCCTTCACATTGAAGTCACATGATGCTCCATTTTCCACACTTGCATCAGGACCTATCTGCTTCATGAGAAACATTACTGACAATGACGGAACCCCCATCACTATCCAAAAGTTCCTCTCAAAATCTGCTCCCATTTTCACTGCACTATTCCATACCATTTATTCAATCCATTTATTTTACAAATAACTGAACATGTCCTATGTACATATCATGGTACAACCTTCTGAAGAAAGTATAAAGATATCTATAGTCTGTGTACTCAGAGCTCCCCTAACACTGGGAATAAATATTATTTAATTTTTTGTTTTCTACACTACGTCATTAGCTCCAGATGGCAGGGACCTTGCCTATCTTGCTCATCATTGCATTTCCAGCATGATACCACATGATATACAGGTGATAATGAATAAATGAATGATCTCTTTCCTTCTGTCATTAACAGTGTAAGTCAAACACAGATGTAAGAAATTAATTAAATGCATAAATAACAAAGTAACTTAATTCTCTTCCTGAATTATAAATCTGGTATATGAATTCAATATTATACTCAATTATTTATGTATGTTGGCCATATTTGAATTTATAAGTCTCCAGCTAAAAGAAATCATTTAGATATTGCTTTTTGAAAGGTGCCAAATTACATAATAAAGGGATCAATGCTCCAAGAAGATATAATAAGCCTTAATGAGTATGCATCTAACAACAGAGTTTTAAAGTACATGAGGCAAAAACTGATAGGACTGCAAGGAGAAAAAGATGAATCAACTATTACTGTTAGAGATTTCAATGCCTTTCTATAATAAATAGACATACCCAGGAGGCAGAGAATCAGTAAGGATACCATTGAACTCAATGGCATCATTAGTCAACTAGATAAAATGGACATGTAGAGACTAATTTGCCCAAGAACAGCAGAATACACATTCCTCTCAAGCTCACATGGAACAGTCACCAAGATAGAACACATTCTGGGCCACAAAAGACATCTTAACAAGTTTAAAAGAATATAAATGAGGTAATGTCTGCTCTCAGATCATACAATAGAATTAAACTAGAAATCAACAGAAACATAGCTGGAAAACCTTGAAATACTTGGAGAATAACTATAACTCTAAATAACACATGAGTCAAAGAAGGAATATCCAGAGAATTTCAAAAATACTTCAAACTAAAATAAAAAAAAAAACTTATCAAAATTTGTGGGATGCAGCAAATACAGTGCATAGAGGAAAATTTATAGCATTGAGTATCTATATTAGAAAAGAAGAAAGATCTAAAATCAATCACCTAAGCTTCCAACTTAGGAAAGTAGAAAAAGAAGAGCAAATTAAATGCACAGTAAACGGAAAAGAAAAGAAATTATAAAAGGTAGAGCAGAAATCAATAAAATTTAAAAATCAATAATCAACAAAATCAAAAGCTGGTTTCTTGAAAATATCAATAAAATACATAAGCTTCTAGCTAAGCCAATTCTAAAAAGGAGAGTGTTACAGGAAGTCAGGGACCCTGAACGGAGGGACTGGCTGAAGCCGTGGCAGAAGAACATAAATTGTGAAGATTTCATGGACATTTATTAGTTCCCCAAATTAATGCTTTTATAATTTTTTACGCCTGTCTTTACTGCAGTCTCTGAACATAAATTGTGAAGATTTCATGGATACTTATCACTTCCCCAATCAATACCCTTGTGATTTCCTATGCCTGTCTTTACTTTAATCTCTTAATCCCATCATCTTCGTAAGCTGAGGAGGATGTATGTCGCCTCAGGACCCTGTGATGATTGCGTTAACTGCACAAATTGTTTGTAGAGCATGTGTGTTTGAATAATATAAAATCTGGGCACCTTGAAAAAAGAACAGGATAACAGCAATGTTCAGGGAACAAGGGAGATAACTTTAAACTGTGACTTCCTGTGAGCTGGGCAGAACACAGCCATATTTCTCGTCTTTCAAAAGCAAATAGGAGAAATATTGCTGAATTCTTTTTCTCAGCAAGCAACATCCCTAAGAAAGAGAATGTGTCCCTGAGGGGAGGCCTCTAAAATGGCCACTTTGGGGATGGCTGTCTTTTACGGTTGTAGTCAAAGGGATGAAATAAGCCCCAGTCTCCCGTAGCACTCCCAGGCTTATTAGGACAAGGAAATTCCCACCTAATAAATTTTGGTCAGACCGATTATCTGCTCTCAAACCCTGTCTCCTGATAAGATGTTATCAATGACAACGTGTGCCTGAAACTTCATTAGCAATTTTAATTTCGACCCGTCCTGTGGTCCTAGGATGTCACCCTGCCTCCATTTGCTTTGTGATATTTTATTACCTTGTGAAGCATGTGATTTCTGTGACCCACACCCTATTCATACACTCCCTCCCCTTTTGAAAATCGCTAATAAAACTTGCTGGTTTTAAGGCTCAAGAAGCATCACAGAACCTGCCGACATGTGATGTCTCCCCCGGACACCCAGCTTTAAAATTTCTCTCTTTTGTACTCTTTCCCTTTATTTCTCAGACCAGTGGACACATAGGGAAATAGAAAAGAACCCACATTGAATATCAGGGATGGGGTTTCCCCGATAGGAGAGAGAGGATGTAAATTACTAATATCAGAAATGAAGGTGAGTACATCACTACAGACCTCATGAACATTAAAAGGATAATAAAGGAATATTTTGAACAACTCTATGCTCATAAATTTGATAACCTAGATGAAAATGACCAATTCCTTGAAAGACACAATATGCCAAGAAGAAATAAGCAATCTGAAGTGGTCTGTATCTATTCAAAAATTGGATCAATAATTAATAACTTCCTAAAACAGAAAGCACCAGACCCAGATAGGTTCACTGGTGAACTCTATCAGACATTTAAGAAATAAAAGACAACAATTATCTATGATCGCTTTCAAAATATAGAAACAGAATACTTCTGAACTCCTTCTAGGAGGCCAGGATTACACTAATGCCAAAACCAAACAAAGACATTACAGAAAAGTACACTCTTATATCTCTCATGAATAGAGATGTAAAAATCCTCAACATAATATTAGCAAATTAAATCCAACAATGAATAAAAATAATTATACAGCAAAAACAAGTGGAATTTCAGATATGCAAGGCCAGTTCAACATTCAAAAATTAATTAATGCAATCTATTGCATCAACAAGCTAAAAATGAAAAATCACATGATTATATCAATAGATGCAGAAAAAGCATATGACAAAATCCAATATCTATTTCTGATAAAAACTCTCAGTAAACTAGTAATACAGGGGAACTTCCTCAACTTGATAAAGAATATCTACAAAAAACCTAAAGCTAACAACATAGTTAATGGTGAGAAACTCAAAAATTTCCCACTAACATTAGGAACAAGGTAAGTATGTCTCTTCTCACTACTGATTTTCAATATACTGAAAGTCCTAGCTAATGCATTAAGATAAGGAAATACAAGATATAAAGATTGGGAAGAAAGAAATAAATTTTTTTGCAGATTACATAATTCTACATGCAGAAAATCTGAAATAACTGACAACAAAATCTTTCGGAATTAATAGATTATTATAGCGGAGTTGTAAGATACAAGGTTAATACATAAAAATTACTTTTCAGTATGTCAGCAATGAACAGATGGAATTTGAAATCAGAAATACAGTATCATTTATATTAGCACCCCTAAAAATGAAATACTTAGTTATAACTCTAACAAATGTGTATAAGATCTATGTAAAGATAACTACAAAACTCTTACAAAAGAAATCAAAGAACAAAATAAATAGAGAGGTAGTCCATGTTCATGGTTAGGAAGGCTCAATATTGTCAAGATGTCAGTTCCTCCCAAATTGATCTGTAGATTTAACACAATTCCAACAAAAATTCCAAGCAAGTTATTTTGTGGACATCAACAAGCTGATTCTAAAGTTTATATGGAGAGGCAAAGGACCCAGAATAGCCAATATAACACTGAAGGAGAAAAACAAAACTAGAGGACTGACACTATCCAACTTCAAGACTTACTATTAAAAGCTACAGTAATCAACAATACAGTGTTGGTAAAAGAATAAACAAATAAATCCATGCAACAGTATAGAAAGCCCAGAAATAGACATACAAATATAGTTAATTGATCTTTGATAAAGGAGTAAAAGCAACAAAGGAGAAAAGATAGTCTTTTCAACAAATGTTGCTCAGACAACTGGATATCCACATGCAAAAATATGAAACTAGACACAGACCATACACCTCTGACAAAAATTAACTCAAAATAAAGACTTACACATAAAATACAACCATACAACTTTCAGAAGAAAACTTAGGAGAAAATCTAGACCATCTTGGGTTTGGTGATGACTGTTCAGTTGCAGCACCAAAGGCACAAGAAAAGAAATAACGGATAAGGTGGACTTCATTAAAATTAAAATTTTCTCCTCTGTCAAAGATACTGTCAAGAGAATGAGAAGGCAAGCCACAAAATGGGGGAAAAAATTCCAAAAGACGTATCAGATAAAAGATTGTTTCCCACAATAAATAAAGAACTCTAAAACCCAAAAATAAAAATAAAATCTGATTTTAAAATGGGCCAGACTTAATAGAGACCTTATGAAGGACAATAAACAGATGGTAAGTAAGCATATCAAAAGATACTCCATATCATATATCATCAGGGAAATGTATATTAAAACAATAACAGGATTTTTTTTTTTGGAAACAGAGTCTCACTCTGTCGCCCAGGCTGGAGTGCAGTGGTGCAATCTCAGCTCACTGCAACCTCTGCCTCCCAGGTTCAAGTGATTCTCGTGCCTCAGCTTCCCGAGTGCCTGGGATTACAGGCATGCTCCACCATGCCTGGCTAATTTTTGTATATTTTGTTGAGATGGGCTTTCACTATATTGCCTAGGCTGGTCTTGAGCCCCTGAGCTCAAGTAATCCGCCCACCATGGCCTCCCAAAGTGTTGGGATTACAGGCGTGAGCCACCATGCCCAGCCAAAACAATAAGAAGACATCTTTACACACATATTAAAACGGCCCAAATCCAGAATGCTAACTACATCAAATGTGGTAAGATTCTGGAACTATGGGAACTCTCATTCATTGCTGGTGGGAATGCAAAATGGTATAGCCACTTTGGAAGACAGTCTGGTGATTTCTCACAAAATTAAACATACTCTTACTATACAATCCAGCAATCATACTCCTTGTTAGGATTGGTAACATACTACTTACTCATATGAATTGAAAATTTATGCCCACACAAAAACCCGCACATAGATATTTACAGTAGCTTTATTCATAATTGCCAAAACTTGGAAGCAACCAGGATGTCCTTCAGTAGATGAATGGATAAACTGTGGTACATCCAGACAATGGAATATTATTCACTGTTAAAAAGAAACGAGTTATGAGGCCATGAAAAGACATACAGAAAACTTAAATGTATATTGCTATGTCAAAGAAGCCAATATGAAAAGGCTACTTACTGTATGATTCTAACCATATGACATTCTAGAAAAGGTTAAACTATGGAGACAGAAAAAATATCAAATGTTTCTTGGAGTTACAGGGATGAGAGGGATGAATAGGCAGAGCACAGATTTTTAAGACGGTAAACTATTCTGTATGATCCTATAATAGTGAATACATGACGTTATACTTTTGACCAAACCCATAGAAGGTACAACACCAAGAGTGAACCCTAATGTAAACTATGGACTTTGAATGACAATGATGTGTCAATGTAGATTCATCAACTGTAACAAATGTATCACTCAGGTGGGAGATATTGATAATGCTGTGCATGGCAGGGGGTTAAGAGATACACAAGAAATCTCTGTACTTTCCACTCAATTTTGCTGTGAACCTAAAACCACTCTAAAAAATAAAATTCTATTATAAAATTTTTTAAAAATTTAAAGAGGTGCCCAAAGGAAGTGGTTTTCATAGACACGTGTAGTCACGGGTACAGATACCAAGCAGGTAAGCAATATTCCTCAAACGGAGATTGAGCAAGGGTCATCCTCATCTGGGTGTGGGAGAAAAAAGTTAAATTCCCATCAAGGGAGGAGAGAATATCAGGATAGCTTCAGAGAAAGTCAGCTCTAGAGAGAATCACCGTACCCCACCGCCATTGTATAACATCTAAACTCATTCCCCAGATTTCAGGATCAAAAATAGCCCTCGGAAATCAACAGTGCTCAGATAGACGGAGGCTTGCAGATGCCAGAACAGGCTCACATGACAAACCCACCTCCACCCCCTTTACTTTAAAGTATGGAACTTTTAAGATTAGAAGAGGAACTTTCTGGTTCCTTTGCTATGAGTCAGAGATGCTTCTGGTGTACTTGGAGCAGGCAAGAGGAGGAAGAAAGCACAAACATAAGGAGGATGAGGAGTAGGAGGGAAAAATCATTTTCTTTTCAGGCTGAATATGCTCACTGGAAGATTGCTGAGGTGTTTCTCTTTGTTTGGAAAGAAAAAAATCAATGCTTGCATCTAAACTACATCCTAATTAGAAGCCACATTAGGCAAAATCTCTAAACCTTTTCAGCCCTGAGAAGCAAAAGCGTCATCACATTATCACTCTGCAAAATTGAATCATTAATACACAGTAAAAACATAGAAACTGTGAAAAAGACTGTGAAGTATGCAGCCACAGGAATGCATTATGGAAGAATGAGTAATAAGCTCCAGTAGCTGTGGTGGTGGTTATAATGAATAAATCCTACCCTAACAAATGAAGTCACCTGATTCTCTTCCTAAATTACAAATCCAGTAGACCAGAGACAAGTGCTAAGTATGATGGTGGGGAAGCGAACATTTAGAAAAACTTCCAATCCAGAGGTCTAGGCTTTTTCGGAGAAATGAATGTAAATGAATTCAGTTATACGTGGAAAGCTCAGCACCTTAGAGCAGCAAATGTGTGCTAATGAAGGCAAAGGATCCCAACAGAGCTTTGCTTCTGATAGAGAAAAGCTCTTCTTTCCTGGCTAACACATGTGAGGCGAACCTAGTCTCCCTGTCTTAGGCATGTTGGTCCTTGATCACCAGAGGCACCAGAATGGATTTGGGGGTGGAGGAGTTTCTCTATGAACACATCCTTGGCACTAGAAAAATAACACAAAGCATATATCCTAACAATTGTTGGCCTTCTTCATGGACAAGGCACAATTTGCTTCATGTCCTGTTATGGGATGGCATGGGGATTCTAGAACCAGAAACTATGTTTAAATATTGACACCACCACTTACTAGCTATGCAACCTTGAGCAGGTTGCTTAATCTCTTTGCATCCCAGCCAGCCTGGCTTAAAGTGCATATAAATTATATTTTATACTTCATAGTGTTATTGAGAGGATTAAGAAGAGCCACGCAAAAGGCTTTGTAATGTGTAAAGAAAGAGCTATACAAATTCACAGGTTTGTTATTCTGTCTTGGACAGCCCATTTTCATTAAGGCCAAACAAGCCTGGTGGAGGTTGAACTGTCCAGGAAAAGAAACAGAATATCTATAGACTCAGAAATACAAGATGTTCAATAGAAATTTATTACACTGATGAATAACTGAACAAGATTCATCAAATGATTAAACTTGGATGGTGAAACCAAGGGCCTAGATTACATCTGGTCTGAGGCAAACCTCTTCCTCCCAGCCCATGCTCTGGACAGTGATTCATCAGCCTCTCAGTTCTATAGACACTAACAGCTCTAAGCCATGTCCATGTCCTTGGATGCCTATGTCAGATCTAGTGAGAGGCATGCACAGAAAAAGAACTAGGGCGCAGAGAAAACATGGCAGAGAAATTGTTGCATCCATAGGCGCATGCATGCATAGAGCATGGTCATTACTGAAAGGGACAGAGTTGTCAACAGTCCTCACTCTAATGGAAAGTACAAACGAAGCCCCACCACAGGCATCTTTGGCTTCAATAGCATCAAGTCCAACAATGTGGTATCTACATCAAAGCAACCTCCTTCTCAAAAGAGCTTTGTTACTTGAGAGGATCCTCTCTTTCCCACACAACTAGCACCTGCAGCCTGTCTGGAGGTTTACAAAGCATTCCTGTATCTGTTATCTCAGTTAGCCTGGGAGAATCCCACAAGGAAGGCAGATAAGTTCTTTTTAGCTCTGTTTTATAGAGGAAGGTCCCAGAGTTCAGAGAGCTTAAATGTCTTTGCCCGAAGGCACATAATTTATAAGTCATGGAGCTAGGCCCTCAAACTCAAACCTGACTTCAGATCCTAGAATGATCTTTCCTCAACCTCAGGATTATTCCCCACGTACTTTTGGTGAGAGAAGAGCAGCAGCACCCAAGAAATTTGTCTGCCATCCTCCACGCCTGTTCACTCTCCCCAGGCCTGGCCTGGAACCAAACTTGCTTCAGAGAGGGAGTCACTCCCCTACCAAAGCTGTGCTGGAAGAGCTGCTAGACATCTCTCCAGAAATTGCCCTGCTCTCTGCCAGGTATTCATGCCACTATGTACTGCAATTCCTGAACTGATGGCTTAATGGAATATTCAGAAGACTGTCTTCCATCTCTTCTGGAGGAGACACCAGGCAGAGAGAAAGAAGTCAGTCATTGGCCTACTGTGAGTCAGCTTTACCCTTCCAGGACCAACTCGGGGCCGAAGTTCACTCACAGAGCCTTAGGCAGTTACTCAAACTTCTGAAGGGTGATTTCTCAATTTAACTATCTGAAGCCACACTTTTCCTATTTGCCTTCAGTAGGCACTGCCAGTGCACACAGATCCGGACTGAGGCCAAGAATAGACTCTGACCATAACCCCCTTATAATGGATCTTAAGATGGCTGAATAGGAACCACTCCGGTCTGCAGCTCCCAGCAAGATCAATGCAAAAGGCGGGTGATTTCTGCATTTCCAACTGAGGTACCCGGCTCATCTCACTGGGACTGGTTAGACAGTGGGTGTAGCAGCCCATGGAGGGTGAGCAGAAGCAGGGTGGGGCATCACCTCACCCAGGAAGCACAAGGGGTCGGGGAACTCCCTTCTCCAGTCAAGGGAAGCCCTGAGGGACTGTGCTGTGAGGAACAGTGCACTCTGGCCCAAATACTATGCTTTTCCCACAGTCTTCACAACCTGCAGACCAAGAAATTCCCTTGGGTGACTACGCCACCAGGGCCCTGGGTTTCAAGCACAAAACTAGGTGGCCATTTGGGCAGACACTGAGCTAGCTGCAGAAGTTCTTTTTCATACCCCAGTGGTGCCTGGAACACCAATGAGACAGAACCATTCACTCCCCTGGGAAGGGGTCTGAAGGCAGGGAGCCAAGTGGTCTAGCTCAGTGGATCCCACACCAACAGAGCCCAGCAAGGTAAGATCCACTGGCTTGAAATTCTTGCTACCAGCACAGCAGTCTGACTGGGATACTCAAGCTTGGTAGGGGGAGGGGCGTCTGCCATTACTGAGGCTTGAGTAGGCAATTTTCTCTTCACAGTATAAAAAAGCTGTGGGGAAGTTCAAACTGGGTGGAGCTCACCAGAGCGCTGCAAAGCCAATATACCCAGACTGCCTCTCTAGATTCCTCCTCTCTGGGCAGAGCATCTCTGAAAGAGAGGCAGCAGCCCCAGTCAGGGTCTTATAGATAAAACTCCCATATCCTTGGGACAGAGCACCTAAGGGAAAGGGGTGGCTGTGGGCACAGGTTCAGCAGACTTAAACATTCCTGCCTGCTGGCTCAGAAGAGAGCAGCGGATCCCGCAGCACAGCACTTCAGCTCTGCTAAGGGACAGACTGCCTACTCAAGTGGGTCCCTGACCCCCGTGCCTCCTGACGGGGAGACACCTCCCAGCAGGGGTCCACAGACACCTCATACAGGAGAATTCCAGCTGGTGTCTGGTGGGTGACCCTCTGGGACAAAGCCTCCAGAGGAAGGAACGGGCAGCAATCTTTGCTGTTCTGCAACCTCTGCTGGTGATACCCAGGCAAACAGGGTCTGGAGTGGACCTCCAGCAAACTCCAGAAGACCTGCAGCAGAGGGGCCTGGTTGATAAAGGAAAACTAACAAACAGAAAGGAATAGCAACAACACCAACAAAAAGGAGTTCCACACCAAAACCCTATTCAAAAGTCACCAACATCAAAGACCAAACATGGAAAAACACATGAAGATGAGGAAAAACCAGAGAAAAAAGGCTCCAAATTCCAAAAACCAGAACACTTGTTCTCCTCCAAAGGATCACAACTCCTCACCAGCAAGGGAACAAAACTGGATGGAGAATGAGTTTGACAAATTGACAGAAGTAGGCTTCAGAAGGTGTGTAATAACAAACTTCTCTGAGCTAAAGGAGCATGTTCTAACCCAATGCAAGGAAGCTAAGAACCTAGAAAAAAGGTTAGATGAATTGCTAACTAGAATAACCAGTTTAGCCAAGAGCATAAATGACTTGATGGAGCTGAAAAACACACCACGAGAACTTCCTGATATATACACAGTATCAATAACTGAATCGATCAAGTGGAAGAAAGGATATCAGAGATTGAAGATCAACTTAATGAAACAAAGCATGAAGCCAAAATTAGAGAAAAAAGAATGAAAATGAATGAACAAAGCCTCCAAGAAAAATGGGACTATGTGAAAAGACCAAACCTACATTTGATTGATGTATCTGAAATTGACAGAGAGAATGAAACCAAGTTGGAAAACACTCTTCAGGATATTACACAAGAGAACTTCCCCAACATAGCAAGACAGGCCAACATTCAAATTCAGGAAATACAGAGAACACCATAAAGATACTCCTCAAGAAGAGCAACCCCAAGACACATAATTGTCAGATTCACCAAGGTTGAAGTGAAAAAAAAAAAATGCTAAGGGCAGTCAGAGAGAAAGGTTGGGTTACCCACAAAGGGAAGCCCATTGGACTAACAGCAGATCTCTCAGCAGAAACCCTACAAGCCAGAAGAGAGTGGGGGCCAGTATTCAACATTCTTAAAGAAAATGATTTTCAACCCAGAATTTCATATCTAGCCAAACTAAGCTTCATAAGCAAAGGAGAAATACAATCCTTTACAGACAAGCAAATGCTGAGAGATTTTTGTCAACACCAGGCCTGCCTTACAAGAGCTCCTGAAAGAAGCGCTAAATATAGAAAGAACAACCAGGACCAGCCACTGCAAAACATACTAAATTGTAAAGACCATAGACACTATGAAAAAACTGCATCAACTAATAGGCAAAATAACCAGCTAGCATTACAATGACAGGATCAAATTCATACATAACCATATTAACCTTAAATGTAAACAGGCTAAATGCCCCAATTAAAAGACACAGACTGGCAAATTGGATAAAGAGTCAAGACCCATCAGTGTGCTGTATTCAGGATACCCATCTCATGTGAAAAGACGCATATAGGCTAAAAATAAAGGGATGGAGGAGTATTTACCAAGCAAATGAAAAGAAAAAAAAAGAAAAGCAGCAGTGGCAATCCTAGTCTCTGATTAAACAGACTTTAAACCAACAAAGATTTAAAAAGACAAAGTGGTAAAGGGATCAACACAACAAGAAGAGCTAACTATCCTAAATATATATATGCATTCAATAAAGGAGCACCCAGATTCATAAAGCAAGTTCTAAGAGACCTACAAAGAGACTGAGACTTCCACACAATAATAGTGGGAGACTTTAACACCCCACTGAGACAAAAGATTAACAAGGATATTCAGGATGTGAACTCAACTCTGGACCAAGCAGACCTAACAGACATCTACAGAACTCTCCACTCCAAATCAACAGAATATACATTCTTCTCAGCACCACATCACAGTTATTCTAAAATTGACCACATAACTGGAAGTAAAACACTCCTCAGCAAATGCAAAAGAGCAGATATCATAACAAACAGTCTATCAGACCACAGTGCAATCAAATTAGAACTCAGGATTAAGACACTCACTCAGAACCACACAACTACATGGAAACTGAACAACCTGCTCCTGAATGACTACTGGGTAAATAACAAAATTAAGGCAGAAACAATAAGTTCTTTGAAATCAGTGAGAACAAAGAGACAACATACCAGAATCTCTGAGACACAGCTAAAGCAGTGTTTATGGGGAAATTTATAGCACTAAATGCCCACAGGAGAAAGCAGGAAAGATCTAAAATCAACACCCTAACATTACAATTAAAAGAACTAGAGAAGCAAACAAATTCAAAAGCCAGCAGAAGACAAGAAATAACTAAGATGCGAGCAGAACTGAAGGAGATAGAGACACAAAAAAACCCTTCAAAAAATCATTGAGTCCAGGAGCTGGTTTTTTGAAAAGATTAACAAAATAGACCACTAGCCATACTAATGAAGAAGAAAAGAGAGAAGAATCAAATAGACACAATAAAAAATGATAAAGGGGATATCACCACTGATCCCACAGAAATACAAACTACCATCAGAGAATACTATAAACACCTCTATGCAAATAAACTAGAAAATCTAGAAGAAGTGGATAAATTCCTGGACACATACACCCTCCCAAGACTAAACCAGGAAGAAGTCGAATCCCTGAATAGACCAATAATAAGTTCTGAAATTGAGCCTAACAACCAAACAGCCTAACAGGCTGAAACAGCCTAACAACCACAACAAAATCCGGGACCAGACAGATTCAAAGCCGAATTCTACCAGAAGTACAAAGAGGAGCTGGTACCATTACTTCTGACACTATTCCAAACAACAGAAAAAGAGGGACTCCTCCCTAACTCATTTTATGAGGCCAGCATCATCCTGATACCAAAACCTAGCAGAGACACAACAAAAAAAGAAAATTTCAGGCCAATATCCCTGAAGAACATCGATGCAAAAATCCTCAGTAAAATACTGGCAAACCGAATCCAGCAGCACATCAAAAAGCTTCTCTACCATGATCAAGTTGGCTTCATCCCTGGGATGCAAGGCTGGTTCAACATATGCGAATCAATAAACATAGCCCATCTCATAATCAGAACCAATGACAAAAACCACACGATTATCTCAATAGATGTAAAGAAGGCCTTCAATAAGATACAACAGCCCTTCATGCTAAAAACTCTCAATAAACTGGGTATTGATGGAACGTATCTCAAAATAATAAGAGCTATTTAGGACCAACCCACAGCCAATGTCATATTGAATGGGCAGAAGCCGGAAGCATTCCCTTTGAAAACAAGCACAAAAAAAGGATGCCCTCTCTCACCACTCCTATTCAACATCATATTGGAAGTTTTTGCCAGGGTAATCAGGCAAGAGAAAGAAATAAAGGTATCCAAAAAGGAAGGGAGGAAGTAAAATTGTCTGTTTGCAGATGACATGATTGTATATTTAGAAAACCCCATCGTCTCAGCCCAAAATATCCTAAAGCTGATAAGCAACTTCAGCAAAGTCTCAGAATACAAAATCAATGTGCAAAAATCACAAGCATTCTTATACACCAATAATAGACAGCCAAATAATGAGTGAAATCCCATTCACAATTGCTACAAAGAGAATAAAATACCTAGGAATCCAACCTACAAGGGATGTGAAGGACCTCTTCAAGGAGAACTACAAATCACTGCTCAAGAAAATAAGAGAGGACACAAATAAATGGAAAAACATTCCATGCTCATGGATAGGAAGAATCAGTATCGTGAAAATGGCGATACTGTCCAAAGTAATTGATAGATTCAATGCTATCCCCATCAAGCTACCATTGACTTTCTTCACAGAATTAGAAAAAACTACTTTAAATTTCATATGGAATCAAAAAAGAGCCCATATACCCAAGACAATCTTAGCAAAAAGAACAAAGCTGGAGGCATCATGCTACCTGACTTCAAACTATACTACAAGGCTACAGTAACCAAAACATCTTGGTAGTGGTACCAAAACAGATATATAGACCAATGGAACAGAACAGATGCCTCAGAAATAACACCACACATCTACAACCATCTGATCTTTGACACATCTGACACAAACAAGAAATGGGGAAAGGATACCCTATTTAATAAATGGTTCTGGGAAAACTGGCTAGCCGTATGCAGAAAACTGAAACTGGACCCCTTCCTTACACTTTATACAAAAATTAATTCTAGAGGGATTAAAGACTTAAATATAAGACCTAAAACCATAAAAAAAAACCCTAGAAGAAAACCTAGGCAATATCATTCAGGACGTAGGCATGGGCAAACACTTCATGACTAAAACAACAAAAGCAATGGCAACATAAGCCAAAATTGACAAATGAGATCTAATTAAACAAAAGAGCTTCTGCACAGCAAAAGAAACTATCATCAGAGTGAACAGGCACCCTATAGAATGGGAGAAAATTTCTGCATTCTGTCAGTCTGACAAAGGGCTACTATCCAGGATCTACAAGGAACTTAAACAAATTTACAAGAAAAACACAATTCCATCAAAAAGTGGGTAAAGCATATGAGCAGACATTTATTAAAAAAGACATTTGTGTAGCCAACAAACATATGAAAGAAAAGTTAATAATTAGTGGTCATTAGAGAAACACAAATCAAAACCAAAATGAGATACCATCTCACACCAGTTAGAATGGCGATCATTAAAAAGTCAGGAAACAACAGGTGCTGGAGAGGATGTGGAAAATAGGAATGCTTTTACACTGTTGGTGGGAGTGTAAATTAGTTCAACCATTGTGAAAGACAGTGTGGCAATTCCTCAAGGATCTAGAACTAGAAATACCATTTGACCCAGCAATCGCATTACTAGGTATATACCCAGATTATAAATCATGCTGCTATAAAGTCACATGCACATGTATGTTTATTGCGACACTATTCACAATAGCAAAGACTTGGAACCAACCCAAATGTCCATCAATGATAAACTGGATTAAGAAATTGTGGCACATATACACCATGGAATACTATGCAGCCATAAAAAAGGATGAGTTCATGTCCTTTGTAGGGACATGGATGAAGCTGGAAACCATCATTCTGAGCAAACTATCACAAGGACAGAAAACCAAACACCACATGTTCTAACTCAGAGGTGGGAACTGAACAATGAGAACACTTGGACACAGGATGGAGAACATCACACGCTGGGACCTGTCAGGGGGTGGGGGCAGGGGAGAGGGATAGCATTAGGAGAAATACCGAATGTAAATGACGAGTTAATGGGTGTAGCAAAACAACATGGCACATGTATACATATGGAACAAAACTGCACGCTGTGCAGACGTACCCTAGAACAGAAGGAAGAAGGAAGAAGAAAGAAGGAGGAGGAGGAGGAGGAAGAGGAGGAGGAGGAGGAGGAAGAAGAAGAAGAAGAAGAAGAAGAAGAAGAAGAAGAAGAAGAAGAAGAAGTCGTCGTCGTCAGGACACAACAGTTGCTGGAGAGGATGTGGAGAATAGGATTATATACTGTTGGTGGGAGTGTAAATTAGTTCAACTATTGTGGAAGACAGTGTGGCAATTCTTCAAGGATCCAGAACCAAAAATACCATTTGACCCAGCAATCCCATTACTGGGTATATACCCAAAAGATTCTAAATCATTCTACTATAAAGACTCATGCACACATATGTTTATTGCAGCACTATCCACAATAGCAAAGAGTTGGAACCAACCCAAATGCTTATCAGTGACAGACTGGATAAAGAAAATGTGGCACATATTCACCGTGGATACTATGCAGCCATAAAAAAGGATCAGTTAATGTCCTTTGCAGGGACATGGATGAAGCTGGAAACCATCATTCTCAGCAAACTAACACAGGCACAGAAAACCAAACACCACATGTTCTCACTCATAAGTGGGAGTTGAACAATGAGAACACATGGACACAGGGAGATGAACATCACACACCAGGGCCTATCAGGGGGTCGGGGGGCTAAGGGAGGGATAGCATTAGAAGAAATACCTAATGTAGATCACGGGTTGATGGGTGCAGCAAACCACCATGGTGTGTATATACCTATGTAACAAACCTGCACGTTCTGCACCTGTATCCCAGAACTTAAAACTGTGTGTGTGTGTGTGTATGTATATGTGTATATATATATACCCCTTATATCCTGTCCCACAGTTACACCATTCCCTGGAAGCCTGAAACTCATTTCTAAAACAGCCTTATTGCTTTTGCCTATCAGTACCTTCTTCTAGGTTTAGTCTTTCCCACTTTTCTGCCTGAAGAAATGCCAGTTTCTCCTTTTAGAGCTATTAAAATGGCACCTCATTCCTTCTTTCAATCACTCATTTATGCAAGCAACAGCAAAGCCTTCCTTGTCTCTCAGAGGCAAACAGTCAAACACCCTCACTGACAGCTCCCCCACACATGCCTCCATCCCAGCATGGGTCACACTGTATTTTTTTAAAAAACACATTTATCTATGTAAAAATGTATGAGTTCATTTAAGCAGTAATACTGAGTTAAAAATTAATACAGGTTGAACTTCGGTAAAAATGGACCCAAAAGTATGGACCCGAAAATGGCAAAAATGAACCCCAAAAAACTAAAGTTTGGACAATAATACACTGGAGTCTACTATCCCCAATCACCTTTGACAAGTCTTAATTGGTCTTGCTTCAAGAAGTGTTCCCAAAGACCTTTCTGTCTTATTGCCACTGCCATGCCTTAATTCAGAACACTGATCCACTCAATAAGCATTTGTGGATCACTGACTATGTACCAGTTATCAGTATATATAGTCCCTGCCCTCAAGCTCATAAATTCCTAGAAGAGTTATACAAGTGGACAATTATATTATCATGATCAACGCAATGTAGGAGATAATCACAGACAGCCTAGGGAAGGATACAGATTCCATTCTAAGGGGTTGGAGGAAAAGTGATGGTCATCTGAACTGAGTCATTAAGGACTGGCAGGAGTTAAAAGAAGAGAAGAAAGTTCAGGCAGAAAGGCTAGTGCTCTTCATCCCTTTATAGAGATTCATATTTTCATTCAATATCATTTTTGGTTTGTCTGAAAAAGACATCTGTTTACATTTTTTATAGTGCTGGTGTATTGATGATAAACTTTTTTCAGATTTTACATGTCTAAAATATCTTCATTTAAATCTTGTTTTGAAAGATATTTTTGCTGGATATAGAATTCTAGGTTGATAGTTTTCTTTCAGTACTTTAAAGATGGTGCTCTATTGTTTTCTACTTGGATTCTTTCTAGCATTCTTTCTAACAAGAAATCTGTCTTTGTTCCTTGTTATGCTGCATATATTTTTCCTATGGTTACCTTTAAGATTTTCTTTTCATCACTGATTTTGAAATTTTTATGATGTACCTTAGCATAGGTTTTTTGTGTGTTTTCATGTTTCTTGTGCTTGGGGTTTTCTGGGTTTTTGGATTTGTGAATTCATGTTTTTCATCAAGTTTGAAGATTTTTCAGCCATTATTTCTTCAAATACTGCTTCCACCCTCTTTCTCTCTCATCCTTTGCTTTTATTTTTATTTTTTAAATTATAAAAGCAGCTTTGCAAGCCAGAGTAGGCTCAGAAAGATTTCCCTCTCTTCTCCTTTGCAGACTCCAATTATATGTATATTTGCCCTGTAAAGTTGTGTCATAGCTCATTGATGCCTCTTTCATTTCTCTTAAATTCTTTTCACTCTAGGTATTTTATTTGGATAGTACATATTGCTATGTCTTCAAGTTTATTAATCTTCCCTTCTGCAATGTCTAGTGTCAATTCTGCCATTAATCCTACCTAATGCATTTTTTATCTTGGACAATGCTTTTTCACCTCTAGAATCTTGATTTGAACAAAAGATTTACCATGTCTCTACTTAAATACTGTAACATATGGAATATAGTTATAATAACTAATGTCTTTGCCTGCTAATTCTAAAAACCTGTAACAGTTGAGTCAATTTCAGCTGACTGGTTTTTCTCCTCATCATGCATTGTATTTTCTTCTTTCTTTGCTTAATAGGTCATTTCTATTGAATGTCAGACATTGTGAATAGGACTTCTGTGTTACTGGGTATTTTTGTATTCCTACACATATTTTTGAGCTTTATTCTGGAACACAGTTAAATTACTTGGAAACAACTTGATCCTTTGGGTCTTACCTTTAAGATTTGTTAAGTGGACCCAGAGCATTCTTTAGTCAAGAGATAATTATTTCCCACTGCCAAGGAAAGACCCTTCTGACTACTCAATCCAATATCCCGTGAATACAGCTGGCCTGGTGGGAAATGAACTTCTTCCCAACCTTGTGCAAGCACTAGTCACTGTTTGTTGTTGTTGTTGTGTGTTTGTTTGTTTGAGATGGAGTCTTGCTTAGTTGCCCAGGCTAGAGCGCAGTGGCGAGATCTCGGCTCACTGCAAGCTCCGCCTCCCGGGTTCATGCCATCCTCCTGCCTCAGCCTCCGCAGTAGCTGGGACTACAGGCACCCGCCACCATGCCTGGCTATTTTTAGTAGAGACGGGATTTCACCATGTTAGCCAGGATGGTCTCGATCTCCTGACCTTGTGATCCACCGCCTCGGCCTCCAAAAGTGCTGGGATTACAGGCGTGAGCCACCGCACCTGGCCGGTCACTGTTTTTTAATAATCCTTTTGAGTCATTCTTCTCCTAGCTTTGGGCAGTTTCTTCATTCACAAGTGTTGATTAGTTATCTATTGAAGGCTTGAGGAAGATTCTCTGCAGTATCTTCCTAGTTTTCCCTTTGTGCAGCCCTCTCCTACTTGATACTTGCTATGGTCTGAATATGTCCCTCAAAAGTGCATGTGTTGAAAACGTAATCCCTCTGCCCTCACAAATGGATTGATGTCAGTATCTTGAAAAAGAGTTGGTTATTATTGGAGGAGCTTTATTGTGAAAACGAGCTCTCTCTGGCTCTCTTGCCCACTCACCATGCAATGCCCTCTGCCATATTATGATGCATCATGAAGGCCCTGACAAGATGCCAGCACCATGTTCTTGGACTTCCCAGCTTTCTGGAGGAACCATGAGCTAAGTAAACTCTTTTCTTTTTAAATTATCCAGTCTGTGTGGTATTCTGTTTTAGTAGCAGAAAACAGACCAAGACAATACTCTCTTCTGTCATATCTAGCTGCCTTGATCAGATCCACACTCTCAGGTCCATCTCCTCAGATTCTGACTGAGTTCCCCAACCAGGATGCAGAAATTCTCTCAAGCCAGTAAACTGGGGTAATCATAGGGCTAACTTCATTTATTTCCTGCATCTTAGGGATCACTGTCCTTTGTTGCTTGATGTCCAGTATCTTGAAAGTATTGTTTTATATATTTTGTTAAGCTTTCTGTTCACTTTTGTTTCCTTTTTTTTTTTTCAGATAAGAGGGTAAATCTGGTCTTCGTTATATAACCTCGGACAAATTAATCACAGTGTATTTTAACACTGGATTTATGCATCTCTCTTTCTACTAGACTCTGAGCTCCTTAACAGTAGGGTCTGTGCTTTATTCATTTTTATATCTTCACACATGCATGGCACACAATGTAGATGGAATAATAATTAACAAAGGTTAATTCTATATCATAGATGTAGGCTACCTTTTTCCATTGCCTCAATTACAATGGGGATGGCAAGAGTGGTCCATTGGATATTTACAGCATCTCAGGATGCTGTAAAGAGAAAGAGACCACATAGGCCCTCTCCTCTGGTTTATCCCTTTATAAAACATGGAATCCTCTAATATATTCCTAACAAAGCAGCAAAAGCTAAAATGGTGTTTAGGTGGAGGAGGGGGAATGAGAGATGAAGTACCATGTCTCCCCTTTGCAACAGAAGGCCTCTCTGACCCATAATTATCTTCCCACACACACCCATTACCACCAGGGGTCTACAGAGACATCAGCAAACATAGGAAAGGGATGAAAGTTGAGAACAGAAGACAGAATATAGTTTCAGGGAAGAGATATTTCTCAAACTAAAAAAAAAAAAAAAAAAAAAAAAAATACTCTTGGACGTGGCTACCAAAAAGATGGACCTAGATTGGCAGGACTGTCTCTCTGCTTTTGCTTTTCCAATAAAGCCACATCACATGCAGGCCCAGGCATTTACATAGACACATCCTAAACCATACTGCAGCTGAGATTAACATAGACAGATCATCAGATAAGCAATCCTACAGTAACACTGCAGACAACCACAAGAGATTCTGAGTAATTTAGGATGTCAACAATTGTTACTGGTATTGCTTATCAGAGTAGGGTATGTGAGAAGAAACTTAATAAGAGTTAAACATGTAGGAGGTTTTATACCAACAATCTCAGTTTTTATGCAAACAATTCCAATCCTCCCCATTATTGGATATTAGCTGATATAGGACCATGTTCCCCCATTTTATGTAAGAGAACTAAAATCCACAATGATTAAATGTCAAGTACAAATTAGTTTTCCTAGTCCTTAATTCTAAGACCTTGACCTGAACCACTCTAAACCACAGGTAAGTGATGAAGCTGGTGTCATCAATGTATGTGATACTAAAAAAAAAAAAAAAAAATGTTACTGACAAATCCCTACCATCAAAAATATAAACCCTAGAAAAAAACTGAGTAGTGACGAGGCTGTAGACAGTAAAACCATCTAAGCAGTTCAGGGCAACGTTGTGATAGACATAAGGCCAAAGAATACCTTTAAAAAGGAGACTGAAGGATTTTCTTCCTTTGTGTTTTCTGTATCTACATTAGATAGACTGGCTGAGGAGAATAATATGACCAGCAAACAGAATAAGTACAGAGTCCTGGACCGTAGACCCTCAGCTAAATCCCTGAAGAAGTGAGTATATTTTACATGTAAACCAATAACATCAGACTAAAAGTGGAGGCTCTTTCCAGAACATTCTGGGTTTCTGGTGTCTAGCAACTCAGAGGAAAGTTTAGCTTTTCTTTAGAATTCATGTCAATCTGATACACAAAGAAAAAAGAAAAGGTTGAAGAAAGAAAAGAGAGGGAGGAGGAAAGAACAAGAAACAAGTGAAGAAAATAAAAATAAGAAAAAAAACCAGACTTTTCCTTCCTATTTATTACCCCATGGAGGAGGTTGTGTGTGACTGTACAGTTACAAAACGCCATCTTTTTCTGTCTTCCAGCAAACAGCTTTAGAATAGGAACCTTCTGATAGCACATCCCTACAGCATTTCTAAACAAGTGTATTTTGGTCTTGGCAGACAAATCCTTGCCTGTGACTGACTTCATACCTCTAAATGGGATGATCTTCTCCTGGAAGGAGCATTCCATGGTCCAGGGTGCTTTACGTCACTCACAGTGGGATCAGTAGTGAGTTCTCACTAAGCCTATGTGCACTAACTCCTTGATAACTCGAAGGGCAACGTGACCACAGTGATCTGGATGTAGTGGGCGGTAAGAAGCTGGTCTTCAAGTTAGTGAAGGACCATTATGAAAAAAAGGTTGGCCACTTGTGCTTCCTTCACCACAAAAGAGAAGTAGAAATTCTCTTATCTAAGAGCAAAAGAGGGAGCCGAATGGACTGAACATAAAACTAAGTAGGCAAGGGAGATAATGGAGTGTCTGGCATAAAAATCTTTAAAACCAAGAAAAATAAGTACCTCCTCTGACTGGATTGGTTACAAACCCATCAGGAGCTTACATAGGATCTACTTTAGAGACTGCCTTCACCTCAAACACCTGCACGGGTAAGGAAAGAAATTAACTGTGTTCTCCTAGACACAGTGATGAGGACGCCCCTGCCCTCTGTTCCAGCAGCTCCTACAGGCTTCCAAGGATATGAAATCAGACAAGAGCCCTACTGTGATTTTTAAATAAGACAGGATAATTTACTGAGATCTTAATTTGGATTTGTGTGGCTCTTGCTATGGTTTTCTCTCTCCTGCTCCAAGAAGGTGCCAGGCCTTGCATGCTCACCTGCCTTTGGGGAATGTAGGGAGAGGGGCAGTAGCACTGGAAGAGCAAAAAGCACAACCAACCTTCAGACAGCTTCTTTTGCATTGTCTCCTGCCATCCGGGCCACCTTTAAAGGGTATGGTACAGAGGAAGCTGAGAGGCAGAAGCAGGAAGAGAGAGAGCTGATGCTCCAAGACGAGAAGGAGACACAAGTCTATGGGTTCTAAGAAGAGTGGGCTAGGAAGCCTGTTGAGATAGCAAGACCCCTGGAGGGGTAAGTGGCAGTGGTTGTGTAGTGGCTGGCCGGGACCACCTTTCAGCTGCCTCCTCCAGGAACATCTGGCTTAGTCCAATGCCTTTCTAAACAACTCTAAGGCACTACATTTTTTTCTCTTTCCCTTGTGGATTGCATTATATTGAAAAATACTGAAAATATGTCTACCATTGACAAAGACTTGGAAATCTTCTTTGTTAAACAGTAGTGTTTGTGGCAGGTATCTCTGTTGTTTGTGGAGCTGACCTGCCTGCTGATTATCACTTGTTTATAATAATACTTTTTAAGTATGACTACATTGCCTCGTACAAATGGAATACATCATCCCACCAAACTGGGCACCTGTCAAGGGCAGAAAATATGCCCTTTAATTATTCTACTCAAAACAATAAATATTTATCAACCTCAGCCCCACGGAAGGTACAGAAACATTAAGAGGCATGGTTTTGCCCTCTGGTGGCTTACAGTCTTGAGAAACAAGGCACAGAAGGTAAGAAACATACGACCTGCAAATGAGTGGCAAATGTGTATAATATTGGCTTTAGACACCTCAGGGATTCACAAGTATGGGGCTTGCTGACAGTCCAGAGAGTGAACTGGCTAGGACTGCCTAGGAAAGGAGCAGAACTCGCTGCTGAGCACCCACTGTGAGCCAAGCCTGTGTCAGGCATGTGGTATCATAATCTCACTCAGAACTGCAAGACCCCTTGGAAGGGGCACGGGCGGTCCTGTCAACCACCTTTTACAGATACACCTCACAGTAAATGAATCCAGAATTTGTAACCAGGTCTAAGTGACTCCAAAATGCTCTTTCTCCTGTATCAAATTGCCACACCCAAGAGAAGCCTGGCCTGACATTCAGGTGTGGAGTAATGAGGGCCTAGACTCAGGTGAAGACAGAACAAATAGAGAAGCTAAGCTGAAGAGAGCTGTCTACCTGATTGGGTGTTGGAGAAGCAGCACAGAGTGAATTAAGGAAGCTCAGACTCAGATTCTAACAGTGCCTTCCAGGGCTGGGCTCACAATGGTTTTTAATCAGTCTCATTAGTTACTTGCTCAGGTTAACCCTAAATATCCGACTATGACGCTATTTTATAGAACCCAGTATCTAGAAAGCAGTTCCCAAAGTGTGACCAGGAACTCTAAAGATTCCCCGAGACCCTTTCAGGGGTCCTTACATTCAAAATTATTTCCCTAATAAAACTAAGACATTACTGTCCTTTTTGACTCTCATTCTCTCACAAATGTACAGTGAATAGTTTCCAGAAACCACATGGTATGTAATATTGCAATGGGCTGAATACAGAGGTAGATATGAGATTCCAGCTGCATTCATTAAGGTAGGGTCAAAAAGATTTTCAAAGCTAAAAGAACAGCACTCTTGACACAAAATTATTTCTAAAAATATGCTGATAGTCAACATGCAATAACTTTATTACTCTTATTCTTAAATGAATAGATTTTTAAATTTCAGTTTTAATTTCTAAAACAATATGTATTGAGATATATATATATATTATCATTATCTCATACAAACAAAAACTCTTTGGGATTTGGGGATTTCTGACAACGTTTTAAGACTATAAAGGAGTCTTGAGACCAAAAATATGAGAACCACTGATCTAAAAGAACAACGGTAAAGACAAGCTCTCAAAATGTATTTGTGTTTAACTTCCACTAACTGGTGGGCCAGGCATTCTACTAGGTGGTTTACATTGGTGACTTCATGTGATCTTCGTAACACTTTCAGGTAAAAAACTTATCCTATTTTGCAGATGAGGAGAATGAGGCTCAGAGAGTTCTCACAGCCATTAGCTAAGCAGAACAGAATTCAAGTCTATGTCTGTCAAATGCTAAGGCCCAGGCTGTTAACCATTATCTAGTTCTTGAAAAGTCAACACCACAAAGGTACATATTAAAGTCAGATTTTTAAAAAACTAAATCCATGATAATAGATAATAGAAAAGACCCATCGTGAGGGAAGAAACTTTAGGAAAAAGGGGTAGTAAATGGTATAATTCTTTAGTCCTAAATGCTTGTTGCCTCCTAGGCACTATACTGTGCCCTAAGAACATAGTGGTAAACAAGGTAAACTCAGTTCTTCCACTTAAGGAGCTTAACGAGAGAGAGAGTGAAAGGGTAGAGACAGATTTAAACAAATAATTACACAAATACAAAGCAGATAAACAATGCAGCGATGCCTGGAAGGAAAGTAGGCTTGCTCAGAGCCATCTCCATTCACATACCAAGGGAGCTGGGAAGGGCAACAGAGTATCTGGCACAAATCATCCCCGGTGCTCCTATCAGAACTTGAGCTGGGGCTGTTCAGAAAGTTCATCTGAGCAGAAGGGCACTTACAAGTTCTTTTGTTGGTTTCTTTATTTTTCAGCTATATACATCTTTGAACTTTTGAATCTAGATAAGCCAAGATTACTGTTTCATTTGAAAGGACAAACATGTTTTGTGAGGCATGGTGGGCTAGGGAAGGCTGTGGGAGGTGTGAAGCACTTAGGTATGTTTAGCTTGTTTAGAGACTTTCTGGAACAGAACTCTGGGCAGAGGCAAGGATAATAACTAGACCAGTGGGTAGTGCTGATGCAGATTCAGTGCAATTAGCCACCTTACTAATTTATGGTGCATAAACAGTGGACCAAGGTCACGATGGAACTAGAAGAACCTCTGCACAGCTCACACAGTCCATCTCTCCGCAGAGTGGCAGAAGAGCCACATTAATCTTTGTACACAATGGTTACAGGAGTAATAGGGTTCTCCTCACTGACAGGCTTTTTTCTTTAAATCCAGATAGTACCTTGTTCTCCATTCTTTCCATCCTCCTTCTCCTCAGCCTAGCCAGACAGAAAGAAGCCCAACTTTAGTACCCTGTTATAGTCATACATGGCTCACATTACCCTAGCGAAAATAAAACACAGACAGCCCTCCCTCCAAGACTTTTGGTAGAAAAGCTGCATCTAATAGTACATATTCAACTAACATCTGGATCTAACAGATGCTACATGTCAACAGCTTCCAGATCTGTATCTCTGACCAATCCTCTCTCTTTAGCCCCAGCTTATAAGCCAACTCTCTACTCACATCTCTTGGATAGCTCAAACTCAACATATTTAAACTCAAATTCATGATCTACCCCTAAATGGCACCCCTACCCCCACTTCCACAGCTAGTCCACCTCCATGAACCCAGGTCTATATAAGATACTAGTCTTGCAAATGCTCTGCTCCCAACCCTACCACAGCCAATTCATCACCTGGTCCTGTTGGTTCCACCTCCAAAATCCATCCTGGATTTTCCTCTTTCCATCTGCACTGCCACCACCAACATCAGAGCTCACCTCAGCTCTCACCTGCACAACTACAACATCCTCCTCACAGGACTCTGCCTCCAAGTGACTCTCCACATGGTAGTGGGCGCTCAGGTTGGATGGGGATGTGTGGGATGGTGTGGGCAGAGAGGAACACATGAAGTGCAGAGTCAAAATCAGGAGGCTCTGCACTGTTCCCATAAGGAGTGATGCAGACCAAGATTGGGGGTGTAATAACGGGAACCTAAAGAAGTGAAGGACACCAAGGGTCTTGTGGATGCTGACTTATCAAGCGGAAAATGATGCAGAAAAAAAGAGAAAAGGTCCAGGGGCTGGAGATGGGGCATGGTAGCTGGGAAGTCAGTGCCACTACTAAGAAAGTTAAGAAAGTTAGAAGGAAGAGCTGCTTTAGCCGTTCAAGACAAGCCTGTTAATCTTGAGAAAGAAGAAGAGTTTCCCACAGTGTCTTATATTCTATTTATCTGTTTTATGTAACAGAATCTAATAGTCACTTGGATACTGAGCTTCTTGGGGCAGGGACAGTATCTCCTATAGCTTGGAATCCTTGACCTCTGAAAACCACACCTCACTTTCAAAATATCTTTTCCTGGCTCTTCTGCACAGCTTCATTCATTGTATCACTCCAGCCCAGCTTTCCTGGACCCACTTATCCTGCATACTGGCATTCCTTTCTTGCTATCCATACTTGCTAGTCGTTTTGTTTAAATGCGTGTTCTAAGCCCACTAAATGATCAGCAATCCCACACAGGTCTGACCCCTGACTCCCCTTCTGGCTACTTAAGTGGGGTATCTCCAATGGCCAGATGGACAGATAAATGCTCATACCCATATCCAAATTATATAGCGGCTTCTTTAAGATGCACATCAAATGCTACATGACCCACAGATCAATCCCTGTTTTACCAGTAATGATAATAATGAGCCTTTGAGGAGCATGTTACCATTAGCATAGTATTTTCAGAGGTGTGCTCATAAAACTATAGAAGACATGTCTTCCTGAAAGTCATTTCTCATTCTCCAAACTCCTATAGCCCTTTATCCAGACACTTTTTTTTGCAGCATTTATCATACCCACTGTGATTTAGAGTAATTTGCTAGACCATTAGATTGTAAACTCCTTGAGGGCAGGCTCTGAGAACAATTCATCTCTGGAGCCCCACAGCCTGGCACAGTGCCAAGAACTCAGGACACCAAATAAATATATGATCAATGAATAAATAAAGCACAGTCAAAATAGACAGCTCCCTGTGTAAATTTTAAAACCTGAGTAATGCTTAGAGGCTCAGAAGAAAAGCTGCCAAATAAAGACAAAAGGTACTATAATACTAATAGAAATAGTTAAAAGGAGTATGCCATAGGGTTACTACTTGATAGGTTTTATATTGCCCATTGCTAAGGGTACCAGTGAGGCTGGCAAAGTCCTCAAAGGGCCTGGGTGCTCTCCCTCTACTCCTAACTCACGGAGAGAAGTGCCACTAATTTGACTTACTATACACTGGAGTAGACCCAGCTCCAAAAAAAAAAAAAAGGCACCACAAGGACTTAGAAAAAAGAAACGAAGAGAAAAATGAAAAAGCAGAATGTTTGTGGTTGGAGGAACCAGGGAACCAAACCAGGCCTTCAGGAGCTGCTGTATCCACCATCTGTTAGAGTTCAGTTAGGCCAGAGACTTCTGCTCCCGACTGGCTCACAGCAGCTGTGCCTCAGCAGCCTGCAGAATAGGGGGCTGATGCCAGAATGAATAAATTCAATTAATCCCTCCCTCTGTGGGTTCCTCAGCCTTGAAATGCTGGAAAGGCGTTTATCTCACCATGGTTGTTGAGTTTAGCAGGGGCAGGTAGACAGATATGCCCCACTCCATTGACTCTTCTCCCCTTAGTCCTAGGCTCCAAGAGATAGTCCCAAAATAGACCTAACCATTTCTATTTCTAGTGAATTCAAGGAAGCTCCCAGTTTGAGGTAATGAGGTTGGAAGTAGGATGGGGCAGGAATGAGGTAAATGAAGAGGTTTAGAAAAATTGTACCCACTGTGTACTTTCATCCGTGTCAACAGCAGCCCCTGAATTGGATACAGCAGACCCAGAAGGGAGGGTCTCCTCTCCCCTGATGCAGTTTCCTCTACAACTAGCAGGGATAAGGGGCTCCTGTGACAGCCTGGTTTCAGAGTCAAAGATTTTAACACTGCTCTCCTTTCCCAAGTGAGAGGCTATAAGGCCCAGCAGCAGTCTGTGAGTGCACAGCCAGCCACCCTGGAACCTACCTTTACCTCTGAGGCCTAAAATCTGGCTGAGGCAAGAGGGAAAATCTCTCCTTCAAAGCCCCTTGAGCTTCTGGAAAACAATTCTGCAGCTCAGAATCAAATCTCAGACCTGTTCAGGAGGAGGAAAGTGAGAGAGAGAGTGGTGAAAGGGAGATAAAAAGGCAGAAAGTGAGATAGCCATGCTTGGGGACCAGAGCAGGTTAAGTGTGGTGTTTCCTAGGTAGGAAGAAAAGAGGCCAAATGAATAGGAGGAGGATGGAGAGAACGTGGCTGAGGAATAATACACAGATGGGTTTACCCTGGATCAAGCAGCCTGTGGCCTTGCAGCAAAGTCCTAGAGCCCCAAATAAAAAAAACAAATGCATAGTGATTTCACGAGAGTGAATATCTAAGCACATGGGCTTCCAAACCTCAGGCATTCAGAGGACACAGGGGAGTCTTCCCTTTTCGAAAACCACATCTCACAGGCAGTGCTAAGAGCTGGCCTCACTAAGGATGCTGGGTTACATGTGGGCAGCTCAGAAGAGTAGAGAAGCCCCAGGAAGACCAGTACGAACCGACTCCAAGGAAACATCAAATGCCAGTAAGTGAACCAATGAGGGGAGGGAAAAGGAGAGGGCACCCAGCGCCACCCGCAACCCTCTCACCAGGAGCAGCTGGTTCCCAACTCTGCAGAGCAGACAAAACCAACATGTGCCAATAGCTGAGGAGTGATTCTCAGGCTCTGACCAATTGTTTCTTTAATAAAATAATTCCATCAAGGAGCAAGATGGCAGAATAGGAACAGCTCCAGTCTCCAACTCCCAGCGTGAGTGACACAGAAGACTGGTGATTTCTGCATTTTCAACTGAGGTACTGGGTTCATCTCACTAGGCAGTGCCGGACAATCGGTGCTGGTCAGCTGCTGCAGCCCGACCAGCGAGAGCTAAAGCAGGGCAAGGCATCGCCTCACCTGGGAAGCGCAAGGGGGAAGGGAATCCCTTTTCCTAGCCAGGGGAACTGAGACGCACAACACCTGGAAAATCGGGTAACTCCCACCCCAATACTGCACTTTAAGCAAACGGGCACACCAGGAGATTATATCCCACACCTGGCCAGGAGGGTCCCACGCCCACGGAGCCTCCCTCATTGCTAGTACAGCAGTCTGCCATCTAACGACAAGGCAGCAGCCAGGCTGGGGGAGGGGCGCCCGCCATTACTGAGGCTTAAGTAGGTAAATAAAGCCACTGGGGAGCTCAAACTGGGTGGAGCTCACAGCAGGTCAAGGGAACCTGCCTGTCTCTGTAGACTCCACCTCTGGGGACAGGGCACAGCTAAACTACAACAAAAGCAGCAGAAACCTCTGCAGACGCAAACAACTCTGTCTGACAGCTTTGAAGACAGCAGTGGATCTCCCAACACGGAGGTTGAGATCTGAGAAGGGACAGACTGCCTGCTCAAGTGGGTCCCTGACCCCTGAGTAGCCTAACTGGGAGACATCCTCCACTAGGGGCAGTCTGACACTCCACACCTCATAGGGTGGAGTACACCCCTGAGAGGAAGCTTCCAAAGCAAGAATCAGACAGGTACACTCGCTGTTCAGAAATATTCTATCTTCTGCAGCCTCTGCGGCTGATACCCAGGCAAACAGGGTCTGGAGTGGACCTCAAGCAATCTCCAACAGACCTACAGCTGAGGGTCCTGACTGTTAGAAGGAAAACTATCAAACAGGAAGGACACCTACACCAAAACCCCATCAGTACGTCACCATCATCAAAGACCAGAGGCAGATAAAACCACAAAGATGGGGAAAAAGCAGGGCAGAAAAGCTGGAAATTCAACAAATAAGAGCGCATCTCCCCCAGCAAAGGAGCGCAGCTCATCGCCAGCAACGGATCAAAGCTGGACGGAGAATGACTTTGACGAGATGAGAGAAGAAGGCTTCAGTCCATAAAACTTCTCAGAGCTACAGGAGGAATTACGTACCCAGCGCAAAGAAACTAAAAATCTTGAAAAAAAAAGTGGAAGAATTGATAGCTAGAGTAATTAATGCAGAGAAGGTTATAAATGAAACGAAAGAGATGAAAACCATGACACGAGAAATACGTGACAAATGCACAAGCTTCAGTAACCGACTCAATCAACTGTTAGAAAGAGTATCAGCGATTGAGGATCAAATGAATGAAATGAAGCGAGAAGAGAAATCAAAAGAAAAAAGAAGAAAAAGAAATGAACAAAGCCTGCAAGAAGTATGGGATTATGTAAAAAGACCAAATCTACGTCTGATTGGGGTGCCTGAAAGTGAGGGGGAAAATGGAACCAAGTTGGAAAACGCTCTGCAGGATATCATCCAGGACAACTTCCCCAACCTAGTAGGGCAGGCCAACATTCAAATCCAGGAAATACAGAGAACGCCACAAAGATACTCCTCGAGAAGAGCAACTCCAAGACACATAATTGCCAGATTCACCAAAGTTGAAATGAAGGAAAAAATCTTAAGGGCAGCCAGAGAGAAAGGTCGGGTTACCCACAAAGGGAAGCCCATCAGACTAACAGCAGATCTCTCGGCAGAAACTCTACAAGCCAGAAGAGAGTGGGGGCTGATATTCAACATTCTTAAAGAAAAGAATTTTAAACCGAGAATTTCATATCCAGTCAAACTAAGTTTCATAAGTGAAGGAGAAATAAAATCTTTTACAGATAAGCAAACGCTTAGAGATTTTGTCACCACCAGGCCTGCCTTACAAGAGACCCTGAAGGAAGCACTAAACATGGAAAGGAACAACTGGTACCAGCCATTGCAAAACTATGCCAAAATGTAAAGACCATCGATGCTAGGAAGAAACTGCATCAACTAACGAGCAAAATAAACAGTTAATATCATAATGGCAGGATCAAGTTCACACATAACAATCTTAACCTTAAATGTAAATGGACTAAATGCTCCAATTAAAAGACACAGACTGGCAAATTGGATAAAGAGTCAAGACCCATCAGTCTGCTGTATTCAGGAGACCCATATCACATGCAGAGACATACATAGGCTCAAAATAAAGGGATGGAGGAAGATCTACCAAGCAAATGGAGAACAAAAAAAAGCGGGGGTTGCAATCCTAGTCTCTGATAAAACAGACTTTAAACCATCAAAGATCAAAAGAGACAAAGAAGGCCATTACATAATGGTAAAGGGATCAATTCAACAGGAAGAGCTAACTATCCTAAATATATATGCACCCAATACAGGAGCACCCAGATTCATAAAGCAAGTCCTTAGAGACTTACAAAGAGACTTAGACTCCCATACAATAATAATGGGAGACTTCAACACTCCACTGTCAACATTAGACAGATCAACGAGACAGAAAGTTAACAAGGATATCCAGGAATTGAACTCATCTCTGCAGCAAGCAGACCTAATAGACATCTACAGAACTCTCCACCCCAAATCAACAGAATATACATTCTTCTCAGCACCACATCGTACTTATTCCAAAATTGACCACATAATTGGAAGTAAAGCACTCCTCAGCAAATGTAAAAGAACAGAAATTATAACAAACTGTCTCTCAGACCACAGTGCAATCAAACTAGAACTCAGGACTAAGAAACTCAATCAAAACCGCTCAACTACATGGAAACTGAATAACCTGCTCCTGAATGACTACTGGGTACATAACGAAATCAAGGCAGAAATAAAGATGTTCTTTGAAACCAATGAGAACAAAGATACAACATACCAGAATATCTGGGACACATTTAAAGCAGTGTGTAGAGGGAAATTTATAGCACTAAATGCCCACAAGAGAAAGCAGGAAAGATCTAAAATTGACACTCTAACATCACAATAAAAAGAACTAGAGAAGCAAGAGCAAACACATTCGAAAGCTAGCAGAAGGCAAGAAATAACTAAGATCAGAGCAGAACCGAAGGAGATAGAGACACAAAAAACCCTCCAAAAAAATCAATGAATCCAGGAGTTGGTTTTTTGAAAAGATCAACAAAATTGACAGACCGCTAGCAAGACTAATAAAGAAGAACAGAGAGAAGAATCAAATAGACGCAATTAAAAATGATAAAGGGGTTATCACCACCGACCCCACAGAAATACAAACTACCATCAGAGAATACTATAAACACCTCTGCGCAAATAAACTAGAAAATCTAGAAGAAATGGATAATTTCCTGGACACTTACACTCTTCCAAGACTAAACCAGGAAGAAGTTGAATCCCTGAATAGACCAATAGCAGGCTCTGAAATTGAGGCAATAATTAATAGCCTACCAACCAAAAAAAGTCCAGGACCAGATGGATTCACAGCTGAATTCTACCAGAGGTACAAGGAGGAGCTGGTACCATTCCTTCTGAAACTATTCCAATCAATAGAAAAAGAGGGAATCCTCCCTAACTCATTTTATGAGGCCAACATCATCCTGATACCAAAGCCTGGCAGAGACACAACAAAAAAAGAGAATTTTAGACCAATACCCCTGATGAACATCAATGCAAAAATCATCAATAAAATACTGGCAAACTGGATTCAGCAGCACATCAAAAAGCTTATCCACCATGATCAAGTGGGCTTCATCCCTGGGATGCAAGGCTGGTTCAACATTCGCAAATCAATAAACATAATCCAGCATATAAACAGAACCAAAGACAAGAACCACATGATTATCTCAATAGATGCAAAAAAGGCTTTTGACAAAATTCAACAGCCCTTCATGCTAAAAACACTCAATAAATTCGGTATTGATGGAATGTACCTCAAAATAATAAGAGCTATTTATGACAAAGCCACAGCCAATATCATACTGAATGGGCAAAAACTGGAAAAATTCCCTTTGAAAACTGGCACAAGACAGGGATGCCCTCTCTCACCACTCCTATTCAACCTAGTGTTGGAAGTTCTGGCTAGGGCAATCAGGCAAGAGAAAGAAATCAAGGGTATTCAGTTAGGAAAAGAAGAAGTCAAATTGTCCCTGTTTCCCGATGACATGATTGTGTATTTAGAAAACCCCATTGTCTCAGCCCAAATTCTCCTTAAGCTGATAAGCAACTTCAGCAAAGTCTCAGGATACAAAATTAATGTGCAAAAATCACAAGCATTCTTATACACCAGTAACAGACAAACAGAGAGCCAAATCAGGAATGAACTTCCATTCACAATTGCTACAAAGAGAATAAAATACCTAGGAATCCAACTTACAAGGGATGTAAAGGACCTCTTCAAGGAGAACTACAAACCACTGCTCAGTGAAATCAAAGAGGATACAAACAAATGGGAGAACATACCATGCTCATGGATAGGAAGAATCTATATCGTGAAAATGGCCATACTGCCCAAGGTTATTTATAGATTCAATGCCATCCCCATCAAGCTACCAATGAGTTTCTTCACAGAATTGGAAAAAACTGCTTTAAAGTTCATATGGAACCAAAAAAGAGCCCGCATCTCCAAGACAATCCTAAGTCAAAAGAACAAAGCTGGAGGCATCACGCTACCTGACTTCAAACTATACTACAAGGCTACAGTAACCAAAACAGCATGGTACTGGTACCAAAACAGAGATATAGACCAATGGAACAGAACAGAGTCCTCAGAAATAATACCACACATCTACAGCCATCTGATCTTTGACAAACCTAAGAGAAACAAGAAATGGGGAAAGGATTCCCTATTTAATAAATGGTGCTGGGAAAATTGTCTAGCCATAAGTAGAAAGCTGAAACTGGGTCCTTTCCTTACTCCTTATACGAATATTAATTCAAGATGGATTAGAGACTTAAATGTTAGACCTAATACCATAAAAACCCTAGAAGAAAACCTAGGTAGTACCATTCAGGACATAGGCACGGGCAAAGACTTCATGTCTAAAACACCAAAAGCAATGGCAGCAAAAGCCAAAATTGACAAATGGGATCTAATTAAACTCAAGAGCTTCTGCACAGCAAAAGAAACTACCATCAGAGTGAACAGGCAACCTACAGAATGGGAGAAAATTTTTGCAATCTACTCATCTGACAAAGGGCTAATATCCAGAACCTACAAAGAACTCAAACAAATTTACAAGAAAAAAACAAACAACCCCATCAAAAAGTGGGCAAAGGATATGAACACACATTTCTCAAAAGAAGACATGCATACAGCCAACAGACACATGAAAAATGCTCATCATCACTGGCCATCAGAGAAATGCAAATCAAAACCACAATGAGATACCATCTCACACCAGTTAGAATGGCGATCATTCAAAAGTCAGGAAACAACAGGTGCTGGAGAGGATGTGGAGAAATAGGAACACTTTTACACTGTTGGTGGGATTGTAAACTAGTTCAACCATTATGGAAAACAGTATGGCGATTCCTCAAGGATCTAGAACTAGATGTACCATATGACCCAGCCATCCCATTACTGGGTATATACCCAAAGGATTATAAATCATGCTGCTATAAAGACACATGCATACGTATGTTTATTGTGGCACTATTCACAATGGCAAAGACTTGGAATCAACCCAAAAGTCCATCAGTGACAGACTGGATTAAGAAAATGTGGCACATATACACCATGGAATACTATGCAGCCATAAAAAAGGGTGAGTTCGTGTCCTTTGTAGGGACATGGATGCAGCTGGAAACCATCATTTTTAGCAAACTATCGGAAGAACAGAAAACCAAACACCGCATGTTCTCACTCATAGGTGGGAACTGAACAATGAGATCACTTGGACTCGGAAAGGGGAACATCACACACCGGGGCCCATCATGGGGAGGGGGGAGAGGGGACGGATTGCATTGGGAGTTATACGTGCTGTAAATGACGAGTTGATGGGTGCTGACGAGTTGATGGGTGCAGCACACCAACATGGCACAAATATACATATGTAACAAACCTGCACGTTATGCACCTGTACCCTAGAACTTAAAGTATAATAATAATAAATAAATAAATAAATAAGTAAGTAAAAAAAAAAATACAAAAAAAAAAAATAGTAATTCCATCAAGACATAGCATTTTTTCACTTTCAGCCTGGAGGAACTCAAGCAAAGGACACTGCAGGAAAAAGAGAACCAATTAAGATGCTGCTCTGCTGTTGACCATGGTCTCTATTTGCATGAGCAGATGTGGCCAAAAACACCATCTGGTGACCCCTGGGCCCTTAAACCTCTGTGCACATGGTGGTGGTGGGAGGAAGATGGCTCTGTTTTGAGGCTAAAAGGGAAGTCGTGGCTTCGGGAGATGTGCCCATTCATCATTGCTGCCGGGCAGCCCGTCTGTTTCCCACTGTTGCTGCCCAGCCACCCACAGACCCGCCATATGGCTGAAAGCGGTGGTTTCAGGCATTGCTAAAATGCCGTATCCAACTGCCCTGTTGGGAAGGAAGCCTGTGGTGAAGTGGGCCCTCCATAGTACAGCAGTACACTCTGTCCCTAACCCCAGGCAGCGACACTGCCAAGAGCTATCCATCTACTTTCTTAAGACTTCTGGAATCCTTCCAGTTCTCTCCATTCCCACTACCACTGCCTTCACTCAGACAATCATCATTTCTCCACTAAAATAACACAAAAACTTCCTGTCATGTCTGCATTTCATCTTGCTCCTCTTCAATCCAATCTCTAATAATAATACTCCTTGATTAAAGTCCTGGATACCTCCTCCTACCTTCAGGAGAAAGTATAAGCTCTTTAGCACATAGATCTCTTCAAAAGTAGCCCCTACTTTCTGCTTTTGCTTTGATTGTAGCTAGTTGCTCTCTTCCCCTGCATTTCAGCTATGTGGATGCATTTCATTCTCTTCCAATGAACTGGGTCCTCTGGTCTGCCTCCATGCCCTGCCATCTCTCTTTTTTTTTTTTCATCTGGCTAACTTAGGTCACAGTAAATGTCCATTGTTCCTTAACTCCAAAGACTAGGTCACTTCTACCCACTTCTTCCTTTGGAAGTCCATACTTAACTACAACCACAGGATTTCTCATGCTGTATCAAATTATCTATGTACTTGTCTGTCCCCTCTTAGACTGCTGCCTCTGGAAGTTTTGTTTTATTTATCTCAGTATCTATCAGCCCTAAATTTTGTTAAATGAATGGATAAAATATACTTGTCAAAGACAGGCAGTAAATTAGCGATCTCTCTGGCAGGACTTGGGAAGGGCTCATCATGGCCTCTTAATGTCATTAAAAGTATTCCTACCACTCACTCTAAGCATGGATGGTGAATATAGCATGTATTTCATTACATTAACAAAGAGCAAAAATTTTTTCATGGATATATAGGCTCAGGGTAAAAAATTGTCTATTTGCTGCCAAGAAATACCTACAATGTACCCGGTATAGAACAGGCATTCATAATAAACAGAAAAAATGAAATATCATAATCAAAAGATTAAGATCCTATTCACTTTCCCATTGGAATAAGGGTTGACATCTCAAGTCACCTCTCAACATTTTCTCCACTAAAGTCCTCTCTGGAAAGTCCTGGACCAATACTGTAGAGCAGATCTCAAATTTACTACCAACTCTCTGCCTCTCAGAAGGGAGAGATGAAGGTTACTTTTCCCATCTTCAGGTGATAAAACAGAGGCATAGAAAAGCGAAATTGCTCCTTGGGGACACAAACAGAATTGGCCCCACTCCAGATGCTTGTTCTCTCCTTTCCCATCCTCGCCCCTAAGAGACAGCATAGCCAAGCCAAGGACACCTAATCTTGGAGAACAGTGAGCTGCAGTGGGTATAGAAAGGGCTATTGTATCTTAGTAGTTCTCCTGTTCTGCAGTCTCTTTATGTACCTGACCAGGAAACATAAGCCTCTAAGGAATGGTGGAATGTCAGCAGGCAATGCAATATAATGCCAAATACTTTTCTCACTAATAAGCGTAATTAAGGTCATTAAGTTATGAGTGTGAGAACATTCAACTGGAGGATTTTTAAATAATGAGATAACTGCTTTACAAAAAGCCTGATTAAAAGAAGAAAGCAGCAGCTAAGTGAGTCTGCAAAGTGGTAAGCATATCAGAAGCCTCCACACCGTGTAGAAGAATATCCTTCTTTGACTCTGTCCCCACTGACCCAAGAGCCTTCCCCCATGCTTCCCCACCCCCACCACTCCAGGGCCTCCATCTCTAGTGGACTAGCAGTTGGAGAGGAGAGTTGATGTACTCAATGGAAGGTGCGAAGAAATTCTTTCTGAGGCAGTATTATTTAATTTATTCCAAAGGCCAGTGATACAAATAAATGAATAATGCCTGCCATTTCATAATGAAAGGGGCAGGCTCAGGACCCCAGGCTGCGTGGAGACTGGCCACCTTCATGCACTTCATGGCTCTCTGAACCAATTTTGGAAGCGGGATCGTGGTTAGACAACTTCTAGTCAGTGTTCACTAGGCAACACCCACATCTCTCTCTAGGGTAGGAACAGAAAGGAAGAGGAAGAGGAAAGGAATAATAATAAAAGCAGTAACTCCAGCAGTTATTTATTCAGCACTTACTATCTGCCAGGTGCCATGCCAGGGATTTCACCACCATTACATCTAAGCCTGTCAATCACTCTGCCAATGAAATGGAGTCATCACCTCCTCCATTTTACAGATGAGGAAACTAAAGTTCAGAAAAGAACACCTAGCTTTGGGAACTTTTCAAAGCCCCCTAGAGAGTGAGTAACTAAGGGGATGTGAGGGGGAGACAGGAGACCACCTCCACCGCCTATGTTCATCAGAAAGTTTACCCAGTCTTGACCTCCCTCATGACTCCCCAAACCATCAGCTCCTTAAGGAGGCAGAAGCAGAGGCAGAGTAGCAGCACGAGAGGAAGAAGAGCCATCCCTAAAAGGTGACTGTAGGGATCTGGACATAGGACAGGTCTTCGCTACACACAGAGTTGGTACCCGCAGTTGCAACTTATGAATCTCCCAGTTCCTCCACTTCCTAGCTGATTTTAGACAAATGACTTATCACCTTTCTGGGCCTGTTTTCTTACCTGTAAAATGCGAATAATAGTCCCATCTCACAGGGCTTTGAGGATTAAATTAGTCAATATGAGTTAAGAGTAGTCCATAGTAAGTGTCTAATAAATTTTAGCTCTTAATATCATCAACATTGTCATTATCCTGACTGTTCCAAATATAAAAGCAAGGCATCCTGGTACTGTCAAGTACCAGGGACTTGGGGTTAAATCTCCTCCCTTAGTCTGATCAGGATCCAAACGGTCAATGTAGACACCTTCCCAAGTCAAACACTGGTTCCATAGAGTGAGTTAGTCACCCTTCAGTTCCTGACATGTAGCCCGGAGTCCAGTGAACTGAGACTATTGCCAACAATAAATCGTTCACATTGACAGCTTAGAGCAAGAGAGTTCTATGTGAGCATCATGTCTTTCATCTCAGGGGAAAAAAAAGTTGTAAAACTGGCCTACCCTCTCTGTGTTCCCAGTGGGGTTCACAAAAGAGCAGCTGTGGGGTACTGAGGGAGCACTTCAGAAGACTCAAATGTAAGCTCTGTTTCTTCCTGTCAGTAACTGTGTCATGTCTGGAAAACTGATCAACTTTTCTGTGCCTCACTTCTTCAACTGTGTTACGATGATGATTAAGTGGCATAATGTATGTAAAACATTGTTTGCTCAAAGCAGTGTATCAATATAGAGAACTAGAATTAATATTTTCATTCTCCCTAAATCAAATCCACTTAGGCCAGTGTAAAGCCCTTACTCCTCTCAAACCAAACCTCACCTACATACTCCTACTTCCTCTTCTAGCTTGGTTTCAGGATCTCAAGGGAGCAGGTGATGGAGGGGGCAAGGGGCGTGACACAAGCCGTCAGGTCTGAACTCCCAGAAGTAAAAGTCATGGGTTCTATTTTCAGCAGGGCTGGCTGTAGAAAGGTCAGCATGTGACCTCATGTGAGTTTTCTCCCTGCCTCAAGCCTCATGCTCAGCTTATAAGCCTGGGGATAAGAAACAGCCAGGTCTCTAGGGCCCAGATGACTGTGAAAAGCAGGTCAGTAACTTCATATGGAGCAAGCAGCAGCCATGTCTGGCTGCCAGGGAATGGTGGCAGACACAGTGCTGAGGAAGGGATGGCAAGATGCTGCCGGGGCAGATATCACAGTTCGACACCACATGACTCCTCCCAGACTCAGCTAATATCCTCTAACTCTCAAGATCAAGTACTGGAGAGAAGTGCTTCTTGTCATTCCACGCAGTGACTGTCTTGGTTCCAGCTTTCAGCAGTATCCCAGAAAAATGGGTTTCTATAATTACTTCTTATGCCTTCTTGACCACACAGGAATGAGACATCCAGTGGGTGAAATTTTAAAAACAGTATGTCCAAATAGCCTGTCCCTAAAAAAGTCGGGGTTTTGTGAGCTATGTGTGTCACTGACAATTCAGTGTTTTCTCTCACATTCACTCGGATTCTCTCACTGACAGATTTGAGAAGCTCCCCCTGCACGTTTCTGAAGTGAGTGGGAGAAGAAGAGTGGCTCTAGAGCAGGTACTGCTTTTACCTGATACGACGTGAAGACGTAATTACATGGGCAGAACACTCTCACACTGATGCCATGCTGATCAAATTTATGGATAGCTGGAGGCTAGGGAGGTAATAACCAAGTGAGTAGATTAAAGACCAAGGTCCTTAAGAAATGACACCAAAAGCACAAGCAACAAAAGAGAAAAAATAGAAAAATCAGAATTCATCAAAATGTTAAACTTCTGGCATCAAAGGACACCATCAAAAAAGTGAAAAGGCACTTTCACTTTCTTGCAAATTATGTATCTGACAGATAATCAACCATAAATTTAAAATTGTAACTTGGTTAAAGCGATATCCACCCACATGGATGCAAAAAGGCTGAAACTTATTTATATGAGAGTTCCCAGGAATCACTCAGATAAGAGTGGTAAATGGGAACTCAGGACCATTTCCCAGGGTTATATCTCCAAGTAGTCAGGGTCCAATGGCTCTTCTTAAGTGCCAAGAAATTGTACCTAGTGGGGAAGGACTCACTCTACTGGGTATCACGAAGTTTGGTCCAAAATGCCGATTGCCAAAGCAAAAGATGGTAGAAATGTGATTTCTCCATATGTAGATGCTTGCCAAGAACAAGCTTTGTCTAGGAACATTGGTATAGGGTGCGATTCTGCACGAGGAGAAGGAAAGGGAGAATGCAGCCCCACCCAGTGTCTTCTGGCCCAAGCTCAAATCAGGGTCTATGAAAAAGGACTGGAAAGAAAAAAAAAAAAAAGGCAAGCTGAATGGAAAAAGCATTCTGTTATTGGCAGTATGACGTGATCCTGTTCTGTCCTAATGCCAGGGCTGAGCACAGGTGGAGGAGGACATTTGCCCCACATTGGAGCAAACTACAGAGCGTCTGCATGTGACTGTGGGTGACACAGGAGAAGTAACATCAGCACTTTGATGGAGAAAAATATCCATCCCATTGGGGTTGGGGGTTCACATAGCAATTGAGAAACGATGTGGTATGCATCAGTAGTGGCCAGGGAAGGAGAGCAGATGCTACCAGGTGGAAGAACAAGCAGCTATGGTCACTCAGAGTTACCATGAGATATTACTCTTACCCCTTAAGCCATAAGTTGGGTTCTAATGGTCTTTCTGGTAAGCAACAGAAAAAGAAACTGTTTTGTCCCTGCTACTGTGACTCTTTTCCATGTCTATGTTTCCACATTGGTGTAGCCAAGGAAAATGGGGAGACACATTTGGATAAACATCAAGTCATAGAATTTGGTGCAATAAAAAGCCAACCGCAAAGGCACAGGATGGTAGAGGCATGGTTCTTGGTACAACCAAGGAAATGAGTGTGAGGTTCTTCCTAATCTTAACCTGTGTGTCATCACTGGAGTGCTGGTTAATTACCACAGAAAATGAATGGCTAATTATCCATCTGTTCTCACATCATTTCTAAGTGGCTGACACATAGTAGGGTTTTGATAAATATTTGTGGAGGGGAGAGAGAAAGAGAAGCAAAGATGGAAGGCTTAAATCATACATTCAACAATGTGTTCAGAAAGTCTTTTGCTCAGAAATCCTGCTTCCCTTCCACTTGTTAAGGTGCTGGATTCCATCCAAGGCTGCCAGCACCTGCATGGGAGCACAGCTCAGTATAATTAAACACCTGACCTTCCCAGGAGGGATGGAATCAAAATGACAGCCAGGGGAGAACCTGTGGCTTCTGCCTGTGCCCCGCCTCTCTGCTTGCAAGACTGGGCCAGATGGGTAGTCCCCAACAGCCCCGATCACTTTGTGTTTTCACTGCAGGGGTGCCGTTAGTCTGTTCTCTGTTAATTGGAACATTTGAGCCAGGCTTCATAGGGACTTCTTAGAGTTTACTATAGTTTCCCCAATGGGTGCATTGAAACTCCCTCACACCAAACCCAGGGATCTTTAAGAAGGGGGCCCAGCCCTCATTTATGTGATCAGGAGGAGGGACAGCCTACGCCCACCCCTGCTGTGGCTCAGCCACCCCCATTCCTGCCCAGACCAGTTCTGTTTCCCATCTCCTTCTGCAAAGGAGGAACAAAGGATCATCCTCTGACCAGGGTCGGCTTTGCAAGCAGGGCACCTGCAGCTCTGCAGAACTCACTGGTGATTTTTCACATATTAGATTTTGTTTTAAAGCCTCTGCTCTTTTTGTTCTTCCTACCAAGACCTCTCTCCTTGCCAAGCTTTATTGCAGTGATGGTGGGTTTTTATCACCACGTAGCTGTGATTCAGAGCCAGACCTCTAGCTGATGAGAGCTGAAATTATTCTCTCCCATGCATGCAAAGAGCTTCACAATGGGGAAAAGTGAAAATGGAAACATTTTGTGAGTCTGCAAAATCACTGTCAGGTGAGAATTTATGGAGTTGGCTCTAACAGCTTCTCATTCTGCAGTATCCTCATCGGAAGATTTTCTTCTTGATATTTAGTTCTACAAACAAACCCTTATCAAGCTCTTCTTATACAAAGCATTGGGCTGTCCCTATTCTCTGTTACCAGATTTGCATATAACACCTTCTCCCTCCTTTACACACTCATCCAACACCTACCAAAGCCCCTGGTGGAATTGTTGAACCATTCAACCACATTAATGAACAAACAACACACACAAAGGGTAGTTAAAGAAAGGCATTAACATCAACTAGCAGGCCATCTGTGGCCGGACTGAACACTAAGCAGAAACAAAGGTTCTGAAAGGGAAGAATCTTTACCTTCTTTTATGCCATTTAATTTGCATCGTTTCCATTTTCAGAAGAAGCAGTCCCAGGACTTAAGTACCTTGCTGACTATTAAGTAGTGCAGCCAAGATCCATACCCACGTTTGTCTCTTTTGATCCCAAGGACTTTCTATGCTATATAATTTCAAAAATGGAAGTTTTTCTCCTGACCTAATGACAGCTGCACATGCAGCTTGACTGGTTTCATTGGCAGTGGAGATGACTTTCACAAATCATCCTTGTTGTCTAGTTAGCCTCCTTTCCGAGTAGCATCAATTCAAAGGGGGCCTGTCCAGAGAAAGGGGCAGTCTTTGATGCCAACAAGCTGACCACTATCATGGGCTGTAGCATCTTCTGTCTAAACAAACTGAGTTATATAACCCAGAAATCCCTGGTGGAGTCCTCCAAGTAAAAAATCAAGTCTGCATCTCAGTGACTTTTCTAAACTGAAGACTACGGGATTGAGATCTGGATGTTAAAAAAATTTCATCAAATTGGACTTACTGCAAAATATTGCAATCCCGGGCTTTTGACACATGGAAAACAGTCAGAAGTGGTCATCAAGCACCAAAAAAAATTTCATCAAATTGGCCTTACTGCAAAATGTTGCAATCCCTGTCTTCTGACGCATAGTAAACAGTCAGAGGTGGTCATCAAGCACCCCAAAAAAAAAAAAAAAAAAAATCATCCAATTGGCCTTACTGCAAAATGTTGCAATCCCCGTCTTTTGACACATGGTAAACAGTCAGAGGTGGTCATCAAGCACTAGCCTACTGTGAAAAGGAGTCTGAGGGGCTGACAAGCCAGAAGACACAAAACAGGTGCTCAGTCCCTTTCCGATCAGCGCATCTTTCTTTCTGCCCACTATTTGGCAGCAAGGGGTTGCGGCTGCTTCTGCAGCATTCAGCTCCCAGGTTCCTGCATCAGTGTCCTGCTCATTGCTGTCAGTGACTGGGGTGGCAGCACAGACGGGTGGAAAGACAATGAGATTGGGAGACAGAGATCTGGGTTTGCATTGTGCCTGCACCATTCACAAGAAGGTTGACCAAGGGAAAGAGAATTGACCTCCCTAAGCCTTAGTTTCCTCACCTATAAAACTAGGATAATAACACCTGTGACATAAGTGTTGGGACAGGTGAATAAAGAATGTGTGTAATGTGCTCTGCACACAGTATATGTTTAATCATTCATCATTATTAATACTGCTATTACTTACCTATCATTGTAAGTGATGCAAATCCTAACCATTATTCACCGGTCAAGTAAAATCTCTCCTCTTTTATGCCACATTCACGTCCATATTACACAAAAGATCACCATCTTCCTAGAAATCTGAAAGCTTATTCCATGAACACTTAGTGCTTTCCAGCTGCACATGGTTTTCCTACTTGCATTTGTGTAGATTGTAAGTTAACCGTGGAGAAAATATCATATTTTCTCTCTCTTCCTCCATTCATTCTATATTTATTGAGCCCACTGTGGACCATGGATTGGCTCACACAGCCCCTGACCTAAGCAGCTTGAAGTCTGGTTGTGAAAACATCAGCACACAGATGCAACGTGATAAATCTTAGAAAAGCCTTAGGTGCCTGGCTCATGGCTCTTCCCAAATAAATGGGGTATATATTGCCTGACCCCTCCTTAACCTCCTCACTGGGGAGACGCCCTGCACATGTGCCCATAACAAGCTGTCCTTTCCTTAGTGGAGACTCATCTCATTGACTCATCTGGCTCCCCTACCAGACTCCAAGCAACGGGAGGGCAGAGCTTGTCGGCCGCATTAACTGCTTCATCCTCAGTATGGCACACAGTGCTTGGCACATGACGCACTCAGCTGAGCCCAGAGGTACTCAGCTACACCGTTGATTAATTGAGGTTCTGGAGAACTGCAGGTAAATATAACATTTGTTTTCTCAAGGACCATACTTACTGATGTATTTTTAGAAACTATTTCCTGATGGGCTTTCCTCCTCCCACCAATTTTAAAGAAGGAAAGGAAAATTCTTTTCTCCTCTGTGTGATTTCTCTATAGCTGCCTGTAGTTGTCAGTCTAGCAGTTGAGAGCCACAATAAATGCTTGCCAAAAAGCAGCTGAAGAAGTGTGAAATGTGATTAATCAAGTTCCTCTGCTTAAAGTAGAATAGAGACTTTCACCACTCTTTGCCCACCTTCACCCCTTCTGCTCAAGCTTCAAGGACACCCTACAAAGGAATCAGCTTCTGCAATCTACTGACATAACTGTGGCCTGTGGCTACCAGTACCAACTGCGTCATGGAGATCTGCAAGAGCAAGCATAGCACTAGTTGGGAGTCATGAGCCCGGCTCTGTTTCTCACTAGCTGGGTGACCTTTGACAAATTACTCCACAGATTCTTTATCCATAACATGGGGAGAACATTACTTGCCCTATGGAGTATTGTGAGTTTCAAAGGAGACAACAGACATAGAAGCAAAATATTACTAGAAACAAAGGATTGGATTTTAGCAACATCTCCATATTATAATTGACATTTGAATTAAAATTATATTTTTAAAAAGAAGGAAAGGAATTTTTCAAATAATGTGGGTACCTATAAGATCAGAACAATGACCCTTATCGGTTGGCATTCCATCATCAAAGCTTCTGAACATCTAAAACTTGTTGTAAATTCCTCTGCCCAGTGCAGTAATCCAACTATGAACAAGGATGATGTCCTCCCACAATACACACAAGATATTTTGTCACCATAATTACAGTTCAAAATAATAGAGATATCTTCCACCCCTCTCCTGCAATCTCTCCACTGCCCTCTTTCTCTCCCTGATTCTTTACCCTGCATCCCCCGACCACACACACATCACAAAGAACATTTTCTCCCGCCAAATCCCAAAATAATCAAGGAAAGCAACAAGACAAAGGGAATGACTTTGTCAGATGAAACTGAAGTCAAAACCCAGTCCAGCCACCTCTCAAACTGTGACCTTAAGTAAGTTATTTCATGTCTCTGAACTCAGTTTTCTGATCTGCAAAACAGGGATAAGAAAGCCTATTTATAAGAGTTACTGGGTAGTGAAAACTTCCCAGCATGACCTGGCATGTCTTGGGCACTCAGTGCATGACTATTTGTAGTCTTTTCTCCGCTTCTCCAAGGGGATCACTCCTGCTGCTCCTGTTACCATGTCCTGTCCAGTGAAGATCCTGCCAGTCAAGCCTGAACAGTGAAGCCTGGGAGGACTTCCCAACCACACAAAATGACTTCCTACTTAAGGGCTTCCCATAACTTGCTCCGCACTCAGGCCAATTTTTTTTTAAGAAGCTTTGTATCTAAGGAACCTCACATCCAGATATACTTATATTTAATGACCTGTACTTTAAACACTGTAATGTACCTGATATTTTATGCAAGTTCAATTCTCTTAAAGTAGAGCATACCCAAAGGACTAACAAATAGTTGAGAAACACCATTCTTTGTTGGGTCCTATAATTGTGCTGCAAGAGAAGAAACAGAGGGGCAAGGAGAGAGTTATCATTGTTTAAACACTCTGCATGGAAGCACTAGGCTAGGTATTTTGGTACTTCACATCATTTTGTTTTTGCATCCCCATTTGGTACCTCCATTTTCAGTTAAGGAACCTGCCGAAGGTCAAAGCATTAATCATGGGCAGAGGTGGGCCTGAAAGCCAGAACTGACTGGTTTCAAAATGTAGGCTCTTTCCCACATTACAGCAGCCTAGGAACAAAAGAGAAGAGAAAGAACAAGACGACCCACAAGTCCCACCCTCAGGAAGCTTAGAGCCTCACCAGAGCTGCACCAAACAGCAGGCAAAAAAGATAGCCATGATGTCACAAGAATGTTCACAGAGCAGTGTAAAGTGAATCCAAGTGAATAAACCCAAAATAGGGTCCATCAGTCTAAGGGCATGAAATGACAAAGGGTTATGAACAGGGTGGGAGTAACCAGAGTTTTTTGGAGGAGGGGAGAAAGTGATGTGGAAGACAGAAAATAATCTAAGGTTGTCCAAAATGGGGGCACCCAACTGAAATGCATAGTAGCAGGCAGAACGTTTTTGGAAAAAAAAACAACAGGTTATAGAGAAAAAATCAAGCTGATTGCTGGCTAGAAAAGAACTCTAACGATAAATTGGAAATGAAAGGCTATTTCTCCTATAACATTCTGAACACTGCCCCATTCCCAAAATAAATAGAAACCAAAAATGAAATTAAACAGCATTCTCATGCTCCCGAGAAGGGAGTAGCAATTACTACTTTCTTCTTTTTTCTAATTACAAAAAAGAAAAAGTTAACTAGGAAGAGCAAGAAATAAACACTGTTATTAACAACAATAAATCATGACATCTGAACGTTAAATTTCAAATTTTTCCAAAACGTTGTTATATATTATTATCTCATTTAATTTTCACTTCGGCCAAGTGAGATTGTCAGGAGAGCCTCTTACCTCTAATTCACAAAAATAGAGGATACAGCCCAAAGCACAGAGCAGATCTAAGATTTGAATCAAAGTCTCTCAACTAGAAATATAAGGACAAAACTCCAACAAGCTCTTCCTGCTGTGGAGGACTAAAGTTTCCTAGTATCAATTGACAGAATAGGGCTATGAGGAGAAGGAGGAAAGTTGAGGCTGGCACTACTGGCCATCCCCCCATATCAATTTTCCTTGTCTATATTATTGTATTTCTGCTCAGGCACAGGACCACTCAGAATAAATACTGTATTTCTATATTTCCCAGCTTCCCTTCCCAGTGTGGCCAGGTTACCAAGTTCCAGCCAATGTGATGCGAACAAAAGCGACAGACAACTTCCTAGTCTTGTTCTCAAAAGTAAGGAGTATGACCAGCTTTCCCCTTCCTTTTCTTTCTACTTTCTGGAATAAGAACATATGGCTGGGGGAAAAAAAAAAGCCGTATGGGATCCCAATATGAAAGTCATGTGTTGACTATAGCAGAGAAGCCTGGGTCTCTGATGACTGCACAGTAGCCAGGCCAACCCTAAACTTTTAGAAAATTTTGTTCATGCCACTTTGGGTCTCTGTCCAACAGCAGAACCCATATCCTACTTTTTTAAAAGTGTTGCCAATAGCACTGAAGCACTGAAGACGCCTTCCAAAATATCAGGGTCTTCTCAATTGCTCTGATTCAAGAAGTCAGTAAACATTTACTAAGAGTCCACCATGTGTCGGAAGTCTCCTAAGAATATCATTACAGCCTCCTGGCAGTTGTGACCCACATGGTTTTAGAAAAATCAGTATGTTGGTAGAGAATGTGAAAAGGGATACACAGCAAAAGTGAAATGGAAAGAAACAAGAAATCTTTAAATAAGGTCACGAAGGAGGCAGGGGAAAAGCCCATATTTGAATGCAGGTGATAATCCAAGCTGAAGTGAGGCCACAAAGGATACTGCTGGGCTACAAGTGGGTGAGGTAATGGGGTCAGGTGTTCAGCAGTGCACGTAAGTAGTGTCTCTTCCTCCCAGGCAAGAAGGCAATAGAAGGAAACACTAGCGTGGGCCCAGTTGCTGTCTGGGAGTTTCCAGGCCTGAAGGAGAGGCTACCTAAAGCATTGATCCAGATGGTATCTGGCCCAGCAGAACTAGAAGCAGAGAGGAGAACTGGACCAACGAAATGCTCACGAGAGTCCCTTTAGCTGACACTCAGCTAGAGTTTTCAGGACCTGAAGTGGGAGGAGAACTGGGAAGAGAAATGAATTCAAAGAGACAGGTGTTGTGCAGTGCTCAGGTAGGAGACCAAATATTAGGCTTGGGGGTGGAGAGTGTCTGGAGTAGGAGTACATTGTCTAGACCCCCTACCATTAGCAGACAGAAAGGAAATAGATGTGGCTGACTTAAAATGACAGGATGACAGCAATGACATTATGAGAAGAGAATCAGAAAAGTGCAAAGCCCATATTGAGAAAATGGAAACTATCTCTTTGCCATCAAATTATCCCTGGAGAGCTCCCCCAAACAGGGTCAGGTCCCTAACCTGAGACCTCCCACATAAAAGGACTCTTCCCCTAACAATTCTTCTTCCTTTGAGGGATTCCTCAAAGGCCAGGGAAAGGATCAGCCACAGTGAAGACTCCATCTCTAGGTCTTTGTTGCTGGCTGCTGGGCTGACAGGGTCTGTCTCTGTCCTTCCTATCCACCTCCACCACCCATACTATCAGCTCCTTAAGAGCACCAACTATGGTGTTAAGTCACCAAATCCTTAGCACTTAGCCTGGCATCTGTTGGCGCGTGGGGAGACACTCAGTATGTGCCTGTTGAATGGGGGACATTCTCTGCTAGATGTCACACAGAGGGCTGGCATGGCCTTGTGCTTCTCTTGGTATTACCAATGCATAGGAGAGACTATATTAGAGAAAATGAGTCCACTCACCATACCTTATAGTCAGCCCCTGCCAGGGACTACCACAGATCTACACAGGGAAGGCAGGGAAACCAGGGCAGAAGCTGGCTTGCCCCAATCCAGGCCAAGACCCCAGAATGGAAATTAGACATAAAACCAGGCACTTGGAGACACTGTAGATCACCTAAATCCACAGCTAATCACAAAAGCTCATTTTAGTCAACAGTTTTCACCCTTCTTAAAGCAATTTCTTCTCAGAACTGAAAAAAGGTAGGCTAGCTTGAAAATATTTAGTTTTCCTGCTGCATGTCATCCTCTGGGGAATTAGCCAAGTTGTAACGAGATGTTCAGAGCAGACAGGGGAGATAATAGAAAGCTCGGATAATCTATATTATGGCTAATACACTGCAACAAGATAGCCAAGAAACACTATTACTAAGGCATATAAAATTCAGTGCAAAGAGGAGAAAATCATTAACATACCCAGCAGTCCAAAAACCCACTGGCTTTTTGTCTCTTTTTACCCCTTAAGGATTGCTAGGCCTGACTACCAGAGTGACCTGGTAGTCAGGGAGGGAGACAGCACTGACGGTTTGATGTAAGTACAGGCTGTGGTCAATGCTCCCCATTACTAGAGATCCCAAATCTGATGTCAGTCTAATCCCATGAGCTGTACAGGAAGGAGGTCAGTGTATACATGTGTATACACGGGCAAAAAAAGGTAAAAGAGAACCCTGTAAATCTAGTAAGACATCAGCAGTTGTCCTGAACAAACATTGTTTGGAGTATAAATTTACAAGGATAATTACCAACGCATTACACCAAGTGCAGTAACTTTCTTGTTAGCACAATTTGGCAGATGTGTGTCACATGGAAAGTGGAACAGCTGAAACTGTGACAGGTTGCTGAAAAATGGCTGGTTTCCTAAGCACCCAGTCCCCTGAGTCTGTACCATAATCTTGTTCTTAAAATGACAACAACAACAAACAAGCAAAGAAAAAGTTTCCACTGCAGAAACTGCTGGCTTGCTAAAATCTATGAAGTGAATTTTCAGTACCTAAGTGTGGAGAGACTGTTGGGATCTGTGTCATTAGACCACGCTACCACAGGAGAGAGATCTGGATCTGAATCCTGTCTCTCCTGTCTACCAGTCCCAGGTTCTAGGGAAAGTGAGTTAACTTCTGTGAGCCTCCATTTCCTTATAAAATGGAGATAATAATCTCTAACATACACCGTTGTCATGAGCAGAAAAAATTGTGTGTAGAGTATTTTGTACAGTGTCTGGCAAATAATAAGTGTTCAAGGAAATGGTGTTAAGTAGACTTGCTTAACTAAACATCATCCTTGGCTGCATAATGCAGAGGTGACTACCCATGTATTTTACCTTTTTAAAAAAAGAAGTGGGCTGGGCGTGGTGACTCACACCTGTAATTCCAGCACTTTGGGAGGCCGAGGAAGGTGGATCACCTGAGGTCAAGAGTTCGAGACCAGTCTGGCCAACATGGTGAAACCCCATCTCTACTAAAAATACAAAAATTAGCCAGGTGTTATGGCACGGGCCTATAAGCCCAGCTACTTGGGAGGCTAAGGCAGGAGAATCACTTGAACCCAAGAGGCAGAGGTTGCAGTGAGCCAATCATACCATTGCACTGCAGCCTGGGCAACAGAGTGAGACTCTGTCTCAAAAAAAAAAAAAGAGAAAGAGAGAGAGAAGAGAGAAGAAGAAGAAGGGAGAGAGATAAGAGAGAAGAGAAAGAGAAGAGAGACAGAGAGAGAAAGCGACAGAGAGAAAAAAAGAAAGAGAGAGAGATCACCTGACTCTCAGAAGGTGGGAAGAGAGAAGAGGCGGTAATAATTGAAGTTTTCCCTGGAGACTATACCCAAGAAATTGTGCTTTCCATAGACGAATCATTTTGGGAAAAACAAACAAACAAACAAAACCCAACTGCTTATCCTTACTATATGCCACCATGTCACCAGAACTATTTTCTTCCAGGTAAGAAGTTGCAGGGAAATCTCATATTTGAAAGCCTTTTGCGAGTCCATAAAATGGGACCCATTTCCTAAATGACCACTCTTAGCAAATTTTCCGTAATGGATATAACAAGGTATTTCGATTGACAAAGTGGCTCATCTTTCCCTCCCTCTAAGAGAAGGAAATCAAATCATGTCCTAAGCACGGTGCATCTGGTTGTTTATTTTGTGAGCCCCAAGGCTTACAAAAATGCTGTAAGTAAGCACTGCCTAGGAAATACATGCAGTTAAGGCTGAAACAGTTCCAGAAGAGAAAAGATCTTAAATCCTTTTCTGTGACATGAGAAAGCACCTCAAATTCTAATTAAGAAGAAGCAATTAGCCACCCACAGATCCTTAACACTGCTTCCCATGGCCAGGCAATCATCTCTATTAAAACCCATTTTAAAGTAAGGAACCAACCCAAAGCTCCATAGGCACATACTTCACACAAATCAATTACCCCCTTAGACACATTCCTTAAATACTCTCAGGAAAACTCTGCCTGCAGAGAGGGCTTTTATGAAAGGACTCCATCAGACATGATGAGGCTGTTGCAAAAAGGGAGGTACCAAGCAGCAAATGTGACAATTTGAGGTAATAAAATCCACTCACAAAGCGGGATGCTGAATCTCTGGTCAGCTGGACAAAGCAAGGCAAGCTGAAGCCTCAGGTTTCCCTGGTCAGTATAACAATTTGTCAACTCCATCCTAAAGGAGTACATCAAGTGAAACAGTTTCTGCCTACTGAAACAAGAACCCAAGAGTTTTTACGTGTGCTCAGACCTGTCTAAACTAAGTTTCACCAGAGGACTGTCTTCTCACATCTCGATTTCACTGAAGTGCCCACAGGGTGCACTTGGCAGTTTCACAATGAGTCCAATCCACTCAAACTTGTTTGCTTTCTCCATCCCAGTTAGGTCCCTTCCTACATAAGACTCCCTTTAATGAGGGGAATTCATTGTTGTCTGCAGCCACAAGTTGCTTCTACATTCAGCAATAGAACAGCTATACAACGGTCAGTAAGTCAATAAGATCTAAGTATCTTTCTCAAGAACTAAGGTTGTTTCTCAATCCAATAAAGTTACTCCAATAACCTATTACTTCTCAACTGAACAAGAGCCTTTCTTCCCTCTGTGTCTGTGGATTTTTTTTTGAGTTGGAAAATTTCCCATCAAGCAAGATATCAAAAATGTTGATCTAGACCAGCACTGTCCAGATGATTAAATTTAAATTTTTCCTAGGAGCTACTTTTAAAAGGAAAATGAAACAAATTAATTCTAAGAGAATATTTTGCTTAACCGATACATCCCAGAAATATTACCATTTCAATATACAATCAATATAAAACATAATTAATGAGATGTTTTGCATTCATTTTTCATACATTCTTTTTCTCATACTATATTAGACTATGGTGATCTAGAGCTATGTTCAAATTGACATGTAGCAAGATGGATATAGTTAATAATACTGTAATGCCTACAGGAAATTTGCTGGGAGAGCAGATTTCAAGTGCTTTCACCAAAAAAAAAGGTAATGATGTAAAGGAATGGATATGTTAATTTGCTTCACTGTCATAATCATTTCACTATATCAAAACATCTCATTGCATACCTTAAATATATACAATTTTTATTAAAAAGAAAAAAATTGACATGAAAAGACTTCCATAACTCACTGTTCTATGAATAGTTTACCAAGGTGTGTATGCAGCAAGCCCTCATTTTAAGTTTATAAAAATCTATATGTATTCAGATATGCAAAGAAAATAGTCTGTAAGGGAAGACACCAACAGTATTAGTAGTTATCTCTGAGAGGTAGAATTATGGATAGTCTTTACTTTCTAATGTGCACTCTTGTATTTTCTAAATTTTTTTGCAGTAAGCTTATACTGCTTTAATTATCAAAGTAACTAGAAGCCTAGTCTTTAAAAAAATCTCTCCCTTGTTTTAAGTTATTATTCGCCTGATCCTGTTGGCACTATAGTCATTGCCCTATTTCCAGCTAACAGAAGAGATGGTCAAACAGCATGACCTTACCACCCCCACCCAGCACTGTCATACTTACAGCCAATCATCATGATGGCCACTGCAAAGATCTTCTCAATGTCTGTGGATGGGGCGATGTTCCCAAAGCCCACACTGGTGAGGCTGGTCATTGTGAAATACAACGAGGAGATGTAGACAGAATTCTTGCTGGGACCACCTTCCCACTTCCCTGAGCCAGACCCATTAAACTGGTAAGGGGTGCCAATGTCCATCGCTAGTTGGTACAGCCAGCTGTTGTTGCGGATTGTCTTGGTGTCCTCGTCAAAGATCTCATAGTCCCCAATGCTGTACCAGATGCAGGCCATCCAGTGTGCAGCCAGCCCAAACACACACACCAGCAGGACCAGCACAGCAGCTCCATATTCAATGTAGTGGTCCAGCTTACGGGCCACTCGCCCAAGACGGAGCAGCCGGACAACTTTTAGAGAGCTGAACAGGCTGCTGATGCCCTGGGAGAAGAGGAACACAGCGTCAGGGCCAAAGAACCAAAGATACTACTCTCGTCCCCTCCGCCCCACTTGGGCCATTATTTTAAGCATAGTATATTTCCGTGAGATGCAATATTATGCAACCCTTAAAAAAAGTAAAATTAGAATTTTATTCCAAGATGTATGAAATGAAAATTCCCGTTACCATTTTCTATTTCCATTAAAAAGCAAGTAAGCAAGCAGACAAAACAAATAGAATTAGAATTATATTGTACATAATAAACAAATATATGTGGGCATCTTTCCATATCATTACTTACTTTAAAAAATTTTAAGGGTTGTGTAATATTTCATCTCATGGAATTGAGATATTGCATAATATGAAAAAATTTTAAGGGTTGCATAACATTTATTTCATATTGCATAACATTTCATCCAAATTATATTGTGCATAAATATGCAAATATATATGTACTGAAAATATATTTTCAGTATTGTGAAGTACACCAAAATATTAATAGAGGTTATTGCTGCATTAGCAAGTTATGAAATTACAGGTAATTTTTATATTTTGTATATATTTTTGTTATATTTACTTAATTTCTATAATATTATCTATAATTTTAAAAAATAAGTTTATAAATTTAAAAAAATATATAGTTTTTGAAAAGCTAAAAATAAAGAAATAGCTGAGAAGAATAAAGAACTGAGATTCTGTTACCTCAGAAACATTATAAATTCTTAGAAGGCCATATCACTTCTGTCAGGACAGGGATTATACAATCAGACACCACCTACTTAAATACAATCAGTCAAGGAATCTAAAAGCTAGAAGGAACCTTCTGATTTCACCTGGTCAAGCCTCTTCCCTTCTGGCTGGCATCCACTGATCACACCAGGCCAGGTCTATTCTCCAAATAGTAGTTTTCTAGGGAACAGCATTGTGGTAGTGAAGAAAACACTTGAGTACAAACCTGGAAAATGGGGTCTGAGACTAACATAAACCACTAACTTGCTGTGAATTTGGATAATTCAGCTACCTCTCGGTTCTCTTCTCTAGACAATGGGAGGTGGACTGAGGATCTCTAAGTCTTCTCCATACACTAACATACTCTTATTACCAAAGATAGCTGATACATATTGCAGAAGCCATATCATTTACAACCCCAAACCTAAGGTGTTCTAACGTGATTCCAAGATGTATGCAAGTGAAGTTTCTGTTAGCTTTTTTCTACCTCCATTACAAAGCAAATAAACAAGCAAACAAAACAGACATTTGAGTCAAGACTTTGTCCTCCCTTAAATAGCAAACATCCAAGAAAGGATGATGTCCTTTACTAAGTAGATTGAATTACTTTTCATTATTTTAAACACTAACAGTTTCAATGTTACTGCTATTCTCTCTTGTCCACTGTCCCTTTAATAACAACACTCCAAGGGTCAAGTTATGTCACAGACAAAAGGAAAATGTACAAATGCTTTTTGAGGAACCTATGCCAGAAATCCACCAAGAGGCTTTTCCTCTTCCTGGATACACAGTTAAACTATATTTTGCAGCTTCTTCCATCTGGGTAGTTCCTGGGGACTAGTTCTTGCCAATGGAATGTGAGGTGAAATATGTCACTTCCAGGCCATGGCAGTTAGTAAGTGTGCTTTCTCTACATGCTTCTCCTCCCCCAGCACATCTTCCAGGTGAGTCTAGCATGACTGTGAGGCCATGCATTGAAGGTGGACCCACAGCATGAAAAGAGCCTGGGTCCCAGAAGGACTATGTGGAACATCCCTTCCCCCAAAATCAATTTGAATTGTATTGTGATGTAAATGAGAAAGAAACCTCTGAAATAAGCCACTGGAACTTTGGGGAACATTTGTTACAGCAGCTAGTATTTGCCTTCCCTGACAAATACAGAACCCCTCTGTCATGTGAACACGTAAACCATACGTAGCATAGCCTTGTCAATACAGACCATACATCAGGTTGCCACACAAATTATTTTTGTTGAGGTGAGGATGGAAGAGGTGAGATTTATTGCCCTTTAAAAAAAAACTGACAAGTTTGTAGCCATAAAACGTTCAACCATTCTTGTCCAACATACACCAACAAATGGCTAGATGCAAGAATAAGAATAGATTTTTGTAGGCCAAGGAACTACATCTCCAGGGTCAGTCTCATCCAAACCGTTTTTAACAAACCTTACTTTTGGCATGCCCAATATTCCTCCTCTGGGTCTCTTTTTCCCCTATGTGTGTTTTTCTCAAAAACCCACTATGTAAAAAGGGCTGAGAAAATCCCTTATACTAAAGCACAAAAGACTAATGAGGATAAATGGATATCCTCTCTTTATAGGCATTTACATTCTAACAGAGGAGAAAACCTTGGGAAATCAACTTCCAACAGTGGAATTAAAAGTGCCCACAGCCTGCATGGAGGAGATATTTTGGGAGGCAAAGGAGTGTTTTTGATGACTCAGAAATCAAACACTACATAAGCAGCCACCTACTCTCCACCTCCTCATAAGGAGGTCCCTGAAATCATCTTTCAAACAGTTCTACTCTGAAGCAGAACTTACTGCCCAGGGCAAAACGGCCTTGTCATTTTTCCTTACTTGTATTCAGTTCAAAGCAACATTTATATAGAAGCCAGTATGTACTCTTTGTGCTAATGCTATAGAGAAGAGATTAAACCAACAGTGTCTTTTTCTTCTTGTTCACTATTGTATCTCCAACACCTAGAATATGGACGGTGCTCAATAGGGAGAAAATGAGAAAGAATCAAAAGCATAATAATAGTGAGAGATACAAGACATGATAACTGAAAATATATTTCTGCCTAATAATTGCAGAATTGGAGAGCTAAGAGGGAGCATAGAATTCACCTAGGCCAGTTCCTCTGAGTTCAGCAATGTCCTCTAGACCACCTTTAAGAAATGGTCATCCAGCCTCTCCTAGACCACTCCCACTCCTACTACCTCTGAAGAGCAGACTTCTGTGGCAGTCATTTATAGAGATAAACTGCCATTGGGGGTCCCATCATCTTTCTTATCTCCCTCTTACTTCGTCCTTTCTCCATCCTTCCTCTGTGGCCACCACAGTCCATGCAATTACTAGCCAAAGGCCATGCTATCCTCTAGCCATACACTCAAAGTGTTGCAAGCATCCCACATTGTGGAGGCACAATTGCACAACTGTGCCTGCTCAGACTGGTCCTTCAATCCAGAATGCTCAGCATTCCTGTTTTGCATACTAGTGAGTCTTCAGGTTTGTCACCAACTCCAACCAAGTACCAACTCCTCCATGTGTCCATAAGTATTCTATATTCGTTATCACTTGAACACATTGCCTTGCATTAATTTCCTGTATCTATTTCCCCAACTACATCAGGAACTATACCTCTCTGAAGGCAATAGCCACTTTTTATTCATTTTAGAAGCCCCATGTATTCAGCATGTGTTGTGTTAAATAAGGTCCCCACAAAAATCTATGTCCTTCCTAGAACCTCAGAATGTGACCTCATTTGGAAAAAGGATCATTGCAGGTATAGTTAGCTAAGATGAGGTCATACTGAAATAGGGTAGATCTTTAATCCAGTATTACTGGTGTCCTTATAAGAAGAGAAGAGATGGATACAGAGGGAAAATAGTATGTAACAGATGCAGATACAAGGACTGGAGTGATGCAGATACAGATTGGAGGGAAGTATCTTCAAGTTAAGGAATGCCAAAAATTGCCATCATTACTAGAGGCTAAGAGAAAGGCATGCAATAGATTCTCCCCATGGCTCTGCCAACACCTTGATTTTAGACTTCTAGCCTCCAGAACTGTAAGAGAATAAATTTATGCAGTAACATGCTACGGCAGCCCTAGGGAATGAATATACCCATACAAGGTCTAGAGCCCAGTGCCTTTGCAGAAAGGGTCTTCAATATTTTCTCAACTAAATTGAAGTTTGAATTATTATATAATTCTTTCTTGTTATAAAGAGCCCCTGAAACAATAAAAAAACAAGCATTTTTTTCATTGTGTTGTTTATCTGTGTGTACACTGATACTCTACTACACAGTTGTTGCGTTAGTTCTCTTTTACTGCATTAGCAACTGGAATTCTAGTTATTTAAAAGCATTTTAAGCTATTAATTTGAGATGTTTTTCTTTACTTGCCTGAGTTCAGTAGATGAGATAAATAAAAAAGAATACTCCAAACATTTTTATTTTATTTTAGTACACTAAAAACATGAGACTTCTTGCATCAGAAAACACACCTCACCCCTTGGCTGTCAAAGCTTCTGCACACTGTGGAACCAGGGACTGGCCTACACCTGGGACATATCACCACCAGCAACGCTGTCTCCATGACGAGTGGAGCCACTGTACATGATGTGCACTTCCAGGGTTTCAGAACCAGCCCGTCAGGCAGCTCCAACCCCCAGAAAAGCCACATAACTGCCTCCACTAACAACTGTAGTCTAGGCCACTGAGGCACTCACAGATACCATTGACGTTGATTACAGCCAAAACAAAAACGAAAACAACAAACAAACAAAAAAACCTATTTGGAGACTACACTCCTGCACTCACCCAGATGATAGCCAAAGTGCCCTATCCAACTGATGCTATAGGATATACTTACAGAAGAGTCCTTCCCTACAAAAGCCACTCCATAAAACTGGAAGAGGTAACAATTCTACCAGATGCACAGATACCAATGTAGGAACACAGGAAACATGAAAAAGAAAGAATGCATGACACCTCTAAAGGAACACAATAATTCTCCAGTAACAGGCCCAAAAGAAAAGGAAATCTATAAAATGTCTAAAAAGGAATTCAGAATAATGCTCTTAAAGAAACTCAGTGAGGATGCACTGGGATTAAGAAGGCAGACAGGAGGCAGGACTAGCTTGCAGCTCCCACTTGGATGGACAGAGCAGTGTGTGGAGACTCACACTGTGAACTTTTGCTCCAAGAACTACTGCAGGAATATACCAGCAAAGCCAAGAAAATCCACAGACCCTCTGACGGAATTTGATCACTGCTACAGGTTCCTTGATATGCCAAAAACCTGTGAGTCAGCTTGCTTTCTCAGTGGGGAGGCTCGCGGCCTCAGGCAGGTTCTTAGCCCTGGTTACCTGCTTCCCAGAAATAGACTCGGTGCTGTTAGGGGGGACATGGTGAGAGTGAGACCAGCCTTTAGGACTGAGGGCTGTATGGGAACAGGGTGAAGCCTGTGACTGCCAGCTTTCCCCTACTTCCCTGGTGACCTGTATGACTCTGCACAGCCAGCCATCATCCCCCTGGGAATATAACTCCACTGGACTGCAAACCACACTCCCAACCCCCACAGCAACTGCAGCAAGCCCCACACAAGGAGAGACTGAATTCAGACATGCCTATCCCTGCCCCCAGCTGGTGGTCTTCTTTACCCGCCCTGGTAGCCAAAGACAAAGGTCATAATCTCTTGGGAGCCCTATGGTACTGCCCACCACCTGAGAAACCTGAATACTTAACCAGGTGTCCCTGGGCAAGTTTTTATCCTCCCTAAAGGACTGCAGCTGATGTAGTCTTGAAAGTGCCATCTCCTGGCTGGAGGCCAACCAACACAAAAAATAGCACACTCAACAAAAACACAACCTCACACCTGTAATCCCAGCACTTTGGGAGAATGAGGTGGGTGAATCACCTGAGGTCAGGAGTTCGAGACCAGCCTGGCAAACATGGTGAAACCCCATCTATACTGAAAACACAAAAAATTAGCCAGGCATGGTGGCAGGTGCCTGTAATGCCAGCTACTCAGGAGGCTGAGGCAGGCGAATTGCTTGAACCCAGGAGGTGGAGGTTGCAGTGAGCCGAGATCGCATCATTGCACTCCAGCCTGGACAACAAGAGCAAAACTACATCTCAAAAAATGCACGCACACACGCACGCACACACACACAACTAAGGATCCTCAGAGTCCACTTCAATCCTCTGCTACCTCCACTGGAGCAGGCGCTGGTATCCATGGCTATAAGACCTCAAGATGGATCACATCACAGGACTCTTTGCCAACACTCCCCAGTATGATCTCGGAGCCCAGTAGCTCCACTGGGTGACCAGACCCAGAAAAGCAAAAACAATCCCTGCAGTTTCGCTCTCAGGAAGCCCCATTCCTAGGGAAAATGGGAGAACACTGTATCAAGGGAGCACTCTATGGGACAAAAGAATCTGAACAGCAGCCCTTGAATCCCAGAACTTCCCCCCAACATAGTAAATCCAAATAAGAAGGAACCAGCAAAACAATTCTGGTAATATGACAAAACAAGCTTCTGTGACACCCCAAAAGATCATACCAGCTCACCAGCAATGGATCCAAACCAAGACAAAACTTCTGAATTGCCAGAAAAAGAATTCAGGAGGTCGATTATTAAGCTAATCAAGAAGGCACCAGAGAAAGGTGAAGTCCAACTTAAAGAAATCAAAAACATAATACAGGATATGAAACGAGAATCCTTCAGTGAAATAGACAGCATAAATTAAAAAACAATCACAACTTCTGGAAATGAAAGACACACTTAGAGAAATGCAAAATGCACTGCAAAGTCTCAGGATAGAATTGAACAAGCAGGAGAAAGAACTTCAGAGCCTGAAGACAAGGCTTTCAAATTAGCCCAATCCAAAAAAGAAAAAGAAAAAAGAATTTTAAGAAATGAACAAAGCCTCCAAGAAATTTGGGACTATGTTAAACATCCAAACCTAAGAATAATTGGTATTCCTGAGGAAGAAGAGAAATTTAGAAGTTTGGAAACCATATTTGAGGGAATAATCAAGAAAAACTTCCCCAGCCTTGCTAGAGATCTAGACATCCAAATAATAGAAGCTCAAAGAACACCAAGAGGAGTCACTGGAAAAAGGTCATTGCCTAGGCACACAGTCATCAGGTTATCTAAAGCCAAGACAAAGGAAAGAATCTTAAGACCTGTGAGGCAAAAGCATCAGGTAACCTATAAAGGAAAACCTATCAGCTTAACAGCGGATTTCTCAGCAGAAACCCTACAAACTTGAATGAACTGGGATCCTATTTTTAGCCTCCTTAAACAAAACAATTATCAGCCAAAAATTTTGTATCCAGCAAAACTAAGCTTCATAAATGAAGGTAAGATGCAATCTTTTCCAGATAAACAAATGCTGAGAGAATTCACCACTACCAAGTCATCACTACAAGAACTGCTAAAAGGAGCTCTAAATCTTGAAACAAATCCTTGAAATACACCAAAATAGAACCTCCTTAAAGCACAAATCTCACAGGACCTATATAACAATAACACAATGGAAAAAAAAAAGATAGTCAGGCAACAAATATATGATGAATAGAACAATATCTCAAATCTCACTCAATACTAACATTGAATGTAAATGACCTAAAGGCTCCACTTAAAAGATACAGAATGGCAGAATGGTAAGAATTCACCAACCAAATTTCTGATGTCTTCAGGAGACTCACCTAACACATAGGGACTCACATAAATTTCAGGTAAAGAGGTGGAAAAAGATATTCTATGCAAATGGTCAACAAAAGTGAGCAGGAGTGGCTGTTCTTATATCAGACAAAACAAACTTTAAAACAACAGCAGTTAAAAAAAGATAAAAGGGGCACCATATAATGATAAAAGGCCTTGTCCAACAGGAAAATATGACAATTCTAAATATATATGCACCTAACACTGAAGCTCCCAAATTTATAAAACAATTAGTACTAGACCTAAGAAATGAGATAGATGGCAATACAATAATAGTGGGGGACTTTAATACTCCACTGACAATACTAGATAGGTCATCAAGACAGAAAGTCAACAAAGAAGCTTAAACTGTACACTACCACAAATAAACTTAACAGATATTTACACAACATTCTAACCAACAACTGCAGAATACACATTCAGCACATGGAACATTCTCCAAGACAGACCATATGATAGGACACAAAACAAGTCTCAGTAAATTTAAGACAATCTAAATTATATCAAGTACTCCCTCAAACCACAGTGGAATAAAATTGGAAATGAACTCCAAAAGGAACCCTCAAAACCATGCAAATACATGGAAATTAAATAACCTGCTCCTGAATGATCATTGGGTCAAAAATGAAATCCAGAAGAAAATTTAAAAATTCTTTGAACTGAACGATAATAGTGAAACAACCTATCAAAACCTCTGGGATATAGCAAGAGCAGTGTTAAGATGAAAGTTCATAGCCGTAAGTGTCTACATCAAAAAGTCTGAAAGAGCACAAATAGACAACCTAAGGTCACACCTTACAGAACTGCACAAACAAGAACAATCCAAACCCAAACCCAAACCCAGCAGAAGAAAAGAAACAACAAAGATAGAGCAGAACTAAATGAAACAAACAAAAAGAATGAAACAAAAAGATGGTTCTTTGAAAAGATAAAATTGATGGACCATTAGCAAGATTAACCAAAAAAGAAAAGACCCAAATAAGCTCAATTACAAACGAAACGGGAGATAGTACAACTGATACCACAGAAATACAAAAGATTATTCAAGGCTACTATGAAAACCTTTATGCACATAAACTAGAAAACCTAGAGGAGATGAATAAATTCCTGGAAAAATACAATCTTCCTAGATTTAACCAGGAAGATACAAAATCTCAGAACAGACCAATAACAAGTAGCGAGATTGAAATAATTTAAAAATTTCTGCCAAGAAAAAGTTAAGGGCCAGATGGATTCACAGCTGAATTCTATCAGATATTCTGAGAATTTATATCAATCTACTGACATTATTTCAAAAGATAGAGAAAGAGGGAATCCTCCGTAAATCATTCTGTGAAGCCAGTATAACCCTACTACCAAAATCAGGGAAGGACATGACCAAAAAAGAAAACTACAGGCCAATATCCCTGATGAACATAGATTAAAAAATCCTCAACAAAATAGTGAACAGAATCCAACATCATATTAAAAAGATAATCCACCATGATCAAGCGGGTTTCATACCAGGGATGCAGAGATGGTTTAACATACACAAGTCAATAAATGTGATACACCACATAAACAGAAATAAAAACAAAAATCACACGATCATCTCAATAGATGCAGAAAAAGCATTTGACAAAATTCATCATCTCTTTATGATTAAAACTCTCAGCAAAATCTGCATAGAAGGAACACACCTTAAGGTAATAAAAGCCATGTATGACAAACCACAGCCAACATCATACAAAACAGGGAAAAGAAAGCATTCCCCCATGAGAACTGGAACAACACAAGGATGCCCACTTTCACCACTTCTATTCAACATAGTACTGATAGACTTAGCCAGAGCAATCAGACAAGAGAGAAATCAAGGGCATCCAAATCAATAAAGAGGGACTCAAACTGTCACTGTTTGCTGATTATATAATCATATACCTAGAAAACCCTAAAAAGACTCATCCAAAAAGCTTCTAGAACTGATAAAAGCATTCAGCAAATTTTCCAGATACAAAATTAATGTACACAAATCAGTAGCTCTTTTATTCACCTACAGCAATCAAGCTGAGAATTAAATCAAGAACTGAATCCCTTTCACAATAATTGCAAAAAAAAAAAAAAAAAAAAATGTAAAATACATAGGAATATACCTAACCAAGGAGGTGAAAGATCTCTACAAGGAAAACTACAAAACACTGCTGAAAGAAATCATAGACGACACAGACAAATGGAAACACATCCCATGCTCATGGATGGGTAGAATCAATATCATGAAAATGACCATACTGTCAAAAGCAATCTACAAATTCAATGCAATTCCCATCAAAATACCACCATCATTCTTCACAGAACTAGAAAAAAAATTCCTAAAATTCTTATGGAATCAAAAGAGAGCCCATATAGCCAAAGCAAGACTAAGCAAAAAGAAAAAATCTGGAGGCATCAGATTACCTAACTGCAAACTACATTATAAGGCCATAGTCACCAAAATAGCATGGTACTGGTATAAAAATAAGTACATAGACCAATGGAATAGAATAAAGAACCCAGAAGTAAACCCAAATACTTACAGCCAACCAATCTTTGACAAAGCAAACAAAAAATAAAGTGGGGAAAAGACACCTTATTCAACAAATGGTGCTGGGATAATTGGCAAGCCACATGGAGAAGAATAAAACTGAATCCTCATCTCTCATCTTATACAAAAGTCAACTCAAGATGGATCAAAGACTTAAATCTAAGACCCAAAACCATAAAGAGTCTAGAAGATAACATTGGAAAAACATTTCTAGACATTGACTTAGGCAAAGACTTCATGACCAAGAACCCAAAAGCAAATGCAACAAAAACAAAGATAAATAGGTAGGACTTAATTAAACTAAAAAGCTTCTGCACAGCAAAAGAAATAAGCAGCAGAGTTAACAGACAATCCACAGAGTGGGAGAAAATCTTCAAAATCTATACATCTGACAAAGGACTAATATCCAGAATCTACAAAGAACTCAAACAAATCAGCAAGGAAAAAACAATCTCATCAAAAAGTGGGCTAAGGACATAAATAGACAATTCTCAAAAGAAGATATACAAATGGCCAGCAAGCATATGGAAAAATGCTAAACATTACTAATTACAGGGAAACCACAATGCGTACTTCACTCCTACAGAATGGCCATAATAAAAAATTCAAAAATAATAGACATTGGCAAGGATACAGTGAAAAGGGAACACTTTCACATTGTTGGTGAGACTGTAAGCTAGTACAACCACTATGGAAAACAGTGTGGAGATTCCTTAAAGAACTGAAAGTAGATCCACTATTTGATCTAGCAATCCCACTACTAGGTATCTACCCAGAGGAAAAGAAGTCATTATACAAAAAAGATACTTGCACACACGTTTATTGCAGCACAGTTTGCAATCGCAAAAATATGTAACCAGCCCAAATGCATGTCAATCAACAAGTAGATAAAGTGTGCTGAATATATATATATCATGGAATACTACTCAGCTATAAAAAAGAATAAAATAATGGCATTCAGAGCAACCTGGATGGAATTAGAGACTATTATTCTAAATGAAGTAACTCAAGAATGGAAAAACAAACATTGTATGTTCTCGCTCATATGTGGGAGCTAAGCTATGAGGATGCAAAGGCATAAGAATGATACATTGGACTTTGGAGACTCAGGGGAAAGGGTGGCAGTAGTAAGGGATAAAAGACTAGACACTGGATACAGTGTACACTGCTCTGGTGATGGGTGCACCAAAAATCTCAGAAATCACCACTAAAGAACTTGTTCATGTAACCAAACACAAACTGTTCCCCAGAAACCTAATAAAATTTTAAAAAATTAAAACAAAATAAACTCAGTGAGATATAAAAGAATACAGATAGATAATTCAGCAAAAATAAGAAAAACTCATGATCTAAATGAGAAATTCAACAAAGAGCTAGATACCATAAAAGAGAACAAAACAGAAATCTTGGAGGTGAACTCAGTGAACGAAATAAAAAATACAATCCAGAGTGTCAACAACAGACCTAGTTCAAGCAGAAGAAACAATTTTTGAACTTGAGACGAGCCTCTTGAAGTAATCCAGAGGACAAATAAAAAGTAATGAAGAAAGTCTATGGGACACCATTAAGTTAATACATTTTTACATTATGTAAATTCAAGAAGGTGAAAAGACACTTAAGAAAACCTACTTAATGAAATAATAGTTGGAAACTTCCCATATCTTGGGAGAGATATGGACATCCACCCACATCCAGGAAGTTCGACGGTCCCCAAATAGTTTCAACCCAATAAGGGTTATCTGTGAGGCACATTATAGTCAAACTGTTAGAAGTCAAAGATAGAATTCTAAAAACAGCAACAGAAAAAGCTTCAAGTCACATATCAGGGAATCACCATTTCTTATGAGAAATGCTTAAGAGAGTCCAACATCTAGAAAAGAAAGGATGATAACTACTATGATAAAAACATATGAAAGTATAAAACTCACTGGCTGAGGAGATATGCAAATGAGAGTGAAAAAGAAATTAAACCTTGTCACTACAGAAAACCACCAAACCACAAAGATAAACAGTAAAAAACGAGGAATATCTAAATTACCAAAACAACAAAAATAACAGAAGTACTAACCTATCAATAATAACCTTGAACGTGAACGTATTATATTACCCAATTAAAAGATATACACTGCATGAATGAATAAAAAACCAAGACCCAACTACAGGCTACCTAAAAGAAACCTACTTCACCTGTAAAAATACACAGAGACTGAAAAAGAAAGGATGGAAAAAAAAATATTCCATGCAAACAGAAATCAAAACCAAGCAGGAGTAGCACACTTATGTAAGAAAAAATAAACTCGAAGCCAAAAACTGTAAAAAGAGACAAAGAAGTTCCTTATATAATGATCAAAGAATTAATTTAGCAAGACAATATAATAATTGTAAATATATAGGCACCCAACACTGGAGCTCTCATATATATAAAGCACATATTACTAGATCTAAAAGAAAAGATAGACCCCAATAAAATACAAGTTGGTGACTTCAACATCCCACTCTCAGCATTAGATAGATCATTTAGACAGAAAATCAACAAACAAACATCAGATTTAAACTGTACTACAGACCAAACAGACCTCATAGACATTTACCCACATTTCATCGAACAGTTGCAGAATACATATTTCTCTTATTAGCAAAAAGAACGTCCTCCAGGATAGATCATATGTTAGGCCACAGAATAAGTCATGAGAAGTTTTTAAAAATTAAATCATATCTAGTATCTTTTCATACCACAACTGAATAAAACTAGAAATCAATAAATACAGCAACTTTGAAAACTATACAAATACATAGAAATTAAACAACATGCTCCTAAATGACCAATGGATCTCTAAAGAAATTAAGAAGGAAATTTAAAATTTTCTTAAAACAAGTGAAAACAGAAACACAACATACCAAAAACAATGGGATACGGCAAAGGTAATACTAAGCAGGAAGGTTATAGCAATAAACAGCTACATCAAAAAAGCAGAAAGACATTGAATAAGCAGCCTCACAGTGAACTCAAGGAAGTAGAAAAGCAAGAACAAACCAAACAAAATTAGTAGAAGGAAAGAAGCAACAAGAATCAGAACAAAAATAAATGAAATAGAGACTTAAAAACATACAAAAAATAAATAAAAAGTTGGTTTTTTCAAAAGGTAAGCAAAATCAACAAACCATTAGCTAAACCAACTAAGAAAAAAAGAGATAAGACCCAAATAAATAAAATCAGAAATGAAAAAGGTGACATTACAATGGATAACACAGAAATAGAAAGGATCATTAGAGACTTATAAACAGGAACCATCACACTGACTTCAAAATTTACTACAAAGCTATAGTAACCAAAACAGCATAGTACTGGCATTAAAACAGACACATAGACCAATGGATAGAAAAAAGAACCCACAAATAAACCCATGTATTTACATCCAACTTATTTTCAAAAAAGGTCCCAAGGACATACATTGGGGAAAGGACAGTCTCTTCAATAAATGATGTTGGGGAAACTGGATATCCATATACGGAAGGATGAAACTAGACTCCTATCTCTCACCACATGCAAAAACCAACTCGAAATGGATTAAACACTTACATGTAAGACTAGAAATTATGAAACTACTGTAAGAAAACTTATGGAAAATGTTTCAGGACATTAGTCTGGGAAAAGATTTTATAGGTAACCCCTCAAAAGTAAAGGTAGCAAAGCCAGAAGAGACAAATGGGATTATATAAAACTACAAAGCTTCTGTAAAGCAAAGGAAACAATCCACAGAGTGAAGAGACAACCTAAAGAATGGATTTGTAAACTCTTCATCCAACAAGGATGAATATCCTTAAATAACATCTAGAATATACAAGGAACTCAAAAGCAAAACATTTAAAATAATCTGATTAAGAATTGGCAGATGGGCTGGGCGCGGTGGCTCACGCCTGTAATCCCAGCACTTTGGGAGGCCAAGGTGGACAGATCATGAGGTCAGGAGTTCCAGACTAGCCTGGCCAATATGGTACCAAAAATACAAAAATTAGCTGGGCATGGTGGCTCGCGCCTGTAGTCCCAGCTACTCGGGAGGCTGAGGCAGAAGAATCGCTTGAACCCAGGAGGTGGACGTTGCAGTGAGCCGAGATGGTGACATTGCACTCCAGCCTGGGTAACAGAGCAAGACTCTGTCTCAAAAAAAAAAAAAGAATTGGCAGATGATCTAAAAAGTATATGAAAAAATGCTCAACATCATTAATCATTAGGGAAATGTAAATCAAAACCACAATGAGATACCATCTCATTCCAGTTAGAATGGCTACTATCAAAAAGATAAAAAGTAACAATTGCTAGTGAGGATGAGATGAAAAAGGAACTCTTGTACACTACTGGTAGCAATATAAATGGGTTCAGTCACTATAGACAACAGTAAGGAAGTTCTTCAGAAAACTAAAAATAGAACCATCATATGATCCAGATATCCCAATGCTGGGTTATGCCCAAAGGAAAGGGAATCAGTATGTCAAAGAGATAGCTGCACTCATGTTTACTATAGCACTGTTCACAATAGCTAAGATATGGAATTTACCTTAGTGTCATCAACAGATAAATGGACAAAGAAAATGTCACACACACACAAATACTATTCAGCCATAAAAAAATAAAATAAAATCCTGTCATTTGCAGGATGACAAATGGATGAGCCTGGAACACATTATGTTAAATGAAATGAACCAGGCACAAAAAGATAAATATTACATGTTCACACTTATATACGGAAGGTAAAAAGGTTTTCTCATAGAGGTAGAGAGCAAAAACAATGGTTACCAGAGACTGAAAAGGGGAGAGAGAATAGGGAGAGTTCAGTTATTGGATACAAAATTACAACTTGAGAGGAGCAATACATTCTAGTATCCTATAGCACTACAGGGTGACTACAGTTAATAACTTATTATACAGTTTTAAATAGCTAAAAGAGTTCCTGGCACAAAGAAGTGATAAATGCTTGAGGTGATTGATATGCGAAATACACTGATTTGACCAGTACACATTGTATACATGTATTGAAAATCACACTGTACCCCATAAAAATGAACTGTTATGTGCCAATTAAAAATAATTTTAAAAGAAAACCTACCTCACATTTCAAATAATTCCATAGAGTTCTTTAACACAAACTTGCAATTACGAACAATCACGAATTTCAAGTTGGATCAACATGGATGAAGAGACAGTGAGAACCTATTTTAGTGAGCTTTATCCCTGAAGGCCAACATCTATGACTGGAGAGAATGCATTGGTAAATCTCAGTAACCTCTGTTGTAGTTATACTGATGCAATTCAAATTGAAATGGAAATTTAGCAATTATTAGATTCATCTGTGTGCAAGCTAGCAAATTTTAGCCATTCACTTGGCCTAAATAAATAAAGCATTCCCTTAAACTGGGCTTTACATTGTCTTCTCATCTAACCAGGTTCACCAATTCTCTGCTCGATTTTATTTTTTCTGTCATAGACAGGGAAATAACAGTCACAGACTGATGACAATGTGTTGCTGAAAAGAACCACTTAGTCTTTCAGGTTGATAGATAGTTCTGACAGGCTTCCAGGTCCGTATGGAGACACAATCACATCCATAGCAAATTCTGCAGGAAAACTTTTTTTAAAGTTTCCTGATTGCTTTCAACCCCATATTACTCATCACTACTCTTTCCCTGCATCCTCCTCCAGCTAAAGACCTCCTTTTCAATGCTTCCCTCTGAGACCTCTGGAACCCATCTTCATGTGCAGAGAAATTCCCAACCTCAACATCTTCATAGGTTGCTCTCACCACCTTCTTGCTTTAGTTGAAACCTGGCTTTCCCCCAGCACCCTGCTTTTTTTCCCTCTTCTCCCTTACATCCTGGAGTTAATAGTAGAGAGTTTTCAAGCTCTACACTTGCATCTTCCAAACAAGTGCTATTTGGCACTCAAAAACCAAAATTCTCCTCTCCCTTAACATTCATGCCATCAAGCAATAACACATCCTCATTACTGCTATCTAATTATGAATGGGTGACATCTGTTTAATGCTTACAAATATACCAGAAATTAGACTTAGTATTTTCATTAATTATCTTGCCTACCAATTTCTTGGTCCCTCCCTTATAGCCCCTGAATCTTTTCTCCCGGCTCCCCAGTCAATCTCCTGCTGTCAGCAAAGGAAACTTTAATGTCCATGAGGAAAAATCATTCAACACTCTATTCTTTGACCTCCTCATTGCCAATGATCTTTACCTTTACTCTACATCATCACTGGAAACCACACCAGCTCTGAAATATTTACACATGAGCATTCTACACGATGAGTGCAACTTTCCATTCCTCCCACTCTTTTCCACTTATCGCCATCCTACCTAATTTTTGGCTTCTCTTTGATCTCTCTATTCCTCATCTCTTTTTATTTTTCCAGCTATCAACTCTGCAGATTCCACTTCCTTTTGTATCACACTAGACTCTGTTAGTTACATCACTTCGAGTACTCTCTTCCCACCGCTCTAACAACCTTGCTCCTTGCCCTCCTGCCACATTTGCCCTGCCAAACTTCCTAACATTCCTTTCTAAAACTATAATCGACACACAACGGCTCAATTTCTCATTTATCACTTATTTTTCCATCCATCACAATCAGACGTTCACTCTTACCGCTTCTCAGAATCTACCTTCCCAAGGGTTACCAATGACTTTCTAATTTTGTACGTTCAGCACTTGACACTTGTAATGAACATTTGACATTCTGTATGGCCACACAGTATCTCAACTGTCTTCCTGTGTTTGAGGAATCATCACCTTACAAGGTGTATCCTGTCTCCTACCACACAAGCTGAGCATGCCAGAATACCTGCTTTTCCATGTAACTACAGTATGAGCACATGATCTAGAATTGGCCCATCAGAGGTACCCACTCCAGTAACTGAATAGTACCTAATGGAGGAACTTCACAAGACCCTTTTGGTTACAGCATGGCAGTATTGCTAGTTCCCAGAGGCAGTGGATCGTGTTCTGGAAGTGGTATTCGGTGTCCCCTGATGGTTTTATCAGCTGTGTATATTACAGGTCCATGTCCAGTAGCAGCAGCAGTGGTATATTCCTGTTCTCATTCTACAACATGATTTGGGGCATTGTTCCTGGCCACGTAGCCTCCAAATGTTTTCCTGATCTTTCCAAAAGCTCTGTGAGTTCCTAACATCCTTTTAATAACTGTTTTTCTTCCTTATATTAACCAGATTTGAACACTGACTACTACAACAATTGAGAAAAGACTATCCTCCCTTGGTTCCCAAAGCACCTCTCTTTATGTGAAATTGTTCCCTAAGGCTTTTTCTAGACCTCCTTCTCTTCTCAATATAGCCCCTTTCCCTGGGCAGCTGCATCCATTAATGTGGCTTTAACCACCATCTATTCACTAACGACCTGCAAATCTACCTTTTCAATCCAGGCATTCCTCCTGACCTCAAGACCTCTATGGGAATGCCCCTGGAATGACCCTTGGGCATGTCACTGGAATGTCTATGGTTTTGGCATGTCTAACCCTCATTCTATCTCCTATCCTCTAACTTGGAGAATGTGCTCTGGGTCTATAATCTCTCAAGTACAAAACCAGGTATCATCATCTTAGTTGGTCATGCAAGCATTTCCTCACTGAATGTCCTTTTAAGAAGGGCAATGTTAAGCATATTGGTATTCCAATAGGTAATTTTGCTGCCATTTGGATAAAAATAGGAAATAAATTATTTTCTTATCTATACATAAAATATCTCTAGAAATACATGTTAAATACTAGAAATATCGATTGTCCCCAAGAAGGAAGACTTTCTTACTGTATATGCTCTTTTGAACATTGTACCATGTGAATTTACTTATTCAGTTTTTAAATTAAGTTATAAAAATAATTAAATAAAAGTTTAGAAATACAACACAACCCCACTTAAACTAGGCAATATCTCCCTCTGTCTTCTAGATAAAATCCCTTTAGTTTAGCAAATGAGACCCTTCGTAATTTAATCCTTGGCAGCCTCACCTCTCACTCTTTCTCTCCCAGGAACCTCTCTTTAGTCATATCAGATGATTTGTGGTTCCACAATCACACTGTGCCTTCACTCCTGCTGTTTCTTCTGTCTCAAACACTGTCACACTGGTTGTCTGCCTGGAAAACTCCTACCCATCCTCGGATACACTTCTCAATATCCCAGTGGGAAGATGAGTCACAAAATCTTTATCATTAAAAAATTATCACTGTATAAAGTATGCAAGTAGTTTATCTTTTAAAATAAATATTAGTGTGGATTTGGCCTTATCTCAAGAATAGTATCACTCTCTGACTTGAATTCTAATTGGCTTTCTTGACTGTAGAGAAAGGAGTACGAATATGGCAGTATCTTAGAAACTGTGAATCAGGTATCAATCATAGGAACGTAACTTTCCATGTGGTCTTTATGGACAAAAAAATGAGAACTGCTAGTCTAAGATGCAACACAAACAGTTTCCTCTCTGTGAAGCCCCCTAATCCCCATAGGCAGAGCTGTACATGCCCTCCTCTAGGCTCCCATGAATGGTTCTTCATTCATTCTTTAAACAAATAATTCCTGCACACCTAGTACAAACCACACACGGTTTCAAGCACTAATAAACCGGTCTTGGTGACAAGACCAAAATCCATGCCCTTCTGGAACTTTCATTTGACTGCAGGGGGAGACAGAGAATAGATAAGAAAAGTAATGTTTTGTTATATGACAATAAGATGAAAAATTAGGCAGGAAATGAAAATACAGGGTGCCAAAAAGAGGGATGATGGTCATTGTTAAATAGGGTTGTGAAGGAAAACTCTTCACTGAGATATTAGCATTAAAGGCCCAACAGAGAGGAGAGTGGAAGCTACAAAAGAATCTAAGTGAAGCATGTTCCAGACAGAAGGATCAGCAAGTGCAAGATGTCCTGAGGCCGGATTGGCATTTGTCACACTGTCTTTCTATTAGGCTGACAGGCTTTTGAGGTCAGGAAACACATCTTTGGTGAGAATAATCAATATTTATTGAGTGGTTTCTGACTGCCAGGCACAGAAGGCATTTTACATGCATAAACTCACTTAATCATCATGACCTTTCGAGGTAAGGATATTATATACCCAACTTACAGTTGAAGAAACAGATACACAGCATCATTTGTCCAATATAGCATAGGTAGAAAGCAGCACAGCTGGAATTTGAACTTAGATCAACTGACCACCAAGTATACATTCTTAACCCTTTGCCCTATAGATTCCACCTTTAAATTCTCATCTTTAGAATTGTAGCTCACTGTGGATGCCCAATAAACGTTTGTTGAATGGAAACTTAAACTGTGACTTACAAGAAGTTTTGATGATGGAAAATTAGTGGTCTGTTATAAGGATTTACTGTGTTATTAACAGAGATAGTCTTGTTGATTGTCTTTATAAAACAGAGATGACTTCAAGAATAAATATTCCATGATGATCCCATTACTCTGAGAACTGCAAAGCCATTACAACTGTACCACGGAATAAACTGGCTTACCAGATTTTATTGGAAGTTACTCAACGAAGCTTAAATATAATTTTCTTCCCTTCCATTGCTTCAACATTTTACTTTAGGCTGGTTTAATTCAATTTGGCAATCATTTCCTGAAAACCTAGGACAGAAAGACACAGCCAAGAGCTACCAGTAATACAAAAACTAGGAAGACACAATTTCCTGCCCTCATGTTGCCTACAATCAGCCACAGAGAAAACACAGCCTGTAAGCTGCAATGTAGCAGCAAGCACAAGTTAGCTGCCATCATTAAGACTGAATTAGCACAAGACCTGTGGGTATGCATCAAGATTTTCTTCTAGTTTATTTAACAGGTCCATTGACCATATTCAGGGGAAGGATGTGGTTACTGAGTGTAAAGAGAGCTTTTAACTAAAAATGGGATAGCTTGCAACCTTCCATTTGTTTAACCCAATAATGTGTCCAAAAGGCACATCTGCAGTCTCCATAGAAAACAATCATTGAAGGAAGTTTACAAATGTTGCTTAATACCATCCACTTCCTTTCTGTTTACAATTCAAACCATGAAATAAGCTGTGTATTCAGTTGTGATAATGTACGGCTCTTTTTCCTTCTAGAGGCCTGAAAACTGAAATATTTTTCATTGGCCAAATAAAATCCAAAGGATACAGAAAAGAGAATCTGGTTTTATCAAACCATATCTCCATCTTCTCAGAATACAAATTTGAGGTTTTCTTCTCCCAAGGAAATGAAATTAATCCAAGTAGCCTAGAATCTATCTCTTTCATATTGAAGGAAGCAATACAATCCTGTTGTATCCTGACACTGATGCAGTTAGCCATGCCCTTAATTTACTTTAGGCTAATTTGATTTAAATTCTCCAAGACGACAGTATGTCAGGGTCTGGCGGGAGCAAAAACCCCAATGACTTTCATGGGGGTTGCATCTATAGGCATGTTTGCCCCTGGGCCCGAGTATAGTACTGGTCCACTTATCAGTCCCCTGGGCAGAGCTCTGGATACAGAACAGCACCAACATTAGGAAAGCATCACCTTGACTAGGAATATTTGAAGAAGCAAGGAAGCGGCTGGGTCTCCTGACCACATGTGCTAACACTATTTACTTCATGCAGAGGGAAAACACAGGTAACTCCCTACGCAATCTAATTCGGCCTTTAAAAAGCACGCATTCCCTCCACAAACATAATCCACTTCAGTGGCATCCTTGCCCAACACCAAGCTTCAAGTAAGAAGGTAGAAGCCTCCAAATGTGTAGCCTCCTGACAAGCACCGAGAATTTGTGGTATGATTGCCCTAGGCCTCCACTAGCTGGTGGGGGGGAAGGAGGCAAGGTTTTAAAAAGCTGGTTTAGATGTGCAAAAGGTTCCCTGGAATTTGGGGAGCCTGGTATGCTAAAGTACAGGTCAGCAGCCCAAACACCTGGGTTGTATCTGTGAGAACTGGGCAGGGTGCTAAGAATTCCCAATACTCAGGGACTACCTCACATGTTTGGCAAACCAAAGCTCTGTGAGGCAGAGTACCCTCAGGAAAAAAGCTTGGCAGGCCACTGGGCATACTTCTGAGGAGCCACAGGAGGTCAAAGCACGTTCCCAAAAGAGGTGCCACGAGGGTAGACTTGGCCCCATGATGCCTCTCAGTGTGACTGAAAAAGGGACAGGGAGAAACAGAGGACTCACAGGGAAACAGCGCAATCCTAACTCAGGGATTTTCTAGGTTTAAGGTAATAAGGGCCCCCTTCCAGCTGGAACGAGGATCAGTATTTTGCCTTTATATTGTTTATAGTTTTAACTCTGTCCTATCTTCACAAACAGATTTAAAGCCCTTGAGAGCCATTTGTCTTTGCAGCTCAACAGAGAATGGTGATGAGACTACTAATCATTCTAGACTTCCATTCCATGAAGCAGCTGAGAGACACAGAGCTCCACTCTACTGCCATTAGGCCTTCTGAGGATAAATCTCTGTAGAGATTTGTAAAGAAAATTATAGCTCCTTTAAGAGGCTTCCAGTAAATATATAGATCCAAAGTTTCTGGAGACAGGCAGAAGTAAGTAAACATACTTAATCATTCTGTGTGGATTAAAATAATCAATAAGTAAAACTTTTGAGAATAAGAGAAGCCATAGACAAAATAAACTGCCTTCTTGTTAGGAAAACAACAATGAAAGGCCACCAAGAGGAGTCTCATGGATGGACCATATCACATGTGGGATTCAATCTAAGTTCACAGGCATAGGCTAAGACCAGGCCCGCTGTGACCCCAGTAGGTCACCCAAACTCTCCGAGCTTCACATCTTCACCTATAAAGTAGGAGAAATGCAGGTAATACAGGGCTAATGCCCATAAAAGTATTAGTAGTTGTTTTACAAGGGTGCCACCTTGCTGTCTTCCAGCTGTAAAAAATCAAGCTAAAAAAGACAAGTCACAAAGCGGAGAAACTATTTCTCTACAGTGAAGAGAAGGAATCTGAATTATCAAAAGAAGATACCCCTAGATGAGAGTTAATAAATAAGGAGAATAATGCCCCTTCTCTGAAAATTTGCAAACAAGCAGTCACATATACTGGACCAAAACAGCCATGTAAGCGTCAGGAAAACGGGCAGGGATCCTAGACTTGTGCTTCAGGACACTCAGAGACCCATAGGGGAGCAAAGGTCAGTTTCACCTGATACGTTTAAAAAAAAAAAAAACAAACAAGGATATCTGAAATAATGAAAACTCATAGGATACAATTTATACCTAGGTATTGGTCTTTCTAAACTTGCTTTAAAAGATCTAGCACTTCTTTGACTATACTTATCAGAAGTTCCCAAACTTCTCAGAGCTAGAGGAGGAATTACGTACCCAGTACAAAGAAACTAAAAATCTTGAAAAAAGAGTGGAAGAATTGATAACTAGAATAATTAATGCAGAGAAGGCCATAAACGAACTGATAGAGATGAAAACCATGACACGAGAAATATGTGACAAATGCACAAGCTTCAGTAACCGACTCAATCAACTGGAAGAAAGAGTATCAGCAATTGAGGATCAAATGAATGAAATGAAGCGAGAAGAGAAATCTAAAGAAAAAAGAAGAGAAAGAAATGAACAAAGCCTGCAAGAAGTATGGGATTATGTAAAAAGACCAAATCTATGTCTGATTGGGGTGCCTGAAAGTGAAGGGGAAAATGGAACCAAGTTGGAAAATACTCTGCAGGATATCATCCAGGAGAACTTCCCCAACCTAATAGGGCAGGCCAACATTCAAATTCAGGAAATACAGAGAACGCCACAAAGATACTCCTTGAGAAGAGCAACTCCAAGACACATAATTGCCAGATTCACCAAAGTTGAAATGAAGGAAAAAATGTTAACGGCAGCCAGAGAGAAAGGTCGGGTTACACACAAAGGAAAGCCCATCAGACTAACAGCAGATCTCTCGGCAGAAACTCTACAAGCCAGAAGAGAGTAGGAGCCAATATTTAACATTCTTAAAGAAAAGAATTTTCAACCCAGAATTTCATATCCAGCCAAACTAAGTTTCATAAGTGAAGGAGAAATAAAATCCTTTACAGATAAGCAAACGCTTAGAGATTTTGTCACCACCAGGCCTGCCTTACAAGAGACCCTGAAGGAAGCACTAAACATGGAAAGGAACAACCGGTACCAGCCATTGCAAAAACATGCCAAAATGTAAAGATCATCAAGGCTAGGAAGAAACTGCATCAACTAACGAGCAAAATAAACAGTTAATATCATAATGGCAGGATCAAGTTCACACATAACAATCTTAACCTTAAATGTAAATGGACTAAATGGTCGAATTAAAAGACACAGACTGGCAAATTGGATAAAGAGTCAAGACCCATCAGTTTGCTGTATTCAGGAGACCCATATCACATGCAGAGACATACACAGGCTCAAAATAAAGGGATGGAGGAAGATCTTCCAAGCAAATGGAGAACAAAAAAAAGCAGGGGTTGCAATACTAGTCTCTGATAAAACAGACTTTAAACCATCAAAGATCAAAAGAGACAAAGAAGGCCATTACATAATGGTAAAGGGATCAATTCAACAGGAAGAGCTAACTATCCTAAATATATATGCACCCAATACAGGAGCACCCAGATTCATAAAGCAAGTCCTTAGAGACTTACAAAGAGACTTAGACTCCCATACAATAATAATGGGAGACTTCAACACCCCACGGTCAACATTAGACAGATCAATAAGACAAAAGTTAACAAGGATATCCAGGAATTGAACTCATCTCTGCAGCAAGCAGACCTAATAGACATCTACAGAACTCTCCACCCCAAATCAACAGAATATACATTCTTCTCAGCACATCACACTTATTCCAAAATTGACCACGTAATTGGAAATAAAGCACTCCTCAGCAAATGTACAAGACAGAAATTATAACAAACTGTCTCTCAGACCACAGTGCAATCAAACTAGAACTCAGGACTAAGAAACTCAATCAAAACCACTCAACTACATGGAAACTGAACAACCTGCTCCTGAATGACTACTGGGTACATAACGAAATGAAGGCAGAAATAAAGATGTTCTTTGAAACCAATGAGAACAAAGATACAACATACCAGAATCTCTGGGACACATTTAAAGCAGTGTGTAGAGGGAAATTTATAGCACCAAATGCCCACAAGAGAAAGCTGGAAAGATCTAAAATTGACACCCTAACATCACAATTAAAAGAAGTAGAGATGCAAGAGCAAACACATTCAAAAGCTAGCAGAAGGCAAGAAATAACTAAGATCAGAGCAGAACTGAAGGAGATAGAGACACAAAAAACCCTCCAAAAAATCAATGAATCCAGGAGTTGGTTTTTTGAAAAGATCAACAAATTGATAGACCGATAGCAAGGCTAATAAAGAAGAAAAGAGAGAAGAATCAAATAGATGCAATAAAAAAATGATAAAGGGGATATCGCCACCGACCCCATAGAAATACAAACTACCATCAGAGAATAATATAAACACCTCTACACAAATCAACTAGGAAATCTAGAAGAAATGGATACTTTCCTGGACACTTACACTCTCCCAAGACTAAACCAGCAAGAAGTTGAATCCCTGAATAGACCAATAGCAGGCTCTGAAATTGAGGCAATAATTAATAGCCTACCAACCAAAAAAAGTCCAGGACCAGATGGATTCACAGCTGAATTCTACCAGAGGTACAAGGAGGAGCTGGTACCATTCCTTCTGAAACTATTCCAATCAATAGAAAAAGAGGGGATCCTCCCTAACTCATTTTATGAGGCCAACATCATTCTGATACCAAAGCCTGGCAGAGATACAACAAAAAAAGAGAATTTTAGACCAATATCCCTGATGAACATCAATGCAAAAATCCTCGATAAAATACTGGCAAACTGGATCCAGCAGCACATCAAAAAGCTTGTCCACCATGATCAAGTGGGCTTCATCCCTGGGATGCAAGGCTGGTTCAACATATGCAAATCAATAAACATAATCCAGCATATAAACAGAACCAAAGACAAAAACCACATGATTATCTCAATAGATGCAGAAAAGGCCTTTGACAAAATTCAACAGCCCTTCATGCTAAAAACTCTCAATAAATTCGGTATTGATGCGACGTATCTCAAAATAATAAGAGCTATTTATGACAAAGCCACAGCCAATATCATACTGAATGGGCAAAAACTGGAAAAATTCCCTTTGAAAACTGGCACAAGACAGGGATGCCCTCTCTCACCACTCCTATTCAACCTAGTGTTGGAAGTTCTGGCAAGGGCAATCAGGCAAGAGAAAGAAATCAAGGGTATTCAGTTAGGAAAAGAAGAAGTCAAATTGTCCCTGTTTCCCAATGACATGATTGTATATTTAGAAAACCCCATTGTCTCAGCCCAAAATCTCCTTAAGCTGATAAGAAACTTCAGCAAAGTCTCAGGATACAAAATTAATGTGCAAAAATCACAAGCATTCTTATACACCAGTAACAGACAAACAGAGAGCCAAATCATGAATGAACTTCCATTCACAATTGCTACAAAGAGAATAAAATACCTAGGAATCCAACTTACAAGGGATGTGAAGGACCTCTTCAAGGAGAACTACAAACCACTGCTCAGTGATATAAAAGAGGACACAAACAAATGGAAGAACATATCATGCTCATGGATAGGAAGAATCAATATTGTGAAAATGGCCATACTGCCCAAGGTAATTTATAGATTCAATGCCATCCCCATCAAGCTACCAATGAGCTTCTTCACAGAATTGGAAAAAACTGCTTTAAAGTTCATACGGAACCAAAAAAGAACCCGCAATGCCAAGACCATCCTAAGTCAAAAGAACAAAGCTGGAGGCATCACGCTACCTGACTTCAAACTATACTACAAGGCTACAGTAACCAAAACAGCATGGTACTGGTACCAAAACAGAGATATAGACCAATGGAACAGAACAGGGTCCTCAGAAATAATACCACACATCTACAGCCATCTGATCTTTGACAAACCTGACAAAAACAAGAAATGGGGAAAGGATTCCCTATTTAATAAATGGTGCTGGGAAAATTGTCTAGCCATAAGAAGAAAGCTGAAACTGGATCCTTTCCTTACTCCTTATATGAAAATTAATTCAAAATGGGTTAGAGACTTAAATGTTAGACCTAATACCATAAAAACCCTAGAAGAAAACCTACGTAATACCATTCAGGACATAGGCATGGGCAAGGACTTCATGTCTAAAACACCAAAAGCAACGGCGACAAAAGCCAAAATTGACAAATGGGATCTAATTAAACTCAAGAGCTTCTGCACAGCAAAAGAAACTACCATCAGAGTGAACAGGCAACCTACAGAATGGGAGAAAATTTTTGCAATCTACTCATCTGACAAAGGGCTAATATCCAGAACCTACAAAGAACTCAAACAAATTTACAAGAAAAAAACAAACAACCCGATCAAAAAGTGGGCAAAGGATATGAACAGACATTTCTCAAAAGAAGACATGCATACAGCCAACAGACACATGAAAAAATGCTCATCATCACTGACCATCAGAGAAATGCAAATCAAAACCACAATGAGATACCATCTCACACCAGTTAGAATGGCAATCATTAAAAAGTCAGGAAACAACAGGTGCTGGAGAGGATGTGGAGAAATAGGAATGCTTTCACACTGTTGGTGGGAATGTAAACTAGTTCAACCATTATGGAAAACAGTGTGGCGATTCCTCAAGGATCTAGAACTAGAAGTACCATATGACCCAGCCATCCCATTACTGGGTATATACCCAAAGGATTATAAATCATGCTGCTATAAAGACACATGCACACGTATGTTTATTGCGGCACTATTCACAATGGCAAAGACTTGGAATCAACCCAAATGTCCATCACTGACAGACTGGATTAAGAAAATGTGGCACATATACACCATGGAATACTATGCAGCCATGAAAAAGGATGAGTTTGTGTCCTTTGTAGGGACATGGATGTAGCTGGAAACCATCATTCTCAGCAAACTATCACAAGAACAGAAAACCAAACACCGCATGTTCTCACTCATAGGTGGGAACTGAACAATGAGATCACTTGGACTCAGGAAGGGGAAACACACCGGGGCCTATCATGGGGAGGGGGGCAGGGGGAAGGATTGCACTGGGAGTTATACCTGATGTAAATGACGAGTTGATGGGTGCTGACGAGTTGATGGGTGCAGCACACCAACATGGCACAAGTATACATATGTAACAAACCTGCACATTATGCACATGTACCCTAGAACTTAAAGTACAATAGTAATAAAAAAAATAGGAATAAAAAAATAAACAAAAGCAGTGGTAGAATAAAAAGATGCTCCTTGCATCCCCAAAAGACTAGTGTCAGAATAGATTAGATTTGGTCACTGCTATATTCGCAAAGACTGAGGACTCTGGGCTCTTACAAGGTGACCTGAAGACAGGCAGGATGGTGTCCTGGGACTACCCAGGGCAGAACCTGTGTACATTCCATGGGAACTCAGTAGATACCGGTTTCCCACATATACTGGGCCCAGGGACTGAAAGCTGGCTTCAGTTCTTTAAATACTGTGTATTATCCAAATCATTTCGGCTCAGAAATAAAACAAAATAGGCACTAAAAGACTCCCAGGACTCTCAGTTCAGCCCCAGAGAAGGCCACTAATGCCCAGAGAGGTAAAGAAACTGACTCCAAAGTCACTGGCCTAGCTAGGGTCACTCTGCAGTTCCCCCAACTCTTACCTGAATCATAGAACTATTATGAGTCTACAGCAAATCAATTCATAAGGGTGTGTTTTAGAAACTTAAAATCAAAACATCTAAGAATGAGTACTGGTGGCAGTAGTGGTAATATTTAGAAATGGCTTTTAAAGTCATAATGCATTTATGGACAGTAATTTAAATCCCTTTCCTGGTGATACTAGGACACAATCCCATGTTTGGACAGAACACAGCCCTCCACTGCAAAGGCCCTCCAGGCAAGCAAACAGAGCCACAGCTCCCCAGGCCAGAAAGCAGATGGCCAAAGGAAGCTGCCAAAGGGTGGGACCACCTAACTGCCATCTAAATGGAGAGCTAAGGACATAAGCCTCGCCTCAGGGGTTCTGGGATCACAGAACTATGGATCAGGAGGGGACTTCAGGGGTTACTGATCCCACACCCCTTCTCTTACAGATAAGGAACCAGAAGTGCAGGAAAGGGTGCCTCATTTCCAGGCACAGAGCAGCAAATGACAAAGCTGAGACACAAACCCTGGTTTCCTGACTCCTCATATAATATACATTATTCCTTGTGGGCAAATCTAGAAAAAAACAGGCTACAGTATTTTTTTTATTGCAATAAAAAATATATAACATAAAATGTACCATTTTAACCCTCTTTAAGTGTACAGTTCAGTGGCATTAAATACATTCACAAGGTTGTACAACCATAACCACTATTCATCTCCAGAAATTTTTCATGTTTCCAAACTGAAACTGAATTAAACACTAATTCCACATCCTCCCTTTTGCCAGCTCCTGATAACCTCCAATCTACTTTCTGTCTCTATGATTTTACCTATTCTAGAAACCTATATAAGTGGAATCATGCAATGTTTGTCCTTTTGTGTCTGGCTTCTTTCATTTAGCACAATGTTTTCGGGCTCATCCATGTCATAGCATGTGTCAGAATGTCATTACTTTTTAGTGAATAAATAATATCCTATTGTGTGTGTACAACACATTTTGCTTACCCATTCATCTATTAATGGGCACTTGGGTTGTATCTACATTTTGGCTACGACGAATAATGCTGCTATAAGCATTGGTGCACAAATACCTATTTGAGGTCTCAGGATGCAGTACTTAACTTTTTTTTGCTGTTTTAAACTAACTCTTACGCAATGTTTACTATGTGCCAGGCACTGTATGTTATAAACATGACCTCATTTAATTCTCATAATTCCTGTAAGTTAGGAACTACACGTATCTCCATTTTACAAAGAAGGAAACTGAGGCACTGATAGATTAAGTAACTTTCCCAAGATTATAAAGTGACTAAGTGGCAAAGCCAAATTCAAACCCAAGTCACGTGGTTCAGGATGTGCAGGAGGCCAGAGCAGAGGAGGAATAGTTACAATAAATGGGCCTTCCAAGGGCTTCCCCTCAGGATGAAGGCCAAAGTCTTCACAGTGGTCCCTAAGGGCCATACATTCTGCAATGCTCTCTCTCCTGATTCAGGATGTCTCCAACTTTGTTTCTTACCACTGTCCCCTCAACTCACTCACTCCTTCACTCCCACGTAGTCACAGAGAACTTCTGTTTTTCCTCAGATACATTGGATACCCTTCCACCGCAGGGCCTTCACACTTGTTTATCCTCTGCCAGAACACTGGCACCCAATCGTCCTTACTCACCTCGTTGGAGTTGTTGCTCAAATGTTACCTTCTCCAAGGACTTCACTGACACACTTAAAATCACAACTCCTAGACCCCCTTCCCTGTTTCATTTTTCTCCAGAGCATCTATCACCATTGAGTGTACTAGAGGCTTTACATTTATTTGTTGATGCCTCACACACTAGAATGTACACACTGCCTTGGCAGGAACCGCTGTGTCCTCAGCACCCAGAACACTGCCAGTATAGCAGGCCCTCAACAAAGATTAGCTGGATGAATTAATACATAGCATCCATGTAGCACTTCACAGTTTACAAAACTTTTCCATGAATATTATCCCACTTGGTCTTCATAAAATAACTGCAAACGTCTCAGAGGGATCGCACCATGAAGGTCAGACTAGCTCCTGCTGGTGCGGAGAATATTCCTAGGGGTCTGAGGCATGGCTTGTACTTTCTGTGGGAACTTAGGGAGCACTGGACCAGAAAACAGCCCCAGGATACCCAGTCAATGTCCTGGAAGCTCGGGAGCATGCATACCCAGGCTGCCTTAGGGAGGCAAGATGCCCTGCCCCTCCTTGGTGAAAGCCTGGAGACAAAAACCATGTTTCAGAATCAGAAGTCCTTTCCCATTTGCTTCACTCTGCAACAAAAACTAGGGCACTTATTTGTGAGCCAGTCACTGAGATACTCCTGGTTCTAGAAACTCCTGTATTACTCATCCAACTTTTGATGCAGAAATATACTGCACAGCCTTCTCTGAGGCATCAACAACAGCCCTAGAGACACATCTCACAATAAACAAGGGAAAACACGGCCCAAATTTGTGTTTTATTCTCCACCTGGACTATTCTCAGCGCCTCACTGCCACCCATAAGGCCCTTGTGACCTGGCCCCTGCCCGCTCCTCCTGCCTTCTCTCCTGCCATGTTCTCACACACCCACACTCCAGTGACGCTGAACAACTTGAATTCCTCAGATCTGCCATGATCTGTCTTACCACCTGCCCTTCATGTAGGTGGATTTCCATGCTCAAAATCATTTCTCTTCTCACTGTCTTCCCCTTTCTGCTTTTTACCTAACCAAGTTCTTACCTATCCTTCATTTTAGAACTCTTCCTTGACATCCCAGCCAGAGTGGCCCTACTCCCAAGCATCCAGCACATATTCCTGTTGTAAACTCACCACAGTGCAATATCACCGCCAACTTACCTGTCCCCTCACCATCCTATATGTAACTATCAGTCTCCTGAAGGCAGGGACCCTGTTAATTTCAAGACCAAAATCCCAAAACCTACCTATTCTTGTGCCTGGTGCTAACAGGCACCATACAAATAATTGCTGAATGACTTTGGAAATTAGATCAATCTCTAAGGAGACAGCTTTTGAACAAGGGTGAGACGACCTGCCCGAGAATTGTCTTCTTCCTTATAGATCAATCCCTACCCCATTCATACCACCGGGTGTCTTGGCTGAAAAGCAAATGTTAAAGCTCAATTCTTCACCTTAAAATAAATAAATAACATATATCAGTCTATATATGATGTTCACTGAGATACACCACTGGTAAACAAGAACTGGGAACAGCCTACATAACCAATAACAGAAGAATTGTTAATTAAAAATAAATTAGCTTGGGAAAAAATTGTAAGTTATCAGAAAAGTAAAATGAATAAGAGATTTGGGATCAGAAATCCTGGCTTTACTTGCTTGCTATCTGTGTGATCTGGAGCATATCACTTAACCACTATGAAAGTTCCATGGAATGAGAATACTCCATCTTATCGCATGGGTTTTTGTGATAATAAATCAAGATAATTGCCCTCCATAGTGGCTGATGCCTGTAATCCCAGCACTTTGGGGTGGGGATTGGGAGCAGATTGCTTGAGCTCAGGAGTTTGAGACCAGCCTGGGCAACATTCAGTGAGACCCTACCCCTGTAAAAACAAACCAAAAAAAAGGACAAAATTAGCCGAGTATGGTGGTGCATGCCTGTGGTCCCAGCTACTCAGGAGGCTGAGGCAGGAGGATCACTTGAGCCCAGGAGTTCAACGCTGCAGTAAGCTGTGATTGTGCCACTGCACTCCAGCAACAGAGTAAGACCCTGTCTCTTAAAATAATAATAATAATGGATACAAAGCATTTTTTACATTATAAAGCAATACACAAATACATGCTCATTAAAATTAGTTATGACTACTATAGAAGAATGTTTGACAAAGAAAAGCTGTAGGCAAAAATGAATATGACTATGTAAATTATGTACACATTTTAGATAAAGACAGGAAGGAAATAAGCAGAAATGAAAAATCATTGAGTTATGGCAGGAGTCAACAAAGATTTTCTGTAGAGAGCCAGACGTCAGGCTTTGCTGGCCATACAGTCTCTGTCACAATTACTCAATGCTGCCATTATACCCTAAAGCAGCCATAGAAAGTATCTAGATGTAGGCGAGGCGTGGTGGCTCATACCTGTAATCCCAGCACTTTGGGAGGCTGAGGCGGGCAGATCATGAGGTCAGGAGATCGAGACCACCCTGGCTAACACAGTGAAACCCCGTCTCTACTAAAAATACAAAAAAAAAAAAAAAAAAAAAAATTGCCAGGTGTGGTGGCGGGCGCCTGTAGTCCCAGCTACTCAGGAGGCCGAGGCAGGAGAATGGTGTGAAACTGGGAGGCATGCAGTTAGCCGAGATTGCACCACTGCACTCCAGCCTGGGCAACAGAGCGAAACCTGTCTCAAAAAAAAAGAAAAAAAAAGAAAGAAAACATCCAGATGAAGAAACATGCCTGGGTTCTAACAAAACTTTATTTATGGATACTAAAACTTGAATTTCATATCATTTTCTCATGTCACAAAATATTATCCCTCTCTTTTGTCTTTCATCAACTATCTAAAAAAGTAAAAACCATTCTTAGCTCATGGGCTGTCCAAAAACAAGTGGTAGGCTAGATTTGCCCTGTAGTTTGCTGAGTCCTGGGTTAGAGTGATGTGTAATGAAAAATTTTTTTATTATAGTTTTCTTTAATATTGTTATATGCCTTTTATACTTAAAGGGAAAAAAGATACCATGAACTGCCCAAGGACTGCCAGAGTAAAATCGACCAACCTCAGATTGAAACATGAGTCAGCTAGCCCTTGTGTCCTCTGCAAACACATGTCCCATATACCAAGGTGTCATAACCCTTCTCTCCTTGAAGAGCCCAGTACACATCTTGCTTATTCCTCAGCTTTGGCATTTCAAGTTCCTTTCCTATGTCTTTAACCCTGTTAGCCCAAATCTTACCACCTTCCTCAAGAACAAACCCTAAGTTCACCTAATGCAGGAAGTCTTCCCTAATTAACCGCATCCAAAGAGATTACCCCTTTGCTTTATTAAGCAATGTGAACACAGTTGTTGTTGTTTTAACACAGTCCTCAATTGTTACATCCCAGTCTATTTTCTCTCCCAACATGACAGTGACAGCAAGGGCAGCACCCATGCCCTCTGCTAGTTTTCTACCTCCCGCAGGTCCTGGCTCCGCCTAGAGGGGAACACACAAAACAGCACTTCATAAATGCAATGAACCGGTTGCACCAGCCAATGCTCAGGTTTCTGCTGTTGATTTTAGTGATATGATCAGTGTTCTCTGCTGATCTGCCACAATTAGCCATATCGCCCATTATAATTGTTCATCTGGTCATTACTTTGGTACATTCCAAGCTGCTGTAAAGTAATTATATTCTAAACACGGAGCCGCTCACCCCAATTCCAGACCTTGGCAGCAACATTATGAGATAACATTATATGAAGATGCTATGAATCAATCAGCTAGGTATAAGGAGGATATTTAAAAGAAAGAATGGAAAAACAGTGAACCAACCATGTGAAACCTGCTTTAATCAAACAGAGTATTCTTCTAAAACCAGAAGCCAGTGAGGAAAAGATTGCCAAGCCACACAAACACAAAGAGAACAAGAACAAAAACCGATGTATAAATAGGTCAGTTTCTTTCCCACCTTCATTTTTCTCTGAGTACCAGGTAACAGCCTCTTCTTGGTCTCCCTCCAGAGTGCCACCTACTGCCCAGGCAGGGGAGGGCAAGTGGGAAGCTGGCAGCTGCTGTCCCCTCACTTCTCAGTTTAGATTTCTTAAAGGCCCTGAACAAGAGAGCTCCAGAATGTGTCCAGTTACCACCTGCCACTTATTGGGACTATTAACTCATGTGACAGATACATCATCTCATTTTATCATCACAATAACTCTATGAAGTATGTACTTTAATCTTCGTATTAACATAGGAACAACTGACAAATACTGGCTAAAAAGTGCTACTTATTGAGTGGCCTCAAGTGCCAGGCCCAGCCCTGGAGATTCAACATTAAGCAAAGCAGAGGATCTCTGCCTTCACGGAACTTACCTTCTAGTGGGAGAAACAAAAATAAGCAAAAGAAAATAGAAGTTTAACAAGATTGTATCTGAATGTGTAAAATGCTATAAATGACATTAAAAGGTTAAATGGGTAAAGAGTCATTCTTAATTAAAAGTGGGAGAGAAGGGGAGTATTTCCAAACAGACTCAGCCTAAATGTGCAGTGAGAGAATCTCTGCAGACTCAAACAGCACAACTCAGGACATCCAAGAACCAGGGTGGGCATGCTCTGTCCACAGGGCTATGACAGAAGCTCCACTAGGGGCAGACCCCCTCTATACAGCTGTGCTGTGCGAAGAGTAGCAGGCGGGTGGGGGGCATAGCCTGTGTGCTTCCAGGAAAACTGAGAAAACATAAAGAGGAAACTACAGATAGGGATTGTAAAGCATAAGATCCAGGGGGAAAATGAAAAAGATGGAAATACTTATATTAATATATGTCAAAGAGAACGTTCTTGATGCTTTAGGAGCATTTGAACCTGCTGTGCATGTAATTTATATAACAAGCCAGAGCTGCTGTGATCCCGCTCCTCTAGCGTTTAGCTAATGGAAGCTATGCAATCTGCTGGCAGTTTGTTGGTCTGAGTTTACAAAGCTGCCTAGCAGAAGCATTTCTTTCTGGATACTCTTCTTGTCATGGTTTCAGGGGTTAATGGGATCAGCTTTCCTCAGGCATAGAAAAATGGTAATGGGATAAAATCCAGTATATCATGCTTTTTCTGTAATGGTGTAATTTTATTAAAATATCAAACCCTTATTATGATCATTGACTATTTATTATATATTAAAAGAGATATGGTGTTCAGAGTAAGGACTAAAGCAACACAACCATGTCAGTAAATAGAATAATCCCCTGACTGAACTCAGGCCACCTCTCCTTCATACTCTTAAAACAGTTATACGATGCACACTGTTGTCTTTTCTAGAACATTATCCTTACTCCCCTGTGCAAAAGCCTTTCTTCTTTGAGGTTTAAGCCATGTGTTTCTGGCTCTCCTTGTTATCTCTCTACCTTGTGGCCACTCTGTCACTCCCTGAGGACACTTGTGTGGGTTACACCGTCCTCCAAGGGCCCACATCTTCCTGTGTGATGTTTCCTCCGTAACCCAGACAAGCCGCCTAGCACCCGAGCACTTGGTCTTCCTCTCTGTCTCTACCTCCTCTCTCCCTCAGCATCTACTGCCCAGGCAATATCTAAGGAATTGTCACTTCACAGGGTGTACTAATTCTAAAGTATCAAACACTGATGTACTCATCTCTGGCCATAAAATCCTTCCCTCCAGCTCATTCACACCCTTATTCCTACTTCACCAGCCCTTGAAACTCAGATATACACCATCTTTCCTTTCTCCCTGGTGCATAACTCCTTGATGATGTAACTTCCTTCCTCATAAAGCCTCATCTTTCTAGCAGTCTATCCAGCAGAGATTTATGGAGTCCTTACTGTGTGCAGGTCCTGACCTAGGCACAGACATTAAGCCTGGTCACTTTATGGGGCTTACAGCTTGTGGAAGAGTCAGACAAACCAGTAATACGTGCAGTACAGCAACAGGGGGAGAACGTACAGAGCTCTGAGCCAGAATAAAGATTAAAGTGTGTCATTTCTGTTGCCCTCAATCATATTCAACACTCAGCCCTCTTGTCTTACTACTCCATGGCTCCCAAAAGTCCCCTCTAACTTTGGATATTTTAGATCAATCCAAAGACTCACCCTTAAAAAAAAAAAAGTCACATAAACCTGCCAATTGTTCTCACTGAATTTATGGTTTCTAATTTCAGGCTAGCCTGTAGCTAAGGCTTCCATGTACAGTTGACGTTGTAAACTTCACAACCCTTGGAATATCATTCAGGTAAACTATCATGAGAATATTATTGATGTCTCTAATCTTGTGCATTACGTAAGCTAGGCAACCATATGCAGTAGCTTCAACCACAGTAATATTTTTATGGAGGCTTTTATTTGGCTGGTTAATTGGTTGACTGCTTGGTTTTTGATTAGCTCCTTTTCTAATGTGCTATTACAGCTGTTCCAAATTTTCATACTCAATTTCAGAAGGTACCCCAGCTTTTATTTGACCCAGATAATCAAAGCTATCAAATATGAATTCACTCACCATCTTTCTCCCACACCTATTATTATTCCTATACCTATAGCCACCTTTCTATTTTCTTAGAGCATAGGGTGAGCCTTTTCTATTTTAAGGCTAAGCCCTCCAGCTCTGCTCTGGATTCCCTATCTTAAGGAACTCTATCACTTGAATATAAAGTATTTTGCTGCCTCCAGGCACAGACTATTTTCTGGAAATATAAGTTGCCACTTGGCCCCAACCTCAACACTCAGGTTAAACCTAGGGCAAGCTGGCATCCACCCTCAGCATCCACCCGGGCTGTTCTCACCATAAAGTTTCTACTAGATATACTGAAAGAAGTTTTTCAATCCTTGTGTATTTGTTGACAATTACATTTCTCAAAATTCTATCTTACTCCGGTTTCTATGAAAACTCTCTTGGTTTTGCTCCAACTTTTCTGGCAATCTGGATCTGTCCTTTTCCTCCATTTCCATAGCCCTCATCTTCTCTTGCATGGAATATTCCAAAGCATTTCAGTTGGTCTCCCTGGCTCAGGTGTAACCTCCTCCAATCTGTCTCCATAAATGGAAATTCAGGATTCTTTCTAATCCAATTAATTTTAATCCAATCCTGTCTTTTCCTGGCAAGAAATCCTCCAGTGGTTTCCCAGTGCCTACAAATAAAATTCACACCCCCTGGAATGGCATTCAAAACCGTCTCTTATCCAGAACCTTCAATCTCTTACTTCTACTCTGCCTCTCTCCCTACTGACCTCTTTCACTACCAGCTCCAGATATACTGAAAAATTTGCAGTTCTCCTTATTCTTTCTTTTGCCTTCATAACTTAGCATAAGACATTCTCTTTTTTAAAAAATTATACTTCAAGTCCTAGGGTACATGTGCAAAATGTGCAGGTTTGTTACATAGATATACATGTGCCATGTTGGTTTGCTGCACCCATCAACTTGTTATTTACATTAGGTATTTCTGCAAATGCTATCTCCCCCCAGTCCCCCAGCCCCTGACAGGCCCTGGTATATGATGTTCCCAGTCTTGTGTCCAGGTGTTCTCACTGTTCAGTTCCCACCTATGAGTGAGAACATGCAGTGTTTGGTTTTCTGTCCTTGTGACAGTTTGCTCAGAATGATGGTTTCCAGCTTCATCCATGTCCCCACAAAGGGCATGAACTCATCCTTTTTTATGACTGCATAGTATTCCATGGTGTATATGTGCCACATTTTCTTAATCCAGTCTATCATTGATGGACATTTAGGTTGGTTCCAAGTCTTTGCTATTGTGAATAGTGCTGCAATAAACATACCTGTGCATGTGTCTTTATAGTAGCATGATTTATAATTCTTTGGGCATATACCCAGTAATCAGGTTGCTGGGTCAGATGGTATTTCTAGTTCCAGATACAGGAGGAAATGCCACACTGTCTTCCACAATGGTTGAACTAATTTACACTCCCACCAACACTGTGAAAGCGTTCCTATTTCTCCACATCCTCTCCAGCATCTGTTGCTTCCTGACTTTTTAATGATCGCCATTCTAACTGGTGTGAGATGGTATCTCATTGTGATTTTGATTTGCATTTCTCTGATGACCAGTGATGATGAGCATTTTTTCATGTGTCTGTTGGCTGCACAAATGTCTTCTTTTCAGAAGTGTCTGTTCATATCCTTTGCCCACTTTTTAATGGGGTTGTTTTTTTCTTGTAAATTTGTTTAAGTTATTTGTAGATGTTGGATATTAGCCCTTTGTCAGATGAGTAGATTGCAAAAATTTTCTCCCATTCTGCAGGTTGCCTGTTCACTCTGATGGTAGTTTCTTTTGCTGTGCAGAAGTGCTTTAGTTTAATCAGATCCCATTTGTCAATTGTTGCTTTTGTTGCCATTGCTTTTGGTGTTTTAGTCATGAAGTCTTTGCGCATGCCTATGTCCTGAATGGGATTGCCTAGGTTTTCTTCTAGGGCTTTTATGGTTTTATGTCTAACATTTAAGTCTTTAATTCATCTTAAATTAATTTTTGTATAAGGTGTAAGGAAGGGATCCAGTTTCAGTTTTCTGCATATGGCTGGCCAGTTTTCCCAGCACAATTTATTAAACAGGAAATCCTTTCCCCATTTCTTGTTTTTGTCAGGTTGTCAAAGACCAGATGGTTGTAGATGTGTGGTGTTATTTCTGAGGCCTCTGTTCTGTTCCATTGGTCTGTATATCTGTTTTGGTACCAGTACCAAGCTGTTTTGGTTACTGTAGCCTTGTAGTATAGTTTGACGTCAGGTAGCGTGATGCTTCCAGCTTTGTTCTTTTTGCTGCAGATTGTCTTGGCTATGCGGACTCTTTTTCAGTTCCATATGAACTTTAAAGTAGTTTTTTCCAATTCTGTGAAGAAAGTCATTGGTAGCTTGATGGGGATGGCATTGAATCTGTAAATTACCTTGGGCAGTATGGCCATTTTCATGATATTGATTCTTCCTGTCCATGAGCATGGAATGTTCTTCCATTTGTTTGTATCCTCTTTTATTTCAGTGAGCAATGGTTTGTAGTTCTCCTTGCTGGGGTACTTCACATCCCTTGTAAGTTGGAATCCTAGGTATTTTTTTTCTCTTTGTAACAATTGTGAATGGGAGTTCACTCATGATTTGGCTCCCTGTTTGTCTGTTATTGGTGTATAGGAATGCTTGTGATTTTTACACAATGATTATGTACCATGAGACTTGGCTGAAGTTGTTTATCAGCTTAAGGAGATTTTTGGCTGAGACGATGGGGTTTTCTAAATATACAATTATGTCATCTGCAAACAGGGACAATTTGACTTCCTCTTTTCCTAATTAAATACCTTTCTTTCTTTTTCTTGCCTGATTGCTCTGGCCAGAACTTCCAATACTATGTTGAATAGGAGTGGTGAGAGAGGGCATCCTTGTGCCAGTTTTCAAAGGGAATGCATCCAGTTTTTGCCCATTCAGTATGATATTGGCTGTGGGTTTGTCATAAATAGCTCTTATTATTTTGAGATATGTTCCATTAATACCTAGTTTATTGAGAGTTTTTAGCATGAAGGGCTGTTGAATTTTGTCAAAGGCCTTTTTTCACAACTATGAAGATAATCATGTGGTTCTTGTCATTGGTTCTATTTATGTGATGGATTATGTTTACTGATTTGAGTATGCTAAACCAGCCCTTGCATCCCAGGGATGAAGCCAACTCCATCGTGGTAGAGAAGCTTTTGATGTGCTGCTGGATTCAGTTCGCCAGTATTTTATTGAGGATTTTTGCATCGATGTTCATCAGGGATATTGGTCTAAAATTCTTTTTCTTTGTTGTGTCTCTGCCAGGCTTTGGTATCAGGATGATGCTGGCTCATAAAATGAGTTAGGGAGGATTCCCTCTTTTTCTATTGATAGGAATAGTTTCAGAAGGAATAGTACCAGCTCCTTTTTGTACCTCTGGTAGAATTCGGCTGTGAATCCATCTGGTCCTGGAGTATTTATGGTTGGTAGGCTATTAATTATTGCCTCAATTTCAGAGCCTGTTATTCATTTATTCAGAGATTCCACTTCTTCCTGGTTTAGTCTTGGGAGAGTGTAAGTGTCCAGGAATTTATCCATTTCTTCTAGATTTCTAGTTTATTTGCATAGAGGTGTTTAAAGTATTCTCTGATGGTAGTTTGTATTTCTATGGGATTGGTGGTGATATCCCCCTTTATCATTTTTTATTGTCTCTATTTGATTCTTCTCTCTTTTCCTCTTTATTAGTCTTGCTAGCGGTCTATCAATTTTGTTGATGTTTTCAAAAAACCAGCTCCTGGATTCGGATTCGTTGATTTTTTGAAGGATTTTTTGTTTCTCTATCTCCTTCAGTTCACTCAGATCTTAGTTATTTCTTGCGTTCTGCTAGCTTTTGAATTTGTTTGGTCTTGCTTCTCTAGTTCTTTTAATTGTGATGTCAGGGTGTCGATTTTAGATATTTCCTGCTTTCTCTTGTGGGCATTTAGTGCTATAAATTTCCCTCTACACACTGCTTTAGCTGTGTCCCAGAGATTCTGGTACGTTGTGTCTTTGTTCTCATTGATTTCAAAGAACTTGTTTCTTTTTAATTTCGTTATTTACCTAGTAGTCATTCAGGAGCATGTTGTTCAGTTTCCATGTAGTTGTGCAATTTTGAGTGAATTTCTTAATCCTGAGTTCTAACTTGATTGCACTGTGGTCTGAGAGTTTGTTGTGATTTCTGTTCTTTTACATTTGCTGAGGAGTCCTTTACTTCCAATTATGTTGTCAATTTTAGAATAAGTGCGATGTGATGCTGAGAAGAGTGTATATTCTGTTGATTTGGGGTGAAGAGTTCTGCAGATGTCTATTAGGTCTGCTTGGTACAGAGCTGAGTTCAAGTCCTGGATATCCTTCTTAACCATCTGTCTCATCAATCTGTCCAATATTGACAATGGGGTGTTAAAATCTCCCATTATTATTGTGTGGGAGCCTGAGTCTCTTTGTAGCTGTCTAAGGTCTTGCTTTACGAATCTGGGCGCTCCTGTATTGGGTGTATATATATTTAGGATAGTTAGCTCTTCTTGTTGAATTGATCCCTTTACCATTATGTAATGGCCTTCTTCATCTCTTTCAATCTTTGTTGGTTTAAAGACTGTTTTATCAGAGACTAGGATTGCAACCCCTGCTCTTTTTGCTTTCCATTTGCTTGGTAGATCTTCCTCCATCCCTTTCTTTTGAGCCTATGTGTCTCTGCACGTGAGATAGGTCTCCTGAATACAGCACACTGATGGGTCTTGACTCTTTATCCAATTTGCCAGTCTGTGTCTTTCAATTGGGGCATTTAGCCCATTTACATTTAAGGTTAATATTGTTATGTGTGAATTTGATCCTGTTATTATGATGGTAGCTGCTTTTTTTGTCCATTAATTGATACAGTTTCTTCACAGCCTCAATGGTCTTTACAATTTGGCATATTTTTATACTGGCTGGTACCATTGTTTCTTTCCATGTTTAGTGCTTCCTTCAGGAGCTCTTGTAAGGTAGGCCTAGTGGTGACAAAATCTCTCCACATTTGCTTGTCTGTAAAGGATTTTATTTCTCCTTCACTTATGAAGCTTAGTTTAGCTGGATATGAAATTCGGAGTTGAAAATTCTTTTAAGAATGTTGAATATTGGCCCCACTCTATGAAATTCGGAGTTGAAAATTCTTTTAAGAATGTTGAATATTGGCCCCACTCTCTTCTGGCTTATAGGGTTTCTGCTGAGACATCCAATGTTAGCCTGATGGGCTTCCCTTTGTGGGTAACCCAGCCTTTCTCTCTGACTGCCCTTAACATTTTTTCCTTCATTTCAACCTTGGTGAATCTAATAATTATGTGTCTTGGGGTTGCTCTTCTCGAGGAGTATCTTTGTGGCATTCTCTGCATTTCCTGAATTTCAATCTTGGCCTGCCTTGCTAGGATGGGGAAGTTCTCCTGGATAATATCCTGAAGAGAGTTTACCCACCTGGTTCCATTCTCCCCGTCACTTTTAGATACATCAATCAAACATAGATTCGGTCTTTTCATATAGTCCCATATTTCTTGGAGGTTTTGTTCGTTTCCTTTTACTCTTTTCTCTAATCTTGTCTTCTCACTTTATTCCATTAATTTCATCTTCAATCACTGATATCCTTTCTTCCACTTGATTGAATCAGCTATTGAAGCTTGTGCATGCATCACAAAGTTCTCGTACCATGGTTTTCAGCTCCATCAGGTCATTTAAGGTCTTCCCTACACTGTTTATTCTAGGTAGCCATTTGTCTAACCCTTTTTCAAGGTGTTTAGCTTCCTTGTGATGGGTTAGAACATGCTTCTTTAGTTCAGAGAAGTTAGTTATTATCGACCTGCTGAAACGTACTTCTGTCAACTCGTCAAAGTCATCCTCTGTCCAGCTTTGTTCTATTGCTGGCAAGGAGCTGTGATCCTTTGGAGGAGAAGAGGTGCTCTGGTTTTTAGAATTTTCAGCTTTTCTACACTGGTTTCTCCCCATCTTTGTGGTTTTTATCTACCTTTGGTCTTTGATGTTGGTGACCAAAAAATGAGGTTTTGGTGTGGATGTCCTTTTTGTTGATGTTGATGCCATTCCTTTGTTTGTTAGTTTTCCTTCTAACAGTCAGGTCCCTCAGCTGCAGGTCTGTTGGAGCTTGCTGGAGGTCCACTACAGACCCTGTTTGCCTGAGTATCATGGCAGAGGCTGTAAAACAGCAAATATTGCAGAAGAGCAAATATTGCTGCCTGATCCTTCCTCTGGAAGCTTTGTCCCAGAGGGGCACCTGACTGTATGAGGTGTCTGTCGGCCCCTACTGGGAGGTACCTCCCAGTTAGGCTACATGTGGGTTAGGGACCCACTTGAGGAGGCAGTCTGTCCATTCTCAGAGCTCAAATGCCATGCTGGCAGAACCACTGCTCTCTTCAGAGCTGACAGACAGGGACGTGTAAGTCTGCAAAAGTTGTCTGCTGCCTTTTGTTCACCTGTGCCCTTCCCATAGAGGTGGAGTCTAGAGGCAGTAGGCCTTGTTGAGCTGCAGTTCGAGCTTCCCAGCCACTTTATTTACCTACTCAAGCCTCAGCAATGGCGGATGCCCCTACACCACACCCCCAACAGGCTGCAGCCTCACAGATCGATCTCAGACTGCTGCACTAGCAGTGAGCAAGGCTCCATGGGCATGGGACCTGCTGAGCCAGGCATGGTAGAGAATCTCCTGGTCTGCCAGTTGCTAAGACAGTGGGAAAAGTGCAGTATTTAGGTGGAAGTGTACCAATCTTCCAGGTACAGTATGTCACGGCTTCCCTTGGCTAGGAAAGGGAAATTCCCCGACCCCTTGCACTTCCCAGGTGAGGTGGTGCCCTGCCCTGCTTCAGTTCACCCTCTGTGGGCTGTACCCACCATCCAACCAGCCCTAATGAGATGAACCAGGTACCTCAGTTGGAAATACAGAAATCACCCATCTTCTGCGTCAATCACGCTGGGAGCTGCAGACCAGTGCTGTTCCCATTCAGCCACCTTGGAATGGACAAGAGGCTCTCTTTGCCAGAAATGTTCTTTACCACAAGCAGCATTTTGGTAAATTTATTACTTAATGTTCACATGCATAAAATAATTATGAAATGTATATGTCACATAAAAATAATGAATCAACTATGCAGCCTAAGGACTAGAACATCATCAATTTTAATTGCATCCACCCATGTACTCCTTCCTAGCCTCCTCCAAGAATTAACTACTACCTGTATCACAAATTTTAGGTTTCCATTTCTCTTGCTTTACATAAAAATTTACTGAGGTATAGTAATTTTTGCACATCCATCAAACCATCACCACAATCAAAATAATTGCATTTCATGACCACAAAATGTTCACTTCACCACTTTGTAATCTCCCATCCTTCAGCATGCTCTCTCCACCTCTCTCCCCAGGCAACCACAATGTGCTTTCTGCCACTATAGATCAGTTTGCATTTTCTAGAATTTTTATTTAAATGGAATCATACAGTGTACACTCTGACTTCTTTTACTCAAAAAAAGTATTTCAGAATTCATATATGTTGTTGCATATATCAACAGTTCATTCCTTTGTATGACTGAGTAGTAGCCTATTGTATAAATGCATCACAATATACTTACCCATTACCTACTGAAGATGTTTGGATTTTTCCCTTAAAAAATATATAAAGCTGCTATGAAGATCTGTGTACAAGTCTTTATATAGTCACATGCTATATTTCTCTTCAGTAAATAAAAGTTAAATAGCAGGGTCACATAATAGGTATATATTTGATTTTTAAAGAAACATCCAAACTGTTTTCTAAAATGATTATTCTATTTTATGTTCCTACCAGAAGTGTAGGAGAGTTCCAGTTCCTCCACATCAATATTTGGTATAGTCAGTTTTTAATTTTAATCATTCTAATAGGTACATGGTGGTTTCTTGTAGTTTTAGCGTCATTTCTTGATAACCAATGATGCTGAGCTTTTTATCTCTTGAACATATACAATGAAGTTATAATAACTATTTTAATGCCTTGTTTGCTAATTTTATCTTCTGTATCATGTCTGGGTCAGTTTTCATGTGCTTATTTGCCATCTTTATATCTGCTTTGATGACATGCCTGTTAAAATCTTCTGTCTATTTTTTATTGGGTGTTCGTCTTACTGAGTTTTAAGCATTCTTTCCATATTTTGGCTAAAACTTTTCATTAGATATGTGACATGCAAATATTTTTTTTTCCCAGCATGAGGCTTGTCTTCTTATTCTTGTAACAGCATCCTTCAAAAAGCAGATTTTTTTCAGGCATTTTTCTCTTTTATTTCAATGGAACAGTTTATGCTTAAATGCCCTCAAGATAAACAATTTTTTCTTCTATATTTTCTAATCCAGTATTAAATCCATTCAACATGTTTTTTCCTTTCATCTCTAGAAGTCTGATGAGTCTTTTTTTATATCTTTTATGATTCTACTTATTAAGCTCAGTCTTTTCTCTTGTTTCTTGAATATACAGAATACAGTTATAGAGGCTGGGCATGGTGGCTCACACCTGTAATCCCAGCACTTTAGGAGGCCAAGGCAGGTGGATCACCTGAGGTTGGGAGTTCAAGAACAGCCTGACCAACATGGAGAAACCCTGTTTCTACTAAAACTTAAAAATTAGCCAGGCATGGTGGTGCATGCCTGTAATCCCAGCTACTCGGGAGGCTGAGGCAAGCAAATCGCTTGAACCTGGGAGGCAGAGGTTGCAGTGAGCCGAGATTGCACCATTGCACTCCAATCTGGGAAACAAAAGCGAATCTCTGTCTTAAAAAACAAACAAAAAGAATACAGTTATAATAATTGTTTTAATGCTTTGTCTGATAATTTTATCATCTGTAGTTTTTCCACACTAGCTAATGGGAACTATTTCCAGTCCTGTGTGTACTCCAAGTACTGCTCTCTCTAATCCTTTTGAGTAGCCCTTTCCTTGACTTCAAGTAGTCTTTACACAGGCCTGCAATGATCACTACTCAGCTGAAGATAAAAGGGGGACCCTTTGTAGCTCTCTGCAGCTTTTTCTCTGTGCAATTTTCTTCTCTCTGGTGCTACACTTTGGCCTACCTATACTCCTAGTTCCATCTCCTTACTCAGGAAGACTGCTGAGCTCTGCCTGGACTCCCCCTCCCTATGGCATGGCCTCTCCAGGCAGTAAGCCAGGGAATTATAAGGCTCAGATTGTTTTTCAGCCCTCAGAGATCATTCTCCTTGATTGTCTGATACCTGATAGTTTGAAAACTGTCATTTCATATATCTTTTCCATTTTTTTCATTGTTTCAGGAGCCTGGGTCTCTATTACTTCATCTTGGCAGAAATGGAGTCTCTAATCCTCCTGTCCCCTGCTAGCTCTCCATTTTTAACAAATGTACAGATCCTTAAATAATGCTATTTAGTTTTATTGTTCTTAAGCTTTATAAACATACTATGTTATGCACTGGGTGAATATACCACCCAATGGCATTTTATTTTGCATTGATGGAGATCTGGGTTGTTTCCAGGTTTTTAATCATAAAAACAATGCTGCTATGAACATCCTTGAACATGCCCCTGATGCAACTTTGCATGAGACTCTAGGGATGAGTCTCACACCTAGGAATGAGACTGCCAGATTTTATACTGTCTTGTAACATGCTTGCCATTTGAGGTTCTCAGACTTTTTACATTTTGTGATCTATTGAGCATGGAACAGTATCTACTTGCAGTTTTATTCCTGTTTCTTTGGTTACATATAAGGCAAAGCATCATTTCCTATGTTGGTAGTCATTTGTGCTTCCTCTTCAGTGTGATGGCTGCTCATGTGTTTTGCCTATTAATTTACTGGGTTCTTTGCCATTTTCTTATTGCTTTGTGGAACTTTTCTTTAAAAATATATTCCCAAATGGTAACTTGTCTTTTCATTTCCTTCATGCAGTCTCTGCTGAATAGAAATTCTTAATTTTAATGTGGTCAAATGCATCAAACTTACATTAGCTTTTTTTGGCAACTGCCTTAAGAAACCCTCTACTGGGGCCTGACTCTTAGAAGGAAAACTAAAACACAGAAAAGAAGAGCATCAACATCAACAAAAAGGACATCCACGCAGAAACCCTGTCCAAAGGTCACCAACATCAAAGTCCAAACGTAGATAAATCCACAAAGATGGGGAGATACCAGCGCAAAAACGTTGAAAATTCCAAAAACCAGAATGCCTCCTCTCCTCCAAAGGATCACAACTCCTCACCAACAGAGGAACAAAACTGGATGGAGAATGAGTTTGACAAATTGACAGAAATAGGCTTCAGAAGGTTGGTAAGAACAAACTCCTCTGAGCTAAATAAAGGAGCATATTCTAACCCAATGCAAGGAAGCTAAGAACCTTGAAAAATGGTTAGAGGAATTGCTAACTGGAATAACCAGTTTATACAAGAACATAAATGACCTGATGGAACTGAAAAACATAGCACAAGAACTTCATGAAGCACAAGTATCAATGCCAAATTGATCAAGTGGAAGAAAGACATCAGAGATTGAATATCAACTTAATGAAATAAAGCATGAAGATAAGATGAGAGAAAAAAGAATGAAAAGGAATGAACAAAGGCTCCAACAAATATGGAACTATGAGAAAAAACTAAATCTACATTTGATTGGTATACCAGAAAGTGACTGGGAGAATGAAACCAAGTTAGAAAATCCTCTTCAGGATATTATCCAGGAGAACTCCCCCAACAGAGCAAGACAGGCCAACATTCAAATTCAGGAAATATAGAGAACACCACAAAGATACTCCTCAAGAAGAGCAACCCCAAGACACATAATTGTCATATTCACCAAGGTTGAAATGAAGGAAAAAATGTTAAGGGCAGCAGAGAGAAAGGTTGGGTTACCCACAAAGGGAAGCCCATCAGACTAATGGTGCATCTCTCAGCAGAAACCACACAAGCCAGAAGTGGGGGCCAATATTCAACATTCTTAAAGAAAAGAATTTGGCTGGGTGCAGTGGCTCATGTCTGTAATCCCAGCACTTTGGGAGGCCAAGATGGGCAGACCATGGGGTCAGGAGATCGAGACCATTGTGGCGAACACAGTGAAACCCCATCTCTACTAAAAATACAAAAAAATTAGCCAGGCGTGGTGGCAGGTGCCTGTAGTCCCAGCTACTCAGGAGGCTGAGGCAGGAGAATGGCATGAACCAGGGGGCGGAGTTTGCAGTGAGCAGACATTGCACCACAGTGAGTGGACATTGCATTCCAGCCTTGGGGACAGAGCAACACTCCATCTCAAAAAAAAAGAAAAGAAAAGAATTTTGAACCCCAAATTTCATATCCAGCCAAACTAAGCTTCATAAGTGAAGGAGAAATAAAATCCTTTACAGACAAGCAAATGTGGAGAGATTTTGTCACCACCAGGCCTGCCTTACAAGAGCTCCTGAAGGAAGCACTAAACATGGAAAGGAACAACTAGTATCAGCCACTGCAAAAACATACCAAATTGTAAAGACCATCGACACTATGAAGAAACTGCATCAATTAACGGGCAAAAAAACCAGCTAACAACATAATGACATTATCAAATTCACACATAACAATATTAACCTCAAATGTAAATGGGCTAAGTGCTCCAATTAAAAGACACAGACTGGCAAATTGGATAAAGAGTCAAGACCCATCAGTGTGCTGTATTCAGGAGACCCATCTCACGTGCAGAGACACACATAGGCTCAAAAGAAAGGGATGGAGAAAGATCTACCAAGCAAACAGAAAACAAAAAGAAACAGGGGTTGCAATCCTAGTCTCGGATAAAACAGACTTTAAACCATCAAAGATCAAAAGAGACAAAGAAGGTCATTACATAACGGTAAAGGGATCAATTCAACAAGAAGAGCTAATTATCCTAAATATATATGCACCCCATATAGGAGAAACCAGATTCATAAAGTAAGTCCTAAGAGACTACAAAGAGACTTAGATTCCCACATAATAATAGTGAGAGACTTTAACACCCCACTATCAATATTAGACAGATCAATGATAAAGAAAATCAACAAGGATATCCAAGATTTCAACTCAGCTCTGTACCAAGCAGACCTAAAAGACATCTACAGAACTCTTCACCCCAAATCAACAGAATACACATTCTTCTCAGCACCACATCACACTTATTCTAAAACTGACAACATAATTGGAAGTGAAACACTCCTCAGCAAATGCAAGAGAATGGAAATCATAATAAACTCTCAGACCACAGTGCAATCAAATTAGAACTCAGGATTAAGAAACTCACTCAAAACTGCACAACTACATGGAAACTGAACAACCTGCTCCTGAATGAATATTGGATAAATAACAAAATTAAGGCAGAAATAAACATCTTCTTTGAAACCAATGAGAACAAAGACACAACGTACCAGAATCTCTGGGACACAGCTAAAGCAGTGTTAGAGGGAAATTTATAGCACTAAGTGCCCAAAAGAGAAAGCAGGAAAGATCTAAAATTGGCATTCTAACATCACAATTCAAAAGCTAGCAGAATACAAGAATTAACTAAGATCAGAACAGAACTGAAGGAGATAAAGAAACAAAAATCCCCTTCAAAAAAAAAAAAAAATCAATGAATCCAGAGTCTGATTTTTTGAAAAGATCAACAAAATAGACTTCTAGCCAGACTAATAAAGAGGAAAAGAGAGAAGAATCAAATAGACACAATAAAAAATGATAAACGGGTATCACCACTGATCCCACAGAAACACAAACTACCATCAGAGAATACTATAAACACCACTATGCAAATAAACTAGAAAATCAAGAAGAAGTGGATAAATTCCTGGACACATACACTCTCCCAAGTCTAAACCAGGAAGAAGTTGAATTCCTGAATAGACCAATAACCATATCTGAAATTGGGATAGTAATTAACAGCCTACAAGCCAAAAAAAAGTCCAGGACCAGACGGATTCACAGTCATATTCTACCAGAGGTACAAAGAGGAGCTGGTACCATTCCTTCTGAATCTATTCAGATTAATAGAAAAACAGGGACTCATCCCTAACTCATTTTATGAGGCCAGCATCATCCTGATACCAAAACCTGGCAGAGACACAACAAAAAAAGAAAATTTCAGGCCAATATCCCTGATGAACATCAATGCAAGAATCCTCAATAAAATACTGCCAACCCGAATCCAGCAGCACATCAAAAGTTTCTCCACCACGATCAAGTCAGCTTCACCCTGGCATGCAACTGGTTCAATATATGCAAATCAATAAACATAATCCATCACAAACAGAATCAATGACAAAAACAACAATTATCTCAATAGATGCAGAAAAGGCTTTCGGTAAAATTCAACACCACTTCATGCTAAAAAAAACTCTTAGTAAACTAGGTATTGATGGAACATATCTCAAAATAATAAGAGCTATTTATGACAAACCCACAGCCAATATCATACGGAATGGGCAAAAACTGGAAGCATTCCCTTTGAAAACCAGCATGAGACGAGGATGCCCTCTTTCACCACTCCTATTCAACACAGTACTGGAAGTTCTGGCCAGAGCAATCAGGCAAGAGAAAGAAAGAAAGGGTATTCAAATAGGAAAAGAGGAAGTCAAATTGTCCCTGTTTGCAGATGACGTGATTGTATATTTAGAAAACCCCATCGTCTCAGCCAAAAATCTCCTTAAGCTGATAAGCAACTTCAGCAAAGTCTCATGGTAAAAAATCAGTGTGCAAAAATCACAAGCATTCTTTCTTCACAGAATTAGAAAAAACTACTTTAAGTTTCATATGGAAACAAAAAAGAGCGCACATAGCCAAGACAATCCTAAGCAAAAAGAACAAAGTTGGAGGCATCATATTACCTGACTTCAAACTATACTACAAACTATACACCAATAATAGACAAACAGAGCCAAATCATGAGAGAACTCCCATTCACAATTGCTACAAAGAGAATGAAATACCTACGAATACAACTTACAAGGGATGTGAAGAACCTCTTCAAGGAGAACTACAAACCACTGCTCAAGGAAATAAGAGAGGACATAAACAAATTGAAAAACATTCCGTGCTCATGGATAGGAAGAATCGGTATCATGAAAATGGCCATACTGCCCAAAGTAATTGAGAGATTCAGTGCTATCCCCATCAAGCTCCCATTGACTTTCTTCACAGAATTAGAAAAAACTACTTTAAATTTCATATGGAACCACAAAAAGAGCCCACATAGCCAAGACAATCCTAAACAAAAAGAAAAAAGCTGGAGGCATCATGCTACCTGACTTCAAATTATACTACAAGGATACAGTAACCAAAACAGCTTGGTATTGGTACCAAAACAGATAAACAGACCAATGGAACAGAACAGACACTTCAGAAATAACACCGCACATCTACAACCATCTGATCTTTGACAAACCCAACAAAAACAAGCAACGGGGAAAGGGTTCCCTATTTAATAAATGGTGTGGGGAAAACTGGCCAGTCATATGCAGAAAACTCAAACTGAACCCCTTCCTTACACCTTACACAAAAATTAACTCAAGATGAATTAAAGACTTAAATATAAGACCTGAAACCATACAACCCCTAGAAGAAAACATAGGCAATACCATTCAGGACATGGGCCTGGGCAAAGACTTCATGACTAAAACACCAAAAGCAATGGCAACAAAAGCGAAAATTGACAAATGGGATCTGATTAAGCTAAAGAGCTTCTGCACAGCAAAAGAAACTACCATCAGAATGAACAGGCAACCTAAAGAATGGGAGAAAATTTCTGCAATCTACCCATCTGACAAAGGGCTGATATCCAAAATCTACAAAGAATTTATTTACAAGAAAAAAAAAAAACATCAAAAAGTGGGTGAAGGATATGAATAGACACTTCTTAAATGAAGACATTTGTGCAGCCAACACATGAAAAAAATGCTCATCATCACTGGTCATCAGAGAAATGCAAATCAAAACCACAATGAGATACCATCTCACACCAGTTAGAATGGCAATCATTAAAAAGTCAGGAAACAACAGATGCTGGAGAGGATGTGGAGAAATAGGAATGCTTTCACACTGTTGGTGGGAGTGTAAATTAGTTCAATCATTGTGGAAGACAGTGTGGCGATTTCTCATGGATCTCTAATAGAAATACCATTTGACCCAGCAATCCCATTACTGGGTGTATACCCAAAGGATTATAAATCCTTCTACTATAAAGACACATGCACACATACATTTACTGTGGCACTGTTCACAAAAACAAAGACTTGGAACTAACCCAAATACCCATCAATGATAGACTCGATAAAGAAAATGTGGCATATACACACCATGGAATACTACGCTGCCATAAAAAAGGATTGAGTTCACATCAAACTAACACAAGAACAGAAAACCAAACACCACATGTTCTCACTCATAAGTGGGAGTTGAACAATGAGAACACATGGGCACAGGGAGGGGAACATCACACACTGGGGCCTGTCAGGGGTTGGGGGGTTGGGGAGGGATACCATTAGGAGAAATATCTAATGTAGATCATGGGCTGATAGGTACAGCAAGCCACCATGGCATGTGTAAAGCTATGTAAAAAACCTGCATGTTCTGCACATGTACCCCAGAACTTAACGTATAATAAAGTAAAATACAATAAAGTATAAAAAAAATAAAGACATCCTCTGCTATGCAAAAGATATAAGGGTTTTTCCTAAAAGTTTGAAAGTTTTGCCTTTCACACTTAAGTCAAATGACTTAAGCTTTTTTTTTTTTTATCTGAAGTTTCTTGTTTACATGTGGTATGAGGGAGAAAAAAAAAATACCACTTCATCTCTACAAATAATCAAATATCCCAGAACCACTTATTGAGTGGTCCTTCCTTACCCTAGTGACCTGTGATGCTACCTTTATTCTTCATATTTTCTGATATATGGGTCTGTTTATATTCAGTTCCATCTGTCTATTTGTCTATCCTGCATCAATACTGTATTGTCCCAATTATTAGGTTGTTATAAGAAGTCTTAATATCTGTCAGAGAATATCCTTCCACTTAATTTTTCTTCATTCGTTGCTTCCTTCTCAATCCTTACAACTATTTCTTTTTTCTCTCTTACTGTATTGGCTAGGACTTTGAACAAAATGTTGACTTGAAGCTATGACAGTGAACATTGTCTTGTTCTCAATTTTAAATAAAATGTTCTTAAAATATATCCCCAGTACAATGATGTTTTCAGAAGATTTTTAATAGATATTCCTTATCAAATTAAGAACATCCCTTTTTATTCCTAATTTGCTAAGAGCTTTTATCAGGAAACGTTTTTGGCTTTTTGCCTTCTCTGCATCTTTAATTATATGGATTATCTCCTTTCATCTGTTACTGTAATAAATCAGATTTATAAATTTTCTAATATTAAACCACCTGTGTATTCTTGGAATAAATTCAACTTAATTATAACACCTTACCTTTTCTGTACTTTATGAATTCTTGTTTACTCTTTTTTGGTTATAAATTTTTCATCCATCCTCATGAGTGGGGTTAACTTATAATTTTACTTTTCTGCACCATGCTTATGTTTTGGTTTTGTGATTTTACTGGTCTTACAGAATGAATTGAGAGTATTCCTTCTTTTTCTATTATCTGAAAAACTTTACATAAGACTAGAATAATATATATCTTGAAAATTTGGTAGCATTCATCTATAAAATCACCTAGTGCTTACATTTTCTTCATTAGTAAGTTATATGCCACTTCAATTATTAACAATTTTAGGGCAATATGGTTTTCTATTATTTTAATTGAGTCGTTTATCTCCCTTAGGAATTTTATTATTTGATCTAAGTTTTCAAACATACTGCTCTAAATGCTTAATTTTCTCTTACTGTCTTCTAAATCTCTATTATATTTGTAGAACTGCCTTGGTTTAGGCCTAATGTTGTTTGGTCTGAGCCTTCTCACCAAAGTTTTATCATTTTTGTGAGTCTTTTCAAACAGTGAACTTTTGATATTGCTAATCTTGCCTGTGTATTTTTAAAAATCTTTAATTCCTGCTTTCATCTTTATCTTCCTCCTACTTTTAAATAATTTTTTTTAAACTATCTTGTTGAATGCTTATTATTTTTAAATCTTTCTTCTTTGATGTTTAAATTACCATCTAAGCAATGTCTTAGCCTCATCCCACAACTTTTTATCATTTTGTTTTGGAGACAGGGTTGCACTCTGTCATCCATGCTGGAGTACAGTGGCATGATCTCTGCCCACTGCAGCCTCAATATCTGAGGCTCAGGTGATCCTCCCACCTCAGCCTCCTGAGTAGCTGGGAGTACAGGTACATGCCACCACACCAAACTAATTTTGTTTGGTTTTTTTTTTCTCCTGCTTTTATTTTTTTTCTTTTCCTAAGTTCCAGGATACATGTGCAGAATGTGCAGGTTTGTCACACAGATATACATGTGCCATGGTGGTTTGCTGCGCCTATCAACCCATCACCTAGGTTTTAAGCCTTGCACACATTAACTATTTGTCCTGATATTCTCCCTCCCCTTGTCCCCTACCTCCGACAGGCCCCGGTGAGTGATGGTCCCCTCCCTGTGTCCATGTGTTCTCATTGTTCAACTCCCACTTATGAGTGAGAACATGCGGTGTTTGTTTCCTGTTCGTGTTTGGTTTCCCATTCCTGTGTGGTTTCCTGTTCCTGTGCTAGTTTGCTGAGGATGATGGCTTCCAGCTTCATCCATGTCCCTGCAAACAACATGATAAGACCACATATCTACAACCATCTGATCTTCAACATACCCGGCAAAAACAAGCAATGGGGAAAGGATTTCCTATTTAATAAATGGTGCTGGGAAAACTGGCTAGCCATACGCAGAAAACTAAAACTGGACCCCTTCCTCAAACCTTATACAAAAATTAACTCAAAATAAATTAAAGACTTAAATGTAAAACCCAAAACCATAAAAATACTGGAAGAAAACTTAGGCAATACCATTCAGGACATAGGCATGGGCAAAGATTTTATGATGAAATCACCCAAAGCAACTGCAACAAACGCTAAAATTGACAAATGGGATCTAATTAAACTAAAGAGCTTCTGCACAGCAAAAGAAACTCATCAGAGAAAGCAGGCAACCTACAGAATGGGAGGAAAATTTTGCAATCTATCCATCTGACAAAGGTCTAATATCCAGAATTTACAAGGAACTTAAATTTTTAAAAAATTAAAAAAAAAAAAAAAACTACCACATCAAAAAAAAACTACCACATCAAAAAACAAAACAAAAACAAAAAACTACCACATCAAAAAGTTGGCAGAGGACATGAACAGACACTTCTCAAAAGAAGACATTTATGTAGCCAATAAACATGAAAGAAAGCTCAATATCACTGATCACTAGAGAAATGCAAATCAAAACCACAATCAGATACCATCTCACGCCAGTCAGAAAGAAGACTTTTTTGGGTTGTAGCAGAGACGAAGTCTCATTATATTTTCCAGGCTGGTCTCAAATTCCTGAGCTCAAGCGATCCTCCCACTTCAGTCCCCCAAAGTGCTGAGATTATAGGCATGAGCCACCACAGCTTCATATGTAGCATTTTCGTCATCTTATAGGTCTAAATATTTTCCAATCCCTATCATTCTTCTGTGACCCATAAGTTATCTAGAGCATTGTGTAGTTGAGTCCACTTACACCAGCTCAAGAAAGCAATTGTTAAATTTTCGGAAATTTTGAAAGCTAGTCGTTAAACACAGTCATTATTAAAAATCAAATTATATGAACTTAAAATTAAATTAGTTACATGAAAATCCAAGATAATAAATACTCAAAGCACTTTACCTCCTATTTTACTGCATTTTACTATTGAGCCATGCTCTCAAGATTATTCTATGTATCTGGATGGTGAAAATATTACACAATGTTGTGCTACTGTGCATCAGTTCCTAACTGATACTCAGTGCAGTCTTGTGGGTAACCTGAAATCAGCAATGGAAAAAGTATTTATGTCATAGAAATTAGCAAAATCTACAAATCAGGACTTTTTTTCCTTCTGGAGAATGAGTTGTTCAATATTTGTACATTTTTATATTATCTGAACTTATTTTCTAGTATACATTGTTTATATTGTATATGTACTTTATGTATATATACTTCATACTCAAAGATATATATACTTCATACTTAAAGAAGCTTTTAAAATGCTACATGCTGAGAGAAATGGTAGAATTAGTGTGCATGTAATCCATTATTATGTCTTTAACAAATACATGTGGTAGTTCACCTTTGGGGGTCAAGGGAAGGTACAGAAAAGACCCAACAGTCCTTAAAAATCCACTCAGATGCAAATGCCTGTGACCTTAGGTGAAAATCTAAGTTCTATTTATGCTACATTGGTGAATGCTTCCTACACAACTTTAAAACAGAGGAGTTTTTTTCCCTATTATTTTTCCTAAAACACCACCCACCAAGTTCTAATTATAACATCATATATTTGAATCATGCTTTATGAGTTAGGAAGCATTTTTTAATACAGTATCTCTTGATCCTTACAAGGACCCCATGAGGCAGGTATTAGCACTAAAAGGCTGCCTCCCATTCTGGTTTCTAAGACTTGTAGACTGGATTGTGCTTCCTGATAACTTTTGTCAGTTTAGACTTTAATTCTGCCCCACTCCACCTTCATAATTCCAGACTAAGGAGTTTTAATCCTTTTTTTGGTCTTCATCCAGAAACCTCTCACTCTCTTGAATGATTTCAGTTGCCCTAAAGTTCCTTTTTTTTTTTTTTTTAAAAAAAAAAAAAAAAAAAAAAGGTTATTTATATATTGGGAAAGAAAAAAAGACAAAACCCTGCTTTTAACAAAGAGGCTATCAAAATTGGCAAGCCAGTTTGTTTTCTGATGAAGACAATCATTGTAAAAGGCAGTAAAATGATAGATTGAAAAATTCATTTCTCATTGCAACAGTAAATGTCATTAGGGCAACAGTCATTTCAGTGATAGAACACAATGAAATCATGCCTGCCTCACTGGAAAAGGTCTATATCTACTGGACAAATGTGTATTCAAGTCAAAGGAGGGCTAGAATGCATTCACAGCAGTAATGAGTCTAGATGGTTCTTCAAGCAACAGGAAAATCTCAGCCTGAAATCTTAAGAAAAACCTCTATAACAAATCCTTTCTACAATCTTGCTTGAGTTTGAGTACTGACTGAATTGAGTATTGTCTCAGCTCTCTCCTTCCATTCACTGCCAAATGTCTCACAAAAAAATAAAATAAAATAAAATAAAATAAAATAAAATAAAATAAAATAAAATAAAATAAAAAAGCAAAATGGGCTATCTGCCTCCCATCTACTTACTCTTCTACCCTTTATCATGAGGCATCCATCATTCTGTTTCATCTGCTGTCTCAAAATTCATGACTACTAATCATGAACTTCAATGACATTTCCTCATTCTCTAGCACCCACATGCATATGATTCCCATAGCTACCCTTTTAGCCCAACTTCTCTCCAAAGTTCTATGTTAATATCATTCTGACCTCTGGACATTTCAACCTGAAAGTCATACTGGCACTTCAAATTCAACATATCCCACAGTGAAATAACATTACTTAAATACTTATATTTGATGCTCAATAATGTAACAAAAAATGAGATCACCTTCTAAGCATATACAGCCCCTAGACCCATTCTCTTTATATCTATACTGTCCTTCCGTTAATGGAGTCAACATCTTCTAAGACAGAAATTCATGGTCAACAAAGACTCTTTCTCTCAATTCTCTACCTAATCAACCATCAAATCGTGTCAACTGAACATTATAAACCTGATTTCCATCCATATAGCTATCCTTTCTTTTCTCTTCAAACTTAAATGACTCCAAATCCATTTGTCACTTTTTTCCTCTCAGAGTCATATTTATTTTGTGGCAAGAGTAATGAACTTTTTTAAAGGAAGGGAAAGTCAACTGTAATTTCATTGACCTTATCAGGTAATGTTTCCTTCCAGTGTAGGTATAGTATATGTAATTTTATACAGTTTTATTTTTATTTTAAGTTTTTAATTATAGCAAACTTACAATTTTAAAGCCTGTTTTCTTTGATGAAAATAATATATTTACCACCAATGTCATTAGTCATTGCAGCTACTTTTAAGTGGAAACATCATCAAAATGATGTCTTAACCATTTCACTATTATGAGAACAGTAGATTGTTTACAATGTTACATATTTAAAGATAATGCTGCAACAAATATTCTATGCACATGGGATTTTTTTTCCTTTGAATTATTTCAAATGAATATTTTTAAGATAGGTTCAACATTTTACATTAATTTATTAATATATTTTTCTTGCCATCTATTACTATTTTCCCAAAGGTTTGCAACAATTTTCAGAGTATGAGTTTGTCAGTTTCACCACAGCCTCCCCAGAAATATATACAGTTCAGTGACGACTTTCTTTCTTCCCTTCCCTCCTCCTCTCTCTTACCCTTCTTAAGGATAAAGCATCCACTTTTTCACTATCATAATGTTAGCTATAGGTGTTTTGTTAAATGCTCTTTATCAGGTTGAGGAGGTTCCTTTCTATTTCTAGTGAGTTGAGCATTTTTATCACGAATGGGTGTTGGATTTTACTCAATGATTTTTCTGTACCTATTAATATCAAGTTGTGGATTTTGTCTTTTATCATATTAATACAGTATATTACAGTAATTAATTTTTTGATATTAAAACAGCCATGTATGCCTCAGATAAATCTCTTTTGGTCATGGTGAATAATTCTTTTTACATGTTGCCAGATTTGGTTTGCTAATATTTTGTTTAGGAGCTTTGTGTCTTTATTAATAAGAATATTGGCTTGTTGTTTTGTCTGGCTTTATTAACAGAGTACTACTAGTCTCAGAGATATAATTTTTATGTGTTTCTTCTTTTTTTTTTAAGATGGAGTCTCTGTCAACCAGGCTGGAGTGTAGTGGCATGATCTCAGCTCACTGCAACCTCCACCTCCCGGGTTCAAGTCATTCTCCTGCCTCAGCCTCCCAAGTAGCTGGGATTACAGGCACATGACACCATGCCTGGCTAATTTTTTGTATTTTTAGTAAAGACGGGGTTTCACTGTGTTATCCAGGATAGTCTTGATCTCCTGACCTCATGATCCATCTGCCTCGGCCTCCCAAAGTGCTGGCATTACAGGTGTTAGCCACCACGCCTCGCCCTTCCTCCATTTTAAGAGTTTGTGCTATTATCATACATATATCAATAGATGTTTTGTACCCAATACATTATTATTGCTTTATCCACACATCCTTTAAAGAAGTTAGGAGAAGAGATGATAAAAAGATATATTTTAAAGTATTTTTTATTAACCTATGTACTTACCATTTCTGATGCCCTTTACTTCTTCCTGGGGATTTGAGTTAAAACTAATGTCATTTCCTTTCATTCTGAAGGACTTCACTTGGTATATTTTATAAGACGTGTCTGCTAGCAACCAGTTTCCCCAGTCTTTCTTAGAAATGTCTTTATTTTGCTGTCATTTATGAAGAATAGTTTTGATAGATTAGAATTCTTGGTTGAGGAAAATTTTGTTTCTTGAATGGGTCATTTTATTGTTTTCTGGCCCCCACTGCTTCAGGTAAAAAGTCAGCCATTCATCATATCGACAAGTCATTTTCTCTTAGCTTTCACAATTTTCACTTTGTCTTTTACTCTGTTCAGTTTTCTTTAATCTTTTTTCTCTGTTCTTCAGATTAGATAATTTCTATTAATCTATTTTCAAATTAACTTTTTTCTTCTCCATCTTAAATTTGCTGTTTAGCTCCTGTAGCGAATTTTTCTCGGAAAGAAATTCAAGAAAACTCAAGAAAAATCCAGCACTTGAGATCTACCCTCTTAGTCAATTTCTAGTATACAATAACTTATAGTCATTTTGTTGTGCTATCCTAAACTTATTCATCTTGCATAACTAAAACTGTACACCTTTTGTCCAACAGTACCCCCATCATTCCACCCCCCGCTCCTGGTAACCACCATTCTACTCTCTGCTTCTGTAATTTCAACTGTTTTGAATTTCTCAATAAATGAGATCATGCAGTATTTGTCTTCCTGTGCCTGACATTTTTTGGCATGAAATTACAGTTTTATTTTTATAGCCTTACATAGATTGTTGTTCGTTGGGTCAGTAGATTCAAAGGGAAAAAAAATATTCTTCAACCCAATGTTATACATAGTTAAGGTGACTGGGCTGAATCCTACCAACCTGAAAAAAAAATGTATTTTTTGATTTTATTAATATTTTTAATTGACACATATCATACATATTTATGGGGTACAGTATGATATTTCAGTACATGTATACAATGTGTAATGATCAAATCAGGATAAGTAGCATATCTATCACCTCAAACATTTATCGTTTGTGTTCAGAACATTCAAAATCTGCTCTTCTAGCTATTTCATGAATTTATTTCAGTTATTGTACTTTTCAACTTCAGAATTTGTTTTATAATTTCTAGCTCCTTACTTATTGAGTCATTGGTGTTATACTCTCCTTTAATTCTTTAAATATAGTTGCATTTAGTTTCTTGAACATGTTTATAATAATTTCTTTGAAGACTTGGTATGCTAAACCCAATATCTGAGGACACTGAGAGGCAGTTTCGATTGACTTTTTTTCTCCTTCTGAGTGTGAGTCACACATTACTGTTTCTTTGTAAGCCTGATCATGTTTTGTTGAAACCTGAACATTATAGGTAATATATTGTAGTAACTCTAGATACTGATTTTTCCCCATTTGAAGGTTGTTGTTTAATAACTTGTCTCAGCCAAATCTGTGAAATCTGTCTCCCTCAGTGTATGTGGTTATGATATCCCTGTTGAGTTCCTGTTAACTATTATTACGCTTGTTTTTCATTTGTAAGCCTAAACTCTTAAGAGTCACCTTTGTGTCTACATAGGTTGGCAGTCAGTCAATGATTAGACAGAGGATGTGATCTAACATCTCAAGCCCATAAGGCTTTCATCCTCTGCCAGTGAATCTGTGTGTGGGTAGGCACATGCACTCAAAGTCCAAGCTGTTTTATGTCTGCCTAGACTTTCACTTGCTGTTGGGCCCTTTAGTGTCTCCTCTGCATATTCAAACAGCCTCAAAGTTGGTCAACAGTATATGGACAGTTTGAGCTCCCTACAGTCTTTGCTGCACCTCAGGCAGGAATATGCTCACTTTAATCAATCCTGCAACCTTGGGCTTCTAGAGATGTTGGACTTTCCCATTCACCCTATTTCTGAGATTGTCACTTCCACTGACAATGCTGGTGGGTGTGGGCATCACCAGCCACTTCAATCAAGTCAATTCAGCAACACCGCTGTTAGTCCTCATAGCCTGCCTTGCCCTGGCCAAACCTCCATGCTAACAAAGCTGTAGCGGGAGGAAGGAAAATGAGAGGAATCTCAAGAAAAAACATTGGAGACTCCTGCTATCATTACAGGAAGTCATACAGTTCTTTAAGTATAAATGTTTCTCAAATTGTTGTATAACTTTGGACAGTTTCTAAAACACTGAAATTGTTATTTGTGTCAATTCTGTCCAATTTTATAGTTGCTTTTTAGGAAGAGGATTTGCCAACCTCACTGAGCCATAGCTAATCCATATTTTCAAATACTCATTATTGTTTCATTTAGCATTTTTAATTATTAGTAACATTGAACATTTTCTGGTTTATATTTCCCATTGAGTGAATTTTCCTTTCTCCTGTTTTACTTTGTCATATCTGGATCTTTTTCTCAACTCTATAAATTTATTATAGATGTTAAATCTTTGTCTATATGTTTGATGTAATAAACTCAATTATTTTTCTCATGTCATTTTTATAATTTTTCCTCAGGAGCTTTTTATTTCAAGCATTGCAGTGTTTTCTGGTCTTTGAAGGCTGAGAAATTTCCCAGGTACTCTTTACCCAAACCAGTTATACTGGCTTATCAATCAATTCCCCAGTTTCCCATCTTCAGCACACCCTATGTAGTGCTTTTCTCATACAGGCAAGATAACCATTAAGTGCTAATGAATTAAATTATTTCTGACAGGAAATTCATGCTAACAGGAGGTAATATTAGCGACATCTAAATTTTGAAATATATGCAGTTTTATTGTATTTATTATAATATCTTTATTTATTGTAATATCTTTAGCTTCTGACAAGGTAAAACGAAGAGGTTCTAGACAAATATTTATTAACAAATGATGACATTTGTAACCTAGCAACATTATTAACATGTCACGAAATGCTAAATTATTTCAGGCATTTAGATTAAATATGCTTTTTCCTTCTATGTTCACTTCTTCCATCTCCTTTACCCTTGAAATGGCTCCCTTCATGGTTGGCTAGCTGTAGTCCAAGCTTTGTCTGAAACAATTGCTAAGTGAGTGCAACATGAAATTGGAAACTGGGCAAGGTATATGAGCTCAACTACAAACCTGATCCCCAGATGCAGGTTAAGACATGATGATGCAGCCATAATGAAGAGGAGCATGTAAGGCCCATAATCAGAAAAGGTCACCTGTGTAATGGGTGTTCACAAGAATCTACATGCTGATAACAGGATTTGCTGCCTTAAGTTACCTTCCCAGAACTAACTTGCCCTAACACGAGATTTACAGGCAGCATGATGTTGAGAGCCTGATGTGTCTACCCTCCAATGTACTAACAGGAAACAATCAATCTAGGAGGTTATGAGGGTAAAAGCCTTTAAACTAAGAAACTGCAATATTAACAAAAATATGTTGATGAAAGATATAGAAATAGCATATGCAAATGAACTGGTGGGTCAGCAGAAAGCCCAGAGGAAAGAAAAGAATCATTTGCACTGCATTATGATATGATCCAAGGCTGAAAGAGACTGTTTGTTGCACTTGAATTGTCATGAGAATGGTATGAGGATTAATAGGGAGAGTCCATCCAGTTCTCCGGATCTCCAGAGAGGGGTGGCACTGGATATATGTTGAGAAGCAACAAGATAAGAAGCTATGAAAAGGGACATCACAATGTATTAGGCAATGTGTGTGTGTGTATGTGTGTGTGCATTTATATACATACATATGACAAAGCAGATATTGCTACCTACATTTTACATATAATGATACTGAGGCTTAGTTACAGATGTTACCTTGGTCCTGTAGCTCCAAAGCCTGTGCATTTTCCACTATGAGAGCTTTAAAAACTTTCATTAGGTATCTTGAATGTGGAAAGAAGGTTTCATAAACATCCCACAATATGAACTCTTATATCCTTCTCTCTAAGCAACCCTTTGACTTTCCAGAACAAAACCATTTCATGAAAGGGGATAACATGCACTAAAGTCACTCAGAGAAAGCCACTCAAGATCTCGCCTGGCCCAGGCAGACAGTGCTTTCAGCATATTTAGGTCAGATGGAAAAAGACACAGAGTTTAACTCATGTCTTATTCTATGCATTGACCATGTTGGACTGAACCATCAGGGAACTGATTGTCAAAAGAAAAACTCAGCATTAGAGATACGATTGCTTCAGCAACTACATCTAGTCTCAGGGGCTCCTCAGTCCATGAATGAGTCATTAGAAGTAACGACGACAAAAAAAAAAAAAAAAAAAAATGAATCATCCCTTATCACACCATGGCTATATGAAGAAAATCACCAGCATGAAAAAAGAAGGGCCAGTGTTTGGCTTTCTTATGATTGAGTAGGAGTAACTATGTAGCTGTCCTAAATGAATCCGGTCATTAATATAGAGAACATTTTTTCAATATAAAAATGTCTTCATTTGCTAGCTATAAATACTATCTCTATAAATACTATCTCAATAAGGAATGACATAATCTGAAACCAGGTTCTCCTTCTCTATTATTATATTCAAATTGCCCAAAGTCCATCTGTACTGTCAAATGAAACAGAAATGGGGCCAGAATTCCAGTGACTCAGGCAAAACTTCCTGGGAAACTCGTGGAGACTTTTTTTCTACGCCAGAATTGTTCTCTTTGCTCCAATTGCTTTCATTTTACTCTTAGTTCTAGAAGTGGAGGCTGTTTAGAAACAGAGTGAAGAGCTAAAATTTTCAAGGTTTCAAGGCAGGGTAAAGAGGGGCCAGGGGAATGTGTATGTGTGGTCACATGTATGTGGGCACATATGTGTTAAGTTTGGTGCATAGGTTAGGGGGAAGTGGGTATGGTTTGAAAGAGGACACCAAAAGCAAAGTTAATCTTAATTCCCACCCCCCAAAAAAGTGGCTCAGAAATCAGTTAGGCAAGAACTAGAAAACTGGTCTGGGGGTCATGAAATCTAATCTTTAGTGCACCAGCAATAAGACTTTGAACAAGTCAATTGCTCCTGACTCTTGTCTTTTTTCATAAAATTTTCAACATCCACACAGGAATATTGGGAATAAAATTAAGTAACAGCTAGAAAAATGATGCAAACAGTACTTAAAGCTTTATTATTGCTTTATTATTGCAAGATATGCTGAGAACTGTTTACAAATTCAGATAAACCAAAAATGAACCACAATAACACAAGCCAGGTCTATTGCAGTAAGCCACTGCCTAGGATTAATCTATCTCCTGATAAGGATAAATACTTAGAAGTAACATATTTGAAAGTGTTGCCCCAAGACATAATAAATGACTATGATGACTAACTTGGGGAACCAGAATTGGAATTGGATTATGGCCTATAAACACGCTAAACAAATATTGCTGTTTAATATGTGAGGCCCAGCAGTGAAGCAGTGTTCATGCTATAGTGGAGTGAAGACAAAGAAAACCAGATTCTCTCTAGAAGAAAAACAAAATGAAATGGAAGCTATGTTTTATGATTTGCTGCCTGCTTGAGATTAGACTTGACAATGTTCAATAAAGCAAACAAATTTCATTCACTGAATTGGTGGTGCTGACCAACTAGCTTTGTGTGTCTCTATCATGGCTTGGAAACTGACACGCTTATAATAGGATGAAAATAATAGATGTTCAATGTAGCTACTTAGCTAACATTTTTTTTTCTTTTTGCAAAAATAGTGCTACTGTCACACATTTTAGGTTGCTTTTCCACATATGAGTTGAATCAAACTGTGACATCTTCACATTCTCTGTCAGTACCTCTGTGATCATGGGCTGGCCCACCAGTGGCTAAACAAAGTACAGCAGGTCAAGTTTTGTGCTTTTTCAATGCATCTGCTCCACACAAGGATCACCCTCTCCTAAGTTCCAGACTCAGAGATGTTAACTTCTGCTGTGGATAATTGTTTTTAACAAACTTCCAATATGTTTATGCAGCAAAAACAAAGGTAAAAGACATAAAGTACTACTTTTGTGAATAGAAAGATATCAAAGCCAGTCTGTGAATTTTCTTGTTATAGCCACAAGCTGAGATTTGCTCCTCAGCTGGAATATACACAAACCAGTGTTAGAATCTATCAATTTCTATACTCAGATATTGAGTTGCTTCTGACACCTATGTAGCCAGCCACAACAGTGTAACTTCAAGGGCATACCCTCTAAAATAGGGAGTCTAAGGAGCCATACACCGGATATGCCCTCCTGCTTCTTAACATCAGGCTCTTAATAAAGGGTTTTTGTTGCTGTTGTCAAGGAACAGAAATGAGAAAAAGCTGCCAAGCAGTCATAATTTGGAGTATCTTGTGTGTGGCACTTCAAGAGATTTAAAACAGCCCAAGTTCCCAAATGCAGTGAAAACCACTGGGGTTCTCAGGATAATCTATAGGCACTGAGATACTTGTGCCTAGAGAGAATTCCATTCTTTCTGAAAAATATTTCATTATTACCTGATGAGTCACTTATTTCATTTTCCACTCTCCTAAATTACTGTTTGATTTTGATTTTTATAAGAGGCACTTTGTAACTAACCCAATTTATTTTAAAAGCTTCTAAGTGTTTTCTCTTCCTTAGTCCCTACTATTTCTTCTGTGTGATTGCAGAAAAGCTATTGTGTTATGAACATGCTGCACTGCTCTGTATATTCACCTTCCTGGGCAAATACTCAGCTCATCTGATACTTAATGTGTCTTTCTTGCTGATCCTTCAGGGTACATATCTCCCCCACCACATCCAATAAGCATGATGGATTACATTCAATTTAGCTAATGCCAACCTATAACTAATTACAGCAGCATCTCAAATCAGGCTGGAGTTACAGCCTTGCCAAAGTGCCCTTTATCAACAGCTTCTTTCCAGAGATTGATTCAGCAAGGATGGTGAATTCAATTGTAAATATGAGAAGAGGGTACAATGGCTAAGCTGCCAACACCAAGGGCTGTGAGTCCTAACTGTTGAAGGAGATAGATGCATGGATCCTTGGAGTAAATGAAGAAAAATGTAAATTGCAGCATCCCTGAGGGGCCTGCTGGCCATTATTCATGTTACTTACTCATGTTACCCAGTGTTATGCTAGGGGGATTTGGTGGTTAGCAGGGTGCCCACAGGTCAAGAAAAGATTCACAATAATCTGGACAAGCTACTGTTTTGAAATTCCAAGTGTGACCCTGGGCAAGGTACCCTCTCTTGATCTCAGGTTCCCCATCAGTAAGATGGAAAGGCAGCAGAGCCTGGTTTCTAAACTCAGATGCATCCCTGAGGGGCTCTGTAAGTTGAGAGTAAGTTACTCAACCTTTCTAAACTTTGGTTTACTAAACAGCAAAACAGAAGTAAGAATAACTGCCTTGCACAATTGTGAGGATTTAATATGATAATGTTTATAGAACATCAGCAGAATGTCTAGCACATATTACAACCTCAATAAATGATAACCAATATTGGTTCCAAGATCAGTATTTCATCCATTTTGATTGTAAGAATCAAAATGAAATTGCATACGGAAAAGAGCTATGAAAAAATATTAAGTGCCAAGGCATTATAATACAGAGTTTACCTAGAACCCCACAATAACATGGACAATCTATGTTTTGTTTTACCAACATAGACTATGGGAAAGCAGGCAAGAAGTAATCCTCTCTAAGGGCCCTTACTTTTCTCCTTACTGTATAAAATGATATAAAATCAATTGCAGAAAGAGTCTTCAAAAAAACTAAAAATTACCATGTCACAGAATCCCACTTCTGGGTATATATCTAAAGGAAATGAAATCAGTATGTCAAAAAGATATCTGCACGCTCATGTTCACTGCAGGCATTACTATTCACAATAGCCAAGATATGGAATCAAGCTAAGTGTCCATGGTTGGATGAATGGATTAAGAAAATGTAGTATATACACACACTGGAAAATTATACAGCGTTTCTTTTTTAGAAGAAAATCTTGTCTTTTGCAAACCATGCGTAAAACTGGAAGACGTTACGCTAAACGAAGTAAGTCAGACACAGAAAGATAAATACTGCATGATCTCACTTACATTTGGAATCGAAAAAAGTCAAACCCATAGAAGTATTGAGTAGAATGGTGGTTAACAGAGGCTGAGGAGGCAGGGGGAGTTGGGGAGATGGTGGTCAAAGGGTACAAAGTTTCAGTTAGACAGGAGGAATAAGTTTTAGTGATCTATTGCTCAACATGGTGACCATAGTTAATGTATTATACATTTCAAAATTGCTAGAAGAGGTTTTCTGTTCTTGCCACATACAAAAAAAATAGGTAAGGTGTTACATATGTTAATTAGTTTGATTTAATCATCCCACAATGATCAAAAATATCACATTGTACCCCATAAATATAAATAATTATTTGTCAATAAAAATAAAATAAGATTTAATTTTTTTAAGGATGAAAACCAGAAAGCAGAAAGCAGAATTAGCCCTTAGCACTGCCAGTCTGGTCTGCCCTTTAGAGCCGGCTTTATTGTAAAATCTCTCCTGAGATTGGGGCCTCCCCTTTTAGCCAAGGCTCCAGCATGCAGAGAGTGAATGATCATCAAGAGGCTCAAGCTCAAATCCTCAGGAATAAAGAGCAGCTTCCCAAAGGCAATACTTCCCAGGATCAAGTACCTTTGTGAGGTTAGTAATTGTTCTTTTGGATAGTTTCCTGGGCTGACAACACTAGTCACTAAATGCTAACAATGTGGGCACTGCATTCATCTACATAGGTATCTAATTTAATCCCTACAACATCTTGCAAGGAGACACTACTCTTATTAAAGATGAGAACACTGCGATTCAGAGGATAACCAATGTGCCCAAGGGCACGCATCTAATAAGAGACCGAATCAAACAGGTGATTGTTATTTTGTCATGCCCTTCTACACAACAGTGAGATACTATTGTTTGACCACCTGATGATTCTATCTGTCAATCTTGGGCTATATCTTTCTCGCAGACCTAGCTCAAAATCCTCAACCTGAAGAAATTATATTTCCTCTAAAAGTTCCAAGGCACTGAACAGAGCGCTCATTTCTGGTGGTATTTAATCAATCACTGCTGAATAAATACAGAGGTAAGGCAGCATGTTTTTGTCATATCTTTTCCCAAAGACACAAAACACATTCATTTTTTTTTATTTCATCAGTTCTAGTGGCTGCTTTTTTAATACTTTTTTTTTGAATTGAGACATAAATAAGGGGTTCTATAAAACATTTTAAATGGCATTATTTGTAAGGTCTCATTCTTTCCTCTAAGTGTTACCGTGCTATTTGTTGCTTTTTCTATTCAAATGGAATCTTTTCGTTTTTATACATCCATTTCAAAAAAATGATTATAAAATGTAACTAAAAAAAGAAGTCTCCTCTATTGCTTAGCATGTTTTATTTTCTATTTTTTCTTTATGCTTTCCCTTAATGAGACTTCTCCTACCTTTTCTAAATAGCCCTAAATGGATCTGCCAACTTGTTTACAACATGCTTAAACCTACACTCACCATTTGCACTATTTTCATGGGTCTGTCTTTGCACCAGTGGGGAGACGACAAGCTGTCTCCAGCACCTCCATCCATGTCTCTGAGGCAGGTCATGCTCTCAGAAGTCTCCCTCTAGGCCCCCACCCACATCGTTGTGATCTGACAGTGGAGCATACACTCCTTTCTCACTCACTGAAGTTCACCCAACCCTCCCTCTCTGCTTACATCAGCCCCCCACTGCTACTCTCACAATTATAATTAGAAATATGTATGCTATTTTAAGTTACTTTGATTAATGTGTAAACATATAACAAGTAATATGTCATTAAATTTTAATCAGCCTGGTGGGAGAGATGATGTTTCCAACGGACTTTTCCTGACCATCTCGTATCACCCACAAAGGAGTTTCTCATTCTACCGAAAAGGAATGATTCTCATGCACTTTAATTTCCAATATGTGTATGGTAACATTCATGTAGTTAATTACTAAGCACTGATTACACATCTTTACCTTCAAAAACTTTCAAAATATTAAAAAGGTAACAGTACACAAAGATAAACTACTGCTTCCTAAAGGAAGCCTTAAAGCCTCTAGTTCTTACAAAAGCCTCTGTCATTGATTGTAATATTCTCTTCCCTCCTAACCAACATCCTGAGATACACTTCAGCTAATTTGCAAACCTTATGTCTTATCAACATAAATTTTCTGTGCTTGGAGAAATACATTTAACACTCATTCCCATGAAAAGTTTTAATACTCAAAATCCTTTAATATATTCCACATTCTTTGTGCTCCCTTTTCCATATACTGTGGCTGTGACGTGTTGTTGGCTATAAGCTGGATAGTTCCAAAGAAACCAGAATTATCTAAGCTAAATTTGACCCCTAATTGTAGTGAACCTAAGGCTAAACAAGACATCACCCAAATATTAAGTAATTCTGGGATCTCAAGTGAGAACAAGATTTGTTCTGTCACTAGCTGTGTACTTCTTGACAAAGTCACCAACCTCTCTGTGTCTCTGACTTCATCAGTAGTCAGAAGGTAATATAAAAAAGAAATCTGTGCTTATAGGGGTTTTATGAGGTTCAAAGAAAAGAAATAAATAAACAGGATGAAGCATTATTAAATATTCATTATCTTAGTATTCATAAAGAAAATATCTAAAGTTTAAAATATAATAAAAAAATTAAAGCATAATGTTAACTCAAAACACAGAATTGCTGACATTCTGACATTCTCCTATAAACTATTAGACTTCATTCATGAACAGTTGGTATTGATCATACTCAAATGATGATTCCACTAATTGTTCAGCATTATAATTAAAATAAAAAAGATACTTTCTGCAGACTTGTTTTTTCTTACTATCTCATGTGATCTTGATTCACCCATTCATTGTTTTCCTCATTCCATCAATATCTGAATGCCTATTGTGTGCCAGAAACTGTGCTAAGTGCCACAACTTGCAAAGGAACAAGACACAATCCCTTCTCACTAGTAAAATTGAGTTGAGTCATAATTAATCATGTAAGAAGATTATACAACATAAAAATATTTTGGTTTCTGTACAGAATACTATAGGAATGCAAAAAAAGAAAGTGACCAAGTCAGTCTAAGAGAGTCTTCAAGGAGATGGTAGTCTCTGCAGGGTCTTAAAGGATGGGCCCCCTTCCAAGTTCTTGCTAGAGAAAAGCACCAGGTTCAACAAAAAGGGGAAGAACTTTATAGCATGAAGACAATGGATCTGGTTAGCACAGAAACATAATTGTAATCATTTAGAAAATAATTATGTACACCAGGGGTTAGTCTAAACTCCTTTTTGCAGTCAACGCCCTTCAAAATCTGGCTTCTACCTAACCTTTCAGTGTTATACCCCAGTAGATGTGAAGCACACTGGTTGAAAGTATATGCTAGAATCAAGCCTATATTCAAATCCCACTTCAAGATGACTATTAGTGTAACCTTCGGCAGATGGAAACCTCTCTGAGCCTCTCTTTCCTCATGTATAAAAATGGAATGATGATATGCCAGATTTGTAAGATTCCTTTTTTTTCTTTCTTTCTTTTTTTTTTTTTGGAGACAGAGTCTTGCTCTGTCACCCAGATTGGAGTGCAGTGGCGCCATCTCGGCTCACTGCAACCTCCACCTCCCAGGTTCATGACATTCTCCTGCCTCAGCTTCCCAAGTAGCTGGGACTACAGGCACCCACCACCACGCCCAGCTAATTTTTTGTATTTTCAGTAGAGACAGGGTTTCACCATGTTAGCCAGGATGGTCTCAATCTCCTGACTTCATGATCCGCTTGCCTTGGACTCCCAAAGTGCTGGGATTACAGGTGGGAGCCACTGCACCTGGCCATTCGTAAGGTTCTTATGAGAAGTTCAGGAGATGAGATGTATAAAATATTTAACACTTATTAAACACTTAAGTTCTCAAAAAACATCAGCCAATATATCTAATTGTCTACCCCACATCCATTTTCCATTCCTTCTTGCTAGAGTATCTCTATTTTGGTGGGGCGCCATCTACCAAGCTAAAGACTACATTCCTTCCATTCTCTTACACAGAGAGGTGACAACATCACACAATTCTGGCCACGGATATATAAGTAGAAGTCACTAGACAGGCTTCCAAAAAATCTTTAAAAGAGGAACAGATTCAGGAGGCTTATGTTCTTCTGCCTTTTGTCATTCTTCCTTTTTTCTACTTGGAACATAAACTTGATGACTAGAACTGGAGCAGCCATTCTGTGACTACATGAAAGAGCAAGAGAATCACAGAAATCTCAGCCCAGATAAACTTAAGCCACTGAATTAATATAGCAATTATCTGCCAATGGATTCTAATGCTGTGAGAAAAAATAAACCCCTATTTCCAGACCTGGAAAGCCTAAGGATTAAGATGTCCTTCCTAAACTTACAGTACACACACAACTCTTAATATTTAAGCAGACCCAAAACTCCTTACCCAAATGCCTTAGGCCCAGATAGGCTGCAGAATTCAGATACCTAATAAGGTCCATTTATCATATATGACCAAACACCCCTAAACAGAATTGGGCAGCACCTGTCCTAAAGCATAGGAATATTTTTGCAGAAAAATGTATGAATATTCAAACTAAGTGAGCTATGTCAAGATCTTAAGTAGTAAACATCAACTCAGGTCGAGTTTCTTCAAGTACATTCAGGTCAGTAGAGATTTTGCCACTAAATAGGTTATACTCATTTTTCTCAGCTTTTGGGATTTGGGGATTGTGTATAATGGACCATGGATCTGTAGTAAAAGACAGAATGTATCTATAATCCAAGTGTAAGTAATAAGCTGTGGGGGCTGAATAGAAAAATATAGGCTGGGCGTGGTGGCTCAAGCCTGTAATCCCAGCATTTGGGAGGCCGTGACGGGCTGATCACGAGGTCAGGAGATCGAGACCATCCTGGCTAACACGGTGAAACCCCGTCTCTACTAAAAAATACAAAAAACTAGCCGGGCGAGGTGGCGGGTGCCTGTAGTCCCAGCTACTCGGGAGGCTGAGGCAGGAGAATGGCATAAACCCGGGAGGCGGAGCTTGCAGTGAGCTGAGATCCAGCCACTGCACTCCAGCCTGGGCGACAGAGCAAGACTCCGTCTCAAAAAAAAAAAAGAAAAATATATTATACCTCACTCAGAGGAATCAGAAAAGGTATCTCGAGTAAAGGAACCCCTAAGCTTAAACCATAATGGATGATTAAGATTTTTGAGAGATAGCTAAGGCTTCTGCAGATATGGAAAGAACTGCATGAGCAAAGCCCTTAATAACATTGTACTCTGACCACCAGTGAAGAAGAGATAAATATTAATAATAAAAAAAACAATTAAAATAACATTTACTGAAAGATGCTGATACACCAGACACTGCTCTACTCATTTCACCTATATTAACTCATTTCATCCTCACTTAAATCCCATGAGGTGAGTATAATCATTATTCCAATATTTCAGATGAGCAACTGAGCACAGAGAAGTTAAATATAATTGCTTAAGGGCATATAGCTAGTAAGAGGACTCAAATTCAGACAGTCTAAATGATAGCCCTAATAAAAACTCAATGAGATTCCAATTTTGACCTATCTAACTGGCCATTTTTTAAATTACTATCCTGTGCTGGTGAGGTACAAGAAAACTAGCATGGACCTCTGTAAACCTGTACAATCTTATTGACAGGCAAGCAGACAGTATGTATCAAAAGCCATTAAAATGTACATTCCCGCTTTCCCAGTAATTCTACTTCTAATGATTTTTCTCAAAGAAATAATCAGAGTCTTCTGGTAATAGCAGACTGATAAATTCAGATGAACTATCCTATTGAGAACAACTATAAACCCTGGACAAACAACTTTATAAAATCAGCTTGAATGCATCAGTGAGCTAGCAAGGCAGTGAAGAATTATGTGGCCAGACATGGCAGTTCATGCATGTAATCCCAGCACTTTGGGAGGCCAAGAAAGGAGGATCACTTGAACCCAGTAGTTCAAAACCAGCCTAGGCAACATAGTGAGACCCCCATCTCTAGGGGAAAAAAAAATAGCCCGGCGTGGTAGTGGACACCTGTGGTCCCAGCCACTAGAGAGGCTGAGGTAAGAGGATCACTGGAGCCTGGGAGTGGGAGGTTGAGGCTGTAGTGAGTCGTAATCATGCCACTGCACTCCAGCTGGGGCGATAGAGTGAGATGCTGTCTCAAAAAATATATATATATATACACACACATATACACACACACACACACACACACATACCTACACATATGGCTACAATATATACAATGGTTACTCGCTAGAGCAAAGTAGACCAGAAAAAGTCTTGAAATACAGCTTCAAATCACCTCACTCCTTAAAACTGTATTCAGATGAGCCTGGTTGCTAGTGTTCTTAGCTACCTGTAAGAAGCAAATTTAAATACTCTCTAAAAAATCTATACCATCCTAGGGCCCAAAACGTTTTTTAAAAATTTCATGTAGAATGTCCAGTACACAATCCAAAATAACTAGCACATGAAGAGATACAACAATCTGTGGGAAAACTAAGAGAAACAATAGAACACAAAAGGATGAAACCCACGGAGACTTCAGAATTATGGAGTTATTGAATGTAGACATTAAAATAATTATCCTTAACATATTTTACAAGATAAAAGGAAAAATCGGGAATTTTAGCTGAAAACTTAAAACTATAAAATAAGCCATTTGACTGTTAGACCTAATACCATAAAAATCCTAGAGGAAAACCTAGGTAGTACCATTCAGGACATAGGCATGGGCAAAGACTTCATGTCTAAAACACCAAAAGCAACGGCAGCAAAAGCCAAAATTGACAAATGGGATCTCATCAAACTAAAGAGCTTCTGCACAGCAAAAGAAACTACCATCAGAGTGAGCAGGCAACCTACAGAATGGGAGAAAATTTTTGCAATCTACTCATCTGACAAAGGGCTAATATCCAGAACCTACAAAGAACTCAAACAAATTTACAAGAAAAAAACAAACAACCCCATCCAAAAGTGGGCAAAGGATATGAACAGACATTTCTCAAAAGAAGACATTCATACAGCCAACAGACACATGAAAAAATGCTCATCATCACTGGCCATCAGAGAAATGCAAATCAAAACCACAATGAGATACCATCTCACACCAGTTAGAATGGCGATCATTCAAAAGTCAGGAAACAACAGGTGCTGGAGAGGATGTGGAGAAATAGGAACACTTTTACACTGTTGGTGGGATTGTAAACTAGTTCAACCATTATGGAAAACAGTATGGCGATTCCTCAAGGATCTAGAACTAGATGTACCATATGACCCAGCCATCCCATTACTGGGTATATACCCAAAGGATTATAAATTATGCTGCTATAAGGACACATGCACACGTATGTTTATTGCAGCACTATTCACAATAGCAAAGACTTGGAATCAACCCAAATGTCCATCAGTGACAGATTGGATTAAGAAAATGTGGCACATATACACCATGGAATACTATGCAGCCATAAAAAAGGATGAGTTTGTGTCCTTTGTAGGGACATGGATGCAGCTGGAAACCATCATTCTTAGCAAACTATCACAAGAACAGAAAACCAAACACCGCATGTTCTCACTCGTAGGTGGGAACTGAACAATGAGATCACTTGGACTCGGGAAGGGGAACATCACACACCGGGGCCTATCATGGGGAAGGGGGAGGGGGGAGGGATTGCACTGGGAGTTATACCTGATGTAAATGACGAGTTGATGGGTGCAGCACACCAACATGGCACAAGTATACATATGTAGCAAACCTGCACGTTGTGCACATGTACCCTACAACTTGAAGTTTAATAATAATAAATAAATTAAAAAAAAAAAAAAAAAAAAAAAAAGAACAAAGACAGTTCCAAACCCACAACCTCTAAAAATCATTACACACACATACACACACACAAGCATGCACCTATCTTTAGGAGTTTTTACCAATCAATAAGCAAAAACATGTATTAAATACCTAAGTGTATACAAAAGGCACTGAGTTAGCAGCTTTTTTCTGATATCTGAATTCCAAAATTCAAGGGGTCTTATTACTAGCTAAAGGTAGTACTACCTAAGCAAGAAAAGAAAGAGGGCCGTATTGTATCCCGTGCACACTCTGACACAATGTTCTCCAAGACCAGGTCACCCACCTGTTGGTTATTTTAAGAAGGGGAATTCTGGCAGCAGCTGGGACTCTGCCATAAATAACTTAGACAACAATGTTCTAACACTGAAACCTTCTTGTCACATCTTTCTAAATGAATTTTGGAGGTATCTTTGGTGACCGGTCTGTCCAGAGCCACAGAAAATGTCAGAATCATGCTTATGTTCATGACCATTTTCTTTTCATCCACCCTCTCCACCTGCAAGCTGGCTACGGGCTTCGAAGAACTTTCTTAGTGGGGAGGGCTGAAGACCAGCAACAGCACACGATCATCATTGTTACCATCTCAGGCTGTTGACATCAACTCAGTCAAATAATTAAACCCACTCATATTTCAAAAAATAATAATAATAAATAAAATAAAATAAAATAAAATAAGCCATTTGACAATTCTAACTCTGAAAAATACAATAACCAAAATTAAGAATGCATTGGATGAGTTTAGAAGTAATTAGCCAAAGCTGAAGAGTATTAGGAAACTGGGAGATGAGTCAGAAGAAAATATCCAGAATGAAGCATGGGAAGAGAAAAGGTTAAAAAATACAAGAGATAGTAAGACAGACACAGGGGATAGAGTGCAAAGAGTCAACCTGCGTGTCCTTGGAATTCCGGAGCAAAGAGAAAGTCAAGTTATAAGGAGATAAAGTTATAAAGAGAGAGTAGCAGAGAATTCTCCAAAACTGATCGCAGGAAAAAAAATGAACCCTCCCACTACACCAGGGGTCAGCCAAATTTGGCCAGTGGCCTGTTTCGGTATGACTTGTGAGCTAAGAATTTTTTTTTTTTTTTTTTTTTTTTAAACATCATTAAAGGGTCATGAAAGAAGAAGGGGAGAGGAAAGGAGGAGAGACTACATGTGACACAAACAGCCTAAACGAATTATCTGCCCCTTTACAGAAAAGGCTTGCTGACACTTGAACCACAGATGTAAGGATTCCTATAAACCCCATATGCTCCTCTAAATCTACCCTTTGCTTGGTATCTCAGATCACCAAGAAGGAGAACTAAAAGAAGTTTGGAAGGAGAAGAAAGGACAATGAGATTAGGGTATTTATTTCCCCAGCTGCCTCCAAAAAGTCACCATAGGATGCCTGCATCCCTTGACCAATATAAAAATTCCTATGAAGTAACTTTCTTCACACTACCTCTCTGCTTCTAGCTATTAGTGAAAGCTCCCCTTCCCTTTCATGTTAGGGGTGATAAAGCCCCTAACTCTAATCCTGATCCTGGCTTCTGCTGTTACTAGCTCCCAGGTCTGCACTATCCCTTGCTATTTCATAATATCTTTCCCAATGCATTATATATCTATTATCTACAAGGTCTGACAAACGGTGGCCATATCTAGGTACAGCATAATAAAACTACTAGAAGCGATGAAAGAGAAGGAAGAAGAGGAGGAGAAAGGAAGAAAGACAATAAATCTTAAAAGCACCAGAGGAAAAAAAGAATTACAAGGGACAACAATTAAACCAAGAGCTAAATTCTCAAAAGAAATAATAAAAGTCTGAGGAATTATGGAAAAATATATCCAAATTACCAAAAGAAAACAATTAGCAATCATGAATCCAATCACACCAGTGCAAATATCTTTCAAGAATTGAAACAAAATAGAGGTATTTTCAGACAAACAAAATATGACAATTGGTCACCAGCAGACTAAACAGATGCTAAAGGATGTTCTTCAGGCAGAAAGAAAAATACACCAGATGGAAGGCAGAATATGACTGAAGGGATGAGGAACAATGAAAGGGGAAATAGATATAAGTATCGATGCGTAAGACAACAATGAAGATACATACAGTATGTATATACTTGACAATAATAACATATAAGTAAAGAAGGTGAAAGAGTTTAAAGCAGTCTAAAATCCTTGCAGTATCTAGGAAGGGGTACAAGTACTAATTTACAACAGAACTGTATTTTTCAGAGTGCCTACCCAAAGTGTAGTAAAATAATATAGAACGTTAATAGACAGGTGAATAATACCAAATAATCAATCCCAAAAGAAGGTAAAAGAGCAGAGGAGAGAAAGAGAAAAGGCGAGACAACTAAGAGCAAATAGCAAGATAGAAGATAGAAACTAAGATATCACGTCAAATGTAATAAAGGCGATGAATTAACTCCTTCAAATTAAAGGCAAGTGTGTCAGAGTGGATTTAAAATAGGCTTCTTAGAAGAGCTATATCTAAAATACAAGAATATAGCAAGGTTTATGTTAAGGGATAGAAAAATATACCGTGTAAACACTAAAAACAAATCAAAACTGGTGTTGCTCTATTAATATCACACAAAATAGACTTTAAAGAAAAATTATTACTTGACAGACACACTTCACAATGTTAAGGTTCAAATTAGCAGAAAGATAAAAAATTCCAAAATTCTAAAGTAAAATAAAAGTTGTTTCTTTGGAAACATTTAATAATAAAGTTAGTAAATTGGCAATACTGACTGTAGAGGGGGAAGAGAGAGCGAATAAGAGATAATGAAGATGAGCAAATATAATCAATATGAGGAATGAAAAAAGGAAAACAGCATCACTACATATCTTACAGACCTTAAAAGATAAAGGGACATTATTTATGAACAATTGTATACCAATAACTCTGAAACTTTAAGTACAATAGAAATATTCCTAGAAAAAATCAGCTTACAAAAACTGACTCCAGAAGTAACAGACAATTTGAATGGGTCCTTGATTATTTAAATAATTAAATCCAAAATGGAAAATTCCAAGCCCAGATTGCCTCACTTGGTGAATTCTTCCAAATATTTAAGGGAGAAATAAAAATGTTAAAATTCATTACAAAACTGCATTGATTAATGCAATGTGATACTGGTGAAGTTAAATACAAATAAATCAGTGAAAGAGAACTGAGTCCAGAAAAAGATCCAGGCCTATAAGGACACGAATTAAGTGAAAGACTGGACTGAAGGCAAGTGAAGAAAGGATGGCATTTTCAAATAAATGATACTAGGTCAACTGGATATCCACCTGAGGAAAAAATAAAACTTGATCTCTATTTCATATCATACACAATAATCAGTCTAAGTGGATTTCAGATCCAAATGTGAATGGAAAACAATAAAACTAGTGGAAGATGATACGGGAAAGTATCTTGAACTTGAGAGTATGAAATTTAAACAAGATATCATAAAAGCACATAAATGAAAATTGATACATTGTTCTAAATTAATAACATTTGCTCATCAAAATGTATCCTAAGAGAAAATAGGAAAAACACACAGTAGGGAAAAAATACTTACAGCACATATAACCCACAAAGGGTTCATATCCAGACTATATAAAGAACTTCCACAAATCAATTTTTTAATTAAAAATGTATTATGTGTAGAAAAGGAGACCGCATAAGCACTTCATAAAAGAGAATAACCAAAGATGCTGACTCCCAGCAAAAATTTATGAAACAATGATAAACCTCTTTAGTCATTCAAAAAATATATATCAAAACTAGAATGAGAAACAACTAAAAGCTCATTGGATTAGGTAGAATTAAGCAAACTGGAAACATCAGTGTTGGCAAGGAAGTAAAGCAGTGGAAATTCTCATGTATTGCAACCACTTTGTGTAAACACTCAATGCAACCACTTTGGACAGCTGTTTGGCAGTATTTACTAAACAATATACATACACGTAGAGTCCAGCAATTCCACTCTGTCTAACAGAAATCAGGGTACTAAGAGTATGAATATTCATTTAAAAAACAACCTAAATGAACATCAACAGTAGATTGGATTAACAAATTGAAGGATATTCACACAAGAGATTACAAACAATAACAATGAACTAACTACTGATGGACTCAAAAGCATTCCTGAATCTCTGGAAAGCTGTACTGAACAAAATGAGATAACATAAAAGAATGTATCATTGTCCCATTTAATTTATATGAAGATCAGAAATCAGCAAAATAAAAACACTAGTGTTAGAAATCAGGTTGCTCTGGGGGAAGAGGAAGGGAGAAGTGATTAGGAGCAATGAGGGATGTCTGGGGAGTTGGTCACATTCTATTTCTTGACCTGGATGATGGCTACATAGATGCTTGCTTTGTTAGAATTCCTTGAAAAGCATATTTCTGTTTTAAACACTTTAAAAGAAACAATCAGAAATGTGACACAAATTTATTTACAAAGACATACTGTTTCATTATGATAGAAAAGTTTAAAAAAGGAAGTAACCTAAATGCCAAATCTTGATATATCCATACCATGAACTACTGTATAATCATTTAAGTTCCTGCTATAAAATAATTTTTAATGTCATAAAAAGGGAAAATCTATTGTTGAGATAATAAAATAGAAAACTCACTACATACAGTGTAATTCCATTTTAACAAAATACACAAACATATATATGCTTTATATATGAAGGAACAAAAAGGCAGACAATATATGCCAAAATGTTAACAAGATAAAATCAAGGGCAATCATTATTTCTTTACTTCTACATCTATATTTTTAAATTTGTTTACAAGTAACATGAAAAACTGAAATGAAAAATTGGAATTAAAAAATTCTTTTTGTAAACATTATCCAGAGGCTAACACTAAGTCTATCTTCACTTGGAAGCACATCCCTGAGGCACGGTATTTCTCTCATAAAGTCTGAAGCACTCTTTCTTATAAGTTAACATTTATAGACTCCAGAGCTAAATATTGCATGGTAACATAAAAAGAAATCATAAGATGTCTGCCTGGCTCTGACACAGACTCCCAATCATTGTTCTCTTCGATCAGAGCCAGATCACAGAGCTCCTATTCCCCCTCTCACTAGAGTTTAACTGGGTTAAGAGCTTCATGAACAACAAGCAAGTGGCCAAGCTATTTTTCACTAACATTTGTCTTCCTTCACAAATAAAGATTAAACCAAAGAAAATCCCCTCCTCCCCCAGCCCCATATGCAATGCCTGTGCCTAACCTTTCCTGCCCTCATGTGGTTCTCCCTTTTCCACTCAGCAAAGTTCTACCTCTTTTTCAACACCTTCCTAAACAGGTGCTTTTGCTTTTTTCTGGGAGCCTCCCATAATTCTCCTAATCCAATTGTGCTCAGAGTTTCCTCGGCATGTATGAGTCCTGCAGGGCCCCTCAGCAGATCATTCTGCCTTTACTGCAACTTTCTCTTCCAGCGGCTTCTATAACTTCCGATGTCATTTTCCTACCTCTGAGTATGTGCCACTGCCTACATTTAGATGCATGAGGAAGAAGAAAAACCAAAAAAAAGATCTCAAAGTTCTCAGAATCTATTATTTATAAAGAAACCAAATGCCACTTTATACATATTAGATGGCCACTCTCATCCATTAAGATGGCTATATACAGAAAATAATAAGTGTTAGCAAGGATGTGGAAAAAAGGGAACCCTTGAGCACTGTTGGTGGGAATGTAAAATGGTGCAGCTGCTATGCAAAACAGTATAGTAGTTCCTCAAAAAACTAAAAATAGAATTATCATGACTCAGCAATTCCACGTCTAGATACAACCCAAAAGAATTAAAAGCAAAGACTTGAACAGAGATATTTGCACTCCAGTGTTCATAGCAACATTATTCATAATCGCCAAAAGTAGAAGCAACTCATATCCACTGATGGGTGAAACAAAACGTGGTATATAGACACAATGAAATATTATTCATCCTTAAGCAAATTCTGACACAACATGAATAAACCTTGATGACATTACGCTAAGTGAAATAAGCCAGTTACAAAAGGACAAATATAGTAGAATTCCAATTATGAGGTACCTATGTTTGTCAAGAGAAGAACTGCCCAGTTGAGCCAAGCCCAAATTTCAACAGAATAATTATGCAACAAAATATTTATTTTATTAAACCACTAAGTTTTAGGGTGGTTTCTTATGTAGCATTATACAACTGAAACAATTAATACTACACCCCAGTAAAAGTGAGCAAGCTACTGACACACTCAATATGGTTGATGCTCACAGCCATTGTGCTGACAGAAGCCAGGTACAAAAGATTACACACTGAATCATTCCACTTACCTGTACTTCAAGAACAGGTAAAACTAATCTATGGCGATAGAAATCAGAATAATGGTTACTTCAGTGGAGGGCAGTCTAGGATAAAACGGATGAGAACTTTCTAGGGTGCTGGAGAAATCCGATATTTTGATCTAAGTAGTGGTTATGTGCAAGTACATGTTTGTAAAAATTCACTAAGCCATATACTTTAATGCATTTTTATCACACTTAATTTTATGTATTTTTTACCTCAATTTTTTAAAGTTTCAAAAAATTCTACTGAAAGGAGATTAGCTATAACAAAGCCTATATCAGATTATGATTAGTGCTATGAAAAAGTAAAAGGATAGAAATTTGTAGTAGGGTTCTCAGGGAAAGCCACTCTAATCATGTAACGTTGAGCAAACACCCCAATGAAGTGAGAGGAAAGGCCATTTAGGGGTCTGCCCCTAATGAGGGAACAACAAGTACCCCAAGACCAGCAAGAGGCCATGGCACCTAAAACAGTAAAAGGCAGCCAAGGGATAGACTATGGAGTGCCTGATAGGCAACCATTGTGGATTTCATTGTGTGAGATGAGAGGCTGCTAGGTCTAATGCTGCCAACATATAGAAGAAGATGAGAACTGAGATCTGACCATTGGATTTGGCTCTGTGGACATCACTGGCACCTTTGACAAGAACAGTTACAGTTTCAATAGAGTGACAAGGAGGAAAACCTGATCAGAATAAGTGCAAGAAAGAGAAGATAAAAAGCAGAAACAACAAGAACAGAGAACTCTTTCTAGGAGTCTTTCAGTAAAAGAAGCAGGAAAATGGGGCAGCAGCTGGGGTATGTGGAGAGAGCTTTACAAAGAAGGGATATATTCCTTGATCATACAGAAGAGAAAGGAAACAACTGAGGAGTGGGCAAGAGGAAATGAATTCAGCACAAAAGTTGACCTACTAGAAGGAAGGAAGCAGAGTATGTGGGGTTGGTGCAGGCCACAAAGTGGATTTAGCTATGGGAGTACATGTAAGTTCTTTTTCTTTCCTTTTTTTTTTCTTTTTTTCTTTTTTTTTTTTTTTTTTTTTGAGATGGAGTCTCGCTCTGTCACCCAGACTGGAGTGCAGTGGCGCGATCTCAGCTCTCTGCAACTTCCACCTCCCGGGTTCAAGCGATTCTCCTGCCTTAGCCTCCCGAGTACCTGGGACTAGAGGTGCCTGCCACCATGCCCAGTTAATTTTTGTATTTTTAGTAGAGACTGAGTTTCACTATGTTGGCCAGGCTGGTCTCGAACTCCTGACCTCAGGTGATCTGCCCTCCTCAGCCTCCCAAAGTGCTGGGATTACAGGCGTGAGCCACTGCGCCCGGCCAAGTTCTCTTTTTATCGCTCCTCTTTTGTCAGTGAATAAGAAGCAAGAGGATCAGGGAAGAGTGCGGCTGGGTATTGTCAGCCTGAAGAGAGAGGAGAAGCTATGAAGGTTTGCCTTGTTGGAGAACACAGCCTGGGGAAATTCAGGGGGAATTCCAGGTGAGCTGAAGTCAATCTGCACAGTGATGGAGTTCTCCACTCACATTCTCCGGTCACATTCGGGGACTAGGACATAGCCTAGAGGAGGCAGAAAATAGAGTCCAAGTGGGGTGGGGGTTTGGCCAGGCATTAAGACTGAGGAGCAGAGGAACAGGAGTTGGAGGAATGGAGTTCAGTGCACTAGTGGAGGTGACAACCTAATTACAGTAGCTTCAAGGTATGGGAGGAGGGAAAGCAGGGACATGTTATTTCCCTAACTCATTCCCACCACTGCTTCCTAGGTACACCTTCAAAAACAAAAATCAGATGAGATCCCACCCTAACGGAAGCCCATGATGGTTTCTTTGTGCCCACATGATAAACTGTAAAATCCTTGGCAAGACTCTAGGATTCTTTATCACTGGACTCGGCCTTCTTCCCTCCCCCAGTGCTAACTCTGATTTGGGCACAATGAATGTCTTGCTCATCCCTTATAGCGCAGCCCTTTGCACACGTTCTTTCCTCTCCCAGAAACGCCCTACTTCCTCCTCACAAGGCTAAACCTACTCATCTCCACCACGAAGACTCCCTGGATTCTCCCACTAGGCTAAGTGCTCCCTGTTGTAGGCTGCAACACCTTGAACTGACCCCTAGAACGCCTCTCATATTCTCTGCCGAGTCTATTATCTGTGGCCCCTACTAAACCAGGGGCTCCTTAGGGAGTTGTATCCCTATCCCCTGTCATCTAAGTCAATTACATTTCTTTGAAGAGGGACCAACCTGAAAAAGGAGCCAAGAAAAGTTGGTGGGGAACTAAAAGAGAAGCCGAACTTGGGTTGGCCAGAGAGGATCCTGGGAGAGAAGAATGGCAAGTCAACAGAGGGGAGTCAGACACAGCAGCTGAGTTTATTCTGCTCCCCAGTGCTGAACTCTTTTTTTTTTTTAAATCATACTTTAAGTTCTGGGATACATCTGCAGAACATGCAGGTTACATAGGTATACACGTGCCATAGTGGTTTGCTGCACCCATCAACCCATCATCTACATTAGGTATTTCTCCTAATGCTATCCCTCCTCTACCCCCACAACCCCCAACAGGCCCTGGTGTGTGATGGTCCCCTCCTGTGTTCTCATTGTTCAACTCCCACTTATGATGAGAACATGTGGTGTTTGGTTTTCTGTTCCTGTGTTAGTTTGCTGAGAATGATGGTTTCCAGCTTCATCCATGTCCCCGCAAAGGACATGAACTCATCCCTTTTTATGGTTGCACAGTATTCCATGGTGTATATGTGCCACATTTTCTTTATCCAGTCTATCATTGATGGGCATTTGGGTTGGTTCCAAGTCTTTACTATTGTGAACAGTGCTGCAATAAACATATGTGTGCATGTGTCTTTATAGTAGAATGATGTATAATCCTTTGGGTATATACCCAGTAATGGGATTGCTGGGTCAAATGGTATTTCTGGTTCTAGATTCTTGAAGAATTGCCACGAGGAATCTTCTACAATGGTTGAACTCTTGCATTGCCTCAGAGCCATTTGTTTTTAGGTTTTACATTTATTTTAACTCTAGAATCACAGTTTCACAGTCAATCACTCCTTCCTGGAAGCCATGCAGGATCAACTTCCTGCTGTTAGAAATGCTCCCCTAGCCATTCCCCAGCTCCCACATATACACACCCCAGGTAGGATCATGACTCGGGTGCCTGTGCAGGGACAGCACCTATAGCCCAGTCTTCCATGTGAAGCCTCTGCTTTAACAAGAGGCATGTCTGCTCCACAATCCTTCACCCACTGTGAGTGCAAGTCAGGAGGAAGACTGAGAACATAAATCAAAGGAAAAGTTCTAGACAATGTTTCCAGCATGGGGGCAGTGGCAGCATCAGGAGCATCACTGAAAACAGACTCAGCCCCTGGCCACTGCTGGCAAGTCACACCCATCAAAAGAGAAACGCACTCATCCGCAGCACTTCCTGCCGCTAACAAGACACAGGAGTGAAAACTACTGTGTGTCTGATTTTGTCCTCTTTTTTCCAAAATAATTGGTTAGAAGAAATACTCAGCACAAACATAAAAGACAGAAATGCCACAGAAAAAAGAATGAAATATGAGGACACTATGGTACGACTTAGTTTTTCTGTCCATTTTACTATCGGACATAATGGCTTGTAAGAAATGTTGCTTTCACCCAGGTGCTACCACAGGCTGCTAAGACTGGCCAGCCTGCATCCTGGGGTCTCACCTCCTCTCCACCCTCCAATCAACCCCACAGCAGAAGGAAATCCCAGAACAAGACCTGTGCTGATCAGAATTGAAATCACCATTGCTACAGAGTGATGATTTTTAATTGCTATTGCTAAATAAATCATGGTACATCCATACAATAGGATTATTATTCTGCAATTTTAAAAAAGTTATCACAAAAGAAATGGACGAACCCGATATGCATGTTGCTAAGTGAAAGAAACCAATCTGAGAGACTACATGCTGTGTGATTCCTATGTTATGACATTCTGAAAATGCAAAACTATAAAGAGATCAGTGGTTGCTAGGAATTGGGGTAGGGGGATAAATACGTGGAACACAGGGGATGTTTAAGGCACTGAAACTTCTCTATATGATACTGTAATGGTTGATATGCATCATTACACACTTGTCCAAACCCATAGAATGTATAATCCAAAGAATGAACTCTCATGTTAACTATAGGCTATATGCTATATGAACTTAGCTAACAATAATGTATTAATATTGGCTCATCAATGATGACAAGTGTACCACAGTAATGCAAAATGTTAATAGAGAGGAAACTGTGGGTGAGGAGGGGAGGGGAGGGTGGTCTCTGTACATCCCACTGCAATTTTCTATAAACTGAAACAGCTCTAAAACATAAAGTCTACTAATTTGAAAAAACCAAATTGCTATTATGAGCCACAAGGACTGCCTATACAGTATTGTTAGAAATCAAAGGGGAAGAAAAGCCCTGGTCATCTCATGACTTTCACCTGACAGCTTCCCAACTGCTTCCAGCTGGACAGCAAGAGGAGTCACCGATGTGAAAACTGAAATGTTAGCCATCTACTTAAAAAGAACCACAAGTAAGGACTGACAGGGATAAATTAACAGGCTAAGCAATGAACGTTGGTCCAACTTGCTTTCAGCATCAGCGATAAGGAAAGCCTGGAAAAGCAGGGAATAGTGAGCCTAGAAGAACCTAGAGGTGAGGCCATTCACCCAGGATAGGCAATGAGACCTTGGAGTCACTGCTGACCTCCACCCTCACCATCCATTCCCACACACCTGCACCAGTGACTTCATGTTAGGGTCACACAGGCTGACCACCCAAACCTGTCACCCCTCAGCTATGAAAAAGGTCCATGAAAATGAGGGGAACAGCAGGTGCCACGCCAGGGAATGATTCAGAGAAAGGGCCCCAGGGACTGAAATGCATAGCTTGGTTCCCTGTCTTCCAGATCCTCTGATGAGACAGCATAACCTGCAGGAGAAAGCACAAGCCCGGGAGTCAGGAGACTAGAGTCCGGTTTCACTACCTCAAAACAGCTGCCATCAGGCAAATGGATAAACTGTCCCTTTCATCTGCAAAACCAGGATAATACCTGCTCTCAAGCCACAGAAGGTTAGAGCTGGGATGGGCTCATCACACAGGTGAGGGAAAGAAAGTTGAGGGAGATGAAGTTACTTTCACAAGGTTGCACAACTAGGTGAGAAAGTCCCTCTTGGGTAACAACTTGCCGTCCTCCCAGTTCAGCGCAGTCTCTTCACTGCCACACAGAGTTAGGATAAAGGTGATCTGTATGAGTGTTTTGGAAACTTGAAATCACAAGATAAAGGAAAATTTGTCATGCTGTCATCTTTTCATTGGCACATTTTGCTCCTGTTCTGCTAGAAGGTGAGTATCTCCCATGAATGTGAGCTCTTGGCAAGTGTCAGCTGCATCACTGGCACTAGCTGGTTGTGCTGCTGTCTGAGGTTACAGAGCCAGGGATAGAAGAAAGCTCTTGGCCACCTTCAGGCTCCAGGGCACCAGCACTGTCACCTGGGAGATAACAGCCCCATTCTCCCCTTTGCATTTCCACACTTCAATAGCAGTAAGCAGTAAGTTTCCTTAGGAGAGCGAATCTGTTTTGTCAGTAATAATTCAGTCTTTAACACATGAAACACACTAGCCCAACAATCCACTCAGCACTTGAAAGAGACTTATTTAGCTTTTGCTTTGACATACCCATTCCAAGCTTCAGTTTGCTCTGTTTCCAGACCTTTTGTCCTCCAACCATTTTAACTAATGTGCAAACATATTCTCAAACGGCCTCCGAAACAGATTATTACCAACAGACTGCAGAATGACGCAAATGTAGCCCATCTACATAAGTGAAACAAGTTTAGCCAAAGGGATCACTTGTGTGGCTTAAATCATGGACATGGGCTATATCCACAGGGCTGAATTTATAATTGCAGGCTTTAACAATTTACCCCAGTTCTTTTTTGACCCAGGCTTTGGGTGGCTCCAATCTTTTCACTTCAATATGTCCCCACCCCCACTGCACACATACACACAGATGGCAAAGCCAACACAGCTCACGTCCTTCTTTGGTGGTCTCCACTGGCACACAAGTCCATTGGTATAATTTTGAGAACACCGAAGATGACTCAGCTAGCTCCACATGTACTTTTTATGAGAAATGAGTCAATAAGTTGTTTCTCTGCACACTCCCCCAGAGAAAGAACCTAGAGCACAGGGAGCTGTAATATTAGATTAGTAACTCCACAACAGATCACAGGTGAGAAGACAGCATGTGGTAAATAGGAAGTCGCTAAGCCATTAATCAGAATCCTCCAACCCAGGGGGTTTTCCCTCAGCCTAATCCAGGTTCAGAAAATGGGGTGCCCTTCATGGGCTCTCCAACATCCTCTAACCAACATCAGCCATTCATTCCCACTAATTTAATGGTGTCGTTTCACTAAAGGACTATGCCTGGGAAACTGTGCTGGGTCTGTCCCTTGGCAAGCATCTTCAACTGCTCACGTCATCCCCAACACAGATGCCTTGGGGAGAATGTAGCTGCCCACCTCCATCTACCCCAACCAGACCCTGTGTCCAACTTCTCCACCACACTCAGACAAGCCAAGGAGTGAGCCACACACGTCAGAAGCTTCCTGGTCAGTTTTGACTCAACTGTCCATTAAAGTGTTTTGTTCCTATTTTATAAATATCTGATGCTATTAGGAATAGAGAAGTCAGAAGGGAACTCATTATTACTGTGATTATATGGTATGTTATTCGATCTTGAGAGAGTCATTTCCCCTCTGAGTCTTTTTTCTTACTTGTGAATTAAGAAGGTTGAACTATAAGACCCCCATGGTCCTGTCAGGCTGTGACCTCAAGTGGGTCTACTTATTACCTGCTAAATGGTCCCAGCCCCCACCCTGTTTTCCTCCCACCCCAATTATAAGAAAGAGGTCAGGGTGCTAGGCCTCTTGTTCTTAGAGTAAGCTTCTGGAGGTGAGACTAATGCAGATGAGATTTAGCATTCACCAGACTTTAGCTCTTGGAGCTGGCAGGAAACTCAAATAATCCACCACCCAAAAGCTATGCAGTAAGGCAGGTATAGCAGTATTATCCCCAAGACGTACATAGGAAAACCATGATCCAGAAAGGCTAAATGATATGCACAAGGATCCCAGCTGTTTTAACAGGTGATACCAAGAGAACTAAAAGCCAAATCTTCCCATTCCTCACGCTGCTCTCCCTCCACACCACCAGAGTTGTTATGAAAGGGCATTATTTGAGGTGTTAGCCAAAGCTTTAAAAGAAATTACCAAATATAAAATGATATCTTACAGAAGGAAACAATAGCTATAGCCCTTAATATTTATACTATTATTTATGACCCAGAGGTGATAGTAAGAGGTTTGATACTAAGCCCTTTACCAATGAGAAAGCTACAGATAACTGACATTTTTCCTATTAACCAATCTATTTCATGAATCTATAAATCAGAAACCACTACTGGGGTATTTATAAATAACGGCAAAGGAGTTCCAACCCAACATATTCAGTTGGTTTGGAACTCCTTCCCAGGGGAGAAGAACTCTGCTCTGTTAACCTACCAGGTGACTGACACATTTTACATATGTGTTTATAGTTCTGCCAATTTTTAATAAGAATCTGTGGAAGCTGGAAAACTGTTCTATTTATCTGCAAAATTTCAGTGCCATTACTCTAAATAGAAAATGGTTTATTTTAAAAACCAGTGTGTTTTTAAAGCTAAATTTCACTTTCCCCATATGTGTTTAGGAAGCTCTTTTAGATTCACATAATTTATTTGAATTATCTAAGCCAAAATGATCATATTTTCCTAAGACAAAATTTTCTAAAAATGTGCTCACAGAGAAAAATATTCCCAACATGTACTAAAATTCTCATTTGTGGGCCAGGAGTGGTGGCTCATACCTATAATCTTAGCACTTTGGGAGGCCGAGGCAGGTGGATCACTTGAGGTCAGGAGTTCAAGACCAGCCTGGCCAACATGGTGAAATCCCATCTCTACTAAAAATACAAGAAATAGCTGGGCAGTAGCATATGCCTATAATCCCAGCTACTCGGGAGGCTGAGGCAGGAGAATTGCTTGAACCCAAGAGACGGAGGTTGTGGTGAGCTGAGATTGTGCCACTACATTCCGGCCTGGGTGACAGAGCAAGACTTTGTCTCAAAAAAAAAAAAAAATTCTCATTTAAGAACCCCAACATTCAGGTTAGGTATGATTCTGCTCTTGTAAATGATCAGTCTTGACTCATTTCATCCCCCTACAAAATTCATACAAGCCACCCCAGAGAATTAGTCTTTGGGATTTTAAAGTATTTTAAAACCCACCACACAGATACAAGCATGGGTTGTTGTGAATCTAGAGCATCTGAGCATCCAAATTCTCTCCTTCCAGCTCTACATTGGCAGCATTTTGTAGCAAGAGCTACACTGGAAAGAGAAGCTCACTGGAAAGAGAAGTGGTAGCAGTTCTGTTTTCCCAGAGAAAAGGCTGCTGTCCCACTGCTGGTACTGATCTGAAGGCACAAAGGCATCATTATACCACCAGTAAGACATGGAGTCTTGACATCCCGGGAGGATGACCTGGATGTCCCAGGTCTTGACATCCCAGGAGGGAGCAGGCTGTTCCTTTTAATGTTCTCAAGCCTGAGTCCTATGAGCCGTTAGTTCTGAAATGTGTCTTGCACCTCAACTTAGTTTCCAGGTGGCTTCCTAGATTACCCACACAACCCAGCCAGACTGAGACCTTGGGAGCCTCTGTAATCTGAAGCAATGAGGGCCCAGCTGATCAGGGCTGGAGACTTGCCAAATGAACTGCCTTATCTTAATCCATCTGGAATGTCAACTAGGAGTAAGAAAAAGGAAGGACAATTCCCACACAACACAAACTAGATAAGAATCTGACATTTTTCTTTGCAATGACTTGACATCCTCACTTTTTCAAAGAAAATCACCTTAATCAGTCCAGTGGCCCTTCCTGCTACCACATGGCCCAGACACTCATTCAGAAAATGACTCAGAGCATGTCCTAATTCCAACACATTTACAGAGAATTTAGCTTCCTTTAATTTCATCCATTGCCTGCAGGACTAACAATTGAAAACAGTTACTATAGTTTGAATGTTTGTCTCCTCCAAACCTCATGTTGAAATCTGATCCCCAGTGTTGGAAATAGGGCCTAATGGGAGGTGTTTGGATCATGGGGGTGGATCCCTCTTGAATAGATTAATGTCCTCTCTGGGGGAAGTGGGGTGTAAGTGGATTCTTACTCCATTAGTTCCCACAAAAGCAGGTTGTTACAAAGAGCCTGGCACCTCCTCCTCCTGTCTCTCACTTCCTCTCTCACCACCTGATCTCTGGACAAGCTGGCTCCCCCCTTCACCTTCTACCATGAGTGACCCGGTCCGAAATCTTCCAGCCATCAGAATTTTGATTTTTCTTTGTAAGTTACCCTGCCTCAGGTATTTCTCTATAGCAACACAAAATGGACTGAAACAGCAGTGTAATCCAAAACAATACTGCTCCTCTTAACCAAAAGCTGGTGCCTGACTACCTCAGTACATGGTTGCCTCCAAATTCATTTTAGCGAAGAAGTAACTCATCTCAAAATTTAACAGAAAAAAGAAAAAGCAAACTTTCAGGAAAATGGTATTCCTATTACCAGGAGTTAATTGGCTATGAAACAGCCAAAAGTCAGCAGCAGATAAAAGAAAAGTCTGCATAATTAGAACAACCAATAGGTAGACATTCAGCAACTATATACTCAATAGAAGACTTGCCAGTGCAGTGGCCATGCATGCCTGCTACTGCAGGCCCACCATTCCTGAACCAGTGGCTTACATTCCACGTGGAGTAGGAGTAAGCCTTTGGTCTCTTCCACACCCATTCACCGTCATGCAGGGCCTCCAAACCGCCAAAGGATGGGAACAGCAGGCAAGGGTATATATCAAGCATGCTCCCTCTGTTCTACACATCAGTCATGCTATTTCCCACCCATTGATTCTTCTGTTGACCACCCACATTTAATTCAGTTTTAAAGACATGACAACAAGGTCTGAGATTTGAGGGATGTACCTGACTCTCTCTCCCCTCCAGTGGTGGTGGAATCTGATCAGCAAAACCAATCTTCCCTGGATCACCCATAAAGGCACTAACCTCATCCACGTTCTCAAAAGCGTTGATGACATCATATGGCAAACAGGACAGAAGGTCAATCACAAACCATGTCTTCAGGTAGTTCATGCGGATAAGTTTGGGGTCAGAAATCACCTCCCCTGCTGGTCCAACAAAGGTGGTATGAAAATTGAGCACAATGTCCACCAGAAAGATAACATCCACGATGCTATCAACAACCAGCCAGGCCACATTGTTCTGCCTGGTTTTGAAGGAGACATTATAAGGGACCAAGATGGCTGTATAGAAGGTCAAGATCAAGATGATCCAATCCCACGTGGTCTTAAAAACACAGTAATGTAAGATGATGTGAGGGGGAGTCTTTGGTGCCTCTTGCTTGTACTGGGGAAGGATGTCTGAGCCCAGCTGTAGGACCTGTACAGAAAAACATGACCAAGAGAGAACTAAGTTAGGATTTAATTGCAAGTATCTAACCAGTCAGCATCTGTGATTGACAAATGGTCACAACACTCTAGATAAATCGTTTGGGTACAATAACAGGTATAAAGGAATATGGGAAAATGAAAGTGAACATTATAATAGAAATAATCATAAAGAAACAATTACAAACTACTATTTGGCTGTGAGCCAAGTGTTATACTAAACACTTTACACACATTTATTATCTCAATTCTAAATACACCTTTGTTCTATTAGCCAATTATTATTCCATAAGTTAGAAACTGGGGCTCAAAAAGATTAAGCAACTTTTTGTTCAATAAATATTAATTGCTCTGATTTCATCCAACAGTGGCAGAATGCACATTCTTCTCATCAGCACATGGAACATTCTCCAGGAAGACTATATGTGAGATGACAAAACAAGTGTTAACAAGTTTTTAAAAATCAAATTCATATCAAGAATCTTTCCTGACCACAGTGAAAGTAAACTAGAAATTGAAACATGTGGAACTTGGGAAACTTTATGAATACATGGAAGTTAAACATGCTCCTGAATGACCAGTGGGTCAATAGAGAAATTAAGAAAGAAATTTTAAAGTGTCTTGAAACAAATGAAAACATAACAAAAACCTATGGGATACAGCAAAAGCAATACTAAGAGGGAAGGTTATAGCAATAAATGCCCACATCAAAGAAGTTAAAAGATTTTAAATAAACAACCTAACAATGCACCTCAAGGAACTAGAAAAGCAAGAACAAACCAAATCCAAAATTAGAAGAAGGAAAGATATAAAATAAGAACTAAATTAAATAAAATTGAGACAAAAAATACAAAAGAGCAATGAAATGACAAGCTGGGTTTTTAAAAACCTAAGTTTAAAAAACCCAAACCTTTAACCAAGAAAAGAAACCCCCAATAAAATTCAAGATGAAAAAGGAAATATTACAAGAAACAGCAAACAAATACAAGGATCATTAGAAGCTACTATGAATAATCATATGCCGACAAATTGGAAAACCTAGAGGAAATGGATAAATTCCTGGACACATACAATCTACCAAGATTGAAACAGGAAGAAATGGAAAACTCTAACAAACCAATAACAAGAAATACAATTAATTGAATCAGTAATTTAAAAAATCTCCCAACAAATAAAAGCCCAGGACCAGATGGCTTAAATGCTGAATGTTACCAAAGTTTTAAAGAAGAATTAGTACCAGCTATTCTCAAACTATTTCTAAAAATTGAAGGAGAGGGCATTCTTCCAAACTCAATCTATGAGGCCAGCATTACCCTGATACCAAAACCAGACAAGGGCAAATCGAAAGAAGAAAACTACAAGCAAATATTCCAATGAACCTACATACAAAATCCTCAACAAAACACTACCAAACTGAATCCAACAGAACATCAAAAAAAAATGGTGTACACTATAATAAACTGGAATTTATCCAGAGATGCGAGAATGACTCAACACATGCAAATTAACAAACATGGTACATCACATCAGCAGTAGGGGAAAAAAATTATTATCTCAATAGATGCAGAAAAAGCATTTGATAAAATTCAATATCCCTTCAAGATTTAAAAAAAAAAAAAAAAACTCTCAAAAAATTAGGTATAGAAGAAAGGTACTCAAATGCCTTACATTCGCAGCAACCTGCATGAGATTGGAGACTATGATTGTAAGTGAAGTAACCCAGAAATGGAAAACCAAACATCGTATATTCTCACTCATGAGTGGGGGCTAAGCTAGGAGGATGCAAAGCCGTAAGAATGACACAACAGAGTTAGGGGACTCAGGAGGAAAGGGTAGGAAGGGGATGAGGGATAAAAGACTACAAATTGGGTTCAGTGTATACTGCTTGGGTGATGGGTGCACCAAAATCTCACAAATCACCACTAAAGAACTTATTCATATAACCAAACACCTACCTGTTCCTCAGTAACCTATGGAAATAAAAAAAAAATAAAAATATAAAAAGACGTTACAGGACAAACCCACAGCTAACATCATACTGAATAGGAAAAAGTTGAAAGCCTTCCCTTTAAGATCAGGAACAAGACAAGAATGCCCATTTTCACCACTGTTATTCAACATAGCACTGAAAGTCCCAGACAGAACAATTAGGCAAGAGAAAGAAATAAAAGGCATCCAAATTGAAGCAGAGGAAATCAAACTGTCCCTGTTTACAGACATAATCATATATTTAGAGAAACATAGACTACACATACACACACAAAACCTGTTAGAACTGGTAAACAAATTCACTGAAGTTGCAGGATACAAAAATCAACATACAAAAGTCAGTAGCATTTCCACACACCAACAGCAAACAATCTGAAAATGAAATCAAAGGAGAAATTCCATTATCAATAGCTACAAAAAAATTAAGTGTCTGGGAATAAATTTAACCAAAGAGAAGAAAAATCTCTACAAATAAAGCTATAAAACACTGAGACAAGAAATTGAAGAGGACACAAAAAAATAGAAAAGTATTCCATGGATTAGGAGAATATTATTACAATGTCTAATTACCCAAAGCAATCTACAGATTCAGTGCAATCCCTATTAAATTACCAATGACACTCTTCACAGAAGTAGAACAACTTAATCCTAAAATTTACATGGAATCACAGAAGACCCAGAACAGCAAAAGCTATCCTGAGCCAAAAGAACAAAACTAGAGGAATCACATTACCTGACTTCAAATTATACTACAGAGTTAAAGTAACCAAAACAACAGGGTAGTTGCATAAAAACAGACACATAGACCAATGAAACAGATAGAGAACGCAGAAGTAAATCCATGTATCTACAATGAACTCATTTTCAACAAAGGTGCCGAGAACATACATTGAGAAAAGGACAGTCTCTTCAACAAATGGTGCTGGGCAAACTGGATATCCATATGCAGAAGAATGAAATTAGACCCCTATCTCTTCTCATATTCAAAAATCAAGTCACACTGGGTTAAAAATTTAAATCTAACACTTCAAACTATGGAATCACTAAAATAAAACTTTAGGGAAACTCTCCATGTTGCTGGACTGAGCAAAGATTTTTAAGGTAAACCTCAAAAGTACCGGCAACCAAGGCAAAAATAGCCAAATAGGATTATATCAAGCTGAAAAGCTTCTGCACAGCAAAGGAAACAATCAACAGAATGAAAAGACAACCTACAGAATGGGAGAAAATATCTGCAAACTATTCATCTAACAAGGGATTTCTAGAATATACAAGGAATTCAACTCAACAGCAAAAATTGAATAATGTGATTTAAAAATGAGGAAGTAATCTGAATAGCTATTTATCAAAAGAACACATACAAATAAATGGCCAACAGAGATATGAAAAAATGCTCAACATTACTAATCATCAGGAAAATCCAAATCAAAATGCAATGAAATATAATCTTATCCCAGTTAAAATGGCTATTATCAAAAAGACACATATACACACAAAAATTTTGATGGGCTGGGCGTGGTGGCTCACGCCTGTAATCCCAGCACTTTGGAAGGCCAAGGTGGGTGGATCACCTTAGGTCAGGAGTTCGAGATCAGCCTGGCCAACGTGGTAAAACCCGTCTCTACTAAAAATACAAAATTAGCCGGGCATGGTGGCATGCACCTGTAATCCCAGCTACTCAGGAGGCTGAGGCAGGAGAAACACTTGAACCCGGGAGACAGAGGCTGTAGTGGGCCAAAATCATGCCACTGCACTCCAGCCTGGGCAACAGAGCAAGACTCTATCTCTATAAAAATAAAAAATAAATACTGGTGAGGATCCAGATGAAGGGAAATTATTATATACTTTTGGTGGGGATGTAAATTAATACAGCCATTATGCAAAACATATTGAGGTTCCTTGCATAAAAACAGAACTACCATATGATGCAGCAATCCCATTGGTGGGTATATACCCAAAGGAAAGGAAAACGGTATGTCAAAGAGCTATTGGCACTCCCATATTTATTGCAGCATTATTCACAGTAGCCAAGATACGGAATCAACCTAAGTGTCCACTGACAGATGAATGGATAAACAAAATATGAATGGATATATATAACCAATAGAATATCATTTTGCCATAAAAAAAAAAAAATGAAATCCTGTCATTTGCAGCAACATGGATAACCCTGGAGGATATTACGTTAAATGAAATAAGCCAGGCACAGAAAGACAAACACCACATGTTCCACTCATATATGAAAGCTAAAAAAGCTGACCTAGAAGTAGAGAGTAGAATAGTGGTTACCAGAGGCTGAGAATGGTACCAGAAGAGAGTGTGATAGGGAAGGGTTGGTTAATTGATACAAAATTTCAGCTAGAGTAAAAAAGCAGATTAAGTATTTAAGGTGATGGATATCCCGACTACCCTGATTTGATTATATAAATTTATCAACCTATCACATGTACCCCCAAAATAAGTATATCTAAAGTGTATCAATAAAAGTTTTTTTAAATTAGTATTTGATAGGAGAAATAAGTGTTCTATAGCACAGTAGAGTGAATAGAATAATAATTTACTATATTTCAAAATAACTAGAAGAGAGGATCTTGAATGTTTCTAGCACAAAGAAATGAAAAATGTTTGAGGTGATGGAGACCTCAATCACCCCAATTTGATCATTACATACTGCATACATGTATCAAAATATCATGTGTACTCCATAAACATACATAATTATGTATCAATTAAAATTTTTAAATATATTTATTGCTCTGTGCCTGGAACTGTTCTAGGTACTGGACGTGCAACAATGAAGGAAACAGCATGATGCCTGCTCTCGTGGAGCTCAGTCTAGGAGACAAATCAAAATCATTTCAAATTGTGATAACCACTAAATAACACTGGGGCAGGCAGAACACTGTGATTTGATAAAATGTGACTTGAGTAAGGGAGGGAAAGTGTTTGAATTGAAACCTAAGTGACAATAAAGAACCAGCCATTTAAGTTTGTATGGAAAAATTATCCTAGGCAGAGGGTGTAACTGGTGTAATAACCCTAGGGTGAAATAAGCTTGATATTATCAGGAAAAGAAAGAAGTCCAATGTGGCTGAAGCACAATGAGTGGGAGGAGGCGAGGGAGAAGATGCTAGATGAGCTCTGAAAGGAAAACGGAAACTAGACCACACAGGACCCAGTGGGATATTGGGAGGTGTTAGATTTTATTCTATGTACGGGTGGGTGTAACCAGAGGGTTTTAGGTAAAAGAATAATAATCAGATGCATGTTTCTAAAAGATCACCCTGGCTGCTTTCTAGATAATGAGTTGGTACAAAGGATTGAGGGAAGAATAGAATCTGGGTACTTGTTATAACAGAGAAAAAGATGAGACGATAGAGAAAAGCAGTCCAATTTTGTACATATTAATATTTCTGCAGTATAAGCCAGCTGGACTTGCTGATAGCTAGAAAGAAAAGGAAAAAGAAAGGCAATGAAGAGTACCAACTACTACATTCCATGAGCCCAGCATGCTGGCTGGCCCAAAGGAGGCACTACAGGACTGTTTTTAAGTGAGTGAGTGAACTCTAAAGTCCTCCAGTTAGCGAGAGATGGAGACAGGATCACAAAACAGATCTAACTACATTCAAAACACATGCTGTTCCACATCATGGTTACATTTCCCTGAGTAACTTAGGATTCTAAAGAAGCAGACTTAGTGCAGGAAGAAGTCCAGAGAAGGTTGGTTCCAGGAGAGACTCACCAACGGGTTTCATCCTCATTAGTCAAAGGCAACAAGCTGTGCCTTCTCATACCAAGCCAAGCTGGAAAGGACTCCCAGCTGCTCCTCTGCCACTTGCAGGTTCTTATAAATCTCTAGGTAAAACTCCTCTTGTGTCATGGGAACTTCTTGTTACCTCTAGAGGTTGAAGACCCTTTAGTAAAGGTAAAATTAGCTGAACACCCCTGTTTCCCCTATGGTTGACACCAGCCTTTAAAAGGGGGCAAAGGAAAGCTAGGAATCCAGAGTGTCAGTGTGTGTCTTTGGGTGGAAGAACTCTTTCCACTCCTCCTGTGAATGCACTCCTCCCTACTATGCTTGAGATTTTAATTTCTCTCTCCATGAAAAGGAAATTACAAGAGTGTGATTAAGGAAGCTTGGATTCTGAGACCTCAGCAAGAAAGAAGTTTGGCCTTTAAGAATTCTTGGGAAAAGCTGAGTGTTGAGAGAAGCTGAGGCAGAGCTTGGATAATGTAAAAGAGTCTTGGAACATGTACAGGGTCCAGGGTCTAAAACCCCTCATGGCCTTTGGAACACCAAGTTCTGTGCTAAAGGGTGGAAGTCTCCCCTAACGCACCATAGTCTAAGCCCAGGGCCTAAAACCCCTCGTGGCTTGGACAGAATCCATGGCTCAGGGCATAAAACCTCTCCTGACCTCTGGCATGTGTCTAGACTTGCTGGCTCCTTGCTTCTAGCCCTCCCAGGCTCCTAGATCGATATTGTCTTAGAATTGGCCATATAAAGGCTAAACCATCACAGCTGTAAATCATGTGCTTAATGCAACGCCCCCTTTCAACCCCACATTCTTGCCACCTGTTTCTTTGTTTGATCGCCAATAAACAGTCTGGGCTTCCAGAGCTTGGGGCTTTTGCAGCCTCCATAACTAGTGTTGGCCCCCTGGACCCACTTTCTCTCTCAAATTGTCTTTTCTCATTCCTTTGACTCCACCGGACTTTGTCACCCCCACAACCTGGTGTTGGGTCTGATCACCCCAACAAGAATACAGCAAATAAATGAACCGAATAGGACTTCCATTTCTGGAATGATAGAGTAGACATATTTTTCCCTATTCCTCCCTCTAAGTGCAACTAAAAAGCCTTCGTCATTATATCTAAAACAAATATAAGACAACTCTGAAAGGTGGAGAAAAGAAAGCAAACTGGCTAGGAACGACACAGTGGTGAGCTCTCCGTGTTTTCCTTTTGCCTCATGTATTCCTGACCTGGAGCTAAAGAAGCCAGCAACCTGGAAACTCCAAGGAGTACCGACCAAAAAAAAAAAAAAAAATCCCAACAAAAGCCTATTCTTTCCGGCCAAAAGGACTGGGAAATGGGCAGCCTCAAAAGACAGAAAGCTGTTAGATAATAACCACTCTACTATAACCACATAGCACAGAAAAATTGTGTGCCCCTACCCCGCCTCAGCTAAGTCAGCAGGGCCTACTGGGAAGCCTAGACTTCCCCTTTCTTGAGGCTGTAATGAAGCACCCAATCTCCCATCTCCTTTCCTACTGAGATATTCCAGCCAGAAAAGGCCCAGTAAGAAGCATGGACTTCCACACAAGGCCACCTCCACCAACAGTAATGAGGTGCCCCTTTCCCTCCTCAATGGGATGGTCAGAGGAAGCCTAGTGGACAGCTGGGATTTTCACCACTGCCCAGCAGTTATGAAGTCATACCCCACAATGCAGAGAGGTATCCATGTAAGCTTAGTGAGGAGCTGGAATTCCTATCTCTACCCGGCAGTAACAAGGAGGACTACCCCCCTCAGGTGTCAGTTGAGGCTGAGTGGGAAATCTGTATGTTTACCCTGACCTGGCAAAAGTGAGAGGATGCCTACCTCTTCTTCTGCCATATAAATGTTAAACCTAAAATTCAAACTTTAAATAAGATCCAGAGACTACCCAAATGCCAAACTTTCAATAAAAAATTCATTCATTATACCAAGAACCAGGAAGATATCAAATGAAATGAAAAACAGGTAATCAATAGATGCCAACACCAAAATTATGTATCAGAAATATCAAAGATTTTTGAACAGTCATCATAAAAGTGCTTTAACAAGCAATTAGGGACAAGCAAAGAAGATATAAGGAACCAAATGGAAGTTTTAGAACCAGAAAATATAATAATGAATATAAAAAAATCCAATGGATAGGCTCAAAAGCAAAATGAGGCCAGGCACAGTGGCTCATGTCTGTAATCCTAACACTTTGGAGGCCAATGTAGGAGGATCACTTGAACTCAGGAGTTTGAGACCAGCCTGAGCAACATAGTGAGACCCCATCTCTACAAAACATTTAAATGTAGCCGTGCCTGGTGGTACATGCCTATAGTTCCAGCTACTCAGGAGGCTAAGGTGAGAGGATTGGTTGAGCCCAGGCAGTTGAGGCAGGAGTGAGTCATGATCACTCTGGTGTGGGCAACAAAGTAGGCAAAGCTGTCTCAGGAAAAAAAAAAAAAAAAAAGCAAAATGAACAAGATGAAGAAAAAAATTAGTGAACTTTAACTTGAAGATAAAACAATAGAAATTATCCTATGATTGTTGTTCTGTAATAGAAAGCATCTGAACAATAGAGACAGGCAAATTACATAATGATAAAAAGCATCACTCCAAGACGGAACAATCCTGATGTATATGTACCAAACAAGAACTGCAAGATATATAAAGCAAAAACCTAATAAAATCAAAAGGAGAAACAGACCCACAGTACTCCTCTCTCAATAACTGATAGAGCAACTAGGTAGAAAACTAGCAAAGATAGAGAAGAACTCAACAATACCATCAAACAATAGAATTTAATCAATATTTACAGAATACTCTCCCCAACAGAAGCAAAATACAGTCTTTACAAGTGTACACGAAATAGTATTCAGGATAGATCATATGCTAGTCCATAAAATAAACCTTAATAAATACAACAATTAAAATCGCCAGAGCATATTCTCAACTACAATAGAATCACACTAGAAACCAATAAAGATAATGGGAAAATATCCAAACACTTGGAAACTAAGTATCACACTTCTAAACAATCCATGGGCCAAAGATAAAGTGGCAAGGGAAACTTTTATTGAACTCAATGAAAATGAAAATAGAAGTGGGATACTGTGAAAGTAGCACAAAAAGGGAAATGTTTATCACTAAATGTTTACCTAAGACAAAAAGTCTTAAATCAATATTCTAAGCTCCCACCTCAAGAATCTATCAAAAGAGAACAAAAATAAAACTAAAGCAAGCAGGAGGAAGGAAATGATAATGAGCAGAAATCGATGAAATTAAAAATAGGAAAACAAGAGAAAATCAGTGGTCTTTGAAAAGATCAGTAACATAAAATAACATCAACAAACCTGTAGCCAGACTGAAAATAAAAAGAGAAAGAACAGAAATTACCAGTATTAAGAATGGAAAAGAGAATATCACTATAAACACTGGAGACATTAAAAAAAAAAAAAAGGGAATGCTACAAACAACTCTACACACATAAAGTTGACCAGTTAGATGAAATGGACCTCAAAAACCACAAACTACCACACTGATAGCCATAAAATTATTGAGGGAATCAAATGCATAGTTTTAAAACTCCCAGAAAAAAATCCCCAGGCCCAGATGATTTTAATAAATAATGGTGTCAAAATTTAAAGAATTAACAGCAATTCTACACAATCTCTAAAAGAAAATAGAAGCAGAGGGAACACTTCTCGATTCATTTTGTGAAACTAATTTTACCCTGATTCCCAAAACCAAAGATAGTACAAAAAAGAAAACTACAGACTAATAGCTCTCGTAAATACAGATGCAAATATCCTTAACAAATAGTGCAAACAGAATTCAGCAATATATAAAAAGAACGAGGCCAGGCGTGGTGACTCAGGCCTGTGATCCCAGTGCTTTGAGAGGCTGAGGTAAGAGGATGTTTGAGGCCAGAAGCTCAAGACCAGCCTCGGCAACATAGTGGGACCCCCGCATCTCTACAAAAAAAAAAAAAAAAAGGCCAGTGATGGTGGTGCATGCCTACAGTCCTAGCTGCTTGGGAGGCTGAGGCAGGAAGATCACTTGAGCCCAAGAGTTCCAGGCTGCAGTGAGCTAGGATCATAGCACCACACTCCAGCCTGGGTAACCAAGCAAAATCCTGCCACTTAACAAAAAAAAAAGGTGGGGTACATTTCAAGAGTGCAAAGCTGGCTCAATATTGAAAAAAAAAAAAAGCCATGTAATGTACGATATAACAAGCTAATAAAAACATCACTTATCAATTGATATACAAAACATTCAATAAAATTCAACACCTAACACCCATTCATGATAAAACTCTCAGGAAAAAAAAAAAAAAAAAAAAAAAAAAAAAAAAAAAAACAGAAATAGAGGAGAAATTCCCAAACTTAATAAAGAGCATCTACCAAAAAACCTACAGCTAACATTCCTCTTAATGGTGAAAGACTGAAAATTTTCCCCCTACGACAAGGAACAAGGCAAAATATCAGCTCTCACCACTCTTAATCAACACAGTACTGCCATTGCAATAACGCAAAATAAGGAAATAAATGGCATTCAGATCAGAGAGGATGAAATAAAACTATCCCGATTTGCAAATGACATAATGCTACACAGAACATCCCAAAGAATTCACATAAAAACTTCAAGATACACATATAAAAATTATTGTATTTCTACATATAGGAATGAACACTAAAATTACATAATACCATTTATAATCATTCCAAAAATACTTAGATGTAAATATAACAAAACACATGCAGGATTTGAATGCTGAAAACAACAAAATGTTAATGAAAGAGATTAAAGAAATGGAGAGACATATCACGTTCCTAAATTAGAAGACTAAACATACTAAAGCTATCCATTCTCTCCCAATCGTTATACAAGTTTAGCACAATTTCTATCAAAATGCTGGCAAGAGTTTTTGTAGATGTGCAGAAGATTACTTTAAAATTTATATGAAAGGCAAAGGAACCAAAATAGCTAAAACAATCTTGAATAAGAAAAATTAAGTAGTTCAAACTCATCAAATGATGTACATTAAACATGAGTGGGTTTTTAGTTTTAGTTTTGGGTTAATATATCAATTATACTTCAATAAAGCTGTTTTTAAAAAGAAAGTAGGAGGAATCATTCCAACCAATCACAACACTTGATATATAGCTACAGTAATGAAGACTATGTGGTACTGGAAAAAGAACAGATACATAGATTAATAGAACAGAATAGAGAGCCCAGAAATAGACCCATACAAACATACTCAACTGATTTTTGACAATGGTGCGAAAGCAATCTGTGCAGGAAAGATGGCATTTTTAACAAATGGTACAGGAACAAGTGGACATCAATAAGCCAGAAAAGGAACCAGGACCTAAGTCTAGCATCTTATTTAAAAACTAACTCAAAATGGATTGCAGACTTAACATAAAACATAAAACTAAAAAAGTTTTTTTTAGAAGAAAAATGAAAGAAAATCTTCAGAATCTAGGGCCAGGCAAACTGTTCTTAGATTTGACACCAAAAGCATAATCCATAAATGGGAAAAGTGACAAATTAGACTTCATCAAAATTTAAAACAAACGACTGTGTTGAGGATGAAATGAAAATCTGTGACTGAAAGGAATATCTGCAAAGCAAACATCGAATAAATAGTATCTAGAATATATCATCTATAATGTATAACGTCAAAACTCAACTATAAAAAATCTAATTAAAAGCTGAGTAAAAGGTATAAACAGACATTTTACCCAAAAGGAGATACAGATAACTAATAAGCACATGAAAAAAATGTTCATCATTAGTCACTCAGGAAATGCAAATTAAAATTACACTGTGATATTACTACACACCTATCAAAACAGCTAAAATAAAAAGTGACAACACCAACTGCTGGTGAGAATGCAGATAAACTAGATCATTCATGTATTCTTAGTAGGAATGTAAAATGGTGCATGCACTCCAGAAGAGTTTGGCAGTTTATTAACAACTAAATATGCAACTACCATATGACCTAGCAATTACACTCCTGGGCATTTGTCCCAGAAAAATGAAAACTTATGCTCACATAAAAACTTGTACATGAATGTTTATAGCAGCTTTACTCATAATCGGCCAAAACTGGAAACAATCCAAATATCCTTCAACAGATAAATGGTTAAACTCCATTGCTTCTATATATATCATAGAGCTCTACTCAGCAATAAAAATATAAAAACTATTGATACATGCAACAATCTGGATGAGTCTCCAGAGACTGAAAAAAAAAAAAACCCTCAAAGATTACATATTTATGACTCCATATATATAATATTCTTGAAATGACAAAATTATAGGAAGAGACTTAGTAATTTACCAGAGCTTAAGGAAGGAGTAAGAGCAGGAAGGAAGGGGGTGGGAGGCTGAGGTACCCATAGAAAGGCAACATAAGGTATTCTTTTTTTATATAGTTAAACAACTGTATTAACATAGTCAAACAGTGATTAACATTCACATTATGTCACATCATACAAATGTAAATACAAAATTACTACAGTACAATATATATTCTCTGCATGATCCAAAATATTTGGTGGCCCCAAAAAACTCTCTTTAAAATTCAGCAGCTTATCAAAAATTAAAACCATATTCTACTTAAAATGGAGATCTGTTAACACAGAGTTAGACTTCAAGAAATACCAATTTAGTAGAGTTTGAGAAGTTGCAGGAGGATATGTTTCAAGGACACATTCTAACATAGTGTGGCAGGTACAGCAAACATCCGATTTAAAGCTTTTAAGCATAACTTTAAACTTCCTTTGATAGTACTTTAAAACGTGAGGTATTCTTATGGTGAGGAAAATATTCTGTACCTTGACTGTATCAATGCCATTATCCAGGTTGTGATATTATCCTACAGTTTTGCAGGCAATTACCATCAGGAGAAGCTGGGTAAAGGGCCCATGGGGTCACTTACATTGTTTGTTACAACTCTGTATGAATCTAGTTATCTCAAAATAAAAAGTCTAGTTTTTAAAATCAACTGAATGTAGATGAATTACAAATATTTTAAGGGGTCCTGACCATTCAGCTAAGGGAAAGGCAGGTGAAAAGGGAGGTAAGTTATGCAGGGGCTTATTGCATGGGCTTATTGCATGTTTTCAAGATACAGTCTGGGTGATAAGACTATTCAGCAAGAACTCAAAAGAATCCACAGTAAACAGACACCTGCTGTTTGCAAACCAGTCATCTAGAGCTCCATAGTTCTTGGTAACAAATCCTCAGGAGGAAATGCCCTTTCAAAGAAAAATGGCTCTTCTGTGACAGTTTGATATAATCTATAATTATTTCTAGGTGGATTTTCCATTCTGATTCTTTCTAGGATGCTATTAGGCCCTGACTGAGTGAGGCCTTAGTTCAATAGTGTCTTCATACCTCCCCAAAATGCCAGGTTGACCACAGACTCTCCCCTGATGATATTCCTACAACACGTATTCCAAGATGAATTGATGGCGGCACTAGGCTAGAGCGGGAGGGTTGATGGGGACTTGTATTCAGTACCTCTCTTCCCATCTCTAGATGTAGCCTTTTACATTTAAACCACAGGGTACTGGCTTTCTAAAATATTTTTATTGCTAGGACATTTTATCAGGATAAATGTCAGACATTCTCTTTCCAAGTCTTTATGTAAAAGGCTATGAGTGATTCCAGTAAGATCAAGTTTTTACCATCCGACCTAGGATCCTACATATTTCACCCTGATATGAACTCTTCTGCAATTATCAGGACATTACTGAAAATAGAAGATGAAAATTCCATGAAGTAAGTTCTTTATTACAGAAAACCAATACGCTTAAGAGAAATTCCCTAACCAAAAGAGTATTTCATAGCTAGTTAACTATCTGGCTCTAATAGTCCTTTCAAAATACAGTACAAATGACTATTCATATTCCTCAGAAAGACTTCCCTGAGACTGACCATCTTCCTCCTCAGAAGTGTGTGTGGAAATGGATTCAGACTACAAAGACAAGTGACAGCATTGCTCTGATTGTTACCAATGCACCAGGCGCTTGGTCTAGGTTCCGCTGCTTGCTGCACATAAAGTCAATCACTGAGATGACAAGTACTGCCAGGAAAAAAGGCTTTAATCGGGTGTTGCAGCTCAAGAGATGGGAGAACAAACTCAAATCCATCTCCCTGAGCAACTAAAATTGGGGGTTTATGTAGTGGGGAAGGTTGTAGCTACATGTGGGTAAACAAGAATTAGGGAGGGGTAGGGAAGAAGAGTTGGCCACCAAGAAGCAGGTGGTTGGTTAGGCAATCACGATGGGTGAGAAGTCTGGAATCTCATTGTCCAGATGCAGTGTTCTGGTGAGTTTCAGCTCCTTGATATTATCTGGGAGGACTGATGGTTGGTTTCCTGAAAAAGGGACTCAGATAGGACAAATGTAACCTTCCTAAGTTTTAAGCCTGGGAGGGTCAATTTCTATGTTTCTTCAAAAGAAACCAAAAACTTAAGTTCTACAGGACAATTGGGGAAATTTCACCATGAGCCTGCGATCTCCACCCTCAGGAGAAAAAGCTTTCTCAGGACCATTCAGGATATGGCTATCTGGAAAGGGGTTAGTATCCTCCAAAGGGAGGGAATCTCTGGGCACTGAGTCACAATGCATAGGATACAGACCTTGTCCAGTCATAGAAGCATGCCATAGAAGCATATGTTAGATGCTCAATGAGATTTCAGAAGCTTTACAGAGAAATTAGGCTTAATAACCTGGTCTTGGTGATCCTGGTGACCACAGTACAGTCAGTAATCTCCCTCGCCTCTTTTCTGCCCTTATCAGTATGAGTATGTGCTTCTAGTGCCTTCCTTTGATTAGTCTTGTACAATGGAAGCTTCCTAGGAGACGCCTGTATCTGTCCTTATCCCCCAGTCAGACTGGGAGTTCCCCAAAGGCAGATGCTACTTCTGCTAGGATAATGTCACTAGTCTACACTCTCTAATCCTCTCCTGCTACAACATCCAATGCCAGGCTTTGTCCAGAGGAAGTGCTCATTACAGGCCATTATTTACGGGGCCAAACAATGGTCATCTTGAAGATTGATTCTGGAAGGAAAAAAATGTTTTTCTCTTGATGAAAAATAGGGAAATCAGACTGACTAATCTATCACATTTCTCTAGCATTTTTTACTTCCAAAAGTCCTCTATTGTATTTTTAAATCCTTGTAACTACTCTGTGAGGAGGTTCTACAGATGGGAAAATGGAGGCTTTGTATAATGGAGGTGACATGACTCACCCTGAGTCATGCCAGCGGTGAGTAAGCAGAGAAGCTGGGAGTAGAAGCCACAGGCTGTCAGCTCCAAGCCTCCGAGTCTTTTCACTAATCCATCTGTACAGCATGAAATACTTTTCATAACACACTGACATACATCATCACATCTCATGCAATGGGAAGGCTGGTATTTTGCTTATTTTACAAATTGGGAAAATAGACCCAGAAGGTAAACTATTTGTTCACAGTCACATTGCAGATGACAAAACAGGACCATACACTCCAGTCCAGTTTCCTGATTCAGTACCTTTATTTTTTTTTTAACTGTGCACAGACTCTTAATAGCTTACTGTTTTTCTACAGAACCCCTGAATGATAGCAACATGCCTTCCTGTCATCTTATGCAACCAGCTCCTGGTCAAAGGCACCATCTCCCACTGTGGACCTTCTCCAGGACTTCCCAAATAAGTCCAAAACCAGGCACACTGGTCAGAGCCTGTCTCTCTTAAGAGTACCTACTCTAATCCCCAAACTACACCTAACTAAAGTAGGAGAGCAGGACCATACCTTGTGATATGGTTTGGCTGTGTCCCCATCCAAATCTCAACTTGAATTATATCTCTCAGAATTCCTACATGTTGTGGGGAGACCCAGGGGAAGGTAAGCGAATCATGGGGCCAGTCTTTCCCCTAATGTTCTCATTATAGTGAATAAGTCTCACGAGAGCTGATGATTTATCAGGGGTTTCTACTTTCGCTTCTCCCCCCTTTTTTTTTTTTTTTTTTTTTTTTTTTTTTTTTTTTTTGAGACGGAGTCTCGCTCTGTCGCCCAGGCTGGAGTGCAGTGGCCGGATCTCAGCTCACTGCAAGCTCCGCCTCCCGGGTTTACGCCATTCTCCTGCCTCAGCCTCCCGAGTAGCTGGGACTACAGGCGCCCGCCACCTCGCCCGGCTAGTTTTTTTGTATTTTTTAGTAGAGACGGGGTTTCACCGTGTTAGCCAGGATAGTCTCCATCTCCTGACCTCGTGATCCGCCCGTCTCGGCCTCCCAAAGTGCTAGGATTACAGGCCTGAGCCACCGCGCCCGGCCTCTCCCTTTTCCTTTTTTTTCTTTTGAGACAGAGTCTCCCACTGTCGCCCAGGCTGGAGTGCAGTGGCGCGATCTTGGCTCACTGCAAGCTCCACCTCCTGGGTTCAGGCCATTCTCCTGCCTCAGCCTCCCGAGTAGCTGGGACTACAGCTGTCCACCACCACGCCCAGCTAATTTTTTGTATTTTTAGTAGAGTATCTTTAGTAGAGATTTTTTTAGTAAAAATCTTTAGTAGAGATTTTTAGTTTCACTGCGTTAGCCAGGATGGTCCCAATCTCTTGACCTCGTGATCTGCCCACCTCAGCCTCCCAAAGTGCTGGGATTACAGGCATGAGCCACCACACCCAGCTACTTCTCACTCATTTTCTCTTGCTGCTTTTACCTGCCACCATGATTCTAAGGCCTCCCCAGCCATGTGGAACTGTCAGTCTAATTAATCCTCTTTTTCTTCCCAGTCTCAGGTATGTCTTTATCAGCAGCATGAAAACAGACTAATACAGTAAATTGGTACCAGTACAGTGGGGCGCTGCTGAAAAGATATCCGAAAATGTGGAAGCGACTTTAGAATCGGGTAACAGGCAGAGGCTGGAACAGTTTGGAGGGCTCAGAAGAAGACAGGAAAATGTGGAAAAGTTTGGAACTTCCTTGAGACTTGTTGAATGACTTTGCCCAAAATGCTGGTAGCGACATAGACAATAAGATCCAGGCTGACCCCAGAATGGTAGATCCGACAGCTTGTCCTGTACACCTGGAAAAGCCACAGACACTCAACGCCAGCCCGATAAAGCAGATGGGAGGGAGGCTGTACCCTGCAAAGTCACAGGGGCGGAGCTGCCCAAGAGCATGGGAAGGTACCTCTTGCATCAGCATGATTTGGATGTGAGACCTGGAATCAAAGGAGATCATTTTGGAGCTTTAAAATTTGACTGCCCTGCTGGATTTCAAACTTGCAGGGGCCCTGTAACCCCTTTGATTTGGCCAATTTCTCCCATTTGGAATGGCTGTATTTACCCGATACCTGTACCCCTATTGTATCCAGGAAGTAACCAGCTTGCTTTTGATTTTACAGGCTCATAAGTGGAAGGGACATGCCTTGTCTCAGATGAGACTTTGGACTGTGGACTTTTGGGTTAATGCTGAAATGAGTTAAGACTTTGGGGGACTGTTGGGAAGGCGTGATTGGTTTTGAAATGTGAGGACATGAGACTTGGAGTGGCCAGGGGTACAATGATATGGTTTGGCTGTGTCCCCATCCAAATCTCAACTTGAATTGTATCTCCCAGAATTCCCACGTGTGGGAGGGGGAGCTAATTGAATTGTGGGGGCCAGTCTTTCCTGAGCTATTCTCGTGATAGTGAATAAGTCTCATGAGATCTGATGATGGGTTTATTTGGGGTTTCCACTTTTGCTTCTTCCTCATTTTCTCTTGTTGCCACCATGGTAAAAAGTGCCTCTCACTTCCTGCCATGATTCTGAGGTCTCCCCAGCCATGTGGAACTGTAAGTCTAATTAAATCTCTTTTTCTTCCCAGTCTCAGGTATGTCTTTAGCATGAAAACAGACTAACACACTAAAATTTTTTGTGTCCAGTAAATATCATCATGCAAAGTGATTTCTGCTGAGAATGGTCAGAGATCATAATATCTTATTCTAAGCTCTTAAGCTCTTAAGTTCCCTGCTACACCTCACTCTTAACTCATGTTTTTGCCTTAGGAATCATCGAAAAAACAGAACCAGGGAAAGACTCCTGCATCCTCCAATGGTCACATATCTACAAATCAGCCTCCATCCTCCCCTACCTACTTCATCTTGTTTCAAGAGAGGAAGTGCCCTCTTCTGTGAAAGGCCAATTCCTCCCAAGTGCTCTGAGTGTCATCCTCCCACCTCCTCAAATGTTTTAGCCCAGTCCTCAACCTGTGATTCTCTTTTTTCTTCCCATCAGCCTCTCTTTGAATACAGAATCAATTCATCAACATCTTTAGACATAAATCAACTCAACTTTCTTGCTACCACTCTTTTGCTATTTCCCTTTATAGCCAGATTTTTTGAAAGAGAAGTCTAAACACAATGTGGCCATTTTCTCACCTCAAATCACCTTCCAACACATCCCAATCTGACTACTGCCTCCACTCGCTATGGAAATAGCTGTTTTTAAGGTTAGTGTTACTATATCCAGTGTACTCTTCCATCCTGATCTACCTCATCCTCTCAGTGGCATGTTACAGTTCTTCCTTCTCGAACACTCTCCTTGCTTGGCTTTCCTGATGCCACTCTCTCTTGCTCTAGTACCACAAAGGTGTGCAGCTCAGCTCCCGCTTCAAGCAAACCTCCAGAACTAATCTATCAGGGAGTTCTGTTGCTTCTACTACCAAATAAATATAACTCAGGAGCCATTCACTACCTCTCACTCACCTCTACAACTATATTCAATGTACCATCCTGTCTCACAACACCATGGCAGAAGCTTCATCTCTCTCTACTTTCATTCTTGCCCTCCTCAAATTCATATATTATACATCAACTTGTATTCCATCAGGTCACTTCCCTGATCACAACATTCCAGCTCTTTACATCAGACTCCATCAGACTTCAAATAAGATCTACATTCTTGCTGTGACCTACAATCCCCTGCCTATCTTTCCTACCTAATCTGAACCCTTCTGACTTCACCAAGCATATTCCGCCCACTGGTTTTTGTTTTTTTTTTGTTTGTTTGTTTTTTTTGTTGTTGTTTTCAGATGGAGTCTCACTCTGTGTCCCAGGCTGCAGTGCAGTGGCATGATATTGGCTCACTGCAACCTCTGCCTTCTGGATTCTCGTGCCTGAGACTCCTGAGCAGCTGGGATTACAGGTGCATGGCAACACGACCGTCTAATTTTAGTATTTTTAGTAGGGACGGGGTTTCATCATGTTGGCCAGGCTGTTCTAGAACTCCTGACCTCAAGTGATCCACCCGGGTGCCTTGGCCTCCCAAAGTACTGGGATTACAGGCATGAACCAGCGCGCTTGGCCCACCCACTGGCTTTCTGCAAAGACACCAACTCTTTCTATGTAGCAGCTCAGAATGCTCCTCTCCTACCTTCCATGTGGATGGATTCTTCTCAACCTAATTCGTCTCAAATTAAGTGTCATCTCCTTATAGAAGCCTTCCCTGATACCCTCTCTAAAATAGATTCTTCACTGACTTCCTTCTTCTGTTACTTTCTATTTATCAACAGGATTTTTATTGTACTCATCAGGAATTGTAATACATGTATCTATTTTTTTACTTGCTTATAGATGTCTCTCTTACTAGATCATAAGCCCCATGAAAACAAAGTGCTTGTCTCTACTTACCATCACAAGGCCTGGCACATAGTGTTTAACAAAAATCACTTGAATGAAGAATTAGCTGAACAATTTATAAAACAATTAGTACTAGACCTAAGAAATGAGATTATACAGCAACACAATAATAGTGGCGGACTTCAATACTCCACTGACAGCACTAGACAGGTCATCAAGACAGAAAGTCAACAAAGAAACAATGGATTTAAACTATACCTTGGAACAAATGGGCTTAGTAGGTATTTAAAGAACATTCTACCCAACAACCACAGAATTTACATTCTATTCATCAGCACACGGAACTTTCTCCAAGATAGACCATATGATAGGCCACAAAATAAGCCTCAATAAATTTAAGAAAATTGAAATTATATCAAGCACTCTCTCAGACCACAGTAGAATAAAACTGGAAATGAACTCCAAAAGGAACCTTCAAAGCCATGCAAATACATGGATATTAAACAACCTGTTCCTGAATGATCACTGGATCAAAAATGAAGTTAAGATAGAAATTTAAAACTTCAAGAGGAACAACAATAGTGACACAATCTCTCAAAACCTCTGGGATACAGCAAAGGCAGTGCTAAGAGGGAAGTTCATAGCCCAAAATGCCTACATCAAAAAGTCTGAAAGAGCATAAGACAAGCTAAGGTCACACCTCAAGGAACTAGAGAAACAAGAACAAGCCAAACCCAAACCCAGCAGAAGAAAGGAAATAACCAAGATCAGAGTAGAATTAAATGAAATTGAAACAAACAAAAAAAGACACATGAAACAAAAAGCTGGTTCTTTGAAAAGATAAATAAAATGGATAGACCATTAGCAAGATTAACCAAGAAAAGAAGAGAGAAAATCCAAATAACCTCACTAAGAAACGAAACAGGAGATACTACAACTGACACTACTGAAATACAAAAGATCATTCAAGGCTACTATGAACACCTTTACACACATAAACTGGAAAACATAGAGGAGATGGATGAATTCCTGGAAGGATACAACCATTCTAGCTTAAATTAGGAAGAATTAGATACCCTAAACAGACAGTAACAAGCAGTGAGATTGAAATGGTAACAAAAAAGTTACCAACAAAAAAAGTTCAGGACCAGATGAATTCACAGCTGAATTATACCAGACATTCAAAGTCCTATTGACATTATTCCACAAGATAAAGAGAGAATCTTCCCTAAATCATTCTATGAAGCCAGTATCACCCTAATACCAAAACCAGGAAAGGACATAGCCAAAAAAGAATACTACAGACCAATATCCCTGATGAACATATATGCAAAAATCCTTAACAAAATACTAGCTAACCAAATCCAACAACATATCAAGAAGATAATCCACCATTATCAAGTGAGTTTCATACCAGGGATGCAAGGATGGTTTAACATACACAAGTCAATAAATGTAATACACCATATAAACAGAATTAAAAACAAAAATCACATGACCATCTCAATAGACACAGAAAAAGCATTCGACAAAATCCAGCATCCTTTATGATTAAAACTCTTAGCAAAATCAGCATACAAAGGACATACCTAAATGTAATAAAAACCCATCTATGAAAAACCCACAGCCAACATAATACTGAAATGGGAAAAGTTGAAAGCATTCCCTCTGAAAACTGGAACAAGACAAAGATGCCCACTCTTATCACTTCTCTTGAACACAGCACTGGAATCCTAGCCAGAGCAATTTGACAAGAGAAAGAAAGGGCATCCAAATTTGTAAAGAGGAACTCAAACCGTCAATGTTTGCCGATGATATGATTGTATACCTAGAAAACCCTAAAGACACCGCCAAAAACCTCCTAGAACTGATAAGAGAATTCAGCAAAGTGTCCAGATACAAAATTAACATACACAAATCAGTAGTTCTTCTGTACACCAACAACGACCAAGTGGAGAACCAAATCAAGAACTCAACCCCTTTACCCCCTGGCGTAGGCAAGGATTTCACAACCAAGAACCCAAAAGCAAATGCAATAAAAACAAAGATAAATAGCTTGGACTTAATTAAACTAAAGAGCCTTTGCACAACAAAAGGAATAGTCAGCAGGGTAAACAGACAACCCACAGAGTGGGAGAAAATCTTCACAATCTACACATCTGACAAAGGACTAATATCCAAAATCTACAACAAACGAAAACAAATTAGCAAGAAAAAAATTAATCCCATCAAAAAGTGGACTAAGGACATGAATAGACAATTCTCAAAAGAAGATATTCAAATGGACAAAAACATATGAAAAAATGCTCAACATCACTAACGATTAGGGAAATGTAAATCAAAACCACAATGTGATACCACCTTACTCCTACAAGAATGACCATAATCAAAAATAATCAAAACTAATAGATATTGGTGTGGATATGGTGAAAAGGAAACACTTCTACACTGCTGGTGGGAATGTAAACTATACAACCACTATGGAAAACAGTGTGGAGATTCCTTAAAGAACTAAAAGTAGAACTACCATTTGATCCAGCAATCCTACTACTGGGTATCTACCCAGAGGAAAAGAAGTCATTATATGAAAAAGATGCTTGCACACACATATTTATAGCAGCACAGTTCACAACTGCAAAAATGTGGAGCCAACCCAATGCCCAACAATCAATGTGTGGATAAACTGTGGGGGATATATATATATGAATGATGGAATAGTGGTCTCAGCAATAAAAAGGGAATGAATGAATGGCATTCACAGCAACCTGGATGAGACTGGAGACTGTTATTCTAAGTGAAGTAACTTCAGGAATGGAAAACCAAACATTGTATGTTCTTACTCATAAGTGGGAGCTAAGCGATGAGGATACAAAGGCACAAGAATGACGCAATAAACTTTGGAGACTCAGGGGAAAGGGTGAAAAGGGAGTGAGGAATAAAATACTACAAATTGGGTTCAGTGTATACTGCTCAGGTGATGGGTGCACCAAAATCTCACAAATCACCACTAAAGAACTGACTCATGAAACCAAATACCACCTGTCCTCCAATAACCTATGGAAATTAAAAAAAATCAAAAAGAAAAAAAAAGAATTAGCTGAAGAACAAATTAAGCCAAAGAAGACACTAAATAAAAAGATCCAAATAATTATATAATTATTTTTAAACCACTTTATTGAGGTATGATTGTAATGGAAAAAGCTGTGCCTATTTAATGTATACAACTTGAGGATTTGGAGGTAAGTATACTCCTGGGAAACCATCACCACAATCTATGCCATAAACCTGTCCATCATTCCAAAAAAAAGCTTCCTCCTGTCCTCTTTATTATTTTTTTTGTGATAAACACACTTAGCATGAGTTCTACCCTCTTAGCAAATTTTTAAGTATACAATATTATTAACTGTACTATACTATATATCTCTAGGACTTATGTCTCTTGTATAAGTGAAATTTTGTGCCCTTTGACTAGTATCTGCCTGTTTTGCCCTTCCCATAGTCCCTGGAAATCGCTATTCTAGTCTCTGCTTCTCTAACTTTGACTATTTTGGATGAATAATACAAGTGCTATCATGCAGCACTTGTCCTTCTATGTCTGGCTTATTTCACTTAGCATAATGTCCTCCAGGTTCATCCATATTATCACAAGTGGCAGGACTTGACTCTTTTGTAAGACTGAATAATATTCTATAGTGTGTATATAACACGTTTTCTTTATTCTACCATCAATAGACATTTAGGTTTCTTCCATGTCTTGGCTATTGTGAATAATAGTGCAATGAGCATGGAAGTGCAGCTATCTCTTCAAGAGCCTGATTTCAATTCTTCTGTATAATTCTTGACAAAAATATAATATCCAGAACACTCTTAAAATGCTATCATAATCATGATATAGATAAGAACGGATATGTTATGTCCTAGGTTCATATTCTATGTACCTTCCGTGAAGAACTAAAAATAAAAACGAGAGTCATGTAGACCATTTAATAGCATGAAAGTTTCCAGCAGACGCCCTTCCCCAGGAGCAAGGGTGTTATGGCATTGGTTATCATGTATTGAGTACTTACTACATGCTCTACCCTGACCTCATAAGCCCTTTATATTTAGTTCATTTCATTCTCACAACTCTATGAGGCACCTGCTATCATCATTCCTATTTTATCAGAAGAAACTAAGGTTTAGAAAAGTAACTTACCCAAGGCCACAAAGGTTTTAAGGGTGCAGCCAAGTGTTGAAGCCCTTGTCAGGTTTAACTCTAGGGTCCCTGCTTTAAACCCCTCTGCTCTCATGCCGGGTTCCAGGCTGAGTACCTCACATACAAAATACAATTTCATCCTTATAACAATCATGTGAGGTAAATATTGGTCTCTATTTTATAGACAAGGAAAAGTTATTCAAGAGAGGCTAAGCTGCCCAAAACTTAAGTTGCACAAAGCTAATTAAGTAATGAAGCTGAAATTCAAACCCAAGTCTAATTCAAAAGTCCATACTGTAAATTAATACTAACAATGGAAATAAAATGCAAGCCACAAATGTGAGTCTTATATGATTTGGCAGCCACAAAAAAGTAAAAGCAAACAAGTAAAATTTAATATTTTAATCCAATAATTTAATGTAATATATCTAAAATATCATTTCAACAGGTAATCAATACATAAAATCACTAGTGAGATATTTTACATTATTTCATACTGAGTTTGAAATCTGTTATGGATTTCACACCTAGTATACCTCTCAATTCAGACAAGGCACATCTCAATTGCTTAATAGCTACATATTGCCAGTGGTTACCACACTGAACAGCACAGGTCCAAACCATGAAGTTACACCACACCACACGAATATCCTGTACTAGCTTAAACAAATATAGGCATTAGTCTCATAGATTTGTAATGGATCACCGATATACATACTAGACAACAAAATAATGAAGTAAATGTGAACACAGGCATGTGGGTACATGCAAAAGTATGAGACAAGGAGGTGGGGAACAGGTAGGCGATATCAGAAAATGAAGGGATGGTGGGGACACTATTACAGAGGGGGCTAAAAACACAGTAAGTTCATCAAGGTGTAGCTTTCGAAGGCTGAACCTGGCAAAGTCTCAGCCTGGGAACCCCAATCTTGGCTTCAGAGCTGATCAACCTTGAGCAAGTCAAGATCTCCATGCCTCAGTTTCCTCACCTGAAAAATGAAGCTAATACCGCCTAGACCAGAGAGATACTATGACGATGAAATCAGAATATAGATATGAGTGACTGTGTGTGTGTGTACATTCTTGTGAATGGTTAAGCAGTATTCAAAAACTAATACTTTTGTCAGCAAAAGAAATAATCAGCAGGGTAAAAACAGACAACCCACAGAGTGGGAGAAAATATTCTCAAAATATGCATCTGTCAAATGACTAATATCCAGAATCTACAAGGAACTCAAATCAGCAAGGAAAAAAAATCCTATCAAAAAGTGGGCTAAGGACACGAACAGACAACTCTCAAAAGAGAATATATAAATGGCTAACAAACATATGAAAAAATATACAATGGCCAACAAACATGTGAAAAAAATGAAAACATATGAAGAAATAATCCTATCAAAAAGTGGGCTAAGCACATGAATAGACAGCTCTCAGAAGAATATACACATGGCCAACAGACATATTAAAAAATTATCACAAATTATCAGGAAAATGCAAATCAAAACCATAATGCGATACCACCTTACTCCTGCAAGAATGCCTGTAATTTAAAAATTAAAAAATAATAGATGTTGGCATGGATGTGGTAAAAAGGGAACACTTTTACACTGCTGGTGTGAATGTTAACTAGTAAAATCACTATGGGAAACAGTGTGGAGATTCCTTAAAGAACTAAAAGTAGAACTACCATTTGATCCAGCAATCCCACTCCTGAGTATCTACCCAGAGGAAAGTAAGTCATTATATGAAAAAGACACTTGCACAGGCATGTTTACAGCAGCATAATTTGCAACTGCAAAAATAAGGAACCAGCCCAAATGTCCATCAATCAACAAATGGATAAAGAAAATGTGGTGTGTGTGTGTATGTGTATATATATATATACACACACACATATATATATACATACACACACCATGGAATACTACTCAACCATACAAAGGAACCAAATAACAGCATTCGCAGCAACGTGGATGGAGTTGGAGACCATTATTTTAAGTGAGGTGACTCAGGAATGGAAAACCAAACGTTATATGTTCTCACTTATAAGTGGGAGCTAAGCTCTGGGGATCCAAAGGCATAAGAATGATACATTGGACTTTGGGGACAAGTGGGGAATAATGGGGGAGTGAGGAATAAAAGACTGCACATTGGGCACAGTGTACACTGCTCGGGTGATGGGTGCACCAAACCTCAGAAATCACCACTAAAGAACTTATCCATGTTACCAAACACCACCTGTTCCCCAAAAACTACTGAAATTTAAAAAACTAATAGTTTTGTGCAAACAAAGAAAAATATTACTTCAGGAGATTCTGGATGAGAATCAGGAAGTTTCAAGCCTAAAATTGGGGTGGTCCAGAAAGTCCTTAGCTTCCTCAAGGATCAGAGACCAAGAACAGCAGAACTGAGACTAAGAAGAAAGGGAGACTGATAAAGTACATTTGTTTGAAGAAAAAAAAAAAAAAAAAAAGACAAAGTAGCCTCATAGACTCCATCAATTCTATAAAACCTGGAGTCTAATAAAAACACCCATTAACTGAATATCTGATGGAGAGCTGGACATGAAAATGTACCCTCAAGGAACCCACAGTTTAGAACAGAAGAGAGATGTATAAACAAATTATTAAAATATAATGCAACAAGTGGAAGGGAATGCATATGTAAAAGTACTTTAACAGCAAAGAAAAAGAGACAACAAATTGACTTAGGTGGTCAAAAAAGGCTTAGATTTTAAAGTGATTGTCAAGATCTCCATTAAAGGATGAGCCACAAGGCAGACAACACTCATATATGTCTGGCATTTTAAGTAAACCAACTATGTGTGCAAAAGCTCAAATGTGTAAAGGAAGGCAGTACAAAAGCTTACTTGAGAGGAATCTGGTATGGCTGAAACAAGGGTTTTTTTGGTTTGTTGTTGTTGTCATTGTGTTTGGGGGGACTAGAGAGGGCAATACTGGGTGATAAAGCTTAATTAAGGGAGAGCAGGACTTGATGTGCCCTTGATGCATAGGTAAGAACTTTTAAGTAAGATAGGTTCATAGTCAAAGTGCTCTTGATGAAGGTAACTGGGCAGCAGTGTGGAGGAGGGCCTGGAAGGGGCCAGTATGGAGGCAGGGAGGTCTGCTACAAGACTACTACAGGATTCCAGAAAGAAAAGACACAGGCTTGAACTGGGGAGTAACATTAGACAAAGTTGTGAACAAACTCCAGTTTTCCTCAGAGCTTGAAGACCTGGCCAATCCACTATGGCCAGAATGGGCCCTAACAAGGGTCGGCAGTACCAGCAGCCTCAAGATCCCCATCTCTCAGGAGTGTCAGCTGTCATCTCCCTGGATGACGGCAGCAGAAGAAACCAGAGTCAAATACAGAGAACTTTCTCTTCGAGACTGGTCCCAGGGTACTCACCACTTGCCACCAAATTGGCTTCACTGGTCATTTAAGGACACAAGTACGTCACCCTCCATAAATACTACCATCACCATCATCTACAACTGCCTGAACATCTCCCTCTGAGGGTGATAAGAAACCTTGGTCCTCTAAACCCTTACTCTAGGTACACCCATCCAGGTACCTATAGGTGTTTCTTTCCATTCCATAGAGTTCCAAAAAGCTTCCCTGTTTAGAAATGACTTGGGTTTTTACGACTACAAAGTGAGGACAAACTCAGCCCACACATTCTCAAAAAAAAAAAAAAAAAAAAATTGAGGCAAGCTTGATGCTAGGGTGGTGAGCTTGATGCTAGAGGCTAGGGTGCTGCTCTAGTCACAAAATAAAGCCTGATTTGGGGTTTCAGACGTCCCTAGCTAAACAACGACTTAATTCCCATGATAAACACCCTTCTCCATAAACCAGGCAGATGCTATTTTTAGGACTTTTTCCATGATGCACTCGTTCTTTAATGGAAGAGGTAAGAGCAGCGGGAAGCAATTAAAAGTATTAACCATATACTTTACACTACAGCCCAGGACCAATCCACATGACACCATCACAAATACAATCCCATGTTGAAATGCAACTGGGCAACAATCTTGGTTTCTTCCTATTTTGTTGAGAAATACTTCAGCTGTATTCTTTTAACTTTTAATCTTGAAATCTTCAGCTGTATTTTTTTACTTCAATATGATTAAGAATTAGTGGTGAGGCCGAGTCACAGAAGCGTTGCCATCATAATCAAGTCAGTCATGAATAGTTTTCCATTATCCATGATCAAGATAAGAAAGGTGACATGAGCAGAGGAAGGGGTTAATGTGGAAGGGAAATGACATTTACTGAGGTCCCTACCAATGGTCTGCACTGAACCAAGTGCTTGCTGCCTTTTCTCATTCATTCATTCAATGAACACTTATCAAGTACTTACTACGTATCAGCATTGTGTTCGATGGGAGATATAACAGTAAAGAACCGAGACATTCTTTTTTTTTGGTTTCTGTTGTTGTTGTTGTTGTTGTTGTTGTTGTTGTTGTTGTTTAGAGGTAAGAGTCTTGCTCTATCACCCCAGCTGCAGTGCAGTGGCACAATCTCAGCTCACTGCAACCTCTGCCTCCTGAGTTCAAGCGATTCTCGTGCCTCAGTCTCCGAAGTAGCTGGGACTACAGGTGTGCACCAGCACACCTGGCTAAGGTTTGTATTTTTAGTAGAGATTGGATTTCACCATGTTGGCCAGGCTGATCTCAAGCTCCTGACTTCAGGTGATCTCCCCACCTCGGCCTCCCAAAGTTCTGTGATTACAGGCGTGAGCCACCATGCCTGGCTAAGAGACACGAATACTGCCTGTGTGGGCCTTTCATCTAATGGAGGAGGCAAACCTGAAACCAAAGTTTTCCCAGTGTCATGAACACTCAAAGTAGAAACTGAATATGGCAAGGACAGCTTCTAAGAGGAAGCCTACCTGGAGTGGGGTAGGAGCAGTTGGAAAGGCCTCAGAGAGGAGGTGTGAGATCTACACTGAGACTTGAAGAGTAAGTAGGAAGTAGCCCAGCCAACAGATGGAGCAAGAGCTTCCAGGCAAATGGAGGGCATGTTCCAAGGCCCAGGGTCAAGAGAGAGTGTTTGACAGGCACAAATGGCCCCTGGCTGATGCTGAGGTCAAACGGGGAACAGCTAGATGAGGCTAGAGAAGAGAGTTTGGTCTTGTAAGTCACCATGTAAAATTCAAATTTATCCAAAGAGGCAACAAAAAGACATTAAAGGATTTTTAAGAAGGGAGTAATAAAATCAGAGTTGTCTTTAAAAGCATCACAAATCCTCACAACAATCTTTTAGGATAAGTAATACTATCCTTATTTCATGAGAATGAGGAAAGATTAGGGAGGCTAAGTAACTTTTACAAAGTCACACAGCTGGAATGTAGTGGAGCTTTGAAGGAGGATTTGGGTCAGTCAGACTCCAAATCTCTTTCTCTTTGCACTACGTCATCCTGTCTCTAAAGAAAAAGAAAAAAAAATTGCAAAAAATCCCTAAACTTGATTTCAGCTAGTTATTTATTGCTTTTTCACCAAAATCAAGTGCAGAGTTGATCCCTGGCATCATTGAACAGTTGAGTTCTCCCCTGCCTGACTTCAGTAAACGAAGTTTATTAAAACATAATAAATATATACACAAAACAGCCCTCCCAGGGAAAAAGCAGAGAATACCCTTCCACAAAATCCCAGCCTCAGAAAGGAGAGAGCTGGTAAGATGGAATTCCATGGCCCCCATGTGCACAGGCCAGCCTTTAGGGCTGCAAGGCAGCAGGAAGGTCATGCACTGGTTTGGCCACTACCCAAGCTCATTTTCAACGTACCATGAAGCGGTCATCCAAAACGCCTCCAGTAACAGCACACTTACAACCTACAGTCACAGCCATATTGCCCACATTGAGACCATTGTGAGTATTTTTAAAGACTCTTTATGACAGGCAACACTGCTCAAAACCCAGGTACTTACAGTAGAAGCTCCTGTTGCCAAAGTAACTTTCTTCTCCAAAGAAACAGATCCACATAGTGAGGAGTCATTTCAGCATTATCACTTTTCCCCTAGTCTGAGGAGCCAAATGAAGCCAACACCCAAAAAAGTTAAAGAGAAGAATAGGAAATCTCAATTTTAGAGTTTGAGAATCAAGGGAGCTTGTTTTTAGAAAAAGGGGTAACATTTTTTGCTTATGGAAATCCTAACAGCTTCCACCAGTGCTACTGGATTTGGGAGCTGGACACTAAGGATTTGGGCATGGCCTCAGCTCTACTACAGTAGCACACAGGTCACTCATCACCAGAAAATGTGTATAGCAAGCCTGACCGTGCATGTGTTCAACAGGAAAAGTTCATCACAACTTTAATTCTCTGTGTATCTGTCCAGCTGCCTGTAGAGGTGACTGGCTATGGCCATCTCTCACTCCTCATGCACATCCTACAGACAGATGGCTGAAAGCTGTACTCTCATGCACATAAGGAAAGCATCCTCCAGATTTACCAGACCAAATCTTTGTGTAGTTCATTAAAAAACAGATAATTTTCCCTTACATTTTTATTTATATGTTAAAATTTAAGATTGAGTAAAACAATTAATAGTATTTCTAATGGTGAGGGAAGAAAGAAAATGGCTCATGATTATATAGGCAGTGTAAACTGGTCCAACCTTGTTTTTTCAACTTCAGCACTTTCTACCCAGTTTTAAGTGTTCACATCCTGCCTCCTTACTTTCACTTCTAGTAATCTATCCTATTCATAAGAACATGAGTGTTTAAGGAGTTGTCCATAGAGTAGACTAAGTAATGCAAGTAAACTGTCCATTTCTACCAAACACATTGAAACATAACAGGAATACAAACCAGTGCAGCTAATAAGAGCTGAAACCAAACAGACCAAGAGTTTTTCAGAAGCAGGGGTTATCAGAACCAGTTATGCACTATAGGAGACAGGAGTGGAGGTCACAAGCTCTTGCTGGAGTGACAAGGAGATGCCATGACAGAGAAACACAAAACAGAAAATCTCTATTCCATATCTAAAAGATATAAAAAGGAAACTGATCATCTATCTAGAACTTTGGGTAGAAAACAGGGTTATCTATAAAAAATTAGAACCCCAAGTCTGTGCCATGCATGAGTGTAGAGTCAGAATTTACACTGCTCTCATAGTTAGGAGCTCCCAGGCTAAAACTCTTACAGAAAAGTTGGTCTGAACCAGGCAAAACCATAGTATGTGACATTGATAAACTCAACTTAACCACCACAATCAGATGCCTCATCAACTGGAGATCCAATGGACACCGACCAAAAGACTCCAGTTGCAGATAAGCTTACCACAAGAGGAAATTAAACACCAAGAGAGAGGATTTAAGGTGTGCCTAAATTCTGAAGCAATAAAAAAGGAGCAATGTTAATAGACATGAATAAGACACTATTTTTGAAGAACAGGAAGATTTGAAAAAGAACTTCATAGAATTTCTAGAAATAAAAAGATAGACATTTGGCTGGGCACGGTGGCTCACACCTCTAATCCCAGCACTTTGGGAGGCCAACACAGGCAGATCACCTGATGTCAGGAGTTCAAGACCAGCCTGGCCAACATGGTGAAACCCCATCTCTACTAAAAATAATACAAAAAAAAAAAATTAGCCAGGCATGGTGGTGCACACCTGTAATCCCAGCTACTCAGGAGGCTGAGGAAAGGGAATCTCTTGAACCTGGGAACCAGAGGTTGCAGTGAGCCGAGATGGCGTCACTGCACTCTAGCCTGAGTGACAAAGTGAGACTCTGTCTCAAATAAGAAAAAAAAAAAAAATCTAAAATAAAACAAACATCTCAGTGAACATATGATTCTAAAATTAAATATTCAGTTAAGCTATGATTTCAGAGAGAGGGAATAAATAATGACATATGTAGACATGAAAAGACTGAAAGAATTTATTAATCTCCGAACCTATGAAAGAGCTACTCAAGGATATACTTCAGCAAGACGGAAACTAAAAGTTGTGAACTACAAAATCTATGATGACCAAACAAAATGGTAAAATATATATTGATAAATCAAATTAGGTATTAACTATAGAATAGAAAAATAATGGCCAATGAGGAAGTTAAAAATAAGAAAAAACTAAAATGCTAGAGAACAGTACGTATGACAGTACTTTAGAGTTGAAATACTCTAAATACTGAGGTCCTTGTTTTGTGTTAGAAGCACTTAAAGTTATTAGCTTCAAAATCAGTATATGCTATTAAAAATATATAAATATAATCTATAAAAGAACAAAAATAGAGTGTATACCTTTGAAACCAATAGAAAAAAATTAAAATAACATTGAGTGGAAATCAAGGAAAGAGGGAGGGAGATAAAAAGGGAAAGAGCGGGGAGACAGTAAGGAAGGAATGGTGGAAATGGAGGGGGAGAAAGCAGATAAACAGAAAACACAAAATCAGATACCAGAATAATACCAGACATATTCCAAATATATCAGTAAGAATAAGAACCACAAAATGATTAGATTGGAAGGCACATCAAGACAGTATAGAAGCCTCCAGCGAGCACCCCCTCCACAAGAACACCAAATTGAACAACTATCCACATAAAAAAAGCACCTACATAAGAGCCAAAGAAAATCAAGTGAGCAATCACAGTACCTGGTTTTAACATCATATAAAAAGGTGCTGAAGAGGGAAGAAAAGACAGCTGTAAACTGCCTATACCACCCCTCCCCTATCCCCAGCAGTAGCCACATGGCATGGAGAGAGAATCCATGCACTTAGGGGAGGGAGAACACAGTGATTGTGGGACTCTGCATTGGAACACAGTGCTGCCCTGTCACAGTGGAAAGTAACAGGGGGCAGAGCTCAACTGGAGGGAGAATTCAGACCAGCCCTAACCAGAGGCTAATCATCCATCCCAAAGATCAGAACCTACATTCCAACAAGCCATGCCACTGCAAGCCAAGGTCCTCTGTGATGCTAAATAAGCTTAAAAGGCAGTCTAGACCACAAGGACTATAATTGTGGGCAAGTCCTGGTGCTGTGCTGGACTTGAAGATAGTGAGTGTGGGGTGAATGTGACCTAGTAAGATACCAGCTGAGGTGGCCGAGGGAGTGCTTGAGTTACTCCTCCCCCAACCTCAGACAGTGCAGCTCACAGCTCCAGGAAAGACTCCTTCCCTCAGCTTGAGGAGAGGGGAGAGTAAAAAGGACTTTGTCTTGCAACTAGGATACCAGCTCAGCCACAGTAGGATAGGGCAACAGGCAGAGTTCTGGGGCCCGCCATTCTGGGCTCTAGCTCATGGACAACACTTCTAGACACACCATGGGCCAGAAGGGAACCTGATGCCTTGAACAAAAAGACCCAGTCCTGGCAGGCTTCACTACCTGCTGACTACAGAAGCCTTGGGCCCTGAATAATCAGGAATGGTAACCAGGCAGTGCTCACCCCAGTCCTTGGGTAAGAGATTCAGAGCCATGCTGGCTTCAGGTGTGACCCAGCCATACCCAGCTGTGGTGGCTATGGGGAGAGTCTCCTTTTGCTTGAGGAAAGGAGAGGGAAGAAGAAAGGAGACTTCATCTTGCAGTTTGGGTACCAGCTCAACCACAGTAGGGGAGAGTGCCAAGAAGGCTCCTGGGATCCCCAATTCATGGTTTTGGCCCCTGGACCTGCCCTGAGCCTCTAGAGGGGAGCCCACTGCCCTAAAGGAGAAACTCAGAATGGACAGTATTCACCACAAGTTGACTAAAGAGTCCCTGGGACTTGAGTGAACATCAGCAGTAGCCAGGCAGTACTTGCCAAGGGGCCTAGGTGGTGGTGGCTACAGGCCTTGAGAAAAGGAGAGAGGGGGAAGGACTTTGTCTCATGGCTTGGGTGCCAGGTCAGCTACAATAGAATAGAGCACCAGGTAGATACCTAAGGTTCATGACTCCAGGCCCTGGCTCCTGGACAGTATCTCTGGACCCATCCAAGGATGGGGGGAAATTCACTGCCCTGAAGAAAAGGAAACAAGCCACCTGGATTTGCACTTGCTGATTGTAGAGCCCTTGGGCCTTGAGTGAGCATAAGCAATAGCCAGGCAGGGGGTCACTGTAGGCCTTGGGTGGGACCCAGTGTTGTACTGGCTTGGGGTCTAACCTAGCACAGTATCAGTGGTGGTGGCCACAGGGGTGCTTGTGTCACCCATCTGAAAGCAGCAGGTAGCTCGGCACAGAAGGAGACATTCCATTGGTTTGGGAGAAAATAAGGGAAGAGAATAAGTATCTCTTCCTAGTAATCCAGAGAATTCTTCTGAAGCTCAATCAAGACCACCAAGGTGGTACCTCTATGAGTCTGCAAGAGCCACAGCTTGGGGTGTGCCCTTATGCAGATACAGCTGCAGTAACCAAAAACTTAGTCAAAACACCCAACTCCCTTTGAATACATGGAAAGCCCTCCCAAGAAAGATGGGTGCAAACTGCAATACCAAACTCTTCAATCCCCAGACAGTGATGAACATCCACCAGTATCAAGACCATCCAAAATGTGACCTCACCCAAATGAACTAAATAAGGCACCCAGTGACCAATCCTAGAAAGACAGAGAGATGAGACCTTTCAAAGAAAGAATTCAAGATACCTACTGAGGAAACTCAACAAAATTCAAGATAACATAGAGAAGGAATTTAGAATCCTATCAGATAAACTTAAGAGATTAAATAATTTAAAAGAATCAAGTAGAATTTCTAGAGCTGAAAAATGCAACTGACATATTGAAGAATGCATCAGAGTCTCTTAATAGCAGAACTGATCAAGCAAAAGAAAGAAACAGTGAGCTTGAAGACAGGCTATTTGAAAACACACAGAGGAGACAAAAGAAAAAGGAATGAAAAGCCAGGCACAGTGGCTCATGCCTATGGTCCTAGTACTTTGGGGCACCAAGGTAGGCAGATCACTTGAGCCCAGGAGTTCAAGACCAGCCTGGGCAACATGCAAAACCCCATCTCTACAAAAAAATTTTAATTCGCTGGGTATTATGACGTTTGCTTGTAGTCCCAGTTACTTGGGAGGCTGAGGTGGGGGGATTGCTCGAGCCCAGGAGGTTAAGGTTGCAGTGAGCCATGATTGTGCCACTGCACTCTAGCCTGGGAGGCAGAGAGAGACCCTGTCCCAAAAAAATGAAAAAAAGAAAGAAGAAAAAAACAGAAAACAAAAGAAAAGAGAAACAGAGAGAAACAGAGAAAGAGAAACAGAGAGAAACAGAGAGACAGAGAGAGAGAGAGAGAGAGAGAGAGAGAGAGAGAGAGAAAGAAAGAAAGAAAGAAAGAAAGAAAGAAAGAAAGAAAGAAAGAAAAGAAAAGAAAAGAAAAGAAAAGAAAAGAAAAGAAAAGAAAAGAAAGACAGACAGACAGACAGACAGACACAGACACAAACTAGAAAATAGTCTCAAAAGTTATTGGCCTTAAAGAGGAGATGGGATGAGAGATCAGAAAAAAAGTTTATTAAAGGGATTATAACAAAGAACTTTCCAAATAAAGAGAAAGATATTAATATTGAAGTACAGGAAAGTTACAGAACACCAAGCAACCCAAATAAAACTACCTCGAGACATTTAATAATCAAACTCCCAAAAGTCAAGGATAAAGAAAGGATCCTAAAAGCAGCAACAGAAAAGAAACAACACACAAAGGAGCTCCAATACATCTGGCAACAGACTTCTCAGTGGAATCCTCATAGGCCAGGAGAGACTGACACAACATACTTAAAATACAGAAGGAAAAAATTTCTTATCCTAGGATAGTATATTGAACAAAAATATTCTTCAAACATGAAGAAAAAATATTTTCCCAGACAAACAAAAGCTGAAGAATGTCATCAACACCAACTGTCCTACAAGAAACACTAAAGAGAGTCCTTCAGTCTGAAAGAAAAGGATATTAATGAGCAAAAAGAAATTCTCTGAATTTTCACTGGTAATATTAAGTACACAGAAAAGCACAGTATATTATAACTGTAATTGTGGTGTGTAAACTCATATCTTGAGTAGAAAGACTAAAAGTTGAACCAATAAAAAATGGTAGCTATATTTTTTAAGATAGACAGTACAATAAAATAGAAATAACAAAGTTTAAAAGCAGGGGATGAAGTTAAAGTGCAGACTTTTTTTAAATCAGTTTTCTCTTTTCTTGTTTATGCAATCAATATTAAGTTGTCATCAACTTAAAATAATGGCTTATAAGATAGTATTCCCAAGCCTCATGGTAACTTCTAATCAAAATCATACAACATATCCACACAAAAAAAAAAGGCAAGAAAATAAAACCCACCACCTGAGAAAATCACCTTCACGAAAAGAAAGAAATGAAAGAAGGAAGACCACAAAACAACCAGAAAAACAACAAAATGGCAGAAGTCCTTACTTATCAATAATAACATTGAATGTAAATGGACTAAACTCACCAATCAAAAGTCACAGAGTAACTAAATGGATTAAAAATAAGCAAGACTCAAAGATCTGTTGCCTACAAGAAACACACTTCACCTAGAAGGACACACACAGACTGAAAATAAAGGGATAGAAAAAGATATTCCATGCAAATGGAAACTAAAACACAATAGGAATAGCAGCTATACTTATATTGGACTAAATAGATTTCAAGACAAAAACTATAAAAAGAAACAAAGTTGGCCAGATGTGGTGGCTCACACCTGTAATCCCAACACTATGAGAGGCCGAGGTGGGTGGATCACAAGGTCAGTAGTTCAAGACCATCCTGGCTAACATGGTGAAACCCTGTCTCTACTGAAAATACAAAAAATTAGCTGGGTGTGGTGGCATGTGACTGTAGTCCCAGCTACTCAGGAGGCTGAGGCAGGAGAATCATTTGAACCTGGGAGGCAGAGGTTGCAGTGAGCTGAGATCACACCACCGTACTCCAGCCTGGGCAACAGAGCAAGACTCCATCTCAAAAAAAAAAAAAAAAAAAAAAAAAAAAAGAGAGAGAGAGAGACAGACAGACAAAGTCATTAATGATGATAAATGAGTCAAATGATAAAAGAGTCAATTCAGTCAGAGGCTATAACAATTGTAAATACATATGCACCCAACAGTAGTGCACCCATATATGTAAAGCAAATATTATTAGTGCTAAAGAGAGAGAGAGATTCCCAGGGCCAGGCGTGGTGGCTCACGTCTGTAATCCCAGCACTTTGGGAGGCCGAGGCGGGCAGATCATGAGGTCAGGAGATCTAGACCATCCGGGCTAACACGGTGAAACCCCATCTCTACTAAAAAATATAAAAAATTAGCTAGGCATGGTGGTGGGCACCTGTAGCCCCAGCTACTCAAGAGGCTACGGTAGGAGAATGGCATGAACCTGGGAGGCGGAGCTTGCAGTGAGCCAAGACTGCACCACTGCACTCCAGCCTGGGTGACAGAGCGAGATTCCATCTCAAAAAAAAAAAGAGAGAGAGCGAGAGAGAGAAAGATTCCCAAAAAAATAATAGCTAGAGACTTCCACACCCCACTTGCAGCACAGGACAGATCATCTGGACAGAAAATAAATAAACATGGGATTTAATCTACACTACAGACCAAATAGACCTAACAAATGTTTACAGAACATTTCATCCAACACCTGCAAAATACACATTCTTCTCCTCAGCACATGAATAATTTTTAAGGATAGACCATAAATTAGGACACAAAACAAGTCTTAAAATGTTCAAAAAACTGAAATTATATCAAATGTCTTCTCTGACCACAACAGAATAAAACTATAAATCAATAACAAGAGGAATTTTAGAAACTATACAAACACATGGAAATTTAAAAATATGCTCTTGAATGATGAGTAGGTCAATGAAGAAATTAAGAAAATTGAAAAATTTCTTGAAACAAATGAAAATGGAAACATAACATACCAAAACCTATGGGATACAGCAAAAGCACTACTAAAAGTTTATACCAATAAATGCCTACAGCAAAAGAGTAGGCAAACTTCAAATAAGTAACCTAATGATGTATCTTAAAGAAATAGAAAAGCAAGTGCAAACCAAGCCTAAAATTAGTAGAAGAAATAATAAAGATCAGAACAGAAATAAATGAAATTGAAACAGGAAAAATAATATAAAAGAGAAACAAAAGCTGGTTTTTTGAAAAGAAAAAAATCAACAAAACTTTAGACTAAACAAAAAAAAAAAAAGAAGACTCAAAATCAGATGAAAAAGGAGACATTACAACTGATATTGCAGAAACTGAAAGGATCATTAGAAGCTACTATGAGCAATTACACGCCAATACATTGGAAAACCTGGAAGAAATGGGTAAATTCCTAAACATATACAACCTACCAAGATTGAACCGTGAAGTAATCCAAAACCTGAACAAACCAATAACAAGTAATGAGATCAAAGTCATAATAAAAAGTCTCCCAGCAAAGAAAAGCCTGGGATCCAATGGCTTCACTGCTGAATTTTACCAAACACAAAGAAGAGCTAACACCAATGCTACTCAAACTATTCCAAAAAATAGAGGAGAAGGAAATACATCCAAACTCATTCTACACGGACAGTATTATCCTGATACCAAAATCAGACAAAGATACATCAAAAAAAGACAACTACAGCCCAATATCCCTGATGAACACTGATGCAAAAATCCTCAACAAAATACTAGCAAACTGAATTCAATAACACATTAAAAAGATCATTTGTCATGACCACGAGAAATATATGCCAGGGATGCAAGGGGTTCAACAAATTATGCAAATTAATCAGTGTGCTGCATCATATCCACAGAATGAAGGACAAAAAACATACAATCATTTCAATTGACACCTTAAAAACATTTGATAAAATTCATTATGCCTCATGATTAAAAGTAAACACCTCAAGAAACTAGAGAAGGAAGATACATCAATACAATAAAAGCCATATAAAACAGACTCACAGCTAGTATAATACCGAATGGGGAAAAACTGAAAACCTTTCTTCTAAAATCTGGAATGAGACAAGGATGCCCACTTTCACCACTGTTATTCAACATAGTACTGGAAGTCCTAAGTAGAGCAATCAGATTCAATCCTCGCCAGAGCAAAAGAAATTAAGGACATCCGAATTGAAGAGGAAGAAGTCATTGTTTGCAGATGACATAATCTTAAATTTGGAAAAAACTAAAGACTCTATTAAAAAAACTATTAGAACAGATAAACAAATTCAGTAAAGTTGCAGGATACAAAATCAACATACAAAAAACCAGCAGCATTTTAAATACCAAGAGCAAACAATCTGAAAGAGAAATCAAGAAAGCAATTCCATTTACAATAGCTACAAATAAAATACCTGGGAATTAATTTATCCAAACAAGTGAAATTTCTCTACAATGAAAGCTACAAAACATTGAGGCAACAAATTGAAGAGGACACACAAAAAAAGAGAAAAGTATTCCATGCTCATGAATTAGAAAAATCAATATTATTATAATATCCAACTACTCAAAGCAATCTACAAATTCAATGCAATTCCTATTAAAATACTAATGACATGTTTCACAGAAATAAAAAAATTAATCCTAAAATTTATATGGAGCAACAGAAGACCCAGAATAGCCAAAGCTATTCTGAGCAAAAAAAGAACAGAACTGGAAGAATCACATGATCTGACTTCAACTTATACTACAGAGCTGTAATAACCAAAACAGCATGGTACTCACATAAAAACAGACACATAGACCAATTGAATAGAATGGAGAACCCAGAAATAAATCCATACCTCTACAGTGAACTCATTTTTGACAAAGGTGTGAAAAACATACATTGGGGAAAGAACAGTCTCTTCAATGAATGGTGCTGGGAAAACTGGATTATCCATATGCAGAAGGATGAAATTAGACCCCTATCTTGCACCCAACACAAAAATCAAATCAAAATGGATTAAAAACTTAAATCTAATGCCTAACTATGAAACCACTAAAAGAAAACATTGGGGAAACTCTCCAAGACATTGGACTGGGCAAAGATTTCTTGAGTAATACCCCACAAGTACAGGCAACCAAAGCAAAAATGGACAAATGGCATCATATCAAGTTAAAAATCTTCTGCATGGCAAAGGAAACAATCAACAAAGAAACAATCTACAGAACAGGAGAAAATATTTGCAAACTATCCACCTGACAAGGAATTAATAACCATAGTATATAAGGAACTCAAACAACTCTGTAAGTTAAAATCTAATAATCTCATTTAAAATGGGCAAAAGATCTGAACAGACATTTCTCAAAAGATGACATACAAATGGCAAAGAGGTACGTGAAAGGTGCTAAACGTCACTGATCAGAGAAATGCAAATGAAAATCACAATGAGATATCACATAACCCCAGTTAAAATGGCTTTGATCCAAAGGACAAGCAATAACAAATGCTGGTGAGGATGTGGAGGAAAAGGAATCCTCATAAACTCTTGTCAGAAATGTAAATTAGCACGACCACAGTGAAGAAGGATTTGGAGATTCCTCAAAAAGCTAAAAATCGAGCTACCATACTATCCAGCAATCCCACCTGCTAGGTATATTCCCAAAAGAAATAAATCAGTATATCAAAGAGATATCTGCACTTCCATATTTATTGCAGCACTGTTCACAATAGCCAGCATATGGAATCAACCTAAGTGTACACTGATGGATGAATGGATAAACAAAATGTGGTACACATACACAATGGAATTATTATTCAACCATAAAAAAAAAATGAAATCCTGTCCTTTGCAACAACATGGATAGAACTGGAGGCTATTATGTTAGGTGAAATAAGCCAAGTGCAGAAAGATAAATATCTCATGTTATTATGTGGGGGCCCCCAAAAATAATTAAACTCATGAAGATAGGGTAGAATTATGGTTACCAGAGTCTAGGAATGATAGCGGTGGTGGCAGGCTGGGTGGAATAAAGAGGAGATGGTTAATGGATAAAGAGGATTTGGTAGTAGAGGTGGGGGTAGATAATGGCTAAAGAAGAGATGGTAGTGGAGGGGGAGATAAAGAGGAACAGGGGGATAAAGAAGAGATGGTTCGGCCTGGTGCAGTGGCTCATGCCTGTAATCCTAGCACTTTGAGAGGCCAAGGTAAGCAGATAACTTGAAGTCAGGAGTTCGAGACCAGCCTGGTCAACATAATGAAAACCCTTCTCTACTAAAAATACAAAAATTAGCCTGGTGTAGCAGCGTGTGCCTGGAGTTCTGGCTACTCAGCAGGTTGAGGCAGGAGAATCCCTTGAACTCGGGAGGCAGAGGCTGCATTGAGCCAAGATCATGCCACTGCGCTCCAGCCTGGGTGACAGACCAAGATTCCATCTGTGGGTGGGGGAAGAGATGGTTAATGGGTAAAAAATTACAGTTAAATAGGAAGAACAGGTCTACTATATGTTTCAAAATAACTGAAAAATAGAATTTTTTAACACAAAGAAATGATGAATGCTTGAGGTGATGGATACCCCAATTACCCTTATCTGATCATTACACATTGTATGCTCGTATCAAAATATCACATGTATCCCATAAATATGTAAATCTATTATGTACCCATAATTAAAAATAAAACATTTTTCAGTGGATATTTGTTAAATTACTCTATACTACTCTAAAGGAAAAGTTTCTGAATTAAAACTAAAAATATGCATACACGGAATTTCACTGAAGCATTATCTGTAATTACCAAAGATTGGTAACAATCCAAATATCTATCAACAGGGGATAGCTGAATAGGTTTGGATATAGTAATGCAATGGAATATAATGCAACCATTAAAAAAAATGAAGGAGACAAATGCTCTTAGGAAAACATACCTATTATATTGATGAATGGGTTAAAAAAATTAAATAAATTGGCCGGGCACGGTGGCTCACACCTGTAATCCTAGCACTTTGTGGGGCCGAGGTGGGCGGATCATGAGGTCAGGAGATCGAGACCATCCTGGTGAACATGGTGAAACCCCGTCTCTACTAAAAATAGAAAAACTTAGCCCGGCATGGTGGTGGGCACCTGTAGTCCCAGCTACTCGGGAGGCTGAGGCAGGAGAATGGTGTGAACCCAGGAGGCGGGGCTTGCAGTGAGCCAAGATCATGCCACCGCACTCCAGCCTGGGCAACAGAGCGAGACTCTCTCTCAAAAAAAAAAAAAAAAAAAATCAAGGGAATTTTAAAATAATATAGTAGGACCACATTTTCATTTTAAAAATGTGTAAGTATATATAAATTATACCAAGCTAAAAACCTTCTGCATAGCCAAGGAAACAATCAGCAAAGTGAAGCAACAACCTGCAGAATGGAAGAACATATTTGCAAATCATAAATCTGATAACGAGTTAATATCCAAAATAAATAAGGCACTCAAAAAACTGAATAGTAAGACAACAAATAACCTAATTTTTAAAAAGGCAAAGGATATGAATAAACATTTCTCAAAAGGAGACATACAAATGGACAACAGGTATATGAAAAAAATGCTCAAAATCACCAATCATCAGAGAAATGCAAATTTAAATCACAATGAGATACCACTTCACATCTGTTAAGATGACTATTATCAAAAAGATTAAAGATAAGCATTGGAGAAAATGTGGAGAAAATGAAACCCTTGCACACTATTGGTGGGAGTGTAAATTAGTAGAGCTGTTATGAAAAAACAGTACAGAGGTTCCTCAATATATTTAAAATAGAATGACCATATGATTCACCAATCTCACTACAGGGTATATCGTCAAAGGAAATGAAATCAATACGTCAAAGAAATACTGGCACTTCTATGTCTATTGCAACATTATTCACAATAACCAAGATATGGAATCAACCTAAGTGTCCAACAACAGATGAACAGATAAACAAAATGTGGCACATATACTACAATGGAATATTCAGCCACAAAAAAGAATGAAATCCTGTCATTTGTAACAACATAAATGGAACTGGAGGACATTGTGTTAAGTGAAATAAGTCAAGCCCAAAAAGACAAATATTGCATGATCTCGCCTGTATGTGGAACCTAAAAAAGTTGAATAGAAGTAGAGAGTAGAATGGTGGTTACCAGGGTCTGGGAGAAAGAGGGAAGGTTGGGTAAGATGTTGGTCAAAGGACACAAAATTTCATTTGGATAGGAAGAAAAAGTGCAAGAGATCTATTGTATAACATGATGACTATAGTTAATAACAAAGTATTGTATCCTTAAAAATTGCTGAGAGTGGATTTTAAATGTTCTCACCACATACAAAAATACAAGTACGTGAGGTGATACATGTTTGTTTGATTTAGCCATTCTACAATGTATATATATTTCAAGACAACATGTTATACATAATATATACAATTTTTTTCAATTAAAAAAGTTTTTAAAGCCAGATACAGTGGCTCACACCTGTATTCCCAGAACTTTAGGAGGCTGAGGTGAGAAGACAGCTTGAGCCCAGGAGTTTGAGACCAGACTGGACAACACAGTGAGACCCCCATCTCTACAAAAAAATGGAAAAATTAGGCATGGTGGCCTATATTTGCAAATACCCCAATATTTGCACCTGTAGTCCCCACCTACTTGGGAGGCTTAGGTGAGAGGATCTCTTGAGCCTTGACCTCCCAGGCTCTAGACCTCCCACACCACTGAGCTGTAGCCTGGGCAGCAGAGTGAGATCTTTTCTTAAAAAAAAAAAATTTAATGTGGAAAAAGTATACAAATGCTTATAATAAAACACATAAACTTTAAAAACTGGTTACTTCCAAGAAACAATGGGTATTTCATGTTTTACTTTAGATACGTCTTTAGTTTTAAAATCTGATTTTTAAAACCTGATTTCTGAAAATGGAGAAAGCTTCTAGAAAGTGATACAAAGAGCCAAACGTCTAAATCTAGTATTAAACTAATATATGTTGAAGATTTATCGCAAATTGAGTATCATTTATCCAAAATGCTTCGGACCAAAAATTCTGAATGTTTCTGGATTTTGGAATATTTGCATGTAATATCTTGGGAATGGAACCCAAGTCTAAACACAAAATTTATTTTTTTCATGTATACTTTATATACATAGCCTAAAGGTAATATCATACAATATTTTTAATAATTTTGTGCATGAAACAGAGCTTGTGTACACTGAACCATCAGAAAGCAAAAGTGTCACTACCTCATGCCAGTGTTCAAAAAGTTTTGGATTTTCACATTAGAGATGCTCAACCTGTATATGCCATAGGGTTCATATTAAGAATCGCTCTCACTCTTCACAAATCTATGAGTACATATTATTCTCATTTCAAATTACTATCGCTATTTCAAGAGAAGAGGAGAAAACAGAAGCTTTTAGGAAATGACTTGCCTGACATCACACAGGTAAAAATAAGTAGCCAAATAGGCTATAACCTTTAATGCTGTTTCAGCACACTATTCCTGTAACCGAGGGGAAAACTGCAGAATACATATATGGTATTTACCAGATGTACCGTCTAATTCTACTTATAATGAGATGGTATCATGAGCTTTGAGCTGGAATACCCACTCCCCAGGACATGCCTATATGCTCGTGCCTACGCTCCAGCTATCATAATTGCAGATCTCAGATTACATCTTGACCTGGCTTCTTCATGGGGAAGGTTCCAGAGATGATGTGATGGGGAAAGATGGTGTCCCTTCCACATCTTCCCCGCAGCAATCCCATGGAGAAAGAGGCCAGGCTGGCAGCATGGAGTGATCCCAGGCAGACCAAACCCAGCAGAGTCACTCCTGCATGGAAACCACACAGCAAATCCTGATGAGCAGGACTGCTGCTCTCTCCTACAGACTGAGACTTTCCTCCTTATAAGGGCACCAGGAGTTACAGCAACAAAAATCTCAGAAGTGTGTCCCTCAGATCCCCTTTTAAAAAGGATTCTCTGCCCAGCTTCAGGAACTGCAGTTAGCTGACAGCCTCCAGCTGCTGGTTCCTAAGGGACAGAAAGCTGAGCTTCCAGCGAGCACCCACCCATGACAAAGCAAGAAGGTGGCTAAGGGCCTGGTCATTTTTGCACTGTATGGGACTTTTCTCACTGGCAATCTTTGCTGATGGCCTTCCTGTCAGGCTGGTAGAGCCTCTGTGGATCTGCACTGTGGCCTGATACTACCCCTGCCTAGTGCTGTTTACTCCCTGTTTTCACAGGTGTTAGCTCCGTGTCTGCATCTCGGAGCATCCAACCTGTGACAAAGGTCCTCCAGCCTAACTTAACTGGGTTTCCTTTGCTGAGAAGGGGGAGATTTCAGCATCCCCTACACAGTCTAAAGCCAGAAAGCCTGGTCACCCTCATATAAGCAGTAGCAGAGGACTAGGAAGAAGAAACAACACCCAGAAGGAATTGCCCCGAATGAGAAAAAGGCTGAGTTCAGAGTCAGGTAAACCTGGTTTTCATTCCAGAGTTCCCCACTTACCACCAGGTGACCTCGAACAAGTGAGTGAACTTCCCTATGCCTCTGTTTCCTCCGCTGTAAAACTGCTCCAGGTTTAGAGGATTATAGGAGGAGACAAGGAGCACAGAATGTGGTACACAGTACTTCCTTCCTTCTTTTCTTGAATCAGTCCATAAAGGAGATACGAGTTCTACAGTAAAAACTAAGGCCAGACTGCCTGGGCTCAGGAGAGAGGATCAGACTAACAGGGAGATTAAACTGGCTTTGAAAACAACACGTGCAATCTATTTAAATGCAAAATTGCTATTCTCAGTCCACCTGTGCTTTGTGTCAATTTTTTCCTAGCGGTGGGAGAGGTTTCACGGAGGTCTCCATACTCTTATTCAGTCTCCATTTGATCAGTGAGAAAACAGGACAAAATATCAGCTATGAGCTATGGATGGAGAACACATTTTTCTGTTTAGAACTTCCTACCAACTTCTAATTTCCAATACATCATGTAAATGCCTTAGAAGCCATCACTCTATCCTAATAACAAAGTAAAAAGCTGAACAACCTGAAAAATCAACTTTTTTTTTTGAGACGGAATCTCGCTCTGTCACCCAGGCTGGAGTGCAATGGCACAATCTTGGCTCACTGCAACCTCTGCCTCCCGGGTTCAAGTGATTCTTCTGCCTCAGCCTCCTGAGCAGCTAGGACTATAGGCACGCACCACCATGCCCGGCTAATTTTTCTATTTTTAGTAAAGAAGGGGTTTCACCATATTGGCCAGGCTGGTCTCAAACCCCAGACCTTGTGATCCACCCACCTCGGTGTCCCAAAGTGCTGGGATTACAGGTGTGAGCCACTGCGCCCCGCAACAACTCTTCTTAGATCCATCAGAGAAGTGAGTGCACAGGGCAAAATGATACCTCCAAAGCTGGAAAGACAGACTGGTGAATACAGAGAATTACAACTGGCCACAGCAGACAGGCACGAACAGAAACCTCCACAGGAACCAGTGCTGGGTAGGAAAATCTAAACTGTAACTGAAAAATTGCTGTAGGCTATGTGGACAAGTCTGAGCATTAAAAACTCCAGGGAGGTACCCATTCGTAGGAAGTCCCTTACACTTTGTGAATTGTACCTCCAGGAACTATCCAGGTCCTCACAGTGAAGACGGAAGAAAAATCCCCTTGTGCTTCTGGCAGCGGGAGGAGAAAGGGAACCATTTTTAAATACACCAGAGCATTCTGATCTTCTTAACAAGGCCTGACCGCAGGAGAAACTATTTAACCGGAGCCTAACTAACTGATTGGAGGAAAGGAAATACCCATCTCCAGCCAGCTCCAGCCACCCTGTCCCGGCCAAGGGGTGAGGGGAGGAATGAAAAGAACTTGTAAAATTCATAGCCCAGGGGCACAGACTCACTAAAAACTGAGACCTAATCACAGTACTATAGAACATTCCTCCCCCACCCCACACCTTACCATCACATAACTAAATGGCCTATTTACCTAGCACATGACAGCTGACTTTCAGCAAAAAGTCACAAGGCATATTGAAAGGCAAAAACACAGTTTGAAGAGACAGAGTAAGCATCAAAACCAGACCCAGGTATGGCAGGGATGTTGGAATTATCAGACTGGGAATTTAAAACAACTAGCGTTAATTTTTTAAGGGCTCTAATAGATAAAAGTGGACAATACGCAAGAAGAGATAGGCAATGTAAGCAGAGAGATGAGAACTCTAAGAAAGAACCAAAACAAAATGCTGGAGATAAGAAACACTGTAATTGAAACAAAGAATGTCTTTGATGGATTCATTAGTAAACTGAAGACAGCTGAGGAAAGAATCTCTGAGCTTGAGGACACGCCAATAGAGACTTCCAAAACTAAAACATTTTAGAAAATAGAATATTCAAGAATTGTGGGACAACTACAAAAGGTATAACATACACATAATGAGAATACCAGAAGGAAAAGTAAGACAGGAACAGAAGAAACATTCAAAGCAATAATCACTGAGAATTTTCCCAAATTAATGTCACCCACCAAACCTCAGATCACAGAAGTACAGAGAACACCAACTCAGACAAATACCACAAAAACGGCCGGGCGCAGTGGCTCATGCCTGTAATCCCAGCACTTTGGGAGGCCGAGGCCAGGGGATCACGAGGTCAGGAGATGAAGACCATCCTGGCTAACACGGTAAAACCCCGTCTCTACTAAAAATACAAAAATTAGCCAGGCGTGGCGACAGGTACCTGTAATCCCAGCTACAGGAGGCTGAGGCAGGAGAATTGCTTGAACCCAGGAGGTGGAGGTTGCAGTGAGCCAAGTTCACACGATTGTACTCCAGCCTGGGGGACAGAGTGAGACTCCATCTCAAAAAGAAAAAAAAAAAAAAAAACAAGTCGGGAAAAAAAAAAATCACCTAGCCTAAAAAGAAGGAAAGATAAGAATTACAGTTGACACTTGAACAATGCAGGAGTTAGAGACACCGATGCCCCCACACAGTGAAATCTACAATAACTTTTGACTCCAAAAATGTACTAATAGCCTACTATTGACCAGAAGCCTTACCAACAATATAAAGTCAATTAACACATCCTTTGTATGTTATTTTGTATTACATACTGTATTCTCACAATAAAGCTACAGAAAACAAAATGTTATTAACAAAATCATAAGGAAGGAAAATACATTCACAGTAATGTACTGTATTTATCAATACCATAAATTTATATCATCTGTTTACAATACCAATAGTCTATCTGAAATGGCAGGCAGCCACAGCTGCTGACCCTAATCTATGATACATATGGAGCAATCCAACTTTTTCTTGTAACTAGTGTCACTTCGTATGGGTCCCCTAGTGTTACCAAGGTTTATGGTATTCTACCAAACACAATAAAAAAAATATGCTAGAGATTCATGATGAGAACCTTGACAGATCACTTTTTACTGCTATATAAAATTTACTAGAGAAAAGGACTGTTCAGGAGGAGATGATTAGCATCACAACATTTAAGTGGATACTCATAACACTTGAGTTCACAGCAAGAACAACAGGAAGTGGCTACGAAATTATTACAGTAGTAAAGTATGTACTTTAGTTCATGTTATGCAGTTATTTAATACTGCCTCTTTACGTCTGTAAGTGTTCTGTTTATGTGCATACGTTTTTATAAATTTTAACTTTTTGTAATAGATTTGTTTATATTTTATGGTAATAATGAAATAGACTAGTATTTTATGCATTCATGACATACCTTTTTCAATATTTCTAGGCTAAGGAGTTGGTCTGCATGTTTTTCAAGTCATTGTAAATCTCCAAAATATTTTCAGTATATTTATTAAAAAATAATCCACATATTAGTGGACTCACACAGTTCAAGCCCATGTTGTTCAAGGATCAACTGTACATCCAACTTCTCAGAAACCATGCAAGTAAGAAGAAAGTGGAATGAGATATTTAAAGAGTTGAGAGGAAAAAAGAAACCCACCAACCTAGAATTTTGGACCTTGTGAAATTATCCTTCAAAAATGAAGGAAAAGGCCAGGCGCAGTGGCTCACGCCTGTAATCCCAGCACTTTGGGAGTCCAAGGAGGGAGGATCACCTGAGGTCAGGAGTTCAAGACCAGCCTGGTCAACATGGTGAAACCCCATAAATTACAAAGATTAGCCGGGCATGGTGGTGCATGCCTGTAATCCCAGCTACTCAGGAGGCCAAGGCAGGAGAATCACTTGAACTTGGGAGGTAGAGATTACAGTGAGCCAAGATCATGCTATTGCACTCCAGCCTGGTCAGCAGAGGCAGACTCTATCTCCAAAAACAAAAAAGGAAAAATCGACTTTTTCAGACAAAAATGGAGTGAATTTGTTGCCAGTAGACCTGTCTTGCAAGAAATGTCAAAAGAAGTCCTTCAGAGAGAATGAGAATTACATAGGTCAGACACTTAGAGGTACATCAAGAAAGAAAGAGCACAGAGAAGGAATAAGTGAAGGTAAAATGAAACTTTTATTTCACTTATTTTTAACTAATCTAACAGATGACAGTTTAATGAAAAAATAACAACATGTATTCAATTATGCATGCATATGTGTGTTTATGAATACATGAAATGAGTTAAAGCAATGATACAAGGAATGAGAGGAATTAGGAATATCTTCCTATTATAAGGTACTTAGTATAGTATTATTTGAAAGGGGCTTGGATTACTTGTAAATGTATTTTGCAAACTCTAGGGCAACCACTAAAAATAATTTTTTTTGGTATTTTGATTGCTGCTAAGGAAGGAGAAAAAGTTGAATCACATAAAATGCTCAATTAAAACCAAAAAAGGCAGAAAAAGAATGGAAGACAAAATAAAAAGAAAAAGGGCAATCAACAGAAAAAAGCAACAAATACCAGAGGTATTAATCCAACTATATCAATAATCACTTTAAACTTCAGTGGTCTAAAATATACAAATTAAAAGACACAGACTGTCAGACCAGATGAAAAAACAAGACCCAACTATATGTCGTCTACAAAAAGTCACTTTAAATATGAAGACATATATTGATTAAAAAGTGAAGAGATGGAGAAAGATATATCATGCTAACAGTAATCAAAAGAACGCAGGAGTAGCTGTATTAACTTCAGACAGAGCAGACTTCAAAGCAAGAAAAGTTATCAGAGATAAAGAGGGTCATTATAATGATAAAAGAGTCAGTTCTCAAAAAAGACATAATCTTTAACATCTGTACATCTAACTACAGAGCATCAAAAAATGTCAGGAGAAAATTGATACTGCAAGGAAAAATAGATGAATTCATTGTTATAGTTGAAGACTTAAATACCTTTCTATCAGATATGGACAGATTTAGCAGGCAGAAAATCATTAAGGATATAGTTGAACTCAATAACACAATCAATCAACTGGATAGAATGAACACGTATAGACTACTTTGTCCAACAATAGCAGAAATCACCTTCTCCCAAGGTCACATGGAACATTCACCAAGATAGACCACATTTTGGGCCGTGTAACCCACCTTAACAAACAAATAGAAATCATACAATGTCTGCTCTCAGGCACCACAGTGGAATTAAACTAGAAATCAGTTAGAGAAAATAGCTAGAAAATCCAAAAATACTTGGAGACCAAACAACACACTTCTAAATAATACACAGGCCAAAGACTATATCTCAAGAGAAAATAAAATATATTTTAACTAAATGAAAAAGAGAATACAAATTAAAATTCGTGGCATGCAGCAAAAGCAGTGTTTAGAGGGAAATTTTTAGCATTAAATGCATATACTAGAAAAGAAAAAAATCAAAAATCAATAAGCTTCTGCTTTAGGAAACTAAAAAATTAAAGCAAATTAAATCCAAAGTAAGCAGAAGAAAAGAACAAAAACTGGAGCAGAAAGCAATGAAATTGAAAGCAAAAAATCAGTAGAAAAAAAATTA